>NC_044569.1:12179801-13624282 GCF_007565055.1 Rhinopithecus roxellana
AAAATGAAAAGAACAAGTACCTGCAGCTAGCATCTATCTAGAATGGAAAACACAACAATTAGAGAACTGGATGTTTCTTGACCTTGCGTTTTTGATGGGGAGTTATAAAGCATGTAAACCATCAGGTAAATACATTTTAATTTACCTGCGAAAGGAAATGCAAACAAATTTTATCATATTAAACACTATTTTGTCTTAATACAAGGAATTCAAAATTCCTTGTATTCAAGGCATGAGGATAAATCTTTGATGGAGTTACTGTTGGCTGAAAGGGTGTCGTTGGAGAGTGCGGATCATGAGTAATGTAGGTTAGCTCTAGGAAACACTGGGCACGTCTTTCTTGCTTTAATCATTTCATCATTGTATTTTATCCAGTTAATCAATTTACAAATGTAACTATGTGTACAACTTAAGAATTTACTAAAATCCTCTTGCAATTAACTGTAAAAAATTGATACCATTCATAATCCCTGCATTTTTCTTATATTTTTACTGTTATTGTAGTCTAAATTTTGTATAGCTCTGAAAGATTGAAAGTATTATTCTTCAGTACT
The DNA here is from genome assembly GCF_007565055.1 of Rhinopithecus roxellana. Taxonomy (NCBI): domain Eukaryota; kingdom Metazoa; phylum Chordata; class Mammalia; order Primates; family Cercopithecidae; genus Rhinopithecus; species Rhinopithecus roxellana. Next base: position 12,180,356 of record NC_044569.1, read on the forward strand.
TACCTTGGGCAGTATCTTTTGAGAATACTATATACATGCACTTGCACACACACATGCACACACACACACATGTGCATGCATGCTAGAAATTTTCCATAAAACACCTGAAGTTATCATTATACATTTTGTTATTTTATGTCAGGAGATGGTAAGCAAGAGATAAAATTTTTAAATCTTTGCTGTATTCTCCCAGATTCCTAGGTGTACTATTAATATAATCATCATTTCTAGCTTGAGTTTCCTAATGAATTTAAATGAGTAAAACTTGCATACTCCAAAGTAAAAGGTTTTTTCCTCTTGTCATAGGTATGTACCTTTACCAGAAAGGCATCATTTTACAAGACACTTCTTGCAGTCTCTAGTCCAGAAGATTCTTAGGCAGATATTCTTATATTTAAGAAAAAGAAGAAGAAAAGAAAAAACAGAACAAAAGAGCAAGCCTCTCTAGTTTGGCTAGGACCAGTATAAAACAACTTGATTGACTCCTGCTTCTAAAGCCTGAGGGAAAGCATGAAAATGTAGTGCTCCACTTTAAGGAAGGTGGCAATTTCAGCTGCTTTTCTAGAAAATGCTCCCAGGCAGTGGAGTGCTTGTAAGTAGAATGTTGTTTTTACCATTTCAAATCAGAATTTCTGATTCTGATATTGAAGCCTTGGTGTTTTGAAAGGAAGTAAACAGTATTCTTAAAATAAGTTGTCAGCATCTTATTTTGTACAGCTGACAAGGAGGACGATGACATCAAGATATCACTAACGACATTTGAAAATAATAGCTCACTTTAATAGATGAGGTGGACCCTGGGTATCCTTTTTAGATGGATGTTGGATAGGTTTATTTTAGTTTTTATTAAAATAGTCAGGGGTGTTAGCAATAATACTCAAACTTGTATGGAATTCATGTAGAATATGGATAAATTATTTGAAATAAATTGCATCAGTTCTTATCTGTATGAAAATAGGACTTTGGGCACACAATTATCACACAATTTACATTTTATTTGCATGAATTTACATAGGGAATAAAGTGAAGTAGGTGTATTTGTTAACATAGGAATATTTAGAGATGACAATATTGGGACTACAAGATGTAAATTTACTTTTGAGCCAAGGTCCAGGATTAGATATGAAATCTTTTTTTTCCCCCCAAATGAGTAGAACACAGACTCCAGAAGACTTGATCTAACTCTGTGTCACAAAACGTACACAGGTAATTTATTTAGGAACCAATAATTATATTATTTACTTTGAGAGCCAGATATTATTACAATGTGAAGGCCTCTTGCCCCAGAACTCCTGTGTGGGACACAGGGCACAGCGTATGTGGCTGAAGTGTCAAACCTTAAACAATACAAAGAAATAGAAGAGGAGCATTTGCTGCTCAGAAGTAGGGGTTGGGGGTATCGGATAAATCTAAGATATTTTTGGGTGCTCTTAGTGGAAACTTATAGGAGAACTCACCCTCTATTCAGGGTTTACCTGGAATTGTTCTGTTGGCTCAAAAATAATAATGGAAATTATTTTAGATGTTTTCTTCTTTTCACATCTGTTCCCCTTTGTGAGTGAGTGTGTGTGTGTGGTGGCTGGGGGGTGTCAGGCTCACTTGTCATGTTCAAGGCCTGGAACTCACCAGAACTGGGCATCCAGACTGACCAGTCACTCTGTAGTATGAGGCACATCGCCCCACTATTCCTAACTTTATTTCTTCATCTGTAAATGAGAGCTCTTTACACTACAAAAGATTCAGTTTTATGATGAGACTCAAACAGACATAGTCTTTATTCACTAAAGAGTATAATACCATGTTTTGGAAAGTATAATGGCAGAAAATATAACGAGAAATAAGATAATATAAGGAGATTTTAATTTACCCATTTCAGAGAGTGATGGAGTAAACAGGCAAAACAGACATAAGAATATACAGAATCTGAATAACATGATTTAAGAAAAGGAGGAAGAGTGACTAAAGATACACATCAAGTTGAAAACAATAAATTTACCCAAAAGCACTTTTCAAAACTCTACTGTTAAGCCACACATAACTCAGTGAATTCTCAAAACAAAACATCAAACCTATTCTTTGATCAAAATGCAATGAAATAAGAAATTGTTGAGAAAAAATCCATTCACCTAGAACAAATACAAAAACATTTATAACTATCACTTAAGCAATCATGGGATCAAAGGAGAACCCAGACCTGAATCTCAGAAAATCTAGACTTAGTATAATGAGAATACTGAAGAGATTAACTTTTAGGATGTCATAGTACATATGTTCAGAGAGAAATCTATACCTTACTCAGTAAGAAAGAATGAAAGTGAACTAATTCAACTTTCAACTCAAAAAGTTATACACATTTTTAAAAATGATTACAAAAGGAAAGAAATATCAAACTGAACGATTAAATGAGTGAATTGGAACACACACACACACACACACACACATACACACACACACACACATAAAATTCCAGTCAATTGTTAAGAGTATCCATGCATTGATATTTTGAAACAAAACAATAATACTACAACAGTAAAACAATAGGTACATGTATAGCTGATAAACTGTTTTGGACGGTCCAGGCATTATTCTGAGACTTAAGACACCCCTTCTGGAAGGAACTAGAGGTGCAGCTCTTGGAATTCTTGTTCGGTTGCTCTGACTTTACACGTAATGGTTGGTTTTGCATCATTGACCTTCTTTTTAATTGAAGCCTGTGGGAACCCCTTCAGGCCCCTGATCTCTTAGGCATGTATCTCTTGTCATCCTTGGAAGTAGCCTTTCCCATTCAAGGAAAACATTTCCTCAGCCATCCTCCTACCTGTTGGATTGGCTTTGACTGAACACCCTCTGGTTGTATCACAATGTGACCTAAAAATACAAACTTCTCCATCTGGCTTTTGACTCAGCTACAGTCAGGCACATCAGGGTCCATTAATCCCCCTCTCACCCCACAGATAGCCCTCTGCCCTTCTCCATCTGAACTGCTTTCTCTCCAGACCTGCTGCCTTCCAGGTCTTTCCTTCCAGGTCTTTCCTCCATCTTGGAATTCCCTTTATCTCCCTTTCCTTAGAGCTTCTATTCCTAGCTTGGAGAATTCTTTTCACCAATTTATATTCTTCATTTCCTGACTTTTTGGGATAGAGTTTGTGGGAGGGAGTTACTTTTCTAACTAAAATAGCGTGTGTGTCTCCTCAGCCACGGGTAGAATTCCAGTTGGAAATCCTTTCCCTTCAGAATATTGAAGGCATCATTCCATGTTGTGGTAACCGTTTTGTTGTTGAGGAGTCTGCTTTTGTTCAAATTGAAATCCACCCATGGGATTGTTCCTCTTCCCACACTCCATTGTCACTCCCCTCCCCTCTGCAAGAACTGCACCTCCCTGGCCATTTTTAGGGATTTTTTTTTATCCCTGGTGATTTGCAATTGGTCTTTTGTCCATTCACTGTTTCAATCTGGAAACTCACCTCTTTTATTTCTGGGAGGTGTTCTCATTTTATTTCTCCATAATACTCTCTTTTCTGTTTGCTCTGTTTGCTTTCCTCAGCTGATGCTCAGAACTTTTTCACTCCTTGTCTTTTATTCTCTTCTATGAAATATTTCCTCAAGTTTGTCTTCTAATCCTTCAGTTGAAGTTTTTGATTATACTGTGTTTTTTTTTTTTTTTTTTTTTTTTCAGTTTCTGAGAACACATTCTTGTTCTCTGATTTGCTTTTTATTGTAACCTGTTCTTGCTGGATAGATTGTGTAGCTTTTCTTACCTCTCTGATAATGTTTGGAGTTGTTTTTTCTGCTCCCCGCATTGACTCTTTTTTTCCCCCAATCTTTTTGTTTTGATTCGTTTTTGGTTAGGTTGGTTGACTTCTTCCCATTATATTAAAGGCATTTCTCAAATTCTGGTAGTCTTTGTTTCGTTCGCTTTTTAGAGTGAGACACCAAAAAACGCTGGTGTGAGGCTTTGTGTGCACTGCTGGAGTCCATCAATGGTGAACTCCTGGGAGGGGTGGCCGGCAGGGCCCAGGCACACTGCAGAGCAGCCTCCCCTCTGCCACTGTCAGGGGACCTTATCCTTTGAGTAAGAAAGTTACTTCCATCGAAGAAGACTGTTCCAAACTTTTCCTGGTGTGTTTTTATAGCATCCTCTATCTGCAGACTCTTGGCTCTCAGCTTATCTGTTTTCTATCTTCAAAAATGTGTTCACTTTTCTCATCTGCCAGCATCGTGCTTTGTCTTTATGAATTCATACTCTTTTATTCATTTATTGCTATTTTAGTAGGGAGAGAAAGGATTTATTTGCAAGGACAAAGGATGAATTCAATTTTCCAATCTGCTATGTGTTCTCTAACTTATTCTTAAAACTTTGTTTACCTACCAAATAATAATTCAGCTAGTAGTTTATGGTTTTATTTCTTATTCTCTCTAGTTGTTCTAAGTCATCGCAATAGCACGGTCATCGTGTAGAACAGGGGTGTCCATTTTTTTGGCTTCTGTGGACCACACTGGAAGAAGAAGCATTGTCTTGGGCCACACACAAAATATACTACCACTAACGATAGCTGATGAGCTAAAAAGAATTCATCATTTATAATGTTTTAAGAAAGCTTATGACTTTGTCTTAGACTGCATTCAAAGCCATCTTAGGCCACATGCAGCCTATGGGCCGCAAGTTGGACAAGCTTGATATAGAAAGTAAAAGCTCTCATAAATTTACTTTGTGTTTAGTTTGGCTCTGTAAATTTTGTGAATTTACAGTGGCTGATTGAAACACTATGTTCCAAAGGGTTCCCAAAGGCACAGCTTTAATTTTTATGCACAGTACTTCTTAATTTAGTGTCACCTTCAGTTAAAGCTTTTATCATGCGGGGAAAGCACCCCAGTGACATGTGCTTACATCTATCTGATTCCTTCGTCACTTGGTCTGTCATTTTCCTTGACATCATGTTACCACACAGTGAAATTGAACTGGTTGGAAATTTAAAAATAAACTTGCAGGTGAATTTTTACTTTCATAAGCAAAAGGAAAAAGAGTATCTGATTTTAAAGAACCTTTTAATTCTCAAAATGACATGATTAATTACCCAATTTAGTAAAAACATTGATAATGTACCAAAAGATCAGTTACAGGTCTTTAAATCAGTTCTATCCATTACTATAAAATTCTTCAAGGTTAATATATAGGTCTGATTTTACTGAACTGGGAAATAATTATGTGAGAATTCAATGATTTTTTCTAAATTCTTCAAGAAAAAATTACATATGAAATGCTTAATTTTGTAGCAACTACAGCACTGATTTCCAAAGGTACTATATTATTTGATGCATTCTAAGGATTTTATTAAGTGCAACATTCTAAATTACATAAATTGCCAAGGTTGTAGGAACTGTATCCTTATGAGGAAAGCATGGCTTTGGTTTATTTCTGTGTGAGAAGAGCAGTACATTGATTAAGGAGAAGCTGAAATGATGAAATCTGGTAATTTTAAGTCACGTTGAGAACCAAAATCAGAGTAAAATATAAACAAAGAAAATTCATTCTCTTTGAAAAGTTAGAAATACTGCAATTATACATTCTTTTAAAATGATACCATTTTATTACAAGATTAGTCTATAGTCAATACTGAAAATTTAGACAATAATGAAGAAGCATTTAAAAATAAATAAAAACAACTTGTAATCCCATAATCCAACTACTAAGTTATATGCCTTCCATCTGTGTCTTTTTTGTTTTTTTCCACATATATACATATATATTTTTTCATGGGTAGAATCAGACAGAATATACAGATTTTTTTTGTCATTTGTCTTTCAATAAAATATAAAATAGTTTCCCGTGTTGTTAAAAATTCCCGAGTTACATTGACCACATATTATATTATTTGGTCCATACATTTTAATACTGTTGTGTCTTTGGTCTGGATTCTATGTTAGTTAGAAATGACTCTTAGTCCTGTATTTTCTCTTGGCGTCTTCTTTGTCTCACATTAATAGTGCCAAACAAAATTCATGGCTGTGCATGTGGCTGTTCAAAAATTATTTGTCTGTTCTATTTTTAGCCTTACATGGTATTTTATTTAGGTATGCTTTTTGTGAAAAGTATATCTATAACTGTCTTAGAAAGAAGGCCAGGCACAGTGGCTCACATGTGTAATTCCAACACTTTGGGAGGCCAAGGCAGGAGGATTGCTTGAGCCCAGCAGTTCGAGACCAGCCTCGACAGCATAGTGAGACCTCATCTCTGCAAAGAATAAATAACATTAGTGGGGTGTGGTGGTGGGTGCCTGTAGTCCTAGCTACTCAGCAGGCTGAGGGGGAGGATCACCTGAGCCCAGGAGGTCGACGCTGCAGTGAGCCAAGATCACGCCACTACACTCCAGCCTGGGTAACAGAATGAGAACCTGTCTCCAAAAGAACAAAACAGAACAAAAATTATTTTATTAACAAAAATATTTTTTAAAAAGAAAGAAAATCCCATCCAATAACCTTTTCCTGTTGATGAGAGAGTTCAACCTATTTGTAATTTTTGTTAAAAGTATAACATAAACTGTACATATGCCAACTTCCTTTATGCCTTAAATATTTTGTATGTTTTGTTGTGTTCTTGCTGCTAATGGTAGGACAAAGGAGGGGACCTACCTTCCTTCCTTCCTTCTTTCTTTCCTTCCTTCCTTCCTTCCTTCCTTCCTTCCTTCCTTCCTTCCTTCCTTCCTTCCTTCCTTCCTTCCTTCCTTCCACATTTTGTTAATAACTTCTAGTTTAGAAGGAAGGGCATCTATCCACCCAAATGTTTTCCATTATTCTATTGGTTATTCTAATGTTTTTTTCAGATGCATTTCTAAACCTACATTTACTTACTTATCAAAGTTGTTAGAGAACATTAATCTTAGGCTGGGCGCAGTGGCTCGAGCCTGTAATCCCAGCACTTTGGGAGGCCGAGACGGGCGGATCACGAGGTCGGGAGATCGAGACCATCCTGGCTAACATGGTGAAACCCCGTCTCTACTAAAAGATACAAAAAACTAGCCAGGCACGGTGGCAGGCGCCTGTAGTCCCAGCTACTCAGGAGGCTGAGGCAGGAGAATGGCATAAACCCAGGAGGCGGAGCTTGCAGTGAGCTGAGATCCGGCCACTGCACTCCAGCCTGGGCAACAGAGCGAGACTCCGTCTCAAAAAAAAAAAAAAAAAAAAAAGAGAGAGAACATTAATCTTTGTCTTTCTTTTGGGAAAGAGGAAATGCTAAATATTTATCTTTTTCTTTTCCTAATTCAGTATATCTACTTGTGTTCATTAGATTTGAGGATGCATACCTTATTCTTTTTTTCCTTCCATTTTTAAAACGATAGAGATCAACTCGTGGAAAGAAAAAAAAAAAAGGACACAAATGAATTTTGCGATCATATTTAAAACTACCATGCACCTTTACTGATTCCAGTGGTAATCCCTCATCCTTTCCAGCCTCAATTTCCTCCTTATTTCTTTACTTAATTCCCTTTATTCCTTGTTCAAGCACACTTCAAGAGTTGTTTTGATTTGTCTAGGTGCCTTCATATTATATTTAAAATCTTTGCATGTAAGAAAATGCATTTCACCCTTGAAGGCAATTTGATGGGAGACAGGTGTTTAAGCCCAGACCTTTTTCTTTCAGAGCTCTGTCCTGTTGCTTGCTTTCATCTTCTAGTTTTTACCATGATAACAAAGTCTCCTACTACCATGTATTGATAGTATACTGCATGTATTGGTGTGTATACTGTATATATAATTTAAAATGCCCCTACATATGTCTATATATAGTTTTCTTTTCATTAAATTTACCTCTAATACTGTTTCTTCAGTTTGAGGCTAACGTCCTCCTTTGTATGAGAGCATTTTTTTCTCTGAGTGTTTTTTTCAACATCTATTTCTATTCCAGATACAGTATCTCTAGAATTTCTATTAAATGACATTGGATCCTCTACGTCTATCCCTTGTGACTCTCATCTTTTCTCTCATCATTTTCCATTCTTCATCCTGTCCCTCTGAGTACTAGGAAAATCACTTCAATGAATGTTCTAAATTGCTAGTTTGATCTCTTATCTCTCCACTGAGATGTTTTCATGTGGTGACTGCCTTATGCCTCCTGGGCAGCTTTCCTGGCCTCTGTTCTTACCATCTTCATCAGCATTTACCAGCCTGACGTGGGCCTTCCTTATTACACCTGGAATGATGGAATGATGGCGGTTACAAAGTCTTTACCCCAAGGAGTTCACACACTGGTTGATCCTAACACATAAACATCCCCGGAATGGAAACTGTCATTTCTTCACTGATTTTTTTCAAAGTGAAAACAGTTTCAAGTGGGCCTAGCCCTTAACTAAAGAAACTTAAGAATAACCCTTGTAATGCCAGGTAGTAGGGCAAAGGACAAATTCACATAATCTCTGGGCCTTGATTTCTTTATCTGCAAAACAAGATGATTGGATTAGGTGATTTCTTACTTCGTTTTTAGTTAAAATATCTGTGATATTCGTATTAGTCTGTTCTCATGCTGCTAATAAAGACATACCCAAGACTGAATAATTTATAAAGAAAAAGAGGTTTGATGGACTCAGTTTCACATGGCTGGGGAGGACTCACAATCATGGTGGAAGGCAAAGGAGTAGCAAAGACACATCTTACATGGTGGCTGGCAAGAGAGCATGTGCAGGGTAACAGCCCTTTATAAAACCATCAGATCTCATGAGAATTATTCACTATCATGAGAACAGCACAGGAAAGACCTGCCCCCATGATTCCGTTTCCTCCCACCTGGTCCCTCCCATGATATGTGGGGATTATGGGAGCTACAGTTCAAGATTAGATTGGGTGGGGAAACAGCCAAACCTTATCAATATTGTTTAAGAGATACATCACAACATAATTCTCTAAGATCAATAGTGTACTGCCTGGACAGGACTTTTTCCAGTTGCAAGAAACTTATTCCTATATGTGCATTTCACTGTTTAATAAAATGTGAATATCATGAGTCCAGGATCTGTATTCCAAATGTAAGGCCCATAATTGCAAAGCTATTGCTAGCAGCAGGAACTGGGTTAGAATAACCCCCTTTCCTAAAGATGCCTCAAGAATCAAGATTAGTGACTATTCCATTATCTACTAGGCACAGGAAAAAAGAAAATACAATCTTTTAATTAATGTGCTGTGATTTCTTGGAATTACTCAAATTATTTAAGAATTTATCCTAGTTAATCTGAATGCATGGAAAACTGTGTAATGTGAATTAAAATCGATTTTTTTTCTAAGAAATAACATTCCTAAGTTTAGGAAGTTTGTCACTTTCTATAGTTTCATGGTTATAGACCATGATAACAAAGTCTCCTGCTACCATGTATTGATAGTATACTGCATGTATACTATAAACCCATAAGTTAAGTTTAAAGATATAATTCTCATGGAGATTCTGTTTTCTTAAATTTTTGGATAAATACCATTCTTTAAAGATAATGGCTATAATTCAAAGAGATAACGTGGCCATGGCCAATCTTCCTTTTATGAATGAGGATAAGGTTGTGTATTAGTCCATTTTCATGCTGCTGATAAAGACATACCCAAGACTGTGCAATTTACAAAAGAAAGAGGGTTTAATTGGACTTACAGTTCCACATGACTGGGGAGGCCTCACAATCATGGCGGAAGGCAAGGAGGAGCAAGTCATGTCTTACATGAATGGTGGTAAAGACCTGCTCCCATGAATCAGTTAGCTCTCACTGGGTCCCTTCCACAACACGTGGGAATTCAAGATGAGATTTGGGTGGGAACACAACCAAATCATATCAAGTTGATAGTACAACTTATTTTTGGAAGTTACTTGTAGTGCAGACAATAGGATGGGCAAAATTTGATTCAAAGTTTGAATGTTGATGTTTTTTCCTTTGGAAAGTGTCTATTGTACAAGTTAATAATAACAATCATAATAATATGCTATATTTGTGTATCATTTAACCACTAACAGAATGTTTTCACATGTATTATTTAATACACAGAGCAGCCCTATGATGTAAGTTTTATTTCTACTTTATGAATTAAAAAAGTGAGCCTTGAATAGATAGTGTCTTCCCATCACTGCACAACTCATAAGTGGTAGAGCTGATTTTAAATTAAATGTCTTCTAACTACTTATCTGATATTCTTTCTCCTATTCCCAGATGTATATGCAGAACTGGAGTGGTAGTTGAAATTATGCCTCTCACTTGTAGATTAGGAAGATTTTAGGTCAGAAAGGGAAATTGATCCTAAATGACACACAAACCTACTACATCTGGATAATCAGCTGTTAAGGAAACTGTTAAGAACAGTTTTCTCACTTGAAACAAGGCCAAGACATAATGATCCTCAGAGTTCTTTTCAAACCATGAACTTTTGATTTCCAACTCCAAAATACACACACACGCGCACACACACACACACACACACACACACGGGGAGACAATGGTAGTTGTTAGAATTTATTTTAAAAAATAAAGCAGCAGCAGCTACCTTAATGTCTGCTTCCTCTTTGGTGTATAAGGCTATGAAAGTGCTCCTTGTAAGACATGAAATATCAGTAAGAAACTTGCAAATCAGCAATCTGGAATAAAAGCTTTAGTTATGAAAATATTAAGCTGGGTATGATGATTTTAATTATCCCTTTGTCTCTTTCTCATTTTGATGATATGATAATTATAGCATCATATTCCAATTTCTGTTATTATAATTCAGTGCCTGCATATGTCAGATTTAATATTCACTTGCCTATCTTTATGTGGGGCCAGATGGAAGAGGTGTATTGCCTATTTATAAGAACTAGTTGTGATTACTGAAATGTCTTAATTTCTTCTTGATAGCAGTAGCTGAGGTGGAGGGTGATTTAGGATTGTGTTAGAAATGCCAGGGCAATAAACCAAAGTAAATAATGTGGTACTGTGCGTCTGTAAATGATCGTACTGCTTACTAAAATAGATACAGTGGCACTGACCTCAGTTATAATAGTACATGCTGCAGAAAGTTCAAGAATGAATACACAACAGATAATTCTGCGTGTAATTAATAAAGACTTGACCTTGGGGCTTTTTTATAGAATGTTGTAAACATCAATTATCTAGTAAATGCCAAAAATAACTTCAAGAAATATAGCAATCCTATTCCTAGTCATATGTCCAAGAAGTATGTGCGTCAGCTCACTAAAAGACATGTATCAGAATGTTCGTAGCAGCGCTATTTATAGTAACTCCTACCTGAATCTACCCAAGCACCCATCAACAGTGCATAAATAAATTATGTCCGATTCACACAGTGGGACGCTGTACTGCATTGAGAATGAGTGGCTCTAACTACACACAACCTGGATGAAGCTCACAGGTGTAAAGCTCATTGAAAGAAGCTGAATACCAATAGGAAATACTGAATGACACCATTCATATAAGGTACAGAAGCAGGACACATGGGTCTCTTAAGTATTAAGATTCAGCTTGGAATCAACCCAGATGTCCATCTGTGACAGACTGGATTAAGAAAATGTGGCACATGTACACCATGGAATACTATGCAGCCATAAAAAAGGATGAATTTTAGTCCTTTGTAGGGACATGGATGCAGCTGGAAACCATCATTCTCAGCAAACTATCGCAAGAACAGAGAACCAAGCACCGCATGTTCTCACTCATAGGTGGGAACTGAACAATGAGATCACTAGGATTTGGGAAGGGGAACATCACACACCGGGGCCTATCACGGGGAGGGGGATGGGGGAGGGATTGCATTGGGAGTTATACCTGATGTAAATGACGAGTTGATGGGTGCTGACGAGTTGATGGGTGCTGAAGAGTTGATGGGTACAGCACACCAACATGGCACAAGTATACATATGTAACAAACCTGCATGTTATGCACATGTACCCTAGAATTTAAAGTATAATAATAATAAAAAAAGATTTAGCCTTGTGGTTACCCCTACAGGGAGTGACTGGAAGAGGAGGTGTGGAGGGGCCTCTGGGTTTATGTTCTGTTTTCTGACCTGGTGGTTGTTCTAGGAGCATGGTCAGTTGTGAAGAAGATAACCTACATTCTGGGCACTCTATATTAAGTTCTACTTCAATTTTTAAAAGCTTTTCAAACAAAAATGACCTCAAGAAAATCAGAGTAGCCTTCCTAACATTACTTGCAAGTTTCTCCACAAGCTGGCCCTTGCAGCACAGGCAACAGTCTGATGTATTAGGTTAGTAACGCCAAGCTGGGAGGGGCCATCCAGTCTTCCTTCCCTTTCCATAGCCACCTCATGACACTCCAGAGGAAACAGTGATGACCGGTGTAAAGGCCATTAGCAAGCAAGCCCCGGGCCCCTGGGCTTGTAGACTGCCTTGGGAGGCATGTGGCCAGTTCCGAGACTGACCTGGGAGGACCAAGTGTTGCACAGTTTAGTGAGGTTGAAAACACATCTGTGCTGTTTCAGGCCCTCAGTGGTGTTTCACAGTCCATGGGACTCAGCTTGGGCTTTAGTCTGCTTTGCACGTCTCTGTCATGGATTGAAAGTGAACTAATAGAACAGAGTGAAATGTTTAAATTTCCCTGAATTAGGAATTAGGAGACGTTGCTTTTCAGCCTCATGTTCTGGAGGCATGTTACCCAGTTGTTGGCTGTTTTTGCTTCCTTTATGCTTAGCTTTTAGTCTTCTAACTACTCATCTGATACTCTTTCTCAAATTCCCAGACATATATGCAGAACTAGGGTAGAGAAATGATGTTTCTTTCTGTGAGACAACAGGTCTTGCAGAGAGACGTATCAGACATATCGGAAAAAATCCTGTTCTTTTCCCTCAAATTAAACCTGGGACACATAGGCCTCCACATACATGAGAGAGCTGTGGTCTTCTATCAAATGGTGTTCCTTAGGCCTGGCTTCTTTACTGTTTAAACTAGATTACAAAATAGATCATATAAATCTTAGGGGGAATAAAATAGCAGATATCCCTATTTTGAGTATTTCCTGAACAGTGATCCATACGCATTCAAGCCTAACACCCTGCCTCTTTCTCTCATCCCTACCACCCACACGTTTATCTAAGAATTCTTTGCTGCTAATTCACAAACACTAAAAAAGACTTTTTAAAAAGGATTAAAAATCATGTTGTGTTAAGCAGCAAACTGATGTTACATCCTGGGCACGAGGAAAATCTCTGTGTTATACTGTGCCCAGCATTTAGGTGCCATCTGCAATTGGTCAGCTGTTTGCATTTTCATGGTTCCTTTTGACAGTGTTCCAAACAGCTCCTAATTTTTGTTCGAAGAGATAAGTGCTAAGGATTTTAGTACAGTGTTCCTGGCTGTCATATTTCTGAAAAATCAAGTCAGCAGCTGGTAGCAAATAAACTCGTGCTCTCTCTTTCACTACCTGTGACTTGGCATAATTGTAATGGTTAATAACTGGTGGAAATTCAGGGATAAGCTGGCTGTGAGCCACCCAGCAGAAGTGGAGCTCAGCCTTGCAAAGGAAGCTCTTTGAAGGGAGGAATACTGTTCTAGTCAAAAAACAAAACAAAACAAAACAAAAAAAAACTGTGCCAAATCTATTAGAAAGTTCTGGCTACATTGAAGTATGTGATTTTACCTTGATGTGAACATTTGGGCTGAATGATCAAAGTACTGTTTTTCTATAATATATGCAAACACACTGCAAGCCCCTAAAAGAATAAAACATTTAATGTTCATTTAGTTAACCCCTTTTGTTGTTACTTACCAGTATTTTAAAATAAGTTCACATAAGTAGTTAATAAAATGTTTATGTTGTGTTTTTAGGGGTTTCTTCTGAGTAGAAGAGCTAGCTAGGTACTTTAGAGGAAAACACTGTAGAAACTTAAGATTTGTGAAAAAGTGAAAGAGTTTGCATTAATATCTTCAATAAAAATATGTGCTTAAGTCTTCAACAAAACTATATCACCTGGAAATGGTTTATGTTCCTTTCTTTTCTCAGTTTTTGTTCTTTCACTGAACAAGCATGTATTGAATGCCCTTAGGCATCCAGCACTGTGCTAAGTGTAAGATCTATCTCTGTATCTGGAAGCTCAGTCAGGGAAGGAGATGAATGATACCTAGAAAGTTAATTCAGTGATGCAGAAAGGTATGTTTTGAGAGCCATAGGTGGTCATGTGAGCATCTCTGTATCCAGTTGAGGGATTTCCAGAAAAGTTTCTGGGAAAAGGTGGTATCTTTGACGAGTCCTGAAGGATGAGTAAGATTTAACCAAACAAAGGGGATAGGAGGGATATTCCAGCAAAAGGGAGTAGCTGAGACAGAGCAAGTGTCTGTGTGTGTGTGTGTGTGTGTGTGTGTGTGTGTGTGTGTGTGTATGTGTTTGAGAGAGAGAGAGAGAGAGAGTTTGCTTGTAGTTTCAAATACCTGGAGCTTGGGGTTGGGTGGTGATAATGGGCCGTGGGGAAGAGGCCACAGATGGGGCAGAGGAGGTGACAGGAGCCTCTACGACTTGGTTCTGAGCCTTTGTAACCTTTTACCCTCAGAGATCAGAGGTTGGGAGTGCGGCCTGAGTATGTTCAGCCTGGCTGTGTTCTCAGGCACCTGAACCTGTGGTTGACGGGTGGCCTTCATGGCACATTTGATGTAGTAAACATAAGGGCTGGCATTTCCATCTTGTGTTATTAATACAGAGAATTGGAAATTCTTTCTGTGAGTTTATTCAGCATTAGTCCAATATGTGAATATTAAGAATATGTCATTACTAACAATGACATTGTGGTTTTATTGTTAATAATCCACTAAGAATGTTGTTTTAATACTTCAAATATTGGGTTTCTGTTATGTGTCAAGATTTTGACATAGGACACTGTACTTATCACCACAAACGTTTTACAACAGGTCTTATCTCCAATTCTTTAGATGAGGAAACAGGTTCAGAAGGATCAGCTATCTTGCTGGTTCCTAGTAAGTAGCAGACTCATCATTTGAACTTACATTCTTTAACTCCACCAGTTTCACAGCTTTTCCCATCCTCCTGCCCTCCTACCAAAGATGGGATGCTGGTGGCTGCCTGAGGGAATTATCCACTCAAATTAGTTGCTGTTGGCAGCTTAGAGCCATGTTCTGTGGCTCTCCTCAAGCCTCAGCTCTCTCTGGGAGGTCTCTTAACTTCCCTTACAGTAGCTATTTTGTAGAATTTCTGTGTTCTTTCCCTTTCCCACTTCACAAGACAGACCTCAGCTCCTACTTTGCTGAAAAAATAATTGCCATCCAATCATGACTCTCTCGTCCTGGCAGGACAAAAACAAGCCCTTCCTTCTGTTTCATGCCAGTCTCTGACCTCACCCCGCCTTTGTCAGTCACCTGTCTATAAATTAGTCCCACTTATTCACCCTCAGTCTCTTCCTTTCTAAGGGAATCTTCCACAAGATCTAAACATCTCTGAGTATATTTATATAAAGGAAAGCTATGCAGCCATGCAAAGGAATAAACTGCAGCCAGACACAACAACATGCGTGGATCTCACAAACATCACGTTGTGTGAAAAAATACTATAACACCAAAATAATACATATAGTGTAATGCAAAGGATAAGAAATTCTGGAACCCACAAAACTAAGCAGTGTTGCATAGGGATACATGCGTAGATGGTAGTAGCATGAATGAAAGCAAAGAAGTGACCGAGCAAAGGTCAACACAGGGTTTGAAAGGCACATGGGGGTTTTGTAAGGCTGGAAATAGTTTCTTGACCATGATTCTGGCTACACAGGTATTTGCTTTATAATTATGTTATAAACAGCATACATGTGTATTATGCCTTTTAATATGGGATATATCCAGCAAAAAATAAAAATTTAATCATGCCCAAATCTCTAAAAAACAAACAACTTTTTTCTAATTCAAGATAACTTTTGTGCCTAGGCATAGTGACTCACGCCTGTAATCCCAGCACTTTGGGAGGCCGAGGTGGGTGGATCACCTGAGGTCAGGAATTTGAGACCAGCCTGACCAACAGGGCAAAACCCTGTCTCTACTAAAAATACAAAAATTAGCCGGGCGTGGTGGTGCACGCCGGTAATCCTAGATAATCGGGAGGCTGAGGCAGGAGCATTGCTCGAACCCAGGAGGTGGAGGTTGCCGTGAGCTGAGATCATGCCACTGCACTCCAGCCTGGCCTAAAGAGTGAGACTCCCTGTCAAAACAACAACAACAACAACAACAACAACAACAACAACATAACACATCCTAGAGGGACAGAGGGATGGCCTGTCCTCCTGTTCCCATGCCCCCAGCACTTCTTGGAGCCCTGTCACGTGACTCTGGTTACAGTGCCACTCCTAGCTCTGGCCAGGTCACCTTGAGCCTCCTTGTTGCTGAACCCTGTGGTCCTTTTAAAACCCCTTTATGCCCTGCTCTTCTGCGACACTATTGGTGTTGATTTTGCTCCAGTTTCACTACCACTTTAGCTGTTACAGCATCTGTGTCTGGTTTCCAGGATCTTGCCTTCTCTTGTCCTTCTCTCTTGCTCCTTAGTCTGCCTTGTCCCACTGGACCCACTCCCAAGATGCTGTTGCTCAGGGTTCTTCTTGGTCCTCCTCTCTGCCCACCCCATGCAGAGGTTCCTCACACTGGCTGTGCACGGGCTCACAAGCACCGCACCGAGCAAACAGAAGCCTGGGCTCCACCTCCCAGGGCATCTGACTGTATTGACTTGGGGTGGAGCCAAGATACAGAGGTTCCTTTAAAGTTCTCTGGGTGGCTCTAATGTGCACAGGTCTGAAGACCACTTTGTGGCCATGCTTACTCTAAAGTTCTCTGAGCGATTCTAATGCTCATGAAGGATGAAGACTACTTCCTGCCATGCTTACTCTATAAACCCTCCTTGAGTCTTCCCATGGTTTCATTTTGACCATGACTGCAGGTACATTTAAATGTCCATGGCTTCTGATAGACACCTCTGACACAGGCTGCCTTGAACAGAGACCCATATATTGAACTGCCCAATGAGCATTGCCTTGTAGGTAGTTACTGGCTTCTCATATTCAAAGCCGAACTCATTCCCTCCACCCAAATGGGTGGGGTGGGTATAATCATGTGTCCAGTTATGAAGCTTGTAAAGTGAGATGTCATTCTTAACCCATTCCCTCTCTTACCCCTGATGGTGAATCATCTAGTCTTGTCAATAGATTCTGATTATGACTAAATTGTTCCAAATTTGCCTCTTTGTTGCCATATGTACCAGTGATGTAGTTCAAGCCCATTCTCCTGAATCACTCAGCACCCTCCTCACTGGGCCACCAGGTTGTTCTGCTCACTGCAGTTAGACCAGTCATTCCCAAGGGTGAATCTCCCTGTCCTACCGCTTTGCTTTAAGCACTTCCCAGTGTCTGCGCATTTCTCAAACAACCATTCAAACAGCTTATAAGGCTCATTGACACTGTAGCTGCATTTAAGTTCTGGAATGTGCTACACGCCATCTCCTTCACAATGAGCTTGCTTCTCTGGCTGGTGAAGAGCCTGTCACTGTCCCAATCTCACTGTCACTTCACTTGGTGAACCCCACCCATTATAACACAACATACACATCGATTATCAGGTTTCCATGGCTGCTCCTCCGCTGTGTTCTGTGTGACCTCCTTTGTGTTTCCTAAAGCACCGTGTCTCCACCCCCAAGTGAACCTGCACCACCTTGGCAGGTGCAAGTGAACCTGCACCACCTTGGCAGGTATCCTTTGACTCGTCCTCCTCCAACACTGAAGGCAGCAGTATGTAGTGACCATAACTGGGTCCTGCATCCTCACAGAGTGCCTGGCACACCTGTGGATGGAAACCACTATGATAGCTTTTGTAAGCTTTTTTGAAAAATAGATTTGAGAATCCTAATATTAAGAAACAAATAAGGGAAGAAAGGTTTCAGCTAAATCAAATGGCAGATATTGAGCAAGGAGTGATGCAGTTCTGGAAATGCAATTTTGCTTCATTGATATTCTTGACTGATTATTTATTCTGGAAACATTGGTTGAAATATTGCTGTGTCCAAGGCAGTATGACAGAATCTACAAGAAATGATAAAGGGAGTATACATACTATCAAGGAGCTTGTAGAGTAATGTTGAAAGTATACAAAATATATGAATACAGATGACTTAATACAAAAGAGCGAATTATGAGTATTTTAGAAGAAGCACAGAAAAAGATACCCAAGGTTTTAGTACTAAGGAGGGAGAGATTAATTTGAAGTGGAGTAGTGACAGAAAGCTTCCTAGAGGAAGTGATGGTCACTGTGGCATATTAGTGGAGTCAGCCAACTGCATTAAATAAGAAGGTGGCAGGGAAGGACGGTTTATTGGCAGAAGGGAGGCCTGGCCCTGCTCTTATCTCCTTCATGTTCCTCCATTGAGGCTGTTGGCACACACAGGAGCATGGGCATGCTTCTCCCTGCTTTACTCACTGTCATCTGAAATATGTATTTTACACATTAATCTTATTTTATGTAGATGTCTGTGTGTGTGTGTGTCTGTGTGTGTGTGTGTGTGTAGCTCACCATAGTATCTCCAATGCCTACAACAGTTCTTGGCATCTAGTAAGTGTTCAATTAATATTTTTGGAAGAAAGCAAAAGGAGGGAGGAAGAGAAGGAAGGATTTCATTTGGATTAGGTCTTAATCTCCAGGTAGGTAGACTGTGGAGAAACATCAGTGATGACATTGTATTCCAGATGGAGGACAATTCCAAACATTGTGCAAGTGTATACTGGAACAACTTAAAACACTGTGTTTCATTATTAGTGTTACTGGGCATTCAATATCCAGTGTTTGAAAAAGTAAGTATAGCCATGAGCTCAAGTTATCTTTGAGTTGTTCATTATTAGCAGGACATGAAAAGAAAAGCACCCTGGGAGTGGAGTAGAGGAAGGCAGCAGGTTAGTGATCTTGAATCACATGAATCAGTAAATACGTTTAAGAAAACTTCTTCCATTCTCCATTGTCTGCATTTACCAAATAAAGCAAAATGAACACTTAGAGGGTTCAAAGGAGCCTACAGGAGGCACTGTCACATCATTCTGTGTAATCTTTCAGCATTTTGGAAGTGAAGTGTTATATTAATACAGGTTGCTACTTTTTGGTTTTTATTTGCTTTTTTTTTTTTGCCGACACTTGCCTCCAATTAATATACGTGTCACAGTTTACAGAACTTTATCAGGTTTGTTATACAGTGCAGCATTTTCAAACTATTTTGAATAGGCCTTCTGTTGCACTCTTTGCTATCCTCTATATCACAGCTTCTGGAAACAGAAGATATGATTCCCATTTCCATGAATGAATGTGTTAGTCTTTAATACTAATCAGATACGAGTTAGTTGTGTACAAAACATGAAGACTAATCTTTGTTTTTCCCAAGACCCCAGTCCGTCTTCTTTGTTTTTGTTATTAGTGTATCCAGTTTCATATTTTCTTGTAATGTTATCATCCCTGAAATTGCTTTTTGGGAATCACTGAGTGAAAGATTCAGTATACAAACAAATGGGATTAAATATGGAAGACAGATGATATGAGCTCTGTTCTGTGATGTGCCAGGGAGTTAACCAGGCACAGCTCATTAACACTAATGGAAAAATTCATCACTTACCATGTGCATTCCCGGACACTATAGAGGCAATTTCTCCCCCTAATTTGCTGTATAATTTGATTAATTCTAAATGTTCTAAGAACTGAAAAGAAGCTATTGTATCAATCATGCATCTTAAAGATTATCTTTCATTAATTTAAATTTGAATTCCATTGAGAAAAGACTTCCTTTCCAAAAGCCAATTTTTTTTTTATAAATATAGCTATGACATCCTAAACACTATATTCTTCTTTAAACTTCCAAATAATGAGTAGTATATATCTGCCATATTTTAAATGTAACTTACACCTTTATTGCATTTTAAGTATTGCTGGAGATTTAGACAAAAAGTGGGTATTCTCCATTTCAGGTTTAGAATATGAATACAGAGCAGAGATTTTAGAATAGGGACATCCTGCGCTTATCCAGAGATTAGTTATTTGCAGATCTGTGTACACAGAGCAAAGCTGAGACATAGGGAGTAAGCCGAAAGAGGCCTCTGTGCAGTCAAAGAATACGCACAGCATCTTTGTGCCTTCCTTACAGGCTGTAGTTGTGATGCACTCAATTTGAATACTTCAAAAGACATGCTTATCTGCTTTCCTAGTCAGTCAGTGTGACGTGCCAATGCAGCAAAGGGAGAGATTTCACTGGAAGGTAGACTAACTATGGAGAAAAGATGTGATCCTCAGTTGTCAAAGAATGTAATGCTAGGATCAATTCCTTTTAAAAATAGGTTTAAAAGTCTGTAATTTTAGAGATGGAACAGGACTGTTTTGACAGTGACTTGAGGTCATTAGTTCAGTTACACATTGATGTGTGTGCATGTGTGTGTGTGTGTTTGCAGTAGTCAGGAAATTGTTTATTAGCCTTGTTAAGCAAGTGGGCATCTCTACTAGTTAGTTGTCTATTTTCACCTAATAAAATTTATTTGGGAAAGATAAATACTGAATGAGTTCACTTTATAGGATCTAAAAACATTGAACTCATAGAAGCAGACGGTGGAAAGGTGGTTACCAGGGACTGGGTGGGGTTGTGGAGATGTTGGCACAAAGTTTCAGTTACAGGAATAAGTCAAGAAGATCTATTGCACAACATGTTGACTATAGTTAATAACAATGTGTTGTATTCTTGAAAATTGCTAAGAGAGTAGATTTTAGTTGTTATTACCATAAAAAATAAGTATGAGAGGTAATACATATGTTAATTAGCTAGATTGAGTCATTCTCCAAGGTATCCATATTTGAAGACATCATATTGTCCACAGTAAATATATATGTATATACATCTATATAATTTTGTCAATTATAAATAAATAAAATGTGTTCCAGCGCTCAGAAGAGAAGGGCAGATGCTCAGTAGTTCACACACCGGGGAGACAGAGCAGACACCCTTTGCAGCAGGCTGTTTCTTGTCTTTTGTCTCTCCCTTTCACATTTTCAGCTTCCTCTTGAATTCTCCATCTCTAGTGACAAGGAAAGGCCATCTGCCATGAAACCTCTATATGCAAGTGATATCATGGGCTGAAGTGGGGTTCTTAGCAGAGAAGCTTTGCTCTGCATAAAGTTGGCCCAGGGACTACTGTGCTTAAAAAATAATAATAATTTTTTAAAAAATCCTAGGTCACTTTTATTAAAATGACAACTTTCTTACATTATAATTCAAATACAATGCAGTTCACTCATTTAAAGTGGTTATTCACAGCCATTCAGTGGTTTCTAATGAAGTCACAGAGTTGTACAATCATCACCACAATTTTAGAACACTCTCATCAGCCCCAAAGGAAACCCTTATCCATTTGCATCTTCCTTTCATTTTCACTCCTTTGCAGCGCTATTTATCTCATTTCTCTTTCTTACCTCTCCAGCTCCATCTTATTCTCTTTTTCTGATCCTTCTCTTCCTGCTTGCTTCTCTTCTTAGGTTCTTTCTTTTCCTTGCAAATGGTGAACGTAACTCTTGGTCTAGGCATTGTTCATTGCTAAGGAAGAAAAGGAAGCCAGAGGAGAGAGAGGACCTGGGGGTGGAAGGAAAGGGAGCAAAGGGGTGTAAGGAAGAAAGGAACCATTTATACACAGGTCTGAGACCAGCTGGAAATGGGCATGAACAAAATTCCATGAACACACAGAAAATTAGAAAATGAGAATGCAGCTATCCAGCACTTTCCTCCTCTCTTACCCTTGTTCTTTTATTATTCTACAAAATAGTAACTATAGGCAGACAAGTGATGCTCATGTGTAGCTGTCATTGACCATGTCTTCTCTGATGCACACAGCAAGCACACATACATGTGTGCACACACCCCCCGTACAATACACATGTACACCCAACTGCAAACACACCACACACATACACATGTGCACCCACATGTACACACCCACCCACCCATGCCACACATACAACCCCCCACATATACATGTACACCCACATACACACACCACACATATACACATACACCCACATGCGCACAGCCACACGTCCCCCACACACATACACATGTACAGCCACATATACACATCCACCCACCCATGCCACACATACAACCCCCTACACACACATGTATACATGTGGATACACACATCCACATGCACACACACACACAGCCCCCACACATACATGTGTCCACTGACATGCACGCACACATGCAGAAAGACGCCACACACACACAAGAGAGACATACAAAAGCAGAACAGGTATGTGTGTGTGTGTGTGTAAGAACTGACTCTCATAAATGTACAGATGACATTTTCAAAATAATGGTAAGTGCCACATATTTTCACTCTATTACCAGTAAATTAAATTTTGAAACTCGATAGGGGTCTGAGATATAAATGACATTAGAGTTTCCCACTGGAAGCAGAGACACTCCCAGCCTGGGAGGGAGTATGTAGACTGAGTTATCATACTTCACCACAAAGTTGTTTTAAATCATTTCTGTGGGCCGTTAATAAATATCTGTGGTAAGGCACGTCCTTGGCTCTACAGTCAGATGCTATCCACTCCTCCTTCAGTCCGTATGTAAATCCACCTCAGCCTGCCCTGGTCCAGATCCGGAGTCTATTGGCCCCAGTGCACGTGGGCTGATAGATGGCTCAGTGCCTGGAGGGTGCACTGACCTTCCACTTCTCTTTTATTTAAGGGAAAAGGGAAATATTAGAAAAGACCAAATGAAAGTTTGAAGGAATAATGCAAATCTCTCTCATTTTTAAATAAAGAGAGGGTGAGAGACCCGTGGTTGTTAGGGATCTTCTGTGTGTTGAGACTCTCCCCGGCCTGGCATCTTCTGGGGTGCATGGGCAGCTTCCAAAGGGGCTGCGAGCTCACTGACAGGTCTGCTGCCTTTGTGTAGGTTTGCACATGGGCATTTGTTTAGCCAGGGGTACCACAGTGTTCAGTAGATTCTCACAAGGATTTTGACCCCAAACAGGCTCTGGAATGGTATTAATGAATCATTCAGAAAGGGCCTCCAAGAAGAGCATGTAGCCTAGTAGAGAGGTGCTAAGGCCAGCAAAAGGGCAGGGACGTCCTGGACAGCTGCTGTGTCACCCACAGGGTTGTCACTGGTGCCCAGGAACTTGGAGTTGACTATCTTAGAAATGAGAAATGCAAGCCTCATGACAATGGTTATGACAGTGACTAAATCCATTTACATACATACACATACTTGCATAATGCCTGCACACGTGGTATAAAAAAATAAAATCAGAAGGAAACAGGAAAACATTTCTTAAAAAGCGGTCCAGTCCTGATCTAAATTCACACTTAAAAAGTGGTCCACTACTGATCTAAAAGATATTGGCCATTTTTCAGAGAAAAGATCATGTGATCTATTGAGAAAGAGATTGCATGTTATAAAACCAGAAAGAAATCCTGATTTACCTTCACTACTTTTCTTCCTCCAGACCATCCCTACCTTAAACTCTCTCTAAATGTACATATCTGCATAGATTCACAGTCCCTTGAAAGTCACAATTCAGTCATTCCTTGGTACCCATAGGAGATTGGTTCCAGGACCCTGGAGAATACCAGAATTTGAAGACGCTCAGTCCCTTATATAAAGTGCTGTAGTATTTGCCTATAACATATACATACTCTCCTGTACACTTTAAATCATCTCTAGATTCTTTGTAATGCCTACTACAAAGTAAAAGCTAAGTAAATAGTTGTTATACTATATTCGTTTTTTGGGTTATTTTTAATTGTTTGAATTTCTTTTTCAAATAATTTTTATCTGTGGTTGGTTGAATCTGAGGATGTGGAGAGACACATGTACCCCAAAAAGCAAAGAGGGGGCCCTCAGAAGGCTCAGAGGAGGGGAAGTGGGACAGCCATCGAGCTAGTGTTTCTGAGTTCTAGAAATGCCCCGAGATTGACTGCTTCAATTAATTTTTTTAAATGAATGGACTCCTAGTCAGTGACTCTAGCTGTGAAATCCCATTCTATAAAACCATGATGAGATCAGTTTTTGGTCCTGCATAATCTATATTATTGCAAATTGGACCTAGTTTCAATCTTCATAGATTGTATAGCTAACACATCTGGAGAGCTTAATATGCCAGCTTATTCACACAGATTTGCCAACAACACATGCAACTGGAAAATTTCTATTGAAACTTTTTTATAAGCAAGTTTTTAAATTGACAAATTTAAAGACAAAAGAAAACTTTTTCTGCTGTTTTGAATATGATTTCCCCTCAGTGCCAGGCACAAGTCCCACATCTTCCTGGAGTCTTCCCCTGGCTGCAGTGATGTTGTTCATGTCTGAAAGTATCTTTAGACTAAAGCATATGTGCTCGACCATTTATGGCTGTCATTAACTATCCACAACCTGGACTCAGTTAGAGACCAGGAACCATGCGTGACACTTCTGTTTTAGTTGGTGTAGCAAGGGCTGAGAGTCTCCTTGCTCAAATTAGATGAGAACCCCACTCCAGGAGTGTGTTGCAAGTGACACAGATGTGGAGGAAACCTCTTCAGACCATCTCCTTCCTATTGGCATGGCACGTGATTTTGGGGGGAGGTCAAGTGGTTAATCCTGTTTCTCACTTGTCACTTGGGCAAAGTAAACAAGTTGAAGCGGTGCTTGGTAAAACCTTTGGAGATTTCCAGGCAACGTTAAATAGATACATGAAATGTGCAGTGGCCAATCTGTGAGAGGCTGAAACTTTGAGAAGCATCTATCTTCTGCTTCAGTCACAGACGTCTGCTGGTGGTGCCCCAAAAGTCATCTTCAAGTCCGAGTTTTCTACCTCTGGTCACCTGCAGAATGAGTCTAGAGTTATACTGCCAGTCCCGCCACTTAAAATGTTAGTAACAAAGTTTATTACCTTAGCCCCACATCAGCATCGCTGCCCTCCCCATCTTTATCATCACAATCATGAGTTTCCATTCCCTTGTTTTCTTTAACAACTCCCAAATTTATTAAGGTTCCAATACCACTATTTTTGTAGAATGTGTTCAGATCCAATATCTCCTTCTGTTGCAGCCACTTACCCAGACCCGCCTGCATGCTGTCCAGGTCCTGCCCCCATCCCTCAGACTGCTCCTCACAGCCAGGGCAGTGAGGATGATCTTCCAGACTGTTGTCTAGGCACTTTCCCAATTCAAGAGCCAACTGAATCTGATCAGTTGAGCTCCTAGCCAGATATTGTCCTCCAGTCCCCATCACAAGGAAGGGTCCTTCCCGGGCCCACCCCTCAGCCCCTCAATATATCGTCTCTGTCTCCTCCCTTGAACTGATTGAGGCCAGTCCTATTTCAAGAACCTGCCTCTGCTTCCTCCTCTGCAGCAAACTAGGAAACAACAAGGGCGGCAGCAGGAGTGATTTTATGAAAACGTAACTTTTCTATATTAGATTTATTTAATGAAATAATGTGTGCTATTAATGAAATCATAGGCACTATCCTAATGCCCGGTTTTATATTAAATGCTTAATAAGTATATATGCCTATTGTTATGATGTCATTTTAAAACATACACATAATTATAATAAACAACAATATTTGCCTACGTTTGCCTTTTAGATTTGTAATTCACCTTTTTGTAGTTCCCAGGTCAAAGTCCCTTGAGGTGGGCCCCTTGCCATATGTTGGGCACCACATCCCTAGTCCAGGGCTGTGCACACAGGGCATTCTGCAGAGATTTGTGGATGGATTTAAATGGCAGAGGCTTTTGCCTCCTAATCCTGGCTTTAACTAAAATAGGATACTATTTGGATGCTTGTAAAGCTGTGTTAGGTAAAATGTTGTATTTGACTGTGTACGTGCAACTTTAGTATGTGTATATGTGGGTATGAAATGTTTAAATTTCCATTTAAAACTTGCTAGGATAGAGCTTTAAAGCCTTTTTCTGGCAGAAAGTCAAGGCTCTCTCTTCTCTATTTTCTTCTCTTTTCTCAGGGTTTTTATAAATTACAGCTTGTCCCAATAAGAAATTATCCAGATGGCCAGTTCTCCACATTACATTTCATCCCATGCAGAGAATGTGCCTTTGTTCTAAAGAATTCCTTTCTCACCATGCTTTATTCTTGCAGCAACTCAGTACGTTTGGGAATAAAATTTTTAAAATACTAAACAGCTTAAATTCCCTCAAAGTATTCTATGTTCCCTCTTTATTCTTCTCCATGTACAACCAACAATACCAAGGGTGTTATATAAATATGTTAATATCATCAGGATCCATTTGGCAAAGTACCTAGTATGTACAAGGCATTGTGCCAGGTGTTTCATCATTTTTATTTTCTCTGATGTCTTCAGAGAAAAATCTAGCCCCAGAAGCAGTTTGGCAGAGCAGTTAAAAGACTAGACCCTGGCATCAAGCTGCCGGGGAGTCAGTCCTATCTGTATAACTTCTTAGCTGTTTGACCTAGAATGACTTCTTTAACCTCTCTGTGCCTCAGTTCCTTCATCCATAAAATGCAGATAATAATAGTCCCTACTTCACAGGGATATTTTAAGAATTGCATGAGCTAATATATAAAGGAAACTTAATTCAGTGTATCATGCATAGTAAAAACTACGGAAGCATGACCTGTTGTTGCTCTTAATATTAGACTAATCAAGGTGTGTTTTGATGGTATCTTTCTTTGATTTTTGTATAATTTTACTACCTAAATTTAATAAAGATGAAAATATCTATTCATATATTTTAGGTGAGCCTGAGAGTCTTTTTTTTTTTTTTTGGCAGAGTTTCACTCTTGTTGCCCAGGCTGGAGTGCAATGGCACGATCTTAGCTCACTGCAACTTCCACCTCCCGGGTTCAAGTGATTCTCCAGGATTAGCCTCGAGAGTAATTGGGATTACAGGCACCCGCCATCACTCCCGGCTAATTTTTTGTATTTTTAATAGAGACGGGGTTTCGTCATATTGGCCAGGCTGTTCTCAAACTCCTGACCTCAGGTGATCTGCCTGCCTCAGCCTCCCAAAGTGCTGAGATTACAGGCGTGAGCCACCGTGCCCGGCATAGACTGATAGTCTTTTCTAAAATATTGGCTGGGTGCAGTGGCTCAAGCCTGTAATCTCAGCACTTCGGGAGATCAAGGCAGGAGAATCACCTGAGATCTGGAGTTCAAGACCAGCCTGGCCAACGAGGTGTAACCCCATCTCTACTAAAAATACAAAAATTAGCCAGGCGTGGTGGCATGTGCCTGTAATCCCGCTACTTGGGAGGCTGAGGCAGGAGAATCACTTGAACCCTGGAGGCAGAGGTTGCTGTGAGCTGAGATCATGCCACTGTACTCCAGCTTGGGAGACAGAGCGAGACTGTCTCAAAAAAAAAAAAAGAAAAAAGAAAAAGAAAAATTGGTGTTTTTCTCAACAACGTATAGTTGAAAAGCCATTTATTTGAATAATATTTTAGAATAGTGTATGGTAGAAAAAGTAATATTGATCATATTATCTTGAAAGAAATAGATGTTCATCCTTATCTCATATATATATATATATTTTTTTATTATTATACTTTAAGTTCTAGGGTACATGTGCGCAATGTGCAGGTTTGTTACATATGTATACATTTGCCATGTTGGTGTGCTGCACCCATTAACTCGTCATTTACATTAAGTATATCTCCTGATGCTATCCTCCCCCTACCCCCTTCCCACAATAGGACCTGGTGTGTGATGTTCCCCTTCCTGTGTCCAAGTGATCTCATTGTTCAATTGCCACCTATGAGCGAGAACATGCGGTATTTGGTTTTCTGTTCTTGCGATAGTTTGCTGAGAATGATGGTTTCCAGCTGCATCCATGTCCCTACAAAGGACTAAAACTCATCCTTTTTTATGGCTGCGTAGTATTCCATGGTGTATATGTGCCACATTTTCTTAATCCAGTCTGTCACTGATGGACATTTGGGTTGATTCTAAGTCTTTGCTGTTGTGAATAGTGCTGCAATAAACATACATGTGCATGTGTCTTTATAGCAGCATGACTTATAATCCTTTGGGTATATCCCCAGTATACCCCCAATCTTTTAATATCTCAGGGTTGTTTTCTCTTTTTAAAACAGCTATTTTTAAAGAGCTCCCTTCAGGATTTCATGAAGATTTCTAATTTGGTTTCTTTTTTTTTTTTTTTTTTTTTTTTTTTTTTTTTTTTTTTTTTTGACCACATATTGAATAACTTTATTCATATAAAATGTCCAGAATAGACAAATCTATACAGATCAAAAGTAGATTCATGGTTGCCCAGGATGGGGAGGTTAGTGGGAAATGGGGCATGACTGGCAATGGGTACAGGGTTTCTTTCTGGGGTGATGAAAATCTTCGAAAATTGATTGTGTTGATGGTTGCATAACTCTTTGAACATACCAAAAAACATAAATTGGATATTTTAAATAGTAACTTGTATGGTATATGAATTAGGTCTCTTTAAGGTTGATATATGGAAGATCCCAATTAGTCAAACACTCAGTGGTTTTAGTATACACTGATGGTTGTTACCTAGATTCATTACTTCATTAGAGAATTTACAATATAGTGGTTTCATATCTTTATCAGTCCTTCTGAACTGATTAACATCAATTACTTCACTACCCTGAAATACAATTTATATAAGCAAAGTATGATAAATACTTGGTTTCTTCCCATAATTTACCAGTTTTTAGAATAACAACTTAGTATCTAGGTTTCTTATTTCTATCAAGGACAATACTGCTTTACAAACTCTAAATGACAGATTACATTTGCCTTTGATGTGTTAATTAATTTGGAAAGGATATAATTGGCAATTAACTTATTTAATATGGAATGTATCTGTGCATATTTGAATCTACAAATCAGTGTTTACTTGAAGACTATGGAATGATAAAAGGTCACCCTTTCCTTTTTCTCAATTGTGGTAAAAACTCTTAATATGAGATCTATCTTCCGAACAAAATTTTAATGTACAAATACAGTATTGCTGGCTAGAGGCACAATGTTATACAGCCAATCTCTAGAACTTAGTCATCTTGGCAACTAAAACTTTATACCTGTTGAACAGCAGCAACTCCCGGTTTCCCCTCCCTGCAGCCTCTGGCAAGTACCATTCTACTTTCTGCTTTTTAAGTCTTTATCTACATAAGATACCTCATATAAGTGGAACCATGCAGTATTTCTTCTTCAGTGACTGGCTTCTTTTATTTACCATAAAGTCCTCATGGTTCATCTATGTTGTCACATGTGGCAGGATTTCCTTTTTTTTAAGGCTTAATAATATACCGTTGTATGTATATAGCACATCTTCCTTATCCTTTTGCGCATCAATGGACATTTAGATTCTTTCCACCTCTTGTCTATTATGAATAATTCTGCAATGAATGCAGGTATACAAATATCTCTTTGAGGTGCCCATTTCAGTTCTTTTGGATAAATATCCAGAAGTGGGATTGCTGGATCATATGTAATTTTTAATTTTTTTTAGGAACCTCTATACTGTTTTCTAAAGAGGCTGAATTATTTTACGTCCTCACCAGACGGGTTCCAGTTTTTTCATATCCTCACCAATACTTGTTATCTCTTGTTTTAACTCTGACCCAAGGAGGAGCTGGGCCACCTTTTGAATTGAGATCCAAAATGCATGCTTTTGCAGTGCCCCACAGGACTCCACAGAGCATGGCTTGTTGTGGGGAGGGCAGCAGGATTTCTGCAGATCTTGTAGTTGTTAGTGTTTGGGAACACTCGGCCAGGCAGTTGAAAGATGGGCTAGTTTGGATTTTCTTTTTCTATCACACAGACTGCACTTCTAATCTCAGCGCATAGGTTTGTCAAGATAACTGTGAATTTATCACTTTGAGAAAGAACTTTCAAAATATTTCAGTGTGCTGTTGACACTGGGTCAATATTAATGTTGAACACACAGGTTAGATGCTTGCGGGTATACATAAATATATACCTACGTAAACATATCCTCATGCATATTCAGGTAACTGTTTAGTTTCATTTAAATTCAGTATATTGAACTTAGGGCATTCCAAAAGATGGAATTATGATTCATTGCCAAAATGCATACTTTTAATTCATGAATAATTTTTAAAATTGTGCTTGAAGACATTTTGAGTTATTTTCCAGGTGTCCTTTGAACAACTTTCCAAGATAAATGCTTTCACTTCTGTGACATTTTATTTGAAAACAGTGCATTTTTTTAAAAAAGAGGAAAAACATACTTTAAAGCCTTTTGCAGAAACTAAATATTTTTAAAACTAGAATATTTCAATTAAAAATAACCTTGACATGTTCATACCACTTAACCAAAATATTACAATTAAAAAGGTGAAAACAATTTGTATATACTAACAAAAATGTTCATTTTAATAACAGAAACACAAACTTATCACTATAATTGTTTTGATTGAGTTAATAATGTAGCATTTTAATCACTTCATTCGTTTAATTTAGTGCTTAATGTTAACTGTGTAGTTAGAGTATTGGTAAAAATTTTAAACCGCAGATTCTATTCATCAGATCTTCTCCATGCATAAATTAGACAAATTACTTATAGTACATTAAGCTGATTTCAGCATAAATTTTGTAAAGGCCATTAGTGTTGCTACATAGCATGCTATTACATTCCTTGAGTGTACTTTATACCTTGGAAGTTTCTAGTAATCATACACTAAAATACTCTAGAGGAAGGATAGTGTGTATATATGTATATATGTATACACACACACACACACACTCACTCTCTCTTTCTCTCTCTCTCTCTCTCACTCTCTCTTTCACCTTCACTCTTAATGCATTTTTTCCTTCCTGTCTAGTTTGCTGAAAATATTACCTATAACAAACAGCACAGATAACGTACAAGCTCAATTAAAGGGCATCTCTTAATGCATACCAATTAAATATCACATCTTGGGTTTGACTTTTTGGTACTTGAGCAGACATTAATGAAATGACTAAGCTCATAACTCCAATGGAGGTTGCCCTTCATGTTCATCTATTTCTGTGTGCACCAGCTGCAGAGTTCATCTTCTTGCCATGTGCTCTAGTCTTTACGCTTTCAAATTTGTGAATATTTTCAAAACCATATCAGGAGCCTAGTGGGCTAAATTGTGATAGAAGATGAGTGTCCTTCAGGATGCGGCTAATTCTCCAGTTTTGCAGTTGGGCTTTTGTTGTTTCTTCTGTAAAATGGATACAGGTGTCAGAACGTGAGAAAGGCTTGATTAATCTTTCTAGAAGAACAAAGGTAGCTCCTCAGAGGAAGAAGTTGACCTGAGATGGCTAAATAGGGGGACTGGAAAGAAAGGAACAAACATGGGCTGAGTTTGGAGACACTGATTAAGGGAGTGAGATGAGAGACTGAGAACAAGTTCTGCACTGATTGAGATGTGGGAAGGCTTTTCTCTGGATGTCTAAGCTTAAAATCCTGCTTGGCATCCATTTGAGTGACAATAAATAGATAATTTGCCATATGCCAGATACATGACTGGTATTTCTTTAGACACTGATATGCTGCTGAGCTGCTGAAGCATGAGATAGCCCAATTTTACTCAGTTCACACTGATAAACAATTACAGTCTCTGATTTTAAGAAATTCAGTTATAGTAGAGAAGATGGATATATACAAACAATAGTATAATGAGGAAAATATAATAAAAGTTGGAAGGTATGTGTTAAAACTGGAGAGCAGTGGTTATTTTGATGTGACCAGAGCTTAGGTTTTATAGGGAGTGAAGATGGAAATGACTTGAAAAGGTGGCCTGGGGTCAGATGGAAGGGGTCTTTGAATGCCATGCAAAAGAATTTCAACTTCGGTCTAAGGGCACATATTTATAACAAGTGGAAGGAAAGGAAGAAAGAAATAATGGCTCCTTCTTTCTGGGATGCATCTGCAATGTGAAAATTGAATACCTGTAATCAATAGGAGCATGAATGACAGAACGATAAATTAGAGTTGGAGAGAAATCGCATTTATTGAGTGCACATATGCCATGAAGTGTACTAAGCCCGCTTCATTCAGAGCAGCTCTTATACTGACACGTGAGTGGATTCGAGTCTGCAGGTTGCAGCTGAAGAAACTGTGAGCTGGAGAGGGTGAGCATTGGGATAGAAGCAAGATCGAAACTCAGTCTGGCCTGCATGGAAAGCCTCTTTTGCTACCACGAGTCTTTGTGGGTGCTTTAGTTGAGTAGAACAAGTTCTTCCTTTAGAAAGACAAGTAGAGAGAGGGTGCTTGTTGAGGAAGAGTCTCCAATAAAGTCCTTAACATTAAAAGAATCATTAGGGGACCTCTGCTTCCAGAAAAGGGGAATAGACATACTTTTCTCTATTCCTCCCACCCAAACCTGGACATTACATATCAGGCGAACAGAGGAAGACTTTGAAAGGTGGAGAGAAGGACGCAGACCCATTGGGGATCTGGAGACCCGGGGAACAGCACCATGGTGAGTTCCCTGTGTTTTTCTTCTCCTCATAAATCCTCGGCTGGTTGTTGGAGAAGATGAAAACCTGGAAAAGCCAATGGAAAAGGCAAAAATAGCCCCAAGAAGAGCCTTATCTCTCTAGTTAAAGGACCAGGAAAGGGGCAGTATAGCAAGATGGAAACTTTAGACAATAACCACCTTTCTCTGACCAAACACCCCAGGAAACACCCTCATCCCCACGAAAGACTGAGTGTGGAGCTGGAACAAGGGGCCCCCAACTCCCCTCCCACAACCAAGGCAGTGTCAGCAAAGGCTGAGTAGGAAATGGGGCTTTCATCCATGCTTGGTGGTTACAGCCTGCTCCCAGCATCAGTGGAGATCACATGGGGAGCCTGGGCCTACGCCCTCATCCGGGGGTAATGCAGTGTCCCTCCCCTCCCCAGTTCTGCTAGGGTGGTGTCGCAGGAGGTCAGTGGAATCAGGACTGACCCCACAGCCCAACATTAACAGGGCCACTGCTCCCCTACTCCCTGCCTGGTGCCAGTGGAAGCCACATGGATCTGTGTCCTCTCAGCCAGGGTGGCATCCATGGGTGCCTAGGGAGGATGTTTACCTCCACATGGCAACTACAAGGCAGTGCCCCTCTTCCCCTGCTGAAGCAGTGTGAAAGGATGCCTGCCAAAACAGAAGGTTGAATAGAAGCTAGAGTCCCACAATATAATCCCCAAAATGTCCAGGTGTCAATCCCAAATCACGCATTATACCAAGAACCAGGAAAATTTCAACTTGAGTGAGAAAAGGCCATGAACAGATGACACAGATATGAGAATCATCTCACAAGAATTAAAGCAACTGTTATAAAGATGGTTCAACAAGCAATTTTAACACATGTGAAACAAATGACAGAACAGAAAGTCTTACCAAATAAATGGAAAATAAAGGAAGAACCAAATGGAAATTTTACAGTTGAAAAATACATTAACCACAATAAATGGGATAATTAGTATTTTATATCAGAATAGGCCTTTTTAAAATTAAAAACTCATGAGCATTTAATTTGTACTGGTCACTATGTGAGGCCTTGCATGGATTATCTCATTTAGTTTTCACACAAAAAAACCTATAAGATATTATTATCACCATGTTATAGATGAGGAAATGAAAAACAGAGGAGTTAAATGACTTGCCCAAGGTTATAGAGCAAGTAGCTTTCTTCCAATTTTCTCTAATTCTCAACTCCACACTTTTCACCACTATACTAAATGGGTTACATTGCTTAATTTAGGTAGTAATTATCTTCCAGATTCCTAAGTGACCACATTCAGAAGATTATAATATCCAGCATTTCACAAGCTGCGTTAACCCAGGGAAAATGTATTTTTAGAATCAAATGCATTCCATCCAACTCTTTGAACTCCTTGAGTCATATATGTGTATGGATTTATTTAGACTCTTATGAAACTTTAAAAGTATTTATACTTTTTTCCTTACTCTGTGTGTACTAAATTTTTGAGTACATGAAATGGCAATTAAGTGACAATATCAGCTATTTTATGAACAAAAGTTAGTTGCAATAAGAGAAAAATATCTTAGGTAAACTCATTTTAAAGCCACAGGAATTTGAAGAAAATTGACCCTGAGATCTGAAAATTTCATATATATATATAAAATTTAGCTTTTGCCTATGTCGTGTGTTTGAGGACAATATAATAAAAATCATGTCACATCCTTAGCAGATATTAAAAACTCATGATGGCTCTTACTTCCCGGTCCATATCCCAACATGTATCATCTGTACTTGCTCTTACTCTTCATAGAGGTAAAATCAGCAACAATTTCAGTCAGATGAAAAGTATTATCACTGTTCTATAACTTCAATAATCTGCATTTTGGTATTTATTATGTCTTTTGGTGCCATTTGGCCAATCAGTATTTTCTAAGAATAAAAGATGTTCACTTAACATCCTTATACTGTGTGAGAGTAGATTACTGCATACTGAAGACAACACAGTTCTGAAACGGGGCGGGTTACTTTTATGAAGTGAAAGGGGAGGGAGGGAAACAGCATAGGGGGAAGGCGTTGTTTTCCGGGGGCGGGAGGCGGCCATGCTGCATGCAGCTTCCCAGAATCCATTGCAAGAGCTGCCTGTCGGCTGCCATCAGCACCTGAGGCCACATGGTGAGGCAGGCAGCATATACCTCTTCCTTCTCATTTCCATTGCTCAGCCCCTTTCTCCGCCAAGTCTCAGTGCCTTCTCTTGTTATCTGACAGGCATGACTCTTCATGCTTCCTCCTGTCCTTTGATTCTGGGATCCGACCTTCTCCTCCATAAAGGCTTCCACATAGAGATGCCCCCGACCCACCCAGACACAGTACCTGTTAGAATCTGACCTCTCAGTTAAGAGAGGACTCTTCAGTCTTGTCTTATCTGCCTCTTGATGGAAAAGAATATAATTGGTTAGCAAAATACTTGAGATTAAACTATAAAATACTGTAGGCTTCGTGGAGGGGTGAATTAGTTGCATTTAAAGAGTGCTTTACAGTCTGCCTGCCTAATTCCTGAGCTATGGGAAGCCACGTTTCCACATCTGAGCCCCTCTTGGGAGATACTTGCCTATTTCAGGTGACTTTACTTTTCAGGATCACAAGAAAGGTTGTCAATGACTTGACACTCTTCCCAAAATGCTGCTGACTTCTGGGTTATTTATTTATGTTTTGAACTACAGCACTCAAGAAGCTATTACATCTTTACCGTTTTGCTTAAATTTGTCGTGCTTCCCCACTTTTTAAATGTCATATCACAGAGAAAAAATGACTATCAGTGTTTGGGAACAAAAGGGGGCTTAGAGCCTAGAGGCTGCTGGAGGCTGGAAGGACTGGTCTGGTACTCTGGTGCCCTGGGGCCCCCTGTTCACCTGAGGGTGTAGCTGCATACAGGCTGGGAAGCTACTCTTAGGTAAGTCGTGACAACTTGGTTATAACCTCCTGCTGTGAATTGTCCATTTCCAGGATGTGACAGAACACCACCCACCATTTTAGCAGGACAGGGCTCTCAGAGAGAAGTGGGAATCAAGTCTCCTGCCTGGGTATGAGAAAATGAAACATCGTGGATGCCAGAAGAGAGTATAGTTGAAGAGCAGAATCTGGTATCCAAGGGGTTTGGCAACAGTAATCACCATCTAGACTCTTGGAATCAGAGCCACATGGGAAGAGTTTGAGAGGAAGGGAGGGATCCCAATTGGTGGGCACAGCACCTGGCAGGGAATAATTCAGAGTGAGAAGCACATAGAAGACTGGCCAGGTGGCATCTGGGAAATGGAGCCACACATCCTAGGTTTAAGATTAAGAGGCAGAAATTGTGTCATGGGAAGGGGATGGCAAAAACAAAGTAAGAACTTAGGGTGTCCATACCAGGAAAGCACCTGAGTCTAGTCAAAGCAGAGGGCAAGGCATTTAGAAACAGGGATCAAGGTGGATGCTGAGTTAGAGGAACCACAGCCCACGAGGCTGACTAGGGCTTCTGAACATGGCATTCGTGCAGACATCAGACCTGGGCACTGCTTCAGCTGCCATTGGACTTTAAAATGGAGGACTGGGCTTAATGGATTACCTATGGCCTCACATCAGGATAAGTCCTTGGAATACAGGGAAACTGTACCAACTGGTGGAAAGCGGGAGAGAAGATTCAGTCTGAGGAGACTCCTGGACCCCATCCGAAATGCAGGGGTCCAGCCTCAGCAGCTCAATATTGCTACTTTGCAAACCCTAACCTCATTAAAACTCAGAGACAGAAACATGTTCAAGAATGCTACTCTTAGAATTAGTACAATTTACTTTTTCATTTGTCATCAGATATTAAAAATTATGCTTCCATATTCTTAAAACAAAACTAGTATTTTAGATTGTAATCACTCTGTTTCCTTCCATCATAAAGTAGGAGGACTACTTGTTATGTGTCAAAAAAATTTTCTTTTAAAAGTTTGTCTGCAACAGTCTGGCAACTTTTTGTTTATTTAGCATATATCCTCTATTCACCTGCTTCACTGTTGATGAGGTTGGGGCTGACGTTTTTGGTAAATTATTTGGTAGAACCATAGAACATTTCTGATACTCAACTGTCTTTGACATTTAAAAACTGCAATTTTGTGTGGGTCAAGCTAATAGCTGCTGCTGTCTCCTCCTTTCCTGCAAATGACAGATTCTTCTGTGAATTAAGGAGGAATGGAGAAATCCTCTTCTCAATCAAAGAGCCAGGACTCCAGCAGAGACATTGCGGCTCAGCACTCCCCTCTCAGCCTGCAGTTTCTAAGCTTGCTTGTCTCCATCCATAATCAACCAACTGGAATTTGAATATATTACTCCCTACCAATCAGACACTGACAGTTTACTTTGACCAACAGAACTTTATGTCATAGAAACTTCAGCTTAGGTCAAATATTTTCTGAAGAGACTATGTCAGAACCGTACTTCCCCAATATTTGGCTAAATCCAAAGCTTTCAAAAGTAGTTTTGAAGTAGTTTTATCATACCTAGGACGTCCACTTCATCTTCTTTTTTTTTTTCAATGTGAATAGATTTATACAGAATCTTACATCTCTCAGACACACACACACATGCATGCATACATGCATGCACATGAGCATCAGTAAGAGTCTGAGTTTGCAAGAAGGCAGGCAAAAGTTTGGGATGCCATCTCCTTAATGTAACTATTTCTCTGCAAAGAACCAAGTGAGCACAGTGTTGCAACTTGGTCACAATAGATTCTCAGAACCCAGATTATGAGGTTCAAAATGGTGCAGACAGGTCACATGACTTGCCTCATAGAATCAGGAATTGTTCCATTCTAGCAATACTCTGGGGTTCCATTTGATTTTGCCTTCCTTACTACCAGAGAGACAAAAAAGGAACTAGAAGGAAATTAGAAATAGGTGAATGACTGAATGACCAGAGAGACTGATTTATGAATGAAGACCGAAGGAAACAGAACATCTCCGACATCAGCAAATACTGATGACTATGACAGCTCACTGTGCAGGGGTCTGTGGTAGCTGTCTACAGATGCCAGACAGATAAGCCTTAGGAAGAGGCAGCATTAGTGCCATGTAGCATGAACCACATAGGGGTGGTGACATGAAATTACAAAAAAAGTAGTTCATGGTTATAATGATCATTTAAAAAACTTGAATTGGGGGTGTGTATTAGATGGATAGCCAAACTTCTGAGTCATAGTATCTTAATGAAAACTCCACTGTGTTTGAAAAAGATATTTCTCAGTCTCTCTTAGGTTAGCCTAATGCCTTTCAACTTTTGCCTACAGAAAGTTCTTCCTGAAATTTTCCTTAAATCCCATATGGTGCAGCTTAACCAGATTGCTCTTGCTCTGCTACTGTTGTGGACGGTGCTTCATCCCAGGACTCAAGCAGATGCTGGTCTGATCTTCTCCACCAGCAACCAGGGCAAACCAAGACTGCATTAGCCTGTAAATGCCTGCCTCTGGGTCTCCCTGCACAAGGACTATGCTATGGCTTCCTTCCTATTTTCTTTTTTGGATGGTGTTAAAAACCGTGTCCCCCTTCATCAGCCTGATGAGTGCCAATAGTTAAGTGATTTGTTTCAGGACTTCCCAAGGAAGTGCCATGAGGCCTTGGGAAAGTTGCTTACGCTGTGAGCCCATTGTCTTACCGGTAAAATAAATATGCTAGTATCTTTTAGTATTCAGCCAAAACTATATATTCATCAGAAATAATACATGTAAAGCACCTTGTATTATAGTGGGCCTATAGCATACATTCAATAGGGGTAGCTTTTTAATTCTTATTATAAATTATTCTTTTTGGTACATACGTCTTAACTTCTTCACTGAATTCATATTCTCTAAAGTACCTAGCAGGTAGCAGATGCTTATGGATTGTCCAATCAATACCTGAATAGATTAATAAACCAATAGATCAATACCGATTATTACAAATTACAGAACATGCATGTAAAGGCGCCCTTCTCTCTGTAGCAAAGGTTGCTGATACAGGTACAGATCATGCTGGGCCAGGCTGATATCATCTTAGCCATCCTGTCCCCAGTTCCAGAGTCCATTCTAGATATTGGTACTAAAATCCTTTTGGGGTTAGAATGCATATGGCCTTCCCCAGAAGATCCAGTCTATTTTTATTATGTTTGCTGGACTCATGATAAAATTGTGGACCAGAACTTGTGCTCAGAAAAGAATCAACTGCCTCGATATTGATGCATTTGACCCTGTGTTCCTCTAGGTGTAGCTGATGATAACACTGTGATGGTAATAACAGCTACCATTTCATGATGTGTGTGTGTGTGTGTGTGGCATGTGTTTGTGATTTCTCAGGGTCACAACAACCCTTATGAGTTGGATCTCCTTTTCTCATTTCAATGGAGAGAATCTCTGAAGCTCTGGCAGGAAGTACCTCCCCCAGGGTAATGTACAAGTGACCTGTCTTGGGTGTGTCTTCCCTGGTGTAGCTGCCTCAGTTCTAGCAGCGGCAGAGGTTTGGGGCCTCTTTGGAGACAGGGACGTGGGCACAGGGATCTAACGGAGACAGCCCATCAGCCTGCAGAAGGAACCAGGTCATTGGCCCTGGCAGATCCTTCTGCCCATAGCCTGCTGTTGGGCTCTGATAACATCCAGGACTCAGGACTCAGCCTTGACTTGTGAGGGGAGATAACAGACTCAGCAGACCTGGGCTTGAGCCTCTCCTCTCTCACCTACAAGGTGTGCTTTCACATCCCAGCACAAAACTTCCCAGCAAAGCTCGAGGATTAAGCAGAACTGCAGATAGAGTATTTCTGCATACATGAATATTAAGAAATGAAAACACAGTATTCTCTAATATCAGCAAACATACTCAGTTACCCATAGTCTTTTCTGATACAGTCAAACCAGGGAATACACATTAAGGATACAAACTGAGTTAAGTGTTATGTGACTTTTGCATTGTTCCATTGGAAATACATCTGTACACTATTCTTAGATTTTTAAGTTTCTAAAATTGTAAATGCCATATGTGCTGATGAATCTATCTATAATTCTTTGTTGACCAGTATCTGTGGTTCTAGAACCTGAGATTTTCTGAAAAGGCAATACGAAAACAAACTGTTATTTGAGTGTGCTCAGGGAAAGAAGAATGTTGCTATGCAATTGTTAAATATTAGATGTAAGTCTGCTCTAATGACAATGGATCCCTGATTTATCACTATATACTGATGACTGTGCTTTCATTTTTACACAAACCAGTGCTTTTGGCTGCCCGTATTCAGACATGAACTTGAAAAAGGAGGCAACACTTCATGATCGTTTGAGAGAACAAACACAGGCAAATTTGGAATCAGACTCTTCACATTCGAAATCAAAAAACCTCTGTAGTTTGAACTTCAATGGAAAACATGAAAAGGTGAACAGTCAACCCAGGTAAGAAACTTCTTGAAAATGTGAACCAGAAAGTAAACCATGTAGAATAGTAAAAGAACAATTTTGTTAATAGTAATAGTTTCTATTTATTTCTCCAAAGGAATTATTTTTATTTCTGGATGTTATTATGTTCGCTGGGCTGATAAAATTCATCTAAGCCTTGATCTTCATTTAAAAAATATTTTCTTTTGCTTCATCCTTAAATATTTGAATTTACCTTTTTCTAAATGTACATATTGTATGTAAGCAGTAGAAAGTATATCTCATTTGTACCATTCCAAAAGATTTCCTTTTATCTTGAAAAGTCTTTATTGTTTTGAATCGTTTCATAGATATTACCTCTTTTGGCACGTGGACAAGTATCAGTATCTTCTTAGTCATATCAAGATTTCCTCTCTTATCTGTTACTTGTCTTTGTCATCTTTAATACAAATGTACCTCAGATATGATTTCTTCTTACACAGAATAGTTTCCATTTTGATTTATTGACAACAAATCTTCCTTTTGTTCCTAAATGTAAACTTGTGATTTTAAATATCAGTTTTCATTTTTTGTTTATATATAACTATATTCTAAGGAGCTGCAAGTACAGCCCTGTGTGATATTTTTTAACCTAAATGAGTAAAGCAATCTAAATAACATATTTTCTCCAAAAAGCTCCATTCTCCATGCTGGGAATTATAAATACAGAGAAGTCTAACACTAAGTAAATAACTGGAGACCAGACAGAGACTGAGCCAAGTAAGCCTAGACAGAGAGATGAGAAATGGGCATTTTCCTGACCCTGCTGCTGGCAAAAGACAATCATGTTCAAGATGTTGAGCACCCTAGACCCTGACTGTGCAAGATTTGAAGGGACGACTGCTTTTCCTAAACCTCAGAGCCTTGCTCTTTGCATTCAGCAGGTGTAAAACAAAGACACACAGGCCTCTCTGTGGGTGCAGAGTTTCCACTGAAATCACTGCCAGCTGATGTGCATCCATTCCAGGTGGGGAGGTGCTCCTTCTCTTCCAAAGGGGCACAGTTTATTCGGAGAATTTGGCTCATAGGATATACTTTTCACATGGGTTTTACATCCTGGACTGTGGATATTCTTTTTATTCATACACATGTTATTTTAGAGCATTTGGGTGACATTTCATTTTTTGTTAAATTTTGAATATTTTGATTTGATCTCTGTGCACATGATTGTAGATTAGTGCTTCTCTCTATTGCATGATTTATTTCCTATGGATACACACACTTCTCTATTTTTATAACTGTATCTTGCATTTTTATTATTTGTTATACACCTACTCCTCTTGTTGAAACTTCACAGGGTCTCGCTCTTCTTTACTGCTGTTTCACACCCACACTGTTTACAACTTGACGTAGTTGAGAGCTTGAATGTCTTTCCATTTCCTGATTGAGAGAGAATTTTTTCTTTTTTAAGTGTTTTCCAAGAAACAGTGTTTATTTATTCCAGAATCATAGAGACCAGTACATCCATTCACCCTTAATCTTTTTGCTACAGTCTGTTGTATTTTTTTCAAATAAAAACCTACTCAGTTTCTCTTGTAAATATTTTAGACATTCATCCTCAATGTCAAAAATCACAGAAACGAAACAGATCTTTGAACTGCCTAAAAAAAAAATGATTGCTCTCAGAGGTTAGCTAAGCTTTTCCCTCTAGCAAACACAGATATGTTGCCTCCCCTGTCTTGAACTCCTCTTAGGAGTTTAGCCTTTTAAACTAATTGTTATATGCCTTACCATTTATGAGGGACTTTGCACTGAAATATATCAGATAGGAATAATTACTACAGATAGAAAGAAGGAGTTGAGAATGTTAGTTGATAATCAAGCAGACAAATCACAGATTGTCCCGTTCTACCAAATCTTATGTCACCTGTAATTAGCTGTGGGGGCAGGAAGTGTATGATACACATCATGAATCCTCAAGCCTATTTTTGCTTTTACATCTCAAGACCAAAGCCATCCTTGCATTCCAGTATCTGTCCACTTTTTTTCCTAACCAATCATCCTAATAATGTTTGGATAAATCGTATTAGCAGTCATTCCCCTTTTGAGTCTACCCTCATCTCCATGGCATCCTGTTCATAATCTTAAATTCCAGGTCGAGGGGAAAAAAAAGAACAAAGGAATCAACAAGGAATGATATGTAGGTTAATTATGCACAGATAAAACATATTTTAACTCTCTCCACAGCTTACTTGTAGTACTTTCCCAAGGCTGTCTTTTCTCTAACCCAAATCTTTGCTCTTGAAATCACCAGCTGTCAGATACAGGTGATGGAGAATATTTAAATTCTATCTCTCCTCTTCCACATGTTGAGAAGAAATAACTTTTACTTGGCTCCTGTCCAAAAATAGGGGTAGGGGGTTAAATTGGTGAAAATCAGAGCTTTAATTTCCACTGGCCTCCGGTCAAGCCATCCACCATTGAGCTCTGGACAGGCCTTCTGTAATTTTTTATACAAGCAACATTTGTCACATTAGAATATCCAGAGTTCCAGCCTGGGCAACATCATGAAACCCCATCTCTGCAAAAAATACAACAACAACAACAAAATAGCTGGGCGTGGTGGCATGTGCCTGTAGTTCCAGCTACTAAGGGGGCTGAGGTGGGAGGATCACTTGAGCCTGGGAGGCAGAGGCTGCAGTGAGCTGAGATCACATCATTGCATTCTAGCTTAGGTGACAGAGTGAGACCCTGTCAAAAAACAAACAAACAAACAAAAAAACCAGAAAGAGATATGTGTATGTGTGTGTATATATATATAATATATATACACATATATTTATATATATCCAAACTTCTTGTAATTCAAGTGAAAAATATAAAATTAACTTTGATAAACTTCCAAATTCAGTTAGATATTACCCAACAATTTAGATAATTTTTTCTTTTCCTTAACTGCAACCCAATTTTTTGATTATTTTTAAAAATATATTTACTCTTATATTAATCTTTGTATCAAGGTTATAATTAGTAAATGTATGACTCCATTGCATGATTTAGTGGCAGAAATAGTCTATTTATGTTCACATTTTTTAGTAGAGAGTTATGTTTTAATTTTGAGAGATTTATATATGTACTGCTAGAGGTTTGCAAGAGTTATCTCTATAACAGTAAGATATAGATGTTATATTAACTGTAAAGAGTCATACTCACAATATCACAGTAAGTCACCTTTACTGAAAACCTGTATATATTCCTTTTTTATTTGTGCTAATAGAGTGAGTAATATTATATTAATGGTGCATTAAATGGAGGTGAGTAGCTTACCCTTGAGTTTCTTTCATTTGAGTATATATAGTAGAGGAGAAAATACCTTAATTCATTTAACCATTTATAGTTTGCACATACATAACCTTTGGAGCTTCCCATAATTGTGTAATTTAGGCAAAGCAGACATCATTCTCATCATAATAT
The DNA here is from genome assembly GCF_007565055.1 of Rhinopithecus roxellana. Taxonomy (NCBI): domain Eukaryota; kingdom Metazoa; phylum Chordata; class Mammalia; order Primates; family Cercopithecidae; genus Rhinopithecus; species Rhinopithecus roxellana. The sequence continues at coordinate 12,223,654 of NC_044569.1, forward strand.
TGCCATTTATAGATGAGGAAATAGTAAGCTGGTAAGCTTATCTGGGACTAAAACATAGGTCCTCTGATTAAATACAACATATTAACAGTAAATTAATAATCATATCACCAGAAATATCAATGATAATAACTATCTACTCTTAATAGCACATACTTACTTGGGGCTGCAAAGTGGTACACTAAACAATTTATGTACATCATTGTATTAATTTTATTTCATCCTCCCAACAACCCTGTATGTGGTAAGTTTTCTTATTCAGATTTTAAAACATAGGCACCTAAAAGTTCAGAGTGGTTAGGCAGTGTCTGAGGTCATGCAGATGATAAGTAGAAAAAAATCCCACGTGCAATTCAACTACATTAGATTAGTGAAAGAATGACAGCTTAAGGCTTTGAAAAAGCCCAGCTAGGTTCATATTTAGTCTACTTTCTACTGATGTCTAGGATTCTCAGAGTCACCTTGTGATGCATCTGTTTCTTATTTTGTGAAAATAGAACCTGCACGTTCTGCACATATACTCCAGAACTTAAAGCATAATAATAATAATAATAAAAAGAAAATAGAACTACTGAAGGGAAGAATCTTACCATGTTTTCCCCAAACTGATGTTTCTTATTTATACTATAAATAATACAAAATGTCCATCTTGAGCACATTTTATTATGATATACTAAAGGCTTCTACCTGCCTGCAACAAGAGAATAAAATGAGTCATTAAAACATTTTCATCATAAAGAAAATTACTTTGGAATGCAGCTCCCCTCAACTCCCCATATTGTCCATTAGTCTGTTAGCTGGTTTCCCCAGGCCTGAGGGGGACATTTTTTTCAGGCATTTTTTTTTACCTGCCTAAGTGTTCTTTAATAACTTCCTTTGCCTCCCAGAAGCAGTGTTCAGTATATTCTAATTCACACAATTGATAGCACCACCATTCGTTAAGATACCTGTCATATTCTATCATTGCTATTAAGAAAATGCCTAATAAAGCTCACTTTGTTTTTCCCGATGCCGGCCATATTATAAATTTCATGCACTTTTTGAAGGCTAATATTGGTAATGAAAATGCCTGGGAAAAGTTGTGGTAATCAGAAAAGATGGCATGTAGTAGAATAGTTCCTTAATGATCTTGATGATGAACTGCACTGCCATGAGCCAGCTAGTTTATTTCCACTAGGCAAATCTAGCTGCAACATAAGTACCTTCTATGATGCCCACCCTCAGAATTATAACAATGTTAGTTGGTTGTCCCACACATTCACCTTCCAAGTGAGTAAATAGGTTCTTTAATCCACCAGACTCTCTCGCTTCTTACCTTCACTTTCTCACTCTTCACTTTCACTTTCTCTCAATTCTCTGCTTTGGGAGGTGGAGTCTACTTAGTGGCCCCACTCACTCCCCATCATCACCCGCAGTGTCATTTTCATTCCTGCACTTGTGCCTTTTGTTTCCTTTCTTGGTACCTCATTTACTCCTGCCTGCATCTCCTCCCTTTCCCACGGCTCGCTTTTCTCTTGGAGTTCTGTGGCAGTTCCAACCTGTAAGAGCGTCTTGAAGTTGGAGATTGTGTTTTATGTGTCTCTCTATTTCTAACACTTAGTGTCATACCTGACACATACTAGGCACTCAACAATTTAAATGGATTTTGAGCAACCTACTAGGTGCCAAGGATGGTGGCTGGCCCTGAGAGGCTGAGTCTCTAAGAGCCAGTCCCATCCTTGCTCTCAGCATTCCTGTGTCCTTGTGGTCCACACCACACACCAGCAGCTTGTTTGTGTGTCTACACGTACCTTTTTAATACTTTGTTTTGTGTATGCCGTATCTTCTCAAAAAGACTATAGGCTGCTAAAGAGAAGAACCAATTTACGCTTTTGCTTTTCCTTCTTTATGGTTCACATTATAGGTCTTTAGCATACCTAAGTTGATTGATTTCATTATATACATTTGTTTTTCTCTTAGAGTCTCAATTCCTTCACCTGTAAAATGGTCATAAATGTGAGGCTTACATAAGATTTTGAATATAGGAATATAGATGTAGGTAGATAGAGACATTGCTATCGGTATAGATATATGAATGGGCTTGGCACATAGAAGAGACTATTGAAATAATAGTTCCATATCTTTTCTCCATTTTTATGAAAACCATTGATTTTAAAGTCTTGCAGTTGGGACCAGTTCTAGCGGTATGTGTATCACACATCTCAACACCAATAAAGGTCTAAATTCCTTTATTTGGTCTAATACTCAGTGTCTATAACTAAATTAAGCCCCTTAATCAAGAAAGTAGTGATCAAAACACCATTACAAGCCAGAGTTCTTCTTGTCCTGTAGGGGGTTTTGACTGGACAGGCAACCCCAAGGCCTTTCAGAGAAGCCCCCTCCAGTTCCCCACCTCCAATCAGACTCTGAGGAACCACTAGCCAGGCATGACAACCTAGGAGCTCTACAGTGGGAAAGGAGGACTCAAGAAATTAATTCAACTTCTGCAACGTGGAGACAAGGACACCAATGCCAAAGAATTTTGCTAGTTTCATCAGCACGTTGATGGTGGCTCCTTCGAGCCCTCTGACTCCCAGCTCATCGTTCTCCTCACTGTTCCATAGCACCACCTGCCCCAGAATTAAGATGCAGTCAGAATGGAATTCGGTTTTGGTCTATAGTTAGCTGACTAACACTTATCTTGTTGAATTCAGCACCGTGACCATAGCCAGTTCCTGAAATTAGACATATTCATTCACTCAACATTTATCTGTTGAATAAATATTTAGAAAATACTGTTCCAAACTCTAGTGATAGAGCAGGGAACAAAACAGACAAAAATTCTTATTCTTATCAAGCTTTTCCTTGGTGACAAGAAAATCACCCAAACAAGTAAGTAGCAGGACAAGGATCTGAACTTAGGTGGGATGACTCCTGTCTGTGCAGACTTGGCAGTAGGCATGCTGATTCACTCATGGCATCAATATTCATTCACTCCACAAATATGTGTGGAGCTGCTGCTGTTGCCAAGTGGTGTGTTAGGTGCTAGGGATGTGGAGGTGAGCAAAACAGTTCCATCTTTGCGTGGAGCCGATTTTCAGGTAGGGGAGATGGAAGGGGAAGAAAGAAAGCAAACCATAAATGAAGAGAAGATCACAGATGATTGACAGGTGCCGTAGGGAAGTAACGCGCAGTTGAAAGGGCGATACTCAAAATGATTTCAGTAATCACCTATCATAAAGGGCCCAGCCACTAAGGGAAAAAAGGTTCTGTTGAATATTGTGCATATTGAAAACGAAATGAGTTGTGCCCAGATCAGCTCAGGAGCATGGAGAGGGTCTGGGATGAGATGGAAGAGCCCAGCCCTTGCCAGGCTCCACCTGCCTCACTTTGTGGGCACCTCACTAGAGTCTCTAGAGTCTTGTATTTCTTAAATGAATGTACAGTTATGCTGAAACATTATGAAATAACCCATGGATGCCTTGCCATGTCATCAAAATATTTTTCTGAGCTGATTCTCATAAAGAATTGTAAAATTTATTCTAAATCTCTGAATTTCTGGAATCCTGCCTTGGCTCAGGCTCTCAGTGACTAAATGCCACAGAACAGTGTGTCCTACAATGTCGACAGCTCCTTGCATAGAGGAAATATTAGTGTTTCCACACCCCAGAAAAAATAAAACCTTGCTGCCTGAGCACCAGCAAGCATTTTATCATCTATATACTTAACCTGGCTTTAAAATAATTATTTCTCACTCATTGTAAAGAGTAAAGGTGGGACTTTAACATGATCTTTTTTCTCATTATCACAGCAGTACTTGCTTATTATAGGAAAAGAAAAAATACAGTTGAGTAGAAAGAAAAAAATAAAAATTAAAAACATCAATAATATCCACACCTTTTTCTACCAAACAGCGTAACATATAGATATTTGGAAAAATATAAGAAAATGTCCACCTTAATAATTCCAGTAATGTAGAAGTTTTAAGAAATTAAGAGTTTCTCATTCTCCACTCCTAACTCTGATGCTGCATGCTTAGGTCACTAGGGTTAACAGATTGCCACCTGCTCTCTGTATCCTTTTGATGTTCATGTATGCACATGTGTATGTATCTACATCTACATGTATTAGTCCATTTTCTTATTGTTATAAAAAGCTGCCTGAGACTGGATACTTTATAAAGGAAAGAGGTTTAATTGACTCACAGTTCAGCATGGCTGGAGAGGCCTCAGGAAACTTACAATCATGGTGGAAGGTGAAGGGGAAGCAAGGCACCTTCTTCATAGAGTGGCAGGAAGGAGAATGAACACAGGAGGAACTACCAAACCCTAACAAAACCATCAGATCTTATGAGTACTCACTACCATGAGAACAGCATGGGGAAACTGCCCCCATGGTTTAGATATTACCTGTACCTGGTCTCTCCCTTGACACATGGGGATGATAAGGATTACGATTCAAGATGAGATTTGGATGGGAATGCAAAGCCTAACCATATCAACGTACATTCACTCTTGTAAAATAATTTATATTAACATTTTATTAATCTGCAGTGTGTTTTATTTCATTTAACAATATGTCATGGGTAAATTGTCATATCAACACAAACAGACCCAATGTGTTAGTTTTAACAACTGCGTTGTATTCCATAGTGTAGGCATACCGTAACTCATTCAACCATTGCCTTAAGGACCATGGTTTCCAGTATTTCTCCTCTTGTAAATAATGCTGCAGTAAACATTTTCATATGAATGTTATGGATCTTATTATTTGCTGATGCTTTTTACTGCTATATTTTAGAAGGGTTCATTACTTTTTATTTACAAACTAAACATATTGTATGAATCCTTAGATTGATAGAATCTCACAGGTCCTTGGTCCATTTTGCCTGACTGAGAATGAATAAATTCGCATATTCAAACTTACACACATGCATGGGAACATAGAAAGCTTGTGCAGGCCCCATAATTTGTCCCAGCTCCATGTCTTACCTCATCGCACACCACACCCCATCGCTAATTCTCCTTACCTCCACTTGCCCTACTTCTGCAGTGGCCCTCTCTGTGTTTCCTATGATAAAATTTGTTTTGAGGCCAAGTTCAAACTCATCTCCTGAAGGCTTTTTCTACTATCTCCCACCTTGTATGCAGAAAATGTCCTCCTGTTGTATGGTCCAATAGCACATCCTCTGTCTCTCTGATGTAGCCCTTTCTCAGTCTGCTTTGTGCAGAATCTGCCCTTGCACAAGTCTGCAACCCCTAATAAGTCATGAGTCTTTTGGTGGCAGAAACCATCTCAGCAGAATGCAACAGCTGCAGGCAGGAAAATCTCAGAGAAATGTTGATTGAGTTTGGCGAATTTGCCTAAAAATAGAAGAGTCAAGCCCAGCGTCTGCCTTTTAAGCCTTAAGTTATAGCTAAACACAGTTACTGTGGCAGTTTGGGGAGCAGCTTCCCAGATAAGACAATCGCATGCTGTGTGTTTTTGAGCTTATGGACTTTTTTTAAATTTTTTTAACTTCTGGAACAGGGGTCAGTGAGCTTTTTTTTTCTAAAGAGCCAGATGGTAAATATTTTAGATGTGGCCAGCTATAAAGGTCTCTGCTACAACTACTCAGTTCAGCCCCTCGTAGTGAAAGCAGCCCTAGACAGTAAGTAGAGAAGTGAGCGTGGCTGTGTTCTAGTGAAACTTTGTTTACAAAAACAAGCAATGGGCAGGATTTGACTTATGGGGCATGGTTTACTAACTCTTGTTCTAGAAGGTGTCTAGGTACAGTTAGACTAACCTGAATTAAATTCAAATCCTAGTTCTTCTACTTATTATGTGACTTTGAGCAAGCTTCTTAACCTGTCTTTTTGAACACATAAATAGAGGATTAATATTTCCTCCTTCATGTTAGGCATCTGTTTCAGGGCCTAGCACTTAATGAGCACAGTATTGTCTTGTTAAGAGGAATGGAAGCTTAGTAATAGGATAAGAGAAAATACAGGCCCTTTCTTGCAACTGGAAGTAGAAAATCCAAAGAAAGAGCACATTGAAAAACAATGGATAGCAAAGACTCTTGGGTGACAATGACAGCTTTTGCCTTTAGGTCATATGCACCTCTTTATGTAATAAATCAGGTATAAACAGATACACAGGTCTGTTGACACTTGCAACAGCAACAGCAATGCTATTAATAAAATACATTGAAGATAGTTTAGGATGCCTGGAGCTATTATGACTATAAAAAAGCTATGCGCCAGGCTTCAGGAGGAATAATTGGTGCAACAGTAGTACATCCCTGGAGATTTAGACAGAGATTGAGACTATTTTAGCCAAAACACAAATGAAATATTAATCTTTGGCTCATGACTGGCCTAGTCATTTTCAAACACATCTACTGGCTATATGCAGTGGATTCTTTTGAGATGCAAACTCCTCTGTGACTTTTCCCACTGCCCACAAGATGAAGTCCACATCCTCGCGAGAACCCATGCAAGGCCCTCCATGGCTGGTTTCAGCTCGTTCTGTCAAGCTACCTTTCGTTGCATGGTGCTTCAGCCAAATAAGTCGATTAGCTTATTCAGGTTCTCAGAACACTTCCCCATCCCATGTTACTTCTGCTCATTCTGTTGCACCCTAATTCTCAAGACCTTTAGAAACCCATCAGTCACCCCCATCTCCATTTTCTAAGACCCCACTGGCCCAGCAACAGTCAAGTTTCTGCCTGTGACTTCCCTTTATCCATGCCTTCCATAAATAATCACTAAACTGTACGTAATTGGAAGGTGATGTGTAAAGCAGGAGGAAACCTGGGTTTGGAGTCCAAAGACTTGAGATTGGACTTCATTTTGGCTCCATTAAGACCTGATTTTGGCTCCATTATCGACCTACTTTGTGCCCAAGATGGGGCAGGTTGTTGAATGTCTCTGAGCCCAGTCTCTCAATTTATAAAACAAGAATACTATCCCAACCTTGGAGAGTTTTTGTGAGAACGAAATGGGGAATGAAAAGACTGGGAGTCCTTCGTAGGTGCCTACCTCCTGGGAGTTCCCAGGAAATGCTAACTGAATCTGAACTGCTCACAGGGTTTGGCCTGGCGTGTCTCCGTACTGATGTGATCATTTGAAAGCAAGACTGTACTGAAATATACCCAGGATCAATTGAAGAACTTCGCAAAAAAAATAAAAAATAAAAAATAAAAAATAAAAAAAAAACCACCCAACAAATTTATTTGGTTTATTTAAAATTTTTTTTTAAATACCCATCAAAGTTTTATACGTGGCAGACTGGCTTCTATTTTTTAACTTTGTGAGATGGAAGCAAGATCTTGATTAGCATATATTGCAGAAGGGTGCTTTAAGATGGCTTGAAAATCAACTTGAAGATTCATAAAATTTGTAAAATTGAGGGGGAAATACCTAAAGATTTGCCAAAAATCATGTAAGCAGAGCTGAAATTGTTCTTTCCCCCGCCCCAAATTATTCTTTGCAAAATGGCTACACTGCACTACTTAGCACACGTGCTGTGCTTCCCAGCATCCTGTTTGACCCGTGCGCTCTACCAGACACTCTCTGGCTTACATTTAAGCCACCTTTCTATAGTTTACATTCTCTCCTACAAGAATGCAAATATCAAAGCATGATATAGGCAAAAAAAAAGAATGTAAACAAATCCTGATGATACATGTGTTGAATATAATTAAAATTATACATATTGAATTGATGAGAATATTATACACATTTTTATGCATGTCCGTGATGCATAAGCATTTTTACACGGGCTTTTAACATACTATTTCACTAGTTGCTCTGAACAACCCAGTGAGGCAGGTACTGTGTCCATTTAACAGATTGGAAGCTAAGATTGAACATTTAAATATTCACTCTGGATCACAAAGCTAGGAGCTGTGTCCTAGGTGTGAATTCAGGTTGTTGCACACTGAATGCACTGTCTCTGCGTTGCCCCCAGGTGATGAAGTACATATGTTTAGTATGCCCCACAGTAGCCTCGCGGGACCTATGGTAAAGTCCAAAGTGGGGAGTTCCACAGAAATTTTCTCAGTTTCTTGTCTTTTTGATAAAAAGCCTTGATGATTAAGAGATATGGAACGGATAGAACCTTTCTGCCATGATATACTTGTGTAAACTTATAAATAAACATAGATACAATTATCTCCAATTCTGTAAGTCATTTAGGTTTCTACGTAGGGTTTTGGTAACTGAATCAGTTTCCTCATCTAACACAGAAATTAAAACAGTACTTCCATGACCAACTCAAATGCTTGTCAGTGAAAATGAAATGAGAGACTTTCTGTTCAAATACAGTAAGAAAATACATGTGCAAAGCAAGATATAAATTTCATGAAAACATATACAAATAAATTACTTGATTATCTCACAAGCTTATCTGCCTAAAATTAATTACTGACTAATTAGCAACCCTGGAAAAGTTTTATTGTAGAAACTTCCATATTCATTATAAAGTATGAGCCTCAAGTTTTAATGACGTTCCATGATAAAAGAATAACAAAATTAGGCCATACTACATACCGCAGCATCTTAGAAGTTAATTAATTCCCTGACATTCAGCAATGTAACTAAATTACTTTGTACAGTTGTTTGAGCACAGTGTCTATAATCTTCTGATTAAAATAATGAGCCCCAAAGCCATCAGTAGCAATTATTATTTACTTACCTACCATCCCATCACCCACCATCCTGCCAGCTCCTCCTCAGAATCTGAAGAGATTATTCTCCAGAGTTTTTGAAACTTTTTGCTGTAATAGAATGAGGGGGGAAAAGCTTTTTAAACTTCAGGGTTCAAAGTCAGAGTTTCTGAACAGAAGTGTGTTTTTAAAATCTTAAACTTAAAATTCTACCAAGGCTCTGCGCAGCAAAATACCTGCCAATTCACTATTGTGTATCCTGCAGTTTCTATTGAAATTTGTGCTGCTATCATGATTTCTTCCTACCTCACAGGATAATGAATCTAGATTTTATTTCTGTTCTTTGCCCAGACTTGTACAGCAGGCAAAGTGTTTGAAAATCAAAGGAAAAGAAGATATTGACTTGGATAATCTCTTCAGAGGTAAAAACAAAAACACTAGCAAAAACACAGAATATACTTTTTGTTGTGCGGAATGTTTTCTTTGTTTGACTGTTTGGTTTTAGCATTCCCGCAGGGAATGGTGGAAAAAGCCTAACTAGAGTCAAGAGAGACCTGTGTTCTAGTTCCCGCCCTGCGAATGAGTCCCTTCACTTCACTCCTCCAACGTTCATTTTCTCATTTTGAAAGTTAAAGGGCTGGACTCTATGATCTCTATGGTCTCCACTCATGATAGGAAACGTGTAAACCTGTAGAAGTAGAGGTTCAGTGGTTGAATCCCCCCCTGCCATCTGCAGAGGCCATGGAGGGAAACCAGGAGTGTCTCACTGCACTTGTGAAGGTGGGAGACTGTGAGATGCACCTCATTAGTAAGAAAGGCTAGAAGGGTATTAGGCAAAATATTGAACCATCAGAGCTGAAGAATCTGTTGGAGTCCAGGAAGAAGAATTGCATGTGTTCTTTTAGTTATGTTTCTTCCCAGTGAAGGCTCGATATAGACAGAATTTTGAGGTTAGATTATATTGTAGCAAGCTAAGGAATCAGTATTCCCTGGGTTCTGTTTTGATTTAGTCATACGCAAACATTGATAATTTCTTACTAGTGTCCCGCCTGCAGCCTTGGTAGCTCTGTACATTTGTGTCTCCCGGAAGATGTAGGAGATCTGTCTGCCTTCTAGAGGAAAGGAACATTGCTAAACTTTCTACTGACCTGGTAGAAGTCCAGTGAATTAGCACACTGTGCTGGACTGTGCCATCTCCAGTTACCCATCGGACTTTTCGTAAGAGAAGGAGAGGGTGCTTGGCAGTCATTGAACAAAAGGGCCGGGAGGTCAGGGAGCAGTGCTGAACTGCTCACTTTAGGCAGAGATGGAGCTCTTGCTTGTGTTGTCTTCAAAGAATTGTGGATTTCATCTCAGCCACACAAGGCCTTTTCCTCAGAAAAGAGAGGGCAGTTGAATTACTTTGGTTTTCATTGTACAGCTACATGTTTCTCCCTCATAAGAAGAATTTCTATGTAATATAACCAGAGCTTAAGCTTGCTTTAAATAAAATAAATCACTGATGTTTTAGAAACTGTTCCATACAAATGTTCTCATCCATCTTACCAAGCCTTCATTCTGTAAATGGCATGTTTTGGAACCATGTAAGAAGCCTTAAAAAAAGTGCCAGTGTTTTAATTCATAGTTTGACACTTTTGAAAATATCTCCACAGAGTAATTATGTATATGTTCTTGTTCAAACAGATACACAATTTTGTAGTTCATATCATAAATGTAGTAATGAAGATCATCCTTACAAAAATAGAAAATGTCATAGCAAAATGCATTTGCATACTGTGAAAGATGAAATCTCTTCCAAGATGCTCAGAATGCACTTGTTCGTTTCTGCATCATGTATAAGAAGTTTACACCCATATGCTTGTATTTATTCATGCATTTACTGTGCTCTTTAATTTAAACATGTCCTCACAGCAGAGGTCTTTGTTATCAGATACGGCATTTATGTCAGAAGAGTGTGCAGTGGGAGGAGCAGTGGGCCTTAGGTGGAGCACATGGCTGCCTGTGGACCCAGACCACCGTGTGTTGGGCAAGTGCAGGCGGGGTTCATTCCATCCCATGGAAATTGGCAGGCCGTGGTTGGCACCTGCTTTCTAGTCTGGCCTTTTGTCAACCAAAGTGGCTCTTCCTTGTATGTCTGGAGTCCCCAACACCTATGCCACAGACCGGTCTGTAGACTGTTAGGAACTGGGCTGCATAGCAGGAGGTGAGCAGAGGGCAGGCGAGGGAGCAAACTTTATCTGCATTCACAGCTGCTCTCCATTGCTCACATGACCACCTGATCTCCGCCTCCTGTCAGATCAGCTGCAGCATTAGATTCTCCTAGGAGCACGAACACTATTGTGACCTGCACGTGTGAGGGATCTAGGGTGTGTGCTCCTTATGAGAATCTAACGCCTGACGATCTGTCACTCTCCCATCACCCCCAGATGGGACTGTCTAGTTGCAGGGAAACAAGTTCAGGGCTCCCGCTGATTCTACATTGTGGGGAGTTGCATAGTTATTTCATTATCTATTACAATGTAATCCAATAGAAATAAAGTGCACAATAAATGTGATGTGCTTGAATCATCCCAAAACCATTCCTCCACCCCGGTCTGTGGAAAAATTGTCTTCCATGGAACCAGTTCCTGGTGCCACTAAAGCTTGGGGACCTCTGTACTATGGGACTAGTCCCCATGATTATAAAGTTTATTTGCTTTGGTTCTAACATGGATGAGACAAAATAATGAAAATAAATATGTTCTTACAGTGATATTAAACAATTATTTAATATTTTATTTCATTTTTCTTCAGCCTGTAAATCTGATCATAATATCCCGTATCCATGTCCTTCCTTTTTTTCCCCCCTTTTTTTTTGAGATCGAGTGTCCCTCTGTCACCCAGTCTGGAGTGCAATGGCGTGATCTCTGCTCACTGCAATCTCTGCCTCCTGGGTTCAAGTGATTCTTCTGTCTCAGCCTCCCGAGTAACTGGAATTATAGGCTCGCAATGCCACACCCAGCTAATTTTTTGTAGTTTAGTAGAGACGGGGTTTCACCGTGTTGCCCAGGCTGTTCTTGAACTCTTGAGCTCAGCTAATCCATCCTCCTCGGCCTCCCAAAGTGCTGGGATTACAGGCATGAGCCGCTGCACCCAGCCTTCCCCACCCCCCTTTTTTTCTGGTCTCGGCATAGATTTGAATGAGTGCCTTCTTCATTCATCAGGAGTCTTTTATTTATTTGTTTATTTATTTATTTATTTATTATTTATTTATTTATTGAGATGAAGTCTCGCTCTGTCACCCAAGCTGGAGTGCAGTGGCGCGATCTTGGCTCACTGTAACCTCTGCCTCAGGGTTCAAGTGATTCTCTTGCCTCAGCTTCCCGAGTAGCTGGAACTACAGGTGTGTACCCCCAAACCCAGCTAACTGTTGTATTTTTAGTAGAGACGGGGTTTCACTGTGTTGGCCAGGCTGGTCTCAAACTCCTGACCCCGTGATCCACTCACGTTGGCCTCCCAAAGTGTTGGGATTACAGGCGTGAGCCACTGTGCCCCGTCAGGGTCTTCTTCTTTTTTTTTTTTTTTTTTTTTAAGGAAAATGGGCTAAAATTTGTGCTCTATTTCATCTATGAGGGGATGTTGTACACACTGGATTTTTAGAAATTGTATACACACATGCATACATTCACACACAGATTCTGTTTTTTGTATCTTGGGCATGTTTTCCATTTTTACTGGAAAACTTCTTTTAAAAATCATTTTATTCACCATATATATCTTGGCGTACTTAATAAAAATATTTTAAAGACTCCCTATTATTTTCAAGTATAATTCTTAGCTACTGAACACACTTTTTTCAATATGTAAGCATATATCACAATAATTTATAAACATAAGATTGGATAAACAAATGTAACAACAATAATATATAAACATAAGATTGGATGATAGAAATTTTAATTACTTTATAATGATAAAATTCTGTAGAGGAAACCATGATTATGTTAAAAGGATGTTGGTTGTGCATAACAGGAGCAAGTTGAAATTTGTCTTACTAATCCAAGGTTTACAGGTAAGCGTATTGAGTGTTACTCCTAAGACATGACAGTGAAACAGTGACATTCTAATCAAATGTAAACGTATTCAAAGAAAAAATAGCCAACCATAGAAATGCTGACCCTACTTCCATTCAAGATTCTAGATGTGCAACCAGGGAACTTAGTGACGACAAGCTCTTTGACGTAAATGAAGAAAGGGGTTGTTGTGAACAGCATGAAGATGTCCCACAGAAAGTGATATTGGCAAAAAAACAAACAAACAAACAAAAAAAAACACTTCACATTAAAGGAACTCTCAGATATTTCACAACATTGTGAGTGCAAAGGATAAAATGTTAGAAGTGAATCTAACTTAAATTTAGGAATATGACAGTTTACCAAGGAATGGAAAAGATGCTGTCTTCATTTCACAGTTGTGGGACAAAAAGAAAGCAAACACTCCTTGGACAACTCTTGATAAGTTTTTTTTTTTAAACAAAGAAATAAAACACCTTATCTTAATATATTAAATGTTATAAACCACAGCATACTAATTAAATATTACTTTCACTAGTTTTAAATTTTCCCTAAGTATTTATGATGGACAGTAAAAGAGTTGTTAATATTTTGACCAAAATTTGTGAAGGTCATGAGAAAAGAATTACAATTTTCCCCATTGATTATTAAGCCCAGTTTGCATGGCTTCAGCTTGCATCGTCAATTTTATAGCCCCTGACTACCATGCTAAGTGAGAACTCCCTATGTTTTATTGAGGACTGTTTCAAATATGTTCATAGGAGAAGCTGATCTGTAATTTTCCTTCTTGTAATGTCTTCATCTCGTTTTGATATTCCCTCTTTCTCCATTATCACCATTATCACGAAGAGGTGTTATGTAAGATTCACAACATTTATATTTTAACCATTTAGATGAGTTCACAGACAGGAAAGCTATCTGAGCCTAAAGATTTTTTTATTAAAAGAATGTTAATTATAGATTCAATTTCTTTAATAGATTGAGGACTTTAGATTTTTAAAATTTCTTCTTGTATTAGTTTTTCTAAGAATTTACCTATTTCTTCTAGGAATTTGTATATTTCATGTAAATTTTCAAGTCTGTTGCTATACAGTTGTTTATAATACCCTCTGATAAGCTTTTCAGTGTCTGCAGATTCTATAGTTATGTCCATTTTTCATTCTTGAAATTGATGTTTATGTGCTCGTGTGTTTTCTCTCTCCCCCCCCCCCCCACACACACTCTCTCTCTGGTTTTGCCTCTGTCTCTTTCAGTTAATCCTGCTGAAGATTTACTGATCTTTACAATGGACCAATTTTTGGCTGTGTTGATTTTCTCTAGTGTGCATTTGTTTTCTCTGTTATTAATTTCTGCTATTATGTTTCTGCCTGCCTTCCACTCTCTTTGGCTTTCATTTACTATCATTTTTCTAACTTATTTAAATTATTACTTAGATATTGTGTTTTTAAATATATTTTAATATATGCACCTAAAGCTATATTAACATTAATTTAAGCATAGCTTTTCCTGCATTCTATGAGTTTTGATTTATCAAATTTCATAATAATTTAATTCAAAATATTTTCTCATTTACATTGTTTTTCTTTTGTATGTGGGTTGAAGTATACTGATTCATTTCCAGATATTTGGGGATTTTATTATCTTTTCATTATTGATTTTGAATTTTATTCCACTGTGGTCAGAGAGTATATTCTGAGCAATTGTTAATCATACCGTTAGAGCTTTATTATCTTTACTGATACATTTTTTTCCTGCTTATTCATTTGATTCCTGAAAAAATGTGTTAAAGTCCTCTACTATGGTTGTGATATTATCTGGTTTTCCTTTTATTATACATATTTTTAGTCTATATTACTAGGCTCATGAAAATTAGAAAATTAGAATATTCATAATCAATTGACCCTTCAACATTTTGAAATATGTATTTTATTTCTCCAAATGCTTCTTGCCTTTAAGTTTCCTTTGTCTGATATTAGCAGTATTCTTCTGATTAGTATTTGTATGTTATATTTATTTCCATGCTTTTATATGCTCCATCACTGTCCTATGTTTAATATGACACTTCTAAGTGGCGTGTGATTTTTAGGTTTAAATTCAATCTCATGGCAATCTTTCTTTCTTTCTTTCTTTCTTTCTTTCTTTCTTTCTTTCTTTCTTTCTTTCTTTCTTTCTTTCTTTCTTTCTTTCTTTCTTTCTTCTCTCTCTCTCTCTCTCTCTCTCTCTCTCTCTCTCTCTCTCTCTCTCTCTCTCTCTCTCTCTCTTTCTTTCTTTTTTATGGGGTCTATCTCTGTCACCCTAGACTGGAGAGCAGTGGCATGATTATGGCTCACTGCAACCTTGGCCTCCCAGACTCAAGCAATCCTCTTACCTCAGCCTCTCAAAGTGCTGGGATTACGGGTGTGAGTCACTGCACCCGGTTGACAGGAGTCTCTTAATTGAAGTATTTAATACATTTATATCTAATGTTATTAATGTTAAGTTGGACTTAGGGTTATTATCTTTTTTTTTTAATTGACAGAGTCTCACTCTGTCTCACAGGCTGCAGTGCAGTGGTGCAATCCAGGCTCACTTCAACCTTCACCTCCTGGGTTCAAGCGATTCCGGTGCCTCAGCCTCACAAGTAGCTGGGATTACAGGTGTGTACAACCATGCCCAGCTAATTTTTGTGTTTTTAGTAGAGACAGGGTTTCATCATGTTGGCCAGGCTGGTCTCGAGCTTCTGGCCTCAAGTGATCTCCCCACCGTGGCCTCCCAAAGTGCTGGGATAACAGGTATAAGCCATGCCCAGCCTATTGCTACCATCTCTATAATTGTTTTCTATTTTTCTCAGTAGTTTGTATTCGATTTTATATTTTTGCTTTATCTTTTTGCTTTATCTTTTTAAACCAAAATTCATGTGAGTGTACCATTTTCCATCTATTACCTTATTTATTTTTAATATTCTGTTAGTAGATACCCCAGCTACTACCAAATGCATCTTTATCTTTATATAGAATCATTTTTCCTCTATCTGAAAAATTATCTTTTGTACTTCATTTATAGTGTCTTCTAGTTATTGTTTTTTTTTAGACAGGGTTTCACTCTGTCACCCAGGCTGGAGTGTGGTGGTGCAATCACCACACACACTCAACCTGTGGGGCTCAAGCGATCCTCCCACCTCAGCCTCTGGAGTAGCTGGGCCTACAGGTGCGTGCCACCATGCCCAGCTAATTTTTGCTTTTGGTTTGTTTTGGGTTTTTTTTGTTTGTTTGTTTTGTTTTGTTTTTTTTGTAAAGATGGGGTCTCACTATGTTGCTCAGGCTGGTCTCAAACTCCTGGGTTCAAACAGTCTGCCTGCTTTGACCTCCCAAAGTGCTGGGATTACACACATGAGCCACTGCTCTTGGCCTAGCTGATTTTTTTTTTTTTTTGAGTAAGTTTTTCTTTGTCCAGAAATGTCCTTTTTGCACCCAAACTTTTGAAGAATATTTTTACAGGTTATAGAATTCTAGATTGGCAGTTAATTTTTTTCAGGCTTTAAATATGATAATCCATTGGCTTCTGACTTCTATTGTTTCTCTCAAGAAGTCAGCTGTAGCTTTGTTGTGTCTCTTTAAAAGGAGTATGTCTTAGAGTGTGTTACATTTTATCTGATTACTTGTGAGGTTTTTCTGTTGTCTTTCGGTTTTAGCAGTTTTACTATGAAGTGCCTTATATTTGTCTCTTTAGGATCCATAGTGCTTAAGTCTGTGGGTGTATGGCTTTTTACCACTTTGAAAAATTTGACCATTATCTCCTCGAATATTGTTTATGCTCCATTCTCTCTCATTTCCCCTATTGAGACTCCATCTACGAATATATTAGACTTTCTTAGTTGTATGTCTTTTCTTTTTTTTTTTTTTTTTTTTTTTTTTTTTTTGAGACGGAGTCTTGCTCTGTCGCCCAGGCTGGAGTGCAGTGGCCGGATCTCAGCTCACTGCAAGCTCCGCCTTCCGGGTTTACGCCATTCTCCTGCCTCAGCCTCCCGAGTTGCTGGGACTACAGGCGCCCGCCACCTCGCCCGGCTAGTTTTTTGTATTTTTTAGTAGAGACGGGGTTTCACCGTGTTAGCCAGGATGGTCTCGATCTCCTGACCTCGTGATCCGCCCGTCTCGGCCTCCCAAAGTGCTGGGATTACAGGCGTGAGCCACCGCGCCTGGCCTTTTTTTTTTTTTTTTTTTTTTTGAGACGAAGTCTCGCTCTGTCGCCCAGGCTGGAGTGCAGTGGCCAGATCTCAGCTCACTGCAAGCTCCGCCTCCCAGGTTCACGCCATTCTCCTGCCTCAGCCTCCCGAGTAGCTGGGACTACAGGCGCCCGCCACCTCGCCCGGCTAATTTTTTGTAGTTTTTAGTAGAGACGGGGTTTCACCGTGTTAGCCAGGATGGTCTCGATCTCCTGACCTCGTGATCCGCCCGTCTCCGTCTCCCAAAGTGCTGGGATTACAGGCTTGAGCCACTGTGCCCGGCCAAGAGCTCTTTTCTTTATTTCCCCTCTGTTTTTAGTACATACTTCAGCCTGGATATTTTTCTGGTGTCCTATTTTCAAGATCAGTAATTCTCTCTTCAACTGTCTCCAAACTGCTATTACACTCATGTAATTAATTTTTAATTAAATTATTGTATATTTCTTAGTTTGGCAATTTACCTATGTATGATTTTAATAGACCTTAGTTCCTGAGTAAAATTCTCTATCTTGCCATCTAATTTCTTAAACACATTAGTCACTGTTATTTATCCAAGTCATCTTTTGCCTTTGTTAGTGGAGCACTGAGTGAGTGAGATCAGCCTCGCCAAATGCATGGGAGCTGGGTGAGGCTTACTGCTGCCTGCTCCTCCCCACTCCCTTTGTGAACTCTTCTGTACAGTAGAGGCAGTTATACGCCCTTCTGAAACATTAGCCCAGTGGCCTGAGAACCACCTCCCAATACTCACAGTGGCCACAGCTAGCCCAGCTCAAGAAAAGTCAGAGCACAGACCTGCCTAACCCTGCCCTCACTTGGTTGTGCCCCTCCACCCACCCTGGTAGCTTAACACAAAGGACATAAACTTTGGGGAACTTTATAGCCCTGCCTATCACTTGAGGAAAAAAAAAACACACACACTTTCCCTCAGCAACTTATGGCAAGCTTAAATCCCACTGCTACTACTGCAGCTGGGTGCTGTCTTGCAAATGCCACCTCATGACTGGAGGCCATCCAACACAGTCCATTAAACACCTCTAGGTAGAATGTGCCCAGGAAGCAGAAAATGAGTATGTGACCTCAGCTATCACCATTGCGTACAACACCCTGACTAACCAGAGGTTCTGAGCCTCTCCATGTGACAAGTTCACTGCAACTGTAACTATCATTTGAGAAACCCAACACACTAAGCCTCATCTCCAACCAAGAAATCTCACAGAGTGTATGTAACTCCCCTGCCATCTCCATCAGAGATGGTGCTGGCATACTCTGCTGGGAGACTTGAAGTTAGTTCACATTTCTGGATCTCTTGCAGACATTCCCCTGCACCAGCTCAAAGTGTGGTAGTCACACTGGGTATCTACACCCAGAAGAGCACTAACAATCACTGTGGTCTGGGTCTCAGGAAGTCTCATTCCTAGGGGAAGGGGGAGAGCATCACATCAAGGGAATATCTCATAGGAAAAAGAATCTGCACAGCAGGCCTTGAGTCCCAGATTTTTCCACTAGTGGGACGTTTCTTGTAGCAGAGACACAATTGCAGTGCTGGGTGCAGTAAGGAAAGTCTACACCTCTACCCCAACAATCAGGCAGCATCTCTGATCATAAAGGGGCTTGGAAAGGGGATCCTTTTTCCCCACTGGTACACCACTGCACACACAGCTGGGGCTTCTCTCACAGGAGTGCAGTGTAGATGCATGTGTAGATGTGTAGATGGCCTTCCAGGAGCAATTTAGGGTGATTGCACCCCTACAGGAGGAGCACTTCTCATATTCAGGCTTGCAGAGTCACAACTCCTCTCTACTTGGAACATCAACATTCCTACAGATGCAAAGAGGTACTTGTCTGATCTGAATAGCTGGAATACTGGGACAAGAAGGTGGATAGCTTTCCTGCTTGCCTGGCAGTGGAGCTGAGGTAGCTTCCACCCTTCACTCTGATAAAACCTCAGCACATTTAATGTAGAGCTCCCCCAGGCACCTTCATCAAGGCTGGGACCTCTGCCCACCATTAGGTATTATATGTACCCATCCTCTAGCTACTACAAATACCTACCCCAGGGATATCCCTCCTATTGGCCTGAATCATCAGCTTAGTAAATAAAATACTGAGAAAAATTAAATAAATAAAGAAGTGAACACCATGGGAGAATGAGATAAGCTTCAAGAGATCCTAGCCATTCCAACCCTACAGGAGACAGTGAACTTGCCCACAGGCCAAATGCATAACTACTGCAACCAGAGCCTGGGAAAGCCAGTACACAAAAACTCTCTTTAACTAAGGAACTCCTACAGAGTCTTCACCACTAAAAGCATCAAGAATCAAATTAGGCTATAATAAACTATAAACATTAAAGTCAGATCCTTAAGAGGAAAAATAAGAAATTAAAGAAAAAGCACAGTCAAATCAAAAATAAATTTAAGAACAATTTGAAGAAATGGTCCACCCAAATGAGAAGGAACCAGAAAAATAATTCTGGTAATATGACAAAATGGGGTTATATAACATCCCCAAGAAATCACACTAGCTCTCAGCAATGGATCCAAACCAAGATTAAGTCTTTGAAATACCAGATAAAGAATTTAGAAGGTTGCTTATTAAATTACTCAAGAGATACTAGAGAAAGGTGAAAACCAACATAAAGAAATTTTTTTCAAAAATTTAGGAGATGAATGAAAATTTTCCAGAGAGATTGATAACATGAAGTAAAACCAGTCAGAACTTCTGGAAATGAAAGTCACCCTTAGGGAAATGCAAAATACAGCGGAAAAGTTTCTTCAATAGACTAGAACAAGTAGAAGAAAGAATCTCAGAGCTCAAAGATCAGGCTGTTGAATTAACCCAGTCAAAGATGAAGAAAAAAGAATCTCAAGAAATGAATAAAGTGTCTAAGAAATATGGGATCATGTAAAATGACCAAATCTAAGAATAATTGGTATTCCTGAGGGAAAAGAGAAGTCTAAATGTTTAGAAAACTTATTTGAGGGAATAATTGAGAAAACTTCCTTGGCCTTTGTAGAGATCTATATATCCAAATACAGAAAACTCAAAGAACTCCTGGGAAATTCATTGCAAAAAGATCATCACCAAGGCACCTAGTCATCAGGCTGTCTCAAGTCTACATGTAGAAATGAGTTGAAGTTTAAGAGCTGTGAGACAAAAGCATAAGGTGACCTATAAAGGAAAACATATCCAACTAACAGCAGATTTCTCAGCAGAAACCCTACAAGCCAGAAGAGACTGGGGTCCTATCTTTAGCTTCCTTAAGCAAAATAATTGTAAGCCAAGAATTTTGTATCCAGAAAAACTAAGCTTCATAAATGAAGGAGAGATAAAGTCTTTCTCAGACTAACAAATGCTGACAAACAAATATGCACCAAAATAGAACTTCCTTAAAGGACAAATCTCACAAGTCCTATAAAATAATAACACAATGAAAAAAAGAACAAAGTATCTAGGCAACATCTAATATGATCACAATACCTTACATCTCAATAATAATGCTGAATGTAAATGGCCTAAGTGCCTCACTTAAAAGATACAGAATGGCAGAATGCATAAAAAAATCAACCAAATATCCGTTATGTTCAGGAGACTCACCTAACACACAAGGAGTCTCATAAACTTAAAGTAAAGGGGTGGAAAAATATATTCTATGCAACTGGAAACAAAAGCGAGCAGAAGTAGCTATTCTTATATCACACAAAACAGACTTTGAAGCAACAACAGTTAAAAAAAAGAATGACATTATATGATGATAAAAGGATTAGTCCAACAAGAAGATATTACAATCCTAGATTTATATGCACCTAACCCTAGAGCTCGCAGATTTATAAAATAATTACTACTAGACCCAAGAAATAAGGTAGACAGCAACACACTAATAGTGGGGTACTTTAGTACTTCACCAGCAGCACTAGAAGATCATCAAGACAGAAAGTCAACAAAGAAACAGCAGACTTAAACTATACCCTAGAACAAATGGACTTAACAGGTGTTTACAGAACACTCTTCCCAAATACAGAATATACATTCTATTCATCAGCACATGGAGCATTCTCCAAGATAGACCATATGACAGACCATAAAACAAGTCTCAATAAATTTTAAAAAATCGAAATTATAACAAGGGTCTTCTCAGACCACAGTGGAATAAAACTGGAAATCAACTCCAAAAGGAACTCTCAAAACTATACAAATACATGGAAGTTAAATAATTTGCTCTTAAATAATTTTTGGTATAACAATGAAATCAAGGCCTAAATTAGAAAATTCTTAGAAATGAATGATAATAATGACAGAACTTATCAAAACCTCTGGGATACAGCAAAAACAGCCCTAAGAGGAAAGTTCATAGTATTAAATGTGTACATAAAAAAGTCTGAAAAAGCACAAATCAACAACCTAATATCACTTCTCAAGAAACTAGGATAACAAGAACAAATTGCACCCAAACCCAGGAGAAGAGAAGAGATATTAAAGATCAGAGCAGAACTAAATGAAATGGAAACAAAAAGAACGTTACAGAAGATAAATGAAACAAAAAGCTGGTTCTTTGAAAAGATAAACAAATTTGATAGACCATTAGCAAGACTGACCAAGAAAAAAGAGAAGATCCATATAAGCTCAATTATTCAGTAGAAATGAAACTGGATATATTACAATTGATACCACAGAAACACAAAATATCATTCAAAGCTACTGTGAACAATTTTGCGCACACAAATTAGAAACTCTAGGGGAAATGGATAAATTCCTGAGACATAAAACCATCCTAGATTAAATCAGGAAGAAATAGAAGTCCTGAATTAGACCAATAACAGGCATCAAGATTTAATCAGTAATACAAAAATTGCCATCACCAACAAAAACGTCCAGGACCAGATGGATTTACAGCTGAATTCTACCAAACATTTGAAGAAGAATTGGTACCAATTCTACTGAAACTGTTCCAAAAGATAAAGAAGGAATCCTTCCTAAATCATTATATGAAGCCGGTATCACCCTAATATCAAAACCAGGAAAGGACATAACAAAAAAAGAAAATTTCAATATCCTTGATGAACATAGATGCAAAAATCCTCAACAAAATACTAGCTAACCAAATCCAACAGCACATCAAAAAATAATAATAATACATTATGATCAAGTAGATTTCATCCCAGGGTTGCAGGTATAGTTTAACATGTGCAAGTCGGGGCCGGGCGCGGTGGCTCAAGCCTGTAGTCCCAGCACTTTGGGAGGCCGAGACGGGCGGATCACGAGGTCAGGAGATCGAGACCATCCTGGCTAACACGGTGAAACCCCGTCTCTACTAAAAAATACAAAAAACTAGCCGGGCGAGGTGGTGGGCGCCTGTAGTCCGAGCTACTCGGGAGGCTGAGGCAGGAGAATGGCGTAAACCCGGGAGGCGGAGCTTGCAGTGAGCTGAGATCCGGCCACAGCACTCCAGCCCGGGCGACAGAGCGAGAGTCCGCCTCAAAAAAAAAACATGTGCAAGTCAATAGATGTGATACATCATATAGATAGAATTAAAAACAAAAACCATATGATCATCTCAATAGACACAGAAAATGCATTTGATAAAATTCAACATCATACCTATTAGCCTTACTGCACTTAGAAAAAATAAATACTAGAGAACTTTATCCCAAGTTAGAGACCAGCTGACATTAGAGGCTTGGAGGTGCTAAGATTGAAATGATTAATTTGTTTCCCTGCCAGATCTTCGGAAACACCTACACTCACAGGTCTGCTAGAAGCGTCATCGCAGCAGCCAGTGAGGCTTTAAGTGAGAAGAAGATTGTTGGAACTGAGTGGAGGGGTCTGGGTGCCCTCTTAGTCTCCTTTCTAGGATATCTTGTGCTTTTTTTTTAGCTTGGTTTTTAATATATTCTGTATTATCCTTCTAAAAATTCCATTTGCCCTTCTTTTCATACAAAATTTTTTCTTATCAGATTCCAGAAGTACATGAAAATGAGAAAGCCAGTTTTCTTGCTGGAAGACAAGATTCTGGTTTAAGATTTATAGATTATGATTCATGGATTTTTAAGAATTATAAACATTATTGACAAAATATTTTGAAATTGTAAATGTGAAGAAAAGTTATACTGCAAGAATAAGAAAGGCAGAGTAAAAATAAACCTGCTTTAATAAGTAGATACTTATTTTTAGGTGCAAGGCTTGAGGGAGTGACAACTCTGAAAACCACACTCCACAGCAGCAAGTCTGGTGCATGTGGGCAGCCATGCCAGAGGCTTCCTTGGAGTATTCCAAAAATAACCCTCTCGAACTGGAATCTGTCTCTGACACATCCTCTTCTCCATACTGACACTGTCTCTGGTTATAATAGAATGCAGCTCCACCTTTCCACATCACTCCAGACTAGATGCGTAATCAGTCCCTCTGACACTGTTGCTGGAATAGTGATCTGACACCTGCCGTCAGCTGAGGGTCCTGGGCTATTGACTGTCCAGAGCTGTGGGAGACTGGACAGCCCAGAAATAACTGGAGAAGCAGATCTTATTACTGCAGTAATTGCACCTTTGTGTTCCAACACTGCACAGTATTTTTCTCAGGAGCCAAAACTGGCTTCTAAGATTCTTGGATTCCAGGCTCACCATTCCAGGCAAGGTGATAGGGAATTGTAATAACTTTATCTTATTCCCAGTATCAGATTAACATGCATGTTGGCTTTGAAAGATATGGCATTTCCATCCTTAGAGTCTATGAACACATAAGGATTATATATGGGTGTACAGGATGCCCCCTAAAGCAAAGCAGTTCTCTCCCTTATTCTTCATTCCTCCCACAGCACTGCCAGGCTTTGTCTTCTTTGTCTCTAATTTCAGTGCTAAAGGGAAATATCCCCAGGATAGAGCAAAGAACCTTTATCTTCAAATATACCTTAGATCAAAGAGAGAAAGCCCCTGCATCCCTCCATCAGATTGATAGTGTGAGACACTGTTTCTCTTGATTATAGGTACTGTGGACTTGAAAAAAAAATTCCCTGATTCATAGTCTCCTTGGGGAGACAGGCCTGTTTGGTAAGAAAAAGTTTTCTAAACTTGGGATTTATACTCCATAAAGACACAGACAATGAGGAAGAATTCAAGGCTTGTTCTAAAGGATGCAGCAAAAAGGTTAGATAGAAGGTTCAAGGTACTGGAGCAATCAATGTAGAGAATGAGGCCGTGGAAGTCCTTTCCTTAAAACCTTCAGACAAAGATTGCCCTGGGATTCTCTACCCATACGGCACTGCTGTTTTGACATTTCATTAAATTTCTGAGAGACAAAACTTATAAATAGTAACGCCAAGCACCTATGTCTAAGGAGAAGAATCAGCATTTGATGTCTTGATTCCCACATGTATCATTGGGCAATCTATTTCAGTTCAACTGAAATTCATTACTGCGAAGTAGAAAATGAGAGTTGTTGCTGGTCCCAGCATACTTGAGTTAAGCCGTGTTGATTATCACAGAAGTTAAGAAGCACAAGAAATTTTTATCTCTTTATAAATTAAAGGAATAGCTATTACGAGCAATTTTAGATAAGGAAGGGGCATAAAATATTTCAGTACCATATTAAAATAGGCTTAGGAACTGTACCTGATACATGTTAAGAGTTTGGTTGAGTCACTCTTGAGTACACTGCTTGTCTTGTTGCTATGGTTACTGCTGCCTTGTGCGGGAACACCGTGTATCGTTTATGTCATGGACTTTATTTATTAGCATAGACAACTCTTTCTTCTATTATTTACATGGTTCTCCTTCATTCATTATTTTTTAATGTTTTTCAGTGTTATTTTCCTTTTTTGAATACTTTTTAGTTGATGTATTTTTTCTTCACATTTTGACTGCCAAGTTTTCAGTGATTTTGATGTGCAAAATAATCAGATTATAAAATAATCACAAGAAAATTAATAAAATAAACAATAAAGTAACAAGTACTTAAGGAAATGAAACTAAAAAGAGAGAGAAGTTTCCTGAGTTTTCTAGATATAGCTATTTTGATGAATTTTTCTCTTTTATTTGCCTTTAGAAAGAGATAATTAAAAAATAAAAAACAATTTTCCCCAATGGTGATAGACTGTTATAAACTCTTGCCTGGTTTTTATTCTGTGATTATGAAAAACATACTTCTGACCAGGCACGATGGCCTGAGCCTGTAATCCTAGCACTTTGGGAGGCCAAGGCAGGCAGATCACCATCACCTGAGGTCAGGAATTTGAGACCAGCCTGGCCAACATGGCAAAACCCCATCTTTACTAAAAATACAAAAATTAGCTGGGCATGGTGGCATGCCTGTAATCCCAGATACTCGAGAGGTTGAGGCAGGAGAATCACTTGAGCCTGGGAGGCAGAGGTTGCAGTGAGCCAAGATTGTGTCACTGCATTCCAGCCTGGGTGAGAGAGCAAGATTCCGAAAGAAAGAAATAAGAAAGAGAGAAAGAGAGAAAGAAAGAAAGAAAGAAAGAAAGAAAGGAGGGAGGGAGGGAAGGAAGGAGAAAGAAAAGAAAAAGAGAGAGAGAGAGAAAGAGAAAGGAAGGAAGGAGGAAAGAAAGAAGGAAGGAAGGAAGGAAGGAAGGAAAGCAAGAAGGAAGGAAGGAAAGAGAAAAGAAAAACACTTTTAAAAGACATTTCTTAGCAGTGGCATCAAATAACTGTTTTCTTAATATATTCACTCTGATAGTAATACTGATAATAACAATATGTTCATCTAGCAGTTCTCATTTATAAATTACTTTCATGTCTGTCCCGTTTTTCCTCTGAAAGATTGTGGTTTCCGTTTTACTGTTGAGGCAGTTGATCTGCAGAGCAGGTGATTTACCCAACGTCACACAGCTCATGAATGACAGAGTTGCAGCTTAGAGTGACCTCTGCAGATCCAGAGCTTTTTCCCCATGGCCCACCATTTCATCAGGACACCCATGGAGTTAAACTGACTGTGTGGTTTCATGGAAAGTGTCATTAGAAGTGGGGTTGGAGACCTGACTTTAAGCCCAGCCACAAACTCACTTTGTGGCTGAGCCCTGGGGGTGGGCCTGAGTCTCCTTTCCTGTCACATGGAGAGCCTTTCTCTACCTCTCAAAGCAGCTGAGTGGATAAGAAAGGGCATTAAAAATAAGGGACACTATATATAAAGGTCTGACCAGCGCTCAGACATTTCTCCATAAATTCATTGGAAGTAGACTAGTAACACTTCAGAGGGAGCCTCCTGCCCAGTGCCTCCTGCCCCGCAGGGGCCCATGTGGTATGTGTGCTCAGGATGCAGTGACTTTTGCTTCCTATCTGACTACTGCTGAGTTCTTGCTCAAACACAAAAGCAAACTTCTGCCGAAACTTTGAGAATTTTGCTTTGTGCTGAATAGATTGGCGTGAAGTCTGAAGGCAAAAGCCATTTCAGTGTCTCTGACATGGTTGTTCTGTTTAATGACAGTCTCTTTTTTCTTAAGAAGAATGCTTTTCTGCTTGGCCAGAAATTTCTTCTTGGAAATGACAGAATGGCTGTCTCACTGTTAATGAATTTTACAGCCCAGATTCCTTTTAGTTTAATGAAATATGGACAAATCAACCCAAAGCCATGCTTTAAAACAACGTAGAGGAAACCACCACTCCCCTGAAACACTGAGGTGTTTTCCGCCTGGCTGGCCAGTGCACCTCTGAGGTCATCGCCTAATAACCGCGTGCATAGTGATTAGATTACGGTTCACAGTTGATACTGGTATGCTTTAAAAATAAACACAAAGTCCCCTGTATACAGAGAAGAGGTTGAGGACAAAAGCTTAGTCATGTGTGATTCACATACATATCATGAAGTATAGCGGAAGGATCCTTCCCCGGGTCTGAGAATCTGGGTTCCAGTTTAGTCACTGTTTCTCTGGCACTGGATACCCCTCCCCCTGGACCACTGTCAGATGATGCTTTGCGCTTGGCTAAATTGCAGAGGTTTTTAATTGTTTCCTTATTATATTTTATATCAGAAGATGGTTTTTAAAATCACTTCTGTCAACATGAGGGTTGGAGAATAACAAGTTTTCAAAGTTTTAACTCTTGTTTGGGTGTTGTTTTCTGTTTAGCCTTAATATAAAAAACCTTTGCTGACCAAGCTGTCTAGATTGCCCCGACGAAATCAATCAATCCATCCATCCATCAGTCTGTGCCTTTAACATACTATCGAAGAAAACTTACTTTCAAATGTATCTGGTCAGGTGAGTGGTTCTTCCTCTTAAGGGTCAGGGCATAGAACCCTACACCTCTATCCCAGCCTTGACAACTTTTAAGCCTAGTGAGGTGAAACATGATGAGGTCTGAGCAAAGTGAACATGGTCATAATACCAGATGTAATTAACAATATAGATTAATCTAAGAATCAATGTCCAAAATGTGAGAAATTTTCTTTGGGGGGCTTCATTGTGCCAACAGGTTAAAATCTCTTTAAACATCATGAACGTCTAGGAAATTTGTAAGATAAGTTGGAATGGCTAAAATGGTTACTCTTTCATATGTAATTCAGGATGATATAACTAGTCACTGAAAATAGGCATGAGATGCAATTTGGCTTGCCTCTCCAAGTGGACAGCGCTAAGGTATCCAGTCACACTGTCTCACAGATTCCTGAGGTTAAAAGTGCAATTCCCCTGAACGAGTCTTAAAACCAGGTGTTTTCAACTGCATAGTGATTACATTAGACACTAAGATAGTGTCTTCCTGTGGGTTCATGTGGAGTAACCTGTAAGTGAAGCAGAGGGAAGCTGAGCTTCAGGGAAAGGGAAAAGAGCCCAAAGCCTAGCCACACAGTGCCGCCTCCCTGGCAAGGCAGGGGACTTGCGGCATTTCCACAGAATCATGTCTGTGGTCCCAGCATCATTTGTGGGTTCATCGAGCACATATTCTTTACATACCCAGCATTATTCTAGGCACAGGCCATACCACAGTAAATAAGAGCAGCACTGGTCTGAGCTGTCGGGAGCTCTGTGGCGAAGCGTTAATCTGTTTGAGGTTACAGCCAAGATAAGTGCCAGGCAAGGGCAGCACAGGGCTGGAGGTTAGGGCCTGTTTCTGGGAAAGTGACATGGCCCAGATCCAAAGGATGAGGGGAATGAAATGTCAGGGAAGGGGCGGGGGCAAGGGCAAAGGGCCTGGGAAGAAAAGAAGGATGTTTTCTAAGTGTCTCCATTCACTAGCAGTAGGAGTACTGAGCGTGCTCAACCCCTGGAGGGAGTATCTGATTTGATATTCTCACAGAGAGAGGAAACTAAGGTACAGGAATTGAATTTCATACCCCTGACTCCACACCTCACGTATGGTGCCAGGGATTGAATCCAGGTCTTACTATAGAACCTGTACTGGACTGCCATCCTGCACTGCCTCTAATGTGAGCAGGTGGGCACTTTGGGGGACTTAAGTGACAGCAATGTATGAGACAGTCTGTTTGCCAAGAAAAAAAAAAAATTATGACGATGCAGGCTGAGTCAGGTGTCCCAGTCCATCACTTCTCCTGCTGAGATCTACAGTGCTGTAAAGATGGAGTTTGGAGGGTCTTTAGTGGGGAAGATGTTATCACTAAGAATGGACAAACACACAGAAGCACTGAGAGCCTTTATCTCCCAGGTAGGAAATAAGCAGAGGGACTTGAAGAGCAACATCAGAAGAGCGGTGATGCTTCTGCTAGCATCTGGCAAAAACAGGCAAAAAATGTTTTTTATACATTCTGAAGTATAGAACTTAACCCAAGCATGTCAATTAGACTTTGCAGAAGCATTTGCACGCCGTGATTTTTTCAGTCACTTTTCACATATTTAGTTCAGCTGCCTTTATTGAACATATCATTTATGTGCCCACTAGACTGTGAACTTCCCATCAACTTAAAATAACAACAGAGGGAGACAAGCTCTCCAAAGAAAGAGTTTACTGGGGAATAGCAAGAGATTGTCATTAGGATACGCGTGCTGCAGTGGACCATAGGTGCAACCAGAGAAGCAAGGGAAGGCAAGGGTTTTTAAAGGGGAAAGGAGGGCAGTTGCATTCGTTCTTTTGAAGCAATTATCCTTGGTTACGAGGATTAATAACAAGGGTGAGTCAGTCTATTAGTGAACAGGCCATTAGTGAGCAGGCATCCTCATAGAAGTAATCTTTGTGCAAGGTTGCCATGGCCTTTGTGAAGGTTGTGGTTTTGGCAGCCTTTTGTGATAGTACCAGTTATCAGACAAATGTGCATGAGGGCCTTCCCTTCATGGCCTCCTGGATCCATTTTGTTAGGATTGGACATAAGTGACTCCATTTTGGTACCGGCAACTTTCACATTCTCATCCGCAGGAAATCGTCACTTATTTTCGCATCCTCTTGTCTAACCCAGTTCCAGTCCTACAGTGGAAACTCAGTACTGAGTGAATTTTGTAGCATTTCTGAAACCAAGCCCCTTGCCTCTTTCTCTATGTTTATTGCCTTCACAAATGTATATTTTAGCTATGCAAGCAGATGCTTTACTAACACACCTAACTAGATTAGAAATTGTCTTACTGTCTTAGTGTAGTGTATTGTAAAGAGCCAACACTAGCTGAAAATACATGGCACTCCTTCTACCATTTAAAAACAAAGACACAATGAACAAGGACTGGTTGATAATCACGTTTGTTTATTGGACTTGTTCTTCCAAATGATAAGTTTGTTCTGGGAAATGCAAATTAATGGGACGTCCTGCTGGAATCCTCTGAATTGTGAATGTTTCTGCCTTGCCAACAAGTATGCACTGTAGTTTAGGGATTTGCAGCACTCCATTTGTGTAGTATGATTTCATCCACTGCAGTACATTTTCCAGTTTGTTGGCCTGTTCTTCCCCTAAGAACTAGCAGTGTTGGAATTCTTTATGTCCATTAGCCTACTAACACACTGAGTCTTGAAACAGAAAATTGTCCACTATTGGCAAAGTAAGAAAAAGTGAGCTATTTGTAAAAGGTAAATTCAGATTCTCTTTCTTTCGTCAAATTAGATGGAAAAATTAGATGGAAAAATACGTAAGAATTGTGTAACTTGCCCTTTCAGCTGCAAAGACCAAACAAGGATATTTGACCTTTATTTGCATTTGCTTAAATGTTTGAAGACTGATATTTGTTATTCTGCAAGAGGTGTAGAAGTACAGTAAGCTCCACTGTTCGCTGTAGCCAGCAACTGGCAGGGAGTAGCTACTGATTCATAGTTATTACAATCCAATATATTGCTTTATTAAAAGTTAGCTATATATAAACTGCCATATTCTGAAAATGTGTAATTAATTTGATACTGAAAAATGCTGAACGTATTTGTATTGCTTTGTGATTCAGAAAGCCTTCTGTAGACTTAACTTCAGAGCCATTGTTTTAACATCACTTTAAATTGTATTTATCCATGCGACCATGCCAATTAATAGGAATTTCCAGTTGGTAACATGCTATCAGTACCTATGTATATTCATAATTTTAAAATCAAAACATCAAAGAAAAAATGCTTATGCAGTCGACTTAAAAGACATTTTTAGTCATTACTAAATGTTTCTCTAAGTTCTTACAAAGCCTTTGGAACTGCCTTCAGTTGCTTTTCAAAAAACCCATTTCTAAAGTAGAAATGTTCTCACTGAACAATCAGTATTAGGGAAACTGCAAGGCAAACAACTCGGAGCCCAATAGCCAAAGACGCACCATTAATGTTGAATGAGACAGAGTCTCTGCTGATGGGAAATTTCACAAGACTCCTCTGGTGTTTTCTGTGATATCTGTTCCAGCCCCACAACAGCCACTTTCAGTTCTCCCCCACTATTAACACTCCTCCTGCCAAGTCAAGAATTCTTAATGTAATGTAGTGAACGTCATGCTGAAAAATAGGCCCTAACGATGCCAGGGTCCATGAACACAGCTCACCACTCCAAGGAGGAAACCTTCTCTTAGCATAGGCACAACCTCCTCAGACAGCCCTGCAAATACAGGAAGGTGGTGGCTCCACACAGGGCCACAGTCATTGTCTGCACCACAGTCACCGAACACGTCCAATCCACTGCCGACATTTTGAAGAAAGGGCCTAATTCATCCACTGAATCTGTCCTACCAAGGAAAGCAAATCAAGCTTGCTGCCCTATTCTTTTTTTTTTTTTTTTCTGTGACAGAGTCTTGCTGCGACACCCAGGCTGGAGTACAATGGCACGATCTCAGCTTACTGCAAGCTCCGCCTCCCAAGTTCAAGCAATTCTCTTGCCTCAGCATTCCGAGTAGCTGGGATTACGGGCACGCGCCATCATGCCCAGCTAGGTTTTGTATTTTTAGTGGAGACAGGGTTTCACCATGTTGGGAGGCTGGTCTCGAACTCCTGACCTCAGGTGATCCGTCCACCACAGTCTCCGAAAGTTCTGGGATTACAGGCGTGAGCCACCGTGCCCCGTCTGCTGCCTTATTCTTGAATGAAGACATTCATGCAGACTGTCATGATCTCAGCGGCATCTCATTGCTCCATAGTCGGCAGAATTTTAGTTAGGATCCTTCTGAACTGGCAACCCCAAATTAGCTTGGACTCTGTGTTCTGTTGACTAGCATACACTGAAGACACAGTGTGGAATACTAGCAAAAGGAGTTCTGCGGGATGTGCCTCTCTCAGGCTGAGAAGGTGTCCATGCGTCAACATCGCAGGCCATTGTAGCCTAGCACTGACCTGGCAGCAGCTGCCACCAGCACTTCTCACATCTGCTTCCCCAGAGTCCTGAGGCCAGAGAAAAACAGGATCACAAACTGTGCTGATATCGTATGTCCAGAATTCTTCAATATGTAGCACATTAAGAGCAGATCAATACACATTCTACAACAAAATTTGCTTCTTACCCTATTTTTCCCATTATGAGCTGGGAGGAAAAAAAAATCCCCCCCCCCCCATTTGCTTTGTCTCCCTCTCTCCAGAACTCATTTCAGACCCATGCTATTTCCCTAAGAGAAGAAGAAAAAAATTCCATTAAAAACCGGAAGTCACACACTTCACTCTCATGTAGCTACTGCATTTTATTCAAGTAGCAAATATGAGAACACAGTGGAGCACACTGGCGTCAGATTATATTTGCATTTTGGAAAATATTAGACATTGATTTTGTTGAGTTGCCCTAAGTTATATGCTTTAGAAATTATTGTGCACCCTCTAATAATAGAGGGTATAACCATTTATAAAGACTATGGAACTTTGCTCTTAAATTATAAAAATTACACAGTGAATTTATTAATATTTTTATCATTATAAAGTCTACAAGGTTAATTGCTTTGCAAAATGGTGAATGTAACTAGTTTTTCCAGTTTCTATTTAAAGGAAAAGGCTAAAGCTAAATCAGCCAGGATTGCATATGATCCTAAAGCATTTCCCTGACATAATGTGGGAAAGTATGAGGGGAGAACAGGATTTGGTGAGAAGTTAGATTATGCAAGTTCTTTATCCAGAGGAAAGGGATACAGATAATTAACTTTGTAACCATCTTTTGACCTAGTGCCTTCCTGTGTCACATTGTCACTATGTCACTTTATAATTTTTTAAAAAAAGTTTTGTCTCTTATTATGCCAAATTGAGTAGCATGAGTGTTGTGGGTAATTTCTTACTTATAATACTCAACATCCTGTATTTACTACCTTCCTGAACTCTCACCTATGTTTTGCGATAGCAGTTTTGCTAGCTCACATCCTGATCAGTTAAAAATTTGTATTTTGTGTAACAAATAAAGAACATGAGAGAATTGCATAGGAGTGCTGTATGCAATTGCAAGTTGAGCTTTGTGTGCAGTTACTTTCCTTTTCCAAAATAATTTCAACTTTTATTTTCAATTCAAGGGTTACATGTACAGGTTTGTTATACGGATATATTACATGATGCTGAGGTTTGGGGTGTGAATAATCCCATCACCCAAGTAGTGAGCATAACACCCAACAGTTAGTTTTTCAACCTTTACCCCCTTTCCTCTCTCCTCCCTATATTAGTTTCCCGTGTCTATTGTTGCCACCTTTATGCCCATGAGTACGTGATATTTAGCTCCCACTTATAATCAAGTCATGCGGTATTTGATTTTCTGTTCTGGTGTTAATTCACTTAAGTTAGTGGCCTCCAGCTGCATCCATGTTGCTGCAAAAGATATGATGTCATTTTTTATGGCTGCATAGTATTCCATGGTATATATGTGCCAGATATTCTTTATCCAATCCACTGTTGATGGACACTTGTATGTTTTCTATTGAGGAATGTCTGTTCATGCATTTTGCCTACTTTTTAATGGGGTTGTTTGGTTTTTGCTTGTTGGTTTGTTTAAGTTCCTTATAGATTCTGGACATTAAACCCTTGTTGGATGCACAGTATGAGAATATTTTCTCCCATTCTATAAGTTGTCTGTTTACTCTATTGATAATTTCTTTTGCTGTGCAGAAGCTCCTTAGTTTAATTAGGTCCCATTTGTCAGATTTTGTTTTTGCTGCAATTGCTTTTTAGTCAAATTCAAGGCCAATATTCAGGAAATGGTGTTTCCTAGGTCTTCTTCTAGGATTCTTTTCTATTTTGTCTTTTTTTTCCTTTCGTTTGGAGAATGGGGTCTTACTATGTTGCCCAGGCAAGTCTCAAACTCCTGGGCTCAAGCTATCCCCCCAACCTCTGCCTCCCTAAGTGCTGGAATTACATGCGTGAACCACCATGCTGACGTTTTACATTTAAATCTTTAATCCATCTTGAGTTAATTTTTGCATATGGTGAAATGTAGTGGTCTGGTTTCATTCTGCATATGGCTAGTCAGCTATCCTAGCTTTATTGAATAAAGTCTTTTCCTCATTGCTTGTTTCTGTTGACTTTGTTGAAGATCACATGGCTGGAGTTGTACAGCTTTATGTTTGGGTTCTTTATTCTGTTCCGTTGTTCTGTGTGTCTGTTTTTGTACCAGTACCATGCTGTTTGGGGTTTTTCTTAACATTTTATATTTTTTTATTTTATTTTTATTTTATTTTTTTTTTTTGAGATGGAGTCTTACTCTGTTGCCCAGGCTGGAGCACAGTGGCGTGATCTTGGCTCACTGCAACCTCCACCTCATGGGTTCAAGCAATTCTCCCACCTCAGCATCCCTAGTAGCTGGAATTACAGGTGCCCACCACTGCACCAGCTAATTTTTAGTACAGAAGGGGTTACATCATGTTGGCCAGGCTGGTCTTGAACTCCTGACCTTAAGTAATCCACCTGCCTTGGCCTCCCAAAGTGCTGGGATGAGAGATGTGAGCCACCATGCCCAGCCAATGCTATTTTGATTACTGTTGCCTTATAGTATAGTTTGAAGTTGGGTAGTGTGATGCCTCCAGCTTTGTTCTTTTTGCTTAAGAGTGCTCTATTTGGGCTCTTTTTGGTTCCAAATACATTTCAGAATGATATTTTTAATTCTGTGAAAAATGACATCAGTAGTCTGATAGGGATAGCATTGAATCTGTAAATTGCCTGGGGCAGTGTGGCCGTTTTAATGATACTAATTTTTCCAATCCATGAACATGGAATGTTTTTCCATTTGTTTATGTCATGTATGATTTCCTTCAGCAGTGTTTTGTAGTTCTTTGTAGAGATCTTTTACCTCCTAGGTACTCTTAGGTATTTTATTTTTATTGTAGCTATTGGAAATGATTTGACTCTCAGCTTGAATATTATTGATGTGTACAAATGGTACTGATTTTTGTACATTGGTTTTTGTATCCTGAAATTATATTGAAGTTGTTTACCCATTCTGCGAGGCTTTTGATAGATTCTTTAGGGTTTTCTAGGTGTAGAATCATTTTGTCAGCAAAGAGAGATCATTTGACTTCTTGTTTTCCTATTTGAATGCCTTTTATTTCTTTCTCTTGCCTGATTGCTCTGGCTAGGACTTCCCGTACTGTGTTAAATAGGAGCGGTGAGAGTGGGCATCTTTGTCTTGTTCCAGTTCTCAAGGGGAATGCTTCCAGCTTCTAGCTTCCAGCTTTCGCCCATTCAGATGTTGGCTGTGGGTTTGTCACAGATGGCTTTTATTATTTTGAGGTATTTTCCTTTGATGACTAGTCTGTTGAAGGTTTTTAACATGAAAGGATGTTGGATTTTATCAAAGACTTTTTCTGCATTTATTGAGGTGATCACATGATTTTTGTTTTTAATTCTGTTTATGCTGTGAATCACATTTATTGATTTGCATTTGTTGAACCAACCTTGCATCCCAGGAATGAAGCCTACTTGATCCTGGGGAATTAACTTTTTTATATATTGCTGGATTCAGTTTGCTAGTATTTTACTGAGGATTTTTGTGTCTATATTTGTCAGGGATATTGGCCTGAAACCTTTTTTTTCATTGTGCCTCTGCCAGATTTTGGTATCAGAGTGATGCTGGCTGTGTAGAATCAGTTAGGGAGGAGGCAGTCCCTCCTCCTCAGTTTTTTGGAATTGCTTCTGTAGCATTGGTACTAGCTCTTCTTTGTACCTCTGGTAGAATTTGGCTGTGAATCCATCTGCTCCAGGGCTTTTTTTGGTTGGTAAGATTTTTATTTCCAGTTCAATTTTGGGACTAGATATTGGTCTGTTCAAGCTTTCAATTTCTTCCTGATTCAATCTGGGGAGGTTGTGTGTTTCCAGGAATGTGTTAATTTCCTCTAGATTTTCTAGATTGTGTGCATAGAGATGTTCATAATAGTCTCTGAGGAATTTTTGCATGTCTGTGGGATTGGTTGTAGTGTCATATGTCATTTCTGATTGTGCTTATTTGGATTTTCTGTTTCTTTGTTAATTTAGCTGTCTATCAATCTTCTTTGTTCAAATAACTAACTTTTGGTTTTGATGATTCTTTTTATGTATGTTTGGATCTAAATTTTGTTCAGTTCTGCTCTGATTTTAATCAACTCTTTTCTTCTGCTAGTTTTGGGGTCAGTTTATTCTTGTTTTACTAGTTCCTCTAGATGTGATGTTAGATTGTTAGTTTGAGATCTTGTTAACTTTTTGAGGTAGGTGTTTAGTGTCATAAACTTTTCTCTTCACAGTGCTTATGCTGCATCCCAGCGGTTTGGGTATGTTGTGTCTCTGTTTTCATTTATTTCGAAGACTTTTTATTACTTCTGCCTTAGTTTTGTTATTTACCTAAAAGTTATTCAGGAGCAAGTTTTCTAATTTCCATGTAATGTGTGGTTTGGGGATATCTTGGTATTGATTTCTATTTTAATTCCCTCATGGTCTGCGAGTACATTTGGTGTGATTACTGTATTTTTTAAAATTTATTGAGACTTGCTTTATGGCCAGTCATGTAGTTTATCTTGGAAGGTGTTCCGTGGGCAAATGAGAATAATGCATATTCTGTTTTGATTAGTGGAGTATTCTGTAGATGCCTATTAGGTCTACTTGGTCAAGTGTGAAATTCAAGTCCAGATTTTCTGCCTTGATGATCTGTCTAACGCTGTCAGTGGCATGTTAAAGTCCTCCAGTATTATTGTGGGATGGTATAAGTCTTTCTGTAGGTCTATAAGTAGTTGTTTTATGAATCTGGGTGCCCCAGTGTTGGGTGCATATGTGTTTAGGATAGCTAAGTCTTCTTGTTGAGTTGAACTCTTTATCATTATGTAATACCCTACTTCGCCATCCACTTTTTTTTTTTTAACTGTTGTTGGTTTAAAGTCTGTTTTATCTAATATGGGAATAGCAACCTCTGCTATGCTTATATTATTTTTGTTTTCTGCTTGCATGGTAGATCTTTCTCTACCCAAAACCATAAAAACCCTAGAAGAAAACCTAGGCAGTACCATTCAGGACATAGGCATGGGCAAAGACTTCATGGCTAAAACACCAGCAGAATTTCAACAAAAGCCAAAATTGACAAATGGGATCTAGTCAAACAAAAGAGCTTCTGCACAATGAAAGAAATTATAATCAGAGTGAACAGGCAACCTACAGAGTGGGAGAAAATTTTTGTAAACTACCCATGTGACAAAGGTCTAATAGCCAGAATTTACAAAGAACTTAAACAAATTAATGAGAAAAAAGCAGACAGCCTCGCCAAAAAGTGGGCAAAGATAGGAACAGACATTTCTCAAAATAAGACATTTCTGTGGGCAACAAATGAAAAAAGCTCATCATCACTGGTCATTAGAGAAATGCAAATCAAAACCACAGTGAGATACCATCTCACGCCAGTTAGAATGGTGATCATTAAAAAGTCAGGAAACAACAGATGCTGGAGAGGCTGTGGAGAAATAGGAATGCTTTTACACTGTTGGTGGGAGTGTGAATTATTTCAACCATTGTGGAAGATAGTGTGGCAATTCCTCAAGGATCAAGAACCAGAAATACCATTTGACCCAGCAGTCCCGTTACTGGGTATACACCCAAAGAATTATAAATCATTATACCATAAAGACACATGCACACTTATATTTATTGCAGCACTGTTTACAATAGCAAAGACTTAGAACCAACCCAAATGCCCATCAATGATAGACTGGATAAAGAAAATGTGTCACATATAAACCATGGAATACTATGCAGCCATAAAATCGAATGAGTTCATGTCCTTTGCAGGGACCATGGATGAAGCGGGAAGCCATTATTCTTAGCAAACTAACACAGGAACAGAAAACCAAATACCATGTGTTCTCACTCATAAGTGGGAGTTGAACAATCAGAACAGATGGACACAGGGAAGGAAACATCATACAGTGTCGCCTGTTGGGGAGATGGGGTCAAGGGAGGGAGAGCATTAGGACAAATACCTAATGCATGTGGGGCTTAAAACCTAGATAATGAGTTGATAGGTGCAGCAAGCCACTGTGGCACATGTATGCCTATGTAACAAACCTGCACATTCTGCACATGTATCCCAGAACTTAAAGTAACAAACAAACAAAACACTAGCTGTTTTACTGGTGAGTGGACATGCAAGTTAATTAAGATTCCTGGTTGCAAGAATATTAATAATCTAGGTTTTATTGTTGTTAAATTTAACATAAAATGAGGAAAATTAATGCAATAAATTATAAACTTCATCTTAACTTAGAAACCAATTCGTTATGTGACCTCTGGCAAACCATTTAACCTCTCTACTTATATATTTTCAACTTACGAATGTGATTGTTATTAAACATTCAATATTAAAGTAAATGTTAATATTCAATATTCAACCCCTTATGTTTCTAATCATATTCTCACTATTATAAGTCCTCACTTAAACAGGTCATGGTGTTGATAGTGTTCTCTCTGTGGTCATTCTGATCCTCACGTGGCATTTTAGATGTTGAAACTGAGTAGGTGTTCATGACTTCTTCCCTAGCTCTTTGGCAGATTGAGGGAGTGGCTGGGATTAAAACCCACAATCATAGGTTTTTCATCAGCTGCTGTCTTTAGCTCACCATAAGTTCATCAGATTGTCTCCTACAGCTTATTGTCTACCACTTTCTCAGGAAGTTGGTAAAGATTAACTCTTACCTCTTGCTAAAGTCATTGCAAATTGGAAATGTTGTATAATATAAATAAAAGTTGACCTCCTGGAGATAAGACATTGGCATTATAAAACACAGTGATGATATTGTAAAATATTTTAACTAAGGAAAATATCCCCACATGAAATAATGGTCAAAGGAGCACCCACCTAAATTTTTTTTAAATTCTATTTACCAAGCCTTTTCCTTTCTTCTAATCTAGCACATCAGAATTTGTCTTTTGTTCCAACCATACTTTGTTATGATGTCCTATTTTTATATTTCTAAGGCTAGAAGAATGTTCATAGCAGAAAGAGTCAATGGGAGGAAAAGGCACATGCGAGAAGTCAGTCATATCATGATGAATCTGCCGATTTACTTAGTTCTTGTTCATCTGCAGCTGACGTAGTTTAAGTGATAACGTATGACCAACATTTTTTACCCTAACAGCCATCAGATAGATAGAAGTAAAATATTCACTAACGTTTAGAATAGCCTCCAGGCCATGGACGGGTACTGGCCCAAGGCCTTTTAGGAACCAGGCTGCACAGCAGGAGGTAAGCAGCAAGCTGGTGAGCATTACTGCCTGAGCTCCCCCTCCTGTCAGATCAGCAGTGGCATTAGATTCTCATAGGAGTGCGAACCCTATTGTGAACTGCACATGCGAGGGATCTAGGTTGCACACTCCATATGGGACTCTAACTAATGCCTGATGACTTGAGGTGCAACAGTTTTATCCCAAAACCACCCCTCGCCCAAGCCCCTGTCTGTGGAAAAAATGTCTTCCACGAATCTGGTCACTGGTGTCAAAAAGATTGGGAATCACTGTTTTAGAATATAGAGCAGCAGTCTTGAAACTAATCAGCAGTACAAAGCTACACATAGTAAAGGTCTGGAAGAGTTAAACAGAGTGAATGTTTTTAGAAATGGAGAAAAACTGAAATATATCCACACACAAATGCATTAATCAGACACTGAGAGCATGAAAAGGCGTAGGCATGTCTAAAGTTTATGATTTGTTTTGAAAAGATGAGATGAAGCTTGGTTTTCATTCAATGCGGTGAGGTCTGTGGGGTTTGGGGCCAGTGGATGCCCTGTCTGAATTTAGAGACCTCTCAAAGGAGAGGCAGAGGTGACTCTTCTTAACCAAAAAGAGAGTGTCTTCAAAGTAGATCTTTTTGCCAAATTACCCGGGCGATCAATGCTGCAGCTATCCAATGGATAGTGTTCCGTTCTGGAATGTCATTTTTCCAGGATTCTGTCTTGTTTTATTTTTACCAGAACCAAGACCCTTGTTTTCTCATGCTGTCTGCAAAATTGTAACTTTACTAAGGAATTTGGAGAGATCCTATCGGTATAATTTCCCTGAGGTGCTGAGAGGAGGTGCTGATGGGAAGTCATGAGTAAACAGGGAAAAGAAAAGAAGTCGCTTGGAAGAGAGGGCTATAAATTATTTTTAAACACCCTCTATGATTATTTAGCTAAATGCAGGAGGCGTAGCGAACTTTATTTTCAAGTATGTGACCTTTTCACAATCATAAACTGCCTACCAGAATGTGCAGTGGTTTTAATTAACCACCCTGTTGTGTGAAACCAAAAACCAAACTGAATATGAGTGTCTTTTTTAATACCCATTTATTTGAGTAATTAGAAGAAAAAAAAAAAGTAACATTGTAAGAAGCATTGTAAGCAGCATTCTGCAGCTGAATTTATCCCTATCTTTTTACTTTAAATTAGAGTTGGAGAAAAAAGTGTAAATTCCACTATTTGGTTTCATTTCTTAGTTTAGATAAATAAGTATGACCAGCAGTAATTCATTAGCAGAGGCACTGTTTATGTAATGCTTTCTTTCAAATAGTGTACCTTGAGGGGGGAAAGTAGGCAGTTTGCGTATTTTGTAGGCTTTAATGACTATGATTTAGCAAAACAATATCCTGGAATGTATGAGGAAATAAAAATGACAGATTCATCTTGCTGTATTTTCTGCCCTGAAAAGCTATTTATGTAAATATAAATGCTGTATTTATATTGTAGTACAAAGATAGCTGCAAAAGATGGGCTCCTTAGTCACTGTTTTTGAGATGACAGTAAGACAGGGAAAACCAGGAAACTACCACCTGTGTTGTGATTATCAACTCCATATAAAACATGCATGGATATGCTCTCATTTTAAGAAATTCCAATCGATGACCATCCAAACTTCAAAACGCGTCAGTGAGGGTAGTTGTGAACATTGCGAAAGGATGCTGTCAAAGAAGTAATAAGTCCGGGCACGGTGGCTCACGCCTGTAATCCCAGTGCTTTGGGAGGCTGAGGGGGGTGGATCACCTGAGGTCAGGAGTTCGAGACCAGCCTGGCCAACATGGTAAAACCCGGTGCCTACTAAAAAATACAAAACTTAGCTGGGTACTTTTATTTTTAATCTTGGTGAGACTTCTTCCAGTGTGGGAAAAATGATCAAATAAGTCACACAGTTAGATTTTTGAAAGGAGACTAACAAACTTGTAAAAAGCGTAATAGCTGTGTATTTGCACAGACATTTTGTTGCAGTTGAAGTGCATTGGGTTCAAACAATAAATGTACCACTGAAACACTGCACGAACTTGGGCAAATTACCTAAGTTTTAAACTTCAGATCCCACTTGGAACATACAGGCTAATTGTACTCTTCCTCGCGTGACTGAAGACAGGTGAGGTGTGAAAAGTACAGCCCTACACAGGCACAGAGTTTATTATCACAGTATATGAATGTGGTTTTCGGTTACAATTACTTTAAATACCTCTTCCAGGCAAGTTTAATAGTTTACAACCCTCTCCCCTTCTTTTTAAGTATTTCCCACAATGTCCGGCATGGTCCTTATCAAAAATGGGTACTTAATAAATGCTTGTAGCATGTTGAATTATTTGATCCTGACTTATTTACTTCCTCGTTTCATAGAAAGCTAAATTAGTCCATAGGAAATTAGCCACATATTTCTACATTTTCCCACTGGAATGTTCTTCATTCTATCAAAAGGAAAGAAAAGCTGGCTCACTTTCTGTAGATTTTTTACTTTTCCATTTGAGTTTTAAGGACTATTTTAAAAATGGGATTTTCTTGTATCTTTCTACATCATGAATCAGTGCACTCAGATGCAAAGATCATTTTCCACTTTTCTGATCTTTTCCAGTTTTATTATCATCTCCAAAGCTAATGAGAGCCACTGCTCCCTGTCTCTTCTCTGCTGCAGAAGTCAGTATGTCTAGCCACATAAATGATTTCTTTTAAACTCTTAGTATAGTCACACCTTTACTGGAAAGGGGCAGGAAGCAGTGCCCAGGGAGCCACCTCACTGTATTGAGCTCTGCCCTCCTACCAGCCACGCCTTCCTCGGGGCTTGCATCTGTAATCTCACTTATCCTCCCAGCATCCCACAGGCCCTTGTTTTACCAGTGAGTAACCTGAGGCCTAATGGGATTAAGAAATGTACACAAGGTCAGGAGGCTAGAAAGTGAGAGTGGGAAGAGTCAAACCCAAGCAGTATGATTTCGAGGCAGCAATCTTAACCACTGCCTGAGGACTAACAGCAGCACCTCTGCCTTTCTACAGAAGGCACAAATACGTGCTCAGTGATACTTCTTGATATATAAAACTAAAAATAGAAAACATTTTGAAATGTATAAACTCTGGATTTCACTCCTGCCTTACTTGTGACTGGGTGACCCTAAGCCAAATCACATAGCCTTTGTGCCTTAATTTTCCCAAATCAACAATAAATTAAAATACACACCCTACAGAGATGTTGTTGGGATTCGATGTGATAATCCTTATAAAGCAAGTAAGTAGCACTATGCTTGTCACACAGGTGGATGATGAAGCTGTAAAGACTGATTTTTAAAGACCTTTTGAGCAGTGCTAAATTAGAGCTTCAATTATAATCTGTTGGCAGTAAGAAATCATTGGATGTCTATCAGCTTGTCCCAGAAGTACATGATCAGATTCGTGTTGTTGAAAAAAATGAGTTTAAAAGTATTGTGGAGGCTGTAGTGAGTGGGAGCAAAATCAGAGACAAGGTACGTGGTCAGGGGCTTCCCTGAGGTCCAGGCAAGAGGAGATGAAGTTTTGAGCAGAACAGTGGTCATAGACGCAGAAGCAGAGCTCCATGAATATTGCAGAGGAGGAACTAAAGGGATTGAGCTGCCATTTGAAGGTAAGGAAATGAAGTGGTTACACATGACCTTGTAACAGCAGCTGGGCATATGGTGAATATGGTGATGTTATTAACCACAAATAAGAATTACTTGAGGAGAAATAGATTGTATGGTGAAGATCATGAGGCTAATTTGAGAAAGGCTGAATTTTAGATTTCCTACCAAAAATCATAGAGAAAATGTTTATTAGAAATTGGCCCAGGGTACAGAAGTTGTGTCTGAGACCTAGACCAATATTTGGGATTAATAGAGTGGCAGAAGATGCTGGTGGCAGAAGATGCTGGGTATTAAATGACTATCAGCAGCATCACCACCACACTGGGGGACCCAGCAGCGCTCAGCACATCTTTGTGGCAGGAGGAGGTATAAGGGAAGGACAAGAGAGAGAGTGTAATGCCTGAAGAGAAAGAGCCTAGGAGAGGAGAGAGGCAGGGGAGGCAGAAAGGGCTGGCGGGGAGGCTGAGAAACCCCCCCCCCCCCCCCCCCCCCGCCAGGAGAACCGGGACCGGAGGTGCGCCATGCAATGGCTTCGATTCTCA
Organism: Rhinopithecus roxellana; assembly: GCF_007565055.1. Taxonomy (NCBI): domain Eukaryota; kingdom Metazoa; phylum Chordata; class Mammalia; order Primates; family Cercopithecidae; genus Rhinopithecus; species Rhinopithecus roxellana. Next base: position 12,266,698 of record NC_044569.1, read on the forward strand.
ACTTACCTCTGTTTGTCTATATTGAAAAAGATTTCACAGAAACCCTAAAGATCAGTGTCTTCCCTTTTGTGTACTGCTCACGAATAGTCTGAATGCTGCTATTTAGTCACTTCCATGCAGGGAGGGCCACAAAAGGCAGTTGCCCCACTGGAGACCAGCTCCTGTTGCAGGTTACAAAGGGGAACAGGACGGCAGGGCACGGTGCTTCCAACAGATTGTGTCTGAAAATGAGTGACTCATGGTCTTAGCTCTTTGTCACCTGCAGTCTATTTTTCCATTGTCCTTTTCTGAATTTCTTCACCAAGCTTTCTGCTACCCGTCAGATATATTTATTGGCAGTATCTCCCACAGCTCATGGAAACACACTGAAAAAGGGAAAAAAAGTTTCACCATGCTCTGCATTTCAATGAGGAGACTTGGGTTCAAGATGTGCCTTTGCCTCTGCAGAGCTCCTCCCGCCCTCAGCCTGCAGCAGGCTAGCTCTGCTATCCTCACGGCCTGGCCCTGCTGTCCAGGTGCCCACTGACCACCTCATTGAAAAACCCGAGGACTGTGTCCAGGGCCTCACTTACTTGACCATGGAAAAGCATTGGGCCCCATGAGACCATTCCCACCTTCTTGAAATCTACTTTGGCTTCCAAGACATCATCCTAGACTCAATTTTCTCCCATCTGGCCTCTCCTTTCTCAGTTTCCTTTGTTGCCTTCTCTTTCTCTATCCTACTTCAAATACTATTTCGTGGAGCTCTCTTCTCTCCCAGTCTCTGAGTAATCGCACTCAGTCTTATGGCTAATGGCTTCCACAGTTCTGTCTCCAGCTCCTATCTCCATCTTGACCTTCCTCTGCTTAGTGAGCACATCCACCTCAGACATATGAAACTAGTCCAAACCAAATTTATTATCCTATCTTCCAAGCCTAGATCAGAAAATGGCTCCACCATCTAACCAATTGCTCAAGCCAGAAACCTAGGAGTGTCCTTGACTCCTCTCCTTCACAAATCACCTATATCCAGTTAGAAACCAAACCTAATTGATTTTGCCTCCGAAGCCTTCTCTCCCTCTCTGCTTTTACAACCTAGTGCAGGACCCAGGAGTCTCTCTCACTTTGACTACAGGACGGTGTCTCCATATCTGGTCTTCCTGCCTCTCTGCTTACCTCCCTACATCTTATTCTCCTCGTTGCCGTTAGGGTGATCTTTCAAATCTAATCATGGCACTGAATGCTGAAATCCCTTCAGCAGCCTTTCCAGCAACCTCAGAATAACCAGGTTTCTGGGACCTTCATGACCTGGTCCTTGCTCATGTCTCCATCTCCATCTGTCTCCTCTGCCTGCCCTCTCACCTCTTGCCTTTGCACATACTGTTTCCTCTTTCCAGAACCTGCTTTCCCCCTTCTTCTCACCTCCACCCGATACCTGACTATATCAGAGCCAGCCCTCTTACCTCAGCCTGGACTTCTCTTCCCTCTTTAGTCTGAATCATTCCTAGCTCCTCCTCCTTCCCTCCCCACAATAGGAAAGGGAGCTTTGCTGGTTAATCTCATAAATCCTATAATCCCTAAACTTCTCCCATCATAGCATTTATTATACTCTATTTTAATTATTTAACTGTCTCTCCTGTAGAATGTGAGCTCCATGAGGGCAGGGACCATGTCTGTCTTGTTCCTTATATCTGCAGGGCCCAACTTAGAGTCTGGCACACAGTAGGTATTCAAGACACTTCTGAATAAATGATGCACCTTGGGAACACAGAGATGGACAAGAGGACATGCCTCCTGTTTTCAAGGATAAACAAACTTTTAAAGAAAAAAACACAAATAATTATGACATCACAAGTACTGTATTAGAAACATACCTGATCCAAATTTTCACAGAAAAGAGAGTGGCTAACTTTGTCTGGAAGACATGAGTTGATCTTTAAAAGTGTGAGGAGCCAATATAAGATCCATCTTTGGACTTAGCCCAGCTACTAATTAGCTTTTCATCTTGGGTAAATTAACCTGACTTCTCTGAATTGTAATTTCATTCTCTACAAAAGTAGAGATAATACCTCACTTTACAAAACTGTAGGGAGGACTAAATAGACTAATTTAAATGATGTATACGAAGCCCGGCACCTAGTAGATGCTCAGTAGATAGTAGCTATTTTATCATTTCATTGAATTTCTTTTACACAATGCTTCTTGAACTAATTAATGCACCTGAAGATGAATGAGGAAAAAAGAATACATTTCTTGAATGTGACTAAAATTACAACTTCAGCTGGGTCAACATGAGGGGGTTTCTAAACTACAGTCTAATATATAATTTATCATTTGCCTCCATTAAACTGTAATGAACTATTGAGAACCAAGGGGACAGTCCTTACACAAAAAATTTTCTTTTACCGCAACCTAGGGAATTATTTGCACGGTTGCTTTTGTGCTTAGAGTAACTTACTAGCTCTGGGTCATCTTTATTCATCCGGATATTGATTCTATATAATATCACATAATAAGCTCTTGCCTCATCGGCCTAGTATACTTAGGGAGGTATACTTTAAAGGTATGAAATCTGTGACTGTCCGTGAAACAGCAGAAATGCGTTTGAAGACATTTGCAATGAATATGATTCTGATTAAAAGCTATAGATAATATCCATGCATCTCCCTTTGTTTCCTTGGGGAAAGACTAATGCACTATAAGCCTATCTTTATGATGTTGATGATTAATCCTAAGAGATAATATCATGACATTTCTATCAACCAATTTCACCTCACATTCAAGATGCCAACAAGTTGATTTCAGTTAGTTTGGGGTCCCTGAGATAATGTTAAGTCATTAATTAACTTGCGTAGCCTCAGGCATCTTTGCTGGAATTCTTGCTGCTGTCTCTTCTTGTGCTAATCAGAATCTTTGTTCTGATTGCTTCCAGACCTTAACTCTTTCAGAGCATAGACATGTCATTGGTTTGACAGTTCCTAAAAATTATCCAATTGTCTAATAATTAATGCTACTGTTTAGATATTCAAAAGTCATTTGTTTACAAGAAGAACAAATTCCAGCTGGCCCTCAGAATTCAGAGCAGAGCGGAAATGGTAAGGCTTTCCCTGTTTTAGAACATTTAAAGAATTACACTGCATGCCCACAACACACGGAACGTCTCTCACTTCTGGATGTAGCTGATGCCACTGAAGTCTTTAGTACATAGTCAGTGGTAATGGCTGGGTTTGGTGTAATTCTTTACTTCAGAACCTCCCATGGTTCTAGCCTGTGCATTGGGTGCTAAGCCCTGCTGTTCATCAGAATCACCCGTGCAGCCTTTGCTTACGTGCACATGCTCAAGCCCCATCTAAGAGACCAACTCTGGGAACGGAGCCGAATGTAGGTGTATTTTTCACTTCCAGGGGTGATTTGGATAAACAGGTATGGTTGGGAGTCATTGTCCTCTGGGTGGGCAGCCTCGTTCGACTTTCCAGCTTCCTCTCCTGCTGCACTCAGGACTCTGCCCGATCAATCACTTGCACATCTCCATCTTCATGGTGTCACCTCTACCGTGAGCCTCCTCTTCCTCTCCACTGAAATCCAAAGCCTTTCTTAAAATAGTGGCTCTTATACCTTACTGTGCATAAGAAAACCCTGGAACATCTGAAGAAGTTCTGTTTCCAGCTTTCCCTGCCCCAGAGGTTCTGATTCACTGAGCTGGGATAGGGTCTGGGCAGGACATTTTTGGTAAGCTCTCCAGGCAACTCCAAGGCAATCATGGCTCTGCTCTGAAAACAACTGCTTTACGCTTTTCTCTGCACAACCTTCCCCAAATCCAGCTCTCAGAGGTCATTGCTCTCATGCTCTGGTTTCTTGTCCAAACAAATAAATCTTTCACTTTTTACTAAAGATTCCCATGGAGAGGGACAGTTGTGAGTTCGTAACCAAACTTTTTAAGGCTTTGCTTAGGCAGGGCTAAATGAAAAGTTGAAAAAAAAAAAGAATTAATTGCTCTTTCCTCTGGTCAGAGCACTTCGCTCATCCCACTGGTGTGCACTCTGCATGATATTATGGGCTGTTACCCAAGGGTCTGTCTCCTCATTTAACGGGGAGTCCTCAAGGGCAGGGACCATGCTATCCTCATTTTTGTATTCCTGCCCTTAATTCAGTGTCTGGCACAATTCAGAAAATGTATGTCAAAGAGACAGTAGTGTTTTGTGACATAACATTTATAATTTAAAATTACAGTGTAAAATCTAGAAAAAGTAAATAAAATTCCACAGCTGCTGCTCTGTGACTCAGCATCAGTGTCAAGAGGAGACTGTTTTCTTCTCAATTTGGGGCAGCTGCGGCGCCAGCATCTCTCACGCTGTCACTGCTGGAGTAGTGTCTCCAATCAGCAGCAGGCCCAGACTGTCCACTCTCGTTTCAACTGCATTTAAATCCATTTTGCATGTTTCTTTCAACATCAGCTTTCGAAATCTTTCTCCAGGAAGAAAACGATCTCTGCTGGAGATGCTGAATGCTTGTGGTCATTTTTTTCTTTCTTTTTACCAGATTTCTGTAATGGGCAGGACCAGCATCCGTGAAGGGTGTTCTGTTCATCTCATGATCACGGACTCCAGGGAGATGGTGGGCTTCACCCCTCAGCTCAGGCGGGCTATCTACCACCCCCTCTGCTCTGGGCCTCAGCTCTGCCCTGGGAGGCAGATGATCAGGAAGCTGTGGTACCCCTGGCCTGGCTGCCTCTTCATGCCCCTTCCCCACAGGCTGTCTCCACAGGGGCCTTCCTCTGCCTGCTGTACCCTGCCCTCTGCCCGCCACTTGGCCCTTCACCCTTCAAGTCTCCGTTTAGCTATCATCCTCACCAGGACAACTTCCCAATCCTCCTAAAACTGAGTCAGGGGCTCCCATGTTCTCCTATTTGTTTATCATAAGTATTATAGACTTAGCAAATCATGCTACTGATAAAATCACCTGCTTGCCAGGCATGCAGAGTGGTGTATAATAGACTTTGGAGACTCAGGGGGGAGTGGGAAGGGGATAAGGAATAAAAAGCTACATATTGGGTACCATGTACACTACTCGGTGTGTCTCTGCACAGAGACCGGGCTTTGTGCCTCCATTCCTGGCCTTCATGGGCCATAAAGGTGTCTTTGCAGTTTCATTCCTATGAAGAATATTTGAGTTAGAGGTCCTGAGCTAGTCCCTGTGGAACAATCAAAGGATGAAAAGACATGCCCCTTACCTGCAGATTGCTTTCAGAGAAATTAAAGCTATAATCACACAGGTAAGATTACATAGATCAGAGCCAAATGGTGCCTAAGGAGTGACCATTGTAGTTGGTGTCCCAGTATCTGCAGCATGTAGTTCGAAATTCCAGCCATCTCTCAAGGTCCACCTCCGTCTGACCCCTTTCAAAGGCTCCATCCTCCCCGTGCTGCTCCCCTGGAAGAATCCTCCTCTTTAAACACATGGTCTGTTCCTTGTCCTCCACATAAACCATGACAACCCCACTTCCACACCTTTCAAGCAGTGAAGCCCCACCTGGAGTATTTCCCTTGCTCTGTCTCCTGACATGCCCTGTCCTGTAGCGGGGCCTGCCCCGACCAGCCAGGTGTTCATATTCTGCAGCAGTCACAGGACACTCAGTAGAGACTGCACTGAGTTGTGATTCTCTTTTTTAATTAATTTTTTTTTTTTTTTTTTTTTTTTTTTTTTTTTTTTTTTTGAGACAGAGTCTTGCTATGTCACACAGGCTGGAGTGCAGTGGTGCGATCTCGGCTCACTGCAAGCTCCACCTCCCAGATTCAAGCGATTCTCCTGCCTCAGCCTCCTGAGTAGCTGGGACTACAGGTGCATGCCATCTTGCCCAGCTAAATTGTTTTTGTATTTTTAGTACAGACAGGGTTTCACTATGTTAGCCAGGATGGTCTCGATCTCCTGACCTCATGATTCGCCCACCTTGGCCTCCCAAAGTGCTAGGATTACAGGCGTGAGCCACCGCACCCAGCCATGATTAATTTTTATGTAACTGCTTTCTCCCCCCAAGGACCATAGTTTATTTCTTTTATAATTCCCAGTGCTCAACGCAGAGAGTACTGGCTCAACAAATATTTGGAGATGGTAGTCACTTCTGGCTGGAGAAGTCAATGAAGATTCCTAGAGGATGCAACGTAAGGGAAGCATCGTTCTAGATCCCCCAAAGTCTCCTAGGACCTAAAACTCCAAGTTCCATGTTTTTGGTATTGTGTTGAGAAGAGTCTCTGGGTTTAGGTCTTATCTCTGGGTGGCACTGAGTGCTCACCATGACTGGCCATCCACCCCCACCTTCTGCAAGTTTCACAAGCACCATGTCCTTCTGGCTTCCCTCCCACATCACTGCCCCTTCTTCTTGGACTCCTTAACTCAAAGTTTGATTACCGGGAGCCCTCTCCTTTCTCCAGACCTTATGTCTTCTCTACACAGTCCCCCTGGGGGTTATCATCTACTCCATGGCCTCAGCAGTGTTTGTGCAGAATACTTTGAAATCTACCTGTGTTTTCAGCCCTCATCTCTATCCTGAGCTCCTAACTCACAAATTCAGCTGCTTGCTAAGTACTCCATTTGTATGACCCCAAGAACCTCCGCCATCATCTTTCCTCCCCGCAAACCTCCCCTTCCTCCCTGATCTCTGGGTCAGTAAAGGCATCCCCTTATATCCGCCCACTTCAGTCCGCTCCTACTATGACTGCCTAAATCTAAGCCACCAGGATTTCTCACTTGATTCCTACAAGGGCCAGTCCTCCCGCTCTTCCTGTTTCCACCATTGCCCTGTCTAACTAATCCTTTCTTCACACTACACACCAAAGTGACATTTTTGAAAGTCAGATGTAATCAAGTAATGTTTCTGCTTGAAGCTCGCCAAAGTTTCCCCAATATTCTTGGGGTAAGGTCAAGTTTTCTTAACAAAACCCTTTGTCCTCTATTCCCTTCTAGCCTCCTCTTCTCCTATTCACTATCTCCTCTCCTCCCTGCCCCACACTGAGCTCCAGCCATGTGGACCCTCTTCTGTTATTCAAGTCCTCCAGGTTCCTCTCACCTCCGGCCTCTGATCACGCACACACACGCTTTGCCATGCCCTGATAATCGATATTTGGATTCCAGTGCAGACTTCACTTATCCTGCAGCCATCTCTGACCTCATGATCTGCATGAGGCACCGTTTTCTCTCCTGCCTGAGCAGCCTCTACTTCTTCTCTCCAGGACCTTACCATTCTGTATTGTAGTTGCTTGCTTAATTGTGTGCTCAGTAACAGTTAGCCTACAGGATGGATGGATGGATGGATGATCTGTTTACTGAAAAGGTAGCCTCTCTGAAAATCAGGCTTCTCCGAAGAGGAAGGCCCACATTATAGAGAATTCATCAGTGGTACGTGAAATTTTAAGAGATGGTAGAGAAGTGCCACAAACCTTTTTACTTTAAGGATGCATTATGTTTGTGTAATCATTATCTTTATACAGCACCTTTAAAACTCAATTTTGTCCCAACAACAGCCCATATGAGGCAGAAGAAGCAGAAAAAAATTGATTTTCATTTACCGAAGAGAAATTCGAGGCCCAGAGTAATGAAGTCTCTGGCCCAAGGTCATACTGGGCTCTTGACCTTGGACTGGAAGAAAAGTCTTCTCATTGCCAGCCACAAGCCTCCACAGACAACTTCCCAGGCTGCCTGCCCTCAGGATGGCTATGAGAAAATGGAGTGACTTTCTTCTCTCTACCAGGAAAGACCTGGTACCAAGAGAGGAGAAAATAGTTGAGAAAGCATATCATGAGAAAAGAACAAATATCAGATCAATCCCTTTTATCACTCAGTCCTTCAGCAAATGCTTCTGGTTGCCTAATACGTGCCAGATCTGAGGATCATCATAGACCAAATTGGAAGCTATATCTGCCTCATGTGTAGAGTAGAAAAGGCAGACTAATCCAAAACATGGCAAATCATGCAAAATTCGAACTGCAAGAAGACCTCTGAGAGGCAGGCATATGCAGCATTTCAAGAGCAGATGGCAGGGATATTGGATCAGTCAGGCAGGGCTGAGGACACACTAAGGAACTGTAGGTGTTCACTGGGCAAGGGTGGGCCTAGGGCTGCCAAGGGTATGAGCAGAGTGAGAAGATGGGGAGAGACGGTGAGCAGGAATCTGAGTGTCTTGAAAGTTGAAGGATTAGAAGAAGAGCACAGCTCCTCCTCATCATGGAAAAGTGAAGGAAGTATTTAACTGAAAGTTTTTTACACATTGCATTCTGAGTCAGCCCAAGACTGTGTTCCAGCCAATTGTAGCTGACAAGTGAGGGGAAGAGCAAGACAATGCAGGAAGCTGGAAGGAGAGAGAGCTGGCACGGAGAAGGGGCGGGTGAGTCTTCCCTTCGCTATGATGTTCTGACTTTAAAAAGCTGCCTCCCATTGCCAGCCAGCTGGGGTTCGCCTGCCCGTGCCTACCTCTAGGTCCTCATTGCAAGTCAGTCCACACAGGGACATTCCTCCTGGCATCAGAATTGGACCTACAGGGACCCTGCAGGCAGTGACTGGAAGGTTTGCTGATTTGATTCCCCTTAAAAGAGTGAGCATGTGTTTGAGGGAGCCACTTGGTCACACTGCTGCATCAGGCGAGGAAAAAAAAGCCCAGATCTGAGGAACTGTGCAGCGATGGGGACCTCTGGTTGCCCCTTGGAGCAGAAAAATGGGAGAAGAGGAAAGAAGAGAGGAGAGGTGCCAGAAGCGAATTAGAGATGGAACAAGAGAGACAAGCTTGCACAGAGAGGAAAGGCACAGCACGTTTATAAAAGTGCACAGACCCACAAGAAACTGCACGTGTCCCCATGGATTCTTACAGAGAGTTTTTGTTCATTTATTTGTTTGCTTCTTAGAGACAGGGTCTTGCTCTGTCGCCTAGGCTGGAGTGCAGTGGTGCACTCATAGCTCACTGCAACCCTAAACTCCTGGGCTCAATCGGCTAATTTTTTTTTTTTTTTTTAATTTTGTGGAGACAAGGTCTCACTATGATGTCCAGGCTGGTCTTGAACTCCCGGCTTCAAGCAGTCCTCCCACCTTGTCCTCCCAAAGTGCTGGGATTATAGGCATGAGCCACTGCACCCACCCTCTTACAGAGAATTTAATACAGAAAATGCCAGGGCATGCCACCACCACTAACCAAAAGAGAAACATGGTTAATCCTGTTGATTTCTGACAAAACTGACATTAAAATCTGATGCTTGTGTATGCTTTTAAAATTATCTACACCAGAGCTTTGGAACCTGCAGTTCTTTATCTCCTTTTTGTTGACTTGCTTGTTTCCTGAGAGATTTTTCTCCTCCTTGATACTTATTAGGCAAACGTAACTTTGCATCCCTCGGTACATTTGCTGTGGCCCTTCCTGACAGCTCTTAGGATAACTGTTCCTCCATTCTTCATCTTGATTGTTTTGTGATCTTCACTCCACATTTTCTGCTTTTCCTCTAAGCCACATCCAATTTCTAGATGTTAGCTGTGCCAGGCTTTACAGTGCAGGTACCTGAGTTGACTCCTGAAATGTCCCTCCTCCCATCTTCATAGTCCAGCAGCCTGCAGGTTTAAGGAGTTATTTCAAATTTTATCTTTAAGGAAAACTTGAATTTAATGTTCTTTAAGCCAAAGAACAAAAGAAAAGGTTTCTGTCCAGAAGTGAAGTTTACTACTAATGGGAATCAGAAAAGCAGCCCGGGCCATTGTTTCAATAAACAGTGATTACTTTTTCTATACTTAAAAATATCCCTTTAACAATTCAACTTCAGCCAAAACTCCTGTCACTTTTTACTATATATTTGTGTTATTACAAGAAACCGTGAACATAGGGGAAAGAGGCCTCCTTCCTTAGGCCTAAAAGCCACCAGGTTTCCTTTGAGCTGGTCTGGTTAATTGCTAGGGACTACTTGCTCGTTGAGGATGGAGGAGGAATGGAGAGGCACCGAATGAAGGGTATGATATGTCGCTGCCTTTCAATGCTGGCAACACCTTGGGGTGGGGAGTAGTTCATTTTGAGTAGATTGAGAGAGAAGTAAAAAGCCCTGGTTTCCAGGAAATATTAGAATGGGCCAGGCGCGGTGGCTCAAGCCTGTAATCCCAGCACTTTGGGAGGCCGAGACGGGCGGATCACGAGGTCAGGAGATCGAGACCATCCTGGCTAACACGGTGAAACCCCGTCTCTACTAAAAAATACAAAAAACTAGCCAGGCGACGAGGCGGGCGCCTGTAGTCCCAGCTACTTGGGAGGCGGAGGCAGGAGAATGGCGGGAACCCAGGAGGCGGAGCTTGCAGTGAGCTGAGATCCGGCCACCGCACTCCAGCCTGGGTGACAGAGCCAGACTCCGTCTCAAAAAAAAAAAAGAAATATTAGAATGGGTAAATAAAAATTCAGCTGGGGTTCAGTCAGAATATTACTCGATTAACACCACACACTGAGCTTGTCACCTGTCCCCTCCCCTAATTTTCCCTTGAATTCCATAGAACTGTCTATGTCAGGTATCTGTGTACGGAAACTTCGGCCTCACCAGCAAATACTATAATTATTTTGAGGTCATGGGAGAATCTACCTTTATCTCTTGATCCTTTTTTTTATTGTTTATCTTTCTGAATATGCTATCATGGCTGACAAACTAAATGAGGAGTTGTCACATGTCACTTTAGCTTGTCTTCTTGTGTATTTTCAGCCAGCATTAAAAACACATATAGTGGTAATTAAGTCTTCTTTAGAATTTCTTACTGGTGATGTGCTTTTGGTCCCTTGATGAGACAACATAAGTTGATAAGTTATTCCGTTGGCAGCAGTAACAACGACAGAGTCTGCATAATTATAAACCCTTCCCATGCTGGCACTTAGCAGAGTCATTATCCAGGTTGACTTCCCCACTTTGGAATAAGGAGACCAACATTAGCAGATTATTAGAAATATTCTTGCATTCTGTATTTTGGAAGGTGTCACAGAGTCACTTGACAAGTGAAAGGTGGTTCTAAAGTCATGGGCGTAATAAAGAAATGTTCTTGTTGATGTCCAGCCTTGCCCCATACTGATTTTTTTTTATTATTAAATTTGCTGTTGTAGTGAGGGCTGATTGGATATAAACCCACAAGGAAGATCCTATGTTTTATTTTGTGAGGAAAGACTTTCTATGTATTTTACTTCCATTTTGCTTTTTTTAAAAATAATAATAATAATAAATAAATACATTAGACTTCTTCAAGGAAAAAGATATTATATGATGTAAATAAAAGGAGACAGATGGGTTAAAGCAGGTTGGGGGGAGGATATTTCCATTTTAGCTCAGCTTTAGAAATCTAGGCCAACACTGATAAAAATTGAAGAAACACAGATTGAAAGCAGATCTGTCACACAGGAGAAATGCTGCAGTATTAATACCCCACACGCGAGTGGCGCTGGCTGGAGCGATCGTGTATGCAGGTGGTGGCGAGGTTGCTTTCCAGTTGTACTTGTTGAGGCTTCATTTTTTTAGATAAGTTGAATCATCACTGATCAAAATGAATCACCAACCATTTTTCATGTGAAATTTGGAGGACATTTTGAAGGCATAGCACAGCTCCTCTCTGAGCTGCCTGACCCTTCACATTCATCCTGGGTTTCTTATTAGATTAGTAACATTTTAAAATCTAAACTCCAGCTTGGTGAGATTTTCATTAGCACTTCTTATTTCATGTTCTGGCTTTTACATTTTAATGCCTGTCTTATCAAGAAAGAGAGAATAGAGGTTTTTTAATCAGAAATGTATTACTTTCAGTTTACCACCTTAAAAAAAAAGCACACTTTGCACCTTGTTGAATAGCTAGTCAAAACTAGAACTTAAAAGCATCACAGAAAACACGACAAGGATAAAGAAGGCAGACATCGATTTTAAAGAGCCAAAAAAAGACCTATGATGGAGGGTTAAAGTACGTTTCTTACAGTCTAAATAAGAAATGACTAAGGAACTAATGAAACATGATTCTTAAGTCCATAGCTGACTCATAAGAGATAATGGGCAACTTCATTTTTAGTCTCAATTAAGGCTAAATAGAATAGAACTAAATTAGATTGATTTAAATATCAAAGATGGAAGTTGTGCTAAGAATTCTCACACACATGTATAGGAAGCCCTCTGTGTCCTCACCCGCAACCACAGATTCAACCAACTGCTGATTGAAAACATTCAAAATAAGTAAATAAATAAAAGTAATAATACAACAATAAAAATAACATAAGTAAAAAACAATACAGTATAATAACTATTTGCGTTGTGTTAGGTGTTGTTAGTAATCTAGATATGATTACAGGTATACAGGAGGGTGTGTGTAGGTTATGTGCAAATACACACCATTTTATATAACGGACTTGAGCTTCCTGTCAATGGTATCCAAAGGGGTCCTGGAACCAATTTCCCCACGAATACCAAGGGGCAGTGATACTAAAACTGGCCTTTAGGACCTTGACTTCTCCGTGGACTTTAGAAGTACAAGCATTATAATGTGTTGACTTAGGGAGCCTTGAGTTCCTGGTGGAAACAGGGAAATTCAAGGCTCCTAGGCAGCCTCCTGGACCCTGACCCTCAGGTCTTCACCATCTGTCCTCTGCTACCTGAGGACAAGAGGCTGGCCTCATCCTGACTGGTCATTGCTCCTCCAAGGCACGTGGTGCTACTAGCACCTACATGTACTGTCAGCCTGAGGCCCCAGTTCCTGGACTCACTCTCTGGCCCTTACGTTTAGGTTACCATAGACCTCTTGTCCTGCCTGCCCATCTGCCTTTCTGTAACTGAGAATCTTTGCCTGCCTGATGCTCACCTTTCTTGCCATACCCAGCCAAGGTCATTCTATTTCTGAGGTCTGAACCTGCCTCACAGCTCACCCCTCCCAAGGTCTGTGTGGTTCCTCGCCACACCTCTGAGCCACTTGTGCCAAACAAGAATCACTAGTATTTATAACTGGACAGTAAGTAATTCCCATCCTACTGAGAGTGTTAAACCCTGAAATGGCTTCCTAAAGCAGGTCTATTGAAATAGGAGAGGCTCTCCATTTGTCTGAAATGGTTTATGTCAATCTGTCAGACAACACAGACTGTTGCCTCATTCCTACACTCAGCAAACACCAGGTTTTATAAAGGCATTGGCAAAAGAAAAGGGCCACATTGTAATAAACAGTACCCAGTTTAGGAATTTCTACAAAATCCAAACCCGTGGTACTCTGGACTGAGTGTTTCTGTTTTCCCAAATTCATGTGTTGAAGCCCTAATCCCCAATGAGGGTAGTAGGAGGTGGGGCCTTTGGGAGACATTTAGGTTCAGATGTGGCCATGAGGGTGAAGCCCCCAGACATGATTATGCCCTCGTAAGAAAAGGAAGAAACACAAGAGCTCTTTCTCCTTGCACGCCCACACCTAGGAAAGGCCACATGAGGATGCGAGAACTTCCCTCCTATCATCACAGCCTCTCCTCACAGGGCTTCCTCAGGTGGTGTTGAAGCCACTAATCTGTAGTATTTTGTTGTAGCCCAAATTAAGACACCTGGATACAAAGTTGTATCATCTCGTATTGTTGAGGAGCCCACAGACATCTTTTGTCAGATGCAGATGGACCTTCCTTGAGCTGTCACATGTCTCTAGAGCACTAGAGCAGCAAAAACCAAGCCAAGACCAAAGTCACAGCCTTCCTGCAGAGGAAGAGTGGGGTCTGTGATTACAGAGCGGAGTGTGGAGGAGGGCTGAGCGTGCTAGGCAGGAGGTCTCCCATTCTCACTCTGCAAGGGTAGATCCCGTGGCCACTCACCATTTGGATCAAAGAAAGGTAGTATTTCCTTATGATTTCTCCAGGTCAAGAAATGAGATAACAAAAGAAATCATATCTTACAGATCCTCTGGTAAAGCAAAACATAAAACACAACTATCTTAGCATTTTCTCTTGACTTTTTGATTTTTGAATAGGTAGCCTGTTCACGTGATACAAAAGTCTCATGTATCCTTTTTGAGTTTCTTTAGGCATAAGCAAGCAAATGTATTAGATTTTCTTATTCTCACCATTTTTTAACATAGTAAGTAGTATGCTGTATGTACTGTGCTTCCTGCAATTTTTTTCACATAACAGTATATCCTGTGAATTTCAACCCATTCATAAAAAGGGGCCTCTTCTTAGTGCCTAGAGGGTATTTTTGTAGCTCCATGGTAGTGTTCCACTGGATGGATATATCATTATATTACCACTCCTCCATAGTGGACGTTCGGGTATTTCCAGTCTTCTGTTATTATAAACAATGCTGTGATGAATAACTATGTACATATGTTATTTTGCACATGTGCTAGTAGGCCTACAGGATAAATTCCCAAAAGTGGAATGGCAGAATGAAATAGAATATACATTTGTTACTTTAATAACCTATCACCCAAAATACATAATATATTGATTTACATTCCTTCCTGCAGTCTTTGAGAATGCCTGTTTCTGAGTACCAATAAAATATGTTATCAAACATTTGAATTTTTTTCCAACATGGTAAATTGAAAAATGTTATCTTGGTATAAATTTAACTTGCATTTTCTTATCATGAGTTTTTTTTTTTTAATTATGAGTAACTTTTATATTATGAGCATTTTTTCATATGTTTAAGCCTGATTTGTGTTTAATTGGGCAAACTTTCTGTTGCCCCGTTAATCTTTTTCTTATCAATTTCTAAGAGCTCTTTATCTTTATGCTTTAGGAAACTAGATCTTTCTCCATGAGGTGAGTCGCAAATGGTTTTTTTTAACCCCCCATTTTGTTGTTCGGCTTTCAACTTTGCTTTTTTGTGAGTATTGTGTTTGTTTATTTGGTTGGTTGGTTGGTTGATTTAGGCTTCACTTGCCCTTATTTACCAATTTTTTATTTATTCTTGGATTTAATAACATAGTTAGAGAGATCTTTCCCATGCCGTGAGAGAATTCTGCTATATTTTCTTCAGATCGTTCCCATGCCGTGAGAGAATTCTGCTATATTTTCTTCAACTTTTTTTATGGGTTTTATTGTTTACATGAAATCTTCTAGCCATTTGGAATTTATCTGAATTATTATGTCAGCTATGAACCCAACTTAATTTTATTTTATTTGTTTTTTGTTCAGAAAGATACCCAGTTGATTCAACACTGTTTACATCATTTCCTTACTAACTTGAGATGCCTCCTTAGCATGTACTAAATTTCCATAAATACTTGGTCTATTTATGAACTTCCTATTCTGCTCGGTTGGTCTGTCTGTGTACTTGTGCCACATTATTTAACTATTGAAGTTTCCTAACATGCTTTAATATCTGCTAGATGAGTTGTAGGGGTGAAGAGAATTTTCCTTACTCTCGTTTCTGAAGGTTTGATAATTTGAGCCTATAAAACATCTGGCCCTCACTGGGTTATAGGGTAGTCATTTGCCTGCAATTCCTTCATGCTTATGTATGTTACTAAATTTGCTTGCCAGTTTTTTTTTTATATTAGTGAGAAAAATGATGTTTTCTTCTCCTCCCCTTCACACCAGATTTTACTCAATAATATTTCGTTAACGGATGCTTGTCTTTATACTATTAAATTTCTGTGTACTTCTATTACCTGATTTGTTGGCTTTATATGATATCCTTTGACTCATAGTTCTTCTATATCAAGCAGTCAAGGAGCATATTCTGTCTTTGACCTCATGCCTCCCTTTTTTCTCCAGTGTTCTCCGTTGTCAGAACACATGTTCTTGAACTGTTCTGTCCCCTTTGTCTTCTTTGTGTTTTAGACTTACACATACTCAGTGTTTGGCATCAGCCCTCTTACTGCAGGGCTTCCCCTCTAGAGATATCTTCCGGAAGCACTAATGGGAACAGTATTTTTTGAGTTTGTGCATGTCTAAAGCTGTCCATAGCCTGTATATTTGAAGGACAACTTAGACATAAAATTCTTTCTTATGCTTTCTTTCCTTGGACATGTTATAGATGTAACTTCAGTGTCTTCTGTTTTTTTTCTTTTTAGTTATGGTAAAATATACGCAATATAAAATTTACCATTTTGAATGCTTATACACTGCTAGTGGGAATGTAAATGAGTTCAGCCATTGTGGAAAGCAGTGTGGCGATTTCTCAAAGAGCTTAAAATGTAATTACTGTTCAACCCAGCAAGCCCATTTTCAGGTACATACCCAAAGGAACATAAATTTTTCTACCATCAAGATACATGCATACATGTGTTCATCACAGCACTATTCACAAATGTGAAAATGTGGAATCAACCTAAATGCCCATCAACAGTCGACTGGATAAAGAAGATGTGGTACATATACACGTGGAATACTACATGGCCGTAAAAACAAATGAAGTCACATCCTTTGCAGAAACACAGATGAAGCGGGACACCATTATCTTAAGTGAACTAACACAGGAACAGAAGACCAAATACCACATGTTCTCACTTATTAGTGGGAGCTAAACATCGAGTACATGTGGACACAAGGAAGAGAACAACAAACAGCAGGACCTACTTAGGGGTGGAGATAAGAGGAGAGAGAAGATCTAAAAACTACTTATCAGGTGCTGTGCTTATTATCTGGGTGGTGAAATAATTTGTACCCCAAACCCTCATGACATGCAATTTACCTATATAACAAACCCGTACATGTGCTCCTTTTTGGTGTGTTTGTTTTTTATGTGTTTTTGAGACAGAGTCTCGCTCTGTCACTCAGGCTGGAGTACAGTGGTGGGATCTCAGCTCACTGCAACCTCCGCCTCCCGGGTTCAAGTGATTCTCCTGCTTCAGCCTCCTGAGTAGCTGGGATTACACAGGCTCAAGCCACAACACCTGGCTAATTTTTGTATTTTTAGTAGAGATGGGGTTTCACCATGTTGGCCAGGCTGGTCTCGAACCCCTAACTTTAAGTGATCCACCCACCTCAACCTCCCAAAGTGCTAGGATTACGGGTGTGAGCCACTGTGCCCAGTTGACAAACCCACACATGTACTCCTGAACTAAAAGTAATGTGTGTGCATATATATATATATATATATATATATATATATAAAATATGTTTTATATATATATCATCTTAACCATTTTTGTGTGTACAGTTTGGTGGCATTAAGTGAGACCATCATCATCGTCCATTTCCAGAAGTTAGTCATCACGTGAAACTGAAACTCTTCACCCATTAAACAGTAATTCCCCATTGTCACTCCCTGCAGGCCCTGGTAACCACTGTTCTACTCTCTGTCTGTATGAATTTGACTATTCTCACTATCTCGTATAAACAGAATTATACAGTATTTGTCCTTTTGTGTTCACTTAGTGTAATGTCTTCAAGGTTCACCCATGTTGAAGTGTGTATCGGAATTTCATTCCTTTTTAAAGGTAAATAATATCCCATTGGATATATATGACATAATTTATCTGTTCATCTATCAATGGACATGTTAGGATTTCTTCCATTTTCTACATGTCAGATCATGTCATCTGTGAAGAGAGATAATGCTCCTTCTTCCTTTTCTATTTGAATGCCTTTCTATGAATTAGGAAGTGTTCCCCCTCTTCAGTTTTCTGGAAAAGTGTGAGAAGAATTGATGATAGTTCTGTAAATATTTGATAAAATTCATCGGTGAAGCAGTGTAGTCAAGGGCTTATCTTAACAGTGGGGGTGTTGATTACTGACTCAATCTCCTAACTAGTTATCGGTCCATTCAGATTTTCTATTTCTTTATGAGTAAGTCTGGGTGGGTTTTGTATTTCTGAGAATTTGTCCATATCATCTGTGTTATCCAATTTGTTGGCAGACAGTCGTTCACACTACTCTCTTATAATCCTTTTCATTTCTATAGAATCAGCACAAATATCCTCACTTTCATTTATGATTTTAGTAATTTGTGTATTCTTTTTTTTCTTAGTCAATCTAGCTAAAGGTTGGTCAACTCTGCTAATTGTTTTTGAAAAACCAACTCTTGGTTTCATTAATTTTCTCTGTTATTTTTCTCCTCTTGTTTTATTTTATTTTTCTCCACTGTAGTCTTTAATTCCCTTCATTCTGCTGGCTTTGGGTTTAATTTGTTTTTCTTTTTCTGGGTCCTTCAGGTATAAAGTCAGGTTGCTGGTTTGAAGTCTTTCTTCTTTTCTGATGTAAGCATTTGCAGCTATAAATCTGCCTCTTATCACTGCTTATGCTGCATCACGTGAGTTTTGTTATGAGGTGTTTTTTTGTAAATTTGTCTCTCAATATTTTCTGATTTCTCTTGTGATTTCCTCTTTGACCCATTGATTATTTAAAAATGTGTTGTTTAATTTCCACAGATTTGTGGATTTTCCAGTTTTTCTTCTGTTATTGACTTTTAATTTCACCTAATTGTGGTCAGAGGAGATACTTTATATGATATCTATCTTTTTCAATCTATTGAGACGAAATTTGTGGCCTAATATATGGTCTATCCTGGAGAATGCCTCATGTGCAATTGAGAAGAATATATATTCTGCTGGATAAAGTGTCCTGTATATGCCTGTTAGCTCTCATTGGTTTATTGTGTCATACAAGTCCTCTGTTTATTTACTTATATTCTATTTGGTTGGTCTATCCATTGTTGAGAGTGAAGTATTGAAGTCCTAAGTCATTATCTGAGAATAGTCTATTTATCTTTTCAATTATGTTCCTTTTTGTGTCCTATATTCTGAGAATCCTTTATTAGATGTATGTTTGTCATTGTTATATCTTCCTGTTGTGTTATATCTTGTATGAATATATCATGCCCTTCTGCTTCTCTTGTAACCTTTTTAATTTAAAGTATATTTTGTCTGATAGTAATATAACTGCCCCACTCTTCTTTGGTTACTGTTTGCATGGAATATCCTTTTTCATCTTTTCCCTTTCAAACTGTTTGTGTCTTTGGATCTAAGATGAGTGTGAATGTCTTATAGACAGAATATAATTGGCTCATGGTTTTTATCTACTCTGCTAATCTTTGTTTTTTGATTGGAGAGTTTAGTTCATTTACATTTAAAGTAATTGCTAAGAAGGAGGGACTTACTGCCTCCGTTTTACTGTTTGTTTCTATATACCTTATAGGATTTCTATCCTTCATTTTCTACCTTTTTGTATTCTTTTGTGTTTAGTGAATTTTTGTTGTGACAATTTTAAATTCCTTTTTTTTTCTTTTTGTGTATACTCTGTACTTATTTTCTTTCTGATGACCATGTAGATTACACACTTAACATCCTAAAATTGTAGCACTTTAATTTGAATTTCAATAGCATACAAAAATTCTGCTCCTGTATAGCTCCATTCTCACTACTTTTCAGTTATTTGTATCACAAATTACATCTTTACGTCTTATGTGTCCAAAAACATAGACTAATAATTGTTTTTATGCATTAGTCTTTTAAACAATGTAGAAAATAAGAAGCAAAGGGACAAACCAAAATTATAATAATACTGTTTTTTGAATATTTGTCTATGTATTTTTGTTTACCAGAGAACTTTATATTCTCATATGCCTTCAAATTAGTGTCTGGTGTTCTTCATTTCAACTTGAAGGACTCCCTTTAGCATTTCTCATAAGGCAGGTCTGCTGAAAATGAATGCCTTCAACTTTTGTTTGTCTGGAAATGACTAAGTTTCTCTCAAATTTTGAAAGAGAGTTTGGCTTATATAGAATTCTAGGTTGATGGTTTTATTTTTTCTTTCAGCGCTTTAAATATATCATTCTACTGCATTCTGGCCAGCAAAGTTTTGGCTAAGAAATTCTTTGATAACTATCTTGAAGATTCCTGTAATGATGAGTCACTTTTGTTTTGGTGCTTTCAGAATTCCCTCTTTGTATTTGGCTTTTGAAAGTTTGATTATGTATGTCTAATTGTGGGTCTCCTTGAGGTTACTTTACTTGGAGTTTGTTGAGCATCTTAGATTTGTAAATCTGTGACTTTCCTTAAATTTGGGAAGCTTTCAGCCATTGTTTCTCCAAATTATCTCTGTACTCTTTGCTCCCTCTCTTTTTTCCTTCAGAAACTCCTGCAATGTGTATATTGGTCTGCTTATGCTGTCCCACAGATCCCTTAGACTCTTCTCTTTTCTTTAATCTTACTGCTTTATATTCCTCATACTCAATTTCAAATGTCTTGTCTTCAAATTCACTAATTCTTACTTGTGCTCAAATCTGCTTTAGAATCCCTCTAGTGAATTTTTCATTCTAGTTATTTTTCTGTTGATTTTTTTTCCTTTCAGTGGGTCATACTTTCCTGTTTTTATATTCCATGTATTTTTGTGTTGTTGAAACTGAACATTTGTATCTCATAATATAGTATCTCTATTAATCAGATTCCCCACCTTCTGCAGGGTTTGCTGCTTCTGATTTTGGTTTTGGTTTGTTTGGGGTTTTTAATTGTTTTATGGTAGCTCCATGCCAGACATCAGCATGAGGTGTAAACTTAAGGTCTTCTCAGGTCATTTCTGAGCCTACTGCTTTCCTTGGTTGTGCATGGTGACTTACTAAATTCCGTTGTATATGTTGTTGCTTTTAAATGTCCTAACCCTTAAATGTTTGGCTCCCCAAGTAGGGAAAACTAGGGGGAAAATTTTTTAAGGCAATTATGTTCACATACCCTGGAAGCCACTTTAGGCAACGGGGATTGCTATAAAGGCCTCTGGCCTGCTCCTTCATAGTCAGTTATGAGGACACAGATCCCCAATATTTGGAGGACAATGTACTTATTGCCCACCCTGGTTCTTGTAAGCAGCATGCAAGTTGCACCCGGATTGTTGGCACAGCTGCCTGCCACAGGGCTGGAGGCTGGGAAGTGAGTAGTTGCTACTGTTCTAAGAGCTGAAATTGATGAAAATTAGCCATGATTTACCACCATCTAAGCTGTCCTCTGGAAGCTGCAAGACTCCAGAGTTCCAAAATAGTTCTATCAGTCAGATTCTGCCAGTGCAATTGTTGTCTAGGCAGAGAGACAGAGTCCTGGCACTTCCTACCCACCATCTTCCCTAACATCACTTCTGTTTTTTGTTTTTGAAAGTTTTGAGACAATATGTAATGCATGACTGGATGCTCTAATGAGTGTTTATTTTTAAGCTCCAATAACTTTACTAAGATAGGTCTTATTATTGCATTCCAATTCACTGAATGTGGCCCATGGTGTGCCCTTATGATATATAGATTCAAGTACATTCACATATATAGATTTAGGAAAGGGTTGTTTTTATTATATATTTAAATATTTGCTTTGTTTCTTTGTTTTGATTTTTCCTCAGACACACTAATTATGTATTTGTTGAAACACCTTCTCTAATGTTTTTTAAGTTCTTTTTAAATTTCAATTTCATTTTGGTTGAGTTTCTTATTTTTATCTTTTATAAGTATAATCCTTACTCTGGGTTATAAAGGTCCATTCTCCCTTTCTGCTCCTTCGAGTTCCATCTTTATTCCTGTGATAGTTTTATTTTTCTCCTTTACTTCTTTCTGGACTTCCGCATTGCCTTCTATTGACTTGCTGTCTCTTCCTCGAATTGTCACATTTCTACTTTATTTTCTTCATTCCTAGAGATAATTGCCTCACTAAGCTTTGTTTTGTGTTTCCAAACACGTCAGAATGTCTGATCACTCTTTCATCTCCTCAGTGGCAACATTTTTATGGATGCATTTTAAAAATATAATGGATTTTACTGGTCTCATTCATATTTTTCTCATGGCATCTTTATAACAACACCATATCATTTTTTTTCTTTTTCTTCTTTCTTTTTTCTGAGATCACTCATTACTTAATGAGTTCAATTTTCCTGAACTAACTATTCACACACATCTATATTGACAGGAAATGAGGGCTAGGCTTTCCAACTAAAAGGTTTCCCCCGCTTGCCTGATACTGAGACAGAGTGCTTTCTGCAAATATGACTCCTCTGGACTATTCTTTGTGTAGCCCTGACAATTCTAACTCCTTGAACCAAACTAAGCCCAGTAGGGCTTCTTTTATACTAACGCTGCTCACGCAAAGTCCTTCCCCCATTTGTACAAGCAAGGAATGTGCCTTTGCATTCTGGCACTGGCCACCCAGGAGATAGGCCACCACTCAGCCCTTCTTTTCTTCCCTTCTCCTACACAACTTCTGGCCAATCACAGTTGCTTCTGGTCCTTTTTGCAGATATATGGAATCTAGGGAATTTATCTGCCTTCTAGTTTCACTGAAAATGGAATTTATGGTGTTTCCTTTATTTTCTTTGTTGTTTGTTTTTGTATGATTCCAGGAGGATGAGGAGAAATGCTCACAGTCATATTCCTTGCTGATTAGCATGTTTTAAATGACTTTAATAGAACCACATGTTCTTTTCTTTCATTCCATTCAACACGTTTTTATGAAGCACAGCACACTCTGAGGAAGGTAGGTCATGCTCAGAAGAAGGAGTGAGCCCTTCCTGAGTGGGGACATAAAGATGGAAACAGCTATTACAGATACAGGGTAGCGTAGGCTAAGTGCTGCTTTGCAACCTCAAACCAAGATATGTGGAAGAGGGAAACCAATTGATTCTCTTTGTGGGAATCAGACTTTTTCGGGAGATGATAGCATTTGAACTGGGCCATAAATGGTGGAATTTCAATAAATGTAAATATGAGAAAAATGTTTCTGGTAGGCAGATTTGATCATCAAAAGCAGAGAACTAGGACAGCGTAGGCATCCTCAAGGCTCTGTGGCTATCTGGCTGCACTACACCAGGGACACATCTGAGACAGAAAGAAACTTGTGGTGAGGCAATAAGTGGAACTGTGAGAGTCAGGGGTCTTGGACACCATGCTAAAGAATGTTCCTCCATCCTCTGCTTAATGAGAGAAAGTTAGGAAATCATCTTAACTGAGTATCTGTTTGGTTTGTCATTTCGTTTTGATTTTGAGGAGAATAACCTGGTTCGATTGATGGCAGAGAAAAATTCTGAGGGCTGGTTGGAGGAGACTTGCCAGTGAAGACAGAAAAGAGGGGACAGGGACAGACAATGTTGACTTTTACCTAACCCTTGGATCCTGGAAAACAGCAAAGGTTAAGTAATCGCCCCAACCTTTGTGTCCTGCAAAATGGCTGATTGCAAAGAACGCCCCTTCCCCATGTGACTTAGAGAAGTCTGGTGGATCACCCCTTGTCTGCCTCAGACAAGGCCAGACACAGTCCTTCCAAATGCCCATTCTTTGCCTCATAAATGATTAGCTGACTTCTTTTGCCTAATGGGGACAAAGTACTCGTTAACCACGAGTTAAGTGACTTACCTTCCCCCAGGCCCACCATCAGCCTGAGCAGGCAGGCAGCCCTCCTGAAGGGCCCCTCCAGGAAAGTAGGTTGGCCTCAGGCAAAACATTCTCTGAGGCTAACAAACCAGGCCTCTTCCCCCAGGCCTCTCCTTCCTAGCCTTGTTTTCTCCCATCTGGCTATAGGGCCTCTGCAGACACAGCACAGGGATGGGGGCTTCTCCCTGTCCCTAGTCTCCCACCCCCTATGGCAGCAGTTTCTCACACCTTGCAGGAATTCTTTCACATGAAGTGCCTCTTTTCTTGCCTTTCATTTGACAGTAGCAAGTATTTAGGATGCAGCATCGGCCATACCTGGCCACCTAATGGATGAGAGTTTGCGGCTGAGAGGAGGGGGTAGGAGGGATCAGGCAGGGCTGAGATTTGGAGCTAGCGTGGCCCTGAGGGAGGAAGCACCATGAAAAACCATGCTGCTACTGTTTCGGGTCTGTGGTTTTAGTTTGGTTTGTTGTGGGTAGAGGCTAAATTCTTTATTTTAACTTTTGGAAAGAAAACACAACTGGGGGAAAATCTTTGTGGTTCTTCTATCCCCTGATATCCCTGGAGGATTGGTTCCAGGACCCCCATGGATACCAAAAGGAGCTACTCGAGTCCCTGATATAAAGTGGAGTAATACTTACGTATAACCCACAAACATCCACCTTTATACTTGTGAACTCAAAATATCTGAGACAGGTCTCAACCAGTTTAGAAAGTGTACTTTGCCAAGGTTAAGGACGCACTGGTGACGCAGCCTCAGGAGGTGCTGAGGACATGTGCCCAAGGCGATCGGGGCACAGCTTGGTTTTATACATTTTAGGAGACATAAGACATCAATCAGTATGTGTAAGGTTTACATTGGTTCCGTCTGGAAAGGCGGGACAACTCAAGGTGGGGGAGGGGGCTTCCAGCTGGATAAGAGACAAATGATTGCATTCTTTTGAGTCTCTGATTAGCTTTTCTTGGAATACACAATTCACATGTGAGAGGAAGGTAGACGGATAGTCACTTGTGCCTTATTCTGGCTCAGTGAAACAACAGGGCTGAGGAAGCAATCAGATACGCATTTGTCTCACGCATTTGTCAGTGAGGCCCACCGGGATGACTTTGAGTTCTGTCTATCCTTTGTCCACAAGGAATTTCCTGATGGGCAAATTGTGAGGAAGATATGTAGCTTTTGAATCTCTGTCACTTTTTTATTTAGGAATAAAACGGGAGGCAGATTTGCCTGACACAGTTCCCAGCTGGAGTGTTCCCAGCTTGACTTTTCTCTTGGTTTAGTGATTTTGGGGACCTGAGATTTATTTTCCTTTCACATACTTAAAGTCATCTCTAGATTACTTATACCTAACACAGTGTAAATGCAAAGTACACAGTTGGTATATTAATAATTTATTGCTTTTTTACTTGTAGTGTTTTTATTATTGTAGTGTTTTTTATTGTTTAGTTTTTTCCCAAATATTTTCAACCTGCAGTTGGTTGAATCCATGACATGGATACTGAGGATCAATCGTGCTTCTAAAATGCACCCCTCCTGAGTTCGTCTCCCCACCTCTCTTTTAAATCCCCAAATGAACTGGATCGGGAGGGAAAATAAAACTATTAAGAGCTGCTTTTGATATTGGTGATTTTAGCTTTATTTCCTTTGATCCATGTAAAGAATTCATTAATTTAGTATCTAAGTAGGCCCTAAGTCCTGGCCCTTATAAAGAAAGTCTTGCTGCCCCTCAGTCCCCAGCCCGTCAATGCTCCACTGGGCCACAGCTGACTTTCTGCTGCTTTTCTGGATTCTCAGTCATTGTCTTGCTGCGCTCACTCTTGGTGTCTTCTAATATGCTTCATTATCTGCACTGATGGTGTGGTCTGGCCAGTCTTTTCCTGTGGAAACTTCTCTGAGCTTCATGTTAGGGATGATGACGGAGAGAGCAAGCACGCTGAGTAGAACCCCAGAGCACACCTACCATAGCCACAGCTGCTGGAGTGCTGCACGCCAGTCCCGGAGTCTGGCCCAGATCGGTGTTTCTAGTGGTGTCTTAGCCCACATCCCCTTTTAACCCTTTTCTTGTTTGGAAAAAAAAAGTACAGCTCACTGCCAGCACTCATTTAATTTTATATAAACATGCTCTTTGAGGCTGAAGCAAATCTTACTGATTTTCAATGTGAAAATGAAATATAAAAACTGTTCTTAGAGTTATTGCTAAACAGAACTAACATCAAGATCGTCTGAATCATCAGAATCGTCTATTTCGGAAAAATGAGATTCATCGAGTGAATCTTTGGCCAACCACTGTTCCAGAACGATGTTAACATCATGCATACGAATGCTACATTTTCTACGATTTGACATTTTCAGCTATCGAGAATTACTATATTTTGTAAATGAAAATATCACTAGTTAAAACAGAATGCTATAAATAGAATGATGTCTTTTGTTTTCAAAGTCGATATGCTAGAGTGATGAGAAAATAATCATAAAAGCAAGATATTTGTGGCAAAGTTATCTCAGGGTCAATACTGCAGCCGCACACGCCTCCAGCTGGTGAGTATTCTCAGGACAAACTGGAAAAGGGTTAATAAACAAAAATCTCCTGCCCTTTTTTCGTGGAAATTGAACACTCGAAATAACGAAAACAGCCTTGCTAAGTAGCGAGGATTAATGAACCCAGCTTGGCTCCTCCCTACCAGCCATGCCCTGTAGGGTGGCATTTTCCTGCTAAGTAGTGGGGATCAGTGGAACCAGCCTCACTGCTCCCTGCCAGCCATGCTCTTAGGGTAACATTTTCCTGCCCCTCATCCTCTGCTGTCATTTTACTGCACGTGTTCTTACAACTGCAGATCTGTCTTTTGAGTATTCCCTCAGCTCTATATGCAGAGTTCTGTCTCTCCAGAAGTATGAAGGCTCATTCTTGGTCACATGGGTGAAATGATCATCCAAGCTTCCCTGAAAACAGAAAGAAAAGAGCAAAGCTAGGTCCACATCTAACTTACTTGAGAACATCTCCTTTACGATAACCTTGGCTGGATTCAGAGTTCCCATTTTCTTATTTTCACAAATGAAATTGTCATAAATCAGAAAGACTACCTTGTAAATAACTTTTCAAAAATAACTAATCTGTGGTATGTTGAATAAGAACAAAAAAAAATGGTTCAGCTTTGGCCCCCGGCATGGCTTCACAGGGCAGTAAAACTGGAGCCCAGTGTCACTGTCACTGTTACCATGCAGGGACACACAATGGTGAGAACGTTCAGATTTAATCAACCCATGAGCCCACTACTGTGTTATTTCATGAGTCCTTGATTGCATCTTTACCTTGCAGTATCCCTGCATGGCGTGGTCGCCGCTGTGGAAAGCACAGATGGTGACTGTCAGAGCCATGCATCAAACACGTAACCCTCCTGGACACACACATTTCTCTAGTTGGCACTCTGAATGTGTCTATTTTCCAACCATTTTGAAAATTAGTTTTCAATATACTTTGGAGAAATCACATTTCTGTATGCACCCTCTTCTAGTAATTATAAAGTCTCACTAAATCAGAATGATGAACAAAAGGGAGGCTTATCTCAGTGTAGAGGGGATAAAACACCCTGAATAGTTGTAGAACATTTGTAAAGGCATATAAATGTGTGACATCTAAATGTACAAGATTATGGTTTTTATGTGGAAGAGAAAATTTACAATTTCAAGGGTATTCCTGAGAGCAGAATTGGGACAAAATAATAGAAGTTGAAGGAGACAGTTTTACTTCAGTCTAAGGAGAACCCAGCTAGTATTGGGGCCCCTGCTTGGGTGGAGTTGCTTACCCCCGGAGGTGACTTCGTGGAGGTAACGCCCTGTTGCTGGAGGCAATCTGGTCCCTATCTTTCCAAGAGAGCAGTACAGTGGCGTGCGAGCCAGCGTGAGTGGAGACTGAGCCCACCGTGCCTGGCTTCAAATCTTGCTTTTACAAACTTTGCAACTGTGGGCGACTTAACCCCTCTGTGCCTGCCCCACCTGCTTCTCCTGTAATGGGGCTAATAATTTTGAGTTGATATTTGGAAAAATTAGAACAAGGAGTGGCAGGTACATAGTAAGTGCCATGTGAGTATCTAAGATAAGTAAGGGAAATACTTTCTGCGGTGTCAGAGAGATATCAAAGAAGGTGGTTTTTGAGCACCCGCTTTGTGCTAAGCATTAAACCAGACACTGAAGACGTAGCAGGAAGTGAGATGGACACAGACCCAACCTCCACGCAGCTCACAGTTGTGCTAGAGAAAGACGAAAAGCAGGAGCCTGGCCCAGAGAGGCACTCTGGTGACAGGGGATGCCCTAGGTCTGGGAATCACTGTGCAGTGCTTAGGCTTTCCGGAGGAGGGCTTCTTCAGAGGAAGTACTTACATGCCTCAGGAGCAGAGGGCCTGGTGGACGGGGAGGTAGATGGTGCAGATCATGTTCCTGGAAGAGAAAGGGGCATGAACCACAAAAGCTGGGGTCCAGCGTCCCTGGTGGCTGCAGACACTTTGAGGCTCTGCTGATTTTGTTTAGGACCATTGTTCCTTTGAACCGCTGGCTTATTCATTCATTCCTTCATCTAACTTTACTAACATAATAGAGTCTAAAACTTAGTGCAAAAGCATGTATTTTTTTAACTTTACCCAGAAAGAACTTTACTAACATAATAGAGTCTAAAACTTAGTGCAAAAGCATGTATTTTTTCAACTTTACCCAGAAATAACTTTATTAAATGTGTAAGTTGTCTGAATTGTTACAAATTCCATTCCTGTGCTATTTGAATAAAACTCTTGGGGAAAATACAGTATTTATTCACATTGCGTCCTTGTAGGAAATAATGGCTATAACCACAATTCAATTTTTTCATAGCTTTTCCCACAGAAGCTGAAATAACCAAAAGAATGATATAATCATTATGATTATTATGCATAATTTTGTAAAATTTTTGCCTGAAGGATACCTTAGTGGAATTATTTTCTTTGGTGAGCAACAAAAGGTAAAAGTCGTTTGGTGTAAATTAACAACTCTGATTATACCTAATCCTAAACAAATGGGGAAAAAAAAAACTTGCTCTAGAAGAGCTTGTCCAGGTTAACTCATCACATTTTAGTTCAGAAATAAAGAGTGAAATACCAAAAGCTGTTTCATGACCCAGAATAGTGGGCATATGCTCTGTCAATTCAGTAAAATTGTTAAAGCTCCTCTTGGTTTAGTTTGCAGAGACCCGTGGCTTGCTCAGTGATGCTTAGACAGGCTGTTCCTCAGCCGATTTTCACCCAGCTGTGCTTTGTGCCCAGATTTGTCTGGAGAAGGCATTCCATTTGGAAAGAAAGGGGTATTTCTTTCAAAAGAGTTACTTGGAGACGTGGACATCTCTGTGGAGAGGTTTATGCGGGAATGATGCTGTGTGGAAACAGAGGATGGTGTTTATGGGAGGCTTCCTCCCTCCTGACAGATGCACCTGCGCTCACTTTGGTGTGAACGCTGGAATGAGAACAGGCCACGAGGTCACCAGGGCCACCTTTCTTGGAACTTTTAGACATAGCTGGCTGCATAAGATGCTCATTTTTCTCTCAGTCTTGCATTCTACCAACCCATCATCTGCACCCCCAGGTGATCTTCTGGAATCTAAATCAGATCGAGTTCTCCATTCATGAAACTCTACCCAGCTCCTTGTGTTAGGCTGTTCTTGCATTGCTACTAGGAAATACCAGAGACTGAGTAATTTATAAAGAAAAGAGGTTATATTGGCTCATGTTCTGCAGGCTGTACAGGAAGCATGGCGATGACACCTGCGTGGCTTCTGGGGAAACCTCAGGGAACTTTTACTCATGGCAGAAGGCAAAGTGGGAGCAGACGCATCACATTACAAAAGCAGGAGCAAGAAGGAGAGAGTGGGGGTGGAGGGTGCCACACACCTTTAAATGACCAGATCTCGTGTGAACTCAGAGTGAGAGCTCACTTATCACCAAGAGGATGGCCCAAGCCACTCATGAGGGATCTTCCTCCATAATTCAGACACTTCCCACCAGACCCCATCTCCAACGCTGGGGATTACATTTCAGCATGTGATTTGGGTGCGGGCACACATCCAAACTATATCGCTCCCCATGAGTTTCCAGGAGCTGTTCAAAGTACTTAATGTTCTTGGGGGATTTCCTGGTCTGCACCCACCTCACTCTCCAGCCTCATGCCCCACACCATCCCTGCATAACGGTGGATACGCTAGTGTGGGGCACCCTATCAAACATCGTATCGTACTGTAGGTTTGATACACCCTGTGGCCCAGGCGCCTGTAACCAGGCACCATGTGTTCTTCTGCCTGGAAGACCTCAAGCCCCGTCTGCTTAACAAGCTTCTATCCACCTGAGGACTCAGCTCAAGCCTCCCGTCCCGGGGCTCCCCATCAAGCCTCCCCTCCCGGGGCTCCCCATTATGCCCTCTTGTCAGCCTGAACTCAATACATCACCCTGTCCTTCTTGCACGTACCTCACTGCTGCAACCGATTCTTTCCATATACTCCCTTCCTGCTTGACCATGAGTTCATGAGGGCAAAAAAATGAGTCTAGTTCATCTTTGTGTCCCAAGCACCTGGCATAATGTTGGATGAATGGATGGATGGATGGATGCACTGGATGGATGCACTGTTGACCAATGTCTACAGCCCAGGGCTACACAATAGAGGTTTCTGGGTGAGAGTTGGGGGAAGAGGAGGAGAAGTGTGAGAAATCCCTCCAGGGTAGTGGACAGTAACCTCCTGGGGTTGGCTGGGCTCAGCATGTCACTAGATTCAGCCAGTGTTGATTTTTTTCAGATGACCTGGTATTTTACAGCTGAGCAGGACTCCACAGAACAGAAATATCTCCCAAACATTCTAATGTGGCTAAACTTTATATATTAACATTTGATTACAGAAATTTTAAAGGTGGGACTGGCTAATTCCTTGCTACTTTTAAATTCAATTTTTTATAAACCTTGACATGGCAGCTGTGAATTTTTTGTTATTTTACCTCTAAGATCTTCCTCTTTCCTCGCTGTAGTTATAGAGCAGTGTAAGTGGGAGAATAATTAAATAGGTTACTATTATAGCAGCTTTAGTGTAGACAAAAGATGCCAGGTAGCAAGTGACCAACCTGCCATGTGACTTGATGGGAGTCATTTAGGGTCAATCAACAGAATGTTTATGTGCCTCTTAAAGGCAAAGCCCTGTTCATCTTGAGGACTGAATAAGAGACAGACTCTTCCCTAAGAAACGACTCATTTGCTTAACATGTATTTATTAAGCCCCTACTGTGCACAAGGCACTGGCAAGGTTTACAGTAATGGGAATACAGACAAACATGCACATACTAAGTAGTGACTGTGATAGGAAACATGATGAAAAAGGACAGTGTACTATAGGAGGGAATGAAAGTCATGTACGAGCATGGGAGGAACCTCAATTATATTTGAGAGTCAGCATGGGCCTGTCTGTGGAAGTGCTGTTTAATCTGAACTTCTAGGAGTTAGCCAAGCAAAGAGAAGACGGGCAGGCATTCCAGGAGGAAAGAACAGCAGAAGCTATCAGCAAGATGCATTCAGGGGACCAAGAGGAGGCCTGCTGTGGCCACGACACGGAAACAAGGTGGACTGGGCATGAGACGAGATCAGAGAGGTGGGGAGACAGATGAGTGAATCAGAGAGGAAGAAAATGATATTGCAATCCTAAGCCCTGTGTGCTTTACACATGTATCTTTACCACCACCCCTTACTGCTGCTGTCATGTAAAATGAACCATTGGTGAGTACTGGGACTGAAGAGTAGCTCATCTTCATTCATTGTAAAACACACACACACACACACACACACACATGCGCACACACACACCCCCCACATGAACCCTACTAAAGTTTGAAAGGAATTCCTTCAGGGCTCAGACTTTGTAATAACTCTCTGGGCTGAGCTAATGTCTATATTTGCTATCTAAGTCTAGATGATGTTTTATAGAGGAAACATGGGACTCAATTACTGTCCACGCACATAAGCAAAATTAACATTGATGGCATGTAGAGAGTAGAACACATTCATTCTCTTCATCCTAGCCCTTTTTCATACATATGATACAGATAATTCTGGGCTTGTGACTAAATTCCATTTGTTTGGAGGTGAAATTGCCCACTTTTGGTAAAGTGTAAGGCATTCTTTTCTACAAGTGCTTTCAGTGTATCCTGAAGTCCCCCATGGGAATTAATAACATGTCAAACGTTTTCTCTTTGTACTATTGCTTTGCTTGGGTTTATTTTGTAAGGAGACATAGATTTCTTTGATATCTTTGAGTTAAAGGCCCACCGAAATCTATACGTAACTAGGCGCTTAAACAAGAACAGAGTTATAAAGTAGTTGCCATTTTAGAAGATTTATTTTGTGTGGCAGGTATGGAAAATTGATAGTCTGGCAAGACATGTAACCTTCCTATAGAACAAAGTTACCTTTTTATAACCCTACTTCAATCATCTTACTTCCCTGCCCAAAGGCCTTCCCTGGTTCCCCACAGCCAAAAGGAAACAATGCAAGCCCTTCTGAGTGAGTGACATTCAAAGGCCTGGTTTTGAGCCTGCTTATCTTGTGAATGGACTCTTAGGGATCCGGGAGAGACCGCAAACTCATCTCACTACCGCCTGTCACCTGGTTGTATCTTTGCCCCCAACCAGAGTATAAGGCCCACTCTACTTGCCTTGTGCCCTCGCCCTGTCACCCCCACCTCCAGTGGTGCCTGCCCAGCACTGCGCTTGGCCTGCAAAGGGGACCTTCCAAGTGGATTCGTTCCCTCGGTTGCTCAGGACCTACCAGAAATGGTGAAAAAAGACAGGGTGCAGCCTCCAAGAGCAAACAGTCTTATTGTTTGACGTGTGAAGTGATTGTGTCAAGTAACATTAGCCTCACCTGAGAGCTCATAATAACTGTGGAATCTCAACTTTTCCCTCCCTGCCCCAATTCTGCATGAACAAGATTCCCAAGTGGTCTGCGTTGCATGGCAGGGCTTGAGAACCTCTTTAAGGCCCACAGAGGGTCAAGTTGGGTAGGTTGGTTGGTTGATCAGTTTTCGTTTGCATGGTTGCTCTACAATGGCTTTGTATCTATGGATTTAAACTGTCCTTCATTTAACACACTGCTTTTGAGGGCCTGTTAATATGTTATGCCATTAGGTTCTGGAGAGCACAACTAAATTATGAGTAAGCAAATACAGAGTTATCTGTATGGTTTAAAAAAATAAAACTGTCCACACACTGCTCATGCTGCATTCTGCCAATATTTTTTTATTTATGCTTTTGTTCAGGATATTGTGCTAGTTCAGAGGTAGTAAATTAGTATTTTGTAGGCCATATTTGGTCACATACGTGATTGTTTGGACAACACAGTTTTGGTAAATTTTTAATTCATTGCACGCATTTAAAAATCAAGAGGTTTTCACATAGAAAGCAGATTTCTAGCTTCTCTTGAAAACCAGGCAGCCCTGGGCCCACATTCCTGATGGCACAGTGGGCTAGAGCTGGGGGATCTCCTAGAAGTGGGTCATGTAGCCTCCAGTTCCCCACAGGCCCCCACCTTACTGTCTCCTTATTGGCCTCATAGAACCTATGCGAGTAGCCGGAAGTCCTCAAAGGTGCACCACTGGATGACTTGGTGGAGTCTGCCCCTTTCTAGCTACCTTCAGGGTGTTGGTATAGACGCGCTCCTCACAGAAGGAGAGAAGAGAATGAACTGGTGGTAAGGACGAGTTACAGGACTGTAAGCTATGGCGTCTCAACCCTGGTGACAGGGACCTTGTAAAACCACCAGTTCCCACTTTCCGTCCACACCCTAGAAACTCTCATTTAATTAGTATAGGCGTCACTAGATGCCCATATCTCCTCAGATTGCTCTAATCTGACTTGACAGCCCCTGATCTAGCCCACCTATATTACTTATGAAGAAAAGTGAAATGTGTCAAAAAAGTGATTTTTTTAATGCATATACATACATACATACATACATACATACATACATATATTGACTCATTACTCTGGACATTGGTGATTGAAGATGTATGATAATTTTGTCTAGTGGACTAACATTTACCTTACTTATCTACAGAAAAAAGAGTTAGCTAAGCAGATGAGTATTATATGCAAGATTGCTCCAAAATGCTTTATAGAAAGTAGATTTTT
This sequence comes from Rhinopithecus roxellana, assembly GCF_007565055.1. NCBI lineage: Eukaryota > Metazoa > Chordata > Mammalia > Primates > Cercopithecidae > Rhinopithecus > Rhinopithecus roxellana. The sequence goes on from NC_044569.1 coordinate 12,300,135, forward strand.
TTAGTGATTTAAATTCAAACATAGACTTAAGCTAAATATAATTTACGTTTTCTATTTAAAGAAACAAAGATTTGGAAGAGATGAGCAAGAACTGAATATATCATACAGGGCCCCTCCAACAATCGTAGAATTGTTTTTATCGCATTATCTGTTATCACATAGCCTAACATTTTATTTGTATTTTAATTAGCCTAGAATAATTGTTATGACTGTTGGAATTTAGCTGTGTATGACATAGAAGTATTCATCTAAGAATGACTTTAGAGGGTAACTTTCTGTGATGCTGCAGCTTAAATGGAAAACCACCTCGCTCCCAAGTTCACTGATTTGCTAATGGACTACAGTGTCCTAACAAGTGAAATCTCCGCCATCTCGGGCAGCTCTTTGCTCTTTCTGATTAGGGTCTGACCAGCACCCGAGTAATTCATGCAATGACTTTATGCAACAAATTTCACTATTTCTAATAACTTACAGTGTTTTAATATTTTATGTAATTATGCTTAATTATATATTGTAATATGCATTAGCTGAGCTTTGTCTCTGGATCCTAGTAAAATACAGCTAATGGAAAATTTTCTTCCAGTTGTCTTTTTTTTAAAAGAAACAAGGAATTAAGTCCTGAAGTGAAACTACATGCAAAGCCAGCAAGCAGTCTCTTGCCAGAGGAAATATTGGCGTAATAGGTTTGAATGTCCTAGTTTATCAGTTCACTTTGCTAAATCCCCAAATATACACTGGTTTACATTTTTTTTTCAGAAGTTGTATTGCTCACCTTCCCAGTAACCTATTTTTAGTAAATTCTGTTTTGCTTTATGAACTTTTACTAAAAGGCAGTCTGAGGGAGGGAGACAAATTGAGAAAAACATATCAAAGAATGTGATTTATGATAATGGCTGCTGAAGGAGGAGAAGGGAGGAGCTGGAACCAGTGCCAAGGTGAGGTCTGGGGATTTATTTATCTGTGTTGCTTGTTGTAGGAGGATGCTAAAGACAGATACAAGTAGCAGGAACTGAAATATAGCTGGCTGCTGTTGAGTGCATCCACTCGCGGCCACGGGTCTATGCAGGGTTTGCGAGCACATTCCCACACTGCTGGGCTTCACTCCGTGGTTGCGGCTGGAGTGAGGGAAGAGACAGTGCAGAAGTATTAGATTAATGTGAATTTGAGAAGCATTATGTGGCTTTTGAGAAACCCATTTTAGAAGACCTTCCATGCTCTCTTCTTCCTTCATTCCTCTTCTAACTTCATAGCACCTTTTCCCTTTCCTAGGGAAGTCAAAAAAAGACAAAAGAAGGGAACAAAATGGTGGCATCAGACCCTTCTCCACCCTGAGCCTCCTATAAGCATTGATAAGGCAGCTGCTCCTTGAGGTCACTGTAGGCTTGGTCACCTGAGGCTGGGGCAGACCTTCAGGGTCAGTGAAGCAGCAAGATGCAAAGGCACCGCAGACAGCTCAGCCATCCGGTAGGAGAGACCTGCTTGCTTTTTCATTTAGGAGTTACCTGCTCCCTGGCCTGGAGGAGAAGGAAGAAAACAGAAAAAGGAGTAATTTCGAACATTTGCATAACACAATCCATACAAGGGATTTGATTTCCTTAGCAATCCTAGGTTAGTAACTGCAAAGCCTCTGAAAAAATGAGGCTCTGGGAAGTCAGACATCTGGATGAAGTTTCACAGCAAAGGCACAGTGTAGTTGGACTCAGACCCATGCCCACTGCCCAAGCCCCTGTACATTCCTCTAGGCCATTGCGCAGAAGGCACAGGCTCACTGGCATCGGTTCCAACCAGACAGACACACTCAGGCAGTTCCCCGATATAGGGAAGGCTCGCTCTGGCACAGAACTATTGGTTTTGTTTTTAGCAGAATTTAACAGTGCCTATTTTGAAATCTTTGCTTAAGGGCACATTTTAAAGTTTAAGAAAGGAAAAATTAACAGCCATCAGAGGCAATGAAGGGAGATGAAAGCTCCAAGCTAGAAGCTCCCAGGGAATGTTTATTAAAGATGACCTCATCATATGATGTTACATGCAAATACTGAAATAGAAACTTCATAGAGATGAAAAAACAGAGTATTAAGTTAATGGAAAGAGCCGTGAAATGGAAGTCAGGTTCCGGGTTTGATTCCCACCTCATCATTTGCTAGCTCTATGGCTTCTGACAGATTATGAGACAATCTGCATATCAGTTTCCTCATTTGAAAATGGGAACATGGCATAGTATCTCACAAGACTATGGAGGGCTCAAATATCATCGTACATGAAATGACTTTTAAACCTCTAGGTGAAAGGTATTCTCATTCATACGTGCCCACTGGTTAGGAGTCTGAGGGAACAAGTCAAAGGCGTGCATCTCTTTTGGCCTCTCAGCACCTTCCTATTTCATTCTCAGGTAAATCAGCTGCTCCACCAATGCAATTTTTGTGGATTGGTTGCTCTCTCTGGCCAGGTCACTCTTCATTTCCAGACTTCAGCCAAGACTGCATTCTTGCTCAGCACCCTGGTTGCTGGTCCTAGGCACACCTGCCCAGAGTCACACCTGCAGTTGCCCTCTGACCTTCCACAGCATCCTTCTCCAAGATCCCAACCACAAAATACATCCTTTGAATTAGCTTCTCTCCTGGTCCATTTGTAGCATCATCCCCATCCCTCACTTCTACTGTGATCTCTGTTTTTCGCCCTCAACTTGAGCTGTCTTTCCCTAGTCTCATGTGCTCGAAAACACCACCCCATAGACATCACACCTGAAGACTTTGCCCCTACTCCCAGGTAGGTATGTAAATAATTCCCTCAGCATGTTATCTCCCTATGCCGCCATCCCTGGACCATTTTTTGCCTATTTGTTAAGAACCTTCCTTTAAAACTTAAACATCCTTCGGGAATATAACATAGAGTCCAGAGCACAGACCTGAGAGCCAGGCAGTCTCATATGAAATCCTGACTGTGCTACCTTCTGGCCAATTTCTTAGGCAAATTCCATTCCCTTTTTGTGTCTCCTTTTCCTCACTTAAAATCCTTACAACAGTGCCTGGCATGCAGTAAGCACTGCCTGAGTGCTGGGCCATGTAAGACGTGTTCAGGCTTGGGCAGACAAAGGGAAGGAGGACTGGATTTTAGTTACTGGGAGCAGAACAAGCAGAGATTTTTGCCCCAATATTTAATAATCTATTCTTTACTTGCAACATTATGTTACCTCCAGGGCTATTCAGGTCAGCCTTAACTAAAACCTGCCTTCTGGTTTTCCACTGATTCCGTAGTATCATCTCTCCCATTCTTGCCTCTGGTTCAATCCATTATGCACGTCTTTCCCAGCTTGTGTGTCTCCTTTGTGTCTTCACTCGTTTGCTAGCACTCTCATTTGAACCTTGAGTAGGTAAGAGCTTTTTACTTACATTTCAGAGCAGTTTATAAATAGGCTGCTTAGTTTCAGCCAGCAGGTACAAGCTTTCATTAAATTCTTCCTCTTTCCCATAGTGCTGGTATCTGGAGCTCCCAGGGGAAAAGAAAAAAGGAAAATTTGAGAATTATGTTTTCCTAGTCACTAAGACAGCATAGTTTGAGGCCCAAGCATCAGTTTTTCTTTTCCTTACCAAGAATTGACCAATGATTTTGACCAATCATCTATACCTATAAAAATGTTCCCTTCTGAAAAAAATACTCCTAAAAACACCAAGATCATTGGCTATGATTAAGAAAGCCAGAGTCCAATAATAATTCAGAAACAACGTTCAGATTCACTCTGGATGCAAATTACTCTAGCATATCAATTAATCTTCTCACCGACAAAGAAATGAGCACTTGAGCAGCAAAGCTACCTTTGATAGAAATAATGTATCAAGGTGGGGGAAGGGGGACTCCCTTTTCTGTTCAAAACCTGCAATGGAATTGCCTCTGAAATATTGTAAAAAGCTTCCCATTATTCCCCCAATATTCAGTTGTCTGAAGAATTTTCTGCATTGTGACAGCAACATAATTAAGTATGTTTAACATTTTCTTTGGATTTATATTCATCTGTCATCATTTTCAGTTTTGGATAGCATAATGGAAGCCACTAAAAAGAGGAAACATTAAAGAGAAATCATTTTTCTGTGGTACATGAAAGTTGTCACCATAGTTTTAAGATGGGCAGTATTCTACAATAAAGTATAGTTCAATAATGGGATTCAGCAATACTATCATACTTCAGAAATGTGACCGCAATCATTTATCCTAACGTTCCTCCAAATAATTATACCAGTATGTGTTAATAAATTTACAGGGCCTTTAAATACATTTCAGATGGGCAGGGTGCGGTGGTTCATTCCTATAATCCCAGTACTTTGGGAGGCCGAGGCAGGCAGATGGCCTGAGGTCAGGAGTTCAAGACCAGCCTGGTCAACATGGTGAAAACCCATCTCTACTAAAACTACAAAAATTAGTTGGACACGGTGGTACACACCTATAGTCCCAGCTACTCGGGAGGCTAAGGCAGGAGAATCGCTTGAACCTGGGAGACAGAGGATGCAGTGAGCCTAGATTACGTCATTGCTCTCCAGCCTGGGCGATAGAGCAAGACTCCATCTTAAAAAAAAAAAAAAATTCAGATGATCTTGCCATTCCCAGGTTAGAATAAAATATGACACAATGAAGCCTCACTGTATCATTGAGGAGTGTTTAGTATGAGGAACTCAGTCCTCAGAAAGACTGAAAAATCAGGGGCAGTAAGTTCCCTGAAGAGTCCTGGGCTATTTGGGACGTGGGAGGGGTCACCTGGCCTGGGAAACGTGCTGTGTCTCCTTTATCGCAGGCACATTTTCCATCACTGCCATTGTGTTCTGTCACTGCTCAATCCTGTGCTCAGTGTTTTCACTTTCAAACGGTTTATTAGAGGCTCTGCGGAATGTTCCTAAATATTACCCATAATAACCAACAGGATCTTGAGAGTGTGGTGACAGCCTACCCGAGTCAGTCTTCTTCAAACGCTAGCTCCAGGAAAATTGTTCTATCTCCTAACACTGTTTTTTTTTTTTTTTTTTTTAAATCCCCACCCACACAAACACACACATGTTAGCAGCTTGCCTTTTATAGTTGATAATTAAGAAAAGAGTTGTGTTGGGGTCTCAAGTGTTGGTGTTACCACTGACTTCTCTAATTGACTAGCAGTGATTTGTTTATCTACGACTGGGTAGGCTTTAAGCATTTGCTCCTTAAAATGTAACTGTATTCTAGTGACACCACTTCCACAATGGCTATTCCTTAAGTAGAAAGTAGTCGTGTAGAGAAAATTACTGATTCTAAATGCAGTTATTTTCCACAGCAGTGTAAAACAGGTTTGAATACAAGTGTCATTTACTTGAAGAAGAGGCTTACCATATCGTTACAAGTAAGGAGTTTTCTGCATGCTGGAAACGAAGGCCTTAATTTACAAGACTGTGTTTTCTTGTGACATGAGCAACTTGAGCCTCCCTTAACAAAATCGCATCAGTTTTCAATTACTGTCTGTGGTAGGAGTAAAAGACTCAAGGAAATTGTCATCTTTCTGCTGAGGTGGGAGATAAAGCCTTCAGCCCGTTTCCTCAATTGCCCCTTGGTTGTTGCTGGAATTTCTGATATGATAGCTTTAAATCAGTTACTAAGAAATAATTACCTAGTAGTTATATTTACTAATATGGATAACAAATATCATTTTCAAATTCTGCATCTTTTGGTATCTTCACATAAATGGGAAAACATAGTAAATTAATTAATTTTGGGGTAAATTATATCATCTCTCATCCCTCTTCAGCATATGTGTGATGAATGTAGTAGCTTTGATCCAATCTCTGGACTTTTTTAAAATAGCAATGAGATAGATGTCATTTTTGCAAGCATTATGAGTATAAAATTAGCATCTGAAACGAACTAATTTATAGCATGTTTCTCAATGTGTATTTTCTAAAAGTATGGCATTGACTCCGTACTGGGCATTTTCCATGACCTCTGGGAGTCTTTATGAAACCCAGGCTTCTGAGTGGCTCTGTCTGTGGTGCGTCTGCTTCTGTGCTTCCGCAAAAAAAATTCTAATTGAAAGGTGTGAATTTCATGTGACAGAGACCTTGCTTCAGACTAATTGAATGTTCCTGGCTCCTATGCTGACATGTCATGAGGAAACCACCTCTGGCTGTGTCCACAGCTAGGCAGACCTGGGAAGTCTATTCTGCACTGTAAAGAAAGCCAGCAGCTAAATGAAGAGGCCAGATTGTTTAGGCCGTCTATCAAGTATAAGAAAAGGGTGGGGTGGCAGGAGCTGGGCCAAAGTGCAGGGAAGTGGGCACCCTGCGTGGGAAGCAGGAGTGCAGGTCTCACTCCGGTGGGAGCTGGTAGCTCCACTGGCGGGACTCTCTCTTTTTAAATAGGAGGTTGAAACGCAACATAAAGGCGCTAATTCCATTCCTTCATTATCCCTTTGCTTCATAATTTGTTCTTTAACTTATACAAGTTACTTGTTCCTGCCATTTAAACATTTCAAGTGTTTTGCTTTTGTTCTTCCTTTTTTTCTCCAAAACACACACATACACACATGCACGCGCGCGCGCGCACACACACACACACACACAAACACACAATATTGAAAGCCTTTTGTTCCTTTGAATGTTGATAAACTGTAAAAAATATAGTGTCTGTGCGTGTTGGCATCGGGAGATATTTATTCTGGAAGAGATAATAGATGACTGAACAGAATAGCTTTTATGTGGCTTGGAACTGAGTTTCTTTTTTAAAAAATATATATATATCATTTTTGAGATGAGATCTCACTTTGTTCCTCAGGCTGGAGTCCAGTGGCACAATCACAGCTCACTGCAGCCTCGAACTCCTGGACTCAGGTGTCTTCAGAGTAGCTGAGACTATAAGCAGGGGCCACCAAGGCTGGCTTTTTCTGTTGTTGTTCTCAAAGAAAGGAGTCTTGCTATGTTGCCCAGGCTGGTCTTAAACTCCTGGTTTCAAGGGATCTTCCCTCATTGGCCTCCCAAAGCCCTGGGATTACAGGTATGAGCCACTGCACCTAGCCCTTGGAGCTTAGTTTCTGACAGGACCTGAATCCCGTAACAAAGAGCACAGAGCTTTTGCATGTCTGATCTCACTTCAAAGCAAGTCGGTCTTCCTAAGAGTTAGTGTCATTCATTCTTTTTTCATAATTCTTATAATTTTTATAATTATAATTCTTATAATTTTATAATTTTTTTCATTTTTTTCATAATTCTTATAATTTTTAAAGAAAAGATTGTAGTCTATGAAATACTAAGAATGCTCATTTCTTTAGCTTTTCATAGTTTAGCTTTTCATAGAACTTTTCATAGTTCTAATAATTTTTAAAGATTGAAGTCTGTGAAATACTAAGAATACTCATTTCTTCTTTTACTTGTGTAACAAAGACTAGCCTTAATTTTATTTTCTATTTGACCCATATATTTTCCAATCACCACAGCCCACTGTGCTTGCTTCCTGTAATTAGCGGAAGGTGAGACCAGGCCAAGGAGCCCAGAGGATACCAAGAGGTCAATGGTGGGAGAGCGTGTTTCAGTACACACATTTGATTTGTGTGAACAGAAGGAAACCTGAAAAACAGGCAGGAGGGCCTCCTCAGAAAGCTAAGCCGAGGGAAATTTGGTGTGGGCACAGACACCTGGGCATGCTTCCCTAAGGAGCACGGCCAGCAATTGCCATCCTCCTCCTCACTAGCCTTGGTGTGTGCAGGAGGGAACACAAATCAGCCCAGGCAAGGGCGGCTTGAGGAGCAACTCATCTTGTGTGCACCGCTGCTTCTGGCTTCTTTGCAAAGCCAGGAAAATGCTGGAAATATGCACAACTCCTACAAGAAGAAAATAGCCCATTCGCTACTTCTTCATTGAGTTTGCCCAGAAGTGAAATGTGAAAACAAGTGCACAGGCCGGGCATTGTGGCTCATGCCTGTAATCCCAGCACTTTGGGAGGCTGAGGTGGGCAGATCACCTGAGGTCAGGAGTTCGAGACCAGCCTGGCCAACATGACAAAATTCCGTCTCTACTAAAAATATAAAAATTATCCAGGGGTGGTGGCACGTGCCTGTAATCCCAGCTACTCAGGCAGCTGAGGCAGGAGAATCGCTTGAACCCAGGAGGCAGAGGTTGCAGTGAGCCAAGATCACGCCATTGCAATCCAGCCTGGGCGATAAAAGCAAAACTATGTCTCAAAAAAAAAAAAAAAAAAAAAACTCTTTTATTTATATGTTTTCAACAAAAGAATCACAAGTAGACACTATGATGTACACCTGAGATAGGGGTGCTTTGTCTCACTTCCTGGGGGACAGCCTGGCCTCTCACTCTCCCAGAGTGGGTGGGATGACACGTGGCCTTAGGCCTAGGAGAGTTTCTGCTGAGAAGCAGGAAGAGCTGTCTGCAGGGTGCAGGGAGCACATAAGCCTGTGAAAACAGGTGGTTCCCAGAACAATCCACTTGGCCCTGAGAGCACCCCACAACACAGACTGACTTTTCTAACTCTGTCTGTCAGCACGTCAGCCGCTCCATGAGGGGAGCCCTCGGCGGTGCCTGGGAGCCAGCATCTGTGCTGAGCTCTGTGCCAGGGACGAGGCAGCTTTCTGTGCCGGGGACAAGCAGGGTGAGCAGCAGCCCTGTTTTCCCAGAGAGGTGAGTGTGGCCCCTGCAGGCGACGTGTGCCTTTACTGCCTGCCAGGCAGAGCCCAGGTGGCTGCCATTCCTGTACCCTAAGGTGCTCCTTTGACTAGGTCTCCAAGGGTCCCATGCAGGATCCCTGGAAGCAATGTTTATTTTGAGATAAATCTGACAATACCTCCAGGGGCCTATCTTGAGATTCAGATGCTGAGTATTGCAACACAGAGGCTTACCTTGCTAAAGAAGAGACGACCCTTCTTTTCAGGATGATCGGGCCACACTCTGCCCCCAAAGTGTGACTTCTGCCTGTCACCTTCTAAACAGGAATGTACAGGCTGTGTGAGAAATCACCCACTATTGAAGGATTGGAGGAAAAGAATGCCCCTGGTGTGGTAGGCTCTAGGATGAGCACCCCAGCTCCACCCTGGGCTGCTGAATCACTTTTGTCAAGTTATATTTTGCCTCTGGGACTGCTGCGTTATCTGTCAGAGAGGGCTAATGGCACCATCCTTCAGGAAGTCACTTGGAGTGGATAAAGCAGATGATTAAGAGGCCCCAGCACAGGCTTGGTCCCTGGCCCCTGGTCTTTCTGTTTGATCCCAGCCTTGTCATTCTGATTGTGCGCTCCTGGATAACAGGCACAGTGCTGTGCCCTGGGCTGGCTGTGTGTCCCCATGAGCCTGGGAACCTTGGAGACACACTGGACCTCAGGAGTCTTCTCAGTCAGGGGTCTCTCTGATCAAGTTGACCCCTGTGGACCCTCTGCTCAAATGGTGTGCCCAGGGGTTGGGAATGCGGCAGCCCAGAGAGAAGGGAGGCACAATCCATGAGGCATTCATTCATAGCATGGACAGAGTGTGGGGGAGCTCCAGGCTTTCCTTCATACAAGAAGGATCTGCTCTTTTGCCCCTTCCCAAGAGTTATTCCTGCCCCGTTCGTTGTCAGCAAACAGCTATTGAGCACCGCTGTGTACCAGGTGCTGTGCCAGGGGGTGGAGGTTACAAAAACAAATAGAATATGGTGTCTGCCCTCCCACAGGTAGGTCATGCTCAGATTTTAAGGCTGATAACTTATATTCGCTCCCCTGCGCTTCTCATTGTGAGGGCTGAGAGAGCAGCACACAGACCTGCTCAGGCTGTTGGACTGGTTGCACTGCACTCCACCGTAGGTCTGAGTGCCCATACAACTGAACTCAGGACTTACTTTCACATTTATTAGCTCCTGTCAACCAGTGCTACCATCTACTGTTGGAATTAAAGTACAATTAAACCATGTCCTCAGGCACTGTAATGTCTTCTTTTGTGTCCCACTCACAGATGTATAAAGTGGTAGGGCCTTTCAGTTTTGTGCATGCCCAACCCAGCCAGGCTTGTTGCTCAATATCTGCACGTGGAGAGCAGGGTAGGAAGTGACCAGGCAGGGGGATACCTAAAAACAAGAAACTTCAAAATAAGAGCCACTCTAGTCTCTTGGTCAGGTTGATGCTGGTGTCCTCTCAGTTATGGTCTCTCCTCCGGCTGTAAAGGTCTAAAAACACATGCTTGGTGATTGGGTGTAGTATCGATCAAAATAATTAATGATGTCTTAAGCTGTGTGAAGCAGATAATAAACTAAAAGGTTGCTCTCTAGCCATCAAAAAACAAGCTACATGGAAGTCTTGTGTTGGATGACTAACCTATCAAAAGTTACTATGGATTTTCCTGCACTTTTGTGAAAACGACATCAGGGATATCTGCTCCTCAAGTATGAAATTGAGGAGTGAGTGGGATTTCATGTCACCAACAATTCCCAGCCTTTTCAGCAATGAGTATATTTGACAAGTAAGACACCACAGGATAAAAACTCATTGTTTTCACTGGTGCAGAATAAGTCAGCATTTGCCACCGCCTTATCTATCCCTTCAGTATAATTCCTCAGAAGGCACCACAGTCCCATTGTGTGTTAAGCACCTGTGCTACACTGCACCATGTGTCAGGTTCGCACTCTGCCATGCGACTCTGGGTATGAATTGGAAATGGCTGCCCTTGACTTCTTACTCTGTTCATGGGGGCTGAAAAAAATAAATGGACAATTTCCATAAAGGGTAGCCAGTGGCAGGGTGCCCAGGGGCAGCCATGGGGAGGCGGGACTTACCTCCTCCTGGGCTGACAGATGCCACAGAGGATGATGAGGCCTGAGGGTGGCAAGGAGTCTCTGTCCCAGCCCAAGTACTCTGGACAGGGCCTGTGCACCTGGAACTCCAAGCCTCTGGGTCTAGAGAACCCTAAAGACAGACTTCTGGGCTTGGGGATCCCTTAAAAGAATGCTAGCTGGAATAGTATCGACAGCAGGAACTCAAACCCTGCCCTCAGGAATGAAAGCTGGAGGCTGAGCCCCTTCCTAGAGTCGTGACTGTCTCCTGCTCTAGAAAGTGTCTTATCTGCCGCTTCCCTGCATATTAAGTGACTTATTCCCTCAGGATTCTACTGTGTTTGCCAGTCAGCCCCTTGCAAGCACCTGTGTGGGGCCAGCAAGGCACAGGGAGCCTGATGCTCCATGCCAGTCAGCCTGGGTGGGAGAAGCACAGCAGACAGGGGAGGCCGTGGCAGCCCCTTGGGAAGGGAGGGAGCCGACTCAGTTCCTGGATGGAATCAAGGAAGGAGACAGAGACAAGCAGAGGTGAATGGAAGACTCTGGGGCCTAACTTGGGTAGCCGCTGAGGAGACCATGAGGAGATGGAGGCCCTCCTGGAGGAACCGTCGCAGCTTACAGGGAGGAGCTGGACACCACAGAGCACATGCCCACCTGGGAGGAGGGGCCTCTCAGTCCTCAGAGATGCCACCATGTGGAGCAGGCAGCGGGACTGAGGCTGGCCTGAGGGCAGAGGGACCACTTCTCCCTGAATGAGGGAGCAGGACTGAGGTGGGAAGGTTGCCCATTGAGAGCTGTTGTAAAGCCAGACAGCCGGAGCCCTAAGGAACTGGCCAGCCCCTGGAGGTTGGAGAGGAATACCTGAAAGATGCTCTCGGGAGTCCGGAGACTCCTAAACTCGGTTCCCTCAGTCTGCCCTGCCGGGACCCAAGCCCTAGTCAGGAAACAGCAGCTGGGTTGCCACACATTCCTTTTAGCATGAGTGATTTGGGGTTGGGCAGCGACACTTCTAGAAAAAGTGGCTCTAAATCTGAACAGTTCCTAACTTAGTTTTGAAAGTCATTCTTTGCTGCTTTTGCAGTAAGTGAAAAATGTCCCTGCTTTCTCGCATGGGGGCGTTCATTCAGTCATTCCTTCATCCACTCAGTGGGTACTTGCTGAGCATCAGTTATAAGCTAGACAAACACATGGTTCAGAGTCTCAGGGCAAATGACCCATGGAGCCAACACAAGCACCCAGGTCATGCCCCAGACAGACTCTTCCACTCCTCTAGACTGTCCATGACCTCCCATCTTCACGCCTTCTGTTACTGGATTTCTGGGGCACGGTGGAATCCAGGTTATTCAAGCCCTGTTATCATAACTCCATAAGAGTCATGTGAATTGGATCCAGCCACCCAGCCTCTTCCTGCACCCTGGGTGGAGCTGGTAAGAGGCCATGGGCTCAGTACTCTTCTGGACATGTGTTGTCCCAGTAGAAACAGAATGCTGGCCACTTAGGGAGTTTGAAAGTTTCTACTGGCCATATTTAATGTAATCAGAGGAAACAAGTAAAATTAGTTTTGACGACATATTCTATTTCACCCAATAGATCCAAAACATCATTTCAACATGTAAATCAAGATTCAAAAAATTATTAAGGAGATATTTTACATTCTGTTTTTTGCTACTGAGTAATCAAAATACGGGAGGTACTATAGCACATCTCAGTTCGCATGCTTCACATTTCAGGTGCTCTGTAGTGTGGCTAGTGGCTACTGTTACTGGACAGTACGCAGATCTGGGACATCCAAGGCTCTTCATTCAACTTCTAACCCTCTTGATAGCCCACTAGGCAGTGGACAATCTCTCACTCTTGTGTGCTTCATCTCCCATATTTATATAAAATTGATTAAGAGACTGCTTGTGGTGAGGGAAGACCAATAGCTAAAATTAGAAAACACTCTGCAGATATCCATGTATGAATTCTAAATAATAAGGGTATGAGAAACAGAAGACAGTGCAGCAGACAGGCCATGCCGATGTCTGAGGAGCAATATGACTTGGCATCTAAGAAACAGCATGTGCTGAGCGCCTGCTGTCAGAGAGAGGAGCGTTCCTGAGGAGCTCCTGTTCTCATACGGAAATAGACAGTTGTCTTGCCCATCATGGTGAGGCCTCTCCTGTTCTGCTTTTTACTTTTGTTTTGGGGATAAAGACATGGAAATGAAGAGGGACTGAGCAGACTCAGAAGCATCAAAATCAAGAGAAGGTGCAGCTGAGAAATGGCAGCTCCAAACATGTTCAGTACGCAGGGCATGAGAACAGGTGATCCTGGGAAGAAAACAACGTTCCCAGGTGAAAAGCCATCTCTGAACATTTCCTTGCTTCTCCAGCGGAAGTCACTATGGGAGCACAGGGCCTGGATGGAGTAACTTCTCAGTCAGTGCCAGATGAATTGATAGGACTTGGTGGGTGACTGTCACAGATTACACAGTGGGTAAGAGCAATCACATAATTGGATTCGGGGACCGACTGCATTATTTTTTTATTTCCTCCTTTTTGCAGCAGAGAACACAGTAGAACTGCTACCCCTTTCATTGAAGAGAAGGTTACTTGTGAAACGGGTCTCCATTTTTAGTGGGATTAAAAATAACTCAAGGCCCAGTCATGCAGACTGTGGTTTACCATTTATGACTCACTTGCTTCAGTTTTGTTTTGTGAGGCTTTTGTGAAGAAACAGCCATATTTTTAAAGAACATTTCCATAAAGGATTTTCCTTCTCATTTGTCAGGGTAAAGCAGAAGTGGGAAGGATGAATGAGAGGGCAGGGAAGAAATGAGGGACCTACCTTTATGTTATTTTCAGACAAATTAAAATCCTTTAGTCTCTAAAAACTTTTCTTCTTCTTCTTCTTTTTTTTTTTTTTTTTTTAAATAGAGACAGGGTCTCTCTCTCTTGCCCAAACTGGGGTGCAGTGGTGTGATCATAACTCATTGCAGCTTCAACCTCCTGAACTCAAGTGATCCTCCTGCCTCAGCCTCCCAAGTAGTCAAGACTACAGGTGCATGTCACCATGCCCAGCTAACGTTTTCTTTTTTGTAGAGACAGAGTCTCACTGTGTGTCAAGTCTGGTCTTAAACTCCTGGCCTCAAGCAATCCTCCCACCTTGGCCTCCCAAAGTGCTGAAATTACAGGTGTGACCACTGCACCTGACTGAATACTTTTCTTTTTGATCTGTGGAATGGGAAGCAGACAGTGCTGTGCCTCGTATCGCAAGTCTGTTTAGTCATTTCACTGGAAAGGCAGCCCTAGGTCACACGCTGTCCACAACTGGCTGGTCTGGCTGTCTCAGGCACTCTGGAAAAGATTGACCTTCCCCTGGCTGTGGCGTTCTGACTTTTAAAGGCAGATAGACTTACCAGTAGACTTGCATCTCATCAGGGAATCAACTGGATTCCAGTGTGTTGTTTATTGCCTCTGCAGGAAGGACAATGACTTTTCTTTGGAGATGGGTTACTCCTCTCTAAGTGTTGCTGGACTCAAGATCCACAGACAAGTCTTCCAGTGCTGTGGTCCAGGGCCCCTTGGGACCCTGCAGCTGGACACAGAGCTGAACATATTGGCCTTGGAAACTTGAGGGTGCAGTACATCTCTAAGCACCTTAAATGAAATCATTAAACACTTCATCATATGTTTTTTTGAAGGCCACAAAATCCAAAAGAAACACTACCCACAGCAAGAAAAATGGTAGCAAAACAGTTCTTTCAACCAAACCCCCCAATGACAAACCACCAAAGTTACAAGTTTTATGTACTTCATTTTCTGGAAGGAGAAGGCATCCTACACGTAAGGATACCTTTATTTATTGTCACACTGGTGTTAGAGGCAAAGGCAGTATTACATATACATTTCATTTTCTGGTGCAGGGGACATTTTGATTAATTAAAATGTTAAAACCTCCAGTAGAAAGGCTGCTTTTGCAGGCTGAATTTCCTTGGCTGGCTTTTAGGGGAGCTGGGTAGGAGTCATGATGGCAGTGAGGTCGTGCAACTGGGAAGCATCTCATGTCCCTCAGCTGTGTTAGGTGGAAACAGGGCTGTGATGCCTGCTGTGGTGGATGAAGTACACAAATGATCCTTCTGTGCTATGATTGTGGCAAACATCCTTATCAAATCTGGAAGGCTCCATTTACCCAAAGTGCCCCAAGAGAGAAGAATCTGATCCTTCTCATTTGATGAGAATGGTTTCTGGGAAGAGTACATGCCTTCATTATCGGCTTATGTTCTTTAATTTATTAACAACTTTTTAGTGAGTATCTGATGTGACATAAATCACGCTGGGCTTTGTAAAAAAAAAAGTTAAAATCAGTGTATTCGCATATTACAAAAATTTATGCAAATTTTAAGTGAATCTTTTCAAAAGTCTAATTTTATGCACAGAATTTAAAATAATGCAAATCACCCTAAATTTTAAAAGCCTGTCAAGAGCCACATAATTTCTAAGCTGGCAGGCCAAGAGCATTTTAGCATCTGACACAGTTGCGACACATCGGCAACAGGCTGCCTGGGAAGCAGATATCCACCCCGCAGTGGCAGATCTCACTTCCTTCCACTAGGACTTCTGCAAATGATTTCAGTGACCACTGCTGGTCATTCCAGGACCACTCAGGTGTGAAATCTGAACATGGCCCTCAAGACCCTGAATCTCAGTCTGGATTTCACATTTTGTAAGTTTCACACAGACTTTGGAAGTGGTGTATGTCCCCACATTCACTATCATTACAACTTAAAATACCTTTATAACTTATAACGATCATATAATATCTGACATGTATTGAACACGTTATGTACCAGGAGCTGTCCAAATCGCAGCAACTCAATGGGGTATAAGTTTTGCTCTTACTCCGTTCTATTCTATTCTATTCTCCTTTTTTGTTCCCCTCCTATTACCCCATTTTAGAGTTAGAAAACCTTGATATGTAGAAATTAAGTACCTCATCCCAGGTCACTCAGCTGTTATGTAGGGAGATCACTAGGCCACAGAGCTCCTGAGGCAAGTACACGCAAGCAATTTTTCAGCTAGACCTGACTATCCCACCCCAAAATCATCTAATGTAAAGGGTACAAAGAAGGCAAAACAGCCCCCACAAAACACTCCTCAAATGCAAACTAGTCTTGCATTGTGTTAATTTAGAATAAGGCCGCTTCCCTTTCTCAATCCTGACCTCAAGAGGTTTGCAGATCGCAGTTAAAGTATTACCTGCCACTGAGTGTTCACAACACGCTGGGAACCTTGCTAAGCACTTTCTGCAACTTCTTCTTTTCCCTCACACCAGCCCTGCATGACAGACACTGTCACCTCCAGGCATGTCTTAGAGATGACAGAATGGTTATTCCAGATTCCCTATCCAGGGACTCCCTCCCTAGACCAACTCAAGTCTTTTTGAGTTTTCAAATGCTCAACTTTCGAACTTTCTGTCTCATGATGTACAATTGATACAGTAAAGTTGATAATAGTAAAACATTATCTGTGTTCAGCATGTAACAGATTCTGGCAAGAATTTCCCAGAACTTGAGGTTGCTGATAAACAGACACAAGCCCTTACTCCCAGTGAAAAGTCTGAACCCCAGGTAGGGGACCCACAGCCCAGCAAGTGCCTGCAGCTCTTTCCCCACCACCCATGTGGGACTCCCTTTGGCCTATAGAGCCTATTCCCCACAGCATTCCTGCACTCCCAAATTCAGTTTTATTCAGGCTTCCCTTCAAATAGTTTGATTTAATAGGGACACAGGTAACTGTATTCAAAAGCCACAGATAATATAAAGCCAGCCTGAGTTCAAATGCACAGCATAAAGCTAGAACTCCATCTAAACTCTAAAGGCCATCTTGCTACTTGGACTAACTGAAGTCGCCATCTGTCATCTTCCAGAGCCCAGAACCAGCCCTGAGAGTGGCAAGCAGTGGACGGAGGAGCCCCTGGACTATTCAGCCACACATTAGGTGTCTTTCCAAGAGTCTGCCCTGGCACTCAAAGCAGATAATTTGCTTCCAGAATTATGGTGTGGGAAATTTTCTTGCTGGGGAGCACACAGATTTCCGGCTTTTGTGCGTCTTTTTTTCTTTTACATTTTTAATGACTTCAGCCTTCATTTGGGAATCATAGAAATCTAATCAGCATCACTTGACATATTTATTCTTCCAATATATAAGATTCATTCACTGTGTCTTTTCAGAGTCCTATATATTTTGAAACTATGCATGATTCCCCAGGACATGAGTTTGAGATACATATATGTTGGGTTTAAGTCCACACTATTTCAGCAAAAACAACTGACTGAGTGATGTGGTTATTCTTTTCCAGAATAAAGCCCAGTTTTGGGCCAGGTCTTAATCCCTAAGAGTGCAGGGCTTTAACTCTTGGCTTCCCAGCAAAGCCCTTGGATCATTTCTGTGTCACTGCAACTTCAGACTGACCCTGTGACGTTCCCACTCCAGGCTTCAAGGGCTTGTTTTGTACATGTCCCTTGTCCAGCCTGACAACTTCATTAAAAACCATTCATATTTGCCAACATACTGCCTTTGCAAGGAAGATGTGAAGTTTCCTTTCAGAACCTGCAGGCTTACATACTGTTGTCTGAACTACACAGAAGGGGTAACCTATTTACATGCTAAAAAGGTCAGTGTTGAACAATCAGCAGTTCAAGATGAATTTGCTGCTGCTTGCACCTGGAGCATAAGAATTGGGGAGAACCTGGTAATTTTGCTGCCTCTTTATCTGTGTAGACAGCAAGCACTGTTAAATATGAGGATGTCTGTTCCGATCCACGAGAGTCGTATTGCACAGAGAAGCCCAGTGATGGACGAGCTCGCTCGTAGTTTAGAACCTTTCTGATTACTAATGAGTATATGCGACTGTGACCATGCAGGTCAGCCTCACCTACTAAAAGCTGTAATTAATTTGAGGTGGAAATATTTGCATAATGGTTTTTCAGATTCTGTTAGTAAAACAAAAACCATCATAACAGACCTTAAATTATGTGGCTACTGCTTATTTAACCTTCTCTTTGCATTACAAAAGTAGACTTCTGGAGGGCTTCAAACATTTCCTTTTGTGATCTTTTCAAAGTCTCTTCTAATATCAGCAGTTTTATTTTGCTAATGTGTGTTGAAAGTGTCTTAAAAGATGTCATTATAAAGGCATTGGTTTTCTCTGGAATCTCTGTAATATTTTTGCTCCTTATCCATTTGTAGATTTAAGCCAAATAATTAGGGAATTGAGACCCATGCCTTTTCCTTAAATGTTGGGATGTAACATAAGAGTAAAGTCACTCTTGAAGACAGGAAACCAGCACAGAAGGCTGTTGATAAGCATAGGGCTGAAATGCATGGAGATCCCATTGAAGTCTCACTCCTTAGTTGCAGCAGCCAATCTTGTGCAACCAGCCATTGTCCTTTGTACCTTAAAACCATGGTACATTCAGAGCTGCTCAGAAAAGAGCACCCCACCTAAGAGTGCCTGTGTTAGGGAGGTCATGTCTCAGCTTTCGCTGCTTTCCAAAGCCCCTGGCTGCCACAGGATGTCACCCCAGGTGAGGTCATGGTGCACTGCTGGGGATCTGCAGCAGCAGCAGCTGGTATCACCCAGCTTCTCATGGGGACCCTTGCTACATGGCATGTTCAGTATCACTCAGGGGATTTATAAAGCCAGATGTGGATTGAGGCTCACTCTGTCTTTAGAGACTCATGAGGCCGCTTCCAGGAAGAAATTATTCTTTGTGTGCATACACATCCCAGATGGTTCAGTGTGCCAATCTGCTTAGTAGTCAAATTCTGCATGGTTCTTTGATTCCTCTGACTCCTAATTTAAGGGGAGAGAAGCCAGTGGCAGTGACAAGTGACCATCAAACAGCATCTCACAGAGATTATTTGAATGTGGCTGAAACACAGCCACTGTCTTCTAGGCACGGGTAACATATGTCTTCTATGACCACTGCTCAAAAACAGACTGGTGGCATAGGGTATGCTTGGGGGGGATGCTGTACGATCAGAAGACACGGGTTCTGGTGGTGGCGGCACTTTCCCTGCCCTGACTTGGGCCCTCTGGACTGTGGGGCTGACGCAGCAGTGCTTGCTCGCTGGGAACCTGAGCCTCACCCCACCCCCCTCTCTTGCAGAACACTCAGCAGAGCAGACGCAGCAGGTACTTCACCAGTCAGTGTTCATGTCCACGGGGTCAGCCCACCCTTTTCGGGACCTTCCCCTCAGCAGGGAGCAACACTGCAAGCTACTTCCAGGCGTGGCTGATATCCGGGCCAGCCAAGTGGCACGATGGACTGTGGATGAGGTGAGTGGAGCTGCTGGAGTCCCGGGCTGGGGTGTGCCTGCTGCTAAGAAATAGGCAGAAGGTGCCCACTGACCATTCTCTAATGTCTGGGACAGCGCCCTTTTTCTCTTAGGCATTGTATCTGCCATGTAAACTTTAAAACCCAAATTAGAGGGAGAAGCCAGGCATGGTTTTGAGGAGATGAGGAAAGCCTGCCACTTGCCCAGATAGTTTTGTGCCTCCCCTCCGCAGCCTTATTCCAGTGCCCCCCGAGCCCCAGAGCCATCAGCTGGGGCTAATTCAAGCAGAGAGGCTTAAGCCTCCAATTCCACATCACAGATTTAATTTGGGGAAGCACAAATGTGCAAGCATCTGAGGCTTGCATCCCAGCCACGTGTGCTCTGGGAGAGGTGCCCAGCCCAGGACATCCTGCACCTCAAGGATCTATTTGCCAGTTGCCCTGTGGTCTCGTGGGATCCAGGCACACTCATGGCAGAGAAGGGCCCTGCTGCAGGATTGCGCATCTAAAGCTACAAGATGAGCAGGCCCACCTGTGGTTCATTTATAAAGTATATTTGGTCACAACGTTATATGAGAAGCTGCACAGAGGGGACAAGTTGGATCAGATTTCAATATAAACATTCCTTACAATATTGATTATTTTACATTTTATCTTATTTTATTTAGAGACAGGGTCTTGCTCTGTTACCCAGGCTGGAGTGTAGTGGCATGATCATAGCTCACTGCAACCTTGAACTCCTGGACTCAAGTGATCCTCCCACCTCAGCCTTTTGAGTAGCTGGGTCTATAAGCATGTGCCACTACACCTAGCTACTTTTGTTTGTTTTGTGGATACAGGGTCTCACTATGTTGCCCATGCTAGTCTCAAACTCCTGGCCTCAAACAATTCTCCCACCTCAGCCTCCCAAAGCACTGGGGTTATGTGCAGGAACCACCTTGCCTGGCTTCAATAATGGTTATTAATAAGGATCAGTTAAGCCCCACTGCTTTACAATAATGCTGTAGAAATGCTTCATATTTAAAGTGGTATTATTTAAGGAATGTACCACTTACCTGTAATTCCTTTTGATAAAGATACTGTTTTCACTAGTCAGGCCTTAAATTGTTTTTTAAAAGAAGGAAAACCCTGGGTCACTCTGAGGGCAAGATTAGAGCTACAGGCACAGTTAAATTAGACACACAATGTTCCTGGAGCACTTACTGCAGTCAACTTAATCTTGGTTTAAGCCCACCTTCCTAGCCTTGGGCCAAGGAACAGGCGGGCCAATGCCCACCCAGAAATTGGAGCCATTCATTTGAAGTGCCACCTTTTAAAGTAAGACTGAGAGTGTCTCCTCTGCCCTCTTTGTTGCTGGGCTCGTGGCCCCTGGCATCGTCACTGCCCTGCACAGAAGGATGCCCTGGGGAGAGCAGCGCCAGATCCCAGCCTCAGTTCCACTCCCACCTGCGTGTGCAGAGTGACAGAGTTCTGATCGTGAGGAATGTGGTGGAGAAGGCAGAATTCTGGGCATGTCTCTGCCCAGCTTACAACCATCCCTGGCTCCCCCTGGCACCCTTCACACTCTGTGAAGTCCTCCCTTCCGCCCTTGCCTGCCCTGCCATTCTTGCCCTCCCCTCCTGCCCCAGGGAGTCCTGCTGCCCCAGCCTGTTCTCATACTCACACAGTCCTGCCTTCTCCCACTCAGACCACTGCCAGCAGCAGTCTGGGGCTCCATGCTCTCTTCCACCTCCTGTGGATCCTCGGTCTGAGCCAGAGGTCACCTCTGGCAGGGCATCCACACTCTGGCCTGACCCCGCACTCACTTGGCATGACATCTGGAGAACCCCTCACTACACCCGGAACTTAGTAGACGCCCAGTAAATGTTTGTTGAATGAATGTTGAATGACAAGGAAATCAATTGTGGACTAAATTTTGAAACAAAAGTGGAATGTATCTAATCAGAAAAAAGAAGGGAAGCCATTTCAGTTGACGGGGAAACAGAGGAGGTTGCATGGAAGTGAGTTTCACAGACTTAGTGATGGCGGACACGCACCGCGCCCTGTGCAGTCATTAATCATGATAAACCAGCTATATGAATATAATGACAGTAAGGCAGATACTCACTTTCCCATTTTATTCATGGGGAAGTTGAGATACCCAGAGATGAAGTGACTTGCATCAGGCCACACAGTCAGAACCAGGCCATGAGCTGAATTCCTGCCCACCATGCTCACTGTGACCCCAGGCACAGAGGAAAGGGACCTAGGACCAGGGCCTGGTGGGGAAGGCCTCAGGGGCCGGGCAGAGGGTGTGCACAGCCCACAGTCTGCTGGACAGAGTCATTCTGGGTTCTTATGCGGAAAGTCACTTTGTGAAGATGGTGTTTCAGGAAGATGAGAATTGCAGAGATCTGTAGAGAGTAAAGTGAGAAGGGCGGAGGAGAAGGAGACACCCAGGAAGTGGAACCATCATGGCCTAGGTGGGGCGCTGCCAACCAAAGAACCCGGATTCAATAGACATTTCAAAGGCACAGGCAGTAGCACAGGGAGGTAGATTAGACATAGAAGAAGAAAAAGTGAGATGCACCAAATGCGATTCCATTTATAGTCTCGGCGCTAAACAGTTTAGTACTTGATTGGGGTAATAATATGTGAGAGCTGGAAGGCCCAAAGAGCTCATCTGAAAGAATGGGGAAAGAGTGTGCTATTAGAAGTGAAGTTTGGGGACAGAGTCCAGTTTGGGAGCAGGAGGATAACATGGTGACTTCATCACTGGACATGTGGCTCACGGTTAGCAGTCCCTGTGAATCACAGTGGTGGGTATAGAGATGTCCCAGTGGACATAAACTCAAGATGGATGCCCTTAAAGGCTGCAGGCAGAGGGTACCAAGGGGCATTTCCCAAGGGTGTGAGTGTCCAGAGTTAGGGTGAGGATGGGTCGGCAGGGCCCCAGTTAGAAAGAGGGAAGAGGGGCTGCAAAGGGGCACTGACTTCCAGAGAGTCCCTGGACGCCAGGTGTCAGGGGAAGATGAAGCCAGAGCATGTGGTGCAGCAGGACAGGTGTCAGAGCTGGTCAGGTTTTGAGGCTGGGTTCGTGGAGTTGTGCCTCAAAGAATTTGGAAAAATTGTGTACAGTATATGTATTTTTAATGGATAAGGGCCAGAGATTTTATTAACTTCTCAGGGTTGCCTTTATGCAATAAGAACAGACGCCACTGTTAGGGACATTAGCAGTGACTAGGAAATGGGAGGGAGCTCTGATTGGACAGATTTCAAGTATGGCACTTAACAGAAGCAAAATCACGAGATTGGGAGGTGATTCAAGGGAAGTAGCTGGTCTAGGTGAAAGTGTCATTAGGACAGGGAAGATCTCAGAAGGAAGACCAGAGAAAGAGAAGCTGTTAGGAAGATGAGAGCCCTGGTCCTTAGTTCTCTGTTGTGGGTACAGGTGGAATCTCAGCCCTTGCTGCTGGGAGAGGCCTTAGAACTTTTCTAGATTCAAAATATCAGCCATGGGAAAGGCTAAGTGCCTTGCATACAACGCTCCTGCTCCTGCTGCTTCCATAACCCTGACTTCCGTCAGGGATTCATTCCAGGGAAAACCATTTTCATGATTCCCTACTGTTGAGCATAACTTAGTCTTGCTGTCTCCCCAACTAGATGCCCTGAGGACAAGGACCACATCCTGAATTTCTTTCCATGTCCTCACACACTACAGCACATTTCCCAGTACCAACATAGGTCCTCAGGAATAATCTCTGATGGGTTGAAAATGGGGGCTTTATGATTGCTGTATTTGTGTCTTTGAAAATAAGGGAGCCACTCAGGGGCCCCCAGTGAGTACCTACCCACAGCAGAGTGTAGGGCTGCTTAGAGAAGGCACAGTAAAAATGATGAGCAGGGCAGCAATGATGTGAAAGGCAGTTCAGGGCTGAGCTGGACTGGTGGGGGCCTAGGGGTGCTTTTGTGCTTTGTCAGCACTGGGCGTTTCAGAGAGGAGCCTCCGCAGCCAGGGATGGGTGTGTTGGAATGAACTGGGCATCCCTCAGGAAGAGTTAACACGGGGGTGTCTGCGGCAGAAGGTGAAGTGAAAGCACAGCCTCTTTGTCTGCCTTTCTGGCCCGGGAGGAAGACTCTCTGCTCTGCTAATGCCACCTGTGAAGAGAGGCCAGCGCAGGGCCTTTGTAACACTCCACAGAGCTGTGAGCCTCCTCTTAACTCCTTTGTTACTGTGGCTGTCTCTCCAAGAGCAGTGTTTTTCAAAGCGCAGGTAGGCTGTGAAGTCAACTTAGGGGTTATAAAACGAAAGACCAGACAAGATGAGAGCACATCATAGGTAATAAGGGTTGTTGCTTTGCTAAACTTTGGTGAGGGATGTGTGTGGGTGTGTGCACGTGATAAGTTATGGAGATGTAAAGTATATGTCTTATTCCGGGTCATGAAAATACCCTGTACAAGAGCATAAGCTTTTATGAGTAGGGACTAGTATCGTTTCATATATTTTTATATCTTTTAATCTTTTGCTATCTTATTGCAAAGCATCTTGCACAGAAGAGGGTTTGACAAATGTTCAAGTGAGTAAATGAGTTCATGAATGAATAGGCAGGTGGGTTTTAGGTAGTCTGTTCCCTGATTCTGCCAGGTATATATGTCTAGGCACACGGAGGCAGGCAGGGCATGATATGTGGTGTGTTCATTTACCACCCTAGGTATGACTCAGGTAAGCCTGGTGCGCGTATGGGTACTTTTATTTCTCTTATTAAAAAATACTTCTTAAAGCACCACATATAAATTGCTCTAGCCTCAACCAAGTGCTCCCTAAATGTTCATTAACTTTAAAAGATGGCAGTCACTTTAAAAGCAGCCTTTACACAGGAAGGGGTGCTTTTGAAAAATTCAGGGTACTGCTAACTAAGCAGAGCAGCCTTATACAATTGAACCCTTAAAAAAAAAAAGGGCAAATAAACTCTGCGGTTAAAAAATGAGACCCAGGCTGGAAACATGGTCCCCAGTGGACGATTAGCCAGTATAGTCAGGCACATATCTACAGGCTCAGCGAGATAGAGAACACCAGCATTTGGAAAGATTTAAAGCAGCAGCAGACCCACGGAAGAACACGAGGCCTGCTGAGCTCCAGCGACGATGCCAGGGAAAGTAGGTCGTGGGGGAAGTGAGGTCGGCTGGCGGGATGGGCTCCTCTCAGAGCCTGGGCAGTGTCATCCCTCCCAGTTTCCCCAAACTGCTGTCTCATACTTAGAATTAACTTTCTCAGTGTCCTTCCAAAACAAAGCAGGGATTTTAGCTGTAGGACACTGTGTGCCTGCGAATGTGGGAAGTGCTGGTGTGTCAGTGGTCACAGCACTGTGGGGGGCACTTCCCAGAGTCAAGACCAAGGGGAGACACCCGGGTGGCAGCCCCCCACACCACCAGGCGCTGCCCAGAGCCAAAGCCAAGGCCCAGGCCACCCACTGGGCTCCAACAGTGTGATCACCCCCTTTGAAAAAGCAGGTGACCCCACTGCTATGACTTCTATGGGTGCAGGGCAAGTGGATGGTCATTTTGTCTTTCGCAGAGGTCATGCGCCTCTGGACAGCTGTCCACATTTTCCACAAATGTGAAGAAAAAATGTCTCTCTTTTAATGGGAGAATGAGAGGGAAACTTCTTGATATTACTCTATTCTATGCTAAAACTCACCGCTTTCATTGAGAAAATCTGTAGCAAAACTTTCTATGAAAGCTCAAAATACAATTTATTTGTAGGGGAAGTAATCACCGACTAATAATACTGAATCAAGGCCTTTGCATATTTTAAAATTCTTGGCCAGAGAAGTCTGCTTAATAGAGTTCATGGAACTTGTTCCTTATTTTGGAAAAAGAAAAGATAAACTGAATCGAATGGGAATCTCTTTCCAAAATGGCAGAGCCTTTCGGAGGAGTGTGAAGCTGAGGAGGGTGGCCAGGTGGAGGATGAGGTGGAGGCGGCAGGTGCTGCTTGCAGGCCAGGCAGAGGCCACCTCCGGGCCGGGCCGCTTCTGCTCTGTTGATGCTTTGGTTTAACACGTTATTTATTTCCTTTAAAAAAATCCAATTTACCTTTCATACATTGACAATGATTTCTTGGCCAATGATACTGAGAAGGAAGACTGTGGTCTTTTTTTTGTTTGTCCAGAAAAGGACAGTTTAACATAGGCAAACCGTCAAAGCAACTTGCAACACTTCTGCTGTGAACGGTCCTTTAAACAAGTATGGAAAAGAGACCATGTTTCTAACCAACCACTCCTTTCCCCTAGCAGTGGGGAAACCACTGTCCCTGTGCTGATGTGCCTTTCCCACTGCAGTGAGTGATTGACATCCGACAAAACGTGGTTCCTTAGCTAGTTACTGGTCCCTCTTCTCTATTATTTCCTCCTACGACACTCAGCCCTCCTTCCTGTGAAAAAGTGAGCCCAGCAGAAGAACTGCGGCAATGTTGCCCCCAGGGGCATTTGGCAACATCTGGGCATATTTTTGGTTGTTAGAACTGGGAAGGGGGCTTTGCTACTGGCACCTTGTGAGTAAAGGGCAGGGATGCCGTTAAACATCCCACAACACCCAGGCCAGCCCTCACAGCAAAAAGTTACCTGGCCCAAGGTGTCAGTATTGAGGTTGAGGAACGTGGCTTTACAGCATTCTCCTGTGCTCATCTTTGATTCCTGCCCTGCCTAGCCCTGAGGCTCAGCACGAGTCCGTCCAGACCCTGCTGGACCATTCCTCTAGCTTCCCTGCAGTGCTGTGGTTCTCGGCCGTCAGTGCACACTGGAACCAACGGGGAAGCTCTAAAAATATCTACGCAGTGCTTGGACCCAATCCAACTCCATTAATTTATCATCTGTGTGGCATGAAGCCTGGACTACAGTCAGCGTGAAAGCTCTGCCGAGGATTCCAGTGTCCCGCCAGGGTGGAGTGCCGGGGCTCAGGGCTCCCCGCTGCTGTGGAGGAAGTACAGGCCCACACCTGGAACCATGCAGCCCTCCCCGCTTCCCGCCACTCCCTGTCTACTCCTCAGCTCAGTCAAACTGCACTCCTCCAGCTCCTCACACCCGCCCTTTGGCCCTGTGCTGTCCTGCTTTGAGGTTTGCTCCTGGGATTCTCTATGCCTAGAATTCTTCCCCCGCCCATCCACCCCAAATCACCATGGTGGAAATACTGTGCATCCAACAGTAACTCTCTCATGGTCCCCCTTCTTCCTGATGTCCTTCCTGAAGTCCCACCTAAGACTTGTGGAGTCCCTTCCTAACACCCATAGCCTTCCTAACTTTCTCAAGGGTGTTAGCACATTTGACCACATGTTGTAGTGAGTGATAAGCTTTCATGTCCTCCCTGTTCCCCTCAATCCTCCCACCACTAATCAAATCAACTCATTGAACATTCAAGCACAACAAGCTCCCAGGGCAGCTCTTCTAGCAGCCGCATGAGGCCTCACACACAGGCAGGGTTGGAGTATATATGACCAGCAGAGTGGTCTGGGGAATGACGGAGCCAGGCCACTCTCCATGTCCTGGGCCCTAGCCACCTGCCACCAACAGCACCGCCACTGCCATCACCTGCCCCAGTTGCCCTGTCTCTGCAGCTTGACCAGTGGCATTCCATAGCTTTCATTAGCTCCCAGCAAATACTGAGCACATGCTCTACATGCTTCCTTCTCACCTAGAACAAGAAAACTGTATTAGCCCACCAAACAGACTTGGCTTCCTCTGCCTGAATTGCCAGTGTCAGGTTCTCAGGTGAATTCGCTCATAATACTGAGAGCCTGGGCCAGCATAGGTACTCACTAGCACAGATGCTCCGGGGGCTTGGAGGTGAACTTGCATGACAGCAGTATGGCTGGTGTGGAACTTTTTTTTTTTTTTAAGTCCTTATCGCTCCAAACTTTATATGAAGATTGTAAAACAACTCAAGAATATATTTGCAGCGCCAGGGGTGAGTAAAGCAGACATGGACATGCAGATCACCCCTAAAAAGAAGATATTCTGAACTCTTCACATTTGCACTGACTAAATATAGCTGTGAGACCACAGGGGACAGAGTTCAGGAGGGGCACAGGTGTCCAGCCCTAGGGTACGCCCTGTGGGAGTTGGCCCTTACTGCTCTGTCACCTGGGATCAGCAAACACCTGGTGCTATCTCCTGCACCATCAGGGGCAGCATCGGCCGACTTCTGGAGAGGCTGGGAGGGAGCCTGTGCTCACAGAGCTCTCTGAGGGTGGGACGTGTTGACACACTGCACTCTCCAGCCTCGAGAACCTTCCCCATGAAACCAGGGAGAGGAGAAGGGCCAGCACCCACAATTCGGTTGACACAAGAAGCAGAGAGCCAAAAAGAACAAAACAAACAAGACAGTTCCCCTAGAAGTATCACCTCCTGAGATTACATTTACTGTTGCACTCCAGCCTGCCTTTCATCCCCTGCTGCGACAGGACTGGAGTTAGGCAGTAGTGCAGACCACCCAGTGTCATTTCCGATGTTGGGAGTCTACCCTTTATCATGATTGTTCAATCAGCTTCCCAAAGGTACCTATTAGGAACACTCGGTGGCTTCCTGAGCTGATAGCCAGATCTTTGTCTGAGCTCTCTCTTGTTAAAAGGATATTTGGGGGCATGTGGGGGCATGGTGAGGGTGGGAAGTTGAAATGAAGAGACTGATTCTCCAAAACGTAGGGCCTAGAGATAGCAAACCTGAATTCCAAAATGTCTCTGCTGCTTCCCAACCGCATGTGGCCCTGGGGAAGTCTGAACCTCTTTGGGCTTCAGCTTCATCATTTATGTGGGAATTCAGCTCCGCACAGATTCTCTGATCGCCTGTGGTTCACCAGGCTCCAGGTGAGCAACTGGGCCACAGAGATGAGTAGGAGAAGGCCTTGCCTTTGGGTCTGCCTTTTAAAGGCAAGTGGGCAGGTCCTCACTCCTGCCTGCTGCTGTGATAACTGCTGCACAAGTCCACTGGCCTCGCCCTCACTGACCCCACAGGGGAGTCAGGAGAATCAGATACAGAAGCTTGCAGAATGCCAGAGCTTCACATATGGAGGCTGTTACTGTCATCATTATAACCATAACCCTATGCAGGTCAGCCCAGTAATAAGAGGACAGAAAAAATACTGGGGGCTGGTCTAATTTCTCAGTTGACAAATGCTAATGCAACTTGATAGATACTATTTAATTCCCAAGTGTTTGAGAGACTTTAAGTATATTTTACTTAAATGTTGGATTCCTACAACCCCAAAATTATTTCAGGTGCATGTATTAAATTAGGCTTTTCATCTTGCACTATAGGTGGCTGAGTTTGTACAGTCTCTTCTGGGCTGTGAAGAACATGCCAAGTGCTTTAAGAAAGAGGTAAGAAATACGTATATATATATATACTTCTAGACCCAGACGTGTTTTGTTATGATTTACTTAAGTGTAAATAAGTACAATTTGGGGCAGCAAGAGAAAGGAGATCCAGCAGGAATAGAGCCCAATTCTGCAGTGTGAGACCAAGCAGGGTCAGTCTCTGCCTTCAGCCCTCTTATATTTTGCTAGGTTTTGTTGCAGAATGCCATGGTGCTTGGTGCATACAGCATGCTCAGTACATATACTGTTTGCTGGAAGAGTAAATGAACAAGATAATTAATTATTACCTATCGGTGTCATGAGGCCTCTCCATTGGTGGCTTGAAGCCATTTGGGGGAAGGCAGGAATCCTCCTTTGGGATTGCACCTGGGAAAGAGGAGATTTGTTTACTCCAAAGTCAGCATGGGACCCTCCTACCTATCCCTGCCCTGCATTTGCTTCCAGAGAAACCCCAAATCCTTCTACGGGGTTTCTATCTTCTGCCCCGTCTTGGTTGGGAACATACTGAATTGCTTCGCATATTTCCTGGAATTAGTATCCATAGCTACAGGAGCCCTGGAAGAGACTGGACCAGCTACAGAATGATGCACATACTAATCCCACTGATGGTGTATCAGGGGCTTGCCACGTGCCAGGTGCGGTGCTAAGCATTTTACAACCATTGTCCTTTGATCCTCGTGACAACTGTACAATGGCAGCTTACCGATGAAGAAGCTCAGGCCCAGGAAGGTTAGGCAGAGCAAGAAAAGGGCAGAGTCGGATTCCAACTCATATCCATCTGAGAGCTCAGAGCCTCCGTTGTTGCTCTAGAACTCTCCAAGAAAACCACCCTCGTAGAAACTGAAAGGCAGTACACACCTCTCCCTCTCTCAGGTTCAGAGCATGCATGGGTTAAGGGAAGTGCTCACTGAGTTTTGGGTTCTGGACCCCTCCAAGCACAGTAGAGGAACTCAGCATCAAGGTCAGATGGTCTCAGTCTGGGTAGCTGCTACATGTGGGTTCGCCTGGCTCTGCCTGAGCTCAGCATGGCTTGGGCATAGTTGGCCACGCTTACACATACAGTCCACTCTGCAGGTCATGATGCCCAAGGCCCTCCTTGTCCTCAAGTCTGTCCACGTAGGGGAAGAGGGAGTGGCTCTTTGCAGGCTGACTTGCTTATATTTGGCACTCACTGACCAGAACTGTCACTTTAGGCAAATTG
The DNA here is from genome assembly GCF_007565055.1 of Rhinopithecus roxellana. Taxonomy (NCBI): domain Eukaryota; kingdom Metazoa; phylum Chordata; class Mammalia; order Primates; family Cercopithecidae; genus Rhinopithecus; species Rhinopithecus roxellana. The sequence goes on from NC_044569.1 coordinate 12,329,762, forward strand.
CTGAACCCCTTTTATCCCTCCTCCCTGAAACACAGATTTACTAGAGGGGCCCTTAAAGATTAGGAAGATCATGTTTGAAGCACTGAGCCCTGTTCTTGTCCCAAAGTAGGGGCTTAATAAAGGCAGCAGTATGCAGCAGAGGGTCTCCTCTGGGCTCCAACAAGCCCTGCCAGAAATCCCAACTTTGCCCCTTAGAAGCTGTGTGAGCTTGGGCAAGTCATTAAGCTTGCAATTCCAGGTTTCCTCTCCTATATTACAGGGTTATCAGGAGGATCAAACCCGTATAATAGATTATTATAGCTCCATAAATGTTAGCTGTTATCATCACCATCATGACCTTATTCTTAGGACCTTATATTTGGACAGTGATTTTTGCCTGAAAATGCTGGACCTGGCCAGGCACGGTGGCTCAAGCCTGTAATCCCAGCACTTTGGGAGGCCGAGACGGGTGGATCACGAGGTCAGGAGATCGAGACCATCCTGGCTAACACGGTGAAACCCCGTCTCTACTAAAAACTACAAAAAACTAGCCGGGCGACGTGGCGGCGCCTGTAGTCCCAGCTACCTGGGAGGCTGAGACAGGAGAATGGCATAAACCCGGGAGGCGGAGCTTGCAGTGAGCTGAGAGCCAGCCACAGCACTCCAGCCTGGGTGACAGAGCGAGACTCCGTCTCAAAAAAAAAAAAAAAAAAAAAAAAAAAAAAAAAAAAAAAAAAAAAATGCTGGACCTGAGCCAGGTCAGGGTATGGATGTAGGCTCATTCTCTCTCCTCTGCCTTGGGGAAAATGCCTTTTCCGAGGGGAAAAGTGCTTCCTCCTCTAGATGGATGAATCCTTATCAGACAATATATCATAAATGCACAGAAAGGTTTTAAAACATTTTTTAAATGTTAAAACTTTAAAACCCTACCCCTCGGGTCCCAGGGTAATTCTATCAGTGAGACATTGACACTACAGGATTCTTCTTCTCCTTCTCCTTCTCCTCCCCCCCTTCCCCTCCCCCTCTCCTTCCTCTTCATCTTCGTCTTCCTCTTCCTCCTCCTCTTCTTTCTTCCTTCTTCCTTCTTCTTTTCTTCTTCTTCTCCTTCCTCCTCCTCCTCCTCCCCTTCTTCTTCCTCCTCCTCCTCTTCCTCCTCCTCCTCCTCTTCCTCCTCCTCCTCCTCTTCCTCGTCCTCCTCCTCCTCTTCTTCTTCTTCTTCTTCTTCCTCTTCCTCTTCCTCTTCTTCTTCTTCATTCTTCTTCCTTTTTTTTCTGAGGTGGAGTCTTGATCTGTTGCCCAGGCTGGAATGCAGTGGGACAATCTTGTCTTACTGCAACCTCTGCCTCCCGAGTTCAAGCAATTCTCCTGCCTGAGTAGCTGGGACTACAGGCGCATGCCACCACACCTGGCTAATTTTTGTATTTTCAGTAGAGATAGGGGCGTCTCACCATGTTGGCCAGACTGCTCTCAAACTTGTGACCTCAATTGATCTGCCCACCTCGGCCTCCAAAGTGCTGGGATTACAGGCATGAGGCACCACAACTGGCTTGGGTTTGTATTATTAAATTTGAAAAGGTTTAGAACCACAGTGCTAAGTTCGTGGAAGAGTGTTTCCATAGGAAACCCTCCCATTCCTGCCTTCTTGGTTCTGGAGCTAGGAATCATCTGAGGTAGGCTGTGTCAATCAGCGATGCTGCAGCAGTCTCAGGTGTCATGCTGAGGTCACTGGGACATCCAGAAGCTGGGGAAAGCAACCTACACAGTGGCCACTGCCATCCTGTGAGTCTTGGGGAAGCTATTATAGTTCATGCTGTAATATCTTTTTAATTTAAAAATATTTAATTGTCAAAACAAGATTGAATGTATTCAAGGTGTATAATGTGATGATTTGATATACATATACAATGTGTGATGATTACCAAAGTCAAGTTAACTCTTTCCGTTACCGCCCATGCCATATATCAGAGCCCCAGATCTTATTCATCTTGAGCCAAAAATCATTCTGTGCAAGTTTTGAAATATATTTTCAGGGTTTAATAAATAAAACATTTATTTTGTATGTATTTTTGCTTATACTGGTATGTATTCTTTAAAAAATTTAAATACAGGAAAGTTGAAAGGATTAAATAAAAACTAACCACTATTCTACCATCCAAAGATAATTTCTGTTAACATTTGGTATAAAGACTTCAAATATTTTAAATATGCATATGTATACATCCAGCCATGCATATTTAATTGTACAAAGTAAAACAGAATTTTTTCTCTATCATATACCATGTTCTGTTGTTTACTGATCTACAAAAAAAAAAATCCTAAATCATTAAATGTTTCATAGAGACTTGATTTTGGGTGACTGCATAGTAGCCCACTCTGACTATAGTATTATTTATTTCTGCTATTATTGGGAACACTGGGTTGCTTTCAAGATTTCAGTATTATAAATAATACTAGAGTATACACATTGCACATTATTCTCTTGGGAAAAATTCCTGGGGATTTACTTGGTTTTAAGGCTCTTGATACAAATTCAAGCCAACCTTTTAAAAACACAACAATAGAAACTTAGCCTAGGAACAGATCATGTATATTGAGTTCGTATTTAACACAGTGAGCTCCTTTTAAATTTAACTTCAAATTTCTAGAAGAAAGGACTGAAGTGGAGCAATGGTTGTAACTAAGCCAAGTGAGAGCTACTGTCATTCTCTCTTACTGGTGAGCTCAACACGGAGGCTATGACGGGTTCCGCGTCACACTCAGAACCTAAGTGTTACTGGTGAGTAAACAGGCTTCCGTGACAAAACATTTTTGTGTCTATTTATGTATTTGCAGCAGATCGATGGCAAAGCCTTCCTGCTTCTGACACAGACAGACATTGTCAAAGTGATGAAGATCAAACTGGGCCCAGCACTGAAGATTTACAACTCTATCCTGATGTTCAGGAATTCCCAGGACCTCCCTGAAGAAGATACTGTCTCAGGCCAAGAAGTCAAGGGATGATTGCGCTCCCTGAACTTCCTCTGGCACCAGGACCTGCGCTCTTTCAGCAATAAAAGTGGAGCACATTAACTTGATGTGAATGTCCAATGGCCATATCCACATTGAATCTGGACTTTTTAAAGTGTCTGTGATTTGTTTATATGTTTAGAGGATTTTGATGACTGGCCCAGTGCCAATGATTCAGAGGCTTAGGCCCATCTGTGGGTTTGGTTTATGAACATTGTTATCTTTGGTGGGATCCGTTCAGCTCTAATGTGTTTGCAAGACAGACCAAAGAAGCCCACACATCCACCTTTATTCTTCTCCGTCACCAGAAAAGAAACCATTTTCCATTTACAAGCATAACACTCTCAAGTGGAAAATTTCAGAAAAGCAGTGTTCATGAATACATTGTTAATGATTTTACCAGAACAACATCGAGCTTGGCTCAGATCTGCCATGGAGCACAGCTAGTCTAAGACCTAGAGGCCTGGTGCTTTCAAAAGACTTCATGTGAGATTTTTGTGTACTTTACTCAGGAAAGTGTGAATCTCTAAAAAATAATAATAATAAGCACATGTTTTCATGATTCATTAATTTTCCTTTTTGTTCCATTATCCATTTCTTGGTTGTGCTCCCAAGGTTCTCTGGAGCCTCCACAAAGGAGTGTGACCAGGATTAACAAGAGGACGGCGAGGTGGGCACTTCCAAAAGCTGGAGAGACCCTTCTGAGGACCCTCCACCATCAGCGGGGCCTCAGGGGACCCTGTCCTAACACTGGTGTGGCTGGTGGGCCAGACCTTCACCTGCACAGAACTCCTCCCTGCTCCCACTCTGAAGGACATTTCAGGATTGACTGATTTCCACTGCGGTCTGCCAGAACCCCTGTCATAAGGAGCTGTGTTATATTACATCTGGGGCTGTGTGCATCTTTACAAACGGTGACACACTGTTCAAAGGGAAGATCTCTAAAGTAGGGAGCGTGGTACTTATTCTTTGTTTGAAACATTCCGATTTGTTGTCAGGCTTTATTTGTTCTTTGTAAGTGATTGTATCTGAGGCTTAAATTGTGTGGAATCAGTCCCACGGTTTTGAAAGACAAGTACCTCTTTTCTGACACTTGTTACTACTTTTACAGGTAGGAACAGCTATAAATGCTCTCCCGGAAGTGGAGAGTCACCATTTGTGGGTGGAGAGAAAGAGGGAATAGATTCTAAAAAGAGGTTCTATGTCCACTTGCTTCATTAAGAATGTTAAGGTTTAAGAAAGTTGATTCTGCTTGGAGAATTTCTCAAGCTTTACATTTGTTTTTTCACTGAAGAAAATAAACAAACTCTAAGATGTGTGCATATATAACATTTCTTTAGATCCTTACCTAAATGAAATTTTAATATATTATTGGTTGATGTAAATTTTGTTTCTGTGGAGTTTTGTTTTTTGTTTTGCTTTTTGTAGACTGCCATGTGCAATTAAAATTCCTGCTTCTGCCATGTTAAAATTTTAATATATTTTAAATGATAATAAACAGAGAAAACAAAATTTATACCTCACTACCTTAATGCATATGTTGTTGTGACCTGTGCCCATGCCACAGCATGGAGTCTGTTTTTTTGTTAGCCATGGAAGAACAGAGGTAACTCTGCCCACATTAGCTAGCAAGGAAATCATCCCAAGAGTGCTATCTTTATTGGGATATATTTCCCAAGGAAAGCATAATTTGAGAGATTAAATGGGAGTTTTTAAAATGAATAAGAACCTCAAAATTGCTTATTGTATAGGTTCCATGGAAGACCTGAGATATGTTGTTCGTATATCTAACACATGTCATTTCAACAGAAGGGCCTCGGACAGGTTGGATAGTACCAAGTCAAATGGAGTTGAACTATTGTGCTCCTAGGAGACAGTGTGATCAGACAGAAAGGGGTTGATCCAGGTATCTAGCTGCCTGCCAGACACCCCCACATTGTCACTCAGGCACCTCAACCTTGAGGTCAACAGGGAGCTTTGATCCCTCCATTCTAATACTCCTCCCCAAGTGAACGACGCCATCAGCAGAGCAGTTGCTCAAGTCAGCCTGGAAACTCAAATCGCCTGCCTTTTTTGTCCTTTCTGTGGTAGAATTCATCTTATACCAACACAAAATCACTGAAGTTAGAAGGAGATGTGCAGTCAGCACTGGAGAGCTGGCCCAGGCAGGCCCTGGCACATTGCAGACACCACACCCCAGCCAGTGCCCACCTTTTGGGCATCTTCTGTTCCTGTTCACATCCAGGCTGGATTTGCACTGAGCTTCTTTATTTCTCCAAACTCATCCTGCTCCCAGGCTCCACTTTGTATTTGTGGGTCCTCTGCCTGAGGCCATCTCACCCCTCCTTTTCCCACTTCTCAGTAGTCTTTCTGGACTCCATCACTCTTGGGTTCCTGACTCACTTAGGAGCCCCACAGCAGGCTGCGCCTCCCTGTTGCATTGCTGTTCACTATTGTTATTACTTGTCCCTCATCCTTAGCCTAGAAGATCTGCAGGGACAAAGACTGGGTCTGGCATGCCCATCATTTATTCTAAGCACCTAGCGTAGGATCTAGCACTTGCTTGGCACACAGTATGTGATCTGTTGTATCAGTGAACAAAGTGAGCCTACCCAACTCAATGCAAATCCCAGCCCTGCAGCCTCCTAAATAGGTGTAACCTCTCTATAAATAAGAAAATAATACCTTCTCCAGGGCTTTTTAACATTTTGTTTTGGGGATGTCTGCATGGATGTGAGTGTAAACAGCACATATAAGGCGCTGACACCTGACAGCAGCCATTAAATAGGCGTGAGGAAAACAGGAACAACAATCCATTCCTTTAAGTCAACAGAAGACCAAACTTCCAGGAATCTCCTGGAACAAACCCCTTAAGTTTTGCATCAAGCCTGACACAGCCTTCAAGGACCCCGCAGGGCCCACTCTTCTAGGTGTGACTTATGTTTGGAGGAGCCCCTGGGGTGCCGTCAAGGGGCCCCAACTGCCTTGGACCAGCTACATCCAGCTTCCTCCACCCAGCTCCCTTCCCCCTCTCCTGATGCTCTGCAGGAAGTTTGCAACATAAGAGTTGAGATTGTTCACTCTGCCAGGAGGACCCCCACCACTGTCAGGGGCCAAGCAGCACCTGGAAATGGCACAGGTGGCTTGAAGACCTTGCTGCTCTTGGGCACAGCCTTAGCCTCTGACTCTGCTCCTCTTTTCCTGATCCCCCTGGAATGTGAATTGAGTCAGGGACAAAGGAAAAAATTATCAACAGGGCTTCAAGAAATACAAACTTCCAGGTTATTAGAAAGAGTCCCCCCCAAGGACCATTTGTACATCACAATCATAAGTACACACCATGATGCTGGAAATTAGATCATTAGCATGAATCCTAAGGGAGCTTAAGACTTCTGAGACTAGAGTCTTTGAAAGCCTGTAATTTTAGATAACTCTTGCAGAAAGAAAAAATAAATTTCTCTCACTTCCAACAGCCCTAGGATATTTTTAAAAAATCTATCATTCACAATCTTTGAACACCACTTCTCCCCTGTGATTAGAATTCCTGACCTTGTAGAACCCACGTACCAAAGCATTTCTAAGAGTGACAGCAAAAGAGATTGACTCCTTGTTAACACAGGATTCCAAGTCATGACAGCTTTCTTTTGCTGAGCACTGACTTTCAAATACACCTGGGATTTCTTGGGCAAGTCATCTTTGTCCAAAGAATCTCCATCTTTTGAGTAAGAGTTGGAGGCAGTGAAGGATCATGGAAAGTGCTGGGGTTTGGAGTGAGGCCCAGGGTTGAACCCTGAGTTCTACACCTTGTCTTGATGTAGAAGTCAGTCTTAACCACCCAACACATGACTGACTTGCCACATTTACTTATTTCTTTTGGAATGTTGAACTTTGCTTCATTTAAGGAATATTCAGTTTGTCTCTCCAGTTCCTAAGGCTGAAGAATGTGTTTGTGACTATGAAGTGTTTCTATGAATATATTCTTAATATTTGAGAATATATTCTTTGTGAATATTTTCTCATAAATATTCCTCTTAAAAACATTCTTATAAATATATTCATGAAGAATATAATTGTTAATTGATTCTTAAATATTCAGAATTCTTATATATTCTTCCTATGGGTAAATATATTAGTGAATAATACATTCATAAGATATCTTTCTTCAAAAATACATTCTTGCTAAACTCCCTCAGTCTCTGTCTCTCTCCACCCTTCAGTTTCCAGCTGCAACAGGAGCTGGGACAGCTCAATGTCTCTACATTGATGCTGTGAAGACAAAACAAAAACTGGTTAACTGAAACTCAAAGAGTTCCCAAGCAAATCTGCTGACTGAGTTAACAAGTAAATCTGCTGACTGAGCCATTTGGTGAATTGGCGATCAACAATTTGGTTTCTCAGTGAAATTTCCTGTTTTCAAGTCTTTGCACCATATATTCCTTTCAGGCAGACAATGGACTTTGAATCTAGTGATGAATAAAACATACCCCTGCCTGACAGGCTGGGATGCACAGGTGTGTCCAGAGAGTGGTCAGGAGGCTATGAAGGCTCAGTTCTTGAATGATGAGAGCAGAGGACCAAGCCAGCATGCTAACAGCAGGTGTCTGCCTCCCTTGGGCCCACAGTGTGCTGAGGGACAAAGCTGCAGATATCCCAATCACTGACGCCGGCACACAGGAATGACAGGGAAATGGAGACAGATCAGGGAGAAGGGTGGCAGGGTAATAAAGTTTAAGAACAACCTTTAAAAGGAAATGAAAAGCAAAAAGTGGCAGAAATGGGACTTTGAGTTTAAAATACTGAGTTTCTTTTTCTCCAAACAGTTCTATTTCATGGGATCAGACTAGTTGCTTTCTGCTATGTTTTGCCTACAAGGCAATACCCATCAATTCCTCTTTTACTTCAATTTGAAATTAGACTATGTTCCCTTTGATTTAGGAATCTAGGCATCAAGGCAATTTGACGCATGAAGAACACAAAGTGCTGAGAAATCCCGGGTTAAACCTAGATATTCCTACAATACACTGAACTGCAATCACTGAACTGCAGTTAATGGCTGTTGTATTAAATATGCATAGGGATTATTTCGATATGCAGGAGGCTGTATTTTACTGTGAAATGCTGGGGTCTGAAAAGTCTTTCAGTAGGAAAAAAAATCAAGAATTATTAGTTAATATTAACTCCGTTTCATTTAAAAAAATAAACAAGGTGTTTTTACAGGATCTCTACCTGAAAACGCACAGGTGTCTCCACCAGCTAGTTGTGTGCATAGGTCAGATTTGTGTGGCATCTGGCTTCCTTGGAGGCAGCTGTTTATAAATTGTTTCATGATTTGAGGTTAGGATCTTCTCTGATAATTTGCCTCAGAAGGGAGTGAAGGTTTTGTTTTGTTTTGCTTCCAAGAAGAAGCAATTTGAATTAAACGTGGTCTGGCTTCTCCAACAAGAGTCAACAAGCCAGTCAAAAATTGCTTTATTAAAGAAAAACTCACTCAGACAGGTTACTTGGTGTTGGTAATTGAATTCTTCTTTCATTCATTTTTTTTTTCAACCAATTTGCAAAGTTATCCTCCAGAGCTGCCAGCTTTTCTTTAAAAAAAATTTTTTTAAACGTCTTTCACAAGCTCCTGTTAACTATCAGTTTAAAACTAGACGTTATCCTTCCAAGACCTTCAAATAGATTTAGCCCTGTGTCTTTTAGGCTGGGAAAATTAAATACAAGAATAGAAGAAAAAATATCGTCAACGTACATCCATATTGACTCTGAAATTTCCTTCAAACACATCAGCAAATCCATCTGAACAGATGCCCCATCTGCCCATTGTGGAAACGGTTAAATTCATTCATTCAGCAAATACTTATTGCGAGCCCACTGTATGCCACGGTCTGTCAGCATTTGGGATATATCTGTCAACAAATCACATAAAAATCCCTCCTTTCATAAAGCTTAAATTCAAGTGGGTGGAGATGGAGAATAAATAATAAGCCTAAAAATATGAGGATGAATAGAGGAAGAATAAACATGGCCTTATGTAATGAGGATATGACCTTACCGGTCCACAGATCTCATAGAAAATATGGTCAGGTGGTGCTGTTCAGTGCAACCCCTTGGCGTCTAGGTTTGTGATTCACACGCACGTAACTGCACATGCCCGGATGTTGCTGTGGTTCTCTCTAGGTCTTGTGCATGCCCTGCTGTTGTAAACTGTGGAGATGTTCTCCTATCTCCCCAGAGGGCCTAGAACAATCCTTCACACAGAGGTGCCTCTCAGCACATGTTGCTAACCAACTGGCTCATTGGTGTGAATATTATTATTTTTATTTATTTATTTTTGAGACGGAGTCTCGCTCTGTCGCCCAGGCTGGAGCGCAGTGGCCGGATCTCAGCTCACTGCAAGCTCCGCCTCCCGGGCTCACGCCATTCTCCTGCCTCAGCCTCCCGAGTAGCTGGGACTACAAGCGCCGCCACCTCGCCCGGCTAATTTTTTGTGCTTTTAGTAGAGACGGGGTTTCCCCGTGTTAGCCAGGAGGGTCTCAATCTTCTGACCTCGTGATCTGCCCTCCTCAGCCTCCCAAAGTGCTGGGATTACAGGCATGAGCCACCGCAGTTGGCCCTGGAGTGAATATTATTTTAAATACCAGTTTGAATGTTAGCAATTAAGCAACCTGTTAACCTGGAAATTTCTAGATCTTTTTCCTCTTGGACTGTAAGTAGTAATTAACAAGAAGTAATCAGACAGACTTCTAATGTGATTAAAATTGTCATCAGGCAGGTAATTTTAAATACTGCCATGCTTCAAACACAGACTCGTTAATTTTAGCTCAGTGGTGTTCTAATATTTGTTATTCATACATAAGAATTTTAAGTATGAATATGTTTTCACATAGCTGTGCTTGGTAATCCTGCCACCCCAGGAAATTATCCAACACTTGATTCTCACAACCCGCCAATAGGCTAGCTACAGATTAATGATATGATTTGAGAGTCGATATGATACTGAACTAAAAAGGATAACATCTTGACAATGTCTGGTTCAGAAGGTGAGAAGACTGACCCTTTATGTGAGTCAACAGTAAGTAGTACTTAGAACAGGTCCTGCATTACAATTCTTTTCAATGTCCCCCACAGGACACACTTTTCAGATTAGTCATTTTGGTGCATGTTAATTTGAAAATTGCTTTCCCTTACAGGACACACGCTGTTAGCCAAAGCAAGTTATTCTTTTTAAATTTATTTTGCTCTAGGCAAGTCCTCTTAAGTGGAAAAGTCTGTAAGTCATAACCATTTGTTAAGAACTGAGCTAGGAGCAGACTTCTAGTCATAATCTTTTGAGGAAAAGACGAGTTTTGTACGTCTGGGTACTTGTTTGAAACTTGAGAAGTCATTGGGAACTTGTGACAACTGTTAGCAGAGTTTGGTTGACAGGAACTTATTTCACAATTCAATCTATGTTATGTGCAGACAATTGGAATGTCTGCCTTCAGGAGGAAACAAGAGATAACAAAAGAAATAAGACTCTGATTTTAAAATTTTAAGTTCCACTTTTTACTGGTTTTAAGCTAGTTTTTCTTCCATTTCTCCATAGAAAATAAATCATTACACACACCCTCCTCAGAAGAAACTTCATAGCATCCTCAATCCTGATGAAGATCTGAACATAAAGTAATAGATGAACATGACTGGAATTGTTGACTCCTGTGGTTATACTCATTTTCATTATGCCATTTCCAAAAACTCCCCAGGAAAAGCAATTACATGAGCTCCTCCAGGGACTCATTCAATGTAGCCCCTTGAAGTCAAAGATTGTATCTTGTAAAATTTTCCACCCCTGTAAGTGCTAGCACAGTGCATTGCACAAGCTGGGTAAATAGAATTTTATAATTAACAACTGTGTGGTACAGAAGAGGCACTCAATAAATAGTTATTGAATAAACAAAAAAGAAATAAAGATGCACTTTTTCCAATCCAGTTTCTATTTTTCAAACTTCTGCTTAACATGTGAAACAGCTGGTCTTTCCTATTCCTATAAAATCATCTTTGAAATTTTTTGAAGATCCTAATGAAATCATCCCTTAGTCTTCTCTTTTCTAGACTAAATCCTCTTTTTATCATTTAGTATGAGGTTGTTTGTTTTGTTTTGTTTTTAATTCTGAAATTTTCAAGTTTTTCCTCTACTATTATTTTTACTTTTTTTCTAATCCTCATCTCACTTATCTTCATAGCTGTTTGCTCCATTAGAAAGCCCTCTCCCTATCTCCTGGACCTTTGGAGGCCAGTTGTCGTCACTCTGACTGGTTTCTTGTTTTCTGCCAACAATGCCATAGATATTTTCACTCTTTCAGTCCAACTCTTGCAAAGGTGTAATCAGTGGGACAGGAGATGGAAACAGCCCAGAAAGCCACTGAGACATGCAGCGATGAACATACTAAGCCTGCTAAAGCTCGAAGACAAATCCCAGAGACTGTTATGTTGCTAATGGTTTGCGGAATGTTGCACCAAACAAGCTCCTTAATGAAGAGACTTTCGGCAAATTATAATAAATTAGAATGCAGCTTTTAGGCATTGAGGATGCTACCTGAGCACTTCTGCATTGCCTATGTTTGGTGTCCTACGTGTCTAGTTATTTGAAGACTTTTCCACTGGACTCATTACATATTTTTTCTGCCCAATCTGAACGTCTTTCTCACTTATTATTAGTATTGCATGATCTAAGCAACTCTGATACTTTTTAAATATTTCCTGCAGCACCTTGCCCAAGGCTGAGAACATAGTAACTCAATAAGTAATAGCTGAGTTACATAAAGTTGGTTATGTAGAGAATTAAAATGATTTTTTAAGACCTGACTTTCCATCTTGGAATTGTCAATAAAATAACTTGCTTTGAATAAAGCCAACCCATGTCAGCCAAATTATTTATGGTTCCATCTTTTTTGAGTGACTTATGTAATAGCAAGGCACCCAGGCCAATGTGACCTGTGATAACATGGATATGACCAGAATCTGCATGGCCTAATCCAAACCAAGCAGAGACCTCACTTGGATGAGTGCATTACCAAAGAAGAAAGTCCTGCCTTGCTTGTCACTGAACTTAGGATGTGCATCTAAGTATTTTTGGTTGATTCTATGCAAAGTAATTATTTAATTAGGACTTGGGGGTAGGTGAGAAGAAAAACTAGTTTATAAAAATAACTCTAGGGAAAACTAGGCAAAGCACTATTTATTAAGTAATTTAATCATTCATTCATTCATCACATATTGAGCATTTACTTACATCAGTCACTATGTTCATCAGATAAACACAAGTAATTACATGTAATTTTCTACCTTTGACTATGTAATGAATGATTCAAATAATTGAATCATCAAATACGTGAACAAAAGTCAGAATTACAATGTAACTTTTAAACAGTAAAAAGCCTTTAATAGTTCACACAAATTCTGATAAAGTGTCTCAGAAGGTCTGAAAGATCTGAATCACTTAAGGCAGGGGTTTTCCGATGTTTTGGGTGACATCCCACAGAAAGAGACATATCTTAAACACAACAGGCATGCACAAGTTTCTGCTCAATTGTGTTGGTTTGGGTTGTTGTTGTTTGTTTGTTTTTAATTCTGGTCCCAAGCCATTAAGTTGATTTCCTAACCAAAGAGTTGTGACCAAAAGTTGGAAAATGCTGCCATGGGTTACTTGACAGTGGTGGCTCTCAGGCCTGGCTCCACATCAGAAGCAGTGGGAACTTCTTTAAAAAATGCCAGTGCCTGGGCTAACACAGCCAAATTGAATCAGAATCTGGAGGCCAGTGCTGAGACCTGGTGTCTTTCCAAAGCTCCCTATATGATTCTAATGAGCAGAGAGGGTTGCAAATCAGTACTCAATATAATGGAAATGTTCTTTTAAAATAAACAACTACTATTTTTAATCATGTAAGTAATATTTGCACCTGTGGAAAAATTCGAATAGTACAGATGAGTATAAAATGAAAATAAGTCTTTGGCTCAAACCCTTACCCCTCACTTCCGCTGCTAAGAGGTGAACATTATGAACAGCTTCTTGTGTATCCACCCCAATATTACTGGGTTATTAATGGATTATTAGGTACAGGAGTCTATGGAGTTTCCTCAAACTTATGTTTCCAAGTGACTTTAATACTTTATCAAGTTATAAAAGTGCCTGTTGGCATTTTGATGAGGATTAAATTGGATTTATGGATTTGATTTCGGGTAAACTGATGCGTTTACAGTATTGAATCTTCCTATCCAAGAATATGATAGGTTTTTGACAGGGCTTTCTATTTATTAAGTTTTATCTTTTATGCCCTTCAAGAAGTGTTACTGGCTGTTGTTTTATTTAATAGTCCCCCATTTATTTTTAGAGACAGGGTCTCACTCTGTCACCCAGGCTGGAGTGCAGTGGCACAATCAGATCACTACAGCCTCCAACTCCTGGGCTCAAGTGATCCTCCTGCCTCAGCCTCCATAGTAGCTGAGATGACAGGCATGCACACCATGCTGAGTTAATTTTTTTTCTTTTTTGTAGAGTTGGAGTCTCATGTTCTCAAACTCTTGGGTTCAAGGGATCCTCCAGCCCTCCAAAGTGTTGAGATTATGGGCATGAGCCAACATACCCAGCCTATATTTTTAATTAAGTTTATGTCTAGGCACATTATCTTTTTTATGCTATTATAAATGAGATAATTTGCTCCATTATATTTTATAGCTGAATACTATTTGTTTATTGAAATGCCACTGAATGTAGATATTCATTTTGAAACCAATTCACCTAACTGAATTATCTTCTGTTGGTAAGAGAATTCCTCCAATTGATTCTTTTGCAGTTTCTAGGTAAGTAACTAACTGTCTGAAAATAGTAATAATTTTGTCTCCGTGGTTGAAGCATTTATGTCTCATTTTTTCCCTTATGTAATTGCATTGATTAGTACTTTCAGAACAATGGGTTTTAATTTGAGAGGCTTGCAGAAAATAGCATCTATTACACAAATGACTTACAGCTAAGAATTATGTACATAATATATACAGGCATGTTAAGACTGAGAAAAAAATACAAAGTACTTGGTAAAATCACTATTGGTAATTTTCTTCAACTGCTTTTTGTCTCTAAAAAGTCTGTCGATTTTAAAGAAAATATCATTCCCCCATGTTTGTGAATATCACAGTTAAGATTTTGTCAAGAATATTCACCACTGTTTTGCCCACATTTTTTAACTCTCCTTGTCAGGTATGATTTCAGTCTTTGTAGCTTTATAAAAATATCTTAGAAGCTGTTTTATATGCTTTGGAATCATTTAAATAGAGTTGAAAATATTGCTTGAATTTAATTCATATACTCTACCTGAAACATCTGATCTTGATGTTTTTAAAGCTTTTGACAAGTTCCCATTGTTTCTCCACAATAATTTATCTGTTTTAATAGATCTGCCAGTTAAAATGCAGGATTTCCAATTAAATTTGAATTTCAGAATAACAACCAATGATTTTTTTTTTTTTTTTTTTTAGTAAAAGTATGTCTTAACTATTGCATAAGACATACTAAAAAAATTATTTATCTAAAATTCAAATTTCTATATAGTAATTCTGGCAACTCTAGTAGTAGGCACTCTTGTAGAGTAAACCTTGATCATAAATATTTTACTGGAAAAATGTAATTTTTATTTAGGTTTTCAAAAGTTTCAACATAGCATTGAGCAGAGTGATCTCTTGAAACACTTTCTCATTCCTAATTTTGTGTGACTGCTCCCATTTTCTTTATTGGGTCAGTTAAGGTTTTTTTTATTGGTTAAATTAAAAGCAACTCTTGGAATCATTATCTGTTCTTTCTACTTTTCTAATTAGCAAAATAAAAATACCTATTTTATGTCTATTTTTTCCTTCCTTTTACATTCTTCAGGTTAATTTTGCCATTCCTAGGAGAGATTCCAGATAGAGATAAAATTCTGGAGTTCCCAGACAGTGGTTTATACTGTGCTAAGTAAGTAGGGGGTGAGAAGAGAAGACGACTCAACTGTATAACATTCCTTAAAAAATTCTAACATTTACAGACATGGTAAGAGAAGAATGAACTCAAAAGGAAGCCTGAAGGAGTAGCCAGCAAGGCAGATAGATCCAGGAGAATATTAAATCCTCCCAGCACTCTAAGTCTGGGCTCATTCATTCATAAAATGGGAATAATATTATCTGCACACAAAATATTAAATGTATGCAAAATCCCCAACACATAGCAGATGTTCGAGCATCGTCATTAACTGCCAGTCCCTCTGCAGTCGAGATGAGGTCCTCTGCTGCCCATGCCCAGGTCTAAGTCCTGTCTGTTTTCTCCACTCGTCTTGCTCATGGTCTCAGGGGCTCTCTGCCTGCCCTATGCATTAACCTCTTGCTCCATCATCATTCTCAGAGCCTGCCACCCGTAACTTGGAGATTTCATTGCTGCCACTGCTACTGCTGCAGTTTCTGCCCTGCTCTTGGCTGCCTACCCATTTCTCCTCAGAACTTGGTTTCCTGCAGGCTCATTTTCATCTGCTGTCCTCTCATCTCTCCTCGAGGCTTCCCTTTTTCTTTGGTTTTTTGACTCAGGACAGCTACTGAGTCTCCCTCCAAAGAACCCCTACCAGGAGCGTGGCCACAGTCACAATTTCTTTCTGGATTACACTGATCACGAACAGCAGCCCTGGGACCAGTCCAGTGTTCACCCAACCCCAGTTCCCTTCTACTTTGTCTCTTCAGGCTTTAGGGTGACCCGTGGATCTTACATCTAAACAAAGCCCATAATCATCACCTCAGAAGCCTAGAAGGAATTATTATCTTTCCCTTTGACTTTAGACCTGAAGGAAGAGCTTCCAGGTAGAAACATTATTTACTTTAGGAGACAATATACTTTTTGAAATGTGATCTTGATCTCATTCCTCTTTAAAAAAGTAGACTGAGCTAGGCTTGGTAGTTCATGCCTGTAATCCCAACACTTTGGGAGGCTGAGGCAGGAGGATCATGTGAGGCCAGGAGTTCAAGGTCAGTCTGGGCAATGTAGCAAGACCCCATCTCTAAAAAAAAAAAAAACAAAATTAAAAAGAAAGAAAGTAGACTGCTACTCCCACAGCTGAAGATGAAACAGAAAATGGTCATCCCAAATATTCAAAAAGATCATTGCCGCGGACATGTAGCCTGCCTCTGTGGAAGGGTGGTCATCCCAAATATTCAAAAAGATCATTGCCACGGACATGTAGCCTGCCTCTGTGGAAGGGAAGCATCACTCTTCAGAACTTTCAGGCTCTTCCTTTTCCATCTTATCTGTGTGATGCATTCAGTCAACATTTGTGGATGCTACTTACAGTTTGTTTTGCTATTGCTCTCATGTACCAGCCAATACCGTAGCCACAGACCACATGTGGCCATTTAAACTTAAATTAACAGTGACGTTAACTCAGTTCCACAGTCACAGCAGCCCTACTTCCAGCGCTCAATAGCCACATGTGGCTCGTGGCTGCCAGATGTGCAGCACAGATTAGAGAAGGCTTCTGTCATCACAGAAAGTTCTGTTGGGCAGCGCTGCCCTCAGCTACTACTGTGGATGCAGAGCCAAAGAGCTTTAGGCTGTCACCCTTGGAGAGCAAAATCAGGCAGATTAACCCCCTGAGTCTTGCCATCCTTATTTCCAGAAATGACAGCCGTTTACTGCTACTGGAGATTGGAAAAGCCCAGAAGTGTCAACCCAGAAAACAGATCTTTTATTCAAAATGTTTCCATGTGGAAAGGAAAATGTCATACGATGTCATCTGAACTTTAGTTTCAGAGTTCCTTTTATATTTTAAAGAGAAAACAAAAGACACAATGATTCTTGTTTTCCTTGCTATTTTTTTCCTTCTTAGTCTTTAAGCAGTGAAGCAGACTTAAGAACAATGCTCTTTTCTCTGCATCCAGCCCACTTCCCAGCTTCTGGGATCAAAGGAGAAAAACAGGTAAAAAAAAAACATGAAGTCACCTTGTCCCTTATGAAATACTTATGTAACATTGCATGGATCCAATGTACATAGCAGGGCAGTGTTCAAATGCAGCCTGCTCTGTGAATGCCAAGATGGAAGGAGGAAGGAAGCATCTTCCCTCTTCTCCCCTCTCTTCTCAGTTCTTTTCTCATGCAAATGGAAGCTGGCAAAGCCTCCTTCTCCTTCTCCTCTGAGCACTGAAGTCTTTTGCCCAGTCCAAACATCATCACTGCACTGTGGTGAGGGGCCACATGGAACAGAGCCACCATCTGCCTTGTGCCTGGGGAGGGTTCCCTCTGTGGAGGCAGCATTTTATGGTAGCAAGGAGAGTTCTGCGGAAAGGTTTGGCTCTGCAGACAGGAGAGCTGGAAATCAGAGATGTGACCTCCTGGAGTTTTACAAGATCATCTGCCTTCTCTTGGAGATTCTTAGGTTGGAATGTGAGGCTTGGCAGCTGCTGCCACTGCTGCTTACAATAATAAAAACATCAATAATACGAATATTCACCACCTTTTCACCTGCCAACTTACTTCATTCTCATAGCAACTCTATGAGTTAGGTCATATTACCACCCTCACTTTACAGTGATGCAGAACTTGGCATGGGCAGCTTATATCACCTGCTCAAGGTCACACAGTTAGGGAGCAGAATTTGAACCAAGGTATTCTGGATGTACAGGCCACACAAACCACTATGCTGGTAGCATGGCAGCAAATGGTGCTGAACAAAACCCTGAGAAAAATAGCCAAACTTGCTACCATTCCCCATTCTGCATTTCAAATTGTTTTCTAATGATCTGGCCCAGCTAGTTGCTAACAAATCCCACAGGGCCAGCCAGCTTTATACAGGGTAAACTTTGCAAAGACACATTACATGGTGTACTCCCAACCTCCCTGTCCTAGTCTGTCTGTGTTGCTGTAACAAAATGTCACAGATTCAGTAATTCATAAAGAATAAAAATTCATTTCTTATGGTTCTGGAGGCTCTGAAGTCGAAGATCAAGGCACCAGCAGGTTCAGTGCCTGTCGAGGGCCCTGGGCCTTTTTGCTATGTCCTCATGTGCTAAAGAGGCAAAAAGGGTTGCATGTTGTGTTTTCACAGCAGGAGGGATGGGAAGGCCAGGCTATTGTCTGAAGTTTTTGTTTTTTTTTTGGACACGGTCTCACGTTGTTGCCTAGGCTTAAGTGCATTGGTGCGATCAGAGCTCACTGCAGCCTCAATCTCCTGGGCTCAAGTGATCTTCCTGCCTCAGCTTCCAAGGTAGCTAGGACTACAGGTGCACCCCACCATGCCCAGCTAATTTTTTTACTTTTCGTAGAGACAGGGTCTCATTGTGTTGCCCAGGCTAGTCTTGCAATCCTGGGCTCAATGATCCTCTCTTCTTGGCCTGTCAAAGTACTGGGATTACAAGCATGAGCCACTGCACCTGGCCTGAAGCTTCTTTTATAAGAGCACTAATCCCATTCATGATGGTAGAGGCCTCGTGGCTTAATCACTTCCTTAAAGTCCCTACCTCTTAATACCACCACAACGGGCATTAAGTGTCAACATGAATTTTGGAGGGACACAAATAGTCAAACCATCACCCTTGCCCAGCAAAGTCACCCTGAACCATGCATTTGTGGTGTACAGAGGAGTCAAGAAAGAGTGTGGATGGTGCAGTCCAAACCTTTGTGCTAGCTGGGGAACAAAAAGTGCACAGCTGGTGAGTAGTCCCATGTTTGGTTACAGGAAAGACATCCAGGTTTGTTCCTTTATTGCACAACATTGATTGAGGGCTCAGGATGTGCTAGGTGTGGTGTTAGGCTCTGTGAGGTAGCATGTCCATTGTTAAGTGACCAGGCCCTGTGTGAGCCTTCTTTCAGTCTCCTGGATGCCTACACAGCTATAAGGGTCACATCCAACTGGGCACTCCTCTCATGGTTCTTCCTTAACACAACCTCGTCAAGTTCCTCCCCTAGATGACACCATGTTGACCTCAGCTGCAGCAACAGTGAATTATACAAGGTGGTTGCTCATTGAACAATTTCTAAATGACTGAGTAAAGAAATGAAGACAGCTGTGTCCTGGATGCCTCCACTGAGAAGGTATTCTGGGGCTTTTCAGAACAACTTCAGTGGCCTTTATGCCCCTGCCTCCTCCCTCCCATAGGAAACTCAAATGGCTGAGCCTCTGGATCCTGGGTTTGAGAACTGCCTCTCAGAGCTTCTCATCTGCAGGCTGCACCCCCTGCCAGCCAAGGGCCCCCAAGTCTGTCTTTAAGGCGCCGAACATCCGGTCAATCATGGGCCCTAGAAGCAGGTACATGGCCTGCAGCTGCAAGATCATGTGGCTGCTGAGGGCCTGAAGCCACAAGTCTAGCTCCCTCTACGTGCCTACCGCCTTCCCAGCATGGCACTCCCCCTTGCTTCTCTGGGCCTGCATCGGTTGGCACTGGGCAGTCTGAAAGGAAAAGCCCATGATGGTTTTCAGCCACAGGATCTCAGCAAGGCTTTCTTCCCACCACGGCATGGCTGGTTTTCTGAGCCTGCTAGGCGTTCTGCAAACAGTGCTGTAGTAAAATCTAGGATGCAAGCAGCGGAGGTCATGCTGTCCCCCTAGGGAGTCTCCTCTTCCCCAAGGGGCTCAAACTGTTGCTGCTCACTTTTCTATTAAAACTCAATAATCCACTGAGAGATTTTATTACATAGTTAGGAAATAATTCTATATGTTACAAGCAGCAATAAAATACTGTGAAAATGTGTTTGCCTCAAATAAAACTGCAAAGAGGTTATGATATAAAAATATGTCTTTAAAATGAATAAGATCATGGTTATGTATGTTAATATATGTTAATATAATGTTAATCTAACATGCTATCAGGCAATGGATGTAAATAGCATAAGAAAAATTACACATAGCCATAAGAGGAAATATTCACTATTACTAGTAATCAAATAAATGTCAAAGGTTCAAATAAGAAAACACCATATATATGTATAAATATATATATTTTTTGTATATATATATGTATATTTTGAGATGGAGTCTTGCTCTGTTACCCAGGCTAGAGTGCAGTGGCGTGATCTCAGCTCACTGCCACTTCTGCCTCCCAGGTTCAAGTGATTCTTCTGTCTCAGCCTCCCGAGTAGCTGGGACCACAGGCACATGCCACCACGCTCAGCTAATTTTTGTATTTTAGTAAAGAGACAGGATTTCACCATGTTGGCCAGGCTGGTCTCGAACTCCTGACCTCAGGCAATCAGCCTGCCTCGGCCTCCCAAAGTGCTGGGATTACAGGCGTGAGCCACCGCACCTGGCTAAAACACCTTATTTTGATGCTGAAACATCTGTCAAATGATGCAAAGGCTATGAGGCTGGTGGACAGCCAAGCAGACACTCAAACTCCACCCTCTGACTCTTAGAAGGACAAACCTTTTGAAAGACTTGTCGAGCTCTTTGTCTTTCTTTCCTGACCCCAACAACACAAGTCAACATCTAGCATGATGGCGCCTTCCTCTACCTTTCCTAGCATCTGTGCTACCAAAGATGACCACTGAGCACCTTCCTAAACCCAATGGAGACTTTTCCACCATCATTTGAAGTGATTTGCCAGCCACAGTGTGCACTGATAACTGACTCTGTACTTTTATACCTTCACACCATGGA
The DNA here is from genome assembly GCF_007565055.1 of Rhinopithecus roxellana. NCBI lineage: Eukaryota > Metazoa > Chordata > Mammalia > Primates > Cercopithecidae > Rhinopithecus > Rhinopithecus roxellana. The sequence goes on from NC_044569.1 coordinate 12,350,380, forward strand.
CTTTGTGACCTCACTGCAGCCCTCCTCCTGGCCTGGCTGCTCCTTTGTAAGCTTCTCTGCCTCTGTCCATGTCTGCTGGCCTCCCTGGCTCTGTGTTGCCTCACAGAGCCATCTCAGTGGCCTGTGTGGTGGGGTGTATCTGAGGCAGGTGCTACAGGAGGGCTGACCTTTTGGCGACCCTTCCAACAAAATAATCTCTAAGTAATTGCTCAACATGTATTCAAGGTCAAAGCTTGCAAAGCTTCCCAGAAAAGCCAACGCCCCTAGAGCTGATCAGACACCCTCCCCAGAGGCAGACCTTTGATTCTCTGTCCTTGAGGGTCTCACCGCCTCACCCCAAAAGACAGACCAGAATATTTCTCCCTAAGGGAAGGTCTTGAGAACATAAGTGTTGTCTCTTGTTGGTGCTTTTTAGCCCCCTTTCTAGGTTAGGTGCCGGGTCACGTCTACTGACCTGCTCCTCTCTCCATCTCAGTGCAGATCAGTGACTCCCGACCTATTGTCTCAGCCTGTAGTTCCCCCTGCCCCCCAGCTCCAGACCTGTAGCTACAAGAGCTCACTGCTTCCCCTTGAGTTTCCCCTTCAAATGTGGTAGATTCAAAGTGAAACAAAGTCAACTCAGCAAGCGCCTGCTGTCTGCACACCTCCAGCCAGCTCCTTTGTCCGTGTGCCCTCTCTGCCTGCCTGGGGCCACCACCCCCCAGTCATACATCTTGGACAAGCTCAAGAGCCCTCCAACTCACTTAGCCACTTCCCCTAAATCGGATATGGCTGAATCCTATTGATTTTGCTTCCTAAATAGCCTGGAAACAGCACCTCTCCACCCTGGCTGCCATTTTCCTATGGAAATGACAGTGTTTCTCACCTAGATTACTTTTGCAGCCTCCCAGATGGCCTCCCTGCCTCCAACCTTCTCCTTCTTGGATACGCACCAAGGTGACCTTTATCTAATATCCAGGGTTAATCACTTCCCACTCCTACTGAGAACATTTCAGTGGCTGCTTATTGCCCCCAGTTTCTCAAATGCCTTAAATCAGTGGTCACTGTTTGGGTGAGGGAGAAGGGACAAAATGGAGGAAGGTGAAAAGATGGAGCAGTACCTGTTGTTTCCGGGTTCTTCATCACCAACTTACCCGGCTGCGGGAAAATGCAACCTGCGCCCAGGAAGATGCAGATCAACCGAGCATGCGCCAGGTGACGTCAATCTGAAGAGCCCGAGACTTACCTTGGCCGCACCTATGGAACGCCCCCCGACACGCCCTTATCCCCGCCCACTGCCCTCCCGCTTCCAGTACCAATGCATAAAAGTCCGATGCCGGCAGGAGCCTGGAGGTAATCTCCATTCCGTTCGGTAGGAGACCCGTCCAGGACAGAGACGTCCGCCTGGAGGTAATCTCCATTCCGGCTCCAGGAGCCTTCCCTGGTCTCTAGTGGCTCCAAAGGACGCTTTGTAGCCAGATAGAGTCCAGTTTCCGCCTATAGGCGAGAGAGAGGCAGTGGGAAATCCCCAATCCAAAATACCTAGAGACACCCCTTTAAGGTGTTTTCTAGCTAATCTCAAAACTTTACAATTAGAGCAAGATCTTAAAGGAAAGCGACTAATTTTCCTCTCCACAGTGGCATGGCCGCAATACAAGTTAGATAATCAGTCTGAATGGCCACCAGAAGGAACTCTTAACTATAATATTTTACTTGACTTGTCTAATTTCTGCCAAAGGCTAGGAAAGTGGTCAGAAATCAATTATGTCCAAGGCTTTAAGGACTTGCGCTCTCGCCTGGACCTGTGCGCCCAATGTTCAATGGCCCAGGTCTTGTTAGCAAAAACCCGGCCCTCGGCCCCCACCTCAGCAACTGAGGAGGACTCCACCTCCATTTCAGATGAGGCCGAGGGCGGGGCACCTCCCTTCCGACCTACCAACCCTCCTCCCTATGCTCCTCCTACCGCCCCTCCCTCAGCCACTGCCTTTATCCCTCCCTATGCACTTCCCACCGCCCCTCTCGACACTCCTCCCTCAGCAGCCACTCCTCTCACCTCTCCCATTTTTCAAAGACTACTATACCAAACCTTACAAATCAGCCTTCCACTAACCAACCTAACCCTGCCTCCCCTACCAATCTACTGGCCTCCTGCCGAGAGGTCGCCGGAGCCGAAGGACTAGTTAGAGTCCATGTCCCTTTTTCCTTGGCAGATCTTTCCAAGATTGAAAAACGGCTCGGTGATGTCTCTGCTAACCCCACCCTATGTTCCAAGGAGTTTCGATACCTATGTCAGGCATATGATCTAACCTGGCATGACTTACAGGTCATTTTGTCCTCCTCCCTTAACCAAGAGGAAAGAGAGCGCATTCTCGCAGCCGCCAGGCAACATGCAGATCAATGGCATTTAACCGACGCCACCGTCCCGTTAGGAGAGATGGCTGTCCCGTCCATAGAACCAGATTAGGACTACCAACCACAGCAGCCTGGCCGCCGTAGGAAAGACAGTATGATTCAATGTCTCTTGGCCGGTACGCAGGCAGCCTCTAACAAAGTGGTAAATTTTGATAAATTAAGGGAAATTATCCAACACCCAGATGAGAACCCGGCTTCCTTCCTAAATCACCTTACAGAGGCACTGGCCCAATTTACCCTGGCTAGACCCCACTTCCCCAGCCGGGGCAGCTGTCCTAGCCTCCTATTTTATTTCCCAGTCAGCCTCAGATATTCGAAAAAAGCTAAAAAGGTTGAAGATAGGCCTCAGACTCCCATACAGGACCTAGTAAAAATTAGCCTTCAAAGTTTTTAACTCCAGAGAAGAAGCAGCTGAGGCCGCAGAGCTAGACAAGGAGAAAAGAAGGGCTGCGCTTCAGGCACAAGCTTTAGTGGCTGCCCTCCAACCAGCGCTGCCCACTCTGCTGGCAGGGAAGACACAGGGCAAGTCTCTTAAGGGCTCCTGCTATAAATGCATAGACCCAGGACACTAGGCAAACCAGTGTCCCCAGGCCAAGCCAGCCACTCCATCTCGTCCATGCTTTAAGTGTGACACAACTGGGCATTAGGCAAAACAGTGTCCAAATCCTCGCCTGCCTACCACACCATGCCCAACCTGCCAACAGGAAGGACACTGGAAGTCTGATTGCCCCGCCAGCAGGGCAGGCATTGTGCCTCAACGTGGTGCCTCTCCTCGAGGGTCGGAAGGCTCCTTCCAGCTCCTACACCTGGACGACGACTGACAGTGCCCACACTCAGAGACCCCGGTCACCCTTGCCGAGCCCAGGGTAACACTACAGGTAGCAGGTAAGCCAATTTCTTTTCTCCTCGTTATGAAGGCTACCTACTCAGTTTTGTCATCCTATAGTGGACCTAGCCAACTCTCCACTATTTCAGTAGTAGTAGACAGTAAGCCATCTAACCCTCGCCAGACCTCAATGTTACACTGTTGCCTAGACTCAATGTCAAACTGTTGCCTGGACTATGCATGTTTTGCCCACTCTTTCCTCATCATGCCCTCATGTCCCACCCCCCTCTTAGGACTGAGACATCTTAACCAGACTCTCCATAGAGGCACGTCAATCATGGGTAACCCTACTTCCCCTTGCCCTTACCAGACTACGGGCGACACCTAGAAGCCCTACAGGCCTTAGCCCATTTGAACTAGTTTACGGGCACCCTCTTGCATTACGAGAACTTCCTATTCTTCCCACACCGTTGGCACCCTACTTGCCCTATCTCTCTTAAGACAATTACTTAGAGAACACGCCGAAAGGTCACTTCCCCAACCTACACAAGGAAATCCAGACACCCCCTCCGCCCTTTCTCCAGGTGACCAGGTTCTACTCAAGGATCTACATGCAAAAGGCCTTATTCCTAAGTAGAAGAGCCCATATACAGTAATTCTTACCACTTCTACAGCAGCCAAGCTTTTAGGTCACAGTTCCTAGGTCCATTTTACCCAGTTGAAGAGAGTCTAGCCCCCTCAGGCTAAGTGGCAGTCCACCCAACTGTTGCCCACCCATCTAAAAATAACCAAGATAGAAACAAGCAGATGAATCACACCCTCCTCAAATTTTCCTGTTTCCTCACTATTCTTCATCTTAACTGACTTTTCCCTCACAAACCCCATAGATACCCTCCTCCCCGACCCATCCCCCAACCAGTAGGTCTTCCGACTTTTTACTCTCATAGAAGACCTAGCTTGGCAGGGTGCCCTTTGTGATTTCAGCAATGTTGAACTTACTCTCTACACTTTTGCCACCATTATTATGGTTCACTCTAATCCCCCTAGTTACTCCTGCAAATCCTAACTTTGTATCGAAATTTTCTATAACTGAAATCTGGTCTACAGACAACCAGGTACACTCACTCATGCAAGGCACTACAGCATGTCCCCCCCCAGGGCTGTCAATCTGCCCTCTCCCTAAACTTTTCCCTAAGTTCCATCACTGGAGGCCTCCCGGCCATATGTTTCTTATATGACCAAACAGAATATAATTGTAAGAACTACTGGCAAGAAACCAACCTCAGGTGTCCATACAATTACTGCAAAATCCATCCTTTGTATGACTTCTTTGCACAATCCCAACATAAAAATATGTTTCAAAGCCCTTCGCCAGGAACATATAGTCTTATTATTAATGATCCGTAGGACCCTCAGTAGGCCCAGGGAGTAAAAGGTGGACTATATGCATCATCATCTTCCTCATATCCCACTGCAACCAACCAGGTAAAGAGAATATATGTTCAGCAAGTACAAGTCCCTAACGGTGTACAGACCCTACAAAATTTAACCTCAGCCGTAAAATCTCATGAACAAAAAATACAGAAGCTGTTAAGCCCCCCAAGCCCCCCTAACGATGAGGACCCATTCTCATGGCTAACACTTATTCACCAAGGACTTAACCCAGGCTGCTGGAGTAAGAAACCTCTCCCACTGCTTCCTTTGCACTGCACTCAGAAAAGCTCCCTTAGTGGCAGTCCCTCTACCAACCGCTTTCAATATCACCACCGACTCTACCAGCTCCGCTCAAGCAACATCCTTGCCTCAAGTCCCATTATATCCGTAATCCACAGAGTCAAACCCTTCCTTTTTGCTACTCTACTCTCAACTCTTCATGGTGTAATCACACCCAAGCTCCCAAAGGAATCCAGACGGCCCCCGTTGGAGGCTACTTTTGGTGTAACCAAACTCTATCCAAAACTCTTAACCCCACCTCCATCACCCAATCCCTTTGCGTTCCGGTGTCTTTAGTGCCTAGCTTAACCCTATATAGCGAAGAGGAATTGTCCGAACTAGCTTCCCAGCTCAGCTCCAGCAATAACATCCAAAAGCAGGCCGTTTTTCTTTCCTTAATTATGGAGGTTTCCCTAGCATCGTCCCTAGTAGCCTCAGGACTTGGAACAAGGGCCCTCACCCACTCGATTCAATCCACACAGACTCTCTCCACTCAGGTCCATGAAGCCATAGAGGCTTCAGCTGAAAGCCTGGCCTCTTTACAGCATCAGATTACCTCAGTGGCCCAGGTAGCAGCACAAAATAGGCGAGCATTAGATCTTCTTACTGCCGAAAAAGGAGAAATATGCCTCTTCCTAGGAGAAGAGTGTTGGTATTATATAAACAAATCAGGCCTGGTTGACACCAACGTCCAAACACTAAACAAAATCAAAAAGGAGCTTCAACAATTTAATGCCTCCTTAACCCCTGGACCACCAGTATGGCTACTGCCTGTAGTACAGCAGATGCTTCCATTCCTAATTCCCATACTAATCCTCTGTCTTATGTTATGTCTTGCTCCCATTCTAATAAAATTTCTCTGAGCCAAGGTCCAAGAGATCACCCAAGTCACCTTCAACCAAATGCTCCTGCATCCCTACACCCAACTGCCAACCTCAGACCCTAACTACACCCCTTAACAGAAGGAAGCAGCCAGACAGACCACAGCACCCTAAATTCTTATAATCAATAAGAAGTTGGACTGTTTGGGTGAGGGAGAAGGGACAAAATGGAGGAAGGTGAACAAGATGGAGCAGTACCTGTTGTTTCCGGGTTCTTCATCACCAACTTACCCACGCGCCGGAAAATGCAGCCCACGCCCAGGAAGATGCAGATCAACCGAGCATGTGCCAGGTGAGGTCAATCCGAAGAGACCAAGACTTACCTGGCCGCACCTCCGGAACGCCCCCCAACACGCCCTTATCCCACCCACTGCCCTCCCCCTTCCAGTACCAATGCATAAAAGTCCGCTGCCAGCAGGAGCCGGCGTGACTTCTTCGGCCCCCGCATTCGTGGACCGGGGAACCTCACCCGAGAGCCCGCGCGACTTCCCTGGCCCCCCACACCTGAGGACCAGGGAACCTCGCCCGAGAGTGTGTGAATATTTGCAATAAAGGGCTGCCGCTTTCTTATGTACTTTGGCCTCATGTTTAATTACTTAGCTCTCCTAAATTAAGTTACATTAAATTAAATTAAGACAGTCACCAACCTTTTTGGCACAAGGGACCAGTTTCATGGAAGACAATTTTGCCACAGACCAAGGGTGTGGGGGAGATAGTTTCGGGATGAAAGTGTTCCACCTCAGATCATCAGGCATTAGATTCTCAAAAGGAGTATGCACCCTAGATCCCCTGTGTGCGCAGTTCACAGTAGTGTTTGTGCATCTGTGAGAGTCTAATGCCATTGCTGATCTGACAGGAGGCGGAGGTCAGGCGGCAATGCTCGCTCATCTGCCACTCACCTCCTGCTGTGGGCCCAGTTCCTAATAGGCCACAAATTGGTACTGGTCTGTGTCCTGGGGGTTGGGGACTCCTGCCTTAGATGATACTAGTAATACAGCCTAGTTTGTCTCTGCAAATTCCTCTCTCTCACACCTTACAATTCAGTATTATTGTGCTCCTTTCAGTAACTTGAATTCCCCTACACTTTCTCTCAAAAATCCTTGTACATCCCCTTTGGACAGACTGCCCAGGCACCCTGTCTCCTCCTGCTCCCCTGGGCTCCTGCAGACTCTCCTAAGGCCTCAGCCTGGATGTCCTTTCTTCAGCAGCATCAGGACCCACTGCGTCAGGGGCAGGCGTTCTGGTTCTTCTGCTAGTGCTATCTGACAACACTAGGCTTCACACATCTCACACCCACATGAGGCACCCTGTTGTAAGTGCTTCTAACCTTTCTCTGTTTCCTGCAGACCTATGAGCTACAGAGGTTGAGCAGTCCTGCCTCCTTCCTCTCTAGCTGCAGGGCCCAGGACACAGTCTGGCATTACCATCAACCCATATTCACTAAGAGAAAGAAAGGAATATACTATGCACTTCTAAAATGTACATGCCCTAAGAATCTGTCTAAGAAAGTCATTAGAAATATGGACCAAAGTTTTCTGTACAAATATGTTTAAAAATCATTTATAATAGAAACATACTGGTAATAGTATAAATGTAAAACAGAAAAAGAACATCCAAGTGAATGAGATGCATCTATGTAGAAAAATGCTAAGGAACCATGTATAATATTATCTGTCACAAAATAGGGAAAAATTAGGATGCACAGTTGTATATGACAATTTAGTAATATTTTAAATCTGTGTAGGAAAAGATAGGAAAGGAACTAGCCAAAATATGAATAAGTTTTACTGGTAAGCAATGGGATCATGGATCACTTTCTTTTTATTTTTCTATGCACTTTGCTGTATTTCCCAAACTTTCTTAATTGAACTTTGATGAGCAATACTTTTCTAATTGGAAGTATGCATGTGTGCATGCTCACGAGCACACACAGGCATGTGTCCTTGCACTTCACAGCATTTAAAGATCAGACTCAGTGGGCAGGGCTTTGGGTTCCTCTTTGAGAGTGACTTCAAGCTGTGAGGTTCCAGAGGGATATGGCCATCACATCACAATCCAGCTGCACGCTTCTTCTGCGTCTTTATTAAGTTCGGATGCCACTGTGACTACCAGTCATCCTTCCCTCTGTATATCCACACTTAGGGACTCCTGTCCTCCAGCACAGAACTCGTCTCCACCTTTTAAGTCAGCCTCATCCAACATACATGCTGATGTTCCCCAAGTTCTTGAATTGCTCCTGAATCAAATGCACCTTTCTGTCAGATCTTTACCTTTTCTTTGTTTAATAATGCAGACAACCACCAGGCCTGAACCTACTAAGCAGCTAGCTGTGCTGCTGATTCTAGGAAGGTGGACGCTTACAGTTGAAAGGTATGTTCTGCATCATCAGTTTAAGTCCCTAATTTCGTAAATGAGAGAACTAAGGGCACACACAGCAAGAAAGAGTGAAGCTTAAAGCAGCTGGTATGTCTGTGGGTTGTATCTGCTATATATATATATATATATTATATATTATGTGTATATATGATATATATATGATATATAATATATATTATGTGTATATATGATTGATATATGATATATAATATATATTATGTGTATATATGATTGATATATATATAAGATATATATATTTTTTCGAGATGGAGTCTTGCTCTCTCACCCAGGCTGGAGTGCAGTACCATAAGCTCAGCTCACTGCAACCTCCGCCTCCTGAGTTCAAGCAATTCTCCTGCCTCAGCCTCCTGAGTAGCTGGGATTACAGGTGCACGCCACCACACCTGGCTAAGTTTTGTACTTTTAGTAGAAGCGGGATTTCACCATGTTGACCAGGCTGGTCTTGAACTCCTGAACTCATAATCTGCCCACCTCAGCCTCCCAAAGTGGCAGGATTACAGGTGTGAGCCGCCATGCCTGGCCTATCTGCTATATATTATGTGATGGTCTAACATGGCCTCTAACCTATGTTTTCCTTCAAAAAATTATCTAATTCTTTTAAGACCCAAACCTTTAACATGCTGATTAACTGCAAGTCATTTACCCAGAGTGGGCCTGAGAGAAAAATGGAGCATTTGGGTCACTCATATTGAAGTTACATTCTACAGAGACACTCATAAAAATGACATAAATGGGAAGGCTTGAAAAGCAAGACCAGCGAATTACTCAGGGGTCTCAACCATTCTCCTACCCTCTAGAGCTCTCCTGGGTGTTCCCAATGAGTTCTTTTGGCTATTCTATTCTGCTAAGTTCTGTTCTAGAGCGCCAGCCATTTGGCGCTGACTCCAGCCTCCGTCATTGCTGACCCTAAAACCATCAGTTACACTTCTAGTGCTGGCCAAAGTGGCAGACTGCCAACCACAGCTGGTGCTGTCCAGGGCCTGCCCCGAGCACGCTGACATCTGCCCGCACTGAAGATGCGAAGCCTGTCGCAGCAGGAGCTGCTGGCACCAGCCCTGACCAATCCCTCCTCTTGCAATGCCTCAGCTCTTTTATTTCCATCTGTTCTTCTATGATAGGCTGTTCTCCCCACCTTTCTGATGTGAGTCCATGCGGCCCAGGCTCAGGGACAATGCAGAGGCGGATATTTACCCTCTTCAGATACCTCCACCCCTCTAAAATACCCTCTAAAATACCCCCTTCAGATACCTCCATTCCTCTAAAATACTTCTAGAGGGGTGGAGGTAAGATACCTGCCACAACCTCAATCAAATATATCCTGCTCAAGGACTCTTTCTATCTGCCTGCCTTCTTTTGGTTCCTCATACAAATACACCCTGAGCAGTCCTACCCTGCTCCAGGATTCCAGTCACACCCAGACACGGCTAAATCCTGAAGTGATTCAAGTGAGAATTCTCACCACATCTTGATACCTGTGATGCATCAAAAACTCTGAACATAAGAGTATCCCTGGCATCCCTCTCTGTCCAGTCAGGCTCCCCCTCTCTACCTGCACTCGGGAGAGTTCTGCTTCTCTAGTTTTGTTCTTAGGATTGCATGATGCAGACTCAGGAGAATTGAGAGGAAAAGAAAGAGGCACCCAGGTCAGAATTGGGAAGAACTTACTGGTGGTTGCAAAAATGAGAAACAGGAAGAGTGGCTGCCAGCCACCTGAGTTACTTTTTAATTTGCTTGTTTGTTCTCATGGTGTGCTTCTTTTTTCTGGGCAATCTCTCTTACGCTGGATCATAGTGTGAGAATTAAACTTCAGACTGGGTGAGGTGGCTCACACCTGTAATCCCAACATTTTGAAAGGCTGAGGTGAGTGGATCACCTGAGGTCTGGAGTTCGAGACCAGCCTGGTCAAACTGGAGAAACCCCGTCTTTACTAAAATTACAAAAATGAGCCAGATGTGGTAGCAGGCACCTGTAATCCCAGCTGCTCGGGAGGCTGAGGCAGGAAAATTGCTTGAACCCGGGAGGCAGATATTGCAGCGAGCCGAGATCGCGCCACTGTGCTCCAGCCTGGGTGACAGAGCAAGATTCCATCTCAAAACAAACAAACACACTAACAAACAAACAAACAAACAAAAAACCCTTCAATGCCAGCACTCAGGACCAGAGTGTGAAACTTTAGACTCAATAGCAATCTTGCTTTTCTCATCAGACAAGAGGATATAAGTCACTACAATATTGTACAGAGCTTTTGAGTTGCCAAGTAATTTCTTACATATTAGCTAATCTGGATGTTCATAACAGCCTAGGAAGAGATGGAATATATAATTAACTTGAAGATGAAAATACTGAGGTTCAGAAAGATGTGAAATAAGTCAGTCAAGGTCATGTGGCCAGAAGGAGCTGCTGCTGATGATGGAAAAATTGTTCAGAAACCAGATAAGCCAAATATCCCTGAAGCCCTGATGAAATTCTGTTGAATGACTCAAGTGACTTTGATACTGTCAGAAGAGTGGGAGTACTTGTTAGATGATTGGGAACGGAGAGATTGAGATTAATGTAGATGTTCAGATGTGAAAATGAAGAAAATAAGGTTGCTGTTAGTGTAATGACTTCACACAGAGATTTTTGTAATACTCTGGGCTCCCCATGCCCCATGCTGACAGCTCTATCAATAGGACATGGGAAAGTGTGCAAATCCCTGCAGTAACTTTGGGTTGTGATAATAGTTTACAATGATGGAGTGAAATTTCTGAACTTATCAACCAGACTGGAGGAGGAGGCTGAAAATTCTCAATCCAGGAACTCTGCAAAGTTGCTGACAATAGATTTTACAACCAAACTGTCTTTTTACATCAAAGTTATTTGAGTCTGCATTGACAAGAAGAGGGGAAAACTGTCCTAAAAATTTATTTAGTTGATTGATACAAAAATACAGGCAAAAAAATGCTATGAGTGTGGTGGCTGATGTTTTCTGACCTGAACACATGACAGAACCATTCTCCAGTTGGTTATTGGGTTTCATGTGTATAACTGTGGGTAGCAAGGGAAAGCCAGGTTTATCTCTTGTGGTATAAATTGTAATCTCAAAATTACTTGGAAAAAATCCCATTAAATACATTAACAGTCAGAGTCTTGGTTAAAATCTACATATCTTAGGAATGACCTTGACCTACGTCCATACTAACTTGCAGCATGATCTTGGAGATGTCCTAAAAATCTAACTACTCTTCACTTAGCCTGCTTAACACATGGACTCCTCCTCCTCTTTGGAGAGAGGAAAAAAGGGTCTGTGAACTAATGGTCATTTTGAGGATGTTGAAGGACATGATAAGATGAAAAGTAAGAGATGACTATCTGCATTCCCTGGACACATTAACTACTCTCCTCACTAGGTGGCTGTAAGCCTCCCTTCATGACTTTCCAGGGAACCCCATGGGTGAGGAAGCACTAAACTGGTTACTCCACTCCCTTTCTCTATATTTTAAGAACATCTACTTACCTACCACTTCCTCCTTCTGAAAGCTTTTCCACTCCCCAAAATGATCTTTTCATGTTTACCCCTCTCTGATTTTACAACTCACAACTCTTTATCTCTAATTTAGAATATTTCTTATGATACATCTTGAATTTTCATCCTTTATTGGTGGCAGAAGCATATGGAATCATAGGAATTTTCCAAGTGGTTCTTCTTTGCCTTCGAATGAGGGTGAGTCTCCCATGAGATCCTTGTTTTGCCAAACTCTCAACAACATCTGAAGAAATGGGAACACAGAGCTCACATGAGGCATCAGAGGGGAGGATAAAGAAAAAGGGGACAGAGGGAAAGGGAAGAGAAGAGACAAGATGCATGCTATGGGAGAAATAATTTGGGGAAAGAGAAAAATATTCAAAGAGGATTTTTAGAAAGTTTGGCTGCATAATGTGAGATGCAACTTCCATCCTTGTCTTCTGGCATTCACCCTTCAGAAACCTTTAATAAGAATCTTCAATAGGTTCTCTGTGTGTGTGTATGTGTGTTTTAACGAATGATATGGTGAGACTGAAGTTAAGGAAAAAACATGACAGCCTGGATACATTCAAATTCTACACTGTTATACATTTTCTTATATAACCTTTCATGTGTGCATGTTTTGCATCTCTCTCTAAATTACACACTTACTGAAGGTAATAATTCGAGGCTAGACAATTATTCTCTGTATCTAACATATTGCCTATCACCATGTCTTACATGTGAAAATATAAGTTGAATATTTTATTCCTTGATTGACAGGAAAAGCATGTTTGGGAAGAATTATGATTTGGTATAGTAGGAGCCAACAATAGCAAATCAAAAACTTCAGCAAAAGAACACACTTGTGTTGGGATCTTTTTAAAAAGATCCTCTAATGTCAAGGCATAATTGTATTCATAATAACCTGGAATAAAAACCTTAGTACTTAGTCTTATGCTAAGAGAAACATAAATGCCTATAAGCCTCTGCATGCAACTGGTGTCATTACCTCCCAGTCAAATTGTTCACAGCAAACAGAGCAGTCTCTGAGATGACCCTGCTTCAGGCTGTGGCAGGTTGTCTGAGGGGACATAAACTGTGGATTGAGTATTCTGAGCAGTGGAATGCCTAGTAAATCTTTAACAACTGGCTTTTCAGAGGGGGGAAAAAGCCTTAGTCTATAGCGTTTGCCAATTTCCATGGTGAAAATACTCATCATGGCTGATTTCAAGCTCCCAATATGGAATCACTGAATATTAGACTTGGAAAAAGATGCCCCAAGCCAGCTCTTCCAAGCCAGTGTAAGTCAGCTCCAGCACACCACTGATTCTAAGACTGTCCTTTTGTGGACATCCAAAAAGCAAATATGCAAACTGCAGAGGAAGATGGGTTCGTGTGTGTGTGTGCATGCATGCTTCTTTCAGAAACATGAGGCCAAGATTTAGAAAAGTGACATGAAGCACTAAGAGTTATTCGTAAAGCATGACAGAAGGAAAAAAAATATATACACATATAAGGCTAGTCAACCAGCTAATAAAATATATCCGCTTTCAGTTCTATATTTGCAAAACCTTCTTAAATTCCATTAGATAGTCAGGCTCATGTGATTGTATCAGGGGAGCCAGAACCCCAGAATTATAGACTGTTAATCCCTCAGGGGTCATTCAACTAGCTCCTGCAAGGTGTGAGATTTTATTAAGATAAGTATAGAATGAGAAATGTGCCAGTGTCTGAACTTAGGTCAAACACCTGAAGATTTGTCTTTTGCTTGGTCCAAATCCTTTTGCATCTGATACTCCATTAGAGTTCTTTGCTGTGCTTTGTTTCCCCCAGAGCCTAACTAGGAAGTGCTAACATGTGCAGGTCTGGTGACCCACAACACTGGGAATAAGCTTAAAACAATTGAGAGCTTGTTGCAAGTCGATTTAGTTTGTCTTTTAAAACAAGCTCTTTCTGGTAGGTGTATTGCAAGTGGTGTCTGTGTGTGTGTGCATGCGCGCGTATGTACAGGCACATACCTGGACATCTGTACTGTTTCACCAAGGCCCTGCCACTCCATCCCCTCAAGCCTAATCTGTGTACCTATATCAGAGAGAAGAAGCATGGGTGGGGGCTCAGTAAGGGTTCTCATTCATCAAGAGAAGGCTGGCCTTTTAAAATTAATTAACTGAAAGACCTACTCTAAAAGGTTATACGTACCTCATTGCTAGGACTCATGCACAATAATAATCCCAACGAAAGCTATAAAAAATGCTCTCAGGCTTGAGTGTGTCAGCCTGGTGGGAAAAGGTACACAATGGGCTCTTTCCATGTTGGACAAAAGAGGCCATGAACTGTGCTCTTTTGTGAGGGGTACTGTATCCCTGCTTCCAAGTGTCTCTTTTATCCTGACTCCAGAATGTCTATCTTCTTCTTCTTTTTTTTTTTTTTTTTTTTGAGACGGAGTCTCCCTCTGTTGCCCAGGCTGGAGTGCAGTGGCGCGATCTTGGCTCACTGCAAGCTCTGCCTCCCGGGTTCACGCCATTCTCCTACCTCAGCCTCCCGAGTAGCTGGGACTACAGGTGCCCACCACCACGCCTGGCTAGTTTTTTTGTCTTTTTTAGTAGAGATGGGGTTTCACTGTGTTAACCAGGATGGTCTTGATCTCCTGATCTTGTGATCCGCCCGCCTCGGCCTCCCAAAGTGCTGGGATTACAGGCATGAGCCACCGCGCCCGGTCCAGAATGTCTATCTTTAACTCAGAACTTGTTGGACTTTCAGAATTCAGTCTCTCAGAAAAGACAGCTGGATTCATAATAACAATACCAAAAGGTCTGTCATAGTCTTTTGGGGCTGCTATAACAAAATAGCACATACTGAGTAGCTTATAAACAAAAGAAACTTATTTCTCACAGTTCTGGAGGCTGGGAAGTCCAAGATCAGGACATCAGTAGATTCAGTGTCTGTTGAGGGCCCGCTTCCTAGATGGCAGTCATTTCACTATAACCTCACATGGCAGAAAGAAAGACCCAGCTCACTGGGCTCCCTTTTATTAGGGCACTGATATTAACCACAAGGGCTCAGCCTTCATAACCTAATCACTTGGCAAAGGCTCCATCTCCTAATACTATCACCTTGGGGATTCGAATTTCAACATAATAATTTTGACGTGAACACGAACAATCAGACCATCGCAAGGTCACTTTGAATAAACCTTTGCAGTTCACATACTTTCATTGTAAATTAGATGGCATAAGAAATGTATCTTGTGTCAGAAAAATAATCTACAACAACCTGCTACCCCTGATACTGGAACAAATAGATATGTTATAGAAAAGCTTGGTCACACTCTTTAATTCTAACCCTAAAGGTTGAGAATATACACACAAAACTTTCTTAGTAACAGATTTGGTTTTGTATTTAATTTATCTAACTAAAAATTTTAGACAATACTAATTTTTTTCAGCCAAGATGAACCGTATCAGCCAAATTTCAACTCTATGTATAAATAAAACAATTTCCTAAGTCTAGCTTTCAAAATCTCAAGGGAGTGCTTAGCCAAGAGTTTAATACAATGTATTAAATTGAATAAAACTAAAGCTCATGAACATAGTTTTATAAATGCTAATCATGTTTGTCTTTCAGCACTAATTTCTATATCAAAAAGTTCACAATTGCTATAGCTTATCTGATTATATATTTTATTGCTGTTTTGCTGTTAATAATTTTCCCCTTAAATTCTATTTGCCTCATATTAATGCTGATGTAGCATCTTAATGCTGATGTAAATTTTAAATGCTATAAAATTTGGTTAGTATTTACCTACTATATCTTTTTTCTTTTCTTTTTTCTCTACATATCTGTATCATTTTGTTTTATATGTCTTTTTAAAGCTGCAAATGGTTGGAGTTTTTAAAGATTCATTCCCGTAGTCTTTATCTTAAGCTAATGGATAGAGATAATCCATCATTGCAATTCCTCTTATATATGAATTTATATCTACATTTCACATTGTGTTTTCTATTATCATCCTTTTCATCTGCTTCTTCACTTCCCCATTCCTGTCTTCTGTTGAATTTATAGGATTTTCTATATCCCCAACTTTTGTCTTCCGTGGAAAGTTTGGAAACTAGAGTTACATTTATATTATTTTAACTTTTTATTTTGGGATAATTATAGATTTACATGGACTTGTAAGAAATAATACAGAGAGATCCTGTAAACACTTAATTTTCCTCAGCAGTAGTATCTTTCATAACTGTAAGTATAATAACACAACCAGGATATCAACATTGTTAAAATCCAGTGACCTTATTCAGATTTCATTAGTTTTACATGCATTCACGTGTGTGTGTATGTTCACTTCTGTGTGATTTTTGTCCCATGTGCAGCTTCATGTATTTTCGTAATGACCTTAAATATATAACATACACACCAAACTATAAATTTGCATATTTAACTAATTAGAGTTAGGGTTCTTTTGCTTTACTGAAATCATATGCTCTAGTTACTTGTACTTTATAATCTATTGTTAATTACATTTACTAGTATATTTTATTAATTCCTATGTTTATTGCTTTTTTCTATCACTTGGATTTTCTTTCTTTTTGATTAAATACAACCTTTAACAGTGAAGGTCCGTGCTTGGTTAACTCTTTTTATTATGCATAAATAAACCTCTATTATTTTGCATTCAGTCTTGAATGATAATTTAGATGGGTATAAAATTCAAGGTTGAAAATGACATCCCTTAGTATTTTGAAGCTTTAAATCCAGTTTTCTAGCATTTATCATAGATGAGAAGTCTCTCTTTGTTTCGTATCTTTGCCAATAATCTGTCTCAAAGGTTTATCCCTGTGCAACTCAGACACCAATGATACATCATTTCCATCACACCAGAAAGTTTTCTTCTGCTGTGTGCAGTTGACTCTGCCCCCACCTCCTGCTTTCAACAAGCACTGATCTGTCTGTAACAGTAGATAACTTGTTCTAGAATGCCATATAAATGAACTCATATAGGTACTCATTTGTGTCTGCCTTATTTTACTCAGCATAATGCTTTTTGGGATTCACCATGTTGTTATATATATCAGTAGCTTGCACCTTTTTTAAATCACTGAGTAGTTCTTCATTATATGGATGTATCACATTTTATTTATCCATTCATCAGTTGATGGATATTTGGGGCTAATATTAATAAAGCTGCTATGAATAGTCACATACAAAAAATAATAATAATCTGTTTTTTCCCCTGGTAGTTTCTAGGATTTTATTTCTGATTTCTGATAGTCTACATGTTCTATTCGTTCTGACATGTTGCTATAGATTTATTTTAGTTTATCTTTATTAGCATTTAATAAGTGCTTTCAATTTGTGGACACATGTCTTTCTTCAAATCTGGAAAGGTTTTAGCTATTATCTCTTTCAATATTGTTCTTCTGCCATTCCCTCTTGCTTGTATTCTGAAGTTTCAACTGACATTTGTTGGAGCCTATCAGTCTATCCACTGTGTATCTGAATCTCTCTTTCATTTTTCACTCCAGGCTCTCTATGCTGCGTTCCAGGGTAATTCTTTCAGCACTACTCTTCAGTTCACTGATTCTTTATTTGTGTCCAGCCTATTGTTTAAATTGCTTATTACAGTTAAAAATATTAATAACACTTTTTATGTCCAGAATTTCAAACTGAATGTTAGTCATAGCTAGATGACCTTGTTTTTATTTCTGCCTCTTTTTCTTTCACATTTTGTTCTTTTTATGAGTATTATGAGCACACAAAATATATCTATTCTAATGTATTTCTCAGACTGATAGAATATTTTAACTTCTGGACTTAATTCGTGTTAATTACCAATTTTTTTGTTGTTAGCATCAAATGTCTTTATAACCAAAAAGCCTTTTGAAAGATTTGCAGGATTATTTCGAAGTTTTAGTTTGGTTGTTTTGTTTTGATTTCTCCCTTCCTCTGTGCTCCAAACTTCCTGTCTAGAAGTTTAGGGGTTGCCCTCATTCACCTGTCTGAACCACAGCCCAGGGCTAGGTCTTGTATTATTATCCGTACCTGCTTTTCAGTATGATTATCTTCATTTCTGTCTCCTGGTCAACATTGCCCCACTGTGCCTGCATTCCCCCTTGGTTACTTAAGCTGCAGGTGTTAGCAACAGTTCTTTACAGCTTCTTCTCCTGAGAAATGGGTTAGCACCTAGGCTTCAAGCACTCACATTGATGCTAGACCCCGCCTCAGGTGAAGGGCTTTGGTCTCCCTTATTCTGCAGGAACCAGACTGCACCTGCGCCTGTTTGCTTCCAATCCCAAAAGCAGTGAACCCACATCTACAGCCTAACGGCTGTAAGTTACATTGTTGTTCCATTTCTGGTCTCGGGAAAAGTTCATAGGGAATTGTAAGACAGCTGTGGTTATATGCTTTTTCCTTTTATTATTTTATTTATTTATTTTGGAAACAAGGTCTCTTTATGTTGCCCAGGCTGGCTTCCAACTCCTGGGTTCAAGAAATCCTCCCACCTCAGCCTCTAGAGTAACTAGAACTACAAAAGTGCACCACTGCACCCTTCTTCTATTTTATGTTCTATTTTAGCAATCATTTCTATATGCTTCGAGCACAGAGAATACTTCAAAGTCTGAGTTTACTGCACCATCCTGCCCATTTACAACAATGAAAATTAACATTCACTCAACATTTGTGTGCCAGGCATTCTTCTTAGTCTTTTTATACCTTACTTCACTTAATCCTTAAAGCACTTCTGTGAGGCAGGTGCTATCCTATATCAACATTTCAATGAGAGTAAATAAATACTCTCTAGAATTTAAATAACTTGTTTTATATAAGTATTCTGGCAAGTGGAAAAATGGGCTTCAAGTCCAGGGATGTCAGACTCCAAGGCCTTAATATAATAAAGACATCATAATGTCTCCTCTTGATAACTTGAAATTACTGACTTTATGACCCTATAGAAGAACTACAGGAGTAGAAATGGTATGAGCTGTGGATCTGCGTTACTGGTTTCTAGTTACAGTTTGATGTTCCCGCCCAAATCTCATGTTGAAATGTAATCCCCAGTGTTGGAGGTGGAGGCTGTAGAAGCTGATTGGATCATGGTGGTGGATTCCTCATGAATGACATCATATCTCCTTGGTGCTGTCCTCACGATAGTGAGTTCGTGTGAGATATGGTCATTTAAAAGTGTGTGGTACCCTCGCCCCTCTCTTACCACGTGACGTGCCTGCCCCCTCTTCACTTTCCACCATGATTGTCAGTTTCCTGAGGCCTCCCCAGAAGCCTAGCAGGCAGCAGCATCATGCTTCCTGTACAGCCTACAGAACCATGAGCCAATTAAACCTCTTTTCTTCATAAATTACCCATTGTTAGGTATTTCTTTATGGAAATATAGCCTAACACAGAATTATTTTACTGACTACCAGATGGGAAGGTCACTGAAGCAACTTGTGTCTTTACTTTTTTATAAAATGGGGTTAGTAACAAGTAATTTTTCTCCCTGATTCCTTACGAAGGCCAAAAAATAATGAATTTAAAACATCTTTTAAAAATATGTAATATATTCATAATATTTTACATTGATTTCAAGCTTTTTTTCCTGTATTGAAACCAAGAGATGTCATCAGCAAAGCTTATATTATTTTGCCAGACTATATTGCCTTGCAGTTTCCCACTGCCAGAGCTCATTTGCTACTTCTCTACCCACTCAGGAAATCTCATGAGATCTTACTATGGTTTATCCCTGTCAGTTTGACATTTCACTTCCATGTTTAATTTTGGAGATCTCACTGTGCACTCTCCGATCCAAATCACTTATAAAACTATTAAACGAACTCTTACAATTTTTCTGTCTAGAGAAACAATCTTTTTCTCTACCTTTGGTTTCCTATTAAGCCAATTCTTCATCTATAGCAAAACAAATAATATCTTGACTATTCCACAGTTGTTTTTTTTTTTTTTTTTTTTTTCAGTATTCCTTTCCTTATCAAGGCAGAACATCATAGGAAAGACCAGCCTATGGAGTCAAATCCACCTGCTCTGTCATCAACCAGTGGCCTGACCAGGGCCAGGCACTTAGCATCCTCAAGTTTTAGTGTTTTTCATCTATAAGGTGAAGATAATATGTCAGTCCTAAAGGAATGATGCAATGGTTTTATAAGGCAAAGTATACCAAGTGTCACATAGAGTATCTGGCACATAGTAGGTTTTTGATAAATAAAAGTCATCCTTATCAGAATCAGAAGCCCAAAAGCATTGACTTGCTGCAAATGTTGAAAAAGCATGTGCTGACTACATTAACCATACTCCAGTGATGCAAATAACTTGCTTCTTTTTTTTCATTTGTATTGTACTGTCAGGTTCAAGAATGCAGCAACATAGTCTAATTTTCAATGTTGATAGATGATGATGACTCATTTCAAACTCCAACAAAGATGCAGGTCTCATTTTCCAGACAGGCAGTGGTTCTTTTCAAGATACTTTGATGTCTTTGTAGGGAAAGAAGTGTAGGATCTTGAGTAATGATGGTGAGTGTGATGAAGCCTGCAGAATTGTCCATTCTGAGCCTGGGGACCATGAGGGTTGTCCTTTACAAACCATGTACAAGCTGTTGATTCATTGGTGGCTAGAATGTGCTGTCCAGTCAAATGCAAATCTCTCCTTGAATAATCACTGACCTCCTCCATTCAGACATGGCATTTTTAAATTTATTTTTATTTTGTTTTATTTTGTTTTGAGACGGAGTCTCACTCTGTCACCCAGGCTGGAGTGCAGTGGCGCCATCTTGGCTCACTGCAAGCTCCACCTCCCAGGTTCATGCCATTCTCCTGCCTCAGCCTCCTGAGTAGCTGGGACTACAGGTGCCCGCCACCACTCCCAGCTAATTTTTTATATTTGTAGTAGAGACAGAGTTTCACCGTTTTAGCCAGGATGGTCTTGATCTCCTGACCTCGTGGTCCGCCCCCCTCGGCCTCCCAAAGTGTTGGGATTACAGGTGTGAGCCACTGCGCCTGGCCCAGACATGACATTTTATTTGAAATGAGTTTCACATTCTTTGTGATCATTTTCATAACCTCCATGAGTACAAGACAGAAAGAGTTTCAGCCTGAATAGAACTTTAAACCTGTGGCCTAGACTGAGCAAATACAGGGGTGTGGGTGTGGTGTGTGTGTGTGTGTGTAAGAGAGAGACAGAGAGAGAGAGAGAAACAACTATTCAGGGAAAATGGAACTAACTGGGGGGAGGGGAAAGAGACAAGGGAAGCAGAAGAAAGGCAAGGAAAGCACAGAGAGTCTCATCGCTGTCTCTCTTTATCTTCCTCTTAAAGAAATGTCCCCACCACCACATATGTGTTACCTTCTTAACTGCATATTTCCAGAAAGTTGCTCTGTAAAGCTCAATAAAGCAGCAACATACCCTAATTTTCAACACTGATAGATCATGATGACTCATTGCAAACTGCAACCAACATGTAGGCTTCATTTCTCACATAAGCAGTGGTCCCTTTCAGTGTTAACTTGTTAGCTGCATATTTCCAGAAAGTTGTACAGATTACTGTTGCCATCATATACTATAGGAAGTAGAATTATTTCTTCTTAGAGGAAAGGAGATATAATTGCAGCTTTTTTCATAACTATCTATATTTGTTTGCTCAGTAGATATCTATCCAAGTCCCTGAGTCATATCTTCCCAGAACACACAACTTAAACCTTCTTTGCTTTTTGTCAGGAGACTGACATTCTCATATAACATTTCATAATAATGTATTCAAAGGACACATTTAAAATATATGAAATGTATATGAAATAAACTTGTTGAAAACTAAAGATATTACAAGCCTCAAGCTAACAAGCTATCTTAATAAAGAACCACATTAGCTTGCAGAATCAAAATTCAGACTAAAGCCCAGGATGAAGTTCCTTTTCCACTTCTCATACAGTTGGGTTTCAGTATTTTCAGGTGATGCCCCAGGAGATGATTTTTAATCAGATTACTTCAAATCTGTTTTCCCCTACTTAAATAAAACTGTGTTATGTGGAAAAAAAAAATGTGCTATGTGGAATAATACAATCAAATTTAAAATATGATGACTTCATAGTTGCCATTTATATTCTTCTGAGCTTGGCATCAAACTGAAAATTCCAATAACTTCTGAAAGACTAACATCTCTCTGCTCACCACTTACTGTTATTTCTCAAATGTTTGTGAAACCATTATCCTATCACATTTTAGGGAATTTTCTTCAGTGAAACTAAATTTATGTTTCTATTATCTCTGAACATATGTACAGGTAGGAATTTTGTAAAACTATAGTGAAAAATGTTCTGGTATTGATGTGCAGCATTAAAGACCATCTGTCTTCCAAAGAAAGACATGTAACAATAAGATAAAAGCTATGGCTTCCCAATTAAATACTACCCTTGGCTGAAAACCAACAACCTTCACTATCAGAATACACTAAAAGAAGTCCTTCACTACATCATCCCACCCACGACCCCTAGAGGCTTCTAAAGAGCCATAATCCAGATGTCACTGTGACTTCGTGTCCTCTGTAAGAACTGTATTGGATTAGACTGAGGTCCCTGTGCACCTCCAAGGGCTTGTATTCTCACGGCCACTTTCCCCCTTGTTTTGCTAAACAGACATGAAATTCAGGTCCTTCCTTGGTTTACACACACCCATACCCATATACAATTATGCAAAGCCAACTGTATCGAAGGTTGGAGGACCATTAGGGAAGGTCACATATTCAGTGTATTTCCAACAACTTAGTATCCCACAATATGTATTCCTGTCCTTAAATATCCTTTGTCCACCCTTTCTCCACCCTCTCCTATCAAGGAGGTTTCTCACTGACCTCTTACCCATGCATTACCCAGTTTCTTCTCCTCATTCCCACCTCTTATACTTCCTGTGCCGCCCTTCAAATTCTTTCCCCCAATTCTTCCTGCAGGTTTGCAGAGCAGTTCCACCCACTTCAGGTCCTGCTCCCTAATGCACTGAAGTGCTTCACACACAATAGTACCACTGGATCACAGGGGCACACTGCCTTAGAAAGACCATGAGGTTATCCACATCATTTTCCCATTCTGCAGTATACATTTCTCCTAAGTTTTGGATTTTTCAAATCATTTTATTTTTCTACAGCTTTTTCATTTTTTTTGTCAGAGACCATCAAGTCTTTTTGCAGTTTCTAAGACTTCAATCTCACATTCTATTGACATAACATATAAACTCATTTGCTCCCCAAATGGAAATTTTAGAGAATGATACATTTTGTCTCACAAGTTGACTGACAGTTAAATTGCCTGCAGTGGGACTGACAGTAAATTTTCTCTTTTTTATAGGTCCTATTTGTGTTGCCATGACAGTTTCTTAAGTCTTGATAAACAAATGCAGAGTCTCCTGTGACTTTGAGCTTACGAAAACAAATTCTCTCATATTCAAGGAGTAAAGAACTACCGTTAATCAACGCCTGACTCCAAACTAGGTGTTTACGTCATCACCGCATTAAAGTCAGTATGTAGTTTTGGGAAATGTTCCAGAAATGTATGATGAACAACTATCTCAGCATACACTAGTGTCATCATTTTGTATCGTGTAGCATTTTAAAAAATATAGTGCCCCCATGTAATAGTTATTTTCCTTTCATGATGGAATTCATCCTTTTCACAAACTTTCAAGTATCAGGACCAAATTTTCACATTAAACACTTTCATGGACCACTGTTAATTGGAAAAAACATTCCAAATGACTGCAACCAATTATGACTTTGGCAGCATTTTCAAATAATTTTCATTTTATTAGTCACAATGGTACTTACACTAGATACCCAGTCCCTGTAGATGGGATTGTTAGGAGAGGCCTCTCTGTGGAGCTGATGTCTAAGCTGAGAAGTGAAGGAGCTGTCATGGGAAGATCAGAGTAGTATCAAGTGCCAAGGTCTGGAGGTGAGTATAGGCCTGGGGCATTCAGAAAAGAGGAAGAGGTCAGTGTGGCTGGACGTAATCAGCCAGGATCAGCATTCAGGAGGCTGGTGCGGACAGACACTGCAGGGCTTTGAAGCTGTTGTAGTCCTTTGGGGGTACTATAACAAAGTACTATAGACTAAGTGGCTTTTAAGCAACAAACATTTGTTTCTCACAGTGCTGGAGGCTGGAGTCTAAGATCGGGTCCCAGCATGGTCAGATACCATTGAGGGCTCTCTTCTGGGTTGCAGACTGCCATCTTCTTGTTGTATTCTCACATGGCAGAAAGAGAAGCATGGGAGATCTCTGGACTCTATTTATGAGGGCACTAATCCCATTCATGAGGGCTCCACTCTCACGACCTGATCAACCCCCAAAGGCCCCATCCATCTCCTAATACCTTCACATTGGGGGTTAGGTTTCAACTTAGGAATTCTGGGGGGACATAAATGATTAGTTCATAACAGAAGTTAAGGTAAGAAGAAGAAACTTTACTGTAAGAGAAATGAAAAATCATGATGGGATTGAAGCAGAGGAGTGGCATTGATCTGATTTAAGCTTTTACAAGATCACTCTGGCTGCTGCTAAGAGAAACTGTGGGGGGCAAGGGAGAACGCAGATCTATCAGGGGTTCACTGCCTTGGCCCAGGGGAGAAATGATGGGGCTTGGCCTAGAGTGGGAGCTTCTGAAGGGGAGAGAGGAGGGTGTAACAGGAGTATAGGGCATGCATGTGTGGCACACAGCATGTGGATCAAGTGTGCACTCTGATGATGCTGCACGGACAGCGAGAAGCAGTATCCACTTGATGTATTTGTATGTATGGTTACATAGGCGCCTTTTGATAGCATCAGGTCCTTCTTGAGAACCACTGCTTTAATATACTGCAGTAAGTATGGCAAGAGACACATTTCCTCCTTTCCATCATCAGGTGAACTTTCTGAAGTATGGCATGAACTATTTTCATCTGCAGAACATTGAAGGTAATTCTTTCACATCAGTGCCTGATGAGGCTTAATTAGTGAATGCTTACAGGGTGGTTTAAAATGAAAAATGAAAAATATTTAAATGTCAACTGTGTCTCTCGTTGTGTCATAAGCACTGAGCTCCGATGCTTGCTGAGAATTCCCCTTTCCACAGCCATGCTCGCAATATGGTAGGAAAGCAGGAGCAGTTTTTTCTAACTGCAATAAACCATCCATCTATCACTCCACACCATTTTCCAGGAAGAAAACAGGAATCAAGTCCCATAGAGGGATTCTTCACTGCCTTCTAAAAAACCACATAAAATGGTCATTTTTTTTCTTTTTGTAAGTCTCACTCTGTTTCCCAGGCTAGAGTTCAGTGGTACAGTCATGGCTCACTGCAGCCTCAATATCCCAGGCTCAAGTGAGCTGGGACCTGGAGTCCCAGCTACTCAGGAGGCTTAGGTGGGAGAGTCATCAAGCAAAAATGTAGCTTTCCTTGGCTCATGACTTCCTTCCATGTTTAAAACCAGCAGTGTAACATCTTCAAGCCTCGATCTGACTCTGACACCCTGCTTTTGTCATTACTTCTCCCTCTCTGACTTCTTTAGAGACCTTTGTGATGACATTGAGTCCTTGTGATGACACTGGGACCACCAGAGAATCCAGGATCACCTCCCGATCTCCCATGTCTGCCTTGCAAGGGATCCTATTCACAGATTGGGATGGGGGTGGGGATTAGGATGCAGATGTTACTGGAATTATTCTACCAGCCACACTCACACTCACCAAGTAAGAGACTCTTCAGTATTGTGTTGGACATGGAAACAGGTAGTTTATACTTTTTTAAAAAGTTACCCAATTCCTTAGAGCTCAAAAGGAACCAACAATCTAAACCACTTAAGGAAAGTGGAGTGATCTTCTCTATGTGTAAGTAAGGATTCACCTGTACTTCCTGTCAGGGCGTAGGGACTCAGATGGCTCTCTTACCTCCACTACAGCCAGAGAGGCCCATTCAGGAGACTCCTCTCTACCCAAGTGGCTACAGTGCTATCTGAGTGGATCCTGGAGGCAAGGTTGACTACACTGCAGAGACTGCTGGGTGTTGGGCATGAGCCCTGTCCTCCATATGATCAGCTGGCTAGAGGCACCTACATTCAAATTCCATCTGGCTCCTTGTTTTACCTGTATGAAGTATAGAGGTAGAATGTGTATGCCTGTGTTAATAATCTCTGTTAACTGCATGGCAGAATTCTTCTAAAAGTTGGTTAATTGAATTTAAAAGTATTTCAGATTTACACTGAAAAAGGGAAAAAAATATTAAGCCACACAAATCCAGAACTACACTTCCATTCAGTCACATATTTGTGTGGAACACACCATGTGCTGGGCAAATAGAGATGAATAAGAAAGATGAAATCTCAGCCCTTTATGTGATTGGCAGTGGTCATCAGAACCACGGAGCACATCAGAACGCTGGGCTGCCTGCTAGTTGAACTTCAGGGAAGGCCTCTCTAAGTCAACACAGTTACTCTGAGCTCTGAAAGATCAAAAGGCAACCATGTGAAGAGTCAGGCAGACCATTCTAGACAGTTCTAGACCATTCTAAGGAAAAGATGCAAAGATTCTGAGGCAGAAAAGAGACGAGGATGTTGAAAGAATAATTAAAAAGTCAGTTTGGTGGAGGACGGTGGGCAACAGGGGAAGAGGAAGAAACAACAGGACCAATCAAACAGAGCCTGATCATTTCAGTTTTATTTGAAGATAAATAAGAAATCATTAAAGTTTCAAGCAGAGGAATGACATGGAGAGACTGACATTTGTCTAAGACTATTCTGGCTACTGTATGGAGATGAACTTGGACATGAGCAAGGGTGGAGGTAGGAAGACCCCATAGGTGGCCAGCACAGTCCCCCAGGCAAGATGGCCGATAGTGCCCATGGAGATGACCCAACAGGGACGTAGCCAGCATCCTAGTCTGAAGGTGGAATGGACAGGGAGTGCTCCTGGATTACATGTAGTGGGTAGGACAGCTGAAGACTTCAGAATGAGTTTTAAGTCTTGGCTTATTAACATGGCAGATGGTAGTGTCATTTATGAAGAAGAAGATTGGGGGAAAACAGATTTGTGGGAGAAAGTTAACACTTCTGGATGTTTATTATTAAGAAGCCTGTTAGACACGGAGGTTGAAATGTCAAATAGATTGCTGAATAGACAGTCTTTAGCACAGAAGGACACCAAATGCAAAACTAACATTGTTCCAGAACAGAGTTCCACCTTCCCTGGGCATCACTCTGTGCCCATAGGAGATCTTTTGTTTGTTTGTTTGTTTGTGATGGAGGTTCACTCTTGTTGCCCGGGCTGGAGTGCAATGGAGAAGTCTCGGTTCACCATAACCTCTGCCTCCAGGGTTCAAGTGATTCTCCTGTTTCAGCCTCCCAAATAGCTAGGATTCCAGGCACCGGCTACCATACCCAGCTATTTTTTTGTATGTTTGTTTGTTTTTGTTTTTTTGTATTTTTAGTAGAGACCAGCTTTCACCATGTTGGCCAGGCTGGTCTCAAACTCCTAACCTCAGGTGATCCACCTGCTTTGGCCTCCCAAAGTACTGGAATTACAAGCGTGAGTCACTCTTTCTGGCCCACAGGAGCCCACTTCTGGGGATGACTTGGGTTTGCTACTTGATGAAGGAGACACTCCTGAGTATTACAAATCTGTTTGACCCTTAGGACTCAGAGCCTTCAGTATGAAGTCACTAGAACTACTGAATATCCAAAACTGTCTTTGGGTACTTGTATATATTTAGCATGTGACTGGAACAAAGTTTCTAGCACAAGAAGGCACACAAAGGTTTGTTGAATTAATGGTTTCCTTTAATTGCTTATTTTTTATTGGAGTGAGAATGAGATGAGCAAGTATGAGTCTAACTTTCCATCAAACAGGAAAAGTGACTGGGCACAGTGGCTCATGCCTGTAATCCCAGTGACTCTGGAGGCTGAGGCAGGAGGACTGCTTGAGCCCAGGAGTTTCAGGCTGCAGTGAGCTGTGATCACGCCACTGCACTCAGGCCTGGGTGACTGAGAGAGACGCTATTTCAAAAAAGACAAGTGACTTACAAATCTGCAGGACAGGCCAGTGCTTCTGAGACTTTAATGTAGAATCACTGGGGATCTTGTTGAAATGCAGATTCTGACTCAGTCACTCCTGGGTCATGCTTGAGATTCTGCAGATCTAACAGGCTCCCAAGTGTTGCTGAAGTCGCTGGCTCTCAAATCACACTCAAGTAGCAAGGGCATATGACTTACCCCACCGTTCTTCCATTTAATCAGGCAATCTTTAGTGAAGCAAACAACATTCTGTGGGCAAGGCTTCCACAACCAAATATGACCCCAGACTGCTGTTGTCTGTGGACTTCTACAGCAACTGTTTCTGATGCTATCATTTGACATTCAACATTTATTGCCTTATATTTTTAATTGTCATCCCATGCCTATATGTCTTATTTTCCAAACAAAACTAAAAGTGTCTAGAGATCAAGGACAAAGCTCTGTGATCTTTTGTGTACCTAGCTCCAAGGCTCTATTCTCATACCTTGTACAAGGCGACTTCCCAAGGAGTATTTGTTGACTGACTACTGAGGAATTCCTCTGGTAGGGACTGTAGATCCATGAGCATTAGTTAGACTCATGCAGAAGCAGAAATATGACTTTTGCCATAAAACTTAAAATTTAAATCTGATAGATTTTAGTTACCCCCACGTGCAATAAAGAGATAAAAAGTGTATGTCTATGTGAATAATTGGCATCAGCTGTAAAACAGGAGTCTTCTAAATGCTGGGTAATTGAAAAAAAGAAAGTATTTCAGAGCACTTGGACCTCTAATTCCTTCTCAATTACAAAAGTATTATATAAAGCTGTACATTCATATTAAAAACACATTAAATAATAATCATGAATATAATCTAAAATAATAAAGTAACTGTAAGTAGGTGCTTGGTGTGAATTATCTGTAACATTTTTGTGATTATTCCTTAATTTATTGCTCCATAATATGGAAGCTTTTCTGCCTTTCAGTATGCATGGCAGCCTAATCTTATATTTCCTTCCCCTGAACTCACTCACAGCTGAACAGTTTGCTCGTATACCATGGCAATGAAAGGAACATTGAATTATGTGAGAAAACAACCTCAGTGTGGCTGCCACTTGGAACCTAGTGCAGAATCACATACTGCAATTGAGATGAAGACCATTGTTGGGGTGACCAGCATCTCTCCAGGGCCCAGCACTCTCCTTCTGTGCTCACTGGGAAGGAGTTCCTAGCACAGAACTCACAATGGTCAGCTCTGGTCTTGGTCCAGCTGCGTATATCAGAGGGGCTACTCCTAACGGTAGCTGAGTCCCAGTAACAGCAGAGGGGAAGCAAGCACATCTGACTTTTCTCCCTACTTTTTAGGCATGTCACTTACCCAGTCACTCTTTAACAGCATTTTGAAAGGATCTCTTCTGGGTTAAGTGCTGTGCTAGGCTCTACGTGAGATACAGGGATGGGATCTCCCTCTCTAGGAGCTCAGAGTTTACCAAAATGAGCTCTGAGAAGGCTGGGGTCTCACCTGGCTCAGTCACACTGTATTCCCAAATCCCAGAAGGTGCTTGGCTCACAATAGGTGTTCAAAAATATTTATCAAATGAATAAATGAATAAAACAATGGATGAATAAGTCTAGTGGGTAGCTCAGATATATTCACGATCAGCTTCTGCTTATTCTGCTTAATAGAGTGCTTATGCAAAATAATACCAAACCTACAATTTGTGGAGCCCTCACTAAGCTGCATGCCACATACTGTTCTATGGACTTTGCACATTATCTATTTTCATCCTTACAACTACCTCTGAATAGTTGTGATTTTTACACCATTGCACATGTGAGCGGATGGTGTGAAGAGATGGCAAGCATTGTGCCCAAGCTCTCACGGTTAGCGATAAAGTGACAACTCAGATTTAGGTCTGCTGATGCTTGAGGTCCTAACCAACACACTCTACTGCTCTCTCTCGGGACTTTATTAATAACCAGAGATTCCAAGTTGAGGGTCCCAGTTTCAGAAGGAAAAGCAGTGGGTAATTTTTAGCCATGGGACATGATAACAAACGCAATCTTTATCCTGTTGTTAGATCATTCTGCTTTCCACAGGGCTTCCCACAGTCCAAGCCCAAAGAAGATGCAGAGAAGAGGCCCTGAGCTGGCTCATCCACTGGTCAGAAGATTCCAGATGACAGAGCTTTCCTCAGAGAAGTCCAGTTTTCATTAGCAGGCAGAAGACAGGTGGTACTCCTTCAAGACAAGCTACAACAGAATACCTTGTTTTGAGCACTTTTTAATATTGAGAATCTCCTAATGACAGCAGAATTAAAGAGTGGGGACAAAAATAGTAAAGGTTTTTTAAAAAGTAACTTTTTTTTCAGTGTACTAATTTCTATATAATATTGTAACAGACATTTCTATATCATATGACAAAGGAAGCTGTCATATACACCACGAATATTTGATATAAATCACAGACTTATAAATTCTAAAGATTATAGTCAGATGACTTGCCCAGCATTTACTTGGGGCATGATTGCAGAGCTAGCTGCAGATGCAATGGGGCAGGTCTGTCTGGAGAGCAGGAGTTGGGGACATTGCAGAGTCAGAGAATCCCCAGAGTCCCCAGCATCTGGGATGGGAACAGCTTAGAATGTGAGGTGGGACAACACCCAAAACAAATGTTACTTCCCTTACAACTGTGCCCACTAGAGTTTTTGGAATCTCCTTTCTCTACACTGAGGCACCGCCTCACGTTTTGAGACACTGCAGCTTCGCTCCCTGGAGAGCAAGAATGTAGGTTGAGGGGTGGTGCCTCTCTCTCGGCATTGTGTGATAGTCCAGGACAGTTGGGCCCATGGAATTGTATTAAATCAGTGGAAGGAGGGTTTACTACACGTAGCTTAGCAAATGGTTTACCTGCTTCTCAGAGTCATCCCCAGATCAGCAGCATCAGCTAGGCCAGGGGTCTGCAATTTTTTTCTTTAAAGGTCTAGAGAATGAATACTTCAGGCTTTGTGAGCCAAAAACAAAACTGAGCATCTTATCTGGGTATTTATTACATAACAATGGAGAAAAAATGAAATTCCAATAAGTTTTCATTGATGAAATTCAAACTATAATACTGGGTACAATTTTTGTGTAATGCAGGTCTACTAATGAAAAGAATGTAATTGTGAGGGGGAACAGAATTTTGCTTAATTAGGGTTCAAAGTTAGTGTTGCCTATCATGGAATAATTTGCAAAGGTTCATCTGTAAAAACTATTATTAACTTGCGGACCTTACAAAAACAGGTGAAAACATGGATTTGGCCCTAGGACTAGACCTGGGAACTGGTTAGAAATGCAAATTATAAGGCCCACTCCAGATCTACTAAATTAGAAAGTCCGGGGGCGGGTCTGGTAACTTGTATCTTAACAAGCCCTCCAGGGTATTCCGATGCACGCTACCATTTGAAAACTACTGGTTTAAAATAAATGTGTAAGGGCCAGAGTTAGCCTTGCCCACCCTGTTATTACCATGGTAACGTGCATTTCTCAATCACGGTCTTCAGCCCGATCTTCCCATTACCATTATTTCAATGAGTTTGGGTGTATATTTACATTTTTAAAAATAACCTTTCGGGTCTTAGGCAACTCAAGAAACATGGCACGCCCACGCCCACTCTGCGATTTCTAAACAGAGAAGCAGGAACTCCTCTGGGAAGTGGCTCACAGCCAGGAAGGAGACAGCACTTCTCAACAATGGTGGGAGGATAAGCTCTCAGGCAAGTCTTCAGTAGGTATCCCTAGAGATCCGTAATAGAAGTTGTGACTTCTCACCTTTACAATTGCTACCTCAGCACTACCTCTGGCCAGTGAAAAATAAACGGAGTTGCAACACAGAGGCTGTTTCTGGATTGAATTGGCGGGCTCGGTGCTATCACCATTTCAAATGATTTATAAATAGTATTTTTGTAACAAACTCAGAGGGAAGAACTATAGAGACTGTCCCCTGGGTTAATTCCCTTACCGCTCTGACTCATGTTTTCCTCGCTAAACCTCTGCCTCAATTTCTCCATGTGTATGATGGAAACAATTAATAAAACCTCCTTGACAGGTTTGTCTTGAGAATAAAATTAGGTTTGGGAAGGTCTCAGCAGTTGATGAATGCTGAGAATTATTCTTATATAAGATTGTCCTAACAAACTGACAAGCTGATGTTGACGTTGACAAAAAGCGTGTAGAGAACCTATTATCCATGCAGTATCTCTCCTGCGACTAAACACACCACTTCCTTCTCCATATGGCATCTTTTAGGCATAGAGAATTTTTTTTTGCCAAAAAATTCAAATGGCTATTTTGACCCATTGGGCAGGAAGCTTGTGCAAACATTTCAAATAGGTTCCCCACCGGCCTGACCCCACTGCTACTCACTCTGAAATTCAGATCCCTTGAGTCACTTGGGGGTTAGAAAACAAAAAGAGAAGGCAGAGGCCATTGTCTGTGGGAGAGCTTGGCAAGTCTTCTAGGAGCAGCTTCCAGAAGGTTCCTCTTAATGTCATTAATTGATCCAATTACCTAGATGACACCAGACCCAAGTGGATGAGAGGTGGAATTTTTACTATTCTTGTTTTAGAATTACGGGGTAAAACCAGGTAGGCTGCAGACCTTAGAGAAGAGCTCTATATTCTCCTACTTTAAAATGTTGCCTAAGATAAGTAACAAACTCAATGTACTTTGCCCTCTGAGAGAGCTCAGAATCCTTGTCCTCAGGAATCATGCAATCAATGCAAAGGTAAGACAAACCCCCAAGTAGGCAGTGTCTAAGTGAGGGCTGATGGAGGTGCTTTTAACAGGAGATGGAAACTGAGGAGGTGGAGAAGAATTTGGAAAATATACCCTGAGGCAAAAATTCAGCTCTGCATCTACTTAAAAAATAAAACTAGCTAGAGTACAACTTCTTTTAACTGGCACTGAAACTGAAGAAAACAGAAAGGAGAAATAATAATGATTTGAAGAAAACTAAGCTGTGAAAAGAACTCCATAGAACAGGACTATAAAATACTTTTTAAAAAAAAAAAGATATACTGGAATTATGGATGAATCCATAATTGTTTCGAAAACTTTTGTTTTAGTAGATGACACTGTTAATTATTATTTTTGAATCCCCACTTCATGCTAAGCTTGGTACTGAGGTTGTATTCATGGTGTATATTTGTTATCTTCGATTCTTTTATTATGAAACTGAGGTGAAGCAGGGACCCCTACTTTTAAAGGAAAATCTTGAGTGTCTTCAAGGGAAAGTCCAGGCACCTAGATATTCCTGAGAAGTAAATGAGCAACTTGATAAGCAAGAAGGTAACAGTAGCTTAAAATGATAGCCAAGGAAGCCAGAATCATGAGATATTTGTTCCCTATAGAAAGTAAAGATAAGGTCGTAGTGTATGTCCCTGAGTTGTTTTTCAGAAACACAGACTCCCACCAAATGGACCCACTGGCAGAGAGACCTCAGATGAGGGGGTGCTAAGGACTGAACTCTGACTGCCATGTGTTGTTTGAAGTTTCTTTCTGAGGGGCGTGGAGGAAGTCACAACCACGAGCCAGATCTCATTTGCTTTTCTGCTGATTCCAAGTCTTTACGACAAAGCTTCCCTTCTTTAACCAATTGCAAATCAGAGAATCTTTGAATCTGTGTATGACCTGTAAGCCCCCACTTCAAGATATTCTGCCTTTTTAGGCCAAACCAATGTATAACCTCCATATATTCATTTATGATTTTGCCTATAACTTCTGTTTTCCTGAAATTTACCCCTTCTGTTAAAAACCCTTACCTGCAAGCCACTGGGGAGTCTGAGTCTTAAGTGTGAGCTGCTGTATTCTCCTTGCTTGGCACTCTGCAAATAAAACACCCTCTTTTCTCCCACGGCATAAACTCAGTGTGCATGTTTGGCCTGACTGCACTGGGCAAGCAGGCCCTCGTTCGGCTGGGTAACAAAAACCAAGAATTTTAAAACAGAAAGTACCTCAGTCTATTCCCAGAAATAATTCAAGTGGCTTTTAGATGGTAACTTATTCAGGCCTCTATTAGTCCGTTCTTACACTATTATAAAGAACTACCTGAGACTGGGTTATTTATATAGAAAAGAGATTTAATTGACTCACAGCTCCGCAGGCTTGACAGGAAGCATGACTGGGAGGCCTTAGGAAACTTACAATCATGGCAGAAAGCGAAGCGAAAGCAGGCACCTTCTTCACATGGCAGCAGGAGAGAGGGAGAAAGAGTGAAGAGGGAAGGGCCACACAACTTTTAAGCCATAAGATCTTTGAGAACTCAGTCACTATCATGAGAACAGCAAGAGGGAAATCCGCCCCCATGATCCAATCACCTCCCACCAAGCCCCTCCTCCAATTCGACGTGAGATTTGGGTTGGGGACACAAATCCAAACCATATCAAGGCCTGATTGTATCAGGAGCTAACTGGTTCTGAGAATCTTCTAATCCCGAGCCTCTGATAAGCAATGAACATTGACTACTGACGACAAATAATGCTTTTGTTCTAATTTGTTTCCTAACTTGCAAGCAAGTAGTGATAAGAGGGAATGGACAAAAACGGAGTTTTCAAAAGTAAGTTCTAGCCACGGGGTGAGTAAGCCTTGCTTCCTCTCCAACTTCAGAATCCTTAAATGACTTTGGCTAAACTGCAAAGTTTCATGTGGCTCCATTTCTTTATTTGTAAATGGCTTTGGTATTTTATATTTTGCAATTATATATTTATTATCTTGTAGTTAGCTTAAGAGTTCTCACTGTTCTTAGTAACATTTTCTTTTTTATTATAATTACAAAACATATCTATGGTCTCTTTAATAATGATTGACAATAAAAGAAAAATACACAAAGAAAAGAAGTTTTAAAAATATTACCCAAGGGCAGGGCACGGTGGCTCATGCCTGTAATCCTAGCACTTTGGGAGGCTGTGATGGGCGGATCATGAGGTCAGGAGATAGAGACCATCCTGGCTAACATGGTGAAACCCTGTCTCTACTAAAAATACAAATATTAGTGGGGCGAGGTGGCCGGCGCCTGTAGTCCCAGCTACCCAGGAAGCTGAGGCAGGAGAATGACATGAACGCGGAAGGCAGAGCTTGCAGTGAGCTGAGATCGCACCACTGCACTCCCGCCTGGGAGACAGAGCAAGACTCTGTCTCAAAAGAAAAAATAAATAAATAAATAAAAATAAAAATATTATCCATGAAGTCCCATCACCCAAGGAATACGTGCCATGCAATTTTTAAATGGGTTTCTTTACTGTCTCTTTGATTCTGAGCTCCAGCAAATAGAAAACTGACGTTCTGAGAAGCCAGAGCTCGTCTGAGGCAACACTGTGAATGTGGAATTTCCCTTCTATTTTGTTTGAGTTAAGGAATGCATTTGGATGCAAGTTACCAACAAAAAAACCTACCAATAATGACTTAATCAAAGAAGGGAGGGTTGCTGCTCACATAATAAGGAATTGGAAATCGGTAGGGCAGGATTGAGACACTGGCTCAGGGATGCACCAGGAACTCAGGTTCTTTTCTATGCTGTAGTATTCTAAGCAAGCTGGAATTTATTCCCAGGCTAGAAGGTATCCTTTTATTTAAATTTAAATAAATAAAAGCTTTCTCAGAAGCCATCCCTTGCAGACTTCTGCTTCCAACATGCAGTCAGAACTGGGCCACAGAGCTCAGTGATGTCATGCGGGATAATGTGGATATCTGGCTTCCCAGCCTCTAGAGTAGAAGACAAGGAAAGGTTTAGCAGCAACTTTTAGGTAGCCAAACAGCAGTATCTGTTGCACACACCTATCAGTTTCCAATTTCCAAAATCATTTACATTTGAGTTATACTTTTTTTTAATTCTAATGTTCTGTTTTCACTTAGTACATCATGAACATTTCATGTCAACATTATATGCAGTTACTCTACAGCAGAGATCAGCAAGCTATGACCTAAAAAGCAAAGCCATCCCATTGCCTGTTTTTGCAAATAAACGTATTGAAACACACTCACACATCACTCATTCTTACACATTGTCCATGGCTGCTTTTGCACTACAGTGTCAGAGTTGAATATTCTGATAGAGACCGTAGGGTGGGCAAAACCTAAAATTCTTACTGTCTGTTTTGCAGAAAAAGTTTGCTGACCTTAATTCTACAGCATTGTTTTTAATGGATGCAGATTTTTTCATACAATGGATGGATAGAGATGGATCACTTATAAATGATCTAACCAATTCTCTACTTTTCAAAATTGAAGTTTTCTAGTTTTCACCATTTTTAAGAAAGTAATGATGAACATCAATGTACGTAAATTTTTGCATGTCTGATTATTTTTATAGGAAACAAGGGAATATACTTCAGTTGTTAACAGTGTGTTCTCTAGAGTTTGGCTGCTTACGTTCAAATTCTGACTCTACCAATTTGTCAGCTGTGACCTTGGGTAAATTATTTAACTCCCATGAACCTCAGTTTTCTCTTTTGCCGTTCTAATGGGAGTATAGAAATAGCTTGTCAATATCTTAATTTGCATTTTCCTAATGGCTAGTGATGTTGAACATCTTTTCATAGACTTATGTGTCATCCATAAATCCTCTTTGATAAAATGTTCATTTTATAGCACATTTTCCTATCAGATTGTTTTTTCTATTACTGTTGAGTTTTAACATCTCTTTGTATATTCTAAATAAGAGTCAGATATGTGGTTTACAAATATTTTCTCACTGTCTATAACTTATCTTTTGATTCTCTTAACAGGGTCTCCTGCAAGGCAAATATTTTAAATTTTGGTAAGGCTCAACTTATCGATTTTTTTTTCCATTTATGGATTGTGCTTTTGGTGTCATGTTGAAGAACTCCTCATCAAGCCCCATGTCCCACAGATTTTTTTCCCATGTTCTAAACATTTTATAGTTTTATTTTGTTTTTAAATCTGATTCATTTTGGGTTATTTGTTTAAGCTATGAGTTTTTTTTGTCTAGATTGGTTTGTTCATTATTGTTGGGTTAAAAAAAGGCTGTGGAAGACAGACAGCTGTATTTTCTTTAAAAAAATCTGCAGACTGGGGAGGCACAGCTTTCAATATAAGTGAAAATGTGCTCTCCTAAGAACAAAGGGAGGGTCTGGCTTAAACAGGGAAAGTTTCTCACCCCAATTCTCAATCAGGTCCACTTATGCAAATGAAGGATTTAAACTTGTTCAGATCTGATTGGGTGGCTTCCAAGCCCCAAACTAGAAGTCTCTGTCAGATAGTTCCTTGGCCGGGTGGTGGGGAGAGGGTGTTTCTGGCCACAGTTGATCTAGGCACCAGCAGAAACTGGTTTGGCTTAATCATACAAAGGGAGGTCCTGCAACACTTTGGCAACACTTTTCTGAGAACACTGACTATAGGACACCACCCCTCACCCAGCCATGGCTGCCTGATTCTGTTTTAACTTTGAGCACCTCTGCTGGTTACGGAGAATCCGTTTTATCTGTTGGCCAGGAACCTACCTTAACTCTATCAATGTGGACTCATGGATTCTTATTTTATTCAATTACTGTTATTATTCATTTTGTGTACACCTTTAATCCAGAAATTCTCCTTCTAAGACTTTTCCCAAAGGTAATAATTAGTATCCCATCACTACTTTTTTTTTCTCTAAAAGTGCCTTGGCTCCTCATACCTCTCTATTCTTACACATAAACTTTAAAATATTCTATTTTACTTTGTTGAGACATGTTTTACATAGCATAAAATTCATCAGTTTGAAGTATACAATTCAATGGACTTTGGTATATTTAAAGACTTGTGTAACCATCATCATGGTTTCATTTTAGAACATTTTCATCACTCCCCCCACCGAAAAAAAAAAAAAAAAAAAAGAGGGGGAAGAACCCTTTGTGCACATTTGCAGTCACTCCTCAATCCCATCCCAACCCCCGGGCAACTACTAATCTAGTTCTGTCTCTCTAGATTTGCCTTCTCTAGACTTTTACTACAAATGGAGTGATACATTCCAATATGTAGTTTTGTGTGACTGGTTTATTTCACTGAGCATAATGCTTTTGAAATCATCCATGTTGTGGCAAGTAATCATAATCCATTTCTTTTTATTGTTGAGTAACATTCCATGGCATGGATATGTCACATTTGATGATTCATTCACTAGTTGATGGGTATTTGAGTTGGTTCTACTTTTTAAGCTACCATGAATAATGCTGTTATGAATATTCACTTACAAGTTTTATGTGAAAATTTGTTTACATGTCTCTTGAGTAGATCCCTAGAATAATGTTGATAAGTTAAAAAGACAAATCCAATCAGATATTGATTGGAATTGCATGAAACAAAAGGAATAATTGACATGTTTACAATATTGGTTTTCTATTCAGAAATAAGGCATTTCTCTGTATTTATTCAACAGTTAGAGAACCTCCTTCTAGTTCTTCTTGCTTATATAGGCTCCTTGATTAACAGGATGCTGTCTAATAATTTTAATGTATTTTTGGATAATCCCTTTTGCCCACCAATCTGTTCACTGTCCAGTACATGGAAGGAGTGCAATAGATAACTGGCCAGTCACTTTCTTTGGTGTTAAGGATGCAGCAGTGAACGAGATGATGTAGCTGCTCTTGTTGAGCTTACTTTCTAGCTGAATAAAGGAAGAATTTACCTGAAATCTTAAAATAGGTGAAGAGTTGTGAAGCAGTGGTAGTAGTTAGTGAATGAGAATGAGAAATGGTGGAATTCTAGGTTCTAGAGGCCATGGCCATCTTTTCAACCTAGAATGTCTCTGAGATACAAATCACCCACATTTTTTTAGACTAGCATGCAACTAAGGTTTTGTCCAGCTCTTCAAGCACATAGTACTGGGAAGATCTATGACAAAGATCTATGTAGTCTTTGCTAATTGCAGGACACGAGGGAAGAATCGGTGAGCCATACTCTCAGAAATTAAGTTAACTGCAATAAAGCCAATGCAACTTCTATTTACAACGTCATCAGTTTGTAAGATCTTGTAATCCCTGTAATTCCTCAGATGTATTATTTACATTATGCAGGCTACTGGCTCATGAGATTGACAGCAAAACTCTAAAAAACGTTGCTGCATTTAGTTGGAGGATATGAGAAAAATGGTAGCCTAGCCAGGAAAATGCCCACAGGGGAGAGTGCATGGAGGGAGTCTGTCACAAGTAGAAAGCTAGCAGAGTTCCTTGGCCTGCTAGAAGAAGAAAAGAAACACCCAGAGAGGCTGTGTAGATGAAGAACAGGGGCTCACATGAGAAGAAGTGCTTCCACCAGAGGCACAGGGTTGATAACCATTCTGCCTGAGAATCCTACCAAGAGTGGGGGCTTCAGGAAGAACAGCCTCCAAAGCCTCCTAGAGAGTTTTGCAAACAACTAGTCCATCATGATCAGCCTCACACAGAGATACTGTGTTGAAAAAGTTAGATAATCTATTGAATGAACACTAATAATAAAATGCTGAAGACAGAAATACAATAGAAGTGTTTGAACTACATGTAAGCGTATCACCTGGCTTAGGTAGAGAAATATATTTCATAAAATACTTCTTCAAAAATAGACTCAAAGCGGTTAACCTCTTTCTCTGTCTTGAAACAATACAGGCCCCTAGGTACTTGTCCCTCTGTGGATAATGAGATCTTGAATACAGATAACTAGAAGATTAATTCCCCTTGTGATCCTGAGCTTCTACAGGTTCACTAATGATCAGGAGGAGGGAGTAAACAGTACCCTAACAAATGGTGAGACAAAACGAAGAAGGTGTCATAGACACTGTAAAGATAGAGAAATGATAGCAAAGGGTTTGTTTTCCTAGGATGAAGAAAATGCACTAGGAAAAACCAAATGACATTCAGCTGGGAAAAAAATGCCAACTAATACCTCTGGGGCATTGTCTAGAGAAACAAGGTAGTTAATGAGCCAAATAAACCTGAAAATCCATGTTGCTGAAAGAAGCTAGAAAGAAAGCAGGTAGGTGTTTGCCGTGTGATTGCAAAGGTCAATATGTTAAGTAGCAAACAAAAATAATGGCCAAAGACAGAGATTCTTAGTACCAAACCATTCAATAGCTAAGACCATGTTTTTTAAAATTATATTCTTTGAGAAATACCGGTTTTCCATAACTAGGTCAAGATGTCCCATGGCTCAAATAGAATGAGTGTGTTCTTTTCCAATTTTTAGGAAAAATAATGTTATCAGACAAAGGTTCATAGCTTTAAGGTTTTCTTCTATAAGTATTCCTTGCATGTTTGATGTGTACTATATTTCTATGTAAGAATCGAATGTCAGATGGTTTGTGATAGATTCAATCAAAATCATATGTGAATTTATTTTAAGTTTGATATGTCATAACATTCCAAGAAGCACTCTGAGATTTTCAAATGTCCCACCTCCTGAAGAGATTTGCGAATTGCTACTCCAGCTGAAGACAAAGTACAAACCCAAACCAGTAGCTTCTGTGTGTTGTGGGACATTGTAATTTTACCACGTTTTGTATAAGCCAATGTTTCTGGTTGCACAAGAGAAGCAGAAAAAGTGGGCTAATGAGCATTACCTAAAGGACCTATCCCTAGTTTCCACAGCTGTAAGTGAGAATATGAGGGCTCGGAGAACAGGAAGGAATCTTAAAAGCCATCTAGTACTTTTTTAAACCACATCATTTGATACCAACTATTCAACATTATGCATCATTTAAATAGTGCATTAATATGTATTGGGTCCAA
Source organism: Rhinopithecus roxellana (assembly GCF_007565055.1). Classification (NCBI taxonomy): domain Eukaryota; kingdom Metazoa; phylum Chordata; class Mammalia; order Primates; family Cercopithecidae; genus Rhinopithecus; species Rhinopithecus roxellana. The sequence goes on from NC_044569.1 coordinate 12,390,822, forward strand.
CAGGTTATGCAATATGCCCTTGAGATTTTCATGGCTGAAAAAGCAAAGAAGGAATGAAATTATCTAGTTTGACTTTCTGCATCCTTTAAATATTTATTTAAATGTCCTATTTAGGACATTTCAAGTCTCCCCCTCACCTGTGAGGTGAAGAGATCACCCAGGGAAAAGGTTCAGTGCTTTGACATGGTTTAGAACCTGTCTTGCTTAGAGACAGAAACTAGCTGACATTTTGATATCTCCACGGGCCAGTAGAGACAGGAACAGAAAATCAGAGCACCAGCTCCATTGATGAAATCCTGCGGTCTTGTAACTTCCTCAGAGGTGAACAGCATGGCCCATGACCCCAGTCCAGCCGGGATTCCTCACCTCACCTTCCACTGTGGCAGGCTGCAGGGCAATTCCTTTACTGCTTACAAAACGAAAGCTGCAGAAATTCTCTGAGTTCCCACATTTCTAGAATAAGCCATTAAACAGATCTGTGTTCTGATGCCTCCCTTGGGTTGTGGATTCTTAGTCTTGATCATATATATACATATATTTATCTCTGTGAATGGAAAAAACATTTCCTGAAACCCTTCACTGCCCTGAAAAAAGTGGAGCTATAACACTGATTAGTATCAAATTTCCAGAAAGTATAATCTTTCTATCATTGCATTAATATTAATGTCATCAAAAGTCAGAAGCTGTAAGTGATTGGGAGGAATCTGGAGGAAATCTGTGACACAGCCTCTTTGTAAGGTGAATATATTAAGCTCTTACACAATGGGCTGTAAATACCTCTCTCTCTCCCTCTCTCTGTAAATTTTTCAACAATCAAGCCCTGACCTTTGTGGGCCATGGCTTTGGAAAATAATGAAATTCAGAAATATTTTGAAATATTATCTCTGATTTTTCTGCATATCATTTTCCAATACACCATATCATTATTTTGCCTCTGTAGAGAGCTATGTAATCACTTTGCTTTGCCTGTCAAGAAGTGATGTTGGCATCTTTCTCACTAGAAAAGAAATATTTGTGATGTTTTTCCGATGTATTGATACTTTAATCTTCTTTAGTGTAAAGAAGTCAGCTCAGATTGTAAGAGTTTATCTTCTTTAGTATAAAGAAGCCAGCTCAGTTTGTAAGATTTTATAGAAATTCAGGACTAAATTTAGTGTGAAAAATGTTGTGTGCATTTTTCCTTCCGAGAATATACACGTGTGTGTGTGTATATATACACACATACTACTTACTACTTTAGAGCATTTTAATTGTTTAACATATCTTTTATGGTTGGCATAAGATCAGAAGAGTTTCACTGGATAAAAGCATGTCATCAATTTTGATTTACTCATTTTATATATTAGATCTATATATGCTGTGTGATGATAATTTGGGAGAGGCAGTTTTCACTTTCGCTATGACTCTGTATTTACACCCCTAAAAAATATAAATGTCTTACAGATGTTGCCATGGGGTCATCTGAAAGGTGTGTGCAAAAAGAATTGTTGGCACTACTTCAAGTGTGAAATTTCATGTCACAGTGTGACCCTTTGGTCCCTTACACATGAAGTTACATGTTTAATAACTCAGCAGTGGAGATTTCCAAACACTGTGGGGATACTAGAGGCCCACCCCGATTCCTAAACGGTGGGACTCAGAGGATGCTCCAATGGCATGGGTGTGAGATTTAAGGAAACCTAAGCCTACTGCAAAATGCAATTGCTCTCAGAGGGTAAGGCTCAGAAGATAAGGAGGTGAGAGAGTGGAGACCAGGAAGCCACTGCTGCTTGGCTGGGACTCATTCAGAACTACAAAGCATTCTGGGGAACCATCATGTATCTTTCAGATCTGACCCAAACTTCATAGGTAGTGCTTGACCTTGACTGCATCTCCAGTACCCAGCATAGTGCCCGACAGGGAATGGCCACTCTGTAACTATTCACCATCATCATCACACAACCATTCATATCTAAATAATACTTTACAGGCCTCATTGCCTATACCCCAAGCAACATCTACAGTGGCAGCTCCATGATTTCTGCATGGAATAGGCTTAGGGACAGTGATATGTACCTAGCCAGTACTCATCTTTTTCTTCCATCTAGTCACTTGGCAGGGCCCTGTAGGGGCAGTGGAGATGAGGCGGGACCAGATTGCCCCTTCTCTACAAATAACTGATGGTGTCACTGCCACTGATGATCTCATTTCTTCCTCACAACTACCCTGAAAAAGTTATAAGTCACCCTCATAGGCAATACAACTATATGCAGAGACTTAAGTAACCTGCTTAAGGTCATATGATTGGAAGAGGCTTAATTACTCAGGTACAAATGGCTTAAACCCAAAGAGTAATCCCAAAGTGGAGTAAATTTGATCTCCCGGAAAGCTGAATTAAGGCCCCAAATTCACCACGCCTGTTTCCTAAACAGATGCACAGATCGGAAAAAAACCACCAAGTTTTAACTTTCCTCTTCTACTTGAGCTAAAAAACACATGCTGCTGCCCTATGTAAGAAACATACATTTAGCCACAGGTGTCACAGACCTCCAGGTTCACTATTTGAAACACACATTTAAAAGCAAGATATTCTTTCTCACACACACACACAGCTCCACAAGCATAGGATGGTAACGATGGGGATCATTTAAATTTTGTTACCCTATCCCTAAAAGGAGAAGATTAGACTACAGCAGTGGTTCTTGAGGTTTAATGTGCATGCAAATCACCTGAGCATATTGTGAAAATGAAGATTTGGAATCATCGGCTTTGCAATGGACCCCAAGATTCTATACTGCTAACCACTTCCCAGGTGGCACTGATGCTGCTGGTTCTTGGATTATAATTTGAGCTTTAAGTACCTTAAGGTCCCTTCCCACTCTACATTTCTTACCATCTCTGTCAATGGCACACTTAGCTGCCTGCTACCTAGACCATCATGTCTTCCCTGCCACCTTATGTGGCCCCGTATACCAATCAAAGAGGTTATGCCCCATCCTACCCCTTCCCTCCACTCACCCAAATCCATGCCAGGTCAAGCTGGGGATCCAGACTCATGAAGTATTCCCTAACGAATTTTCTCCCTCAATGATCTTTTTCTTCTTTTTTTCCCAAGATGTACTGATGAATCTAATAGATTATATGCTAATAACACTGTGTCCTTCATTATTTTTTCCCCAGGAATACTTTCAAATGATCAACTCCTTTTCAGCTTTCAGTTCTCAGTGGAATGACACTCCTTGGAGAAGCCTTCCCTGAATTCCCAATCTAAATTGTTCTCTCTTGCTGCCCGTGTGACCAGTCACAGCAACCTCTTTTAATTTCTTCGTACCACTCACCAAGATTTGAAAATTTCTCACTTGCTTATTTGTTTTTTATCTCACACCCCCACCACTGAGAGTGACCGTGTTTGCACAGATCACCACTACTCTATCCCTAGTGCCTAGAATGATAATGATAACACAGTAGATACTCAGTAAATATTTGTTGAGTGAATGATCCAGGAATCATAGAATGCAGTACACAGAGGTGCTTAAGAAAATCCTTACTGGATGAATCAGAGCTCTGCCACCGAAGTAGCAATCCTGAAATTGCTACTTGGAATTCTTAGGTTTCTGTCTTTACTTTTGAAAACTAGTTCTTTATCTGCATGTTTCCTTTTTCCTGTGGTGTACACACAGCAGCTCACATCACAATTAATTTTGAAAGCAGATCAGACATGTGAGCAATTAGCTCTCAGTAGGACAAGTTATCTCTCCATAGCACTTGTAGATTATACAAAATGATATGAATGACATTAGTGTGGACATTTAGGATATGTTTTGGGAACACAGGGCACATTTAGCTGCGGGTCTCATCTTGGCTGTTCCACTGATGGAGCCCTCCCAGCAAAGTTTTTTCCAAGCTCAGCTTTGATCTGCTTTCAGGCCTGCCAACAAACGCTAGTTTCTCATCTCAGACCTCAATTATTTCGCAAGAACCGCACAGAATCCAGCTTTGATGGTGTACACGAAAAATGGTAGAAAATTCAGGCTATTGGGGAAAACTGAATGTATAAAAATGAACCCCACTGACTAGAGACAACTACTCCTGGTAGGTCTCTCACTGAGAAAGACAAATGAATGGGGCTGAAGACAGAGATGGAAACTGTCATTGCTACATGCTATTGACCTGGAATGGAGGCAGCAGAACCTGTCTGATGTGTTCTAAGGGTGGCTATTTAGATCTTGCACCATTTCTTTTTTCCACTGTTTCTGTGGTGGAGGTGTTTGGGCTTGAACTTTGATTCCTCTCAGAAATACAAGAAATGGACTTGATCTTGACCTTAACACTAGCATAAGTTTACCCTTGGTTTCAAAGCTGAAGTTCTTGAAAGTGAGTTGAGCTCTATCTCTTCAGAAGTTCATTTGTGGGACCCTGGGGACTGGATGCAGGAGCAACTGCCCGTCCCTCTAGCATGGCAGTGTTCCATAGGAAAGGGCTAGAAACACAAACCATGCAACCTCTAACTGTGAGAAACCCCAGGGCTAAGCCCAGTTCGGCTTGGAAACACTATCCTCAGGCTTTGAAGTTCTGTTGTTCCATCCAGGCTTTGCTTGTGTTTTCTTTTTCTGCTTATTCTCTTCCAAAATAAACTTAATGTTGCATTTCACGTTTTCTTTCTTATCAAGCCCTTCTGTCCTTTGCATGTTCCATGAGAAAATTGAGAAGCTATCAGGTACACTGTGGTGGGGTTGCAAGTAACATATAGGATGCCTAGTTAAATCTGAATTTTAGGTAAACAACGAATCGTTTTTTAGTGGAAGTGTATCCCATGCAATAGTTTTATTTGCTAAATCTAGTCACTCTAGTTGTATGCCTATTGTTTTATTTTGTCATGTTTTTTTTGTCATTTTGATTTTTATTGGCAGAGGTATGAAAAGGGTAAAGAAGGAATGAAGAGGAGTGATTTTGTATCCTGTTTTTGAGCTGGGGTTGACCGTTTCTGTCTTCTTATGTAGAGATGTCATACAAAGCCTCGAAGGTCCTTTCTACGAAATCTTCCAACTTCTGGTCTGAAGAATGTCTCTTGGTTGTGTTTTTGCAAATTTCTAATTTGACTACAGTGTGCCATGAGTTTGAAATCTGAGTTCTTGAGCAAATTGAAATTAAAGGGTCCGGGTTAATTGCAAAATGAGCAAAGTTGCAATGGAGAAAGTGTTTTCATTCTCATATGGAGCAAGCTTTCTGGAGTGACACTGGACCTATGTCATGTGGGTAGGAGTAGTTCAATCACAACAGCTGATCCTGTAACCCTACTTCAGAGATAATAAGTACAGATACAGTTCCATGTGGACCCCAGAAAATAGGAATGGAACAGGAGAGTGAGGGTATCAAGCTGGGAGATGTTAGGACCAATAAGGTGATAGCTAAGTGTAATGAGTGCTTACTATGTGCTAAGTATTAGCCTACACTGACTACACTCTTTAAATCTTTACTATAACGCTATGAATAGGGTATCAGTGTCATTATCCCCATTACAGATGGGGAAACTGAGGCAGACAAGATTAAGTAATTTAGTTAGTGGAGGAGATAAACTGGCTCCAGAACTCACAACACTAAACTACTTACTTCTGCAGCCTGTACTATCTGTGAGAGAAAGGTGTGTGCAGTGGCAGGAGTTGCTGAGCTGTTGGTATAAGCAGACTCCCCTTCTCTGGCACACTTCTAGAGACCAAGAAGGTCCTGTGTGTGCCCATGGTAGGCCACTGTCTTCCCCTACACAGCCCTGGGAGCACAGGCAGGTGAGTCAAGCACACCAGGCTAGATTGGTGAAGTGATCAGGGAAGTAAATGAGATGTGAATAAATTATGAGACTGAATAAATTATATAAGGATTCTTTTTAAGAAAGAGCAAATGAAAGGTTGCAGGTCAGAATTTAATCCAACTAAACTAAGCTAATCTTTATCCTCTTCTCTTTTTTTCCCAGGGCCTTCATTACACTCCCTGCTACAAGGTCAGAAGGTTGTGCCGAGCTCCACAATCTGGAGGCTCTAGTGGATTATTAAGATTAGGTGGCCATAGCTCTTCAGTCCTCAGCATGGTGAAAGTGCGGTCCCACAATCTCAGAAATCATCCAAACTGAAATGGCCAGTGAAATTAAAAGGAAAATAACTCCAGAAGGGCCAAGAGTATCCTTGTTCCTTTAAAAGTAACTCTACATAACTTGAAAGCCCCTGGGAATGTATGTTGATTCTGTATTTACAGAGGGGATAAAGGACTCCACTGGAAACAGATGTGATCTGTTTGATTTCCTCTGATACCATGAGCTGAAAACAAAGAAAATTACTGAACGTGATAACACTCAGGTTAAATAAAACAGTTCAAAATTCCAAAAAGCCCAATTTGGAAGGAAGCCTTTGAGTCATAAGCCATAAATTTTGTTGCAATCATCAACATAAGAAAAAACTAGCTATGTCCCAAGGCCCTTTGTCTAGAAAAAAATTCTTTTCTTCTCCAAATCCCTCAAATGAGTTTTAAATGTGCAAATGATGGCTATAATTTACACAGAAACTTGAAACTATTAGCAGTTTAATCCACCTAAAATCCTAATGAAGTTCTGCAGTATTATTCCTGTTTGTACAGCCCAGCAAACAGAGGATAGGAACTGCCACCCATAGACTCTGGCAGCTAGCTGTGCAATGAAATGAGACTGTAGGCCCAATCTTTGTACACAATACCAGATTATTATTGGTATTCAAGAGATCTGGAGGTTCAGAGCCAAAAAGTCTTTAGAAAACGACAACTAGATCTTATTATTTCTCCTTTGCAGTGATTTCTCTAAAAAGAAACAGCCCAATGTGAGATTTAAAACTTTCCCTTCATTACGGTTTGTTTTCTAACAGCCTGAATCTGAGCAGGAATAGGTAGGGGGAAGGCGGTGGGTTCCGGACATCCTGATCATCATTCAGATTCGTTATTTGCTTGAAAAGGGTGACAGAGGCCACCTTTCCAACAGGTGAATGCAGGGTTGCCTTTTAGAAAACACTTCTGCTTCGTTCCCTCCTGTCCCTCACCGTCTCTATCCCCATCTCTTAGATCACTGTTCACATTTATATCATTGAACTTGTAAATTTTTGTCTTTATTGTTCTTTTTGAAACGTGTCTGCTCTAGATTTAAGCACAAGTGAATGCTGTGTATGTGGGGAACAATCTTGTAACAGGAGCTGTGGGCAGCAGAGCCCTCCTGTGTGGGTTTTGTGGACCCCTGAGCAGCAAAACTCAGAATATGTAACACCCACCCAATTTTGTCTGGATCCAAAATTTCAGACAGCACTTGCTTCATCTGCTCTTCTGTTCCTTTCTTCCTGAATCCTGGCTGCCTCATTTCAACAGATAATTGAAATCTTTCTCACTTTCTCAATAATCTTTGGGGAAATTCCACTTTGAAATTATCTTTTCCCTGTCATTTTTACTTTACAGTTCAGAGGACAGGGATGAGCTAGGAAACAGGATCTCTCTATCTCTCTCTTTCTCTCTCTCTCTCCTTCTCTCTTTTTTAAATGACGTAGGGAGTTTGGACATCCTCCCTACCCCCACCTCCCCTCTTTGATTCTAACCTGGATTTCTGGAGAATTATAGTTTTCCTTTTAACGCTTGCTGATTACCGGACCGGGAGGAGCAGGAGGGGCTGCTGCCCAAGGAAGAGCCCGGGAGCCCATTCTGATCTCCGAGGAGCCCCAGCTGCCGGGTCCCGGTCAGGCTGGTCACAAAGCCCGGCGGGGCTGAAGCGCGAGCACATCTGACAGCGCCTTCCACGCGTCCCGCGGTGCGCCCGGCTCGGCGGGGGCGGCTCCACTCCGCCGGGGCCCGAGTTCGTTGGGGGACAACTTACTGTGCTGGCCGAGCATCCACACTGCAAACTCCCAAGCGGGAGGGGGAAAACAACCCAGGCTGTGCCGTGCCGAGGAGTAGAGGCAACAAAAGACCGAGACACGAGGGGAGGGAGGCAGACACGGAGGGAACGCGGACTCTGGCCCTTCGCTCCCCGAGAGCGCCCCTCGGATGCTGCTGGGGAGACCCTCCAGGCCTCTCTTTGGGGCCTCTGGGGCCCGCGGCTCAGACAGGTAGTTGGAAGAAAGAAGAACAAAGCTGCCCGCGGAGGCAGGCGGCGGTCTCGGGGCGCCTCGGGGCGGGAAGAGCCGAGGCCGAGGAGGCGCCCCGCGCCCCCTGCCCCGCGGCCCCAGCGCCCTGCGTCGGCTGCCTCCGCCGCCTCCCCTCGCGCCTCCTCCTCCCAGGGGAAGCGGCGCTTCCGAAGGGACGGGCGGCGGGCGGCGGGCGGCTGAGGACGCGGGGGAACTGGGAAGGCCGGCGGCGTGGGGGGGCGCTGGGGGAGGGGGCGGGACGGGGGGCGGGGGCGCCCCCCCCAAGCCGCCGAGCCGGGCGGGCCCCGACCGCCACCCTGCCGCAATTTCCCTGTGTCATGGCTCCGGTCTCTTAGCAACAGCCGCCAGTCCGGCCGCCCCGAGCCGCCGCCGCGGGCTCAACTCCACCCGGCGGAGCCCGGCGCGCAGCAGCCACACAAAAGAGGCGCGAGGGCCGGCGGCGCCGCCTCGGGGACCCGCCCGGGAGCGCCGCGCGAGGGGACGCAGCGAGCGGGAGAATGAGCGGCCGAGAGGAGGGCTCCGAGGCGGGATGCGGGAGGCAGAGGACCTGACACTTCTTGGAAACTCTTGGAAATGGCTCCCGCCACAGCGCCGGAGGGGGCTGCCAGTCTGGGGTGGGCGCTCGCCCCTGCGGGGCTGCTGAGCCGCGCTTGGATGCAGGGCCCGGGGGCGCTGTCCCTGCGCTCCGCCGTCGGCTCGGGCTGAAAAAGTTTCTCCATGGTTCCTTTGTGTCGCTCGAGAGCCCGTTCGCCGGCCCCGACCTCCCTCGGTCTCCCTGGGTAAGTGAGCGATCTTGTGTGCCGAGAGTGCTGCCATTTTGAGCAATTCTGCCAGTCCCCAGCCCCTGAGGGCCCCTCCCCGCCCCTCGGGTCCCCGAACCCCCGCGCCCCGGGCTAGGGTTCCTGGAGAGGCTTTTTCCTGGGCTGGCTACACGGGATGCGCTGCCCAGAAAAAGCTAGTTCCAGATTGCTCTCACTTCGCTGCTGCCTGTCTTCTTTCCAGAGGCGGACTCCCAGCTGCTGCACTCATGTGACTCCGGCCAACATCAATAAGCAGACCAAAGCCAGGGGCCAGGGGGTCGCCGCCCTGCCAGTGAGGGACCGGGGGTCGAGGACCTGGGTTGGGTGCCCGGCACAGCACAGCGCTGCCAGCCTGTGGGCTCCGAGCCTCCGAGCCTCAGAGTGGGGCTTAATCCATCATGAGCGGAGAACTTGAATGTCTCTCTTGGAAGCAGTTGTATTTTTAGACCTCCCTCCTTTGCTTCCCCCATCCTCCATTCTTTAACCACGGTAAGACCAGCTCCAGGCAGTAAACTGAGAGGGCAGCCAAGCTTGACTGCTAAGTTTGTTTTCTTTCATTAGGTATAAAGGAAAACCTCAAAGGTGGGTCTCCCGTGGCATCTGACCTTTGTCTGTATTTCGTGTCAGATGGTGACACATTAAAAGGGAGTACAGCCTTCAACTATTAAACTCATTTGAAAGATGTGCGGTAAAGGACTGTTGAAATCCATTCCTTACAATCTACCGGAGCCAAAGCTGCTTTGCTGAGGAGAAATCCAAGTGAGTTTCCCCCTCCCCAAGACATCCAGCCTCCTGGTGCACCTGATCAATGCCCAACCAAACATGTAGCCTTTCTTCGGTGGGAGAGCCACCCTGCCAACTGAGTCTGAGTTCGCTTCTTAAAAAATGTCTGGTCCTTAAAGCCTTCTTAAGATAACCACGGATCTCCGGATTATTTAAGATGCTGGATTCCAAGGATCACTTAAAACAACAGTCTCTATATTACAACCACATAATAAATGTGCCTATTTATTTGGGATGAGAGATAGACAATATATATTTTTTTCAATTTGTACTTACTGGTGCAGCTTAAAGGTTTATAGATGTATTCTCTATACTGACCCCTCTCTTATCTACCTGGTGATTCTCTTTACTGAAACCCAACTAAGTCCCAAAGATATGTTGATTTGCAAACATTGTAAAGAGCTGATTACCATTTGCATTCCCACTGATGGAGAAAAGATCCTGCCTATATGGATATAATGGAGGAACTCAAGGGCCAAAGCCTTTCACCCAATCACCAATTAAAAGCCAAATTCTACCTACCACACATTTTCAAGGGGGAATTTATTCTAAAACATGAATTATCTGACAAAGGATAGAATAGCAAAAGGCTTGGGAGTGATATTTAAGTCTTTCATTTCATACAATGTCCTTAATTTTAGCATCTCATAGGAGGGAAAACAACTAATGGGACAGAAAATGTTTTACTCTGGAGATACAGCAAGACTATTTTAGAGGTTGCTGAATAACCACCAATATGCATTTGTGAATTTACCTACCCAGGCTTTATTACAAACAACTAAATAAACTTCCTAAGAGTAATCCATTGATTGTTGCCACCCTCCCTTCCTAAAAATGACCTCATGAGAAAGGGATAAGGAGGGGGAAAAAAGCAAAAAACAAACAAACAACAACAGCAACAAAACAGCTTTGGCTTGGGGGAAATGTCATTCTACAAATCACATATTATGTAGGCTGCTTTACCTAGTTAATTGCCTCCTCATTTGAATACTGGAATTCTGTAGCATGCTCTTGGCACCTTAATAAGGGGTCAGAAAGCTATTATGGCAGAGTGTTAGTTTTTTTAATTGTAATTTTCCCATATGAGAAAAAAGATCTTTCTCTTGGAGATTCTAGGGGACTTCTCAAATTCCCTGATGAAATCTGGCACATGATACCTTTAAGGGAGTTCCTCTGAGGGAGGAAAGAAGGCTAGAAGGAAGAGCTCAGTTACATAAGCAGTTACCTAAAACTAAATATTCCACCCCAAGAAGCTGTCCAGATGTTGCCAGGAGGAGAGAAGGCTGTGCAAGGGATCTGCTTGCACTTAGCTGTAGGAATAGGCATAGATGGGAGACAACTTTGTGAAGGGATTTATTGTCAGAGTATTGCAATATCTCTGCTGCTTCCCCAGTGATAAACTCTCTGTTAATTATCTGAAGTAAATAAACCGCCTGCCAGCCATTATATGACCTTTAATTTTCATCCAGTGAAATAAATTCCTTTGTCTTTGTACAGTAGTGACTTTCCTGACTGTTTTAGTGACTTTGGGCCACACATTGACAGATTCCCCAGCTTAGAGAGACTTGAAACTCCTGTGGTAGTTCCCTTGAAAAATCTTCCAATTCCAGAAGGATTAAGGGAAAGAACCTTGCCAGGAAGGTCCTTAACCACTACTTTGCGTCCCTACATTTAGGTTTACTAATGGTTGGAACTCCACTGTCCATTTCAAACCCTCATATTACCCATGGAGTGTGTGGGGAAGATGGGTAGGAAGCGGGGAGAAGAAGGCATACTTTCAGATGGTTTTATCACCACATACTAGTTACTGCAATGTTTTATAACCACCTATTAGTTGCTGCAACTAATAGGTCCCTTCCCTAATGTCTACCTGGCCCCAGCCTCTGTACACGGTCTTCGTTTCAGTTAGTGGGTAAAGGCCCTGGGGTTGGGGGCACACATGGAGTGGGATCTGGGAGTAGGGCAGCTGCAGCGTGAGATGTCACTGCAGCCAAGCCGACACCCTCTGACTGTCTTCCTCTGCTTTGCAGCAGGAGGAGGTGGCTGAGCAGCTAGTGGGCAGTTGGCGCCCTCCCTGAGCAAGCCTCCATCCCAGAGGCTAGTCCTGCAATCCACGAATTCGCCATGATCGCCACCGGCGGCCTGCTGAGGATTTCCGCCAGAAAGCAGGATCCACTCCGCCCCCCAAGTCAGATCCCCAAGCGCAAGAGGAAAGCCAAAAAGAGGCGCAAGAACGACGTGGTGGTGGTGAAAGGCAAGCTGAAGCTGTGCTCCATCTCGGGGCTCATCGCCCTCTGCGGGATCCTGGTGCTGCTGGTGGGCATAGCCATGGCGGTGGTGGGCTACTGGCCCAAGGCCACGGGGGCCAATCGGGAGGGGGGTAAGCAGCTGCCGCCTGTGGGCAGCAGCCACCGCGTCCCGACCACGGCCAACAGCAGCGGCAGTGGCAGCAAAAACCGGTCCAGGAGCCACCCTAGGGGTCCAGGGGGTGTCAACTCCAGTTCCGGGGGCGCGCCCCAGAGCACGCCTCCTGCACGAGTCGCCTCCCCTTCCTCCTCCTCCACGTCGGTGAGCTTCTTCTTCCGCATCTTCTCTGGCTACCTGCACTCTGACAAGCTCAAGGTCTTCGGGCCCCTCATCATGGGCATCGGCATCTTCCTCTTCATCTGCGCAAACGCGGTCCTCCACGAGAACCGGGACAAGAAGACCAAAATCATCAACCTGCGGGACCTCTACTCCACAGTCATCGACGTGCACAGCCTCCGCGCCAAAGACCTGGCGGCCGCCGCGGCCGCTGCCGCGGCCGCAGCCGCCTCCTCGTCGTCGTCAGCCCCCGCCGCGGCGCCCCCCGGGGCCATCCCGCTCAACGGCTTCCTCAGCTACGTGCAGTCGCGGGGCCTGGAACTGAAGCCGGGGAGCTGCGGTGGCGCCGGAGACGCCTTCGGAGCCGCGGCGATGCTGGCCAAGGGCTCGTGGCCGCCTCACCCCGCGGCCCTGAGCGGCGGCCGCCCCCGGGGCGCCGCGTCCCCGCCGGACCTGGCCTCTTCCCCGCGCTGTCCGCGGGAGCCCGCGAGCCTGGCCGAGGCAGTGTACAGCGTCTACCGCGAGCGCTCGGGCGTGGCCGGCCGTCGCCGGGCCGCCGCTGCCACCGCCGCCGCCGCCGCCAACGCCGCTAGCAGCTGCAGTAGTCCGGCGCCCTGCAGCCCACCCGAGAGCTGGGGGCGCCAGAGCACCGCCAGCTCCCTCGTGGACTCCTCGCTGAGCGCCTTCGCGCTGCTGCCCTTGCAAGGGGACCGCGATAGGGACGGGGACGCGGAGGGCGCGAGCTGCAGCTGGCAGAGGCCTCCGGGGGAACGCGGCTCCCTGGAGATCCCGAGGGGCGAGCTTGACCTGAGCATGACCAACCTCCGCGGAGCAGAGGGCAGCATGCGCGGGGCGAGCCAGGAGCCAGAGGAGCCCGAGGGCGCGGTAGCGGCGCGCGCCGCCAGGGGGCAGGGCGGCCGCCTGCCCAGGACCGGCAGGTACGCGGCCTTGCGGCGCCGCAGCACCAGCGGGCTCCCGGACTACCGGGTACCGCCGTCCCCCGAGCCCCCGCCCTCCCCGGGGAGTGCGGACCCGGACTCCAGCCCTCTGACCAAAGCCGCCTCCCCCTCGCCACCCCTGCGGCGGGAGGGCTCGCCCCCCACCAGGCGGGACTCGGGGAGCTCCCAGTCGGATGACCGATCCAGCAGCAATAAGGGCTACACACCCCTGCGGGAGGCCGGCACCTCCTCCGAGTCGGTCTTGGACGCAGTTGCGGGTCAAACGCGAGACTCTGTGGCCGCCCCGGTTCCGGGTGCGGAGCAGAGCTCCCCGGAGGGTGCCAGCCAGGAGCCACCCACGGCCGAGCAACCTCAGCCGGTGCAGAGGCAGTTTACAAACAAGGAGAAACTCTTCATGATTTCCAGGTCTCATGCCATAGGGGTAGAAGAAGGAGAACTGGAAAGTACAGGCATTTAGAGAAAGGAGTGGGGTGGGGGGAGGAGAGAGAAAATGGGAGAAACGGCCACTTGAATCAGTGCATTAACAGTTCCCTGTCTCTTTTGTGGACTGATCCGAGGACATCATTCAATATCCAAAGAGCTGCAGAATGTTATCCTTGAATTGCGTCCACAAGATTCCTGTAGATAACTCCAAGGATTTTGTTTTTGTTTTTGTTTTTGTTTTAAAGCAAACTAGTCTTTTTATGTCCGATGGTGATTGTATGTTCAATGAAAACCAAATGTATTAAAAGGTCAGCAATCTAGTCCATTAGATAAAATTCTTTTAATTTTCTTAGGATCAAAACAATATATTTTTGACAGTAAATGTGCACTTTACTCCAATTTTTTTTTAATCCCTAATTTCCCGACCCGTGTCCTCTGCGCTGGTTTTGCCCCTAGCTGCTTGCGAATGGCAGGCTTTTTTCTCCCTCCCTTTGCGGAACATAGAAGAGTTTGTCTCAGTTCTCTTAGAATTGATGTTCCTAACTGAAGTTAAAGCCAAAAGCATGAATAATTCAGGAACGAGCACTTTCCTTGCCCCACTCCACTCTGCTCACCCAATGCCCAAAAGCTTCTTCCTTTTTTAAACAGGTGTGTACGTTTTGCTACTAGGGTATGTGGTGGAGACTGGAGGGGGCCAGGAACTAGATGGACTGTTACATTCCGAAATTTATATCAAGTACACTATGCTTTATTGAGTGTTATCACACCTGTATTGAAAATAGCATTAATATTTAAAATCTTTTTTAATAAAAGAGGTTTCCGAACAGTTAAGCATAATATTGCCTCATTTTGCCTTGGAGCTAGCTCATCTGGTACCTCTGAAATATTTTGCTGTGACACTGCTACCAGGACTGTTGTGATCTTCCCCCAAAGTACTCAGAACCATTGTCACATGTCCAGTGTATTTTTAAGCTTAAAATGTAAGGTAATATTTAACATTTGGGAATTTCTCTTTCAAATAGAATGAAACGTTAAGTGAATAGTAATTGCCTATGATACTTCTCGTTTACCTCCAAGTATTAATTTGCAGAGCACCAGGCTTAATATTCCCTTCCCATCCTCGTGGATATCACTGATTGCAAGTTAATGGTCTTGAATCCATGGCCCACATAGACAAAAAGATAATGTTTTAATAATTTGGTAGATTGTTTACACTTGATGTCATTAAAAGTGAATTAGTTAATTTTCAAAACCAGGAGATACGATGTGGTCATTTTGATCCCCTTGGGCAAAGCAGCTAGTTTTGTAGAAAGAGTGCAGATTCAGAACTGAGATTGGATCCAGCTGTTGGCATCTCCTAGCTGTGTGACCTTTACAAGTCACAAATCCTGAGTCTCAGTCATCTTTTTGTAAAATGTAGAGAACCAGACATACCTCATGGAGCTATGAGAGGAATAGAACAGGGTCAGGGTCAGAGGAGGGCTTATATGTGTGGAGTTCACCAGCACCCTTGGCCCAGAGGATGTATTCAATAAATGGTGGTTATCATAATTATTATTACCATTATAATATGTTGCTGAATGCATACTGTAGAGAAGAATGGACCTTCCTTGAACTTGAGCTCAAGAAAGTCTAGTCTGAAATCTGGGATATCCACCTATTATCTGTATAATCTTAGACAAATCTCTTAATCCCTCTGGGCCTCTGGTGGATGATATAATCTCTATGATCTCCTTCAACTCTTAAAGTCTTACTTAAATTCAGGCTCTTGTCCTGGATGTAATCATATCACATTTGTACCCACAACTTGGCAAAGAGTGAATATACGTCGTCAACTACCATTAGCGCAACATTCTGTAATACATTTTAAAAGGGCCTCATTTATTCTCAGATTGGATCTGCATTAAACCAATAACTCACTTTAAGGCTGTAGATTGATATATTGGGCTCTTCTATAAAGCAAAAGTGAGTTTGCACTAATGAGTGACATGCTAGTGTAATGAGACCTCAAGGTAGTGTTAAATTTCAACAGTCTCAATTGCTTTATCACACTTCCAAAATAAATGTCAAACTTCCTTTGGTTTTCTTCTCCATTACCTTGGGTAGTAGGTGATTTATATACTGAGATAGTGTGTTACTTAAAGGGGAAAACAGGTTCTGGTGTTCTACAATACTGTTTCCAGTCCTCTGAGAATGCACTGTAAATGCTACATTTATCAAATGCTACATTTATCAAATGCTAAGTGACATTTAGCAAATAGTAAAGCTAATACCTCTTAGCTTAACTAAGGAAGGGTGGACAGAATACTGTTTATATTTCACAAACTTAGCTCTATTATCAGATAATATCTAACTTAACTATTGAACAATTTAACTAGATTTTTTTTTCTGAAGATAGAAAAAGATGAGCTCAATTTTCCAAATCTTGGGAGGAGCCTGTGATTTCTTTAGACTTCAGAGGAAGTGTATATAAGTGTAGTAATTCACAGTCTTAACTTTCATGGGAGCAGAAATCTGCAATAATAATGCTAATTTTCATTCAGTACTTACTGTGGGCTAAGTACTATTGTATGAGCTTTGTACACATTATCTCAGTGAATCCTCATAGCAACTCTATTGAAGTAGGATTATTCTTACCCCTGTTTTGCAGAGAAAGACACTGAGGTCAGAAAGATGGAATTGTTGTCCAGGGTTACACAGCTGGTAAATGGTGGATCTAGGGTTTACACAGTTTGGAAGATTAGGTAGACCTGTCGGCAGATGCTGAGTTGAAATTGACATTTCTGGAAACCATCAAAATACTTTATATATTCTTCATTTCCTGCTAGATCCCTTTCCAGACCATTCTTAGAGAAATACAGAAAATTGTCAGAATGCACAGTCAGATAAAAAGCTGGAGTTCATAAATCTTCAGGCTGGCATGAACAAGTTTTTTTCTAAGTGACTTTTCAGGGGTTTTTGTATACAATAAATAGGATTGTTTGAAAGGGCCTTATAGATGACAGAATCCCTCCACTTTTAATTTATAAATGAGGTTGCTAAGATTTAGAAAGATGGAACAACTTTTTCAGAGACAAACAGCAGTGGCAGGACTCAAATGTTAAATTAAAATAATTGCAACAATTGGTGTGATGGTATTTTTTCCCTGAATTTCTGTCATGTACCAGCTGGGTGACCATGGACAAGCTATATAGTCTCTCTCTGTCTCAATTTCCTTTTCCACACTATAGGAATAATAATGTCCCTACCTTACAGGACTGGAGTAAAGATTAAATGAACTATTATTTGTGTAAAGTGCTTATAATGGGCTTGGAACGTAGAGAGTATTATACAAAGGTATGTTCCTTTTATTTAAAATAGAATCAACTGCTAAACAATTACTTCGTATGACCTTCCTTTTAATTAATAAGAATAATTTTAGGCTTAAAAGTCTAACGTGTAAGGCAACATAGCATAGTGGCTCAAAGGGTGACTTGGGGGGTTATATAACATTATAACTGGGTCTTCACTTCTAGTAAGGAGATAATAAATAGCATTTGACACATAGAATTAATTGTTTAAATGAGGACTAAATAAATTAATATAATTAAAGGACTTAGAACAACTCCTGGCACATACAAATATTCAGTAAATGTTAACTACTATTATTAAGGCAAAATACAGAAAAGCAATTAGTAGGCTAAATTTACTACTTAGTAGTTAGGGACAACCATAAACTTAATGTACTAAAAAGTCTTTATAATTTAGGTATATGGGAAAGAAAAATTAGACCTTAAAAAACGAGGGCTTACGCTGCTGCAATGCCTCCTGATAGAACATAAAACTATCAAAAGCTGGACACATGCTCCTTATGGTCCCAGGATCATCATATTATACAATGAATGAACATCCAAACTGGCACACTTGGCTATATTTAGCCGCAATTATTCCATTTCCATTTATTGAGGCTAGCTATATCAACAAGACCAGTGAAGCCCTTGAGGTCTCAGCCTCCTACGTATTAGCCCTCAAGTAAAGATCAGGTAATCTATTGATTTATTTAAATTGTCTAGACAAAAGTGTTTTTCTATATTTGTTTTTTCTTTAGTAATTTTGAGTTCTTTAAGATGCAGTGTTGAATTTTTTTTGAGGTAGAGAACTTAAGAAAAACCATCTGATGCATTAAATTAGTACAGACTAAGTATATGGACTTGTATTTGGATTAGGATAGTATTTTTGCCAGGATATAAAAATACATTTTATAAATAAGATCTTCTTGTATTAAGGGTTGCAGTTTAAGATTGATATTTTTTCTCACTTATAACAAATAAAGAATAGGTTGATGTTTATGGAGTTTGTTTTCCATAGACCCAGATTATTTTAAAATTTGTATTATTATTTGGAAGGGAGGAGTAAAAATCATTGGGTGAATATTTAGACTAAGTTTTTGAATGACTAACTCTGAAAAACAATCTCAGACACCCCACCCCACCCCAGGGAAGTTATCTTTGGGGTTTTTTCTTCAAAAAGGAATGAGATTCTTCTTTAAACTGATAAGAAAATTCTATGTTTTATCTATTAAGCCACCACCATTAAGGAGTCCAACTTTAGTCAAACTACCTGCAACTCTGCCAAGACCTGAGGAGCTCCTTATTTTCTGTATGCCATCCGTTCATCCATGACATCGGAAAAGCACTATGCTAGTGTTGAGCCCACATAGGTGTGAACTGCAGTAGGAGTTACAAATGCCAGCCATCCTAAGGACTTAGCCTTCACCCCAGAGCCAGAAGCATTTCAGAATTTCCACCACCTGGAAAGATACTGTTATTCCACTTGAAATGGACTCTCATCCCTTGCCCCTTTAATAATGCCAGCTATGACATGGCTTTGCATGGCAAATAGGATGTGGGCTGATTTGTTACTACGATAGCATTGCTGGTGAAAAGACTGAAGAAGATTACGCAAATTCTCCTGGAATATTACAAAGTATGTGCCTGTCTCAATAACCTGTGCTTTCTGATCCGATATTGTGACCAAGTCCCCTGAAAGCTGACTGTCAATAACAAGGGAGGAAAATAGGCAGGCCCAGTGGTGGAAGAAAAAGAGCATCCTGCCAAAAGAGAAAAAAAGATAGGCAAGAATCACTAGAGAAGCTTTTTGTTTCATAAAAGAGCATTTGGTTACTCTTGTTTATAGATCATTTCGTGTGTAAAGTGTCTTAAAAATTACAATAACTTTTATTCCTTAGCAAATATTCTTTCTGCAAATGCATGGCTAGATATTAATTTGTATTTTTTTTAATATTTACGAAATTCATGACAGCATTATATTATTGATGCAAACCCATTTGATACTAGTAAATGCTAAACACCTAATAATATTTAATAATTGAAAAGAAATTTATGGGAAAATTTATGAACAATTTATTTTAAGTTGAGAAACTCCAGTATCTTTAAACTATGCCTGTATGTCTAAAGACAAAAAATCTGAAAGTTATTAAAGACTGACATAAGTAGGTCAATCGAAGCAGACCAGATCAGAAAATGACTGTCTCAGCATAGGACTTTTGCCATTGCTTTTTGTGGCTAATTGCCTTATCACTCCCTTTTGTATAGATACAACTTAAAAAAAAAAAACCGATTTCACCTGTAGTAGTAAGCAGCTGTGCTTCAAGCTGCTGTCCTTTTGGTAAAATACACAAATTGCTTTCAGATGAGTTTCAGATATATTATACTCTGCCTATCATGAGTCAGGTAGGCACTGTGGTAGGTAGAAAGGATAAAAATACCATTTTGTGTGTGGGAAAGACACAATTTCTGATCACAGAATCTTGTAATAGTATTGTTTCTGAGACAGGCACACAAACCATAATTTTACTATAATGTGAATATTACAAGAGAGTTATGACACGAATCTTCCAGCTGAGTCCTGAGAAATGAAAAAAATGTCAGATAGGTACAGAAAGCTGGGAAAGGTATGTTGGCCAGTGGGGCCAGCATGAGTAAATGCAGAACGCAAAACACAATTTAACAAGCTAGATTTTCATAAGGTAATTGATATTTAACTGTTTCCTAGTATCTCCATGGCATAGAGGTGTTTATTTTGGAAAAACAAAAACAAAACAAAAAACGATATATCTCTGTAACTACAGGTATAGCTAAATGTCTCCTTTGTAAGTAGCAGAAGGATATTTTAAATTAAAATTACGATGGTTTTGGCATTAAAATACTCAAAACATATATACCTACATTCTATGTTTAATGATTCATTTTTAAGTGACCTTCACTAGCAGGGCTTCTTAACTGAGAAGTGTCAGTACATAGAACTAACAAACTAAATTCTTGTTGGACCTAAGCTAGCTTTATGAGCAAGAAAGATTTTTGCTGAATTATATATTGCTTTAAAATTACCATTTAATTTGAAATTTCAAATTCTGGAGATCATTTCCCTAGATGTGTGCATAAGGAGATAAAACTGAGAGGAGAATCTGTCACTTGGCAACACTGTTTGGATCATGGATCAAGTGTGTTGATCCATGTACCGTGAAGACTGCAGACAGCATAAACTTAGGGGTTGTTCTATCAAGCCACAGGTCGTTTTTCACAGTTTAGACATGATAACTGAATGTATTTCTACAGATTTCGACATCAATTTTGCAGCATCATTTATATCAGAGGAAACATAAATAATTTATCTTTGTTAATAACGAACATCCGGGTTTTTTTGTTCCTCGCGTATGTGTTCATACACAAGGAAAGGTTAACACCCAGACATATTGTTGCAAATGTGTGTGAGTATTCTTTGTGGACTGGCACCAAAAACACTATGCCTTTTGATTTTTAAACAGCAGGTCATTTTGAGATAGTCACTGAAAACAGATTTGGCCAAAATAATAAAGTATAGATGCAGCTTAATACTTTACGCACAAAGCTGCAAACAAAAAGACATAGGCAAAAAACCTGCTTTTCAATACAAATAGTCTATTAAAGTAAAAAAATATAATTTTCTTAACAAAAGTATAATTTTGTTAGTTTGAATTCCTCACATAATTACTTGATTTCTTCAAAATCTTTTTAGTGCATAAACACAGTCAAGGCGAACATATAAAATATGTTTTCTAATCCATGAAAGTGAGAATTCTGCAAAATCACTTTGCATTATAGATACAATTTAATAGATATCATCAATTGTGGTTTATCGTCAGAACCACTAATAATTCTTCCATAGGGTTATGTTTATTGGTAAGAAGTTTAAAAATTGGAAATACTGGTACGTAAAGTGCTGTAGTTAATACGTCATGGTAAATGATATCAGGAAGCAAATGGAGTTCTTGATAAAGAGCAAGAAAATTTAAAAGACTAATTTGGTGACCTAAATACTAATCCTTCTGCTTATGTAACCATGCAGCTCAATGTGTTTGGAGCACTAAATACGACTTGAGTTCTTGCTCATTTGATTGTACAATTTATTCTATTTGTATTTCTAGTTTTATTTCAGCTTCATGCCTGAGAACATCTCTTGATTTATTAGTCTTGCTTGGGATTACTACTTTTAAAAAATAATGCATTTATGAAGACAGTAATAGTAATAATAATAATAGTCTTAAAAAAGACCAAAAATTAATTTGAGCAATAACATATAGTAATTGTTCGCTTCCCAATTTTTTATACCTTCTCAAATAGAGAGTAAGTTGACTGATATCTTCTTGAAACATGTGCTGCTGAAAAGCTAAAACACAATTAAAGTGCATGTTTGCAATCTCCTCGTTCCTCAAATCCCATGGATGTCCAACACCAGAACCTTTCTTGGATTCATGTAGGATATTCTGACTAAATCAGAGCGATGGTGGTGAATGCTTTCCAAGATTTCTTTTATTATAAAGTGAATGGAAAGGACATTTAATAATGTTATACCTGCCTGAAAAAAATGCCAGTTTTCATTAAGTCAGTGGCAATTAAATGCAACATTTGGTAAATAAATTGAACAAAGCATCTGGCTAGCCTGTAAGTATGAATCATCTTCAATGGAAGCACCAAATTATAGTAAAAAAATAAATAAAGGGATATAAAAAGGAAAATAAAATTCAGACATAATTAGGGCCATGAGTAAAAATAATCCAAGTTGATATGTGGCAACTTGTAATGCAGCATAATTTTAGAAAATTATTTAGTGATTGTGTAAATGTGACATGCCTGAAAAATGTTAATTAAACTGGTTTACGCAATGGTGGAGATGTATAATTATTTAGACATACTCCCACAGTCCTCTGGAAGAAAATTGTAAATTCCAGCTCTAAAAGGCTCTTTGGATTATAACCCCTGGTGCTGAGGGTTGAATGCAAAGCCTTTTTTATCCACTGAAAATGATGAGATCCCGGAAGTGTCACAGGCTTGCCTCACTCTTCTCTGATTTCATTCACGCAGATTAGAAAGGGCAACTTGAACATCAAGGAGCATCTATATCTTTAATGCTTTCTCTTTTACCAACATCTTTTAGCACATTTAAGTCACGGAGGGAAGACAGCAAAAAGATACTAGGTTGGGTCTCAAAAGGAGTAATCCATCCATTGTATCTTTTAATTTATATGAACTCCTTATAATCTTAAAGACAGAAGAAATGGGAAGATTGTCTATCAAAATCTGGAACATTATTGCCATCGTGTCTAAAACTAATACGTCTGCCTGAGATTGATTTCTGAGTCTTGGCCTGAATTACAGATTTGGGAATCAGGCTGTTGCAATAAAAATTAGAGTTGATGATAGAAGTATTAGTGGAAGGATAACTGGGATTTTGAGTTGCAAATGTTATGGGCTGAAGGAGATTCTGGAGGTGTGATTAGTGAGCATGTATGTGCACACACACGTGCATCAAGGAACGGACTATTGAAACTTAAAGCAAGTCAACTTTGTAACTTATTGATTTATTTGGATTAAGTGTCTGTGAACAAAAATACTTTTGAGAATAAATCACATGCCATAGCAAGAAAACCTTTGCTTCAAGCAGATAATAGGACTGACAAGCCATGTATACCATAGTTCTAATGACATAGGCATTAAGAAAAATTGAAAAATTCCAAAATAAAATTTATGTGTCACAGGATTTGGTCATAGCCCAGACTTAGGATTGAACTTGATCATATTTATACTAGCAAAGCGATACATAAGACTTGATGAATTCCATAGTGAGTTTGTATATTATATTTTGGTTTTCATGTGAAATTGTTTGGATTCTCATTATGCCTACCATAACCAGAATTATGAGTCTAAGTGAAGACTGAAGTATTTTGGAGCTCTGGTCCTTGCTACATGGGTTTAATTAGACTAGAAAATGCCCTGAAAGTGAAGCGAACCAAACAAATGTCAACTTTACAGGCACTGAAGTTGATTTCAAAATGTATGCATCATTAAATTAAAATAAAATAGTAACCATTCATTAGCCAATTACATTGCTCAATTTGAATATACAGGATTTTTCCTCCTAGATTCAAATTAGAAAATTCAGAGATGGTCAAAACAATTTTGAAAGAGCTTAGGTTTGTTCTGATGCCAGGTGGGGGTCTTCTTGAGGGAGGATTTCCTATGAAGCGTGTTCCAAGAACACTCCAAGTGTAAAGCCATAAACATTCATTTGTGGAGATGTCATATACTTGAAGAGAACTCGATTTTCTCTAGTTTAGTCTTCATAAAACTGGACTGTGACTTTCTTCTTGCACTTCAAAGCAGAATATAATCCTTGTTTACAAAATAAGCAAAACATACCTTTATAGCAATACACATTTTATCTTATCACACTATATTATGCCTAGGGAATTTCAATTAAATGGTACCATTAGTTTTCCCTTCAATTTTGGTTTTCTTTAGACCACAAAGGGTTCAAACCTGGGTCTAATTGGCATAAATGTGGTGGGAATTTTACCACTATCTAAAGAACAAATCTGTTATTTTTATTATTGATTTTTGAGACGGATTTTTGCTCTGTCACCCAGGCTGGGATGCAGTGGTGTAATCTCAGCTCACTGCAACTTCTGCCTCCTGGGTTCAAGCAATTCTCTTGCCTCAGCCTCCAAAGTATGTGGGATTGCAGATGCCTGCCACCATGCCCGGCTAATTTTTGTATTTTTAGTAGAGACAGGCTTTCACCATGTTGGACAGGCTAGTCTTGAACTCCTGACCTCAGGTGATCCGCCCGCCTTGACCTCCCAAAATGCTGGGATTACAGACAGGAGCCACCACACCCGGCCCGAATCTGTTGACTTAGGTTAAAAAACAATATATCCTGCTCTATCCTTATTGAACACCTATACTGATCATTCCCCCGTTTTCCCTTAAGTGCGTGTTAGAATGCTAGGGCTCTACTGAGAAATTTCAAAAACCATTTTAATTTTTTATTCATATAACTTTAAAGAGCACAAGTGCAATTATGATACATGGATATCTTGAATAATGGTGAAGTCTGGGCTTTTACTATGTCCATCACCTGAATAATGTACATGGTACCCATTAAGTAATTTCTCATCACCCATTCCCTCTCACCCTCATACTCTTTCAAGTATCCAATTCAAAATTCTTTTAAATTAAGGAGTTAGTATTTAAAATACATCAATAGCCCATTTCAGACGGCTTTGTGTCAAATCGCTTCCCCATGCTTTTATCCCTAGATGACTCAGTTGTCTTCACATTTTTTGTCTAGTGTAAAATTTTAGATTTCCCTGCATCTTGCTCCCCCTACTGCCAAGTAGGTGTATGCACTCCTTAAAGTAAAAACAAATGCCACATTCCAAAGTACTATATGCTTTTTGTATAAAATGCACACCCTTCCCTGTTGTCCCTGACCTCCCACCAAAATGTGAAGTGATATGGATAATAAAATTTTCTTTTTGTCACCATTGTTCCCATTAATAGCATAAGCTTACTCTGTATTCTTTCGGAATTCTTTTATGTAACTAGGCTCCCATCCTGGAAATGTGAACAAATGTCAGTCGCAAGACTCACCGCCAATTTTCTTTAACCAGAAGTACTAATGCCGGCCACAGTTCTCACCACTGTTCCTTCTATTCATCAATTTCTTTAGCAAACATTTATCATAGACCTTCTAATTTTCAGACCCTCTCTTTAAGAATGAAGATATTAAAAATATGTACTTTTTGACCTTGAAATATCATAGTCTAATAGAGGACACTTACATGTAAACAAATAATTTCAATGTGTGACATGTGGAGGAGCATTTTATGAAAATAGAATAGTCAAGAATGTACATTTTCAGTACTGAGCTAGCTCTAAAAGCTTTCTCACCTGCAAAATAGGACAAGTGCCTACCTTAGAAGGTTTTTGTGAGGAGTAAATGGCACAAGGCATATAAGGCCGTGTGTCTGGCATATAGTGGGTGCTCCATAAATGCCAGCTGCTATTACTACTAGTTAATAATGACATGAAAATAATCAGCAATTTTTTGGTTCCCAGAAGTAGGAACTATTCTCTCAGTCACTCACCACTTGGAAGTTTCTTCCCCTAGTGTGATACAGCATTTTGAATCATTCAGGGTTCACTCTGGAAGCAGAAGCACTATCTAGGGGACAAGAGATTTAGTTCAAGAATGGGAAGTTGTCTGGTCATAGGAGGATCTGGGGCAAGTGATGTTCCAGGAAGGAATTTGGAGTTTCAGAGAAGTCATCAACCTGAGAAGTTAAGCACATCCAAGCACCAAAATGAGGCTGCAAACTGAAGATGCGGAGAAGCCATTGGAAGCTGTGCTTCTGTATTGCTACCATCTCTGTGGATCTGCCACCTGGAGTGAGGTGGTGGGCCTGGGGCTGCTCTTATTCCGTGTGGTCGTCCTACAGAAGAAGAGCTGACTGCGGAGAGGGGGAGAGCAAGGACAGGCTGGAGCCCACCAGCGCCACTGCATCTGCTGTAACCTCATCTAACACAATGATCCCCAAGGGCAACAACTGCTGTGCTGCTTCCACCTTCTTCATATTGGTCTTCTGACTGACTCTAACTCAGAATCCTACAGAGTGGTATATTCTGAGAAAATAGGTCTAACCTAACGAAGTCCACATGGTTAAAAAACACCAGAGTCCATCTGTTGTCAGCTTGGCATCCATATGCACCTCTTTAACTATATTTAATTTCTAAATAAGGACGTAAGCAGCATCATGCTTCTACCTAACGTGATGTAGCTGTCTCTCACACACCTGAAAACACAGCAACGCTCTCTACAAAAAAGAGTACAGGTTCAGTCTTCTTTAGTGATGCTCATTCTTGTAGCTAGTTCACCTCCAACCCTTTGCCATCGTGTAGTTTAAATATTGAGGTATATAATCAAGTGAACCACTATTAACATATCGTAAGTTAGACAGCCAGACAGTTAGAAGTTAGAAGACAGTTAGAAGAGCCAGAGTAAGGGAGAAAGAAATCAGTTTTCATATTTTCTATTCACTTCACTTTGAGCAAGCACATTGACTGATTGTGATTCCCTTTCTGGCAGGTAACCCAATCCTTCCTTCTTGAAAGGTCTGTGCCTGGAGCTGTTATGTTATATGGGGTTGGTGTACTTTTTCCTTACAGGACATAGTAATTCTAACAGGCACTATCAGGATCTCCTGCATTCCGGACAGCCTCCTTACCCACACTGTGGAGTAGCAAACCGATTTCCACTTCATAGTTAGAACAGTCACATCAGCTAGTACAGGCACTCCTTTCTTTGCCCAGATGACAATCTCAACTTCCAGTTTAATGGAACCAACACTTTGTGCTTCATGGAAGCATCCCTCTCTTGGGAACTAAGATCTTTAGACTAGCAGAGCCCAGAGTTGCAGCTACTGAAAGCAAAAATTTCACGTACTAGTGAAATTCACTTACTAGTCATTAGAGGTGACAGTGGGAGAAATCACTTCCATTTCTACCACTTCATTATTAGACACGTGAGTCATAACTATGGGAAAAGCATCAAGGCATACTGTTTGCTGACTTGGAGAATATACCATATTCTAGAGAGTGTTGCCCCAGCCTGCGAAGTGTTGCCACACAGCTGGTGTTACAACTAAGTCTTCAAAAGGCCATTCCATCATTCCCTCAGGCTAGTTGTTTAGATGACTGAAATTGGTTAATTTCATGAACATGAGCCCATTGACAAACTACATTTACTGTAAAATTAATTCTATTGGCAGAATCAGAACTATGTGGAATATCATGATGGTGAAAAAGACATTCTGAAATCCACAGATGGTGGTTTTGGCAGAAGCATTTCAGTAGGGAAGGCAAATCTATATCCAGGCTAGGTGTCTATGCCAGTGAGAATAACAGTCTCCCTCCCATGATGAGAGTGGTCCAATGTGACCAACCTGTCACTCATACTGGGGGCTTATTATTGTCTCTGCTGCCATGGCAACTTTGTTCATGAGCCCACTGGGAAAAAATATAGTATGCATATACCCATGTTCATAACAGCATTATTCATCATAGCTAAAAGGTAGGAACAACTCAGGTGTCCATAGAGAGATGCATGGATAAACATAATGTGGGATATACCTGCAGTGAAATACTATTCAGTCTTAAAAAAGGAAGGAAATTCTGACACATGCTACAACATCGATGAACCTTAAAGACATTCTGCTAAGTGAAACAAACCAGTCACAGAAGAGCAAACACTTTATTATTCTAGTTATATGATGTCACTAGAGTAGGCAAATTTATGAAGACAGCGAGTAGATCAGAAATTACCAGGAGCTGGGGGAAGGAAGGAATGGGAAGTTGTTTAATGAGTACGAAGTTTCAGTTGGAAAAGATTTAAAAGTTCTGCAGACAGATGGTGGTGATAGTTGCATAGCAATGTGAATGTACTTCATGCCACAGAACTGTACACATAAAAGTGGCTAATAAGGTAAATTTTATGTAATGTAGGTTTTACTAAAAATCTAGAGATGAGGTCTTACTCTGTCATGCCCAGGCTGGAGTGCAGTGGCGCGGTCCTAGCTTGCTGTAGCCTCGAACTCCTGGGCTCAAGTGATCCTCCCACTTCAGTTGCCCAAGTCACTGAGACTACAGATGCAAGCCACTGTACCTGGCTGTTTTATCAAAATGTAAAAAATAATTTAAAACTACAGTAAACAAAGGGCTGTCAGTTATTCACTCCTCAGTATGAATTAAGCCAGATACGTTCGTGTAAATACCTGTGCGTTAGGAACAAGGTTTAAGACTAAATAGGAGAAAACAAAGGTTGTAAGTCTGGCACCTGGGGTGCTACTCTAGGAGAGCACTTTAAGAGGGGGATAAAGTGGAAGGGGATGCTTAATTTATCAAAGATTAATTTATCAAAGTCTTGCAGAGTAAAATGGCAGAGGAGTATAGTAAATGCCACTTGAGACAGCTGCCAGACTTGCAGTTATTTCCTCCTTCATTTCACACCTGGCCTTAGCTAATTGACCCAGGTATTGACGCCGGATCTGAGCTCGGCCAGTCACATTTTCTTTCCTGCATGTTTAACATGCAGAGGAAGGAGAACCAGAGACCAAGAGCCCTTGAGATTGGGTCTTATTGTGTCAACCACAGTGCTCCAAATAGTCGGTCCCCAAAATCTTGTCACTGAGGTTCCTGAAGCTGCCCTGGCTTCTGCAAGGGTAAGCCTGATTTTGCTGTCATTGCTGTTGTTGTTAGATACCAGCAATAATTCCAGTTCTCCTTCCTCTCAATTTCTGTTTTGTTTTGTTTTTGCTTATTAGCTAGAGGTGGATATTGTGCTTACAATGAAAATACCTGAAACTTACATCAAAGCACAGGAGATTCCTTATTGCCGGAGTTCAGTGGGGATCTTCCTCCTCCTCACATTGCCCTTCATATTCAATGTTAGGAGTACAAGTGAGTGGCAAGTACACTCAGCACCCAATTAATAAGAATATTTTATTTACTAATTTTTATTGGGGTAAAATACACACATATATTTTACTATTTTAACCATTTTAAGTGTACAGTTCACTGGTAATAAATATAATTATGTTCCTTTTTTCCAGGAATTTTTGACAAAGTGATACCACCTGTTCTCATAACAAAGACTAAACATGTATTGAGTATCTTCACACACAAAAAATACTCCCAAGTCACAATCAATGGTCACTCAAATAATAATTGATAAAACTCTTCTAGAACAAACTACTTTGAACAGTCTCTTCGATTTTACTGTGAGAAGGTTCAACACTGCTAGCCCTTTTTTTGTCAAAGTGGCTCAATATAAGTTCAATGCTTCTTATTTGAGGAATAGAAACCCTATGTAAATTTAATTATCATCATTAGCTTACAGATCGCTGTAGTACTTACACACTTTACTCTGCTTTGAGGGTTTTTTAAGAGAAAGTCACACAGTAAGGATAAAACAACAATAAAATTTAAATAGTATGTTTGTTGCTCATTTGCCTTAAAGACAAATGCTTACTAAATGGAATTTTTTAGAATGTCTTTTTACTGGATAGAGTTGACTTCCTCAGCAGCTTCATTTGAGGAAAAATTTAATTACAGCAGCACACGTTTTTCTGAAGCTCTCTAAGATAACATTTACCCAAACCTAGGCCTAATTCAAAATGCAGGTACAACACACACACGTACACACACACACACATCTATTCTGTCTGCTGTGGTGAGCAAAGGTGGTTAGAGCTGGAGCCAGAGAATTGTGAACCAGTATTATTTCCTTGTGTCATTGCCCTAGGTGATGGCTCTCAGAATACGGGCTCTGAAACAGCAGCACCAGCACCACCTGGGAGTTTCTTCCAAATGCAGATTCTCAGGCCTAGCCGTAGGACTGTTGAATCAGAAACTCTGGCGGTGGGACCCAGCAAGCTGTGTTCTAACAAGTTTAACAAATGCTCCAGGCGATTCTGAGGCATGCTCAAGATTAGGAAGTATGACACTAGACTCTACTATGAATGCTGATCAGTCATTTTTCTAAATGTTATCTTTTGGTTCCAAAAATTCTGACTAGGGAATATGCATGGATGAGGAGATAGGTCACTCTGAGTGGACAGTAACATCGACAACGAAAATGAGTATGTACTCCTTCTTGTGGGGATGGGAGGGCAGGGAAAGAGGAGGGAGAGGCTGTCGTCAGAATCACCTTAATTCCAATGGTTCTTCTGATTCCATCACAATGACTCATGGGGAAAACTCAGACTTACCCGAACTGCCAGGGTGCTAAAGGGATTTCAGAATCAGGTAGTTCATCTCTGCCTTCTTGGTTCAAGGTTAAGATAGGCTCATGACAGCCCCTGTGGGTGACTTTCTTCC
The DNA here is from genome assembly GCF_007565055.1 of Rhinopithecus roxellana. Classification (NCBI taxonomy): domain Eukaryota; kingdom Metazoa; phylum Chordata; class Mammalia; order Primates; family Cercopithecidae; genus Rhinopithecus; species Rhinopithecus roxellana. The sequence continues at coordinate 12,420,746 of NC_044569.1, forward strand.
CACTGATCCCATCCCCTTGAGTGCGCAAATATAAAGTAGAGCATACCCAGTGCATTTGTCCACTGGGGATGCATAACAAAATACTGCAGGTTAAGCGGCTCAGACAACATAGATTTATTTATTTTTCATAGTTCTGGAGGCCAGAAACCCAAGACAAAGCATCTGGCGGGTTTGGTTTCTCCTGGACTTCTCTCTGCAGCTTGCAGGTGGCCGTCTTCTCCCTGTGTCTTCATGTGGTCTCACAGAGGCGTGGTCTCTGTCTCTATGTCCAAATTTCCCCTTCATATAAGGACACTGGTCAGATTGGATTAGGACCCATCCTAATTATCCCACTTCAACCTAATCAACCTTTTAAAGGCCCTATCTCCAAATACAATCACATTCTAAAGTCCTGGGAGTTAGGACTTCAGCATGTGAATTTTGGGGAGATACAGTTCAGCCCATAACACCCAGAGAGAAATAAGTTCTGCTGGGGCAGCCTTCCATGAAGCCTCCTGCTTAGCTACCTTCTCACTGAAGACACCAAAACCTTCCCCATCCCTGTCACTCATTTATAACAATACCTGAAGGAATTCTTTAACTCAGGGCTTTATAAAGACAATAAAAAGATGGAAAATGATTGATCAAATTTCATGGTATGAGAATGAAATAGACTTTCGAGATTTCATAAGTATAGTTATACTTACATGCACACATATAAAAGTGTTATGCAGTACAATTCCAGTATAAATGTAACTTAATAAAAATTGGAGAAATTCTAAACTGTCAATCTAAAATGAGTGACAGAGACCAACTCTCCAAAGCAAAGAATTCATTCAGGAATAGCAAGGGATTGCAATGAAAGGTATGTGTGCTATGGCAGACCATAGGCACATCCAAGGGGAATGGGGAAAGTGAAAACTCTTAAGACATAAAGGAGTCCCCAGAAGCTGTTTTGAAACAAACCATTGGTTACAGGGGCTTGTTGAGGGAGCTGACATTAGCTCATGGGTGGAGGCAGCTGTTGTGAGGCAAGTTTCTTTGTGCAACTGGCTTATTTGGAATGCTGCAGCTTTGAGGAATTCCTTGCGTAATTCCCATTATAGGCAGGCGTGCAGGAGGTCCCTCCGTCATGGCCTCCTGGCTTCATGTGTTAGGACTTGACATTGGTGACTCCACTTCGATACTGATAATTTTCCCAAAACTATTTGTAACTAAGTAAATTGTTGCTCTCTGAATTCTTTTTTCATCATCCAGGTGTACTGTCCAGTTCTCATCACCTTTTCTGTGCCTTGCTGCACCGTGCAGGAGGGTCTCCACTAACAACGGCAAAAAGGACTTTGCCTTTGGTCTTACAATTGTTTCAAGTATGTAATGCAAATCCCCACACTCATTCACTGCTAAAAAGTTTTGCTCCTTCCAGGGAACTCTACTTCTTCCAGTGGACAGAATGCAAAACGCCTGCTGTCAGTTGCTTATTTCCCAGGAAGTGGACCTCTCTGTCTTGATGTAAATCAACAGCTTTCTCTATCTTTGTTGTGCTGTGGGGGTGGGAGGGTGATATAGCCCACAGCTTTTGGTTGGTGGAGTGACTGTCTTCATCTTGGTAACCCCTTGAAAACAGAGCCCAAGACAAGGATTTGCATGGAGATTGTTCATTGCCTTCTTCTACAACTGCCTTCCTGGCCAACTGTTGAGGGCTGGTAGTGCGAATGCCCTAACCTGTTGGTTTAGATCAAATAGCCTCAACTAGCTAAAGGCTAGACTCCTTACCTGCTCAAAAAGCACACAGTGCAAAATCGAAGCCCACACTTCGCTTAAAGATCAGGGCCTCTGAATTGGCCTGGAGATCTTCAAATGTTAACTTAATTTTAATCAACATATTTTCATAGGCACTAGGTCCTTGAATTCTCCAAGTATTATAATGGTATGGGAGTTGTGAGGAGCACTTTTAACTGCTTTAACCTCACACACATATATTACAGCGGGAGTGAATGGTATGTGGGTGCAGCACAGAACACCTGATAAGGTAAAGAGCACCTGTTTAGCAATTTCAATTCTCCTGCATGCTCTGTCCAATGGGAGCTAAGAACGTAAACCAATACGTTACTGAAAATAAAGTTTTAAATCATATGCACCAGAACTCCTGAAAACCGTGGCAAACACTGCCTAAAGAGACTAATACTGAAAAAAACAGAGGCGAGTACATAGTGTATGGAAAGAATGGGAAACCTAGATTTGGAGATAATTCCAGGTACAAGGAAACAGAGAGATGAACCCACAGAAAGAGTTGAAAAAGCCTGCAGTTTTCAAAGGGAAGTTCTTATTTTCCGTAACTATTTCTATAGCTGCTGCGTTTCTGCTGTTGTGATTATTTATAGACAGTCAAAAGAGTCTCTCTTTTTCATGTGTACGTTCCAATTAAAATCTGGCAGCAATTCATCAGACCTGTGAAGGCAATGCTGTAACTGTGTCAGCATCACAGATAACTTGTGCAACCTGGTGCCAGCTTCTCAAATTCAGTTTCTTGCTCAGTAAAAAGTAAATATTTGGAGCCCGTTATCGATAAGGTAAGCAGTGAAAGGGCTTGGCCATGGGACAAAATATTTTTACAAAAGTCTTCAAGGTGGTTTTCATTCTTGGTGTCTCTCCATATGTATCCGGTTCTGTAAACAAAAGTTCTACCCCAATGTTGTGCTCCTGCTTTGAGCAAAAATATTATTTCTGTGGAATATAAATTTTCTCTCAGCTTCTCACAGTTCAATGATTCCTGGCAACATCAAAGAACTGAGACAAGAAAATGAGATGCTTTCTGAACATAAAGAAGTCGGGTCCCTCAGTCTCTTTCAAGAAATAATGGTGTCAGCAACACCTCTCAGCTGAGATCATCATCATCACAAATGGCCCTAACCAGCTGGAGAAGCACGGAGTGGTTACAGCATGGGCAGACATGACATTTTCAAGCCAGAGCACATCCAGCATTTGAAGATATTAAGATTTCTTGTTATTTTGTAATGATTACTGCATCCCACATACTTGGGGGAGAAGAGCAATGAAGTATAAGACAAACCTGAAAATAATTGTTGGGAAGAAATGATGGTTTAAATCATAAAGAGCACCTGTGAGGAATGCTGCTCCACAAATATTACCCCAAAACTGTGTGACTTGAGGAATGGCACAGGAGATGGATTTTTCTTTTGTGTGTGAACAAAAGCAAGATAAATCCCAACAAATTGCACAATGCCTCTTTCATTCTCATCCACATACGTGACCTCTTTTCCTTCTCTTTGGAATTGACCACTGTGATCATGTCCTGGCCTGATGGAGCCAGATACAAGTCAGTAACTGCTTCCCAAGGCTCACCTGTGTCCACATTCAGTGGCAGGGGATGGACTTCCCTTTCCTCGGCAGAGAAGTATTAAGTCCACCCACAAGTTGGTATGTGAACTTATTATTATTCCAGCCAAGTAATTTAGTCCACGTGGGGATGTAAATTTATTCAAGCAGATTTGAGTCAGTGTTGATCTGAAAAGGGAGGTGTTGATACCAAGTACCAGAGTTCCCACCTAAAACAAATCCACACTTACCATAGATCAGTGGTTCTCAATGAGAGGTGATTTTTGGTTCCCCTGGGAACACTTGGCAATGTCTTCAGATATTTTTGTTGTCACAACTGGTGAGTGAGTGAGTGTGTGTGTGTGCAAGCATGCATGCATGCACTTGCTCTTGCTTCTAGTATCTAATTGGTAGAGGCCAGGGGTATTGTTAAATACCCCATAATACACAGGACAGTCCTCTCCCTTCCACCTAACAAAGAATTATTTGGCCCAAAATGTCAACTGGTGTTCAGGATGAGAAATGCTGTGATATGTTAAAGATAGCCACACATGTTTTTCAGTTTCTTTTATCGGGAATGGAATTTATTCCTGCCTGTGACTTGCCCTGACTACTAGAATGCAGTGGGTGTCATGTTCAAATGCCAGAACTGAGATCTCAAGGGGCCTTTTAGCTTCTGCTTTTGCTCCTTGGGGATGCTACCCTGAGACCATCACACCAGAAAGAAGCCCAAGATGAAAGTCCAGGAGACTAAAAGACCCATTTGTCCCAGATGCATCCACAAGGTCAGCAGACTGACCCCCTAGCCAACTCACAGCATGATGAGAAATAATACATGACTGTCTTAAGCCAACAAAATGTGGGCTGTTATACTATAAAGCAATAGATAGCTGAAACAGTTCTAATGAAAGATAACTAGAGTGTGCATAGAGCTTTCTTTCCCCAGTGTTTCCTAAGCGTTGGGTCATCAGATATTTCTCATAGGCCCAATGGAAGTGGCCCCCAAGAATGCAGCATCTAAAGCAATTGCCTCCTTTACTTCCACTGACACAACCAATCACATTGTGCGGGGATTTCTGGGAAAATCTCTCTTCACTGGTGAATATATTCTAACTACCACTGGGTCTGGGTCTTGCTTTCACTTCTTCCTCTTTGTCTTGAGTCAGCAGTGACTGGGATGTGTTTAGGGGAAGAGAAGAGAATAGAAAAGCATTACAGTGCAGAATAGAAATCCCTGGGAAGTCATTTTGTGGTTGTATCCTTCTTGCATTCCACATTCGGTCCTTTGGAAAACCCCCAAAGAGATTGTGATTCCACCCAAAAGCACTAGGAGAACGAGCGGATCATATTCCTTAGGACATTGGAGCTGTCCATGAAGACAATCCTTTGCAGTTGCCCACACCCCTGTGAGCTGTAAACTCAGCAAGATGCCAAGGACACGCTCGAATGTGGCCTTAAGGACATTGGGAGTGAAGAGAAGCACAGATACCTTCTGCACTCTTGTCAGGCAGAGGATTCTCAGCCCTGCAGGGGCTGACAAAGTTCTCTCCTCTCCTCTCTGCCTCCTGAGAAGCTCTTGTTCTCTACTCCAGCCCCTTCCTGAGAAGCTCTTGTTCTCTACTCCAGCCCCTTCCTGAGAAGCTCTAGTTCTCTACCTCAGCCCCTTCCTGAGAAGCTCTTGTTCTCTACTCCAGCCCCTTCCTGAGAAGCTCTAGTTCTCTACCTCAGCCCCTTCCTGAGAAGCTCTAGTTCTCTACTCCAGCCCCTTCCTGAGAAGCTCTAGTTCTCTACCTCAGCCCCTTCCTGAGAAGCTCTAGTTCTCTACTCCAGCCCCTTCCTGGGAAGCTCTAGGTCTCTACTCCAGCCTCTTCCTGAGAAGCTCTAGTTCTCTACTCCAGCCCCTTCCTGAGAAGCTGTAGTTCTCTACCTCAGCCCCTTCCTGAGAAGCTCTACTTCTCTACTCCAGCCCCTTCCTGAGAAGCTTTAGTTCTCTACTCCAGCCCCTTCCTGAGAAGCTCTAGTTCTCTACTCCAGCCCCTTCCTGAGAAGCTCTAGTTCTCTACTCCAGCCCCTTCCTGAGAAGCTCTAGTTCTCTACATCAGCCCCTTCCTGAGAAGCTCTAGTTCTCTACTCCAGCCCCTTCCTGAGAAGCTCTAGTTCTCTACTCCAGCCCCTTCCTGAGAAGCTCTACTTCTCTACTCCAGCCCCTTCCTGAGAAGCTTTAGTTCTCTACTCCAGCCCCTTCCTGAGAAGCTCTAGTTCTCTACCTCAGCCCCTTCCTGAGAAGCTCTAGTTCTCTACCTCAGCCCCTTCCTGAGAAGCTCTAGTTCTCTACTCCAGCCCCTTCCTGAGAAGCTCTAGTTCTCTACTCCAGCCCCTTCCTGAGAAGCTCTAGTTCTCTACTCCAGCCCCTTCCTGAGAAGCTCTAGTTCTCTACCTCAGCCCCTTCCTGAGAAGCTCTAGTTCTCTACCTCAGCCCCTTCCTGAGAAGCTCTAGTTCTCTACTCCAGCCCCTTCCTGAGAAGCTCTAGTTCTCTACTCCAGCCCCTTCCTGAGAAGCTCTAGTTCTCTACCTCAGCCCCTTCCTGAGAAGCTCTAGTTCTCTACTGCAGCCTCCAATTGTGCAGCGTAAGAAATCAGGTGCAGAGCTCCCTCCACCCCAACCTCCTGTCCCACATGAGCAAAACTTGTTGAAAGCTGGCTGCGGGGAATCTGGGGCTGAGGTGCTTCATCATCAACACTGAGCGTCTTCCGGTGCGGGGCTGACTGCAGTATGGAACAAGGAGGCCTCTGCGTTGTGAGGCAATCGTTTTGCAGAACAGCTGAATGAACCATGATTAACTGCAGCATCAAGTGCCTCTGCTCCAGCCCTGCTCTGTGCTTCAGGGCTGGGTGGAGGAGGCAGGGCAGTCACCGTCTTTCCCAGGGAAGTCTACAGAGCAGGGAAGGAGGCTCACTGATGTGAGTACGGAGCGTGAGGCACAGGGAGAGTCGCCGGCAGTTGAACCAGATCTTTGAGGGAATGAAAGAGACCAGCATGGGCCCTGCCAATCACGCATGGCGCCTGCGGTCAGGTCGCTTTCAGTTCCCTTGTGCGTCAGGGATTCTCAATCCTGGCTGCACATTAGAATAGTCTGGGATTTTTTTTTTTTTTTTTTTTTTTTTTTTTTTTGCTGATGTCTGGGACCCATCTCTAGAGAATCTGATAAAAATGATCTGAGCTGAGATCCTGGCTTCAGTGGCTACTAATGTGCACATATTTGTTTGTTACTTTGTTTGTGGGTGGAAAACAACTATTCTTTCGTTCTGTGTTCTGGATTAAGGCTCTTGCCTTCTTCAGACCTTGGACAGCTCACAGAGCGTTACACTCCCGGCCTTAGCGCCACAAAAAAAACTCACAAGAGTCCTACTGCGCCCTCTTGTGTCACCCATGATACCGCACAGTTCCTAAGGAAAACGTTTTATTACACAAGTTACCAACAGAGAAGAAAAATATACACAAACGAAAAAAATATACAAGTAACCTGCAGTCCTCACTGTTAGACAACATATGTGTATCTTTGCAGAATTTTTGATAAGTTTTATTCTTTACAAAAATAGAAGGTTGTATACGCTGTCTTGTTAACATTTTACTTAATAACCGTGAATATGTTTTCACGTAAATGAATTTAATTCTATGCTATTTTAATTGCTTGCGCAACTGAATAGCATTTCACATGCAATGGTAGTAAAAATATTTAACATTTATTGGGCACTTACTATGTGCCAGGAACTGTGGTTAGTACTTGGCATAGATAATCTCATTGTATATGCACAGCATCCATATGAAGTAGGTATTATAATTATTCCCATTTCAGAGATAAGGACATCGACGTTAATTTTCCTAAGTGGTATAACCAGAATGCAACGTAAGCATTTTACTCTATATTACCAGGTACATTCAATTTATCTCTTATTGTTGTCATATTTGTTGTTTCCTTTGGAAATTGTCTTTTCTCTCTCTCTCTTCCACACACACACACACACACACACACAAACACACACACAGGCCATAGGACTGTTTCCTTATTCCTTATGCTAGACTCTTGGATGGATCCACGGATCAAAAGGTACGAATTTTAATGGTTTTATATCTCTTACCAAAATTTCTCCAAAAAATGACATATTATACTCTCAGCAGAAGGCTAATGGAATGTATGTTGTGTATTATTCTGTTTCAAAAAGTACCAGCTTTAATTTCTAACATAGTATAGAAAATACTAGTATATACTATACTGGAATACACTATTTTACACACATGTAAACAGATGCGTTTTAGGATCTAAGTAATTTTTAAGCGTGTAAAAGATTTCGGATACCAAAACCTTAGAGCACTGCTGCACTAGGAAAAGAAACCAGAGTCCATTTCTATGCCCGCCACCTGCGCACTAACACTCTCTTCCCCTACTCCTCTCTTTTCGGTCCATAGACTCATCTTGGCTGTAGGAATCACTCTTTCCTGTAGGAAAGGGCTTTTTATTATTCGCATTTTTATGTCCATCCCTCACTTGTGTCAATAGGTGTGGCAACCATGAAGCCCTACATTTTCAGATACAATTTTGTTCCTCTATGACTCCCTCTTAGCTTTCCAAGAATGCTGAGATAGGGTCAGCCTGTGTCCAAGGAGGAGCAAAATGGTGCTATGGAAAGAGAACTGGGTGTGAATAGCACTTCTATTAGTGACCAGTTTGGAAACTATGGGTAGGTTACTTAGTGGCTTTAATCTAAGTTACGTATCCATAAAAATGAGAACATTATCTACATTTTTAGGGTAGAGAATATTAAATGAATTAGATATTTAGTACCAAGCTAGGCAGAGAACAGGAATTGGACAATGTCTAGTATTTGCCTGTGTCTGTATTCATCCTTTCATTTTCAACTTCTTTTATGCCTTTGTGTTTTATATATGGCTTTTGTAAATATCATATAGCTGGATTTTTAAAATATCCAACCTGACAATCTCAGTATAACTGGAGAGTTTTATTCATTAACTTGCTTTTCTTTTTCATTTTACCACCTACACATACATGCTTCTTCAATGTATTGTTTAGTCTTGGTTTTTTGAATTTACAAAAATGCTATCACACTAAATTGACTCCTCTGTGAATTTGCTTCTTGCACTCTCCATTATGTTTTGGGATCATGCATGTTATTGTGTGAAGCTATAGTTTATTGAATTTCTTCAGTGTGTAGCTCATTCTGTGACTATATCAAAATGTATCTCTGTTGTATTGAGTTAGACATCTGGATTACCTCTGCTAGCATATATATATACACACACACACGTATATACACATGTGTATATATATACACACATACATATATATATATTCATTCATTCATGCTAGTATGATGAATACTCCCATGAGAATGTCTTCCAGTGCATATGTGCAGGATTTTCTAGAAGTGAAATTGCAGACCCCAGGGTAGACATATGTTCTATTTACCAGGCAGTGCTACACCGTTTTTTTTTCTTTTTTACCTCTGTGACATATAATGATTTTGTGTAACAATTATAATTATTAATGATTACATACACTAAATCATATCAGAATTATAGGAGTTTCCCATTATTTTGAAATACATACCAGTAACATATTTACACAAATACAGCTCAAAGAAAGTCAAACACAATTTCATATTTGACAATGCTTCTTGTGTGATCTTTATACTAAATAAGCCAAATTTCACCCTTTGCATTCTTTGCATTAGTGTACTATTAATGTCAACCCCAATTCTTAATGTATCCAATCTTAATCAGTTTGACCATAAGGTAAGATTCTCATAAACCTTTTATAACCCGTTACAATTTTCACTAAAGAGCAGATCAGAGTTCTGAAAACAACTCTTAATTAATTAATAAATTATTATTGTTTTATAATTTACAATTTATTATTATATATTTAATATTATTATTTATATTGTACTATATAATATAATATGTAATATATTATAATTAATAATTATAATATATATAATATATATTATAATATATTACAATTATATATTATTAATATATTACAATATTATAATCTATTACCAATATATATTACCATATTATAATAATATATTACAATATTATAATAATATATTACAATAATATATTACAATATTATAATAATATATTCAATAATATATTACAATATTATAATATATTACAATAATAATCAATATTATAATAATATATACAATATTATAATAATAATTACAAATATTTACAATATTATACAATATATTACAATATTATTTACACTATTATATCATAATATATTACAATAATTATTACATATTATAATATATATTACAATAAGACATTACAATATTATATAATGTATTACAAATATATATTACAATATTATTATCTATAATATAATACTATATAATATATATAATAATAATATATAATTATAATTTGTAATACAAATAATATAATATATACAATATAATTATAATATATATAATATATATACAATATAATATAAATAATAATATACTACAATATTATAATAATATATTATAATAATATACAATATTAATATATATACGAATATACAATATTAATAATATATTATACTAATATATTACAATACTGTATACAATATATTATACTAATATATTACAATACTGTATATATACATAATATATATACAATACTGCATATAAATATTATAATAATATATTACTATACTATATATAATATAATATATTACAATACTGTATATAATATATTATAATATATTACAATACTATATATAATATAATATATTACAATATAATATATTACAATATACTATTATTTATTTTATTGTGTGTTACTATTAATAATTAATTTTATTTATCTTACTTTTTATCTGCTTTTATTTTAATATTCAGTTTACAGAAAAACTGAATAATACCCCTTTAACTTTAGCAAATAAGTTCACACGGAGAATCTCTTTTCATATTTGACAATGCTTCTTGTGTGATCTTTACACTAAATAAGCCAAATTTCACTCTTTGCATTCTTTGCATTAGTGTACTATTAATGTCAACCCCAATTCTTAATGTATCCAATCTTAATCAGTTTGACCATAAGGTAAGATTCTCATAAACCTTTTATAATCCGTTACAATTTTCACTAAAGAGCAGATCAGAGTTCTAAAAACAACTCTTAATTAATAAATTATTATTGTTTTATAATTTACAATTTATTATTATATATTTAGTATTATTAATTTATATATTGTAATATATAATATAATATGTAATATATTATAATATAATATATAATATATGATATAATATATATTATAATATATTACAAATTATATAATATATTATAATATACTACAATATTATGTATATATATTATAATAATCTATTACAATATTATAATAATATATTATAATAATATCTCACAATATTATAATAATATATTACATATTATATATAATGTATTAGAATATATTACAAGATTTTATAATATATTATAATATATTACAATTATTATAATATAATAATAATTACAATATAATATATAATAGAATAAACTACAATATTATAATATATTATAATATATACAATATTATATAAGATAATATAATTAATTATAATATATTATACTAATATATTACAATATTATATAATATACTATATTACAATACTGTATAAATATATTATACTAATATATTACAATACTGCATATAATAATATACTATATTACAATACTATATATAATATATATATACATACGATATATATATATAATATATTACAATACTATATATAATATATTATAATATATTACAATATAATATATTACAATATACTATTATTTATTTTATTGTGTGTTACTATTAATTAATAATTTTATTTATCTTATTTTTATCTGCTTTTATTTTAATATTCAGTTTACAGAAAAACTGAATAATACCCCTTTAACTTTAGCAAATATGTTCACACTGAGAATCTCTTTTACAATTAATTCTTTATAAACCTTCCACAACTTGTTGAACCATTTAGATACTTTCTATCTCACTTAAAACAATCCTTTAACTCTCTAAACATAAGAAAGAAATCCACATTCCCTTGCCTTCTTATAGTCTCTTACTAAAAGTACATTCTGCTTTCCTTCCATGCCTTGCCTATAGAACTGTTTCTTTAGTAGTCTCAGATACATATTACAATGTTAACTCTTAGCAAAGTTTACTTTTGGAGAAAAACCTGGTTAGTAAGCAATTGTGTGGAGCCTAGGACATCAGACACAAGTGCAGATAAGGTCTGACTCTTTCCAACATAGCCAGCGGGCATGGCTAACTCCACAAGTCCCCAGGCCATATCTAGAATCTCATAATCCAAAGTAGGTAAACTGAACAATTGTTAAAACTTAAAGCAGCAGTTTATGAACTTAAAGCATGTAGGAAAACTAATATCTGATCTGCCTAATTTAGATCAAATGTCTAAATTTTGAAGACATTTTAATTTTACCAATAATCTTTAAAACTGTCTTATTTCCCAAAGCTTACTAAAGTCAGATGAACCAAAAGGCACTGTAGTTTTTTTTTCCGACAAAATATTTGATTTAAGCTCTTATTACTTTTAAACCAATTAATGAAAACTCTTTCACATATAAACAGCACACACACAACACATGCAAATAGACAGACAGAAGAAGATCCAGTAGTTGTATGATTTTTCATTCACCAGTTTCTTTCTCTTTTTTAATTTAATTTTTTAAATGTGCACAACATGCAGATTTGTTACATAGGTATACATGTCCCATGTTGGTTTGCCGCACCCATCAACTCATCATTTACATTAGGTATTTCTCCTGATGCTATCCCTCCCCCAGCTCCCCACCCACCAACAGGTCCCAGTGTGTGATGTTTTCCGCCCTGTGTCCAAGTGTTCTCATTGTTCAGTTCCCACCTATGAGTGAAAACATGCGGTATTTGGTTTTCTGTCCTTGTGATAGTTTGCTGAGAATGATAGTTTCCAGCTTTCTCTGTGTCCCTGCAAAGGACGTGAACTCATCTTTTTTATTCCACAGTATATATGTGCCACATTTTCTTAATCCAGTCTATCATTGATGGACATCTGGGTTGGTTCCAAGTCTTTGCTATTGTGAATAGTGCCACAATAAACATACGTGTGCATGTGTCTTTATAGAAGCATGATTTATAATCCTTTGAGTATATACCCAGCAATGGGATCGCTGGGTCAAATAGTATTTCTAGTTCTAGATCCTTCAGGAATCGCCACACTGTCTTCCACAATGGTTGAACTAATTTACACTCACACCAACGGTGTAAAAGTGTTCCTATTTCTCCACATCCTCTCCAGCATCTGTTGTTTCCTGACTTTTTGATGATCACCATTCTAACTGGTGTGAGATGGTATCTCATTGTGGTTTTGATTTGCATTTCTCTGATGACAAGTGATGATGAGCATTTTTTCACGTGTCTGTTGGCTGCATAAATATCTTCTTTTGAGAAGTGTCTGTTCATATTCTTTGCCCACTTTTTGATGGGGTTGTTTGCTTTTTTCTCATAAATTTGTTTGTTATTTGTAGATTATGGATATTAGCCCTTTGTCAGGTGGGTAGATGTCTCCATGTCTTTCTGGATTCCTGCTCTCACTTCACTTTGGGGATGTAAGGATTTATTAATCTTATACCATCTCATATTCCATATTTTGTGCATTTAAATAATTTATTTTTGTCTCATCCAAACTTCTACTAATTTGCATTGAAAAGGTCATCTCGGGTATCAAATCATTTATAAATACAAAAATTAGCTGGGCGTGGTGGCAGGCATCTGCAGTCCCAGCTACTTGGAAGGCTGAGGCAAGAGAATCGTTTGAACCTGGGAGGCGGAGGTTGCAGTGAGTTGAGATCGTGCCACTGCACTCCAGCGTGGGAAACAGAGCAAGACTTTGTCTCAAAAATAAAAATAAATAAATAAGTAAGTAAATAAATAAATAAATAAATAAATATCATTTATACAACCAGAAATAGAAATCCTAGACTTGTCCCAAGCTTCTTGCTTTGTGCCTTCTATCTGTCCTCCATTTTCCGTAATTTTTTTGGTTTTTTTAATTGTTTTGTTTTTATTTTTCCCTTTCTCCTTGTACTGATTTGTGATTCACTGTTTCTATGTTTTCAGTATTTACCCTCAAAATGTTACCTGCATCTCTACTTTAACTTTGCTTCTGAATAATAACAAGGCTTAGAAGATTAAATCCAATTACACATCTTTCAACTTATGTGGTATAAAAAAAAAAATCAGTATCTTAGCTCATTATTTAATTTCACAATTTAAATACTTTAATTTTCTATACAAATTTTTTTCAGGCCAGGTGCGGTGGCTCACGTCTGTAATCCCAGCACTTTGGGAGGCCGAGGTGGGAGGACCGCTTGAGATAAGGAGTTTGAGACAAGCCTGCCCAACATGGTGAAATTCTGTCTCTATTTAAAATACAAAAATGTGCCAGGTATGGTGACCGGTGCCTGTAATCCTAGCTACTTGGGTAACTGAGGTAAGAGAATCACTCGAACTCAGGAGGCACAGCAGGTATATAGTTATGAGTTGCCAGTTGTTGTTTTCTTAGCACTTTGAAGGTGTTATTTTCCAGTCTTTTAGCTTCTATTATTTCTGCTGTGACCCCTACAATTTTCTTTTTCTCCTCTATCCGCCCCCCTATGTTCTGCACTTTTTCTTCTCAAATACTGATGACATTTATGTTTCAGGCTTCTCCTTGTGTCCTCCACATAATCTTTTCTCTTCAAATCCTTATCTCCAGGCTGCATTCTGGGTAACTTGGATTTATCTTGATGTTTATTATTTTTTCCCTTCTTTCAGGAGGTGCAGGGCTTCCTTTTAAATTGAACTAAAGTATGATATTAATTCTCTCTTCATCTGTGCGTAACATGCTGTCTAGAACATTTCAAGAATTACACTTTTTATTTCATCTGCATTTTTGATAGTCCTTAGTTCATGCTTATTTTTAAAAATTCTGTATTTGATTGTGATAGTTCTTTCCTATTTCAAATCTGATCATGCCAATCATCTGAAGTCTTTGTTCAGGAGGTAAAATATGCTGATGAATTGCTTTTGCGAACTCTCACTCTGCTGGTTTGTTTCCTTAGGTGTGCGATGCTTGTGTGTTTGACTATGTTTGACCACACAATCCATGAGAGTTCTGAGTTCCTGGGTTGCTTTCCTCCACAGATAATGTGCCTACAAGGAACTCTGAACATTTCGACTTTATCCACTTTTGGAGGTGGGTCCCAGGTCCAAACCTACTCCTGGTGTGGGCATCTGACCCCAGGAAAAACCCAGCTTCTTGCTATGCTCAAGTGCAATCGCAGCCCACTGTCACGTTCTCTTGTTTGCAGTCGTTTTTGTTTGCTTGTTTTGGCCTTGAAAACTCTCTGCATTTACTTATGAGGTCAGCAGTGCTTGAAAAATCGTGCTTTTTATAATCTATTCAGAATCTATCAGTACTTTAGCTAATCGACTCTTCATAATGTCTAGTCTGCCAGATTGTTAGATGTCAGAAGTCTAATAAATGACAGTTATTATTGATTCAGAAAATATAGCTTTTATACCACGGGGCCACGTGGGATCCAGTCTTGGAGTGTTGAGAAATTAATACACAGTTATTCAAAGAGGTTGACAAATATAATTGATTGCTGCCGAGCTACACAGATTTTTGAATCAGCATTTTAGAAATTGGAATTAGGTCTTCATAATGTAAATTTGTTTTGACACAGCTGCCATTTCAGATTCAAATGACAGAATTTGGTCTCAAGGAAGCAGCATACACTGTTCAGTGGTTCAACAAGGCAGTACTGATGCCACTGATAACACGGCTTCCTGCGGCAAGTCTTTCTGCCAGTTCACATCAAAATATGCATCTTGCATGACGGAAAAAGTGACCTTTTCACTCCCCAAGTTCATTTTCTTATTGTCTCCTTCTCTCTTCTTGCTGGCTGGCAAAACTACATCTAGATCTTAAGTTTAAACCCCAAAGGGGAGCAAACCATTAAGAATCAAAGGGGTGCTTATCTGAGAATCTTAATCCCACCAACATCAGAAATTTCCAAGACAGAAAAGAAAATAATGTGCCTTTTCAGTGGGAATGAAGATGGTTTTGTAGTGTCTCCTGTGTGCTAGAATAACTAATCCAGTGGATGTCTTCATAATAAGATGCACCCTTCTATTTTCACTCATCTCAGATATGAATTATTAAAGACTGTCTTATTGTTCCTCTGTAAGTCCTGCATATAATGTAGAACTCATCTTGAAGAAAAGGAAAAACTGGAAGTAACAAAAAATAATAATAATGCATCTGGAGCTTATGACTCCCACCCATTGTTAAAATCACTTCTTGTACTTTTGTACCAAAACATTTTCCCCATTTTATTTCCATCTTGTGCAGAAGGTAATCACCCTTCAGAGACACCTGCAGGGAGAGGCTACGAAGATGTCTGATAATTTTTAATGTGTTTGTCTGTACATTTTCTTTCCAACATTCTACTAAGTCAAGCTGCGAAGCATCAGTGGAGGATGACTTCATTAAATATTAAATACTGTTTTCTGCCTTTACAAATGTTTGTCCTACACAAAATCCTCAAATGGTAGAGGCATACAGGAGGGTCACAAAAATCTTTATGAACCTCAAACTGCCCCTTGCAATAGGCCACTCACTGAGATGCTGTTAGTTTCTTACAAGCAGTTAACCACCTGTTGCTTTTCCCAGTTGAACAACTGTTATGATAATATCTCTGCATAATCATTTTAATGATAACTTGAGAAAATATATTTGTTGACTAGAAACAATCTTTAGGATGTGTAAAACTCATTTGTACCACAGCCGATCATTCAAAATGGAGAAAAAAAGTAGACATAAGCCTTATATTGCTTTTCCCAAAATCTATTTCTTTGCCTTTACATATATAATCAGAAATATAGATTTCAATCTATTTTATATTTACTTTGGAATCTTCCCATTCTATAATTTTAAGCCCTATGAAAATCTGAGACTATTAGTTTTCCTTGTAGTGCCATCTGCTGGTCTAGTTATTCTGACTGGGTTCTAGTTTGTTCACTAGAGAAAACAGGGTTTTCATACAATGAAAAATCTTCACGCAGAAATCTTGCTAAAAGATTTTTATTTCACATGAACCTAATTTCATTATATTTGAATTTGGAGATCTTTTTTACTTAACTCCCAAAGTTATAATTATCATGACTTAAAGTCATTTTTATGTATATCCATATCTATATTATTTTACAGTATATGTTATTGTATTGAGGCTGACAAGTTGACTTTTCTATTTCCCTTGAAGTTACAAAAGTTTGGAAAGTTAACATTAATGTTTAATTACTTAAGTTCAAAGAAGGAAATTTTAAGGTTACAGAAAAAAATTGATAGCTTGAACATTTTATATGATTTCAGTCAACTCTTTCCAACCTCAGAAAAAAAACATTTACACTTACTTTATACACTATTAAAAAGGTAGGTTTTGTACTGGCGAGTCTTGGATACTTTCTGCAAGTTACATATCTAGTTATGGGCAATTTTGTTCTGATTTTCTGTAGTCTATGACAGACACCTTCCAAAATCCCAGATGTTCATTTATTGTATTGTTTCAAATAGATGTCTACCCACAATTTGCAATCCATATGGCTTTCCAATAAAGGGTATTTCTCCAGCTCTGTGCTTGCATCCAGCTCTGGAGGGTACCCAGTGGTTTGCTTGCTGTGCCTCTGGCATGCTCACCATCTCAGTGGTTAGCCGAACACTGGAAAACATCCTCTCTTTCCTCCGCTCGCTGATGAGATATAATTTATGTTGATTCAACTCTTCACAAATTGCCATCTGTCAGCTTTGTTTTTTCTAATCCCTCATCTCCTTCCTCCATTATAATTGGTCAAACTGGCAGAAGCTCAGGTATTGGCTTGGAGGAAAGGCTCTCTGTCAACAGAGAAGATCTCATTTGAAATCCACACTTCACTCATAAATTGCCTTCTTTTCAATCTTAGCTGTGGCAATATTTTCATTTGGTTTCTGATTATCCTCTGATTCACAGGAAATAAAACAGCAGCACCCACTGACATCTCTGGCTTCTGAAGACCGGATTGAGAAGCAATTTGGCATCCATATCTTCCAAATAATCTGTCTTCCTTGGTATTCTCTGGTTCCAGGAGCTAGACATATGGAATATTCACAGTGAGAATACCCAGATTCCTGCTTCTTTGTGTGCCTGGGACACAGATCGATTTTACTGAAGATTTTTGTCCGAAAGGGACTAACTTCTTGTTCTTTACATAGATCTTTAAAAAATCTTTCTATAGCCCTGAAATATAGGAAAAGTCATTTAATGCTAATTAGAAAGTAGACAAGCACCATTTAATTAATAAGAATATTAAAACATGATGAAAATCTTCATGTCAACAGACTAAAATTAAGCATAAGTAAATCTTAATGTTTTCAAAAGTGCTTTCCTTAAGCCGAAATTTCTCAGCCTTGACACTGTTGACATTTTGGGCCAGTTATTTGTTGTGTGGGTCATCCTAGGCACCACGGGATGTTTAGCAACAACCCTGGCTTCTATCTACTGGATCCTGGTAGTACCCCTGTCCCCCAAGTTGTGGCAACCAAGAATATCTCCAGACATTGCCATATATCCCTTGGTAGATAAAGTTACCCCTCCAACTGAGAAACAAAATCACTATATATGAACATTAATGAAAGAAAAATACCAAAATATGGGGGATTATCCAGAAGTTCAGGTAGTTTTATTTAGCTTTCAAATGACCACACTGTAAGAACAATGTCAAAGGAATTAAAACGTGACACAAAACTATAGAATTTCAAAGTAGAGAGGAATATAAAATATTTCCTCCAGAAATGAAGAGCTAGGATGTAGCTGATGACCACAGACTCTGGACATCCTCCCAGCAAAACCTGAGGCCTGAACACAGGACTTATTAGTCAAATATTCTAACAGAGATGTTTCCAATGACATTATTTTTTATTTTATAAGAAATCAAAAACCTGTGAAAACTTGTGATGGATTGCTGTTAGTGGCAAACTGCTTTTAAAACCACTGATCTGATGTATACAGTCTGAATGGTAAAAGAAGGAAAAGTCTCTAATGGGTTGTGTTAATGTCATGGTTCTTGGCCACAAGCCTTCTGAACACATCCTCATTGAGGACCTGTCTATACTTGAGTTTTATGCATTTCCTGGAAGCAGAGTCCCTGTGCTCAAAGTATGCATCAAATTACCTGGCAACTTGTTACAGTGTTCAACCTGACCCCCATTAAGCATGGGAGTCATACATTTGTAGTTGTGAGGAAGCTTTTCCAATGGGTATGTTAATACACACCATGGCATTCTATTATAGCCACTTTCCTTACTTCATGCAGTTGGATGTACCATAAGCTAAATCACGCCCTTGAAATATGAAAACTCATGCAATACAAATTTTATATAACATGGTTAGTTCTGAAATAGAAGTGTTAAGTCCAACCCAAATCCTTATGTTATAAAGGAATTACATTTTAAACAATCATTCATACTGTATCATATCTGCTACTCACACTAGTGCCTGACTTTGTAGCTTAGGGCTCATGGAATCAATCATGCCTGTTATGATTGGTGGAGACAATATATTAGAGCAGTTAAAACCATGGGTGACCAGACTTTGCTGACCTGTTTCTGCATCTATAAAATGGAGAATAATAATAGTTCCCTGTGCCTCCTAGGTTTGTTATGAGGGTTAAATGAGTTACTAGATATGAAACATATAGTTTTTTTTATCTGGCATGTAGTAGTAAGTGCTCAATAGTTCTTAGCCACTAGTATTTTATTTAATTACATAATAAATACTGTTATGGGGGCCACCAGGTGACTGTTATAGTCTCTTTTACTCCAAATACTTCAATAGGTAACCTATTGAAGTAGAAATAGGGAAATTAACACCTAAGAAAAGTGGTTAGCCTTCTTAGAAGTAACCCAAGACATTTTGAGTGCTTGATAGAAGAGATTGGCAAACTCTTAGGTAAAGTCACTGAAATTTTATAGAGAAATGTAGAACCGATATATTATATCCTAGCAATGACCAACAGAACATTGGAAGTCATCTTGGAATACGTAAAACAATTTAAGAAGGAGAAGGAGGTGAAACAGCAAGGATTTCAGTTTCTTTCCAACAGTGATCAGGGTCTTAACAAGCAGCTGTACCAGTTCTGATCCCTGTGGTGGGTAGATGGTGGAATCTGCCACACTGGACTATCGCAGCTGAATTGCTGGGTTGCTAAGAAATGCTGCTGCTCTGATTCCTGCTTGCCAAAACCACCTTCTGAGAATCACGTGACTTCCCATGTAGACCTCCCACTGGGACAATACGTCCTGGCATACACACATTGATGTTGTGGTCCACCTGGAAGTTATAGGGCTGACTGTAAATGACACCTCTGCATGCTTTGGGGGTTTGGTGAGTCTGTGACAGTTCAGAAAATGCTTCAAGAATGAGAAGCAGCACAGGACATGCAAAGCTAAGAACTCGGTCTCTGAAGATTGATCTGACCCATGGCGTTTGTACAGATCAATGTACTTTAAGTGATCTCTAGCTCAGTGATCTCAATATCTCTTCAAGGCCTAAATACTTTGTTCTTTGCCACTCACTCAATGTGGGAACTGACTCTGTTAGTCTTACTGGTAATTATAATTATTGACAGAGTGAGGATTCTAGGCTTCTGAACATGGTCATCCCTCTCCCTTAAACAGTGAGACACTGAGTAGCAATTTAATTATGAAACATGTATACATATGTCTATAAAATTCACTGCATTACAGAATTATGAGAAAATTGTTTTCTATCTTTGGAGGGTGAAAGGCCCTAGGAGAAGTGTCTAAAAATATCTGAAAGATATTTCTAAAGTGAAATTTTACTGCACTGAATACCTATAAAAAGAAAGTCAATTGTTAAGTGTTAAACATTTTTAAAATCTTAGCACAAAAGAGGTAGCAGATGGCATAAAAATATTTTGAATGTCTTGATACTTAGAAAGGTAATATGAAGTAGAAATGTAAGAATTATTAGCTATTAGTCCAGGAGAACTGTTCAAATACCACTACATGGTGCACCATCATTAGGAACTTCCATAGAGGTTTGAGATTTGGGCTGGCAATCTTTCTTGTCACATAACTGCCATTACTTTCCAGAAGCTTATGTCCTACAGTGTAGTTTGGCATTCTATTACATGTCTGTTGGGTCACAGTAGTGAAGAAGAAAAGAAAAGAAGGAAGGAAGAAAGATCATTATTAGGGGGGAAAAACCAACACAAACGTATATGTTCACTGGTGGCCTAAAACAGGGTCAAAATGACCTACTCTACAGGTCAAAGAGCATTTGTCTCAAGACTATGAGGTGAAAGGAGTGTGTGTGTGTGTGTGTGTGTGTGTGTGTGTGTGTGTTGGATGGGGGACTGTGACTTCATGTTCTTCCGAAGGTTGCTTGGTGCCTTAATTTTTTATAAAATATGCCAAGGCTGTAGACTAGGACCTCTTAGCCAAGGGGATTTTCATTCTGGCTGTGGAAGAACACTTTTCAGAAACACTAGTGCTTGGAGACTTCTACCAAATTAAGCTGTATAAATTGTGATTTTTGTTTTTGTAAACTAATAGAGAGCTAACAATGCAAAGAAGCTTAAATTAGTTGAATTTTGGAAAGTGATGAGTCCTTGACAGGAGATGAGAGACCCATGACTTCTTTCTTACCTGTGGAGTGGCAGGAAAGGTAGGAGCCCTCTGTAAAGGGGAGTCAGGAGAAGCCAGCTATAACAGTCTGCTCCGGCTGGCATGACAAGCACCACAGGCTGAGTGGAAGTCCCAGCTCAAGGTATTGCAGGGTTGGTTTCATCCTGATGTCTCTGTCTTTGGATAGTAGATGGCTGTCTTCCTCCAAGCCTCCACAAGTTCTTCCCTCTGTTTGTGTCTGTGCCTTAATGCCCTGTTCTTAGAGGGACACCAGTCTTATTGGATATGGTCCTGTCTACCATTATTACTTCTTTAAAGATCTTATCTTTAAATACAGTTAATCTCTGAGATGCTGGGATTAGGGATTCAACATATTAATTTTGTGAGGACACAGTTCATCCCAACACCACCAGCCCAACTCTTAATGAGCTTTTAATAGCCAGAAGTGGGCTGCTTCACACAGTCCACACAGTAAATTTAGTATAAGTCTAAGATTTCAAAATAAAATGAAAAAGAAAAAAAGGCGCCAAAGAATCTAGTGGAAAAGGTTGACAATATCTTTGTAGAGACAATTTCCACAAAGACATAGAAACTGTTTAAAAATAACCACATAGAAATGCCAGAACTAAAAAATACCAATTGCTGGGTCTTACCCATCAGAAATCCTGATGTAATTGGTCTGAGGCTGAGTACAGGCAGTTGGAGCAAAGTGTGTGTGTAATTTCCCAAGTAATTCTAATTATAGCCAAGGTTGGGAACTATTGGGCTAGCCTAATCAATGAGCATTAAAATATAAAGAAATTATATAGGGTGTTGTGGGTCCCTAAGACTACTCTAATATTTGGAGTTTCCCTAGAAGAACTCAGGGGGATCATTTAGTTTGAATCACGGCTAAGATTCCTTCCAGCAACATAGTAAGGATATACAGCCAGACTGTAAGAGAAAAAGCCATGGTGGAGTCCTGAGAAACCAATATGCAGGCTTCCTTATGCTTTCTCCGTCCTGCGAGGGGCCACCCAGGAGCATGCTTCTTTCTCCAGCAACAAGCATCTGCTGATTCTGCCCAGGGAGGCCCATTAGATAAACCAAGGTTCTCATTAGAAAAGCCCAAGGTTTTTATGGGGAACTGGTCACATAAGAACCCTCTGCCTAACATGTACCCAGTTCAGACTCCCAGAAGGAAAGCAGGTGTTCAGCGTAAAACCACATTGCATATAGGCACAGGCAGCCACTCTTCTTAGTTAGGAAAAGTTGAAATCATTGTAAGGAACTGTGTACCAGTCAAATTCTCCCACGCCAGGCAAGGGACAACCCCAGTCCCCATGGTAACTCCGTGGGGTGGCTATTATCTTACTTAATAGATGATGGAATTTGAAGCTTAGAGATTTTTCTTTTACCCCAAGAGATAATTTACCCCAATATCACAGCCAAAATATAATTATCGAAACCCACAGTTCAGTTCTGAAACTTTCTGTTCTGAATCCTCGTTTCTTTTCATTGAAGTTAGAGATAGATAATAGTTTTCCCTCTCTTTACCAGAGAGCATTTTTGAGCAAAAGAGACGATGTCTTCACAAATACCTAGAAAGATATTATGCAAATCCTATTTTTTCCATTGTTATCATCAATGTAGGTAGTTTTAACAAAAAGAAGGGCCTCGGGTGTATCAATAAATATGACATTTGAACAATCAGCTTTAGGGGTTTCCTGAATCTCTTTTCTATAACAGCAGTATATGAAAGTATAAAATTTCCAAACTATTGTTAGTTTGCTTTTTATTTTAAATATAAGTATCTGGGAATTTTCTTTTCATACATTTGTTTCCTCTCATTCCTGGACCATGTGAAATTTTTTGTAAGCAGTTACACGATTCAAACCTGCTGACAATTAACCAACTTGTACAACACATGTGCTTCTACAACATCCCTGGTAGTTCTATTTCAATAACCATTAAACTCAATTTTACTACCAAGATTCCTACATGTTTGTCAGCACCTGAAAACCAAAAGGTGAAAGAAAAGGCCTATTCTATTCTCTACTGGAACAAATCCCCACTTTGTACCATGCCCTAGAGGGCACCCATGGTCTCTCCCTGGATCTGGGAGCAGGACTTGGCTGGCTGATCCAGAGAGGAGGCTGCTGTAAAAACTTCAAAGAGGAGCCATCCTTGTGGTCCTGTTCTTGTGGTAGAATCATCTCTTATGGGACAAGCCATGGCTGCTGCAAAATTGATGTCGATGGAAGCAAAGATGCTGATTTAGAATTTCCACTAAGTGATAGCCTTAATAAAGAATCTAAGTTTCTAGAATAGGAGTTGGCAAACTTACTGCAAAGGGCCAGATAGTAAATATATTAGATTTTGCAGGCCATATAGTGTCTGTCTCCATGACTCAGCTCTGCTGTTGCAAGTAGCCTTAAACAATACGCAAACACACGGGCATGGCTGTGTTTTAATAAAACTTTATTCACCAAAACAGGCAGCCAGTTGGATTTGATTTACAGGTTCCAATTTGCCAGCACCTGTTCATTAGCAGACTTTGCTATCTGTGTGCTTTCCTCTAATTTAAGATATCCAGGGAATTGTTAACTTCTTTATCTGTAATGTACCTAATTATTCCTTCCTAGAGCATAAGCACAGTCTCCATATACAAATATGGGAAGTGGCATGAGATTGGTTTACATACTTAATTTTCTTTATAATGGACATCAGTCCTCATCATTCTTAAATACGGAAATGCGGATGGAGCCTGTGTGTATTAATCGACAGCACAAGAACCACTGTACCTGTCACACTTTCACATCCTACATGGAGAACAGCTGGCATCTGAATGCTTTTGCAAAATGCATTCAGGTACAATGACAAAGAACTATCTCCAGATCCCTATATACTATACTACATCTGGAAAAAAAAAACAAAAAAACAAAAAAAACTAGATTGTAGAATCACCAGAAATCATATTGTCCCACCATGCAGAAATTCTTGGAAGACCAAATTTTACAAATATAAGTAAAATCTAAGTAAGGCATTCTGGTTCACAGTAGCTTTTTTCTTAAATGCAGTCTGAATTTCAAAATGTAGCTTAGCTTATTCAGTGATTGATTTGCACAAAATATGAGTGCCATAAAACACGATTTGAATTTTAACTATAGATGTCTTGGGTATTCTCCCTTTGCATTAAAACCACGGCCGGTTGTATCATATAGTAATTACAACCAGTAGATGGCATCTAACAGCTAGAATAATATTTTGGAACTATTTTTAATATCAGACTTGCTGATTGATGAGGGTTCACCCTCTGATGTTATTTATATCAGATCATTTTAATTTTTAGCCTTAATCATCACAGTTGAATTTTTAAAATTCCATCCAATAAATTCATATAAAGGGTTACAAAAAGAAGAAAACCCCCCTCAATTTTAAGCGGATAGTTCTATTGCAGCTTCCACATAATAAGCAGATTAATGTTCTGAATTTTAAAAATTGATATCACTTGAAGACATTAAACGCTGAACACAGACATTTCAAATATAGTTGGCTCTGTATGATTGAATAAAGCTGAGTTGCTAATTGCTGGACCAGGACCAAAAAATATATAATGAGTGTAACACCAAACACCATCCAACTTGAACAAATTCAATGAGTCAACTGAGTTTAAAAGTTTCACAAATAATTAAATTACTGAATAGGATAGACCAGAAGGAGAAAACCAAATGATTTAATTCGTTTCCTTAGAGCTCAATTTGCTTTTTAGCTGACTGTATTTAGCTATCTGCAGTTGCAACAAACTAATGCCATTAAAAACCCATCTATTTTCTTATGCAACCTCAACAAAATATCAGTGGGTTTCACCACTTATAGATAATATACTTTTTAAAAGGAGGTAAAATCTGCCAATCTCAACTCTTTCTTTTCCCTGCAATGCTCATCCAAGCCAGCATTTTAGATTATAAATAATCTGAGATCAAGAATAAAAAGAGTGCTTCTTTATGTTGTCTAGGTTGTGATCTACATATTTTGGTGTCTGAGTTAGATGGACAACATAAATAAAATAGCATTCTTGGAAATATGAAGGACAGAGGCCTGTGGGGGGAAAAAAATCATCTAATCAGAGACTTGTTTCTTACTTTAATCATGAGCCATAAAAACAGCCAAATCCCATGTCATGCTGCAGTAAAGGTTACATCAGCACTTCATACAATATTTATAGTGTAAAAGAAGCCCTGCAGTCCGACTCCAATACGACATTAATCTTCCTGCTCTCTTCATCCCTCATTCCATCCTCCCGCCTCACTCCCACCCCTTCCCTCAGCTAAATGTGCCAGTTGGTGCCGCTCATATAGTGGAGATAACTGACAGGAGAGCACTGATACAACAAGAAATCTAGACCACAAAACAAACAGAGAAATAGATCCAATCCTAGGGAAGCTGCATTATACCTTTTAAGGAAGGGGGGGTCAACTATTTAAGTTTGCCCTAGTTCAAGGGGATTCCTGAATGTAGGACTTCCAGTGCTAGGGCCAACAATGTCTTAGATAAATCAGAAAAAGTTTGTGACCTAATGTTTAAGAGGCTTATGGTTTCAGAATGTGAAGGCATCATTCAAAATTATTTATTACACCTTAGTCGTGTAAGAAATCACCGAAACCAAGACATAGTCCTGGGCTGTACTGCTTAAAGCCTGCTGCTACTGAGACAAAGGTCAGGGTTTAATTTCCACAAGAGCCAGACAACTTTTCTATGATTGCAGACTTCTTCGTTACACCCAACCATCTAGGCTCATGGGTTTAGGGAGGGTAAGACAGGGCTTTAGAGAGCTAACAATTCAAGGAACTAAATCGCTACATTGGGAACAGCATCTAAAATCAGAGCTTACTGGCCATCTTTTCCTATGGTATTGCCTATTCTGTAATACTCATTGAAAACTTATTTATACTCAAAAGAATGCATCAGAGCAGCTGAAAAGCCCTGCAGCCATAAGGATTCAATCAACCTAATTATCGTTCTTCCCCATGAAGCTGCTCTGGATAACTTGAGGACCATCAGGTGGGATTAGAAAGCTTTGCTGCCTGGAAGTCTATGCTCATTTTTTGAAAAGCTGTCTCCCTGACTTCTGGTAAACAAGTGATGAAGAAAGCTACTGCAATGGGATGCAGGCTATATCATCACCTTTACTGCAACAAGCTAGGGAATGGCAATATATGATCTAGCAATTGAATAGACGAAGTTATTAAAAGGCCCTCTTGGTAATTGTACGCTGAAAACTGAAAACCAGCCTTGTTCCATTTAGTACAAACCATGTCACAGAAAATGACTTTGTTGTAACAGAATCCCTTCTGATAACGTCTGCTCACATTAGGCCAGGTAGAGAAAGAAGAGGGAAGATTTCCCCCTTTTGCCTGTACTCCACTCTGGTTATTCCATTTCCTCATTCATGTCTTACAAGCCCCCTCACCTTTCATCCACTTTCTTCTTCCCTGAGATCAGCACCAGCTCAGAGACCTCTGCTCACTAGACTCTTGTTGCTTTTTGGCAACCCTTCTTCTGAGGGGACCTGGAGCATCTCGGTATTCTTCTTCGGAAACTGGATTTGTGGACAAGCGTAGCCAGCCCTGCCCTGTATGTGTGCGGTGTGCGCACTTGTGCACAGAGGCCTCTGCCAGGAGAAGTGGCAGATTGGCTGTGTAGGCAGCAGTTTCATGGAACCCAGAAATAAGTTCTGCAGTATATGCAAATGTAAGCAACGGGGGCAGCAGAATGGGCCTCTAGGTTCAAAAATGGCAGTTCTCTTCAAGAGGCCAGGCTTTTTCAAAAGAGGACCACTAAAAGTTATTCTTATGAAAAATGGCTCCCTCTGAATGAATCTCAAGTTTCTACTAGTAGGTCATTGGTGACTTCTTAAAAAGCCGTAAGTAGCTTACAAAAATATGTTATTCTGGAAAGGTAATGATTAGCGATGTACTACATGTAGTTATTCCAGAGTTCAAGAGAGAGTAAGAACAGATGGATACATTTTGACTCCAGGTCCCCATGAATAGGTATTTGAAAACAGTCCCAGGGAACCGACTGCTAGGAGTTGGGGGATAAGAGTTACAGGTGGACTACCTGACAATCTTATCAAAGGCCAGTAGCACCTCCTCTCTTTTGCCTTCTTTTCCTATGAAGGGAAAAGGTGAAAAAGACTCACACCTACTACAGCCTTACCAGCCATGGTGCCACAGGGGATTTCAAACAAAATGTCCCCATCAAAGAGAGAAACAAACTGTTTTTCCTTCTCTACTTTCACATAATACGTTCAACACTTCGACAATTCAATTCAATTCTCGGGTAGACACCAACTGGGTATCCTGCAATTTAACAGAATTCTGACACAATCTGCCTGGAAATAGTATGAGATCCTCCAGGTTAAGCGATCTGTCCCACAGGACTAACTCCACTCAGACACCAGTCACAGGTCCAGGTGGTCACCTGTGCTTCTGATAGACCAGCTATAAATGGGGGCCCCCATGACTCCCTCCTCGGGTTGGATAATTTGTTGTAACGGCTCACAGAACGCAGGAAAACAGTTTACTTACTAGATTCCAGATTTTTTATAAAAAGGAACACAACTTAGGAGCAGCCAAATGGAAGAAATGTATAGGGCAAGATATGGGAGATGCGGCAGTGAGCTTCCACATCCTCTGTACGGAGTACCCTCCCAGCACCTCCACGTATTCATCAGCCTGGAAGCTCTCCAAACCTTATTGTTTGGAATTTTTAAAAGATGATTTAATATATAGGCATGACTGATTAAATCATTGGTCATTGGTGATTAGGTCACTCTCCCGTCCCTCTCCCCTCCCCAGAGGTTGATGAGTGGGGCTGCAAGTCCGGGGCCTTTAATCCTGTGGTTCGTTTCCCCTGGCAACCAGCCCCCATCCTTAGGGGCTTTCCAAATGTTATCTCATCAACCTAAGCTCAGGTGTAGATGAACGGGGCTTGTTATGAATAACAAAAGATGCTCTTTTCACCTTTATCACTCTTATCACTTAGGAAATTAAAAGGGTTTTAGGAGTTCTGGGCAGAAACCTGGGAATGAGGACCAAATACATACTTTGGATTATATCCTAATACCACAGCATCATGTATCTGAATCAATTTAGCTCTAGCCCTTGGAAAGCAAGGGAGGTGTTTGAGAGTAGCTAAATATTATAAGTCATTTTTAATGAAGATAGGCCTTAATATAGATTTGGATACCTGGAAAGAAAATATTTGCAGCCCAGTAATTTAAAAACCAATATGTGAGCCTTTTCTTTCTTCCTTTTTTAATTAGAAATGAGGGATTGTCATTCCCTTTTTCTAAAGGATAAATCATTTTATGAAAAAGGCATAGTGAAATGATTAAGAATAGAGGCTCTGTAGTTGGACTATCTGAGTTCAGATCCTAGTTCTGCCACTTTAGTGTATGGAACCCAAAGCTATTTTCAATTTAATTGGTAAGTTAAAGATACTGCAGTTTCCTACAACAAACCGTGCTTGAAGTGTGAATAAATACATGGCTAGAATTATAATTGGCACATAGCAAATTCTTGTTATTTGTTATAATTGTCCTTATTGAAATCATCACCCTTTGTGAATTTGGATAGAGGTTTTCACTAAGATAGTAGAAGAAAGGAATTTTACTTTTTCCTGGAGGAAGGAAAAAATGATGCAGCAGTGATTTTTAATTGTATGTTAATACAATATCCTGACTAGGAAAAAGTGTTCAGTAAATGGTTGTTATACAAATCACTGGCTGTATTTGTTGCTTCTGTGACAACACATTTCAGATTTTTCTGGGATCATTTTATAATATTTAACACAGTCTGGTTCTATATGGCTATAAACTTCTGAAATATCTCAGATATTCCAAACTTAAGGCCTTTTCATGCAAAGGGAACTTAAAATTCCTCTAAGTTCTTGCTTTCTGATTTTAGTTGGAAAATATAATATGGCCGCCTCAGTGCACTTTTCACTGTACTCCTGGGCTCTTGCCAGTTTCTTTCTGGGTCACACAATTCCAGCTCACACTGATAACACAACTGTGCTCATGTATTACTTATTTGATTCTTCAGAAATTCAAGTCTATTTCAAGGCTATTCAAGAGACTGTTGGACCTTTGTCAAGAAGCTTACAGAACTGAAACAAACCTCAGCAGAACATTCACAAAAGCAAAGGAATTATTTCAAATGAGACTACAATGTGTTCATAAGGAGATTATTCTATTCTGTATTCAAGACCCAGCTCAAATATCACCTACTTTGCTAGCCTTTCTCAATTTTCGCAATCATGTTTGTTCCCATATTTGAAGGTGGCTGTACTCTCGTCACACTTTCATTATGGCACTTGTCATATTGTAGCTTATCTATCTGCAAGTTGCCATCCAAAAGACAACCAGGATGGCTGAATAGTAGAAAGGAGAGCTTTGCTGGAGATACGGGTTTGCAAGCTGGGAAGAGAAAGCCTCCACCTTGGACTGAAGAGGGAAAGGGCAGGTTTTAAGTCTCACAGGGCCAGTGTCATACATATTCAGCTGGTTTGGTGGGAAATAATACATATTTATGAGGGGAGTGAATGCATGCACAATGGGTAAACATGTATGTAACCTATTCTGCCATGTTCAATTTGGGGTGGAGTTTTAGCTCTAAAATGAGGTAGAATTTGGCTCACTATGTCAAAAGGTGAACTACAGGCCACAGACAGCTTGTGTGCAGTCTCTATCCACTGGCCAAAACTTGAAGTCTGTAATAGCTTATCAGAAAAGAGCATTTGTAAGACCAGTCCTCTGTCCAATCAGAGTTGCAGTGGTCTGGGTTGTAAATCAACCTGATAACTCTTTTTGGTAGGGGATTAAGGAAGAGTGGGGTTTTTCTTACAGTCGTAGGAATCTAGAAATTTGCCATGCTATGCCATCCAGGCCCTGAACCCTTGACCCATAGGTAACTGTTTTCTTAACCATATGGTCTTCGTTGATATAGTCTCTCACATCACAAAGTCTAACCCCTTCCCTCTTCCAGTGTAGGGACTTCTGTGGGTAGTCTCAGCCACCAGTACAGTATATAGCACAGAGGGGGTATCCCCAAGATGCTTATTAAATATGGTGGTGCTAACCATCATCAGGTTCATCTCTCCTCCATTGTACACAGAGGACCATGATTCCTAGATCATTTGCAACCAGGGCCCACGTGAGTTCTTTCCACTGGGATGAGAGCAGAAGTGATGAGTGTCACTTTAGGGTGACACCTAGAGAGTGTGAGATCCCAAAGCTGTGGCAAACACTGAAGTGACACATAAAGGTGGCAGTGCTTCCAGTAGCCTAGGTTCCAGAGTAACCCAGGATCAGAGCTCCTTGCTGCTCATCTTGGAGGGGATTAAAAAGGTAAACCTTTATGGTTTAGCCACTGAGATTCGAGGGTCTTTGTTACCACAGCATATCCCATCCTATCCTGACTAATACACAATGGATGACAAAGAGTTTGACTTTTTTAGATTCAGACATCAGACTGGAAGCATCTTAGCATCATGGGAAAAACACTCTATCAGGAGTCAGAAAATAAAATGTATGCAAGCATGCACATGCACTTGTATTTTAGTCACGGACAAAGTCCTGGCATTTTTACTTCCTTGGGGTTAAAACTAGGGTGCTGAACTGGAATGATTCTAAGTCCCATATACTATAATCCCATGAATTTGAAGAAATTAATTTCAAGGTTAAATGCTCAAATTTAAGACATCATTGATCATGAGCTATAAGTCAGAAAAGGTCACTGGTCACTACAAATCCAGGGTAGAATATATAGTTCCTTAGCAAGAACACTTCCCTCTATCACCTGCTTCCAGAAGAAAATGGTTTCTATACAGTTATACAGCATATCTGCCTATTTAAATCATCTTGAATCACCGTGTGATTCAAGATAGATTTTTGTCGGCTACACTCAACCATCTAGGCAAATTGGCATTATAGAAATAGGAGCTCATAAGCTTAGCCTGCATAGTGCAAACCATCCCAAGGGAAATATCAACTATTTGGAAGAATGAGACTGTAGGTTTAACTAAATGGCCAGGTCCAATCTGGCTGTCTGGCTGTCAGGCAGGTGGCTTTGAAGTAATGCAGACAAATCGGTGAGTTCATGGTTGATGTTAAGGGCCATTAAGTGCAACTGGACTCTGCCCCATTGTTCTCTGATGATATGGGTTGGCTCTGTATCCCCATCCAAATATCATCTCAAATTGTAATTCCCATGTGTCAAGGGAGGGACCTAGTGGGAGCTGACTGGATCATGGGGATGGGTCCCCCATGCTGTTCTCATGACAGTGAGTGAATTCTCATGAGATCTGGTTGGTTTGATAAGCGTGGGGCTCTTCCCCTTTCATACGCTCTTTTTCTCTGTCCTGCTGACTTGTGAAGAAGGTGCCTGCTTCCCCTTCCACCATGATTGTAAGTTTTTTGAGGTCTCCCCAGCCATGCAGAACTGCAAGTCAATTAAACCTCCTTATAAATTACCCAGTCTCAGGGAAGTTCTTTATAGCATTGCGAAGATGGTCTAATACATCTGGATATTTCATGGTTTTTATATAAGGGGTAGGTTTAACAATTGCAGCTTAGATCCTCCATCACTAGAGATGCACTCTATCCATCCATCACTAGAGATGCACTCACTGCAGAATTTCACCAAGGAGAAGATCCAGGAACTTGCTCTCTGTTGACCCTGCTTTTATGAGAGCAATGCCCATGGAGATGATGCCCAGGTTCTGAGCAATGGTCCTTGTCTTGTTCTTTAGAAGACAGTTGTGCAAAGCAGCTGATCCACCCTCCACCCACTTTGTATAGAAGTGGCTCATTGTCCTGCTGAAAATGAGAGTTGTCACTGCTAATCCCGGAGTGGATTCCCATGGGTCCCAGCCTGGGCTGCTCATGTAAATCCGCTAAGGACCAACCAGACAGCTCGACTGAGTAGGCTCTGGTGGGGCCTGACGTCTGTATTTCTCATATTATTTCTGGATTGAGCACCAGGGCTTTTCTCTGAAGTAAATTAGAATGACTTTTTCCCCATTTCTCTGCTCTAAGTTACCATTGGTAGGCTATAAACAAGCTATCAGCACTGGAGCTCCATTCTGTTTTAAATGGAGGAACCTTTAGGAGTAGTTTATGTTTCGAGCCCCAGGGGAGAGACTGATACAGAGGCCACTGCAGCATTGAGCATGGCAGCACCTCTGTTCCCTCAACATGGCAACTGCTTACCTGGAGGCCTGGAGCTCAGGTTCCAGGAGTCTGAGTCCTCCTGAGAGCCTGAGGAATGCATCAGGATCCTTCGGTACAGGCCACTTCCTGTGGCTGTCATCTGACAGTCTTCAGTAAAGTCCTGGGGAGTTTGTGAGAGAGACAGTTCATCATTTGGCTGTGTAAGAATTTGTTTTTTTAAAAGGAGGCTTTCTTTTACATCCTGTCAATTTCAGAAAGACTTTCCACGTTATTTCATTGCTTTGAGGAAACCCCTTTGATATTGGGGTTTGCATCTTAGCCTCTTAATTATGTGTACATCCTGAAGCGTGGAGAAAGAACAGAGCCACCTTCCTGTCTTCGTTCTTGCTGCTGAAACAAATTACTATAGGCTTAACCAACAAGTGTTTATTTCTCAAGTTCTAGAGGCTGGGAAGTCCAAGATCAAAGTGCTGACAGATCCAGCGTCTGGTGAGGGCCCTCTTCCTGGTTTGCAGATGGCTGTCTTCTCATTGTGTCCTCACATGGCCAAGAACAGAGAGAGAAAGCAAGTTGTCTCATGTCTCCTCTTTTACAGGAACTAATCCCATCATGAGGGCTCCACTCTCATGACCTAATCACTCCCCTAAGGCCCCGCCTTCTAATGCCATCTCATTGAGGGTCTAAGTGTCCACAATACTGCCTAAGGTCTGGAACCAGTCCCCAAACACTGGCCACTTCCCCTGCAGCCTGGGCATATTCATGCCACCTGGTGCTTTCCCAGGGTGGCTGGAATGTGCCTCTCTTTTCACAATTGAAAAGCATGAAGACCCTTGGGTTAATATCATCAAGCACATGCATTGGCCATTTGCCGTGGATGAGAGACCTGTTGAACCCTTTAAAAATATTCAAATTTAATCTCCACAATAACTCATGGGATATTCTAGGACAGAGGAAGAAAATGAAACTGAGAGCATTTATGTGATTTCTCAAGAATGCTAAGAAGCAGTGGAGAGGAATCCACACCTATATCCTACAGACCCACATCCATGGAACCTGGGGGGCTGATATGTTTTAGCTGTCCCCACCCAAATCTCATCTTGAACTGTAATTCCCATAATCCCCACGTGTCATGGGAGGGACCTGGTGGGAGGTAATTGAATCATGAGGGCAGTTACACCCATGCTGCTGTTCCCATGACAGTGAGTGAGTTCTCATGAGATTTGATGGTTTTATAAGGGGCTTTTCCCCCTTTTTGCTCAGCACTTCTCCTTGCTGCTGCCATGTGAAGGATGTGTTTGCTTCCCCCTCTGTCATGATTGTAAGTTTCCTGAGGCCTCCCCAGCCATGCTGAACTGTGAGTCAGTGAAATATTTTTCTTTTGTAAATTACCCTGTTTCAGGTATGTATTTATTAGCAGCATGAGAACGAACTAACACAGGGGTCCTAGTCTAATTCAGGTCCTAGCCTTTGCACTCTTCAAACAACAGTGGCATATGTAATGTAGATACAGTGCCACAGTCCATGGGATTGTTACACATTCCATTCCAGGTGGGAAGGGCAGTATTCAGGCACTGGGGACCAAGGGACTCATGGGTTGACTCTTCCAGTTGCTTCTGGCTTGAGGGCAGTTCACAAGATCACTTATCTCCATTTGTGATGGTGCAGGATTCCTCGGTGGGGGTGGGGAGAGATACAAGTTGAGAACTTGCACAAAAAATTGTGATTTTTTGTTTTTTTTCCTGAGACAAGGTCTCACTCTGTTGCCTAGGCTGGAGTGCAGTGGCACCATCATGGCTCACTGCAGCCCCGACCTCCGAGGCTCAAGCAATCCTCCCTTCTCCCACGTCAATCTCCCTGATAGCTGGGAATACAAGCACGTGCCATCATGACCGGCCATGACTGGCCAATTTTTTTATTTTTTTATTTTTTGTAGAGACAAGGTCTCATTATGTTTCTCAGACTGGTCTCCACCTCCTGGGCTCAAGTGGTTTTTCTTACGACTATAAGAAAAACCTCCTGCCCCTGCCTTCTAAAATTCTGGGATAATAGGCATGAGCTACCACACCTAGCACATGTTTCTTACACATGAGAAGATTTTGGAAATATGGATGGGTAAACATTTTTAAAAGAAAACTTTTGAAAACTTCTGGAACTAAAGCCTTAGATATTCTTGTATATTTGGGGCAGAGACATTAGGGACTTAATTTAACAGACCCACCTGCAGCATTTGGGATAAGCCTCGAAACTGTGTGATTGTGGAGCCCTGGGGAGAAGCTGGTCCCTCTGGGGCCAGCTGAGAACCAAATTCTCAACTTGCACCACTCCCCACCCCCACTGAGGAATCCTGCACCATCACAAGCAAGGCCACCTCATAGACCTCCTGGGGCTCTGCACAGCCGCCCCCTAGAATGGCCCTCTGAGGTCAAGAGTGGAAGTCGGGGAAGAGTATAACTTCCTTTCAAAGTAGTTCTACTCTGCTGCTGTAATCTTATGAGTTGGGAAGCTGAAAATTAGGGAACAACCCACCTTTTCTTTCCCTTCCCTTCCCTTCCCTTCCCTTCCCTTCCCTTCCCTTCCCTTCCCTTCCCTTCCCCTCCCGCTCCCTCCCTCTCTCTCTTTTTTTTTCCTTCTTTCTTTTTTTTTTTTTTTCAGAGTCTTGCTCTGTTGCGCAGGTGGGAGTGCAATGGCGCACTCTTGGCTCGTTGCAACCTCCACCTCCCAGGTTCAAGAGATTGTCCTGCCTCAGCCCCCAGAGTAGCTGGGATTCCAAGTACGCACCACCACGCCTGGCTAATTTTTGTATTTTTAGGAGAGATGGGGTTTCACCATGTTGGTCAGGCTGGTCTCAA
This sequence comes from Rhinopithecus roxellana, assembly GCF_007565055.1. Lineage (NCBI taxonomy): Eukaryota > Metazoa > Chordata > Mammalia > Primates > Cercopithecidae > Rhinopithecus > Rhinopithecus roxellana. Next base: position 12,455,918 of record NC_044569.1, read on the forward strand.
ACTCCTGACCTTGTGATCCGCCTGCCTTGGCCTTGCAAAGTGCTTAGGATTGCAGGCATGAACTTACATTTTCTTTTAAGAAGAAATCTAATATACATTTAATACAAAAGGAAATGTGAGGACTAACTGATGAGGAAGGAGGCTGAAGTTACCTTTAATTGGAATACAAAACATGAATGTAAAATCTCCTGGTGGCATCTCTGGCCCTCAGGAGCAACTCCTTCTGCACTGAAGAGGTGAAGGCAGGGAGGCCTCCCTGGAAGTCAAGGTAGGACTTAAGCTCAGTCCAGAGTTCCAGGAGCAGGGGAGGGAGAAGCAGGCAGACTCTGCGCTTGAGCAATAATCACCTCGCTCCTCTTTTTCCTGTGCCAACTTGGCTACCCCTGCTGCTTAACCAAGGAAGGTTTGTCTTTGATGCTTTAGGGTCAAGAAGAAATGACCTCAGCCCAGCACAGTGGCCCATGCCTGTAATGTCAGCTACTTGAGGCTGAGACAAGAGGTTCACTTGAGCTTAGGAGTTTGAGCTGTGATCATGCCACTGCACCATAGCCTGGGAGACAGAGCGAGACCTTATCTCTTAAAAAGAAAAAAAGAAAAAGAAATGATCTCAAGAATACTGTGAAGACATCATATCACCTTCTTTTACCCTACAGCTCTGTAAGTGCCCATCTCAAAACCCAGAGCCCAGTTTGGGAAAGTGCTCAGTGTAAACTGAGGACTAGCAAAAACAAATGCTCACTGCTCATTCATGTTGGAGCCACAGCCTCTCCTGGGAATAACAGCCTTCTGGAAACATAACAGGTAAATGGACAGCTGAGGATCGGTGACACATGCCCACCACTTCCTCGGAGTCATTGATTGGAGCCTCTACAGGAGAGTTGGGTTGTGTTTTCCATTGCACAGATGAGGAGTCCACAGCAACAAGGAGAGCTCTAACTCACTTCTGAAGGGCATTTTAATGCAATCCAATAAAGTTGCTTCCTGGGGCATACACAGTACAAACCTATCCTGAAGTTCACCTTTAGGGAAACATACATACACACACACACACACACACACACACACACACACACACACACACACACAGCGGTTATTTAGGAGAACAAATGAACCATTCCAGGTTCATCTGCTGAGCCATAAACCTGAGCATTGCTTAATTGCTTGCTCTCAAAATAGTATGCAGCCTTGGGAGAGCACAATTTGAGTCATTGCACCCAACTAGCAAAGGCCTTCTATTTCTGCTTTTAGCTGTTGAGAGGCCCCTGGGTAGAATGTTCACAGAAAGTAGCCAACAGCCGAATTTCCTGACTTGTGCTTTCTCCATGGATGGGAGGCTCCTGAGGGACACCACCTGGAATAATTCCCACTAGGGGAGAGTCCAGAGATCCACAGTTAGCAGCACCTCAAATAATGTTCCCCCAGAGCACTGTGGAAGTTTACACGTTCCTTCTTTTCCCTGTAAAGGTACTTTTTTTTTTCCCTCCAGAGTGAATATTATATAAAAGTATGACCATCAAAAACTGTGTAAAACATCTGTGTTAATCATCATGTTTAAGATGATAGATGAACCAAGACTGATTTTATACAAATGACAAAGCAGTGTTAGGGCCCTGACCACTGTCTGCTGTTCTTCAGACACCTTCACGAACATCACTCGGTTGCAAAAGTGGCCCATCCTATGAAATGTCCTATTAAGAAGTTTACTTTGCAAAAGTCCTTCTAATTTAGTTTATCTCTGTTTCAATGCCAGGGAGCCCTGGTGAAAGATATGTACAAAAAAGAACCATTAGACATATGAAGACTGCCAGATTGTCCTTTCTTCCTGGGAGACAAAGTGAAACAATAGCTCACAGAGGTTCCAGGGACTCAGAAAGGAATACTTATCTTCAGGGAATGCATGAAAATACATAGTGATAATATTGTGAACAATGCCCCCAAGATCAGCAAGTTCTTCTGACTGCTACCCCCAAGTCCAAACTACAGTGTCCTCCTCGGCTAGACACATAGTGTGCCGCTGCAAACACAGGCACCTGCAAACAAACACTGGCAAAAGAATGCCAGCTGCCATTTGTCTATTAATAAAGGATGCACAAGTCGTTAAAGGCTGGGAGATAGACCGGAGACTAGAATTTTCTAATCAGAACTAATCCCTCCAGGCATATAGCATTTGATACATCAAAGGCTTAATATTTGATACATCAAAGGCCTTCTCAGTAATTCTTTCGAGGAATCAAAAACTATGCTAATGAATGTATGAGTTCTGGACTTTTTAATCAAAACTTTTTTTCTGGCTTGGGATAAACTTTTCATAGCTTCGTTCGCTTGATGAAACCTCTGCATATGTGCCATGACTGAAGAAGATCCAAGAGAACCAATTGTTCCCAAATACCTTCCCTGCCGGCTCACCGTCTCCACCTTAGTGAGCTCTTAGGTTAAGGATTTGAGAGCCCTATTAAAATACATGTTGCCCCGGAGACATAATGGAAAGACACAATTGCCCCTTAATACGTTAGGATAGGCTCACTGTCCAGTCAGCTCAGCTGTCTCTTCAGTGGCATTGAAGGATTTGAACCCTCAACTGATACCTTTGATGGAGCTTGATTAGGCTGTAGGGGTTCATGTCTCTTCAGTGACATTGAAGGATTTGAACCCTCAACTGATACCTTTGATGGAGCTTGATTAGGCTGTAGGGGTTCAGGTCTCTTCAGTGGCATTGAAGGATTTGAACCCTCAACTGATACCTTTGATGGAGCTTGATTAGGCTGTAGGGGTTCATGTCTCTTCAGTGGCATTGAAGGATTTGAACCCTCAACTGATACCTTTGATGGAGCTTGATTAGGCTGTAGGGGTTCATGTCTCTTCAGTGGCATTGAAGGATTTGAACCCTCAACTGATACCTTTGATGGAGCTTGATTAGGCTGTAGGGGTTCATTACTTGGGGGTATTGGTTCCTGGTATAAGGGGAAACCATGCAAAGAGCAAAGAATAAAGGACTCCAAAAGGGCACAGGATCACCTGAAGCAGGTGGATTCTGATCACATCAATCAGATACTTCTTGATTTGAGCACTCCAAGAGAAACGGGTCTTTGAAAGAGACTTACCTTTTCTCCACCCACTCCTAACTAAGCTGCCAATCTCTAACCCCTGTGAGGTTTATTTGTGTGTTATGTAAACTTTGTTGCAACACTAATTATATGGAAACACCTTTTTTGTTCATGTGACTGGCTTCCTACCTGCTGTATCCTGAAAGAGTAAGGACCACTTGCTCCCCCAAGCACCTCGGCCAATGGTCAATGCCTGACCCAAAGGAGTCACGTAAAGGTTTTGTGAGTGATTTCGTCATTATCCAGTTAACTTCATACACTCAGATAGGATCTAAATAATTTTGATTTTTCTTCCATTTCCCATTGAATGAGGGTACTTTCTTTCTCTTTGATAACAAGACTTCCACTTGCATGTGCTACGCATTTACTGAATTACATTTTCTAGGTGGGCAAACAGCTTTCTCCAGAGCATGCAAGGTTGGCTGGGTGAGTTTCAGCCTGTGCTCTTTCCCCACCAGGCACTTTGTAAAGATACACACAATGTATGGTGTGCTAGCCTGCTTTTCAGCTTGCCTGTTGCCTTAGTTCATGAAGAGACCACTGATTGTGTATCTGACCACACTGAATATAACGAACTTCTGAAGAGTTTTACTGATGTGGTTTAAAATATGTATTTTAAAGACTCTAAAATAAGATACTGTACATAGGAATCTATGGAAAGGAAACTACCTGTATAAAAGTATGCTATGGCCCTTCCAAGTTTTAGAACATACCCTCACAACCACATACAAGCTAGTAGACTTACACCAAAGGCTTAGATGGTCATGACTGCTAATTTGTGCAAGTTTTAATGAAAACACTTTAATGAGCATTATAATTCCCAGCAAAGATCACTCTCCTGTATAAACATCAGGAGGTTGATGAGGAAGCCTTTATTCCAGAGCATAATTCTTCCCCCACTTAACTTCTACCAAAGAAGAGAGACACAGCGAATAGAAGGGATTTCATTCTGGGTTTTGTGAATGTGGAAAAGTCGGGCACCCAAAGTTCAATAATCCTATGCCACTTTGACTTTAAAGCCTATCAAGAGTCGCTGGGAACCCAACTGCATACTGAACGTGTCAAAAACACAAGATCTTGACCTGTAGTGTCCATGGAGGCCTGCTTGTCTCCCAGAGAGGAAAGCTGGCCTCCAATCCTAGTAAAGAGACAAGATTTTCTTTCCTAAACTGGATGCTCTTTATTTCGTGTTCTGTTAGATTCTTTTGCATGCAGCAATGTATTTGATCGATTCCTGTTTAAATGTATTGAGTTCCACTTATATTCTCTTCCCTGATGCTTTTGTGGCCAGCAAAGAGCTGTCCACCAAATTCAATGATGGATGGAGGGAAACTGTTTTTATCAAATGCATATTCCTCTTTTTTCCCCTGCAAATATATCACACTTTTTTTGTACCAGCTAACGCTGTCTATTCTAAATCCTCAATACCATTTTTCACACACACACACACACACACACACATTTACCATGTATCTGTTCTCAACCCTTCACAAGCTTTAATCATAGCTCTCCCTCCACCTGAAAGCCCTTCTCACTATTCTCTCAAGTGACATAAGCTAAAAATTTGATTTAAAGTTCATTCTGTGGAAAGCAAGGACAGGTAGGTGGAAAACACTTCTCATTTATCTTTCCTAATAGGGCCTTCAGAGGTTTGGAGTCCTGGCACTGAATCAACACAGGACCTCTTGGCTTGCATGTACTGAATAGTTTAACTATTTGGGCAATGAGAATTATTCTACAGTCCATTTAGAAAGCCCCTGAAGGACCTTAAGGTGGTGTAATAAAATTAGCCAAGAATGCTGAACTTGAAAATGGAAGAGTTCTGCAGAGCTGGTTATCACTGACATATTGGATGGCTTATTTCAAATAGAAGCTCCAAAAATTTCATGGTCACTATTTTTTCTTGTCGTTTTGTCTTAAAAGGAAGGGGTACAACTTTCAGTATTGCTAAAATCCCTAAGCTTTTATTTTAATAATACACACCAAAGATTATATTCACACAATTGCTCAGAATGATTTAAAAAACTGCACAATTGATTACTCATTGACTACTAAAATTTCTCACAGTCATCAGATTCATTGATGGCCATTCTTCCTCTTCTTGACACCAGCAAAATGGAGGCTTCAGTCTCATTAAGAAAAATCGACTTTGACATATTTTTCTTTACTGTAGCTGGGCACTCCTAATCTCGTTACCTAACTGGCTAATGCCAATGACATTGAAAATTGATGCTGAATGCCAAGTATATTAAAAAGAATACAAAACACCTGCACTGGGCAGCTTTTTGTAAACTGGATTAATGATCAAGGCAACACAATGTATTACTGAATACCATTCCCTTGGTCCCTAATTCATTGGTCTAAGAAATTAACTATTTTCTGTATGCTGAAGGTTCCACTCATATATCCCATTGACAGCTTGCTGCTGTCTAGATAGATAGGTGAAAAGAAAGTAATTTGGACCTGAAGATTTAATAGTACTAAGTATCTATTTTTTCTTGCTTTTTATACTTTTTATTCTTTTTACGCTTTTTGTGTGTGTCAGGATTACACATATATGGCTCCCTGATACTTATATTGATTATGTGAATTCCTGTTAAGTATGAGTTCTGAATGCTATGTCAAAAAATAAGGAAGCAAAGGATTATACCTAAACGTATTTCCTCAAATGATTTTTTTTTTTGTTAATAAATTTTATTTTATTTTTTTTATTATACTTTAAGTTCTAGGGTACATGTGCATAACGTGCAGGTTTGTTACATATGTATACTTATGCCATGTTGGTGTGCTACACCCATCAACTCGTCAGCACCCATCAATTCATCATTTATATCATGTATAACTCCCCAATGCAATCCCTCCCTCCTCCCCCCTCCCCCCTCCCCATGATAGGCCCCAGTGCGTGATGTTCCCCTTCCCGAGTCCAAGTGATCTCATTGTTCAGTTTCCACCTATGAGTGAGAACATGCGGTGTTTGGTTTTCTGTTCTTGTGATAGTTTGCTAAGAATGATGGTTTCCAGCTGCATCCATGTCCCTACAAAGGACGCAAACTCATCCTTTTTTATGGCTGCATAGTATTCCATGGTGTATATGTGCCACATTTTCTTTATCCACTCTGTCACAGATGGACATTTGGGTTGATTCCAAGTCTTTGCTATTGTGAATAGTGCCGCAATAAACATACAAAACAATTGAAGCTGTGAAAACATATTGAGTGCAAATTTGTTTACAGCTAAAAGAGAGTTCTCACTTTTGCACTTCATCATCAATCTTGAGCTGAGGCATGATCATGGGTGATGTGTGTCATCTGTTTTGGGGTCAGCACTTGCAGTAGCTTGAGATGCTGATGTTCAGTTTTATCCACAATCTATCTACAAAGCTGCACAGGGAGAGAAAAGATCTACTTTGCTTCAATCAGAGTATCTTCTGTGATCAAGAGACACTTTATTGTTTTCTAGAGAAGCATGATGAAAGGAAAGGTGAATGGGAGTCAGTTTACCTGAGAAAATCAAATGATACAAAATCAGGGACTAGCCAATAGCAAAGAAGACTTTAGGATGCATCACAGGAAGACAGAGCCCTGAATAGGAACTGATGCCTGGGCAGGTTCTAATGGTTAGTAACCACTTTCGGTAAGAAAGGAAGAGGAAGAACAAGGCGTAGCCAGCGCTCTATCAGTTCAGCACCTAGAAGGTAGGAAAACAAAAAGGCAGCCCTCCAAAATGCTTATCTAGCTGTTTTGATGCCTCTCACTAAGGGCTCTGAATCTAAATATGTTTTAAATGGGAAGTTGATCAGCTACCTTCCCTGATATGCTCTTGGTACTTACAGCAGAACCTGCCAGGTGGGTTGCACTGAGAGGCGCACAAAAGCAGAGGCCATTGCTTGCTGCCATGATCCTAGTGTTGATCTGCAGATCTCTACTTCTCATCTGCTAAACAACCGTCAGCAGTCACTCCATCCGTGGGAAGGCAGCTTTCTTGTCATGGCACTTAGATTCCACGCTCTGACTTTGACAACCGTATGAGTTTGTTTAAAGCAGCTTGTCCAAAATGTGCCTGCAACCTGTACACATAATCTTTTCCTGAAAAAACCACCTACATTTAACACCGGCAACTGTGCACATGGGCAGATGGGTAACTGTCTGGAACCTAGAGAGAAATATTGCTGCCTGGCCCCAAATACTACACCATTCCCCAATTCCTGACATTTTTAACGCAAAGTCCTTTATTTGGGCTAAAACAACATCTCCCTAAAGGCTTAAATTAAAATGCAAATATGTTACCTGGAAGGGGAAATGATTCAAGTTTACTAACGCATTAGTGAGGATTGGTTTTTCTGATTAGAAAAAGTGTCTTTTTAAAATGCAGCATCCTAAAAGACTAGAATATACCCTTTGGATGGTTGTTTGGGGTGACGAAGAGGGAGAGAAAGGACCCAGCACCCAAGATTTTAGCCAGAGAGGGTGAATGGCATGTCAGCTGAGCATGTTCTGAACGTCAGGGGCTTTTACATATTTTAGTTAATCTTTATACCAACCATATGAGGTACATTTAGCGTCTTCACCTTATAGATAAGGAAACCAAGGCTCAGGCATTTAAAATAACTCTAATAAGTAGATATAGAGCCAAGGGTTATGCCTGGTTTGTCAGACTCCAAAGCTAGTGTCCCAGCAAATGTCTGAAGGGGTTGGAGGGCTATGAATGAGTACATGAATTGATGACAGACTCTGCCTTTTCTATTCACCCAAACACCAAAGAGGAAGGAGGCAAAGTGAAGATCACACACTCCCAGAAAATTTGGACTATAGAAGACGTGTGGAAAGAGAGACCTGTTACATTTTACTATCGTAAAATCTCATATGACTTTGTAGGGTGATGACAATATTTGTATATCTTGATTCCAGTATTTTTTTATACATTTATTACAAGTTATCTAACCGTACACTCAGGACCTCTGCCTTTGAAGGTGTATAATTGTACTATGAAAATAAGTCAGAGGTTTTACTGAAATCAAACACTTTTAGGACCACCTTCCAGGGTCTGTGCTAGTTCTTACTTTCCCTCTTTGGTTAGAATAGAGAAAAACAATTTCTTCAATTAAGGGAGTAAGATAGATCTTTGACTTGTACATGGCTACTACAGATGTCAGGAAAGAATATTTTTTAATCCATGGGAGTTTGTGTTCCTTCTGATATCTCACTCATGAGCCTGGTGATAACCATGGCAGGAATTCATGCAGAAAAATTCTCTATGATGATGGTCCTAGACTATAAAGAAAATCAATGTTAATTTGATAAGCATTAATTTGTAATCCAATATCCAAAGTAAATTCATGCATCCCTTGAATGTCAAATTCATTTAAAAAACAATGCTAATCAGATTCTCTTTCAAAAGCCTAAATATACTTAAATAAGGCTTGTAGTGCAATGCTTGTAGAACAATGTAATTATTGTGGTCTTCATATACTTGCTTATTAATTGACTACTGAAATTGGAAAAGCATTTCCATAATTAATCTCATGCCATTTTCCAATTATAAATTTGATATAGTGAAACTGATGTAGCCTCAAAGGAACTGAAGGTGATAGCTTGTTTTGGGGAATGGAGTATTTTCTGAGACAATCCAAGATAGTTGCCTGATCAATACAGTGTTTTGCTTTTTGAAATCCTATGCACAGAGGGAGTAAAGTGAAAGCAGCATGAAAGTATTGTTTCAAGCTATCTTTGAATAGGTTGGAAAAGGTGAAATTTGTAGGGAGGGTGGAAACCCAGTGTGATCAGATATACTGTAGAGTTTATCTAGACAGCTCAGGACATGCCCTGAAGCTGAACAGCATACCAATTGCAGTATAAGCTCTTTACAACTCAATGTGTTAAATTTACCATAGCCCACCCAAGATGCCAAAGGCTTAAGAGTAGATGAAAAAGATGGTGTATTAGTCTGTTCTCATGCTGCTAATAAAAACATACCCGAGACTGGGTAATTTATAAAGGCATGGCTGGGGAGGCCTCATAGTCATGGTGGAAGGTAAATGAAGAGCAAGTTCATGTCTCACATGGCATCAGGCAAGAGAGCTTGTGTAGGGGAACTCCCCTTTATAAAATCATCTGATCTTTTGAGACTTACTATCACAAGAACAGCATGGGAAAAACTCACTCCCGTGATTCAATTACCTCCCACCCAGTCCATTCCCACTGCATGTGGGAATTATGGGAGCTACAATTCAAGATGAGATTTGGGTGGGGACATAGCCAAACCAAATCAGATGGTGACCAGCTCTTTGAAATTTGAAGAATACCATGATGACCACCTGTATCTATCCACTAACTCTAAGCCTTTTAGTTTGGTCAAAATAAACCAAAGATTAAAGGTCTTTATTATATTGCAGTAAAAACAGTTAACATGAGATTAACCCTCTGAATAAATTTTTAAGTATACAATATATTATTGTTGACTATAGGTACAATGTTGTACAGCAGATCACTAGAGCTTGTTCATCTTGTTTGACTGAAACTTTATGCCAGATGATTAACAACTCCCATTTCCCCCTCTCCCCAGCCCCTGACAACCATCATTCTATTATTTGATTCTATGAACCTGACTATTTTAGATACCTCATATAAATGGAATCATGTACTTTCTATGACTGGCTTATTTCACTTACCATGATTTCCTCAAGTTTCATGCCTGTTGTTGCATTTTGCAGAATTTTCCTTCTTTTTTCAGGCTGAATAACAATTTGTTGCATGTTTATACTACATTTTGTTTATCTGTTCATCTGCTGATGGAGATTTAGGCTGCTTCCACATCTTACCATTGTCGCTGCAATGAACACAAAAGTACTAATAACCTTTCAAGATCTGATTTCAATTCTTTTAGAAAAATACCCAAAAGTAGGATTGCCAGATCATGTGGCATTTTCTATTATTAACTTTTTGAGGAAACTTCATGTTGTTTTCCACAATATTTGTACCAATTTATACTCCCACCAACAGTGTATGAGGGTTGGTGAGGATAAAACCATATCCTCAGCAACACTATTGTCTCATCTTTTTTGATAATAGCCATTGTAATAGGTGTGAAGTGACCTCTCATTGGGATTTGTTTTGCCTTTCCCTGATGATTAGTGAAACTGAGCATTTTTTTCCCCAGATACCTGTTGGCCATTTATACGTCTTCTTTGGAGAAATGTCTACACAAATATTTAGCCTGTTTATGTCTGTGGTTGTTGTTGTTTTACTATTGGTTTGTAGAAGTTTTTTTCATATATGTTGGAGATTGACCACTTATCAGATATATGGTTTGGAAGACTTAGCATTGTGAACATGTCCATACTACCCAAAGTGATCTACAAATTCAATGCAATCCCTATCAAAATCCTAGTGGCATTTTTTACAGAAACAGAAAAAACAATTCTAAAATTTATATAGAACCACAAAAGACTATGAATTGCCAAACAGATCTTAAGAAAAAGGAACAAAACTAGAGGAATCACATTTTCTGATTTCAATGTATACTATAAAACTATAGTAATTAAAACTGCATGGTGCTTGCATCAAGACAGGCATACAGACAAATGAAACAGAATAGCAAACCCAGAAATAAATTCATGTATATCAAGTCAACTGATCTTTGACAAGGGTGCCAAGAATACACAATAGAGAAAGGAGAGTCCTTCAACAAAAGTCCTGGATATACACTTGCAAAATATTTACATTGGATCCTTATCTTACACCATATACAAAAATCAACTCAAATGACTTGATTGAAGACTAAGTGTAAGACTTGAAACTGTAAAAGTCATGGGAGAAAACACAGGAGAAAACTTTATGTCACTGGTCTTGGCAACGATTTCATGAATATGATACCAAATCACAGGTAACAAAACCAAAAACAAGCAAGTGGGGGCTATATCAAACTGCAAAGCTTCTGCACAACAAGTGAAACAATCCACAGAGTGAAAAGATAACCTACAGAATGGGAGAAAATATGTCTTATTTTATCCTCCAAAGACAGTCATTCAGAAAGCCCAAGAGACTCCTAAAAGAGGAAAGGGAGTAGAAGACTGGCTTATTACTATTAAAATATTACTTATCAGCTATTAAGAAACAAATACATTAGGCTAACATGTTTTTGATTACCAACTTGGAGCTGGGCTAGGCTCTGAGATGACAGGACAGAGAAGTTGTGAAAGGAGAGATGGAGAAGCAGAGGGGCAATGTGAAAAGCACAGGGTGCTGTCCAAGACGCTGCAGGAATTTCAGTCTGTGCTTTGGAGAGTCCTCTGGTCAATGCAACCTCAGGGACAACTGAAGAAGAGATGTGGGTGGGGGCCCTGATGCCCAATTTCACTTACAGAAGGGATTTGCCCTTGCATTTAACAACCCATGAATGAAAACCAATGTTTAGTTTAAAGGGCGAAGCTCTTCACAGTATCCCAGCTCTTGGTAAGCTGGACACAGAGGACAGAGTATAGCAAATTCAAGTTTTGGATTTGCTACAACACTCTTTGAGTAAGTACTTCGCTTTAATCCTGCAAACTTCAGTTTTCCCTTCTATACCATAAGATATGAAAGTAAATGATCCGTCAGAACCCTTCTGCTTTAGTATTGAATATTTATGTTTTTTTTTTTCTCAAGGATAACAGGCCTTGGGATACGACTGGAGAAATGATACAACATTTTTTCACTATTGAGATACAATCCACATCCTTTATTCATAGACTTTGTCACAGATTCTCATGTTCTTTGCTACGGGTTGAATTATATCTTCCTCAAATCCGTATGTTGAAGTCATAACATGCAGTATCTCAGAATCTGACCTTATTTGAAATAGGTCATTGCAGATGCAATTAGTTAAGATGAGATAAAAGAAAGACATAAAAGGTATTCAAATAGGAGAGGAAGAAGGGAAATTGCTACTGTTTGCTGATGACGATGACATGATCTTATATATAGAAAATTCTACCGACTATACCAAAAAAATCTGTTAGAACTAATAAATGAATACAAGAGAGTTGCAGGATACAAACTCAACACGCAAAATTAGTAGACTTTCTATACACTGACAACAAATTATCTAAAAAAGAAATCAAGAGAACAATCTCATATATAATAGCTATGAAAAAATAATTAAGAATAAATTTAACCAAGGAAATGAAACACTTGTACACTGAAAACTATAAAACCTCAATAAAAGAAATTAAAGAAGACACAAACAAATGGAAAGATATCCAGTGTTCACGGATTAGAATAATTAATACTGTTAAAATGGTCATACTACCCAAAATTATATATAGATTCAATGTAGTCCTTATCAAAATTTCAACATTATTTTTCATAGAAATAGAAAATAATCCTAAAATTTATACGGAACCGAAAAACTTTGGGTAATCAAGCCAAGACAATTATGAAGGAAAAGAACAAAGGTGAAAGTACCACCTACCTTATTTCAAACTAAACTACATAGCTGTAGTAATTAAAACAGCCACCCCTACCCCACCGCCCCCCCCACACACAAAATAAAAAGACACATTGACCATGGTAACAGAAGAGAGAGCCCAGAAATGAACTCATACATTTACAATCAACTCATTTTTGACCATAGGAAAACTGGATATCCACATGCAGAAGAATGAAATTAGATCCTTATCTTACAGCATATACAAAAATCACCTCAAGACGGATTAAAGACTTAATTGTAAGACTAGAAATTCTAAAACTACTAGATGAAAACATAGGGGAAAATCTATACGACATTACTGTGGGTAGTACATTTTAGATTTGACCCCAAACGTACAGGCAACAAAAGCAAAAATAGACAAATGAGATTACAACAAAGTAAATGTTTTATTTGCTGTGCAGAAGCTTTTAACAGTGTGCAGCAACAACCTACGGATTGGGAGAAAATATTTGTAAGCCATACATCTGGTAAGGGGTTAATATCCAAAATATAAAAGGAGCTCATACAACTGAACAGCAAGAAAACAAAAACCCAACTGAAAAATGAGCATGGGACTTGAATAGACATTTCTCAAAAGAAAATACAAAAACGGCCAACATATACATTCAAAAGGCTCAACATCACTAACCATTAGGAAAACATGAATTAAACCACAATAAGATATAATCTCAAATCTGTTGGAATAACTTTTTTCAAAAGATGAAAATAACTGGTTGGTGAGGATGTGGAGAAAGGGGAATCCTCATACACTGTTGGTGGGAATATAAATTAGTACAACCATTATGGAGAATAGTTTGGAGGTTCTTCAGAAACCAAAAATAGAATTACCATATGATCCAACAGTTTCACTTCTGGGAATTTACTCAAAAGACCTGAAATCACTTTGTCAAAGAGATGTCTGCTTCCTCATGTTCATTGCAGTTCTAATTGTAACAGCCAAGTTATGGAATCAACTTAAGTGTCCATCAACAGATGAATGGATAAATTAAATGTGGTATATATGCACAATGGAATACTATTGAGCCTTAAATAAAATAAGGAAATTCTGTCATTTTGATAACATGGATGGAACTGGAGAACATTATGCTAAGTGAAGTCAGGCACAGAAAGACAAATACCACATGTTCTCATTTATATGTGGAATGTAAACAATTAAACTCATCAAAGCAGAGAGTAGAGTAGTGGTTAAAGAGGCTGGCGGGGTGGGGGAATGAGGAGAGGACTGTCAAAGAGTACAAAATCTCAGACAGGAAAAATATGTTTTTCTTCTTTTTTCCAATGCCATTACACAGCATGGTGAATACAGTTAATAATAGAGTATTGTACATTTCACAATTTTAAACGTTCTCACCACAAAAATGTTAAGTATTTTAGGTAATGGGTATGTTAGCTTGATTTAATTATTTCACATTATATTTATGAATTATAATACCACTTTGTACTCTGTACTCTGTAAATTTACATGACCATAAATTATCAATTTATAATTTTAAAATGAGGTTATACTGGAGTAGGATGAGCCTCATCTAACATGACTGGTGCCTTCATGAAAAGGGGAAATTTGCACACAGAAAGAAACACGCTCACTGGGAGAATGTCATGTGGTGACGGGAGTGATGCTGCCATCAGCCAAGTTCCTACTGAAATCTGGGATAGAAACCTGGGACAGATCCTGCCCTAGATCCTTTAGAAGAAGCATGGCCCTGCCCATACCTTGATCTTGGACTTCCAGCCTCCAGAACTGTGGTGCTTTGCTATGGCAGCACTAGCAAAGTAACATATTTCTCCACCTTGCTTCTATGCATGTCACTTTCTTAGCAAATTCTAAGCAACACTTGTCAATGAACTTTTCTAGAAACCCAGGTCTCCATTTTTCCCTTCAGGCCAAACAATGTTTTTGCCACATCAAGAGGCCTTTTCCATAAATTTGGATGGCCACTTATCATTTGATTTTAGTAAGCAGGGCATAGGGTTAGGCCATTAAATTCTCTATTCAATCATGAAAATTAAATTTAAGTCCGTCTACATATATACTGTGTTCCATTACCTAAGATGTAAAATTTTTTAAAACATGATGGCAGTGATGGCAGATGATATCAGCAGTGATGGTAGTAATAAATAAGATATCCTGGAATAAACATAAGACATTACAACATTTCCAGTATAAACCTTTTTTTATCCAAAAGATTGCTAAGCATTTTCTGTTAGGCCCTATGCCAGTTCCCTTTACAGAATATTGAACTGGATCTACTGAGATTTAACTTGCCCGTCCATTAGATTTAATGTTTCACCAACCACCTTACTCTCCAAGGAAGTGTTACTTTTAGAAATTAAAGCAGAAATCTGAGATATAGCATATGTCAGTCACTTAGAGGAAAAAATGCCTCCATAAAAGTATAAAGCAGAAGAGTGTAAGAAGAGCATGATTTAATTTAAAATTGTGGCTTTAAAATTTATAGATTGAGTAGTTTAAAACTATCCTCCCTCAGGTGCTCAAAGTTCCTTAGAAAGGGAATCTCTCCTTATTACACAAAATGGGCACATACAAATTCAGGGCTTAAAACATTGCATTAAATGATAGTAACAAATCTGAAAATAAACTATCCTAGATCAGTGCTCTCAAACTTTCAAATGCAAAAGAATCACTTGAATTATTGTTAAAACATAGATTCCCAGATATTCTGGTATATTCTGATGCAGTAGAAGCTACGCATCTGCATTTTATTTTATTCTGAGATAGCGTCTCACTCTGTCACCCAGGCTGGAGTGCAGTGGTGCAATCTTAGATCACTGCAACCTCTGCCCACTGGGCTGAAGCCGTTCTCCCATCTCAGCCTCTAGAGTAGCTGGGACAATAGACTCACACCACACACTCAGCTATTTTTTTGTATTTTTAGTAGAGACGGGGTCCTGCCATGTTGCCCAGTCTGGTCTGGAACTCCTGAGCTCAAGCAATCTGCCTGCCTTGGCCTCCCATAGTGCTGGGATTACAAGCATGAGCCACCGCACCTGGCTTCATCTGCATTTTAAAAAGCATCCTGGTAGATTCTGAAACAGGAAACAATGATCTCTATGTCATGTAACATTTTTTTCTAATAAAAAGTTATTCCTTAACTGTCACCTTTTATAATAATCTTTTAAGTAAATATTCAAATCAGATTTAAAAAAAAATCCATAAGACACTATATTCTGACTTTTGGCTTAGAACCTATGGTCGCTATAAAATGTAGTGCCATTTCAGCCCCATGAGTCACAAAGATTTACAAATAGGACCAGAGCTCACCAAGGAAAAGACACAAATTCCCTAATATCCTTGCAATGAGAGGTAACTAGAGCCAAGGGGTGGGGACGGGCATTTTGAGGAGTGTTCTGGATAGAAAAACTTTTTCTCAGTTTGCTTGAGCATCGAGCATTTGAACACACTTGTCTCTTAAATAAGGAGAACGGCTTCATTTTTCACACCCTCCACAGGCTCAGTGAAATATTACAGTGCTCTATTTTTATGTTACTTTATAGCTACATAGTGCTTTCTCATTTAATCCTACGTTTAATTTTAATATGAAAATGTTATGTAAATTCAGTTCTAACATCTTCTTTTGGTAAATTATAACCTAAATATCTGGGTTTACAAACTCTTCTGCATTCTGGGTATCGTTGCTGATTTTCTAATAGGTATTTATGCTTGGATGTCTCTCAGGCATCCCAAGCTCAACACAGAAATTATTGCCTCTTTGTGCTCCAGACCTGCTTCCCCTACATTGCTTGCCTCATGAACAACAAAGATATCCATGCTGTATTTAACTCCAATTTTGATTTGAGAGTCAAAATAAACCTGTGGTCCTCTGGTTCACTTTTGGCTGGTCACCAGGTTCTGTTGGTTCTTTCTTCCAAATATCTCTTGAATCCCTTCCCCTCTATCCTATCCCTAATGCCACTGCCTCAGTTCAGAGTCATACTGCTTCTCACCTAGATCAGTGCTTCTCAAACTTTAGCATGTGTCAGAATCACACAAAGCGCTTGCAAAAGCACAGACTTCTGGGTCCCACTCCAAGAGATTCCGATTCAGTAGGTCTAGGGTGAGCCTTGTTCTATGCATTTCTAACCATCTCCCGGGTGATACTGTTGTTGCTGGTCCACGGTGCACACTTTGATCAGAATCAGTGTCACCTGGTGCAGCTCAGCCCAGACGCCTGCTCAAATCTCCTTACACAGCACACACCTCAGTCCCCTTGCTCTCAGTCAACAAAGCCGCTTGAGGAAGCCTCATCATGGCCCTGCCAAAGATGCCTTTTATGAGGATTCAGTCACCTCAGGAGGGTGCCAGCTCTGGGCCTCCTAGAGCAATAGGGAAGACAGGTTTCTTCCAACTCTTTCAGCTCTATCTGCATGCAGGATCTTATCAGTTCTCTTATAACAAAAATCCTACCCAGTTAAAATACATGTTACAAAATACTGTGATGGAAAGAGGATAGGAAATGGAATCAGTGTTAGAGAGTGGTTTTGCCCCTAGAACAGGGGTCCCAACCCCTGGTCATGGACCAGTACTTACTAGGAAGCAGGTCTCACAGCAGGAGGTGAGTGGCAGGCAAGCCAGTAAAGCCTCATTGGTAGTTACAGCCACTCCCCTTCACTCGCATTACCGCCTGAGCTCCGCCTCCTCTCAGATCTGCTGTGGCATTAGATTATCATAGGAGCACAAACCCTGTTGTCAATTGCGCATGCAAGGGATCTAAGTGCATGTCCCTTGTGAGAGTCTAATACCCACCCTCTCCCTTCCCACAGGGCCGTGGAAAAGTTGTCTTCCACCCAAGCAGTTCCTGGTGCTAAAAAGATTGGGGACCGGTGCCCCAGAAAACTGCTCCTCGGGGATCCTTGGTCCTTGTAAGGTCCTGCTGGTCCTCCTGAAAATTCCTGACCGAGTAAATGCCCGACAGAAGCGGGACATGAAACAGGAAAAATCTAATGGTTTGCATTAATTATTCTTTGCGGAAAAAAATGCTTCTATAGGGACTGTAGCAGAAAATTATAAATAAATTATTATGATAATAAAGTAAGACTAGAGAATGCAGTGTCTAAATTCATGCTTCTTTATAGGAAGATAGAATGATGCAGGGCTTAAGAATATGGGCTTCAGAGTCACACAAACTTGAGTTCAAATCTCAATCATATCACTTAGTCATGTAGATTCGGTTATTGAACTGCTCTTAGACTCAGTTATTTCATCTCTAAAATTGAGCTAAGATCACCCACTCTTACAATTGTTGTTAGAATCAAGTATATCTATGCAAATCTCCACGTATACTATATATCTTCATATATGTCCTATATATCTCCAGATCTATCTCCATGTGGATATCCCCCGTATCTCCATATATGTATTACACATAAACCATACACATACACACACACATATATGTACACAGACACATATATACATATGTGTTAGTAGTATACTGCCTGGCATATAGTAAATGTTCTATAAACAGTAGGGGTAGTAGTAGTGTATGATTATTAATAAGGAATGAGATAGAATGACCAATTTAAACCTCTAAAACTTGAAAAATAACTTTCCTTACTGATGCTTCATCTTGTTGGTTCTTGTTATATTTCCCTAAGCATACCAGTAAGTCATTTATTTATTATGTACTGTGTGCCAGCCATTATGAATACAAAGCCATGTGAGGTATAATCCAGGCTCCCTTTACTTCTAACTCTTCACTCTCATTCCCCTTAACTCCCCATCAAATTTTTTCTCCTTAATTTGAATGAGGTGAAACTGCTGGTGAGTAGCATTGGGACTCTGCTGATTTGGACATAGAAAAGTGTCAGCTTCTCTTGCTGATATTTCTTTACATGGCTCTGCCATCTTGCACTGTAGCTTTTGCTCAATCAAGCCTGGTGCAGCCTTATCATGTCTTTGCAATCAAGTAATTTCTGCAAAAGGTATATCATCTTTCCTTGAGTGATTTCCTTTATCCCATCGCTGCCTTTTTCATCAAATCTTCCTCTTGAATTTTGAAGAGACTCTCTGCTCAGCCATATCTGTCTCATGGTGATATTGCTGTCGATTTGGGTCCACAATGTTTGGAACTTCCTTGTCCCTGTCCTTGTCCTCAGGTTGTTAACTCATTATATTCTGCCTCTGACACAGCTGTTCTGTGGGTTTCGTCTGAAGGCTCGCTTCCTTCTGGAAATGGTACTGACACTCTTAGTCAAACCATTCTCATCAGTGCTTGGGTCTTGGTTCTTTGAGATACTCTCCTTTAGGAATAGATTCTCCCATTTCAATGCTGTTCTTGCTGCTCAGTGTAATCTTTACTGCACTTTCACTTGTACTTATGACAATGCTGTTTTCTTCTCCAACATGATTGTCTTCTCTTCTAGGCATTTTAATATTTTTATTTGTTTTCTTTCCAATTTCTATTTTAAGTTCATGGGTACATGTGCAGGATGTCAGGTTTGTTACATAAGTAAATGTGTGCCATGGTGGTTTGCTGCACAGATCATCCAGTCACTTAGGTATTAAGCCCAGCATCCAATAGCTATTCTTTCTGATGCTCTCCCTCCCCCATCTCCCACCTTCTGCCAGGCCCCAGTGTGTGTTGTTTTCCACCATGTGTCCATGTGCTCTCATCATTCAGCTCCCACTTACAGTGAGAACATGCAGTGTTTGGTTTTCTGTTCCTGTGTTAGTTTGCTGAGGGTAATGGCTTCCAGTTCCAAGTAGCAGTTGAAAGTAAAGACATTTTCACTAACAAACAACCTGGGCTTTCAATATTCCACCAAAAAAACTAGATGCCTAATATTATGATAAGCTGAAATTAAAAGAGTGATATAGCAAAACTTAGACTATGTCAGGCAGGAGAGAGCATTGTGGAATTTCCATACCTTCAATTTTTGGTAGGGTTAAAAAAATACAGTTTTGACACTCAAATAGGCTACTCTATTTCTCTCATATTTGATATAGTCCCAAGATCCAATAGAAGGCACCTTCAACTAGTGAGATTAAGCTTCAAATGACTTTGTGTTCAAATCCTACTCTTACTTCTGTGACAACTTAGAATTTCCTCTATATGTCCTAACACAGGTGAATTTTTTTTCAATTTTAATTTAAATTTTAAGTGACAGGGACATGTGCAGGATGTGCAGGTTTGTTACACAGGTAACATGAACTCTTTAAAGGAAAAAAACTGATCGTATTTATTTTTATACTTACCGTATTTGACGTAGAATTCCTGTTCAGTAAATATGAACTGAAGCATGAGAGAAACTCTACCTAAATGACATGGTTATTGAAGTATTTAACAATAATATGAAAAACACATGTAGAACTACACACTGTAACATACTGGAGATTAACTTCTGCCATAACAGTGTGAGGAGCTCCACTGACCTGTTCCCCAGTAAAAGCAGTGAAAATGATAAAGCAAACAAACAACATATTTAAATCCTCTGGAAAGGATTCTAAGGACAAACAGCAAAGAAGCATCTATTCAAGAAAATTCAGTAAGAAATTTGAAAGTCTGTGGTATGTGAACCAAGACCACTTACTCCACTCGTCCCCACATAAGGCAGAGACTCCACTCCAGACTGCTGCAGCCAAGAGCACAGGGCTTCCTTGCCCCACCAGCTTCTAGTCAGAGAGGACTTTACTCCCAGGAGGAGCAAAACTTCAGTTTCTCATCTTACCCCCGCTATCTGTTACTGCGGTTATGTTCCAGGTCAGTGGAAATGAGTGGTAAGAGCTCTTTTCTTCTGCCCAGCCCCACCACTTGTGGAATGGAGGCTGTACGCGGGACATGATGTGCTAACACTGGGGTTCTGATTGCCTGTCCCCAGCTTGTGAAGGGGTGGTTCCACATAGGAGCTACAAACTCATGTGACCTCAGGGTGCTGCTCCACTCGCCTGCACAAAGTGTGAAGTTCCTAGAGTGAGAATATCACTCAGAGAGAAACTTGCCACTGTTCTCCCACCCAGCTTCAAAGCCCTGGCTCAGAAAATTTTACCTGGAAAGAAAAACAAGCATTAAAATAGTTATCTCTTAATCTTTTCCTGGATTAACCTGGACTTAATTTGCAATAGAGCGTGGAGAAGTTTAAACTTCATGCTCTCAAGAATACTGGATGTTATGGGAAAAGGTAATTGAGAGGAAATTCATGGATTTAATGAAAATACAGCCTAGACTGTAGATAACTAGTTTGCAGGAGAGAAGCAGGAATAAGCCTGCTAGAAAGAGCCTTCCTGAGGGCAGAACAAATATAGAATACTGACTTCAAAAACTATTTATTTAGAGAGGGTGGTGGGAGATGCGTAAATAATGAAAAACTACTTATTGGGTACAATGCACACTGCTTGGGTGATGGGTGCACTAAAATCCCTAACTTCACCGCTATACCATTTATCCACATAACTAAAAACCACTTGTACCCCTAAAGCCACTGAAATAAAAAATGAAAATAAGAAACTATTTCCTCAAAGGCATCACAATTTGATGAGATCCATTCACAGAGCTAGTTTGTAGAGATTGGTTCACAGACCTAAAGGAAAGCATCATTAAAGAAGCGAAGGATGTCCCACCATTCCGACGAAAGTGATTAGTGGGAAATCTCTTTTTATTTTATTATTACTTTTCTAGAGATATGGTCTCACTATGTTATGAAGGCTGGTCTGGAACGTTTAATCTCAAACAATCCTCCCACTTCAGTCCCCCAGTAGCTGGCATTACAGGTACTGATAAAATTATAGACACATAGATGTATGGAATAGAATAGAGGATCCAGAAATAAAGTCACAAATTTATAGCCATTTGATTTTTGACAAAACTGACAAAAACGTACAATGAGGAAAGGACACCCATTTCAGAAATGGTGCTGGGAAAATTGGATTTCTATATGAAGAAAAAAACTGGATCCCTATCTCGCACCATATTCAAAAATCAACCTAAGAAGGATTAAAGACTTAAATGTAAGACCTGAGCCTATAAAAATACTAAAAAAAAAAACCTAAGGAAAACTCTTTTGGACATTGGTCAAGACAAAGAATTCACGACTAAGACCTCAAAAGCACAGGCAAGAAAACAAAACAAAACAAAAACAAATGGGACTTAATTAAAGTAAAATGCTTCTTCACAACAAAAGAAATAATCAATAGAGTGAAAAGACAACCTTCAGAATGGGAGAAAATATTTGCAAACTATGCATATGAAGGGGGACTAATATCTAGAATGTACAAGGAACTCAAACAACTCAACAACAATAAAACACATGATACCATTAAAAAGTGGGCAAAGGACATGAATAGACATTTTCGAAAGAAGACATACAATTGATCAACAGGCATATGCAAAAGTTCTTGATGCCACTAATCAGAGAAAGGCAAAATGATGCCATAAAGAGCTATCAACTTACATTAGTTGGAATGACTACTATTCAAAAAACAAAAAACAACAGATGTTGGTGGGGATGCAGAGAAAGGGGATTCCCACTGTTTGTGGGAATGTAAATTAGTACAACCTCTATGGGAAACAGTATGAAGGTTTCTCAAAGAACTAAAAATAGAACTACCATTCGATCCAGGAATCTCACTACTGGGTATCTATACAAAGGAAAAAATTATTGTATAAAAAACATACCTGTACCCGCATGTTAATCACAGCACTATTCACAGTAGCAAAGATAATCAGCTTAATTGTCTATCAACAGATAAATGGTTAAAGAAACTGTGGTATATACAGGAAAAAAACAACCCCATCAAAAAGCGGGCAAAAGATATGAACAGACGCTTCTCAAAAGAAGACATTTGGCCGGGCGCGGTGGCTCAAGCCTGTAATCCCAGCACTTTGGGAGGCCGAGACGGGCGGATCACAAGGTCAGGAGATCGAGACCATCCTGGCTAACACGGTGAAACCCCGTCTCTACTAAAAAATACAAAAAACTAGCCGGGCGAGGTGGCGGGCGCCTGTAGTCCCAGCTACTCGGGAGGCTGAGGCAGGAGAATGGCGTGAACCCGGGAGGCGGAGCTTGCAGTGAGCTGAGATCCGGCCACTGCACTCCAGCCCCGGCGACAGAGTGAGACTCCGTCTCAAAAAAAAAAAAAAAAAAAAAAAAAAAAAAAAAAGAAGACATTTATATGGCCAATAAACCTAGGAAAGAAAGCTCATCATGACTGGTCACCGGAGAAATGCAAATCAAAACCACAATAAGATACCATCTCATGCCAGTTAGAATGACGATCATTAAAAAGTCAGGAAACAACAGATGCTGGAGAGGATGTGGAGAAATAGGAATGCTTTTACGCTGTTGGTGGGAGGGTAAATTAGTTCAACCATGTGGAAGACAGTGTGATGATTCCTCAAGGATCTAGAACCAGAAATACCATTTGACCCAGCAATCCCATTACTGGGTATATACCCAAAGGATTATAAATCATTCTACTATAAAGGTACATTCACACGTATGTTTACTGCAGCACTGTTCACAATAGCAAAGACTTGAAACCAACCCAAATGCCCCTCAATAATAGATGGGATAAAGAAAATGTGGCACATATACACCGTGGAACACTATGCAGCCATAAAAAAGGATGAGTTCATGTCCTTTGGAGGGACATGGATGAAGCTGGAAACCATCATGCTCAGCAAACTAACACAGGAACAGAAAACCAAACACCACATGTTCTCACTCATTAGCAGGACTTGAACAATGAGAACACATGGTCACAGGGAGGGGGACATCACACACTGGGGCCTGTCGGGGGTGGGGAGCTAGGGGAGAGATAGCATTAGGAGAAATACCTAATGTAGATCATGGGTTGATGGGTGCAGCAAACCACCATGGTATATGTATACCTATGTAACAAATCTGCATGTTCTGCACATGTATTCCAGAGCTTAAAGTATAATAATGATAAAAATAAATACATAAAATAGGAACATTTGGAACAAAGATGACAACATATGAACAATAATTGTTTCTGGGTGACGGTTACATGTTTAACTGCTATTAATTTGTTGTTTCTCTGTAATGACTACATGGGCTCGTTTAAATCTATATATATTGTATGCATATCATTTCAAATATAAGAAAATAAAAAGCATTCTCGTGACCGTAACAAAAAAGAAAATGTGGTATATACACACAATGGAATAATATTCGGCCAGACAAAAGAGTACAATTGTGTCCACTGCAGCAACTTGGATGAAAGTGGAGGCCATTATCTTAAGTTAAACAAATTAGTCACAGAAAGACAAATACAACATGCTCTCACTTGTAAGTGGGAGCTAAATAATGTGTACATGTGCTTGGAGAGTGTGGAGTGACAAACAATTGAGACTGGAAGAGTGGTGGGGTGGGAGGAGGTGGATGATGAGAAATTATATAATGGACACAATATATATTATTCAAGTGATGGATACCCTAAAAGCCCCAACTTCACTTGTATGTAGTCTATTCAGGTAACAAAATTACACTTAGACCCCATAAATAAACCCCATAAATTTATACAAATGTTTAAAAAAGAAAGGAAAGCTTGATGAAAATGTTACATCAAATAGAGAATATCAATGAAAGGATAGAAATTATTTTAAAAATGAAAATTTTGGAATTGAAAATTACAATAACTTAAAGAAAAATTAATTAAAAAGAAAAGAACAGAGACTCAGAAAAATGTGAAATACCATTAAGCAAATAAGCATCTGTGTAATGGTAATACTAGGAGAACAGAGAATGAGGAAAGAGCAGAAAAATTTTTTTGAAAAAATAGTTTGAAAACTCCCCAAATCTATTAAAAACAGTATACTACACATCCAGGAAGCTCAACAAACTTCCGGTAGGTTAAACATAAAGAGATTCAGACAGACACAACATAGTAAAATTACTGAAAGTGAAAACAAGAAGAGAATGTTGAAAGTGGTAGGAGGAAAACTGCTTGTCACTTGTTAAGACAATTCCAGTGAGATTAGCAGCTGACTTCTCGTTAGAAACAATGAAGGCCACAAGAGAGAAGGATAACATATTCAAAGCACTCAAAGGAAAAAACCATTAACTGGGCTGGGTATGGTGGCTCACACCTGTTATCCCAACACTTTGGGAGGCCAAAGCGGGTGGATCACCTGAGGTCAAGAGTTCAAGACCAGCCTGGCCAACATGGCAAAACCCCATCTGTCCTAAAAAATACAAAAAGTTAGCTGGGCGCAGTGGTGTGTGCCTGTAATCCCAGCTCCATGGGAGGATGAGGCAGGAGAATCGCTTGAACGTGGGAGACAGAAGTTGCAGTGAGCTGAGATTGTGCCACTGCACTCCAGAATGAACAACATTGTGAGACTTCAACTCAAAAAAAAAAGAAAGAAAGAAAAGAAAAGAAAGAAAACCATCAACCTAGATCCATCCAGCAAAATCATCATTAAAAAAGCAAAATAAACGAATTTTCAAATAAACAAAAATTGAGACAATTGATTGCTGATAGATCCACTTTACAAATAATACTAATGGAATTTTTGAGCTTGAAAGCAAATGATCCTAGACAGTAATTCAAAATCACGTAACAAAACAAAGAGCAATGATAAAGGTAATTACGTAATTATAAAAGGCAATGTAAATGCATACTTTTCCTTCTTTATTCTCTTAAGCGATTTGAAAAGCAATTGTATAAGACAATGTGTATATAATGTAATATTGGGCCTATAACACAGAAATATAACGTATGTGTAATATAGTTGCTAATAACAGTGCAAGTAGGTTTGTAGGAGCAAAGCTGTATTGGGCTAAGGAAATCACCACAGACGGCAAACTAATAATTATAACAAGGTACTGCTGTGTTTGTAACACAGTGGATGTAATATGTGAAATAATAAACCACACAAATAGGAAAGATAAACAGAGCTATATATGAGTAAGATTTCTATATATCCCTAGAATTAAGCTAGTAAAACTCTGAAGCAGATTCTAAGTTAAGATGTATATGGTAAACCCTGTCTGTACTAAAAATACAACAACCATTTATAAAAACTATTTAAAAAAAGTAAAAAAAATTACTAAAGAAATTAAAATGTTTCTGTAGAAAATATTCACTTAAGCAGAAGAAATTATTAAAAGAGAAATAAACGAACAAACATACCTGAGACATTTAGAAAACAAACAGGAAAATGACTGATACAAATCCAATTATATTAAAAATAACATAACATGTGAATGAATTAAATAATCAAACCAAAAGATAGAGATTTTCAGAGACACAATTGTCTAAGGAAATAATTATTATGGAATACAGTTAGGAAATAATAGCAGGGAAAATTTAGGATACACCCTAATATGTGGCTGTTAAACAACATATTTCTAAATAAGCAATGGATCAAAGGAGATATCAAAAGAGAAATCAGAAAATATTTTGAGATGAATTAAAATGAAAACATGACATACCCAAATTTTGGGATACAGCTAAAACAATGCTTAGGGAATATCTATAGTTTTAAATTTCTATATTATAATGAGAAAAGATCTAAAATTTTGTAATCTAAACTTTTCCCTAAAATACCAAAAAAAAATGAGCAAACTAAATATAAAGCAAGCAGGAGGGCAGAGCATTATAAAGAATAAGTTGAAAATTAATGATATAGATAATAGAAATACAGAGGAATTCAGTGAAACCAAAAACTGGTTAAAAATATCAAAAAATAACACAACTGTAGCTAGACTGACCAAAAACCAAGACTCAAGTTACTAAAATTAGAACTAAGAAAGATACTTCTTTTGACCTTATGGAAATACAAAGGTTAATAAATGAATACTATGAATAGTTGCTGTATTAGTCCATTTCATGTTGCTATAAAGAAGTATCTCAGACTAGGTAATTTATTTATTTATTTATTTATTTATTTATTTATATTTTTTATTATTATACTTTAAGTTCTAGGGTACATGTGCACAACATGCAGGTTTGTTACATATGCATACATGTGCCATGTTGGTGTGCTGCACCCATTAACTTGTCATTTACATTGGGTATATCTCCCAGTGCTATCCCTTCCCTCTCCCCCCACCCCACAACAGGCCCCGGTGTGTAATGTTTCCCACCCTGTGTCCAGGTGTTCTCATTGTTCAAGTCATACCTATGAGTGAGAACATGTGGTGTTTGGTTTTCTGTCCTTGCAATAGTTTGCTCAGAATGATGGTTTCCAGCTTCATCCATGTCCCTCCAAAGGACATGAACTCATCCTTTTTTATGGCTGCATAGTATTCCATGGTGTATGTGGACCACATTTTCTTAATCCAGTCTATCATTGATGGACATTTGGGTTGGTTTCAAGTCTTTGCTATTGTGAATAGTGCCACAATAAACATACGTGTGCAACTGTCTTTATAGCAGCATGATTTATAATCCTTTGGGTATATGCTCAGTAATGGGATGGCTGGGTCAAATGGTATTTCTGGTTCTAGATCCTTGAGGAATCATCACACTGTCTTCCACAATGGTTGAACTAATTTACATTCCCACCAACAGTGTAAACCTGTTCCTATTTCTCCACATCCTCTCCAGCACCTGTTATTTCCTGAGTTTTTAATGACCACCATTCTAACTGGTGTGAGATGGTATCTCATTGTGGTTTTGATTTCCATTTCTCTGATGGCCAGTGATGATGAGCATTTTTTCATGTGTCTGTTGGCTGCATAAATATCTTCTTTTGAGAATTGTCTGTTCATATCATTTGCCCACTTTTTGATGTGGTTGTTTGATTTTTTTCTTGTAAATTTGTTTAAGTTCTTTGTAGATTCTGGACATTAGACTTTTGTCAGATGAGTAGACTGTAAAAATTTTCTCCCATTCTGTAGGTTGCCTGTTCACTCTGACAGTAGTTTCTTTTGCTATGCAGAAGCTCTTTAGTTTAATTAGATCCCATTTGTCAATTTTGGCTTTTGTTGCCATTGCTTGTGGTATTTTAGTCATGAAGTCCTTGCTCATGCCTATGGCCTGAATAGTATTGCCTAGGTTTTCTTCCAGGGTTTTTATAGTTTTAGGTCTAACATTTAAGTCTTTAATCCATCTTGAAATAATTTTTGTATAAGGTGTAAGGAAGGGATCCAGTTTCAGCTTTCTACATGTGGCTAGCCAGTTTTCCCAGCACCATTTATTAAATAGGGAATCCTTTCTCCATTTCTTGTTTTTGTCAGTTTTGTCAAAGATCAGATGGTTGTAAATGTGTCATGTTATTTCTGAGGGCTCTATTCTGTTCCATTGGTTTACGTCTCTGTTTCGGTACCAGTGCCATGCTGTTATGGTTACTGTAACCTTGTAGTATAGTTTGATGTCAGGTAGCATGATGCCTCCAGCTTTGTTCTTTTTGCTTAGGATTGTCTTGTCTATGTGGGCTCTTTTTTGGTTCCATATGAACTTTAAAGTAGTTTTTCCCAATTCTGGGAAGAAAGTCATTGTCCTGAGGCTTCATAGTGCAGCTGGGCCCTGAGCCTGGCCCATGAAATCATTTTTCCCTCCTAGGCCTCTGGACCTATGATGGGAGGGATTGCCATGAAGATCTCTGAAATACCCTGGGGACATTTTCCCCATTGTCTTGGCTATGGACTTCAGCTCCTCCTTACTTCTGCAAATTTCTGCAGCCAGCTTGAAAAATAAGTTTTATTTTCTACTACCTGGTCAGGCTGCAAATTTTCCAAACTTTTCACTCTGCTTCCCTTTTAAATATAAGTTCTCTTTGCTTATGCAAATGAGCATAGGCTTTTAGGAGCAGCTGGACCACATCTTGAATACTTTGGTGCTTAGAAATTTATTCTGCCATACACCCTAAATCATCTCTCTTAAGTTTGAAGATCCTCAGATCCCTAGAGCAAGGGCATGATGCTTCCAGTCTTTTTGCTAAAGTATAATAAGAGTGATCTTTGTTCTAGGTCACAATAAGTTCCTCTTTTCCATCTGACTTCCATCATCCTGGACCTCATTGTCCATATCACTATCAGCATTTTGGTTACAACCATTCAACAAGTCTGTATGAAGTTCCAAACTTTCCCACGTCTTCCTGTCTTCTTCTGAGTCCTCCAAACTAGTCCAACCTCTGCCCATTACCAAGTTCCAAAGTTGCTTCCACATTTTCAGGTATCTTTATAGAAATATCCCACTTCTGCTATCAATTTTCTGTATTAGTGCATTCTCACACTGCTATAAAGAACTACCCAAGAGTGGGTAATTTGTGAAGAAAAGAGGTTTGACTCATAGTTCCTCAGTTCTAACAGGAGTGTGACTAAGAGGCCTCAGGAAACTTATAATTATGGCAGAAGGTGAAGGGGAAGCAAGTACCTTCTTCGCACGGCAGCAGGAGAGATAGAGAGAGAGAGAGCGCGTACAAAGAGGGAAGTGCCACACACTTTTAAAACATAATAATTGTGAGAACTCACTGATTATCACAAGAACAGCATGAGGGAAATCCACCCCCATGTTCCAATCACCTCCCACCAGGTCCTTCTCCCAACACTGGGAATTACAATTCAACATGAGATTTGGATGGGGAAACAGAGTCAAACCACATCACTTCCTAATTCATTTTATGAGGTCAATACTATCCTGATACACAAACCAGACAAATTACATCACAAAAAAAATAGACCAATAAATCTTATAAATATGGATGTAAAAATACTCAACAAAACACAAACAAACTGACCACATACATGATTATAAAAAGAACTATGACCATGACCAAATGGGATTTATCCTAGGAATGTAAGGTTGGTTCAGAATTCAAAAATCAATTAATGTAATACATTATCACAATATGATTTTTTTAAAACTCACTTCATCATCTCAAAAAACACAAAAAATGCATTTCACAAAATCCAACATCCTTTAATAAGAGGAACACTAAAAAAAAAAAAAAGAAAATATTATCAACTTGATAAAGTCCATCTACAAAAAATTCACAGCTAGTGTCATACTTAACAGTGAAAGAATGGATGCTTTTCCTCCCGAAATCAGTAATAAGAAAAAAATGTTCATTCTCACTACTTCTATTTCACATTTTATTAGAGGTTTTAGCCAGGCAAATTAGGCAAGAAAAAAAAATAAAAGATCAGTCCAATCGAAAAGGAAGAAGTAAAATTATCTCTATTCTCAGATAACATAATCTTGTATATAAAAAATTTGTAAGAAATCTGCTAAAAAGTGATTAGAGCCAATAAATGAGTTCAGCAAGGTTATAGATATATGAACAATATACAAAAAATCAACTGTAGTTCTGTACACTTACAATGAGCAATCTGAAAATTAAATTAAAAAAGCAATTTTTTTCACAATAGCATCAAAAAGAATACATAGTAATAAGTTTAACAAAAGAAGTGTAAAACCTATGGTGTGAAAACTACAAAATGTAATTTAAAGTAATAAAGGTCTAAATAGATGGAAAAATATTCCACATTCATGGATCAGAAGACTTAACATTGTTAAGGTGGCAATACTCCCTAAACTGATCTACAGGTTCAACAAAATTTCTATCAGAATTTCAGTTGACTTACCTGTAGAAACTGACAAGATGATTGTAACGTTCATATGGAATTGCAACAGACCCATAATATCCAAAACAATTCTGAAAAAGGACAAAGTAGGAGGACTTTAACTTCCCAATTTAAAAACTCACCATAAAGCAATAGTAATCAAGACAGTGGTTCTGGCACAAGGATAGACATATAAGTCAGTGAAATAAAATTGAGGGAGTATCAAGAAATAAACCCATACCTGTATGGCCAGTGAGACAGTGGAGTGGAGTGGCACAAACACAACTCACTGCAACCTCAACTTTCTGGCTCAAGTGACCCTCCTGCCTCAACCCCCCACAAAGCTGGGACTACAGCATGTGCCACCCCTGCCTGGGTGTATTTTTTGTAGAGATGGGGTATCACCATGTTCCCCAGGCTGGTCTCAAACTCCTGAGCTTAAGTGATTCGCCCACCTCAGCCTCCCAAAGTGCTGGAATTACACGCATGAGCCACTGTGCTCAGCCCCAACTGATTTTTGACAAGGGTGCTAAGAACATTTAATGAGTAAAGAATAGTCTTCTCAATAAATGATGCTGGACAAATGGAAAGCCACATGCAAAAGAATAGGATTAGCACTTTACCTCATACTATATGCAAAAATCAACTCAAAATGGATCAGAGCCCTAAAGATAAGAGCTAAAACTTTAAAAGTATAGAAAAATTATAGACATAAATCTTTATGACCTCAGATTTGGCAAAGGATTCTTAGTTATGATACCGAAAGCATGTGCAATGAAAGAAAAAATAAATTGAGTTTTATTAAAATTAAAAACTCTTGTGGTTCAGCAGACACCATCAAGAAAGTAAAATATTTACAGAATGGAATAAAATATTTGCCATATATCTAATAAGGGACTTATAGCCAGAATATATAAAGAACTCTTACAACTCAATAAAAAGACAAATAACCCAATTTAAAAATGGGCAGAAGATCAGAACATGCATTTCTCCAAGAAAGATAACACAAATGACCAATAAGCATATAAAAGATACTTGACATTATTAGCCAGGAGAGAAATGCAAATGAAAATCACAACGAGATACCATTTCACACACATCAGGATGGCTAGAATAAAAAATATATAAACAAGTTTGGTGAGAACGTGAAGAAATCAAAACATGCATTCACTGCTGGTAGGAATGTAGCCATTTTGGAAAACAGTCTGGAATTCCTCAAACAATTAAACATAGAGTTACCATATGATCCAGCATTTCCATCCTTGGGGATACACCCAAGAGAAATGAAAACATGTCCACATAAAAACTTAGATATTATAGATAATGCTGCTATAAACATTAGTGTACACAGTCCCAAATGTTAATCAACAGACAAATGAGTAAACAAAATGTGATATACCCAAATAATGGAATATTATTTGGCTATAAAATAAAATCACACGGATGCATTCTAAACTGTGGATGAACTTTGAAAACATATTAAGTGAAAGAGTCAGTCGCAAAAGATCACATGTGATATAATTCTGTTCATATGAAAGTTCGAAATAGGGAAATCTATAGACATAGATTAGTTGTTGATTAGAGCCAAGGAAGTTGGGATGGAGGTGGGGGGTGATAGCTAAAATGTATGGAGTTTCTGAGACGATAAAAATGTTTTAAAATTAACTGTGATGGTGGTTGCATATATCTGTGAATATATTAAAAACAGTTGAATTGAACACTTTGAGTAAACTATATCTTAACAAAGCTGTTTATGAGAACCTGTCAAGTACTGTCCAAATGGAAGCTAATACTGTTTTTTTCTTGAGTTACATGACATTTAAAAGGCTAGTTATGTAATGTCATTATAGCCCTCAGAAATCAATTTTTCTTAATGTTTAAGGAATTCATTAAAATTATAAAACATATCAAGACCATTAGGTGAGAGAGAATTTCTTTGTGTTACTGTTATAAGCAATCATCATCTTATACAGAATTTGTTATTTAAAATGGAAAGATATTTGGCTCTATTTTATTGAAAATCTACATTCTTAATATTAGCCTAATGGTTTCCTTTCTGAGAAGAAAGATAATTTAAGGGAAAGGTGTATTTGGCTTCTGGTTTGATAGTCCTCGTAAATGTGTTCTAGTCTGTTACACTTTGCGCATGTCATCGTCTTCTGAATGTAGCACATTATATAATATGTATTCTTTTTCAAATGTGAGATAAAATAATTTTACAGAAATAACAGAGAACTTTTATATAGGATTGGAATTTTAACTTATAAAAAAATATTTTTCTTATCTGCAAATTCAATGGCTTTTTTTCTAAAAAATTTTGGCTTTGTAACAAATTTTAAACACAAGTAAGTGTTTATCTGTTCTAGAAAATAATGTACAAAGAAGAAATGCGGAAAAGATAGCACAGAAATGGCCCAGTACGCACTTTCAAATAATTCTCTAATATTAGCATTTGTAAAGGAAGCTGGTAGCCATTCTCCTCTTTGTCCATGATCAACTGAAAATGAAAAAGATAAATGATATTCCTAATTTGTCTTCTAGAAGGATGCCTCGATCGCTCCATATATGGAAACCTATGTCTTTATCCTCCAGATAACACCAGTCATTAGCTGTGGGATTTACAGTCTGAGGCAAGGGTAGGATATTCCCTGAGATACATGTTACGATAAATAATATTAAATGATGCTTATAGACAAGAAGTTTGAGAATGACTTTAAAATTATTCTGTTTTTATGTTGCTGCATCATGAACCAATGCTTAACTATGCTGAATAAAATAACATTCAAGTATCTTATGTCAGTCACTAACCTATGATTACATTACTCAAACATGGCCAGGAAGAGGACTTGACTTACATTTGGAAGCGTATTTAGTTGATTGATATAACAACACAGCAAATAGTGGTCTCTAGAGTTGACCCAGTTGCATGCTGCTTGTCTATTCCTGGCTCAAAACACAAGATCCAAATGTTGCTGTTCTCCTTCACTGTGGCAAATGAGATTTTTCAGACATGATTGCTTAGTGACTTTTGACATATGTAGCTCAATCTAAAAGAAAATAATCAATGAGCTTTTCCAGTTCCTTAAAATCCCTAGGCCAAATAGTCTTGAATCAAAGAAGCTCAGGATAAATCAGATGAAAAGGTCATAGACAAACTATGTAGGCATCTGAGAATCTGGGAGGGTTTGAGTGATGGAGCATGGCCCAGGAGTTGGCCCTAACTGGACAATCAAAGAACATTTCCAAAGCACAGTCTATTGATTGGGAAGTTGAATGTGCTTTGATTATGTAATAACTGATTGATAATGGCAGCTTGCTTGTCTTTTTTTCTTCAAGCATTTTCTTCAAGTTGGAAAATATTCACTATCAGGTAACCGTTTCAAGGATAATTGATAAACTACAGTGAATCAACAATCTTAGCAGAATTCTCCACTCATCAGTAATTTCACCCAATAATTCCAAAATGGAGTTGTTGAAAGCCATCAAGTCAACCTCAATAAAACCAAGCGGCTTGACCTTGGTCATACTGATGATTAATTAGAAGAGATTCCAGGTGCCACAATTCCTAGTGGAAGCTCTTACCACTCCATCACCAATATCTGTTCTATGATTATCAAAGTGTGGTCTCTGAATCAGCAGCTCCAATATCACCTGGAATGTTCTAACAGAAATACCAATGTTAGAAATGCAACTGCTCTGCTGAATCAGAAACTCTTGGGGGTGGGGCCTAGCAATCTAGGGTTTCATAAACCCTCCAAGTGATTCTAATGCACACTGATGTTTAATAGCTACTTC
This sequence comes from Rhinopithecus roxellana, assembly GCF_007565055.1. NCBI lineage: Eukaryota > Metazoa > Chordata > Mammalia > Primates > Cercopithecidae > Rhinopithecus > Rhinopithecus roxellana. The sequence goes on from NC_044569.1 coordinate 12,489,775, forward strand.
TACATATCCCCTGGTAACTGCATATCTATCTAATAACTTCAATGCATATCAAGATATAAACTATTTCCCGAAACAAAGATTCTAAATTACATCCCACACGGGTTTAGTATGCAGGGACACTGTCTTGCATTCTACTTGCTTGAAAAATGCCTTTACTCAGGGAGATTTGATTAAGACTGTAGCAGATGGAGAACTTACTGCATTTGTAACTATCACACAACATTGGGTTTCTCAAGGTAAGCTGTTCATTCAGATACTTGTCAAACAGTTACATTCAGCTAATGAACTGTGGGCTGTCATTGCCACAGGAACTGGAATATTTAGCCAAAGCGAACATTTTAATTAACTCAGAACACCATCTAGTCCTTTTCTCCAAACCTGCAGTAACCTCCCCATCGGCACAGAACTGTGGGCTTTTTAATAAAGGCCGTTGTTTAAAAGGTAGGGGGAGGAAAACCCCTTGCTACATCATTTAAGACCCTGATTTTGTTATTTAACTACTAAGTTCTTTTCCCCTGAAGGCTTTGCAGACACTGGCTCACCAGGAGATTTCTGCCTTTAATTTACCTACTCAGGCTCATTTGGAAACACATTTTCAGCAAGTTTTCACTCAGTTTCCACATTGTCTGATTCAGCCAAACCAGTCACTAGAAGCTTATATGGGATTAAAACGTTAGTATTCATCGTGGTCCAGGGATAAACTCTCTATCTAGCTAAATTAAGGTGACAATACCAGCTACTGAAGCACTATTGACACACCGGGGATGATTTCCTGTAAACTTTGCCCTCCCATCCCACCCCCCACCAACCCATGGCATGAGGCTAGAGAACACAGGGAACTTTGTTTCAAGCTACACAGGTTAGGAGCGAACATCACATCTTCTATCCCCTTTCATGTTAATTTTAGTGGGTGGCATTTTGGCTCTTCATTTATTTGGTGAAGGAGGTGCATGGCAAGACTTTTGGCAGGACGCAGGGGACAAGACCCCCAAATCTCAGGTGCTTCAGGTACCCTCCCCTGAAAGCTCCCACTTCTCTTTTTTTTTTTCTCCACGAGACGGAGTCTCGCTCTGTTGCCCAGGCTGGAGTGCAGTGGCGCGACCTCGGCTCACTCCAAGCTCTGCCTCCTGGATTCATGCCTTTCTGCCTCAGCCTCCCAAGTAGCTGGGACTACAGGCTCCCACCACCAGGCACAGCTAATTTTTTGTATTTTTTTTAGTAGAGACGGGGTTTCACCGTGTTAGCCAGGATGATCTCGATCTCCTGACCTCGTGATCCAGCCTGCCTCAGCCTCCCAAAGTGCTGGGATTACAGGCGTGAGTCACTGCGCCCAGCCTCTTCTTCTTCTACCTGCTCTGCACGTTCTCACTTCCCTCCTTGGAGCCTCCCAGGGTGCATCCAGCAAATTTGTTTTTATGGGGAATGAACAGGTGACCCTCATGAGCAGAACATGGGCTGATTGGCACAACCAGAATTAAAATAAAGGGCCCCAAAGGGAAGCATTTCGTAAAATGAACTATGTTCAAAACATGATCCAGGAGAGCAGGCTTGTTTAATTTAAGGAGAGATGGAGGGCTTTATTTTATTAACAAAATACCTGAAGGAATTCTGCTCCCAGTTCAGACTCTTTTTAATCACATCAATGTTAGCACTGAGGGCTGGTCTAGCTCAGGTGCTGGAGATGATGTTTTGACAAATTCAGGGGAGATACAGCTTGGCAAGTATTCATTAGGTTCACACTGCTTCCATTTCGTCCATTCTCTCCACATTTGCTAGTTCTTCTGAATCTTCTATTTTTCAGTTACTATCACTAGATTTAATAATAATTTTTAATATAACATTTTAAATCCAATGCCATATTAGTATTCCTGAAAAACCTTATGGTTTGCATAATTACATGCTAAAAACTACTCAACTTATGGAAAAGAAACAGGGTTATAGTGGATCATTCAAAACTTATAGAACCTTGTAATCAGAGAAGCAACAAAACAATAGTAATCCTAATTAAAATATTGGTACAGTTAATTCTCCACTCAGATTTACACCTAGATTCATTCCAAACATGGGTGTAGCCTGATATGCCTAGGGCTCATGTTCAACCTCAGGCTGAAGTTCTTGAAGACATTTCCTTCTGATAATGCGACCAGTTTCATAAACGTTAAAAATGTGATGCGAAGGTCACCCTCCTCAGTCAATTTTTGTTGACATAGAAAAATTTGTAGCTTCTTCATCTGCATTTGCAGCTTCTCCAGATAGCTTAACGTAGTGCACTGGTTGTCAAAGTGTGGTCCTCAAACCAGCAGCTTCATGTAGAAATTTGTTAGAAATGCAAATCATTAGGTGGTATTTCAGACCCATGGAATCAGAAACCCTCTGGGAATGGGGGTTGGCAAAGAAGGGGAGCCCAGACTTCTGTGTTTTAGCAAGTTTTCCAGGTAATTGTGATGTATCTAACGTCTTAGAACAGCAGACGTACTGGAAAATGTCACTGTTCTTGAAGCCACCATACTAGCCACTTCTTGCGGAAGGCATTTCTGCATAATTTCAGGTTCCTTTCCATAAAGGTCTCCATATATTGATAAGACTTTGATTTAATGGTGAGAAAGCTAGCTTCTGATCTTGTCAGAACATTGTCATACTGCAAAAATAACCTGTTTGCTGACAAGACCAACAAAATTCACATCAATTCCCTACTGATCAATAGCATGTGAACTGAGTCACATTAAATAATATCGTGTTGTAGTTAAACAGATTGATAGAACGAAATTGTTAGGTACAGTGGAAAGAGCACTGGCTTTAGAGATCAACTCACTGAGTCTGAAAAGTCACTTCATCTCTCAATGCCTGTCATCCTCCATCTACAAACTGGGGATAATAACTTCTGCGTTGTGGAGTGCCAAGGTGTGCGAAGGAGACAATGGATGTAAAATGTCTAGAATATAGCAGATGCTTGAGTAGATTCTAATTTGAGTAGATTCTAATTCCCTGCCCTTCATTGTTTTTCTTATAAAATACTTTATTAAAAGAAAATAAAAAATACAGGCAGAATACATTTATAGAGATATGATAGTTGATTTCTTTCAAGTTTGCTCTATTTTTTCTTTGTCTGGTTCTTATAGGTCCTGACTTACATCAGACTGGGATGAGCAATGTGAATCAAACGGAAAGTAAAAACTCTAGTGGAATTGAGAGTGATTGTATTATTTTCTACAGATTCACCTGGGAATGAAATAAATCATTTAACAATTATGAAGATGCCTCAAATATTATAACATTACACAGGATATTAATGGTTATACAAATATTAATGATTTCATTTAAACATCTACACATTTTATATTAGTAGTCGATGTTAAAGTAGTCGTTCTGATAGCATGACTGTGGTAGCATCACTTTCATGTTATAGCTATGAAAGCAGAGGTAAAGTCTGCCAGGACCACAGCCATATTCACCAGCACCCGACACAGCACCAGGAAGGACGTATATGTTCAACAAATATTTGTTGAATGAATAAATGTCATGTTTTAGGTAATTTGAAGTAATTTTGTACATATTTTATCTGAATCCCCAGAACACTAACACTTGGTAGGCTGAGAAGATTATTAATTCTATTTTATAAATATAAAAGGAGACTCAGAAAGGTAAAATGACAGATAGAAACTCAGAGATGTAAAGGTCAAGGTCTTAAAATGTGGCAGAGCTTCAGATTTTCACAACTTACTTCATCTACAGAGACAATCTGCTCTGAAATATTTACAGTCTGTGCGTGAGCTTTCTTCCAAACGTGGCTTTCCTCTCTTTGAAGTTCCTATTTGGTGCTACATGCAGATGGCTGCCAACATATGCTTTGACCAAACTCTTGGGTCAGAGGTCCCTTGCAGAAGCATTCAAGAGAGGATAAGAGACAACGGAATTTTTCCTCTGGGTTTAGTCAGAGCTGAAACCTTCTGCCTGGTATCATATTATTTTTATTTAAAATACATAATTTGGAAACTTCTAGTAAAATAGATGGTTCGAAGACTATTGGCATTCTTCTGCTCTCATGACTACATTGAACCTGTGAACTTATCAAGAGAGGATCATTTCCATTTGCTTAAGGAGTATGTGTACCTTTATTGTCAGACAAATCTGCCGTCTAAAGAAATACCAGGTTGTGAACAGACCTCCCATAATTTCATTACTACAGATAAAACATACGTAACTTCCCCAACGAATACGCCAATCGTTATGAACTTACGAGCAATGACATGGGAGTCAAGGAACTGAGCAAAATCTGTGAGGTAATGAAATCCAAGAGGCATAGAATCAAACATTACTGAGTTAAGAAAACAGTAGCTACAAGTTTAAAGCATAGAGCAGTATCTGAATAGGCATAGGATATAAAACAGTTGCACCTTCACAGATAATATGGAAGACAATGAAAAACACACACAGACACTCAAGTAGAAAGTGTGAAAATTATTTATGCAGCTTTATTTAACATGTTCTTGTTTATTCTTCCTAAAAGCATTTGATTTCTCTGAGTGCTGGTAAAAATAAATTATAGTTATAAGTAAAATACTATTCCAGTCCAGTGGAAAATTATACTTAAGTGTAAAGCATGATTTACTTGGAACTTGTACCCAAGAATTCTCTCCTTCTCTCTCTTTTTTTCTTTTTTAATTTTATTTTAGGTTCACGGGTACCAGTTTTTTATATAGGTGAACTCGTGTCATGGGTGTCTGTTGTACAGATTATTTCATCACCCAGGTACTAAGCTTAGTACCCGATAGTTACTTTTTCTGCTCCTCTCCCTCCTCCCACCCTTCATCCTCTGATAGGCCTCAGTGCCTTTGTGTCCACATGTTCTCGTCATTTAGCTCTCACTTATAAGTGAAAGCATTTAGTATTTGGTTTTCTGTTCCTGTGTTAGTTTGCTAAGGATAATGGCCCAGCTCCAAGCATGCTTCTGCAAAAGACATGATGTTGTTCTTTTTTATGGCTGCATAGTATTCCATGTACCACGTTTTCTTTATACAGTCTACCTCTCTTCAATAATGTTTATACAACTTTAAATAAGCTTGTGTAACTTTAAATAAATTTGTATAGAAACAACTTTAATAAGATGTTTTATTAAAGTCATTCTGTTTGCTTGAAATTTTAATTTTGTAAGTTTTTTAGTTTGACTGAAGGACGCATTTCCAAATTAGAGACCTGGAGCTGGGATTCTGCTAAGCAAGCCAGTCAACATTCTGCTCTTGCTCATGCTTGTGGGCCTGACTTCAGAATGATTGCACAGTCTCAAAATCTCAGTACACTTTTCTGCACAGTTAGAAGAATTAGAAGTAGTTAAAATTTAGAAACTGCATTAAATATCATGTATTTAAATCTGAAACACTGGGGAGACTTCTAAGAGCTGATCTTGTTGGATAGGAAAAAAATAGAAAGGATTATTATCTCCCACTTCAATTCACGTGAAGCTCAGGAAAATCTCATTCGATTTTGTTCAAATTATGCTCTCGCTCTGTGTGAATGATATATGCTATTTGAGAAAATGAGGGAAATGATCAGCTGTAGGTTAATAGTCCATGAAGAGATGAGCTTATTATGTGTGTGTGTGCACATGCATGTGTGTGTATGTGTGTGTGTGTGTGTGTGTGTGTGAGTTTTTATAAAAGAGATGGCTTACTTTTTGCAAAAAGATGACAGTTAAGATTGTAGTTTAGGGAATATGAAGACTTTTATGGTCAAGTTTAGTAGGAGTAACCTTAAATAGTAATTAATTTGCGGCACAGTTATCATTTTGGTTAATTTAGCCCTTCCCTATGCACAAGAGGTGGTGGAGGCTCCATGTTAACAGCCCTTTGAATGACTGTTTCATGTTTTTGTGGTACTGGGGTTGAAATGCCCTTTTAAATCACTATGGTATGTCGAGCCAAGTATTTTATTCAGTTTGGTTTCTAATTAGAGTTAAAAGAGGGCTTATCAGTCAGTCACTGAAAAGTAAGAAACACACTGAACAAAAAATAATTTTATTCCAAACTTTTGTCCCTGAAAATGATAAGAATTTGTCCTTAGAAAGAAATAGGAGGGCTGGGCATGGTGGCTCATGCCTGTAATCCGAGCACTTTGGGAAGCGGAGGCCGGCAGATCACTTGAGGCCAGGAGTTCGAGACCAGCCTGGTCAACATGGCAAAACCCTGTCTCTACTAAAAATACAAAAATTAGCTGGGCGTGCCTCACTTCCCAGCTACTTGGTTCAAGTCAGGGTATGGCACTGGGCAGCTCTTGATCTAGTCAAGAACCTCCCCCTCCTGCCTTGGAGATACCCTGTGCCCCAGGCTCTCAGATCCTCCATCCCCACGGCGTCCTATCTTCCCTTCTATGCCCTCAGTTCTTGTGATCTCTAGAACAATGGGGGAGTCCATAGGAGTAAGAAGGTTGATGCCCTACCGATCCGGAGCCCCAGCTGAACCACTGGCACTTTGATTGGACCTCCAAAGAAATATTCAGGGACATTTTTTAAAATGCCTTTCTCTATGGCAAGATTTCCCATAGTGGTTAGACAGAGGAAGCAAGGAAATATTATAAAGAAAAAACTTTTGAATGTATTCATTCATGTATTGACTTATTCATAGTCATTTATTTTCTTTTTAAGTCAACAAACATTTTCCCACTGTATTAGTTGCCTATTGTTGCTGTAACAAATTACCACAAACTCAGTAGTTTAAGACAACACAGAACTAATTTTCTTACACTCTGGAGGTCAGAAGTTCAGATTCAGCTTAACTGGGCTAAGGCGAAAGTGTCCACAGGGCAGGTTCCTTCTGGAGGCTCTGAAGGGAGAATCTATTTCCTTGCCTTTTTCTATTTCCAGTGGCCCTCTCCATTCCTTGGCTGGTGGCCACTTCCTCCATGTTCAAAGCATATGATTTCATTCTCTGCTTCCATTGTCACATTGCCTTCTCCTCTCACTCCAATTCCTCCTGGCTCCCTCTTATAAGGACTGTGTGATTACATCAGATCCATTCAGATAATCTAGGATAATCTGATCTCAAGACCCTCAGTTTAGTCACACCTGCAAAAACCCTGTTGCCATGTAATATAAGGCAATATTCACAGGGGATTAGCACATGGACATATTTGGGGGCCATTATTCAGCTCACCACAAGCATGGCTGTGGTAATTGCTGTTAGCAATGCAAAACCCATCAGATTAAAGTCTATCCCAACAATCTTCTGATTTAGGAAGATGAGATATATGTATTACTCGCAGATTGAAAAGATATGCAGCAAGATCAACACAGACAGAAGAAAGCCATGGATGTTCAGAAGAGGAAGAAATTGCATCTGTGTCTGGGAAAATGGTAGCTTTCCACCCAAAGTAGTATTTGAGGTTTCAAGAAAAATAATGTAGTTGCAAGGACTAAAAAATGCAAGAAGAGGGCAAACATAATTGTTAGGGAGGGCAGAACACAAGAGGCATTTCATGCAAAATGGAGTAGTGGGAAATAAGTTCTAAAGGAGAGTTCCTGACTGCTAGGTGAGGGGGTTGTATTATGTTGGATAGACAGCAGGAAAACCATTGAAACACATGTATTGAGATGTGCTGTAGAAAGATTATTCTATTGACGGCAATGTGCACTATGGGCATCGGTATTTTGTGGTCTACACATATGAGTGTGAGTCCAACCAAGGAACACACCAAAAGCCAAGCATCTCAAGCCAGTGGACAAGGGCCAGGAGATTCAAGAATGAGCTCTAATACATTCCCTTCCTTGGTCTTATGCACACTGTGTACATTGAGAGAGAATCAACAGAATGCTTTAAAACTGAAGATGTCTCCCCAGCCTGTCAGATGCTCTCTTCATCCAGTCCTCTTAAGAATTAGGATTAGGGCCAGTAGCATTTGATCATCTTTGTGATGTAGTTGTTAAAAAGAAATAAAAAACATGGCATCTCAAGAGAGAAGACCATTGTACCTATATCTGCAGCATTACCACTTGCTAGTGCTGGGGCTCAGAAAACATTACCCCAAAATGAAAGTCTCAGAAGCAAAAGTTATTCTCTGACCTTCTCCTGCCTTCCTGTCTCTCAGTCCCATTTTCCCTTAAGGCTATGTAGAAACTAGAATCCCTCTTCCCCACAGCAGGTCATAGAAACCAGAATCTCCTCTCCCCAAAGCCAGGCATAAAACCTTAAAACACTACTCTAACTTCCCCTCCACCTTTCTGTGTAAAAAGTGACTATTAAGAAATAGTCTGACCTACCTTGTTTGACTGTAGGTCCTAATACCCCCATTCCAGAGAGGGTCCTGCCCCATACTTTGAAGGAAGAAATGCATGTCCAGATAGGCCAAGAAGAATCTAGACAGACAGGTCTTGCTGGGTTTCCTCACTAAGTTTATCAGCATTAGATTGTACTTTTTGTCCAATCACATTTCTACAGGGCTGTCCATGCTTTGTTAAACCTAAGCATAAAAAGTGTCAATTTCCAGCTGGGTGCAGTGGCTCACACCTGTAATCCTAGCACTTTGGGAGGTCGAGGCAGGCAGCTCACTTGAGGTCAGGAGTTCAAAACCAGCTTGGTCAACCTGGTGAAACCCCGTCTCTACTGAAAATACAAAAAATTAGCCAGGTGTGGTGGGTGCATGCCTGTAATCCCAGCTCCTCGGGAGGCTGAGGCAGGAGAGTCGCTTGAACCCGGGCGGTGAGGTTGCAGTGAGCCGAGATCGTGCCACTGCACTCCAGCACAGCTTTGCAACAGAGAGAGACTCTGTCTTTAAAAAAGAAAAAGTCAGTTTCCCTGTATCATTGGGTCTTCATTCTGAAGGTTCCCATATGTACACTTCAAATATATTTGCATGCCTTTTCTCCAACTAATCTGCCTTTTATGAGTTGATTTTTCAGTAAAACTTCAGAGAGCCAAGGGGAGGATTCTCCTTGGTTCCTATAGTTTCTATAGTTTGCTGTCACAAACAAGATGATCAAAGTCCCTCCCTTCTGGAAGCCTCAGTTAAGGAAATCTGGGAACCTGATTAGCTGCAAAAGGGTAAGAATTTCTAGCCATCCAGGCTTCCAGCCTCTTTCTCTGTGCAATCCAGTTGAGTGGATGGTAAAAATCACTCTTTCTCTGTAAAATTTTGATTAACAGGACCAAAAGATTTGTGTGTGACTAGCCTTGCTGTAGCAACTCTGGTGTACTTTTTGATTCTTTATGGATGAATATTCATGTTATTTGATCCCTTTCCTGCCAAAAATAGTCTTTTCCTTTGTCTTTCTATGTTGTTTGTAACAAGAGGTATCAGATAAAGTTTCCTTTTGTTTGATTTCTTTGAGAGTGTGACCTGTGACCGCAGGAGCACTCTGTCAGTCTCTGCCACCTGGTGGGCATGATTTTTAGGTAATGTCAGGTGGTCAGTCTGAAAATGGCTAGGAACCTGAAACTTTTCTTCAGAATATGTCAAGCTCTCAGGAAAGTTTGTCTTAATGAGAAGTCCTGTCCATAAGGAACTTTTGTTATCTCAACCCTTGTTGCCTGCATAGTGCTGAAAAAGTCCAGTCCCAAGAGGGCCTACCTAGTATCAGAGATTAACAGGTCTGTGACTGGTGCCACCCCGTAACTTTGTGGGTTACTGAAGGCAAACACTATCATTAACTGTCAGTGGCAACAAGAACCTTTTGTTATCTTAGCCTATTCCTAGGAGGGAATTTTCTGGAGGGAATCTTCGGAATTGCTTCTTCTCTGAAGTGGCCATTGAATTGAGTTGCTATTGAAGTGCTATAAATACACCGTGGGAAATTCTAATTGTCAATGGCCGAAAGATGGATGCTTTAAATTAAACTCCTAAATTAAAACAAAACAAACAAAAACAAAACAGAGATCTCTTATTCTAAACAATTGATTGGAAGACCAAACTAAAAGAAAGACATTTAACAATGTCATGGCTAGCCTTAGAAATTCTCTTTATAAAAAGCAAAAATTGGACATAAAACAAAGCTAAAATATTTGTACAAACTGCCTGCTTTAGATCCTTGTGAGAATGATAACAGAGGTCACTTCCTGTGGCCTAGTAGTTGAAATTCCTGGCTTTCATAGCTGTTGCCTGGGTTCAATTCCTGACCAGAGAACAGTCCTTCCAGTTTTGATATTTGTGTGACTTTTGACTTTTGGGGGTATCCATTTTTTATTGACCATTTTGATTTCCTGTGTTTTCCTTTTTTTTTTGAGACGGAGCCTCCCTCTGTCAACCAGGCTGGAGTGCAGTGGTGCAATCTTGGCTCACTGCAAACTCTGCCTCTCAGGTTCAAGCGATTCTTGTGTCTCAGCCTCCCCAGTAGCTGGGATTATAGGTGCCTGCCACCACACTCAGCTAATTTTTGTATTTTTAGTACAGATGGGGTTTCACCATGTTGGCCACGCTGGTCTCAAACTCCTGACCTCAAGTGATCCACCTGCCTCAGCCTCCCAGAGTGCTGGTATTACAGGCGTGAGCCACTGAACCTGGCCCCTGTCTTTTTCTATCTGTGGGAGCATGCAAGGTTTGGGGGCCTTTGGTGTAGACTGTCAGCTGAGAAACTGAGACCCTGAAAGAATATGGCTAGACAGAAATGTGGACTTGACCTCGTTTGTGGCTAGCAAACGTTTTCATTGTTTGAGCTGTCTTTGAGGTGGTTCTGGATCTTGTGACGAGTGCTTTCCTCTCTTTGGAGACACTTCTTGCATCCTTGCTTATATCATAACCATGGTTAGCGTTCAACTAAAAGGAGTCTTTGGCTTAAGAGAAAAGGATTCAATAACTAGAAATATTAGCCATTTGTCCCAGCTAAAATCTAATAATAAGAGATTTAGAATATTTTTTTAGGAGCTATATAGTCAAAAGTCAACTTTGTTGAAACTGATATTTAGGCTATATATGTACACATATACATATAGGTTTAATGCCTTTGTTCTCTCTCTCTAAAAATGTCTCTGTCCACTGAATTCCCCTATTCTTGAACCCCTGCTAACCATACATGCTCCTTTGGTGTGTTTCTCCATTGACTTCTGTCCGTGCCTCCTTCCTCTCCACGCTTCGTGGCACATGGGGACACCTAAGAAAATTTCTAACACCCTGAAATCTCTAAGGAAAGCAGCAAAGGCACCACAGACTTCTCTTTTGAGGAGAAATGTATGTTTTTCCTCATAAAACCCCAACAGTTGTTAAGTGGACAGATTCCTCTTAAATCTAAAGCTTTACTACCTTCTGCATTAAACTCCTTGATCAATCTGGCTTTTAGATACATACATATATATGTTATATGTTGTGTCTACATGTATGTATATGTCTGTGCAGATGTTTATATACTATATATGATACCAAATTAACTTAAAGATAAGTGAGTACTCATAAATAATTAGCCCAAATGCTTGTCAAAGTCATGTGACTTCAATAATCTTTGATAAATAAATGTAGTTTTAAAATTATTGGTAAAATAAAATTAAAAAACTTCGGAATTTAATTTAGATATTTTTACCTGTGTCTATTGGTCAGACAGGTTTATATTGATAGATATTTTAAGGTCATAAAATAGTTGCTCTATGATTTTTTAAATATGTGAGCTTCTATCTTTGATTTGCACCTTTAGACCATGATGAGGCCCAGGGATGCAGGAACTCCTCCTCCGGGCATTGTCCTTTCTCCTAGGCTCTGTATCTGATACATAATTAAAATTGCTTATTTCCTAGATTTTTCACTGAAAATAAGGATTACTAAGAGCTAACATAATTACTAATATATGTAATTAAAACCTACCACATATAAGAAAAGCAATTCTATTCACAAAGAGTATAAGAAAAGTAAGATGCTTTTTGGTTTAAAAAATTCTTTTTAAAAAGACATAAAATATGGTTTTTTGTTAAAGGAAAATTAATTTTGTCTAGTTTCAAGGATTTTAAAAGTTGCTTTAAATTAAAGGGGAAAATGATAAATAAAATGGAATAGATATAAAAAGTTGGGAAAATGAAAAATGGAAAAAACTATAAGAGGTTATTAAAGGTTTCTAAAAATCTTATTTTATATGGTCAAAACTGAGATTAGATTGGCTTATTTATAAGGTTTTATCAAAATTAACTTTAGCATTAATAATATACTAACACAAAGGTAAATTTGTATTTTATCTTTTGAACAAGATTTTCATGTAATGTTGATATGAGATAGTAACAGATTTTTTTTTTACCTTTTAAGTAAACTGCACAAAGGAAAACCAAAGAGAGAAGAGAGGAAGAGACAGATTCAGTTTGCCTCATTTTGCCATTATCAGGTCTTATGATTGTTTGGGAAACTGAGTGTTCTGTCTATCAAAGAATAAAGGTTTTCACTTTTAAAAATCTTTGAATTACCCCTTTGACTAAATGAGTAACTTGTTTTCCAGTGACCTGTGATTCAATTTTGAACAAGTGCTTAAAACCTTTATAGTTGACAAACTTTCCAAAATCAAAATGTCAAATTCTATATTCAGTCTTTTTGACCTTAAACTAGCTTTTTGGATATTAGAACCCCTGGAAGTCCAAGAAAGACATATTAGCTTTATTTGGTATGCTAAGATCATGCAGGAAGCATTGTCAATTAATAAATGGTATCACCAGGTTTGATGGCTCATACCTGTAATTACAGCACTTTAGGCAACCAACGTGGGAGGATCACTGGAGGACAGGAGTTTGAGACCAACCTGGGCAACATAGCGAGAGCCTGTCTCTACAAAAATGAAAAATAAACAAATTAGTCAGGTATGCTGGCATGTGTCTGTAGTCTTAGCTATTTGGGAGGCTGAGGTAGAAGGATTACTTCAGCTCCAGAGTTCAATGCTACAGTGAGCTATGATCTTGCTACTGTACTCTAGCCTGGGTGACAGAGTGAGACCCTGTATCTAAAAAATTAAAATATCCTACACATGTACCCTAGAACTTAGAATAAAAATTAAAATAAATAAAAAAATAAAAAGCAAAAGAAATCATGTTTAACTTCCTTTGGATTATTTAATATTTGTATGAATGTGTTATTAATTTGTGTTCTGAAATTGTACAACATTTCTAAAATTCTGACATATCGGTACATGTTAATATTGTGATGGTTATGTCAAATGTTATATGCCACAGAAATAACAAAATTTCCTTTTCAATTGTGTCTTTAACCATGGCTATTCTGTCTTTTGTCATCCACAGAAAATTATTGTTTTACTTTGATTCTTCTCAAAAAGCAGTTTATCATTGCTATCATCCAAAATTTGCCTCTTCAAGGATAATCATGGAAAAGGCTGGCAAGTACTCTTGAATACAGGTTTCTGATAACTTTGTAGATTGTACCATTGGACTACAATTAAAAAGACTTCTTTCTCTTTTGGGCTATTTATAGTTTACAATAAATTAAAGTATATTTTTGTAAACACAAATTTGAAGTGTTTATCTTTCCCTCTTGCTGATTTCTCCAGAAACTGGAAACTAGTTATGAGTATTTTTAATTTATGGCAATGTCTTTTTTTTTCATAAATTCAATAAGAATCTGTTTTCTTTTGTAACAGGGCATAACTGGACACACTGATTGTTTTACCAAAGCTTTGACTGGAATGGCATATTTTCAGGTACGTCCAGACTACTTTGAGCAATTGAGGTTGACTTAATAAAGCTGATAAAAAGCCCCTGTAAAGACTGCCCTGTTGCCTTGTCTACATCATTCCTTTACAAGGTTCCTGACTTGTGGTAAGAAAAGAATTTGTCACTTTCTAACTGGGCAAGAAACTTCAAGTTATTTTGATACTTTGAGAAAAGAGAAATGTCCCCAGTTTGAACAGGAATTGCAGGCACAGTTTAATGACAAATCCCTGGCTTAGAGAGGCTTTAAAAAGGCTAATCTTAAAATTGCATTAAAAACAGTTCCAGCAAAGCCAACTTCATAAAAGTCTATATGACCAATCATTATTCTTGCTGTACTTTATGCAAATAATTAGGCCCAATGTAGTAAAAGGAAAACTCATCTTTCAAATAAATTGATCCTACTATGATTTGTCTTTGGTAGAAATTGGGGACTGGAAAGAAAAAATTTTGTCTTAAAAGAAAACTATAGTACACCTGTTATTAGAATCTAGTCTTGTCCACTCTTTTTGAGTTTTTGTTATTTGCCTACAATTTGGACTGAATCTTGAGTTATTTCCTGGCTCCATGCCTCTGAACTAATGTTTCCAATTATTTTCCCATTTTTTAATTTGAAATCTCTAAAATTAAAACTGCTTTTCCCTAAAGCCCTGCAAGATGAGGCTAGACAACTTGACAGAAACTTTGAAAAATCATTACAGCACTTAATATATGAACAGTTTAAAATATGAACAACTTAACATATGATTGTGCCTGTTGATAAATAGTCTACTCAAAAAGTTCACTGGAACAACTGGTGCAAACTACAAACCAGGAAAAATATGTCAGAGGGTCACTATCTGCTCTCACTTCATCTGAAGATGCTGTGCCCAACATATAAAAATCTTCACTGGCTGACTGCTCTCTGGATTTAAAATCTGAGTTTGTAGTTTGATCTAACCGTTCGCCTTTGTTTTGCATTTATTTCCATTGAAATGACTCTTACTAAATATCTGATTTCTCACATCATAAAAAGCCTTGCCTCTGGTGAAACCCCATCTGTAGCACACTTGCCTGAAATGAGACACAACTGCTAACTGTTTAATTGAATTGGCCTATTCTCAGGACTGAGAGATTGGTTTGATGACTTCTGAGACAATTCACAAATCTGATATTTGCACTCTGACACTTCTTGAGGAAGTTTCATTTTGGGGAATGCTGGGGCTCAGAAAATAATACCCCAAAATGAAGGCCTCAGAAACAGCCACAGAGAAAAGCAGAAGTTTTCCTCTGACCTTCTCCTCCTCTCTTATCTCTCAGTCCCATTCTTCTCCAAGGCCAGCCATAGAAACTGGAATCCCTTTCCCCAAAGCAAGTGAGAGAAACCAGACTCCCTTTTCTCCCAAGCCAGCCATCAGATATAACAATATTATATTACTCTAACTTTCCCTCCATCTTTCTGTGTAAAAACTGGCCATAAAGAAATTATCTAATCTACCTTGTTTTACTGCAGGCCCTAACACCCCCATTCCAGAGGGGATCCTGCCTTACACTCAGAGGAAGGAATGCAAGCTCAGAGAGCCCAAGAAGAATCTAGACAGACAGATCTTGCTGGATTTCTCCAATGAGTCTATTGGCATTAGATCATAGCCTTTCTGTACAGTTGTATTTCGACATGACTCTTTATACTTTGTCAAACTTAAGCGTAGAAATGGACAATTTCCCCTGTATCTTTCGGTCTTCATTCTGAAGGCTCCAATGTGTACACATTACATAAATATCTATGCCTTTTCTCCAGTTAATCTGCCTTTTATGAGTTGCTTTTTCAGCAAAACTTCAGAGAGCTAAAGGGAAAGCTCCCCCTTAGCTCCTACACTTCTGTGACATTGAACAAATCCCTTTAACCTCTTTGAGCTTCAGTGATAATGATACTACCAGTTTTACCTAACTCATCGCATTATTTTAATGTAGCATCAATGAGATGATAGACGAACATGCTTTGTACATTGGAAAGGATATTGCAAAAATTAACTTGCATTCCAAAAAAATGGTGTGGAGTCTATCATTTGTCAAGAAAGTGTTCTTCATTGTGGGTTGCTGTATTGACTAGGAGGCAGATCGAGTTTGGTGAGTAAATTGTGAGCTTTGAGGTGTTGAACCCCTAAACTGGAGCATCTAAGGTTGTCTGCTGCCATGGGAGCTGTCAATCCATAGGGCTGGTTTTCATCTTGAGAAATCATGAGGTAGACTGACCACAGGCAATCTGACTTGAGGAAGAGAGAAATAGAGAGATAGAGATGATATAGGTAGGTAGGTAGATACATAGATAGATAGATAGATAATGATAAATCAGGAATTTAATTAGCTGAGTGACTCAGATGGAAATGGTGAACTCTAACTGGGTTTCTATTTACAGTAAACGGATGTGATTTGTCATCTGACTCAATTAGCCAGAAATTAAATGCATCTTGAGGCAGAAATATCATGGATTTAAATATTCTCTTGGGTTGGGGAACGCTCAGTAAAATGACAACTTTTAATCTCTTTCTTCAGAGTGCTAACTTAGAGATGCTCTGCCTTCTCTCAGGACACAAATGGTCATCCTCTTGCCCAACCCAACCCCACCTCTGTTCTTGCCTCAATTATAATGGAAGGTACCATTTCCTTAGTGCCCCAAAGTACTCATGGTTGGACACTTACAGATAATATGGTAAATGAATTCCTGCTAATGTCTTGGCAGTTACTCCAGTGTGTTCATAACTGTTCTTCCAATGTAGGTTGAAGAAAAATCGAAGAAGGATATTTCCATATAAGCAGTGATGCTATCAATGGGCTCTCTATGGGCACATTGGAGCAGGTGCTGTTGGAGAAATCATCCTCCCATATGATGCAAAAGCAAGCTAAGTTTCAACTGAACCTCCGAAGCGTGTTTCCACCTCTCATAGGAGAGTTGGTTTTTTATCAGTGTTGCCTGGGGGCAAACCTGTGAGGCAGAGGCTGAATCCACACAAAATTATGATTGAAGAGAAATTCAGGGTCTCCACTTTGGGGGCTTCTCTACTGTGACCCAGAATTCCAGACCTTCTGCTCAAAATCCATCACATGTCTTCCTGTCTGCATCCTCACTGCCACCAAACAGGACCTGGGACATTGACATATGAGCCACGACCCTGCCAACAAAGCTGCCTGAGAGAAAGAAGCACATTCCTGGGGATGAACACATGCGGGGCAGGTCCTCGTGACATAGACTGACCCAGGTCCCTAGCACCAGCCTCTCCAGCTCCTGTTATGGGTCTTCCCTTGCCCTTCTTTATCCCAAAGTGCTTCCTTTGGGCTAGGGAAGAGGAAGGTAAGCTTCAGATCTATTTCTCTGGGGTGCATGTTGCCATGTAGGGAAAGCAGTTACTAATTCTGAGTGGTGAGCACAAAGGGAAGGGGACTCTGTGACTGAGGTTCTTCCAAGGGTCAAAGTGGAAGGCTGCTGAGGAGCAGGGTTCCTGATGTCGGGGGAGCATGTGGAGGAGAATGACCAGCTCTCATGCTGGGGCAGGCATTGAGCTTCTGGGGGAATGAACATAGTCTTTACCCTGACTCTGGACCTGCTTCTGGCTGGCCCTCTCCTCTTCCACCAAGGCCAAGTTATGTCCTTAAGCCTCCTTTTGGCCCCTGGAGGGAAAAGTCATTTTCCAGAGCATGTTCGGCCCTCCTGGGTTGGCCTCCAGAGCCTCCCACCCCAATTCCCACCGCTCACTAGTATCTATCTTCTCCCCACTCCTCCTGGCCCTTGCTTCTAGGCTTCTCTCTTGTCCTCTCCATTCTGCCTCCTTGCATTATCTCAGAACAAAGAACTTTATTAGCCTCCTTATTTTACTGCTGCCCTGACACCTAGCTTCACTGTGTGACCTGCACACCCCTGCCTCCAAAGCCCTTAACCAATATGGTTGTGCCAACTTAATCCTGCTTGGGGCTCAGCCCTGTCTGAAACTCCAGGACCAATTCTTGTTTTAAAAAAAAATTATTTTTAATTTTTGTGGCTACACAAAAATTAAAGGAGTTGTATATATTTATAAGGTACAAGAAATATTTTGATAAAGGTATGCATAATAATCACATCATGGTAAATAGGGTACCCATCCCTTCAAGCATTTATCCTTTGTGTTTAAAGAATCCAATTATATTATTTTAGTTATTTTTAAATGTATGATTAAATTATTATAGACTATACATATATATACATATATATATAGTCACCCCGTTGTACTATCAATTACTAGGTCTTATTCATTCATTTTAATTATCCTTTGTACCCATTAACCATCTCTACTTCCTCTCACTCCACCACTATCCCTCCCAGCCCTCAGTAATCATCCTTCTACTCTCTATCTCCGTGAGTTCAATAGTTTGATTGCTAGATTCCACAAATAAGCGAGAATATGCGATGCTTGTCTTTCTGTATCTTACTTATTTCACTTAACAACAATGACCTCCAGTTCCATCCATGTTGCTGCAAATGACAGGATCTCATTCTTTTTATGGCTGAATAGTGCTGCATTATGTGTATGTACCACATTTTCTTTATCCATTATTCTGTTGATGAGCACTTAGGTTGCTTTCAAATGTTGGCTATTAGGAAGAGTGCTGCAATAAACGCAGGTGTGGAGATATCTCTTCAATATCCTGATTTCCATTCATTTTCTTTTCTTTTTTTTTTTTTTTTTTGAGACGGAGTCTCGCTCTGTCACCCAGGCTGGAGTGCGGTGGAGCTATTTCAGCTCACTGCAAGCTCCGCCTCCCAAGTTCACGCCATTCTCCTGCGTCAGCCTCCCGAGTAGCTGGGACTACAGGCACCTGCCACCATGCTCAGCTAATTTTTTGTATTTTTAGTAGAGACGGGTTTCACCGTGTTAGCCAGGATGGTCTCGATCTCCTGACCTTGTGATCCACCCGCCTCGGCCTCCCAAAGTGCTGGGATTACAGGCGTGAGCCACCACACCTGGCCTCCTGATTTCCTTTCTTTTGAGTGTATGCCTATTAGGGATATTACTGGATCATATGGTGGCTCTATTTTTAGTTTTATGATGAACCGCCAAACTGTTCTCCATAGTGGTTGTACTAATTTACATTTCTACCAATAGTGTACAACAGTTCCCTTTTCTCTATATCTTCTCCAGCATTTGTTATTGCCAGAACCAATTCTTTTTCTTTTTCCCCAGGACCAATTCTGATTCCCATTAGGAAATATATAAGTACGCTTTTCAAGGTAGATCTCTCTACAAGCAAGCTTTCCTGCCTAACACATAACACCCTAATCATCCACATGGTAGCCCATATCTAGGAATATCAATTTTCATATCTATGAGATTCTGATTGAAGGTCTTTAGGGGAGAACAGCCCCTTTGTGGCTCAAGTAGAACCCTGGGTGTGTCCCTCTTTAGACTATTGACAGAAAATTCTTATGAAATTACTTTGAGGCACCTGTTCTTTATGGCTGATATTGTGAGGTTTCCTTGTAACTAAGAAGTTATATTATTAAGATACAGTAGACATGGTCTGGCCATTCCCATTTAAGGAAAGTTGGCAAAGCTTAGACTGATGTACACAGATACTACTACTACTACTGCCCTTGATTGTGTGACCTTGTGGAAGGTCACTTAATCTCTCTGGGCCTCACGTTCCTGGAAAGTGGAGTGGAAGAAGATTAGAAAATCACTGAGGTTCATTCTAGCATAAAAATGTTGTCCTGGATTGCCACAGGAATCTCTGTGAGTGAACAACTATGAAACTAGGCATAAGGCAGGGCTGCACGTCTGACATGTCTGGTGACAGCACTCCCTCCCCTGCTTAGCTATAGCTCAGAATTTATATGCGCCTGTGTTAAAAAGAAAAATGATCTCAAATCAATAACTTAACTTTCTACCTTAAGAAACTATAGAAAGTAAAGCAAATGAAACCAAAATATGCAGAAGGAAGGAAATGATAAAGACTCAAGCAGAAATAAATGAGCTAGAGAATAGAAAAGCAATAGAAAAAAATTAATGAAATCAAATGTTATGTCTTTGAAAGATCAATGAAATTAACAAACGTTTAGCCAGAGTGGCCAAGAAATAAAAAACAAAACTTTCAATTACTAAAATTAGAAATGAGAGAGGAAATATCACTACTGGATTATAAGAGAATACAATTGTATGCCAAAAACTAGATATCCTACATAAAATGGACAATTTCTTAGACACAAGTTACTGAAACCAACTCACAAAGAGATATAAAAACTGAACATACCTATGACAAGTAAAAAAATTAAATTAGCGCTCATAAAACTTCCTATAAAGAAAAGCCAAGCCCCAGGTGACTTCATTGATGAATTTACCATAGGTAAAACAATTAAGACAAAATTACCACCAATCCTTTACAAACTCTTTTATAAAATAAAAGAGGAGCTAACACTTCCCCAACTCATTCTTTGAGACCAATATTACCCTAATATCAAGGGCAGTTTAAGACATTATAAGAAAACTATATACAGATATTCCTGATGAATGTAACATGAAAATCTTCAAAATATTACCAAACTGAATCCAGCAGCATATTAAAAGGATTATGCATCATGGCCAAGTGGGATTTACCACAAAAACACAAGAGTGGTTCAACAAAAATCAATCAATGTAATAGATTCATTAGTAGAATAAAGGGGGAAAAGCACATGATCATCTCAACAGATGGAGAAAAAGCATTTGACAAAATCCAACACCCCTTCAGGATAAAAACAAAACAACACCCCTTCAGCAAACTAGTAATGAAAGGGAACTCCTCAATATGATAAAGACTGTGAAAAACCCGTAGCTAACATCAGATGAAGAAATGATGCTTTCTCCCTAAGATCAGAAACATGATGAGGACGTTTGCTCTTGCCACCTCTATTAACATTGTACTGGAGGTTCTAGCCAAGGCAATTAGGAAAAAAAAAAAAAAAAAGGTATATAGATAGGAAATGAAGCAATAAAACTCTCTCTATTCAGAGATGATATAATCTTGCATAAAGGTAATTCTAAGAAATCCATTAGAGTACTATTAGAACTAATAAGCAAATTCAGTAAGTTTACAGCTCAATATACCAAAATCAACTATATTTCTATACACTAAAAATGAACAATCCAAAAATAAAAACAAGAAAACAATTCAATTCACAGTATCAACAATTATAATAAATACTTAGGAACAAATTTAAAAGAAAGAAGTACAAAACCTATACTCTGAAAACTTTAAAATGTAATTGAAAGAAAGAAGATGTAAATAAATGGAAAGACAACTCATGTTCATGGATTACAAAACTTAATATTGTTAAATGGTAATGTTCCCTAAATTCATCTGCAGATACAATACATTTTTATGAAGATCCCAGTTGGCATTTGTTCTTTCTGGACCTTTCCTTTCTTTCTTTCTTTTAACCTACTGCTTAGAAATACAAGGGGCCCAGAATAACCAACATAGCTTTGAAAATGAAGAACAAAGTTAGATAACTACCATTTCTCAGTTTCGAAACTCACTTCTACAGTAAGCCTTGTTGCACTGGCTTACACAGATATATCAATGGGATAGAACTGACAGCCCAGAAATAAGCCTGTACATTTATGGTCAATTGATTTTCAACAAGGATGCAATAGATTTTCAGCAACACCATTCAATGGGAAAAAGAATAGTCTTCTCAACAAGTGGTGCTAGGAAAATAGGATATCCATAGGCTAATGAATAAAGTTGAGCCCCTACCTCACACCATATAGAAAAGTTAACTCAAAATGGATGGGACATAAATGTAAGAGCTAAAAGTATAAAACTCTTTGGGAATGAGGGGAAAACCATGAAAGTAAATCCTTGTGACCTCATATTAGACAATCACTTCTTAGATGTAACACCAAAAGTATGAGTGACAAAAGGATAAAAGAGAGATAAATTGAATTTATGAAAATTTAAAAATTTTATGCTTCAAGGACTACATAAAAATGTGGAAAAAAACACACAGAGTGGGAGAAAATAAAGTTTGCAAATCATATACCCAATAAGGGTTGTGCTTCTAGAATATCTTTAAAAATCCCTATAACTAAACAATAAAATGACAGGTAAAATAATTTGAAAATGGGCAAAGGATTTGAATAGATATTTCTTCAAGTAATATATACAAATGGCCAAAAAACACATGAAAATATGCTAAATCTCATCATTCACTAGAAAAATGTAAATCAAAACCACAATGAGATATCAATCCCCATTAGCATGGTTATGATTTAAAAGACAATTTTAAGTCTTGGTGAGTATGGAGAGATTTGAACCTCCATACATTGCTGGTGGGAATGTAAATGGTTCAATTTTCTTGAAAAACAATTTGACAGCTCTTAAAATGTTAAACTGCTAGGTATATCATCAGGAGAATTCAAATCAAATGTCCACACAAATGCTTGTACATGAATGTTTATAGCAGCAGTAATGATAATGGCCAAAAATTGAACTAATCCATAGCTCCATCAATGGAGAAACAAAATGTGGTATATCCATCAATAAAATATTATTTGACCATAAAAAAGAGAGTAGTTTTGACATATGTTACAACATGAATAATCATTGAAAACATGCTAAGTGAAAGAAGCCAGACAGAAAATGTCATATATTCTAGGATTCTGTCTATATGAAATGTCCAGAATAGGCAAATAAATAGAGACAGAAAAGCAAATTTGTGGTTGCCAGGTGCTGGGAACAGTGAGGGGAGTGAGAAGTGACTGCTGTTGGGTATAGGGTTTCAAATTGGTGTGATTTAAATGATCTAGAATTAGATAGTGGTGATGGATGCACAGCTCTTTGAATATACCCCAAACCACTGAATCACACACTTTATCTTTTTTTTTTTTCCAACTTGCATTTTAAGTTCTGGGGTACATGTGCAGGACATGCAGGTTTGTTACATAGGTAAACATGTGCCATGGTGGTTTGCTGCACAGATCAACCCATTACCTAGGTATTAAGTCCAGCATCCATTAGCTATTCTCCCTCCCACCACCCCCGACCGACAGGCCCCAGTGTGTGTTGTTCCCCCGATGTGTCCGTGTGAATCACACACTTTAAAAGTGTGCACTTTGTGGTATATAAGTAGTATCTCAGTAAAACTGTTATTTACAAAAAAGCCTCCAGTGGTTCCCAAGTCCAAGCTCCATGGCAGCATGGTGGGTCCTGCTTTTCTACGCTCACTGTCAGCTTTGCTCAGGTGAATCTGACAGTCTAGCAATGTCAAGTGCCTTGTAGGTCCCAGAGCCCACCACACTGATTCTCACCTCCATGCCTAAGAGCTCATATTAGAATGTCCTTCCCCTTCTTGTCAAATTGCTATTTTACTTTCTTTAATTTTTTTTTTTTTTTTTGAGACGGAGTCTCTCTCTGCCACCAGGCTGGAGTGCAGTGGCGCAATCCCGGCTCACTGCAACCTCTGACTCCGCTCGAGTGATTGATTCTCCTACCTCAGCCTCCTGAGTAGCTAGGATTACAGGCATATACCACCATGTCCAGCTAATTTTTGTATTTTTAATAGAGCCAGGGTTTCACCATGCTCGCTAGGATGGTCTCGATCTCCTGACCTCGTGATCTGCCTGCCTCAGTCTCCCAAAGTGCTGGGATTACAGGCGTGAGTTACAGCGCCCAGCCATAAAATTTTTTTGATAAAATTTTTCGAGCATTCAGAAGAATACGAAGACTGGTACAATGAACACTCACTACCTAGATCCAACAATGTTGGAGAGTTCATGTGTAACTCTCCAGTGTCATCTAAGGCACAGTTCAGGCTTCACTTTGACCAGTTAGCCTCAAGTATCCTTTATAGCTTTTCTTTTTTTCCAAACCAGGCTCTCACATGGAGAAACACACACTACATTTGATTGTTATATCTCTTAAGTCTTTTTCACAATCAAGAACATTTTCCCCATCACCTTCCCTGGTTTTTGGGAATAATATGTAAGTCTCTTATATTAAGTTTCATATTTAAGAGACGGGGCCTGTGTCTTACAGAGTGTCCCAGAGTCTAGATTTGTGTGATTGTTTCCTTTGGGTGTTCTTTAACTTGTTTCTCTAGTCTCTGAACTTTCTGTAAAGTAGAAGTTAGATCTAAATGTTAATAAATGTAACTTTTTTAGAAAGAACCCGGGTGCCGTGGCTCACGCTTGTAATCCCAGCACTTTGGGAGGCCAAGGCGAGTGGATCACCCGAGGTCAGGAGCTCGAGACCAGCCTGGCCAACATGGTGAAACCCTGTCCCTACTAAAAATATAAAAACTAGCCGGGTGTGGTGGTGGGTGCCTGTAATCCCAGCTATCTGGGAGGCTGAGCCAGGAGAATTGCTTGAACCCAGGAGACAGAGTTTGCAGTGAGCTGAAATGGTGCCATTGCACTCCAGCCTCAGTGACAGAGTGAAACTCCGTCTCAAAAAAAAAAAAAGAAAGAAAGAATATGTCATGAACCTCATATTACATCATATTAAGAGGCACATACTGTTATTAGGGCTCATGCTGGCCTTCAACTCATAAAGCTTTTCTTGTTACAGTATCCCTTTAGTTGCTAATTGGGTGTGTGTATGTTCGGGGTTTGGGGGTGTGTTTTGGCATAAAGTTAATTCAGGGCTGTAACTCTGGGCTTGTTCCTTATAAGATGGTATTGTTTCCCAGACTCATTGAGGACAAGCACTATGTTGTTTCCCAGACTCACTGAGGACAAGCACAGATGACTGAAGGACAGCCCCTGTGCTCAGGGATGGGACAGCACATACATGCACACACATACAGAGTCCTGAAGCGCTGTTGTGTAGACAAGGATAATGCATTCAACAACGTTCAGCAGTGACTGATTGGGGCCTAACCCAATTCCCAACCCCCAGCCTCCAAACTCACAGGAAATTGCAACCTGGGAAGCTCCCCAGACCCTGCCCTCTCTTGCCTGAGTCCACTACACTTAGGGTCTGCCGTGCAGAAAGGCTGAAAGCTCAGAGAGTTTAAAAAAAATAAATTTAAAAAAATGAAATAATGTTTGACTGTTCCTTGAGCATCAGACATGGGACTTGGCTCCTGCTGTCCCAATGTTTACATTAAGAAAAATAGGTTCACACTGCACACCAGGCAGGCGTGCATGCATGCTGTTGTTAAGTCCAAGCAAAAACCCAAGTTGCTTTCAACTCACTAGGCTGTATGGAACCAGATTAGCACGAGCCAAGATTTTCTTACTCCGTGGTCAGCAGGAAAGCCAGAAGCAACGGAATTCTATTCAGCACAGACCTGGGACTTGCTCCTGTGCCCACACAAAAGCCCCATTTCACGGCATTCTTTCAACACTCAACCACCATGCAGGGTTTATATACCAATCACTCGGTAAAGTTTGTGTGATTGGTCTGATCCCTGAAGGCCCAATCAAGATTGATTTTAGAAACGTAGACTTGTCTGGAATTGCTAAAAGAAAATATGCTAGAAAAGGGAAGCCAGCGCTATTTGTACAATTATCATGACAAGTAAACAAGAGCATTCCTCCAATTCCTTGATCCTGCTGCACTCCATCTGGAAATGGTCAGCGATTCCCGGTGCACATCCCTGTGACGTGCCGCCTCTCAATAGACATTTCCCTGGCACAGCCCTGGATGCTCTCTGAAGAAAATGAGATTGATGCAAGGGGCTCTGATCCATGGTAATGACCTAGATACTGGCTTTGCTCCTGATGGAGTGGTGCTGATTGCTTTCTGCACATATCTTTCATCATTAGCAGGCCCCAGCTCCCCTCCTCCAGATAAGGATGTAAAAAACAACACACTGAGTAGAGAAAGCTGAAGAGGCACAATTCAGCCAAGCATCACAGACACAAAAAGGCCAGCACAAAGTGATAACATGAAAACAACGCATTTGAAACCCAGCAATGTGGATGGCAAGTTTTGATCACCATTGCACGTGTCCCCTCCACCCATCAGAGACACCAGCCACATTTCGTCTGAGAACCTATCTCGTGCTTAACATTCCTTCTGGGGAAATATCTTTCAGATACTTTTTTATTGCCAGGTGGTGAAATAAATGGCTCCTTGGTAAATCAAGGCATATAGCAACTCTATAAAATCTTTATTATAATATTCATCTTCCTACTTCTGGTGAAAGACCAAAATAAAACCCCAAGTGGTTTGACAAAATGCCATGCAGCTCTGAAAACTATAGCCTGAGTTGACAGTAGAACATGTGATATGTATTTTTATTTCTCAAGAACTTGCCTTTAAAAGTTATGTGGCTGATCGTGCTTATCCCTCCTGGGAAAATAGCTCATGGCAACCAGGAGGGAGAAGCCCCGTGCATTACGACTTCCATTCTCTCTACGGTCATCAAAAATGAATTTCCTCTGGCAAACGGTTTATTTTGCAAATGAGTTTAAGTGACTCATAGGCTGCTGAAAAATAGCATCTTGAAATTTATTCTTAAACATGCTGCTTTATAAACTTAGTTCACACATATGGTGTTTCCCAGGCAAACATTCAAAGACACAGGGATCTAGAAGCCCGTGGTGAGGATGAAACTGGGAGGCCAGAACAGAGCAGCTCTCTGTAATCTCCTGGGAAGTAAGACCACACGTGGCCTCCCCAGGACAGGCAGGCTCAGGCAGGTTGTGCTGTTATGATATACATACATATATTTTCATCTGCAGTTCCTGACTCATAACCCCCATAGCCCCATTACAGATTTATGTTATAACGTTGGGTGTGTGGGGCCTCAGGAAACAGAATCCCTCTGACCTCCTCCTACTTTCCTTTCAACTGCACCAAGGCAGGACTCTGATCTTCCCAGCCTTTCTGATTATGGGTTAAAAGACCCTCCCCAGAGAGGATCCAGCCCTATAACTGGGGGGAAGAATGCTGGTGTCATGAAGCTTCCGTAAAAACCCAAGAGGACTGGGTTTGGAGCACTTCTGAATAGGGGAACATGTGGAGGTTCCTGGAGGGTGGCATCCGGGGAGGGCATGAAAGCTCTGTGCCCTTCCCTCATACCTCCCCCTACACGTCTCATCTGTATCCTTTGCAATATTCTTCATAATAAATAGCAAATGCAAGTATTTCCCAAATTAGTCAAACCCAAAGAGGGGGTCCATGGGAACCCCAAGATTTGTGACTGGTGTCTGGCAGGGAGCAGTCTTGGGGACCGAGCCCTCAATCTGTGGGCTCTGACGCTTTCTCTGGGTAGAAAGTGTCGGAATGGAATAGGAGGACACAGTGCTGGTGTCCGCTACTTGATGTGTGGGAAATCCCCCAGCGTTTGGTCACAGAAGTCTTCTGTATGGATGATTAGTGTTGTTGTGGTGTCAGAGCAGAGAAGAAACAAGTTTGAGAGTTTTTCCAAAACACAGGTGCATACAAGGTAACTGATCTAGAACTCAAAGGGGATGAAATCAGAGGGAAGGGAAGGGAAGGGACCACTCCTCCCCTTTCCACCCCCACATCCTCTTTACTCTAAGTCTCAAAACAAAAAGGATCGTTTTCGTTGCTTTGTGTTTTGTATGAAAACCCTCAAATTATTTTGAAAGGTTCACAGAGCAAGAGTCACATGTCACCTGAAGCACACCCAGAATGCTAGTATCTTGAGGGTGTGCAGATGGCAGGATTCGGAAACCGAAGGAAGCTCAGTAACTCCAGGCACAGGGTCAGGCACCTGGAGACAGGAATGCAGCCACTAAAAAGCTAGCCTGGGGCTGCACTCCCAAGTCTGGGCAGGAAAGTGTCTAGAGAGAACAGGGAGTGCCCTGCTGGACAGAAATCCACCGTGAATCTGCCACGGTAGGAGCACAGCGTCTCTCAGCTAGCAGGCTTCCTTGGTCTTCTGAGAGTCAGTGGGGCCATGTGGAAAAACAATTTGTCTGTACCCAGAAGACCTGTGTTCCAGTCCTAAGTAAGTCACTTAACCTCGGTTTGGATCTCATTTTCTTCCCCTGTAAAATCTGCCCCACAGGGCTCTGGTAAGTCCTCTACAGATAAATCATCTTTACTGCACCCAACTCAGGAATACAAGAAAGTGGAAGCAAGTTCAGAGAAATCCCCAAGTTTTAGAACTTAAAGAAACTGAGCGTTCCACTAAGTGATGAGAGAGAGGTGGGGCTAACCCGCACATCTCATCACAGAGCAGCGCTCTTTCTATGGCGGCGATGAATGGAAGCACAGTGGCAGAGAAGGGGCGGTGCAACCCCACCTCTTTCCCAAGTAGATTTCCCTCTTCCTTGTCACCCTGCTGCTGAGGGGGCCTGAAGTGTGGGTGGTAGCAGTGAACGGTTCTCTCTCCACGGCTGTGAATGCTGGAAGGAACAGCGAATAGTGATGCATTATTTAGAGCAATAAAAACAAAATAACAATAGCCAACTTCTATTGGGCATTTGCTATATTCTGTGCACTAAGCTAAGTGTTCTACATGCATCATTTACTTCAGATGCCTCCTAACAACCTTTTTGAGATGGATACTAACATTGTTTCAATTTGTACAGGTAAAGAGGCAGTGTTGGGGAGCTGCTTGCTCCAAATGACACAGTATATCCCTAAGGAAGCTGTGATGCTGCCTCCAGGGCCTGAGCTTGTTCCCGGTGTCTCTTCAGTAGGAAAGTGCCTGTGCAGGAGAGGATGGGCTGTACTCCCAACCCCAAACCTCCATGAAGAAGAGAGCATGATGGGCTGTCAGCCTGCAAGATGGATTTGGGGAACAGTGGGAACTGTTTTCACCATTTCTCTCCGTTCCTCAGCCACACACTGTTCCAGCCCCAAACCTACAGAAAAGTGAGAAGAAATGGGACATTCAACTAGAATAGGAAGGGACTGAGATCTGGAAGGGGACAGAAGGATGTCATTGTCATCTTTAGGTATGAGAAAAGACCTTACCCAGCTCCCTGGGAAGCCCTCTCCTCTCTTCCGAGTAAGGAGAGGACAGCAAGAAATGCCCTCAAGTTGCAGACTTAGGAAACTGATGGGGAAGACAGCATTTTGTGATGCAGCTGTTGACCACTGGAAGCTGCTCCAAAGGGAGCTACACTTCCTCTGAGCTCCCTGGCAGGAGAGGACATTTTTGCATGCCAGTGTGTCTCTGTTCATTGCAACACTGAAAAATTTTAAATCAAAAATGAGATTTCCAGAAATGTGCTTTCCTAAATTCTTCACACGGGTGTCCTATTAATATGGAAATGAGGAAAGAATTTAATCATGTTTGACTGTTTGCTGGAAAGAAAGCAAACATGCTGATATGCTAAGTATCATCAGATTTGTTAAATAGGGTCAGGATTACAGGGCTGATAGGGGACTGATGGATTTCTTGCTGCTCATTATCCCTATTGAATGGTTGGAATGCATTCAACACTGAGCGAGGCAGGTCAGGGTGGGGCCCCCTGTGCTCCTGCACCTGGTGCAGAGCTCCTGGGAAGCGTGGGCCTTGGCAGTGACCTGGAAGGTTGCCCTCTCACGGGGGGTCCCCACGTGCCCGACACCTGAGCCCGGCCCACTTGCTGCAGAGTGGGTGCATGCCTCTGAGCAGATCAAAGACAGGATCAAATGAGGGTTCTTCTCTCTCTCATATATAGAATTGATTACTTTTTACAAAGCATTTCTGCACGCATTGTCTCAGTTAATCCTACTAAGACTCCAATGAGAAAGGAAAGATAGATATTTTTATCTGCCCAATTTATAGATCAATAAATAAGGCCTAGAGAGGTGAAGGAATTTGTCCAGTGTTGCTCAGCTCGTGGGAACAGATAGAACCCAGGACCCAGCCCACTGCCTGCCCCATGCCAGTGAGTCCACTACATGCCTGCTCCCATCTCCAGCCTCCAAGTCCCACGTCAGCTCCTGTCTCAATCAGATTCACTTGGAAACACATCTGGGGCTCATCTTGCTCCCAGCCACAGGGGAGGTAGCAACCTCATTGTTGTCAGCTGAAGAATGATGAGGTTTGTAAATTTGGAAAGGAGAGCTTATTTTTCATAAAAGGTTGCAGCCTCCAGGGTTGCATAGCCTCCTGTCAGAAGCCAGAAACATGCACTTTGAGGGTGGGAAGAATAAGATGGGGATTTATGCTGAATGAGGTGGCCAACTATGCATATTTAATGAGCTATAGGAGGAGTCATGAATATTTATGAAAGGAGAAACATATGCATGCAAAATTGAGCTTCATGCCTCTCCATGAGACCCATGTTCTTGATCTCTTCAATAGGGAAAGACATACTGTGTGGCCATCATCTAGCCAGCCCTGGGAAGACCACAGTGTATAAGAAAGAAAAGTTCCTATCTTCATAGAGTTTATAGTGAGGGCTGTGCTCCTCAGACTTTAATGTGTGTATGTGAATCACCCAGGGATTCTGTTAAAAGCAAATTCTGATTCAGTAGCTCTGGGCTGGAGCCTGAGATGCTGCAGTTCTAACTGGTGATGGCAGTGCTGCTGGTCTCTGGACCATACTTAGAGTGGCAAGGCCCTAAGACTGGATGGAAGAAATTGTTGACAGAGGATGACAATAGGATATGATAGTCCTAAGGCTGGGAGTTTATAGAATGATCTAAGGGCACAGAGCAGGAGTACCCACTGCAGAAAGGAGAAGTCAGATAAGGCTTCCTAGGGGGAAAGGAAGGCCACATCCAAAGCTGGAGTAGAAACTAGGCATGCCAACGTCATGAGTGGAAAAGATGGTCCATGCCAAGTCATGAGATCTGTGTGCAAAGTCCTATGAGCAAAAATGAAAGCACAAAGCTTGCTAGCTTGTGAGAGTTTCTTCTGACTCGAGAAGATAACAAGGGAGAGCAGAGGGGGGTTCCCAGGACCCAGAGGCATGGTCAAGGAGCTGCATTTGCATTTGTAGTTCAGGGCAATGGGGAGGTATTGAAGGTCTGAAGCAGGACACTGACTGGTAAGGTTTGCTCTTTTCAAAGCTCACTCAGGCTGCCATGAGGAGAATGGATTGGAGGGGGGCTCGAATTAGAGGGGGAATTGGGAGGCTGTGTTCTAGTAATACAG
This sequence comes from Rhinopithecus roxellana, assembly GCF_007565055.1. Taxonomy (NCBI): domain Eukaryota; kingdom Metazoa; phylum Chordata; class Mammalia; order Primates; family Cercopithecidae; genus Rhinopithecus; species Rhinopithecus roxellana. The sequence continues at coordinate 12,520,384 of NC_044569.1, forward strand.
GTGAGGGGTGTGGGTGGCTTGAACAGGGGCTGTGGCCATAGAGTTGGTGAGAAATTGGCAGATTAAAGGTATGTGATGTGGAAGGTGCCCTCAGTTTGATCACTGATTGGACAAGTGTGGGTCTTCTGTGCTGGGTGCGATGGTGGAGGACGTGCTCCTCACTATGCTTCTTCCTCTGTAGTTCCTAAGACAAGGTGTTTATTTTTTTCCCCTTTTCTTTAATATGACTAAGCTTTTGTTTATCCAGCAATAGTATTCATCATATTTTCTGAAACATGTGGAGGTTTTTTCCTACCTGTCTTCTTACCTGTTCTCCCCACCTGTTCTCTTAGGAACTGAAGCCCCAACACCCTGCCACTGCCCATAACTTGCTTCTAGACTCTCTTCATGTTTTCCACTTACCCATCCCAACTTCTTTCCATCTTGAACTGCTAGGTCTCAGCCATTACAGGGAAAGTACATTCTACCATTGACTGGTTGGGCCAGGACGCTGGAATGTGTCCAGTAAGAGCTCTGCTAGGATTCAATGCATTCGATTCCTAAGCAATGAGGTCTATTTTTTGAACTTTCATTTTACATATTTTGGAGAGATGGGGTCTTACTATGTGGCCCAGGCTGGTCTCAAACTCCTTCCCTCAAGTGATTCTCCTACTTCAGTGTCCCAAACTGCTGATTTCAGGCAGAAGCCACCAGGCCCAGCCTAGGAGGTATATTTTAAGCCAAGTCAACCTCTTAATTAGATATTAGCTTTATTTACAGTCAGTTATGAAGAGCACACTTGTTGCACTGAGGGTAAACATCTCTCTGAACTGTTATTTGAGGCCCACTTTTATCTGCTAATAAATTTATTAAAATGTAAGAAAATTGGGTCTGCCTATGAGTATCACACTGTTAATCAGATTTTTTTTATATAAATGAATGTCCTGAGATCGTTACTGAAATTGAGAAGGACCAGCTGAGACCAAGAACAGCCATTCAGCTTTCCAAGGTATGGAATGTAGGTGCAGGGACTGAAGAATCACATAAAAACATAATCAAAAATCTCAAGAGCACAAAAAAAGCCCGTTGTAGGGACATCCACCATTACGAACCTGCATTTCCCACATATGTGTTAGCATTTGGAAACGTGGACAATGACCCCAGAAATACAGACGTAAGATTTCAGAAACTTGTGGAAGACCTGCAGATTTGCATTCTACCTGGAGGCCTAAGGCAATTACTTCAACCCTCAGTTCAAGACACACTTCTTGTCAAGAGCACATCCTTAGCAAAGAAGTCTGTTTATTACCTACTCAAAAATGGTCTCCAACTATTGGGTGCTGATGAAAGATCATCTGATTTTATATCTTACCCAAACTTCAGCCTTCTCCTTCTATTCCAGCATTGGAATAATAAGCCACTCGTGACACTAAAAAATAGGCTTTCCTCACATGCAAACCAAAAGATAAAAGGATTTGGATTTAAAAACACTCTCTCTGATTTTTTTGTTTGCAAGTAGCATTTCTGCTTGGAACCACACCACTTTGAGCTCACCAGCTGGAGGAGAAATTACTATTGTGGATGAAAGGGGACATAACTGGCAGCCATAGCACTAGAGTTTTCACAACACAATCCCTGCATCAAAGAAAGCACGCTTTCTTTTTCTGGAAGGTCATAGGTATAGAGCTGTAAGAAAGGACCTTGAAGCAGATACAGTTTGTTGTAACTTCATCTCTCTTCAACCCCAGCGTATCTTGTAAAGGGCTCTGGGGCCTTCCTAGAAAGCATGGTATATACTAACTATTCTTAGACTCTAATGCTCACCTTCTCTTCTTCCCTGGGCTTTGGTCTTGTGGCTCTGAGTGTCACCTTCATTTTATTATTTATTTATTTATTTATTTATTTATTATAAATTTATTATAAATAAATAAATAAATGTGTAAATAAATGACAGGGTCTCACTCTGTCATTAGGTTGGAGTGCAGTGGCATGATCATGGCTCACTGCAGCCTCAAACTCCTGGCTCAATCAATCCTCCCACCTTAGCCTTCTGAGTGGCGCACAGGCATGCACCACTATGCCGGGCTAATTTTAAAATTTTTTGTAGAGACAGGGGCTTGCTATGTTGCTCAGGCTGGTCTTGAACTCTTGGCTTCAAGTGCTCCTCCTACCTTGGCCTCCCAAAGCACTGGGATTACAGACTTGAGCCACTGTGCCTGGCCACCCTCATTTTGAATTGCAATTGAAAACTCACCTCTTTGAAGTAGCTTTTTAAAAAAAAATTCTGACAAACTTTTATACTGTTCAAGTAGACACTGTAAGCTCTGCCTTTCATTCTCCCCTCCTCCTTAACACACTCACCATCACGTGCATTGATGGTGCATGTGGAAAGGGATTCTTACCAGGAGTTGACCTTAGCAATTTTTACATCATGACAACTTTACGAAAAAAAGTTTAGTTAGCGTGGGACTGTTCTAGGAATAAAAGCCATGGGTAGAATTTAATAGTAACAATTATTATTTAACATGCAGTTGATATATACCTTTGAAATTCAAGCTCATTCTCTTTTACTTACAAGTAATAATGATAGAATTAAACTAAGCTAATAAGCTAAATAAATAATTAACAATAGATTGACCCTAATTAATAAATTTGCTAAAAGCCTTTCCCTGTTAATGAGCCCTTAACCAAAGATGAGTCTTAAGATACACATTTTTAGAATATAGATACGGATATAAGTTTTAGAATATAAATGTCAGGTATGTTGAAAATGTGTGTGGAAATATCAAAGATCCAACTCAACAAATGCATATCACTCACTGTGTACTCGTTCCTGATGGGTACAAAGATGCTCTTAAGGCTTGTGTCGCCTGGAGAAGATGACTTGAAGATATGTCTACATGAAGAGTGAACAGGAGATAGAAAAGCTGAAAATACAAAGCAGATGAAGCAAACTGTTGGAGAAGACAGTGGAGAACAAAGTTTGGGAAGAGAGATTGACCTAGAGCTGAAAAGAAAACAGCCTTTTGTCTGAAAATGAAAGAAAGGAATGAAGTTTGGGTTGCAATAAAAATAGATGTGTAGTTGAAATTCTTTAGGCTCTATTGCTTTCATTTTCCTGATAAGATAGGAGGCATGCAGTTTGCTAAGGGTGAGAACATGGAAGGGGGTGAGGGATGCTTGAGGAAAGTGGAAAAATATTAAAATGGTAGCTGACAAAACAGAGGGAAATTGTTTCTCTGCACTAAAGGTCCAGCCAAGGCAGCAGATCAAGAACCTTTAGTGTTGACAACCAGCAGGTTGAGGAACCTTCTCTAGTAGGGCTAGCAGCCTGGTACTAGACGATTTATAAAATGGATACTTTATTGTAGGATTGTTGGACAGATGCAAAAGAAGACGTCCTCCAGAAAGCACAGAGCAGTACTGGGACAGAGACAAACCAAGGACTTATTCACACTCATAAGCCATGCTCAGCTCCATGTTGTGTTAGAAGGAAAGAGAGGGCTCAGGGAGACCAACAGGAGAGCAGCAGCACTAGCAGCCTATCTCCAGAAGAGCAGGTGCTGTGGTGATGAGGCCATGAGAATGGGAAATTAGAGGTGAAGAGTTCTAAATTAGAGCAGTTCTTGGCAATGGTAGGTTCCTTGGTGTAAGTCTGGGCATATGTGACAAGAATAACATAGAGGTAGAAGTCTCTAGATTTGAGACTCTCAAGGCACTGTGAGGTGAGGCTGTCTGATGGACTATGAGGATACAGAAGTCCTTGGTGATGCTAGCAGAACAAGGTACAGGAAAAGTCTGTGGTGGAGCTCCTAACAAACAGGAGATGGAGTGACTTGGAGACTGGCAGACAGAAGTAACAAGGAAAGGTAGCAGGTGATTGTAGCAACTGACTGGTAGGACAGAATCTGTCTGGAAAATCCTCCATCTTAGGAGGTGGAGACTTCCTTTCATTATGAAATTAGGATTGTTTTCTCAGACTCCCTGGCAGGTGCATACAGATATGTGACTAGGCTCTGGCAATCAGACGTGCCTCCCTCAAATTGCAGCAGGAAGCTCAACCTTGTACCCATTGTGCAGGAGCCACTCTGGAAAGGGACTGCTGCCAAATCCTCATGCCCAATTACCACCTGCAGAGGCACTGGCATGGACGGCAGCTTCCAGGAGTGCCTGGTGCTAAGTGGGCTGTGGGTTTTCAGCAGACAAGGTCTGCAGATTGGTTTGGGGCATTGTTTCTGGTTGCATAGCCTGGGAAGCTATCAGTGATGCCTCTCACCCCATCCCATTGCGCCATCCCCATGATTCTGTGGTTCTCTAGCATTTTTGAATACATTCATTTTTAGCCTACATCAGCCAGCCAGTTTCTGTTGTTTACATCCAAGGGAATCTTGACTGACACTGTGATAGAGTCAGACTGATAGCCTCTCAAAGGAAGAAGGGTTTTCACACAAGGGTGCAAGAGGAATGACTCAGAAGAGGATTTGGGAGGTGAGGCATGCTGCCCATACCTGACCCTCATCCTTGTAGATCCTCTCTGTCCTCTCGTCCCAGTACTGCTCTTTGCTTCATGGAGGATGTCACTTTCCCTGTCATCCTCTGAGGCAGAGAGGTTCATACTGCCACCCTAGAGTTTCCATCAGAAGGGCAGGACTTACTTTCAGGTGCTGGGCAGGTCTAGGTGGTGGTGCCTGGGGTCCATAGGTTAGTAAGTCCCACATCAAGTCTGGCATTGTATCCAGAGGGTGTCCTCTATGGTCATGGCAGCAGTTCCTCTCCAGGTGCTGTACTGCAGAGGGTGTGGTTGGTATCCTCTACAAATCCAACTGGGCACCTAGAGAGAAATCCCAAAATTTAGTTGGTCAACCTGGTTCAGGAATTCTTACGTACAAGAACTAAAGGGATCCCTGAACTTGGGACTTAAAATAGATAACAAAGGCCTTAAAATAGATAATAAAGAACTTGCACTTGAACTTGAACTCCCAGTGAAGAGTGAAGAAATAGGTCTCACTGAATCATGCATTACTTAATCAGAATTATAAGATAGAAATAATGTGTAAACATAGTATTTTAAGTACCAATGTGGTTCTGGTATGAACGGTCTTAGCCATGGGTGATCAGAGAATATCCTAGTGTGGGTTCCATTCAAATCTTTTTTCTGTTAAGTCATATGTAGTGAGTTCTTTTTTGCATTCTATTAGGTCCATGCCAATTAAAATCAAGCAATATTTATTATATGCCCATTATCTGGTAGGCACTTTGCTAAGTACTGGGATACCACAGTGAAGGCAGCACAGTTTTCTTGAAGGGAGCTTACAATCTATCTAAGGAGACAGGCAATTACATTATGCAGAGACATGCAGGCTTGTGGAACTGTGAGGGTGCACAAGTTGCGTGGGTGCAGGTCAGCCTGGCCGTTTCTCTGTATCATCATAATACGTTATGAAGAGAGTGATCAGCTGACTTTTATGAAATGGTTCAAAATCCATGTTAATACTATTTCTATTGTCCTCTCAATTTCGTCCCGTTTGCTATTTCACGAGTGTGTGCTGGAACCCAGAGCCACTGAAATTGCGGTTCAATTCTGTCCCAAGGCAAAGTACTCCATGGATGTTCTCTGCAAATGCCTCCTTCAAAATGCATCCTGGGAACACCTCTGTGGCTCACTGAGGAGGGTTTTGTAGTCCTTGCCGGATGCAAGTTTGAGAAGAACTTCTCTAGTTATGGCTGCTCTGAAGCTCTTTCCCCATCCTGGGGGACAATTTCTCATTTCCCACCGGCTACCCACTGGATTTCTTTACTTAAGGCAAAATGCTGCCTTGCCAGATGTTTGCTGTTTCTCTGGTTTATCTCTATGATATATGGGTTCCAAAAGTATCTGAAAACTGAAGCTTTTATAATTTTTATGTGTTTTCCCTTGACAGCGTTTCCCTCTGCCCACTCATTAAATAAAAGCATTGTCCCCAATTTAGTCTTTTCTTCTCTGCACTCTCCCTCTGCTCCCTGTTCCTTGGTAATGTCCTGCACATAGGCTCATAGGCTGTTGCAATTTGGAAGGGATATTGAGATCACTTACTGTAATGGTTCTCAACTTCCTTTTGCTATTCTCAGTGAGATCCTTTCTGCAAAGCAGGTCATGTAGAGTCCAATATATCAACCAAAGACAACGCTTCTGTGCTTGAAATGGGGATCAGGGCCCACGCCCTGCCTGTTGCCTCTACCCACACCCACACAGAGTCCCTAAGGCACCCAATGACACCCTAAATGAGGCTTCTCAAAGTAGGTTGGCGTCAGACTCTTCCACATGCTTGTTAGCAGACATAGCTTCTGCGTTCCATGTCCCTGCCTGCAACCCACCAAATGAAACTCTCAGGTGGGAGCCTGGGAATCTTCATTTTACCAAGATCCTCCACTGAGTCTCATATTCATAAAATTTCAGAACCACTGCCCATTACTCCGAGAGCATAATTTAAAAACTGCTCTTTTGGGACAACCCCATTATTTTACAGAGATACTCTTTGAATTCCAGAAGGACGGAGCCAGACCTCCCAAACAGAGTACAGCTTTCTTTTCACCTCCACGTAAAAAGGTGCTGAGTCTATGTTAGACTCCCGGTGACCAGTTCTAGCTGCCTACAGGAGCTACCATCGGCATTTCAAGCGGCAGAGTTAGACTGACTCTGCCTTCTGTTCCTGCTATCTCCGCCATCCCAGGATCACAGTGGCTTCTGGAAGTCCCAAGCCTGGCCTTCGGATCTCAGGTCTTGTTTCCAACCAATGACTCTAGGTGACCCCCAGCTCCTCTGTGGTTTCCCCGTCAAAGTCCATCTCTTGCCATGGTCACCGTGTTGAAATGGACTCATCTTTACAGAGCCTGCTATACACCACATCCCTTCAGAAAGACCCGCCATGCTCACAGCTGCACTGATACCTCCACTCTCTGTCCTTCTTAACAGACTCAATGCTGTACACATTGGTGGTTTCCAGGCTTGGGAGAGCATTAGCACCACTGGAGAGGGTGTGCTTTTTGAAACACCCACGTAGACCTATGCAGAGATTCTGCTTTAATTGGCCTGGGATGGGCACTTGGCATTGGCATTTTTAGAAAGCTTTTGCCACTGCCCTCTTCCTCCCCCTTCAGGGACTCTGACATAAAACAAAGGTTGAGAACCATTGCTCTAATTTGAATAGAGTTAATTAGGGGCACGTCTGTCTCCCTGGCAAGACTGTAAGACTTGCCCTGTTCACCTTCATATTGCATTTCTTTCTTCCTTCCTTTTTGTAATTACTGAAGGTTTACTGAGTCCCTACAGCATGCTAAGACACTATGCTGGGCTCACTGTCTTGCACACAGATGGAAAAATCTATACAGATACATTATTATTGTCATCATTTATCCCTCTTGGACTGTAATCTCCTGAAAGATCTATGCCTCGCTTTAACATGTCACCCTATATTCTGAAGGAGGGGCAGTGTGCAGTGCAAAGTATACCTACTTTGGTGTCTGACTGGCCGACCTGTGTTCATATTCAAGATCTGACATTTCCTAGCTACACGGTTGAGCAGGTAACTTAATCTCTCTCTGAACCTCAATTTCCTTAGCCATTAAAAATATTATCTATCTGTGGGATTGCTGTGAGAATTGCAGATGGATGAGGAGCTGGCAAGGGGCTGCCAGTGACTGCCCAATCAATGCGGAGCTTTCTCTTTCCACTTGCAGAGAGTAGTCAGACTTGCTGGGCACATCCCAGGCTGCCTAGATCTTACCAGAGAAAACAGGAGGGAGCGGCTTCTCTCCGCATGTGGGACAAAGCCAAGCAGAAAGGATACCTGGTAATTTACCAGTGATTTTTTTAAAAAGTCAAATGACAAAATGTTTGCATGTTTAAACATACTGCAGTTTTAAGACTTCCAGAAAAGGTTAGGTGGTGATGTTGTTCAAAACAATGGGAAGGATGGCAACAATCTTTGAAGAAAACAATATTTGAAATAAAAGAGTTGCCTTAATTTGCAAAAATCCATATAGGCTGGGAAGGAAGAGAGTAGTCCCGGCTCAGCTAGTAACCAGCTGCGTAGCTTTGGAATGCTCTGAACTGCATTTTACTCATTGGTTGAATCTTTAAAAATATAAAGCCAAATAAAAATGTTAGCCATTTTAAATCAATTTTCTGAGAGTGTAAAGCAGATGAGACTTAAAAAACAAACAAACACAGGTCTAAATACTGCTATTTGACTGCTAATACATGACACCAACATTTCTTTCTTGATGCTTGTTCCATGATTCTCCCTCTAGCTATGAGTAGGAACAAATCTATATTCTGGATTGGGTGTCATGAAGCCCTGAATCTACGTTAGAGAGTTTTGCAAAAGCCTAATCTTTCTTACACCTAAACTGAACTCGAGAATTGCATATAGACTTGCAAGATGAAGACCTTTATGTTTTAGATGGTTTCTAGCATACTGATGTCATTTGACTCCCACAGAAAATGTAATTTTTTATCATTGTTATTCTTATTTTGTTCAGTTAGGTGCTTATAAAGGTGGTTAATTGTTTAAGAACTATGCTAAGAGTGGCTTGAGTGTTATTTTACACCTTTATTTCCATTTATGTTTCCTTTCTTTACCAGTGCATTTAAACCGCAGAGTAATATTGTCCTACCTTTTGTAAGAGAAGTAAAAATACTTTGCGCACCTGCACAATTTTATAACAGAAAAACCTGAAACTCCATGTTTTAAAGTACCCATCTTGTATTTTATCCCAAAGCCATTAAAATTGTTTATTTCTTACCTTCCCTAAGCTAAAATGCAAAGTCATCGTTCTGATTCACAAACCTCTGTCAGTTTGGCTTTATAAAGGCAACAACAGGGTGTGTTATATAGGCAAGACAATCTCTGCAAATTGCTTGAGCCTTCACATCTAAGACCGAAACTCCCTGGAGACTGGTGATTCTTCCTCGAGATGGCCCTGCCACTTACTGCTTCCTGACGTGGCTGAAATCAAGAGAGTAACATGATGATCACTATTTTCCAGTCAGAAATTTAAAACCAGACAGTGACAAATCAGTTCTCAAGGCATACATTTCTATTTGTGAAAGTGAAAAAAATAATCCTGAGAATCCCCCGTTGCTAGCCTTGAAAGTTAAGACACACTAACAAATCTCTCAGTGTCAGGGATTTTAAAAATCTCTCTTAGACTATTTTTCAAATGGAAACTGGTGGCAAACTGGATGACATTTCCACTGGGTATGGTGAGACCTCCGAACAAGAGAAGGGCGGTGCTGAGACCAGGGTTTACCAAGAGTCCTGAATAGCTGTATTAGAATAGCCATGGATCAATGTGAAACTTAATACTTTAATGACTGAGCTTCTCTTGAGCTCTTGTTTTTAATTCTCTGGTCTCAAGAGAATCATTTTCTTCTCTCAATCTAATCTTACTGGGAGGAGGAGACAGCCAGGGTATAACTGTGACTCAGGAAAAGCTGAGGAAGAGTTTCCAGTGGGTGAGGACAATGTCTCACTCCTGGGGCAGGCAGCAGAGGGTTAAGCAAGTGGCCAAACCCTCAAATTCAGAAGCATAGACTTCTCCCCACCTGTATAACCTGGGCTGAGTTACTTAACTGCTGGAAATCTCTATTTCCTGCCCCCAAATGGTTAGTATCACACAAAGCATTTAGTGCAGGGCTTGGTACATAGTGAGCATCTACTAATAGTTGGGAATTTTAATGATTTTATTTTCTCGGTGTTTAACAGCTTGCATCGTGACTATCAGGGGGCTTGGTACATTTTGGGTGAATAAATGACATACGATGGCACTCTGAATTGGTCACTGTTGGAATTAGCTAGGGAATTCATCATCATTGTCATAAGTTTTTGATACATGGAGGTAACCTGTGTGCTCAAGCATCTTCTCTGCAGTGCCACAGCATTCACCCAGGATGTGCCTATGAGAAGTATGGAGGCCCTGACCTTGAAAGATCCAGGACCCCCAAAAAGAAATGAAATTGCCCCAGTAAAATTTATCAGTGTTCAGAAACCCTAGAGAAATTACCACTATTTTCTCTTCCAAAAGTGTTGCAGACTGTGTACGCTCACACGCTCCCCAACAGCGCAAAGCTCTTCCAGTTGAGTCCAATCAGTTAATGTGTATCTGCATAGCCACAGAGAAATTGGCAGCAGACGACGTGCTTCTTTGGCCCTTCTCTCAACCTTCTGGCGAGAGGTAAATTTGGGGAAATTGAGGCAGTTTAACATCTTTCAAAGGATAATTTGAGCTAAGAAGGAAATAGAATTCCATATGTGCCCAGGAACTGTAGCATTGCGTAGAAACATGCCACACATGTAATATTCCCAATATGAAATCCTGAAATCATACCAGAACCTATCTAGGATATGAACAACAGAAAATTCTTAAAAACCTGCTATATGTCAGGCATGGAGGTACAAGACAAAACACAGTCTCTACCTGAACGGGTGCAGAATCAAAAGGAGGACAGATTTGTAAACAGACAAGTACAAAAAAATCTACTATGCCGGAGAAGGAAGAGTAGGGGATGGAGGAGCCAGTTCTTCGGAAAAGGATTAGAATGGGGCCAGTCAGCCTTAAACTGACTCTTGAAAAGTGAGGGTTTTCTAGGCAGTCAGAGGGAGAAGGGATTATCCCGACAAACAGGAAAGCATAAACAAAGGTGCAGAGGAAAGAAACAGCCTGACCTCTGTAGGTGTCAGGAACTGGTATGGCTAAAGCTTGGCTGAAGTGTATGGTGGGCAGACAGTGGTGGCTTTAGCGCCCATCCCCACTCCCTCATCTCCACTCGTCCTCCTCTACCAGCCAGGATTCTTGTTACTGCCACCAGAATCCAACATGGGCTGTTCTAAGCACAGGGAGATGGAGGGGTTTCTGGCGATGCAGGGTGAATTGAATGAAGTGCTTACCTGCGAGCCCTACTGAAACTCCACTAAATGTGCAGTAAGACAGTAAGGAATGTTTTTAATGGCAGAAACATACAAGACAATAAAAGTGGGAAAAGAGATAAGATTTAAAAAACATTAAGAAGCTGGAAAGAAAGGTTTACTGGTATCTGACTCAGAAGACAGACCTGAGGAAACAAAAACCCTTCTATAGAGAGAGAAAGGGGAAAAAAGCTATTATACAATTTTGTCTGCACCCTAGAAGTCCCAAAGGCCATAGGAACTGGTGACACAAAGTAATTCTGGAAGTGGGGTAAAGGTGGGGCTGAAACAGAAAGACAGGCTTAAATCCATTAAGTAGGAATTAGACTTCAAAATGCCTCCCTGACTGAACAGCCAGGTAGTGTCCCTCTCCATCTTCAATCAGAAGATGGCATTTGTTCTTTGAAGAAAGTAAAACTGGAATCTCTGAACTGGAGGACAATGGGGATGGATGAGGGTGAGAAGTTGGGAACGAGGAAATGAATAATGGTTATGTACGGAAGAACCTCAGCCTCAGTCCTCTTCCTGTAGTTAGCACCCAGAATGCTGGTGCTCAGGCTTGCAGATGGAAAAGTTTTATTTTTACTTTTATTTATTTTTTAATCAGCCCAAGAGAAAAGACCTATAGGTGCCAACATGGTAATACAATGGCCAGGTGAAACTCCTCACACTGAAACCCGCTCGTATCCGGCCCCACCCATATGGGGCTTCCAAATCAGCTTTCAGTGTCCTGCTGATACACACAAGATAATGGTGTCTGTCACATGCCAGACACTTGAGGAAAGATCTAACATGATGCCAGAGACTGTTACAGCGTGAATTGTGTGCCCACAAAATTCATATATTGAAGTCCTAACTCCCAGTACCTCAGAATACGACATTATTTGTAAGCAGGGGGGTCACAGATATAATTAGTTAAGGTAAGTTTATACTGGAGGAAGGTGGGCCCTAATCCAATACATGTGTCCTTATAAAAAAGAATGCCATATGGGCCAGGTGTGGTGGGTCACACCTATAATCCCAGCACTTTGGAAGGCTGAGTAGGCAGATCAGTTGAGCTCAGGAGTTCGAGATCAGCCTGGCCAACATGGAGAAACCCTGTCTCTACTAAAAATACAAAACTTAGCTGGACTTGTTGGTACGCTCCTGTAATCCCAGTTATTAGGGTGGATGAGGCAGGACAATTGCTTGAATCCAGGAGTCAGAGGTTGCAGTGAGCCGAGATATTTACACTGCTTTCCAGCCTGGGCGGCAGAGTGAGAATCTGTCTCAAAAAATAAAAGAATGCCATATGAAGGGGACACACATAGAGGGAAGAAAATGCACACAGAGGCAGAGATGAGTATCTGTAAGTCAAGGAGAGAGAGGCCCGAAACAGATCTTTTCCTCATTGCCCTCAGAAGGAACCAACTCTGCTGACATCTTGATTTCAGACATCTAGCTTCCAGAACTGTGAGACAATAAATTTCTGTGTTTTAAGCCACCCAGTTTGGGATACTTTGTTATGGTAGCCCTAGCAGACTAATACAGAGACCATGACAGATAACCAGGATAGAGAAACGTGGGGAAAAACAAATTAAGTTCTTTACTAGAACACCAAACAACCAACAAACCCACTATTACTCATATCCTCAGAGAAATGAGAAGATATTCTATCCGTAAAACTAGAACAGTGTGCTCTAAAAAAAAAAAAAAAAAAAATTCAGAGAAGTAAAATGAGCCATTGGAAATTAAAAATTAAATTAAAATATTTGTAAAAGCTTAATGGAAAGAATAAAAAGAAGAGTTAGGTTGATTTTCCAGAACACAGATCAAAAAATCAAAATGATTGAAAAATACAGGAAATTATAAAATAATTAGAGGGTAATTCTAGGAAGTATGATACACAAATAACATGAGTTCCAGAAAGAGAGAACAGAGAAAACGTAGTGAAGGGTATCATCAATGCAATAATTCAAAGACTTTTCCCCAAATAACAGCTCCTGTATTTCTAGATTGAAAGGACCCAGCCATTGGACAACATGATAGATGAACCCATACCAAAGAGTAGCATCACAAAACCTTAGAACACTAAAGGCCAAGTGAATATTTTAAGAGGTTCTAAAGGAAAACACAGAATATGTACAAAATATGAAGAATTAGAATGGTACCAGGCTTCTTAAGAGTAACTTGGAAGACAGAAGACAATGAATCAATGTTTTCAAAATTCCATGCTAACTCCAGATGAGAGAAGCTATAAAAGAAAGGAATTGGTATAGTAAATACATAGCTGTAACTTTTCATACTTCTAAAAATATAAACATTGAGATTTCATCAAAAACTAAATGAATCACATTGTGAGGAATGGGGGAAAAGATATGAGTGTACGGGAAGGTGGTGGATAAGGAGGAAAGTTGCTTTTAAAATAATAAGTGTTTTAGACTATTTAACTCTTCAAATGGTGCACATTGACATAAATAAAAACTTGGACAAGTATTGAAGATAGCTGAGTTTACAGGTGCAATGTTTTCCTTGCAACCGCATTCACTTCCCCAAAACTTAGTGGTGAAAGGTAGGTTGTATTGTTCATTTCCCCAGAACTCATCAGTGGTAAGTATTACCATCTCCATTGAACGAGCAAAAAATTGAGGCAGGGATCACAGGAAACTGGAAACCCCATCTGCCAGATGGGAAGTGAAGATGGGCTTACTTTAGGGCAGGAGCCAGGACGGGCATCAGCATCAGGTTCAGTGGCTTTCTGCCTCTGTCCAAGGCTAAGTGCACGTAAGGGCTATTCGTGTTTGGCTCTGGAGCAACCATGAGTGGAATTCATCCACTTTCCTTCTTAGAAAGCGGAGGGCCTTTGCATGTCAGGGGTGATTCAGAGGAGCACCTTTATTCTCAACATCTACTTTCACTGGAAGAACGTTTTACTTTCGGTATTCTTTACTGTCATCCATTCATTAATTCATTCAAAGATATTTGTTGAGTATCCACTGTATGCCAGGCTCTATGCCAGGTGCTAAGATACAAAAATGAACTGCTTCCAGGAGCTCATAGTCCATGGGGGATGACAGGCCCAGGAGCAGAGCATGGTGACACTATGATGCTGGTGCAGTCATGGGCAGTGGGGGGAAAGGCTCTATGGGACATAAGGGGAACTGGTCCCAGCCGGCAGAGGTCAGACGAGTCCCCTGCAGCAGGAGAACTTGTGAGGACTAAAGATGTTCTGCAGGCAGGAAAGGGTCTTTCAAAAGTATCATGCCATAGATAGGAAACACTACCAGAGGCTGTACCCAAGATATTCTTCTAGCTTTACCCAACACATCCTTCTTACAGCATAAGAGATTGGGAGGATGAAGGAAAGAGTCTCTGGGTTTCATCCTTCCTCAGTGCCTTTCCCCTTAAGATAGCGGTCAGGGAGTTTCCAGGGATCCACACACGTTACTTACTGTGAGACTTCACAGTATGTAAACCTGTGACTGGAACTCAGTCTATAAACCTGAGACTGGAATTCAGGCCTTTGGACACCTTCCAATCCACTTGGAAATAAGCTAGGAAATGGCCAAGGAGGAAAAGGTCCCAGCATCAAGGGTAGCAGGATTGAATTTCTTTTGATCTCAGAGCTCTGCAGAAAGGAAAGGGCTAAAAAAGTTTATTATATTACGATGGGAAAGCACATGTGTTTTGTTTGAACACAATCGGGGGCAGGTGTTTTCATTTACGTTTCTAATTCAAACAGTGAATAGAACCCTCTTCTAATTATAACCTACACCCTGGCGTGTTTTGAGGACCAGCTCCTTGGAGTTCCCAGCAGATATGAGATAGGAATAATTGAGCTGCCCAGCAGGTCTGGGTAAAGTTCCCTAAAGAACTTGCATGCTTTGCTCATTCTTACTGTTGAGCTGCTGTTGACTAGGCTGTGGAACTCAGTTAACGGGTGTCCTTTGAACTGCACTTGTTTCTTCAGGTTATTCGTGGGGTGGAAACTTCTTTCATGCAGACTTCCAGGTGAGAGACGAGCTGGAGAGTGCATGGTGGGGGAATGGGGAGATGAGATTTGAGGAGACAGGGAGCTTTCAGGTAGCTTAAGGTCATTTTCCACTGATCAAGAAGCAGAAAGCTTCCTAGGGCTTAAAGACATTTGCCTTTGGGGTGACACAGGTACCCCAGAGTCAGAGAAGTAACTGGCTTGAGCAGAGAGTAGAGTGGCTTGTTGGGGGCTGTACCAAAACCCCAGCTCTTTCCTGGGACTGGTTGTGAGAGCAATAAAGCAGACGTGTTAGACGAAGGCACATCACAGTCCCATGGTTCCAGGAAGCGGTTTAATGTAATTACACTGTTAAAGAAAAAAAAAAAAGTTACAGCCAACTGCAGGCAAGAAAAGTCAGAATTTACAACCTGTGTTCTCACATACACACACAATCAACACCTCCCATTAACTGTCAACCATAAATTTCCTGCGGATTCACCTCTAATCATCTGAAAGTGCAGTCACGCTGACCTCTATTCTTTCATAAAAAGATGGCTGCCAGGCCGGGCGCGGTGGCTCAAGCCTGTAATCCCAGCACTTTGGGAGGCCGAGACGGGCGGATCACGAGGTCAGGAGATCGAGACCATCCTGGCTAACACGGTGAAACCCCGTCTCTACTAAAAAATACAAAAAAACTAGCCAGGCGAGGTGGCGGGCGCCTGTAGTCCCAGCTACTCGGGAGGCTGAGGCAGGAGAATGGCTGGAACCCGGGAGGCGGAGCTTGCAGTGAGCTGAGATCTGACCACTGCACTCCAGCCTGGGTGACAGAGCAAGACTCCGTCTCAAAAAAAAAAAAAAAAAAAAAAAAAAAAAAAAAAAAAAAAAAAAGATGGCTGCCAGGAAACTCATTGGATGGCATCAGCAGAGAAGCCTTGAGCTGAGTGGTCACTCGTGATTTCTTTCTGCAATAGGGTGGTGATGGTGGGAGTCCAGTTAGATCTGATAGTGGGATCAGGGTATACCTGAGCTCTCAGCTCTGTGTACCTTTTCAGTCTGGCTCATGGAGACAGTAGTGAGTATGACAGTTCTGGCGGCCACCAGCCTCTGCTCAACATCAGCCCAGTGATACAAGCCTTGGAGCTCTTTGCTGAATTCAGAATTAACCAGGAGAGCCATGTAGCAAGCAATGAATTTGACTAAGACAAGATTCGAAGCTTATTCAGAATGGCAACACAGTATTAATCAACTATAATTGTCATGCTGTCTGAGTTAGACAGAGTGGGTTTTAATAGCCTAGATGCAGTGAATCTATGGATTATTACAGTCAATGATTCTGTAAAATAACAAAAAAAATTCCAATTAGATATAGACCAAGTTAATGTGAATCTGAGACACAATTAGGTATTTTCTTCTTACAAAGACAAAGCCAAGTGGAGATTTAAAGCTATTAATCACTTCCACAGAACCCCAAATTCATAAAAATGACTTCATGGAAAGCTGAGCTGAAGGCTTCGTTCTGTGACCTTTGATGAGAAGCAAAGTCACTCTCCTCCCTGCCTGTTCAGTTCAGTTCCCGCTGCAGACCATGACATCAGCCAGTCGTCTGAGAGATGGGCACAGCTATTCGTGCTTCATTGATGTGTGACGGGGCAGGTTTTCCAGCATCTTCATCATTCTCAAGCTATATCAGAAACTCCCCTGGTGACCTATTCCCAAAACTCAGGTTAACACAGATATTATAATGAATAACCCCTAGATCCTGAATCTATACCATCACCCCCATTCCTTTGAAACATGGCCTCATTATCCGTTGGGTTATAAAAGCAAGGGAAACCAGTGGCAGATGTTGGAAATACGACTTTGATAGATCTGTCTCTGGATCTGAAAGGTCCGTTTACATCTCTCAAGCATAGGAGAAAGTGATTTTGTCCACCCAACTCATGATTTCACACATCCACTTTCATTAACAGGAGAGAGAAAATACAACTTATTGTTACTTAGTTATCTAGGGTCTATTTCCCACAGTGCTCAATGCACTGCACACTGGGAAGTTAGTGCTTAAAATGTCAGGATGTATTAAACCTGTTAGGTCACAGGATACTAATTCAGAGTATCATTGCTGTGCCAATGTCCCCTGCCCAAACACTGACCATAGTTATGTATGAGGCCGTGTTTAGATGGAATAGGAGCAATGGTGTATACTCGCATCAAGTCCAGCTACCATTTCTCCTCTTAGAACCACATCTGACTTCTCGCTTCTATGTCATGAGCTACCCAATCACAATCACAATAGAGCAGTTGCAATATTGTAATCTTCAGTTTTTCTTAGTTGTGCTTTTTATTTCACAAAAATTTGACTTTGTTTATTCTCTGACACTGTTTTCCAGATTTAGACTTCTTTTGGGGAATTGAATTTCCCAGAAGACTGGATTATGCAAGTGTTATTGTAGATTATTAATTACCATAGTATTGGTGGTGAACCAAGTTGACAAGCATGATGACATTAAAAATCAATTCTCAAATACATTTGATGATTGACAAACCAAATCATTGATAAGAAACTATTATAATTATTTTGAATAATTGCTGTTATAATCCAATAGTTTCATATTGTGTTAGTTATCTATTTTTGCATAATAGTATTGCCACAGCTTTAGCAGCTTAAAACAATACACATTTATTATTTCACAGTTTCTGTGAGTCAGAAATCTGGATACAGCTTAGCTGTGTCATCTGCTCCAGGGTCTGTTGTGAGGCTGTAACCAAGGTGTTGTGCAGGGCTCGAGTCTCACCTGAAACTTGACTGAGGAAGAATCTGCTTCACTTCAGTTTCTTGTGAGCTGTGGGTCTGAGGGATTCAGTTCCTTGCCGGCTGTTGACCAGAGGTCATCCTTAATTATTCGTCTTGTGGATCCCTTCATACAGCAGCTTACACTCAACCAGAAAGATAGAGAGTTAATGGAGAGGGTCTACTAGCAAGATGGAAGACATAATCTTATGTGACATACTAATGACAGTGACATCATATCATCTTTGTCCTAATTTACTGTTTATAAGCAACTTACAGGTTCCACCTACACTCACAGAGAAGGGATCATACAGTAGTATGAAGACTAGCAAGGGAGGATAGTCAGAGAGCTGTCCTAGATCTGTCCCCATGAAAATATTCAGAAATGACAAAATATTTGATCTCTTTAGGAAAACCCCCTTTAAAAGTTTAGGTCTACACATAAAGGAAAAGGATTAGTTTAAAAAAAAAAAGAAAAAAGTTTAGGTCTAAATCATAAAGAAGGGAAAAAGCATATTCGTTGCAGGAGCTCAAAATATATATTTTTTAATTATTTAAGCTGAGAGACATAGACTCAAGTTGCCTTGAATAGATACTCCCTAGAACATAATTTTTCTCTAAGAGTAAGAAAGCAATAACTATACATGACTTATTCATCAGATGGAAGGGAAAGAAGAGAAATTAAGTAGTTATTCTTTGTAAAAAAAAAAAAAAAAAAAAGTAAGGTCAAAGCAAGCCAGAATAATTCAATGCAACACATTTTTATTGAGTATCTCTACAACTTGTACTCTACTATGTGCTATGGAGAGTGAGCAGATTGTGGGAACACAAAAGAAGAGAAAAGTAAATGATACGTATTATTTTTCCCCTCAAGTTGCTTGTAACAATAGCAAGTATTTATGTTGATTTCATATTATTCCAGAGAGAAATCTTTACCAACTTTACATGTGTCAAATAATTCAACCTTCAAAACAATCCCATGAAGCAGGTGTTATTCTTGCCATGGTGATGGGAAAACTAATGGGCAGAGAGGTTAGTGACTTGCCCAAGGGCACAAAGCCAAGAAGTGAGGCAGCGTGGCTCCAAAGTTCTTGCTCTGCACCAAGAGTCAGCAAACTACAACCTGTAGGTCAAATCTGGCCAACTGCTGTGTATGTAAATAAAGTTGTACTGGAACACAATACAACTTTCCTATTTGATTCCATATTGTCTATGGCTGATTTTACAATACAATTGCAGAACTGAGAAATTACCACTAGGGCCTGAAATGTCTAAAATCTTTACAATTTGGGCATTTACAGAAAATGATTTCCAACCCTTACTATAAACTATTACAGCATAGTACCTCTTTGGAGACAAACAGACATATTATATACCCAGAATTCTAAAGTGCAAGGTGAAGTAAGAACTACATATGCAAAGAGGTATAAAGAAAATGGGAGAATGTTACGGTGTCTTTCCTGGACACAATGGTGGTGAATGAGTGTGGGAAGCAGGGAAAGGGTGGGAGGTTTAAGTTTCTCTGGATACAAAGTTGGTGTAATTTACTAAACAGTGGAAGCAAGAGCAGCCTAAGTAAAGAGTAAAGATAGGTAGCTAGATTCAGCAGTTGGAGGGTAAAAGAACAGTTGGGATAAAAGATGTATATCCTGTACTTACTACAAGTAACTATAATATTATGTTTTTATACAAATAAAGTAATAACATATAATTAAATATCTTGAGTTTAAATAGCCAATTTCATCTTTAAATTTCAACAGTCATATTGACATTAGTTTCTGTCAACAGAATTAGGCAAGTGGCAGGTAGAGATCATGTGACATCTGAGAATCCAGGGTGCTGTACGAATATGAAACAGTCATTGTGAGTTCTAAGAAGCCTCAGAAGACATCACAGAGAAGCTGACTACTTACGCACGTGAGTCATCATGACATCCATCTGCACCTCCTTTGTTCAATTTCTTTAACTCTTGCTCCCGCATAGACATTTTGTATTTATTCATCACTTAGATAATTCATACCAAGGGGTTCAGCAAGGGAAGAGTCTTCTTCAAAGCATTTAGCACTGGATGAATATTCGCTTTGATCTCCTGTTTCTTTAGTCATTTGCTAATGATAAGAACCGGATGGCAATGAGGAAATTCTGTCCTGTCTGGCACCACAGTTCCCTGGTGGGTGTGACTGGTCCCAAACAGAGATAACCACCTACCTGTGGGTATTTCTTGAAAATGCAACTTGTTTCTCTGATAGTAAACACAACATTGAGATAAAGCTGAAAATGAAAAGTCTAATAAAATAGGAGATATTTTACCCTTCTTCTCTAAATCTTCAGAAATAGCTGAGATTTTCACAGGTAGTGCGTGGCATGGCACAGCCTTATCCAAAAGATTGAGAGGGGCCCAGCACAGTGGCTCACGCCTGTAATCCCAACACTTTGGGAGGCTGAGGCGGGCGGATCACTTGAGGACAGGAGTTGGAGACCAGCCTGACCAACATGGTGACACCTCGTCTCTACTAAAAATACAAAAATTAGCAGGGTGTGGCGGTGCACGCCTGTGATCCTTGCTATTCAGGAGGTGGAGGCAGAAGAATCACTTGAACCTGGGAGGCGGAGGTTGCAGTGAGCTGAGATCACACCACTGTACTCCAGCTTTGGTGACAGAGCGAGACTCCATCTTAAAAAAAAAAAGGTTGACAGGATTCCATGACTCTGATGTTCCCCTTGGTGATCATGACTGTAAAGTTTCACTGCTTGCTGAATTGTCATTACACAATGCTTGCCTTTTCAGTCTATTTTGCACTTATATTCATCTAGGTTTAATTCTAATTTTATGTTTTTGGCACAGTAGAGGTAAGTCAATTGGGGTTGCAGGTACTTGGGTTCAATTGAAGAACAGAGCCTCATTTGCAAAACGAAAAATAAGTCTCTTGTGCATTTGCTGCCACAGGCATTTTAAAAGAGGCCCTTTGGCTTGTGCCATGCCCCCAGCTTTGTCTCAGCCACACTCCCTTCCATTCTTGGACACACTTCTATTCTTTAAATATCATCCCATTTCCAAAGAGAAGTTCCGATTATGTCTCAAAGCTCCAGACACAATTTTAACGTCTGCTTTGTTGAATTGAAGTATTGTATAAGTGCTGTGATCTCACCTATCTTTCAGTTCTTCAGGGTTTCTGTCCATTTCATTTTAAAATGAGGGAAGGATGAAGTTTACTCCCCCCAAAAAAGCTGAGTTAATTTCTTATTAGAGTCATGATTTTGGAGAACTTGATGAAGGCAGGAATGAGGAGAGTGAATGACCAACCCAACCAGTAGAACACCCATTTTCTTTTAAAAATGGGATGTTAACGGTCTGTAGAAGGCATTAAATACAGAACTTCTCCACTAGAGACAGAAGGCTGGATTTTCTTCTTATTTGCATTTATCTCTCTCTTGCATAGATAAAGCCTAACTGTAATAAGAAGAAAACTCGTGCGAGTATAAAAGGTATCGGAGAATATCATGAAACATCAGAAGATGACTCCAAGGGCTGGGCATGGGTGAAAAGGAAATTAAAGCCCACGATGAGCAAGGCAGCTGCGGACTAATCCGGAGACTCACTCCCTCAGACACGGTGCTTTCTAGTCTCAGGTTACTGCCTCAGCTCATAGAGCCCTGGTTTTCCCAAGAATAAAATTAGAGTCATCATATTTTCTGTTTAACTCCCAGACCTTACCAAAATATGTAAGCAAGAAAACTCCCTTTAGTTCATCTACCAAAAGCATAAGACACCTCTGTATTATGATATTTCAAAGTATTGATCCCTTTCCCATAGGCACCTTTATGTGGATGTTTCCCTGTGAGAGGATCACACATCTCGGTCCCATTGATATCATGTTACTTGCTTTGACCAATGAAATGGATGCAGAAATGAGGTATGCTCCTTCTGAGCAGAGCAAAAGCCCTCTCATCCTTGGCCATGCTCTCATTCTCTCAGCAAAGAGACAAGCAATGTTGGAATCGGAACACTTACAACAGCCAGGGTCTTGGATGAGGAAGACATACAGCTGACTTGCAATAGACATGTAACATGAGCAAGAAATAAACCATTATTGTGTCAGCTGCTGAGAGTCTGAGGATGTTGGTTACTGTAGTATGCTGAGCCTAAGCTAACAGATACATATTGTTCGGGAAATTCTGAAGCCTATGAATAGGTCCAGCAGAAGTCTATAATATTTGTATTGCCCTCATCCTACACATTTTGATAAGTATTGTCTCTTCTTACCCACCCAGGTATATATTTATTCAATCCATCATTCAACAAATATTTCTTGTGTCTTGAGTGCTTGCCATGTGCATTCCATACTGCTAGGATACCGGGGTAAAGTTTGAACACAAAGGTACAGTATCTGCCTTGGGGAGCACACAACCTAGAGGAGGAGATGGACATTAAGCAAACAGCCCTACAAATAAATACAAAATTACTAATTGTGAAACTACTATGGAGAAAAAAATAAAGGGCTCCATGAGAGATTGTAACAGAACACTGAAGTTAGATGGGGATGTCAGGAAGTTTGCACTGTGGATCAGAAGCAAATTCTGAAGCTGGCCTGAGAGGAGCACGAGTGTTCCAAGCAGGAAAAGCAGTATGCGCAGATGCTCTGCAGTGAGAGAGAATTGGATATTTGACAAACAGAAAGAAGGCCAATGTTGTCAGAGCATGGCGAGTAGTGCTGGTGGGGGGAGAAGCAAAGGAAAGTGGAAAGGTAGACGGGGCAAGGTCACAGAAGGCCCTGGGAGGATCACACAGCCTAGTGTGCCCCAAAGAGTCCCAGCAGTAATGCCCCATTTCTCTCTCAAGGTACCGCTGTTGAGATAGCAAAGTATGTGTCCACATTACTGATCAGACATTTAAAAGATTTTGAATTTTATGCTAAAAGCAATGGGAGGCCTTTGAGGGAGAGTGAGTGAAACAGATCTGTATTTTTAAAAGATAACTGGCTGCTGTGTGGAAGACAGCAAGAGTGAACAAAACAAAGACCAATGTAGAGACTAAGGACATGGACCAGGAGAAAGAGTGTGGTGGAAACGGAGAGTAATGGACAGATAGGAGCTGTATTTTTATTTTCATTTATCTATTTTTTGAGATGGGGGTCTTGTTCTGTTATCCAAGCTAAAGGGTAGTGGCATGATCATGACTCACTCTCACCCACACCTCCTGGGCTCCAATGATCCTCTCACCTCAGCCTCCCAGAGTAGCTGGGACTACAGGTGTGTGCCACCACTCTTGGCTACTTTTTTTAATTTTTATTATTTGTAGATACAGGGTCTCATTATGCTGCACAGGGTGGTCTCAAACTCCTCCCACAGCCTCCCAAAGTACTGAAATTACAGGTGTAAGTCACCACACCCAGCTCAGGAACTATGTTTTTACTGGTAAATCATCACTAGGTTCTTCCATTGTTTTCTTTATTGCTGGCTGCAGGACCACAAGGTGAGCCTCCTCAGATGAAGTGAACCATCAACTTTGTTTTCTGTTATTCCTGTGCCAAACCCCATTGCCTTCACCTTTAATTTCTCTACCTTCTCGTGAAAAAGAAACAAATGACTTTATGTATAATATCAACATTTTACTTTTCATGGAGCAC
The DNA here is from genome assembly GCF_007565055.1 of Rhinopithecus roxellana. Taxonomy (NCBI): domain Eukaryota; kingdom Metazoa; phylum Chordata; class Mammalia; order Primates; family Cercopithecidae; genus Rhinopithecus; species Rhinopithecus roxellana. The sequence continues at coordinate 12,543,676 of NC_044569.1, forward strand.
AAATTGGCTGCTTGCATCTTCACAACGTCCTTCTTTCCTTGGCCCGATCTTCTTCCCTCTTATCAGAACACTTCCACGTTCTGTTTTTCCTCTCTTCTACACTTTCCTTTTCAACTCTTAGAGAATAAAGAGAAAACAGAAAATAGTTTGTGTAGACAAAATCAAGAAATATATATATGATATATATTAACAGTGTATTTTCCATTTAACAAAGTTGAGATTTTATCAAATAACATAACTACTCAGAATGAATAATTTGTCAATAGAGTCTTTCCTCCTATTTATTGACCAGATTCCCATCAAACAATGTCAGAAAAGCTTGATGTTGAGAGGTGCATAGGAAATCAGGTTAAGATTCATCTTTTAGGATTGTGAAAACACCTCTCGGGCTTCATTTTCTCCACCTGTCACAAAATGAGGCTTAACAGATCGTTTCCAAGGAATATCTAATTTCATTACTCTATGATGCCATTCTGATAAATTAATCTGAAGATTATCTCAAAATGCTCTAGAAGTAGTTGGAGCTCAAACACCAGACCTTAAAGACTCATGTCATCCAGTTACATCTCAAGTTTGCCCACTTTTACTGAAATGCATATCATTTGTGAAAAAATATGTCTCTCAAAAATAAAGCAATCAAGTGAGAATGAAATATTGCAGTGCGTCAAATTCAAGAAGTAAAAAGATCCTTCCTTGGCAGTAATCCCAAGCCATGAACAAGAACTCACCAGAACCAATTTCAAGCTCATCTCAGTTGATCAAGGACAGCTTATTTACATGAATCTATTAATACTTACGAAAGTCAGCCAATCAGTGGTAGCGACACATATCCGAAAGTCAACCAATCAGCAAGGGCCTCACTCCAGTAGGCTTTCTTCCACAAGCGTCAACCAGGTCAATCAATTCCTACACATTTCCATTAATCAAAGTCCACCATTCCTTGGATGCCACCTTTCCCAAACTCTTTATAAGATCGGTGGTTTACTTTGACCATAGAGACTGTGCCTTACAAGGGTATTGGCTCTTATTTTGCAAGAAATACATTCAAATACTGACTCATGGCCTTTCCCTTCAAGAACATGGAATTTATGGGACTTTCTTCAACATGTCCGGAATTTCTTCAAAATTACATATAATTCTATTCTTCTTAAACAGAGGCAATTTTTAAAATATGTAGCGAAGTGTAATATAAAGGTTTTACTAATGAATGCAGCTACGAAGGCCTATATTTTAAATCCCAGATCAGAATGAGCATTCAAAGTTAGACACAGAAAATATAGAAACATCATTGAGAGGACAGAATTCTAGGAGTTTGGGAAATTTAGACCAGAGGCATGGCTTAGCTTTAAGTAGTTATTTGTCTGTGAAAGGAAGGTGTTCGAGCGGTCTGTTTCTATAGGGCAGGAAACACATGGAGCCGGGGAGTGTGGCAAGAAAAAAAATCCAGGCAAGATGGGGTGCAAAATTTTGGAACGCTGTTTTCTGATCTTAAGTATTCCTCAGCTCAGTCTCAGACATATGAATATTTTTATGCGTTTTAATTTTCTATAATTATTTCCTCTTGTTTCCACTTCATTCTGCAGTAACATCCTTTTTGAAAACGTCAGCCTGCGCTAGCTCTGCTATAGAAGACAAGGGAGAAAGAGAAGGTGGTTGTTCAGCGAGTCTCCCCTGAGGACCAGTCCCCCAGGGGATAACCGGGGGAGCTAAAAATTCAAGGAGATGTGAAATTACTGTGAATTTAAACAGCTATGAAATGACTTCCACCTTTCAAATTGGCAAGCCAAATATAATATTCCCAATAAGCAAATGTGTTAGGAAATGGTCACTCATACGTTCTTCTGATGCAAATACAAAATAATTCGTTTTTCAGAACAATATTTTTGATGTTATAGTATCATAATATTTATCAAAAAGGCTTAGAACATGCATAAGATTTGAGGTAGTGCCGGAACCCATGATAGATACAGATAAGGTATAGGTAGAAGGGTGTTCTGATATAGAATAAGGACTGGGAGGATGTACTTCCCAATGTTAACAGTGCTTATATCCAGTTTGTGGATTTAGTGTAAGTTTTTATATCTTCTTTTTAGTTAATGGTTTCTAAATTGTTGAGAATTTGTTTTTTGTGGTAAGGAGGGAAATACACTTAAGAAAAAACAAAGGGAAATTATGTCCCTTCCAGCCTACTTTTCCTCGCAGGTAACATTTCCGTCTCTTGACAGTGGGCTTCCCCGTCACATTGATGCTAGCGGAGTAACCTTAACATCATGAATTCGATGTCAGATAGGAGGTGAGGGGTTTCCCTGGCAGCAGACAGATAAGAGAATTAGAGTTGGGCACTTTGAGCCTTCTTGTGGCCTTACTACGTAATGTGCTTGTAACTGGTCAGGTATTATTCGGTAGAAAATACCCATTGGGTTCCTCAACCTTTAGAGATTCTCCAAGAGCTCAAGACCAAAGAGTTAAGAGGGCACATGACATTCATCCAAGGTCCAGGGTCACTTTCCATTTGGCTCGCGGCCTGCTTTCCTTCAGATTTCTTCTGAGGCCTTTCAGCCTAGGGTCTGTGGACCAGTGCCACCTCCATGGCTGGGTTAACTTCCTCTCCAGTTGGGTGTTTTTCTTTGCTGCTATTTCCTTGATTCTATCTTGTTCCCAAGGACTCATTAAGCCACACATGCAAACCAGATCTCAGGGGCTGTGCAGCTGCAGAGGCCCATTGATATTTAGTGGTGAACAAATCTCTACATTTTTAAAACTCAGCTGTTTGAAACATGCTGAATGCAAAAACCACTGGTGAGTTACAATATGTTAAATGAGTCTAATTAAATGCCTTATATTATGGCACAGTTCATGATATTTTATTGCGGAAATGATAGCTGGAGCACCTAGGGTGGGGAACACTATATTATTTATCCCTTTACATTGGAAAGAATGGTACAAAGACAACTTTGAAAGTTAATTGTGTTATAGGAAGAGTTTCACCATTGGAATTCTGTTAGCCTCTTTATAACCTTTAGCAAACGATTTTTGTACAATATTGTCCACTGTCCCCATGCTTTCCACCTATTTAACAGAAGAACAGGGAGCAAATTACATTTAAACAAAATTTCCGGCATATGATGGTTTCTAGATAACTGGTCTGTTGTTGTTTTTTCTAATTTGGGTTTTTTTTTTTTTTTTTTCTTCATAAAGTAGTTGTGAAAACAAGACATGAAATACAAAACTGTCATGAATTCAGCCTAAAATGAGCAGGTTAGGAGAAGAACTTCTCAACCCATTCCTAAAAGCACACTTAAACTTTCTTATTAAATAAAAACTCTGGGAATTTCTGAAGATCTCTCGTTAGTATTTCTCTGTGTTGTACCTAGAAAACTCTATTTAATACAAACTGTTTGTTTTCTTTCCCTTGTGCATAACTCTGAGTTTGACTCTATTCCTGCTAAAAAAATCTATGTTGGAGGACTAGTTCTTAATCATTTCCATAAGTGGTTGAATGACATTTTCAGTGTATTCTTAAATACAAATCATAAGATTCATATTTGCCTTTTAGCTCAGCCAACTTATAATATTCTATTAAAACCTAATTTATGAACCTGATTTGACAAAGATTTTAGTGCAGTCAATTATTCAGATTGTCATTAGGTATCCTGCTTGAGCAAGGACCATAGCATTGAGCTATTGTGGATGATAAATAGTCTGGATTTCAATCCTGTTGCTGCCATTGACGTGCCGAATGAATCTTTTTATCTTTGTGTTCCCAAGGAGAAAGCATGGCTCATAAAGGCAAACCTGTCCTCAAGGATACAGAAAGAATAAACGTAATCATTATAACATGCTTTATAAATAGACAGTGACATGGCTTACTACATCCCGAACTTGATATTTCATTTTTAATTCCAGATTGGAAGCCAAAACCTTTTGCTTCAATTGAGAAAACTGGTTCCATACCTCACTTACGGTGGTGGTTCTCCACTTTGATTTCACTGAAGATGTACAGTCGGCCGGGACATACGCTGAATCAGAGTACTTGGGGGTGGCTTATGGGAACCTCAATGTGTGATTCTTTCGTCTTCTTCCCTAAATGAAGACTCATTGTCCAACCACAATCGGCCTTGAAGGGTGCTAGTGTTTCACTGAGCTCTGTCATTTAGTCTTCAAACAATACTGTTAGGCTTATTTTACAGGTGAGGGAATAGAGATTTAGGATGCAGCCACTTCAGCTGTCCAAGGCCCCAGTTTCCAAATGCAAAGCGAGAAAGAATATAACCAGGTTTGTTTTTCTGCAATTCTGCCTCTAAAAGTGAGCGTTTACAAATTTGGCAAAGAAAAAGAAATTGGCAAAGAATTGGAAGGAAACGACAGTGTCTTAATATCAACACCAGTTCCATCTGCTGTTTTCACCCGAGTTTCCGGAGCTTGTGAACTGGCGGGGAGTATTCCAGGAGGTGCAGTCCCTTGATTGACGGTCAATGACTCAGATTCCCACCACCGCTTATCTTTGCTGCCTTCTGTAGCTCTGTGTAGACAAGCTCAAGGCTCATAACAGATGCCATTTGAACATAGAGTTCTGTTTAAGCAAGATATTTCTGTGTGTGGCCAATAGTAACAATGATTTGCTGATCTGGTTTCAAAAAATTCTACTAAAATGAAAATTCCATAGAACAGATGGACTCCTAAGTCTCTGTCCACAATGGAGTAAATATTTATAACAAAAAGTTTGTTTTGATGCTTAAATTTGTGCTGTGACTGCACTTGAAGGCAGTGAGAGATTTTTTCCAAAAGGCATTTATTTGCTTTTGAAAAAGATGTGTCTGTGCTTGTTGTTTTAATCACAAGTCTTCGCAGAGAGAGGAAGACAGGTGTCAGCAGGGGCCAACATGTATGGGGCAGAGCAAGCCAAAGGTGAACCTTGTGTACAAGGGGAAATGGAATATCAATGAGAAAAAGTCTTAACTGGAGAACAATGCTGCACAATGGAAAGGCATGAGCTTTGTAATTTAAAAATCTGGGTTCAAATCCTGACTTTGCCTTACATAAAAAATTATTTATTTAATAAGTTTTAATCCTGTGCCAGATACTGTGTTAGGCATCAGGGATACGGAGATCAGTGAGGAATAGTTTCTGTGAGCACACAAAGATTTTTAAATGTTTGATGGCTAAGCACAATGACAATGACCTACATTCATTAGCAGGGAGGCACAGAAAGGGAACATCTAAAAAGTCAAAGGGAGGTGGCAGCCAGGAAGCTTTGCTAACCACTGCTGACTTTGGGTGAGTTAATTTTTTCAAGCTGATAAAATATATCTTGCTGGATTGTTGTGACGATTAAATTAAATAAGCTATATACAAGGTCTACCATGGGACCAGGTAAATAGAATTTCTATAAGTAGTTATAGTATTCATAATCATGATTGTGATGATAAAGATGACGTTGACATTAAGGAGAAGTGGGTCAAATAACAAGCAGCTCTGGAAGTGGCTGGAAGAGCCCGCTGCTTTGATGCTCTAAAATTAGGTTAATTATCCGTGTCCCTCCTCTATGTCCTGAGCATTCTGCACTGAAGGACTGTTTCATGCTATTAAGTTAGGACAGGGAGCATACCCTCCTTATGTACCATTGTATTCTCAGGACTAGCCCTGAGCTTAAAACATGGAAGTCGCAACAAACCTGCTTATGGATGGAAGAGAGTGAACGAGAAAGAAAAGGTGGAAAGAGAAACAGATGAACAGAAGAAGGGAGAAGTCAGGTGAAATCATTGTTCGAGGATGTTACATTCTGCTGCTCTTCTAACTCTATTTCATGTTTCCTGGAAATGCCTTCCATGACCAAACTCATCATTCCATTGTTTATCACTTTCTGACCAGGCACCCTGCACAGTCTCAGTCCTCATTTCCTTTTTATCTTTCTTTTCTTTCCTTCCCAGAAGATTGAAATTCTAGCCATGCCACATACTGAGCGGTATGGTCTGATGTAAGTTTTTAATACTTTTAAGTCAAGTAAGGATGATTGAAGTCAAGCTAAATATGGCATATTGAAACATACATTTAGTCCACTTCTTCCTAAAATGTTATTATAAATATAGTGAACAGGTTTTTTTTTTTTTTAATGGGAGAAGAGATAAATTCAAAAGGACAAAGATGACAACGGGGAAGAATGGCTAAACATCTTTGAAAGTTGGAAAGCTCATGGAATGAAGGTAAGTGGTTGAAATAGACTGCAAGAGGAGAAACCAATAATGAGCAAGCTGACCCATTTCACTGGCCTGCAGAAATTGACCCATTACACTGGCCTGCAGAAATGCTCAGAAATTGCAGGTACTTGGAATTTCTGAAGACAAAGGTGTGGATGAGGCTTTAATTTGTTTTAAGGAGGATTTATTGAACATCTGTAAAGATCACCAAAGATTTCCTCCTTGGTCTGTGCCACCAGGCTGCTGCCCTCCAATACCCTAACTGAAATCTGGAGGTTTCTTCTCTAGAGAGCCTGACCAACGATGTTCTAGGCTTGGAACACCAGGAAGAACCAAGCTTGGGAATACAGCACCATGCTAAAACTAGAAGGAATAAATGGAAGTCTATATATTGTAGTGTGGCTCTCCCCTAGTCCTTCTCCCCCAGTCCCTCAATGGCCAGGCTCTTACCACTAGAAAGTGATTACAGGAGTCCTCTCAGGGAAACTCAGCCAAAGAAAAAGAATTCTACAGACAGTGATTCAGGAGTCCTCCAGCAAAATTGCCTAGGAGAAAGGCATATTCAATCTAGAATTCCATATTCAAACTATCACTCAAGTGTAGGAGTAGAATGAAAATATTTTCAGACATTCAAGGTCTCAAAAAATTACTCCCTTGAACCTGTTCTGAGTTAGCCACTGGATGTCTTTCCACAATAGCAAAAGACAGATGGTAGGGAAAGCAAACAAAAATGAAGATGAAAATACGGTTAACCCTTGAAGACTGCAAGAGTTAGGGGCATGAATCCCTCATACAGCTAAAAATTCACATATAACTTTTGACTCCCTCAAAACCTAACTACTAATAGCCTATAGTTAACGGGAAGCATTGCCAATAATATAAACGTAGATCAACATACATTTCGAATGTTATATGTGCTATATGCTGTATGCTTACAATAAAGTAAATTAGAGAAAAGAAATGTTATTAAGAACATCACAAAGAAGAGAAAATATATTGACTATTTATTAAGTGGAAGTGAATGATCATAAAGTCTTCAACTTTGTCATCTTCATGTTGAGTAGCTGAGGAGTAGGAAGAAAAGGGGCTGGTCTTCCTGCCTCAAGGGTGGCAGGAGTGGAAGAAAATTCATGTGTAAGTGGAATCATGCAATTCAAACCCATGTTGTTCAAGGGTCAGTCGTAGTGGTTCTAATACAGAAGGAAAGATGAAGGATGGTGGTAAAAGATGTCTTAAGCTAGTAGCTGTGCATCAGGGTAGGAATGGCCAATCTGGATTATAGGAGAACGTTGGGCTTCCTCCTATAATGGGTAGGAATGCCTTCAAATGTTTTTAAAAAGGGAAACTGATAATATTGTCTTCTGTATTGTAATATATTGGTCGCAGACTTACTGTTGTATTAGAAATGAATTAGTGATAAGTCTATAGAAAAATAAACCAAGTCATGTTAGTATTAACTCCAGAGGGGAAAAAACTTTCAAAAGAAAGAAGTAAAATGATTATATGCTATATGGCTCAAGTATAGATGACATTATATGCATATAAATCATATAAACATTACCTATTCTGTTAACTAGAAATGGTGATATAACTACTATAACTACCAGGAGAAGATAGGTGAAGGGAGGAGTGAGTGGAGTGGGGGGAGTGGAGGAGGAAGAGCTAAACCCTTATTGTCCACTGTAAAAAAAATCACTAAGTGAAAGTGAATGGGCCGGGCGCGGTGGCTCAAGCCTGTAATCCCAGCACTTTGGGAGGCCGAGGCGGGCGGATCACGAGGTCAGGAGATCGAGACCATCCTGGCTAATACGGTGAAACCCCGTCTCTACTAAAAAAATACAAAAAACTAGCCGGGCGAGGTGGCGGGTGCCTGTAGTCCCAGCTACTCGGGAGGCTGAGGCAGGAGAATGGCGGGAACCCGGGAGGCGGAGCTTGCAGTGAGCTGAGATCCGGCCACTGCACTCCAGCCTGGGAGACAGAGCGAGACTCCTTCTCAAAAAAAAAAAAAAAAAAAAAAAAAAAAGAAAGCGAATGAATAAAGCTGAAAAGTGAACAAATCACAGTATAAGGAGACTATTTAGAAAAATGGGGGAAATGCCAGAAGAAACAGCTAAAATGTTTGAAAAGGATTATTTCATTTGAGCAGAAATTGCAGAAGACAAGGAACAAGTCTATATACGTATTACTTAAATAAATATCAAATGTATCATGCCCAATGTTCCTAGCCATTTCACGGCACACAACAGGAACTTGACAAGTAATTATAATTGATGCATAGAAACCCCAGCCTGAAGTTGATTCTGTTGACGGCTGCCCACAGCCCCTCTGGAAGCATTCAGACAAGCTGGGAGTGAAGGTAGGCAGACATCCCAGGGAAAAAAGAATCATCCTCAATAGATTTCCACTTTGGTTTTTAAAATATGATAGTGTAACTGAATATATGTTTACAATATAGAACATAAATACACACAGGTATGACATAAAGAATAAACACATTCCCTCCTATCTGGTGTCCAGTGAATTTACTTGCTCTAAATATGGGGGATATTGGTAGAAAAGAGAAGTCTATTTTGTTTGTTTTATTTGCATAAATTTAAAGGGTACAAATGCTGTTATGTAACATGGATATATTGCATAGTGCTGAAGTCTCGGCTTTTAGTGTAACTGTTCCAAGTAATGTACATTGTACCTATTACATAATTTATCACCCCTCACCCCCGACCCTTCTGAGTCTCCAGCTCACTATTCCTCCATTTCCATGTGTACACATTACTGAGTTTCCACTTATAACTGAGAACATGTGGTATTTGACTTTCTGTTTCTGAGCTGTTTCATTTAAGACAATGGCTACCCGTTCCATCCATGTTGCTGCAAAAGACATGATTTCACTTTTTTTGATGACTGAGTAGTATTCCATGGTGTATACATACCACGTTCATTTTATCTAATCACACGCTGATGGACACTTGGGTGGATTCTGTATCTTTGTTATTGTAAATTATGCTGTGATAAACACACAAGTGCAGGTTAAATACCCAGTAGTGGGATTGCTGGATTGAACGGTAGTTTTATTTTTAGGTCTTTGGGGAAACTCCATCCTGTTTTCTGTAGAAGCTGTATCATTTACATCCCCACCCATAGTATATAAGTGCTCACTTTTCTCCACACCAGCGCCAGCATCTTTCTGGAGGATCGGTTGCTTCCTTCAGACTTGACTTAAAAGCCATTGCTCTAGCAGTCAAGTAGGGTCCACTGGAAACCAAAGTGAAGAAAGAAGTCTTAGCCATTAGGATGGAGATTCTTACATGGTTTTTTTTCTCCTGAAGTTTCAAGAGCTTGAAGCTGTAATAAGACATAGAGGGGGACTAGGCTGCCTCTGCCATGGAACTCTTCTCACCCAGGGTGATCAGAAACTGATCCTCCTTGTCATTCTGCCTCCTTGATAAGCTAAGAATCAAAAACAAAACCAGCTCCTTTTACTACTGTTGCTACCATTATCACTACGACCTTTTCCACAAATTTAATCGTTCTGTACTCCCACAATGCACATACAAGCCTAGGGTTCTGTTTGGAAAGAAAACAACATCTGCAAGTGCAAGACAAGAAAGCAAGTATTAAGTAAAATGGAATTTGCAATGTAGTAGGGAGCTTTCTGCTCAGATTTATAACATCAAAGCACGGCATTCCAGTCGATGTGTTACTTGTTATTCTAAGGCCTATTCTTCACCCACAGGAAGAGGTGTTGAACCATGACACAGAGTCATGCTGTGCCAATGACCAGCAGAGAAAACGAAAGCTGTAGCCTCAGAAAGGTACCTTCTGAAGACCTTCTTCGGGTCTTCATCAGTCAGTCTACAGAATCAGAGTGAACCCACGGGATTTTCACTGTCGTAAGCTCTGGACTGGGGTTGGGACACTCGCATCTTTCTCCTTGCTCTGCCCTCAGAAATGTGCATCTTTGCAGAAGTTATGTCTCTGAAAGCTGAATCTTACAAGTCAGAACATGCAACCGTGGGCTTTCATGTCCTTTTCAGTGAAGGGAGATAGTTGGATGCTCCGCAAGTTTCCTTTCAACTTCCTTCCCGTTCCGCCCCTGCCCTTTAATCCAAACCATCAAGGAGAGGCTAAAAACAGGGGTCCGGGTCAAACATGGCTGGATTCCGGGCCAGCCCCAGCTTGTCTTGTAACCTTGGGAAGCTATCTGCCTCTCTGAACCTTAATTTCTTTTTCTTTAAAGGGGCAAAACAACAGTTCTTTTCCCATAGTGCCCTTATGGAATTAAATGTGATAATAGAGGTATAGGCTGGCCACACTGCCTGGCACAGAGTAAGTTTTAATAAGTTTCCACAAATTTGATGTTCATGCATTTCCTCATTTCTTTTATACCATCAGAGGCCATGGAGGAAGAGGGGCTGATGAGGGCTGCCTCAGAAGTAATACCTCATGGACTCATGGCTACAGTTTGCTGAATCCTCTGAGGAGGAGCATGGGCATCATTGGGGCAAAACTACCCTACCTGAAAAGATAGAATTACACAGAAACAGTGATGATGTGGACTGCACCTTCTACGAGACAGCCTAGATGGTTAAGCAACCTGGTGGCCTGCTCTGGGGGAGCCTGGAGGAGACAAGATGAACCACTCATAGCTGTAAATATGCGTTCTGCCCCTAGAGATGCTGGCAAGGGCTACACACACATATACACACATGCACACATGTTCACACACATGCTCTCACTCATACCCACACACACACTGACATACACAAGCTTACTCATACACTCACACACACACACATCCTCCCCCCATGTGTTCACATACTCTCACGCACACACGCCCTCTGTCCCAAACACATATGTTCATGCATACACACACATTCAACCACACATGCTCACATACACACTCATACATGGCTCACAAACATATGCCCTCTCCCACGTGCAAGCATGTTCTCACACACATGCTCATACATGCTCACACACACGTTTTCACACACACCCTTTGGCACACTCACTCACATGCTCATATGCATTGACACCACACTTGCCCTCTCCTACACACATAAATGCCCACACCCTCACATAATGCTGTCACATACACTAACACTGTTACCACGCATGCTCACACACACTGGGAGACACGTGTGCTCATGGTTGGAGCTCTAGCCAAGCTGGACTCATCTGGTTGCTGGTTCCGGCAAAGTTACAGTCACGTTCATTATTCATAAACTATCGTAAATGTCCACACTGCTTTACAATGGATGAGGCTGATCTGAATAATAACAATAACCAGACAAAAAGGCCACATTCTTGCCCCAAGGAACTTACAGTTTGAACCCTGATTCATTAAGATTGAGGCTAGCCCTGCGCTAGCCTCCTGGCATCTAGAATTGATCTCTGTATATACTACAAACTCCTAGCAGAGAGGTGCAGGTGCAGTTGTGTACAGCTTTTCCAAGAGGATTTTGAAGTTTTATGAGTAGAGGCTAAAGTTGTGTGAGGCTATTGCTATCTCAGTTAAAAAAAAAAAAAAAAAAAAAAAAGGCCGGTGCAGTGGCTCAGGTCTGTAATCCCAGCATTTTGGGAGGCTGAGGCGGGCCGATTACGAGGTCAGGAGATCAAGACCATCCCGGCTAACAGTGAAACCATCTCTACTAAAAATACAAAAAATTAGCCGGGTGTGGTGACAGGCGCCTGTAGTCCCAGCTACTCAGGAGGCTGAAGCAGGAGAATGACGTGAACCTGGGAGGCGGAGCTTGCAGTGAGCCGAGATCGCGCCACTGCACTCCAGCCTGGGCGACAGAGCGAGACTCTGTCTCAAAAAAAAAAAAAAAAAAAGGAAAACTTAGAGGAAATAAGTGTGGCCCAGTGCTAAATGTTCTCTGGCATCTGGGAACTTTTCATCCAGTCTAGAAATTCATGGCTTCTAGGTGTCTCCTTTCAGGAATGAATGACTAATGACAGAGCATGGCTACAGGCCAGGCAGGTCCACACATCCTGCACGGTCTCCTCTGTTTCTTATAAGAACTCTGTGAGTTAGGCAGGCCCCATTATCATGGCTATGGAGTGGTGCCCTGCATGCCCAAGATCACAGCAGGTGGCAAAGCTTTAACCGGACCCCCCTGCTCCAAAGCCCTCCCAGTACGCCCTGCTACTGCCTCGTCCTTGGACTATATAATACAACTGCAAATATTCGTCCTTTTCTTGTTCTTCCAGTTCATCTAGTTGCTCATTCAAATCCAACAGGAAAACTATAAGGAGGTACTGCAGTTGAGTCAGGGAAGACATTCATCACAGTCAATATACATGATCAGCTCTGCCCACAGAAGGGAGACAAATGCCCTCCCAGGCTACACTGGGCTGATTCAACCAGCGTGAAAGTATGCATGACTGAGGTGATCACTCCAGGGTCAGTCTTAGAGGGTCAGGAGGGGTTGGAGGAAAAGGGCAGTTAGTCTGACTCTACAATATTGCTTAGTGGAGTACATGGCAAATGATAACATTAACAAACATGCTTACTGATTGACTGATGGACTACCCTCAGCCAGTCCCTGCAAGTGTGTATGACACTTATCACCAAAAAGAGCTGTCCAAGTGGACACAGTGGTTCATGTCTATAATCCCAGCTGCTCAGGAGGCTGAGGCTGGAGGATTGCTTGAGCCCAGGAGTTTGAGGCCAGCTTGGGCAACATAGAGAGACCCTGTCTCAAAATAAATAAATACAATAAAGAAGTAATTTTGTTTTTTTTTTTTTTTAAAATGAGCTGTTTTCAAGTGGTGTATGGATCAGAAGCACAGGCAGAGTTCAAGACTGCTTGGGAGGCACAGTTTTGGGAGTTACAACACCTCAGTCCCCAAATAAACATTCTTCTGCTGGCTCATCCCTGATCTTCCACTCTCTGAGCTCCCTGACTTTAGTCTCCTTCATTCACATTGCTGATTTGGATGGTACCCCACGGCAGGCCCAAGACTGGGCTGGGGATACAGGTAAGGCGGTGAGAGTCTGCCCACTGTCCCAGGAGAGAGACAGCAATGGAAGCATAAGAGTGAGCTGGGAAGGCAGCAAAGGTGGGAATGTGTAGGAGGAAGGGAGTTTTCAGCAGAGACGTGTATGATCTCAGCCTGAAATGGGCTCAGAGGATGAAGCCAGGCGGGGAGCCAGGTCCCAAGACTCTGCTCTGCTGGGCGGAGGATTCTGGAAGGGGAAGATGTTGCACAAGGGAGTGATATCATTGCATTCATATGTTAAAATGCAAATGAGGATGAAATTGAGGCGATTGGACTACGTAATCTATTATGTCACTTCTATTCTAATGTGATAAACATCCGTAGAGGGGGTAGTGATTTTGAAACCAGTTATGTATTCTTTGGAGTGAATAAGGGATCTAGTTTTTATAAAAAGGACTAGTTCTGATATCCAGAGAGGAAGAATAACAAAACAGGTGTGAGCACCTGAGGGAAGTGGAAAAGGGAGGAGATGAGGGAAAAAAGGTGGAAATTGTGTAGGAGAAACACATGATTGTCTTACTCCCATCTGGCCAGGCCTGGTAACAGGAGGGACATAAATTATATAAACTCATTAGTTTTACTTTAGCAGAAATTATTAATTTATAAATTTAAAACCCAATTTTAATTAAAAATAGAGTATTATAACAATGGCAATAATAGACACTGGACACTACTAGAAAGAGGAGGTGGAGGGAAGGGTATTGGGTACTGTGCTCAGTACCTGGGTGATAAGATCAGTCGTACCCCAAACCGCCACATCATGCAATACACTTGGGTAACAAAGCTGCACATGTACCACCTGAATTTCAATAAAAGTTGAAATACACAAATAATAACATATATTTAAAAACATATTTATAGCAGAATTAGTCCTACATGAAAGATAAAATTTGAAGGAAGTTTTTGGGCTTTGGTTTAGTATAGTCACCTCAAGAAATTATTAAAGTTGAATTTACTCGTACAGTTAGTTGAAGGGCAGTTAAAGTCTGTCAAGCAATCGTCAGGCAGCCTGTAACTGTTTCTGGTGTCGGCTTCTGAAGGTTTTCGTTTGTACGGGAAGTACAGCCTTAACATGGCAGAGGAAAAGTAAGAGTCTGCGAATTTTTACCAAGTGTGTACCACGCAGCAGGCACCATGGCAGGTCCGGAGGATGGGGCGCTGAGCAAGAGAGGGATAGCCTGAAACCTCCTGGCTCTCAAACTCCAGTCAGGGAAATTGAATACTCAATTAAATAAAAAGGTGAAGTAGAATCGCCAGCACCATGAAAGAAAAGCTAAGGGACAGTTTAACAAGGTAACAGGATGCATCGACACCAGTTTCACATAGGGAGGTCAAGAAAGGCTTCAAAAGGAAGTGGTGTTTAAGCTGAGAACTGGGCTGAAAAAAGAACTAGCTTGGGGTAGTGGGAGAAAAAGTGGTCTGATCAGAGAAAAAGCTTGTGTAAAGCAATGCCGTGGTGGCTGAGCTTGGGAGAGGCAGGAGGTACAGAAGGAGGTCGGAGGAAGAAAGCCACCAAAACCATGAAAGATGAAAGCTAACTGGTAAGTGTGAAGAGTTGGCCTTCACCCTGGTGGGCTTGCTGCCAAGGGGATCTTCGACTCTGATGACAGTGTGGAGTCTGTTGTTTACATGACTGTATGCATCTGAAAACTCATCAATTAACACAAAAGACCACTCCCCATGGTGAAATATTCCTTAACACTGTCTTAAGTAATTTGGAAAAACAAACAAATGGGAAATGCTGAGAATTAATTCTTAGTGGGCCAATCAATATTTCATTATGATTGTACAGAGAGAACAGGAGAACAAAAATTATGCGGGAAAAAAATAAACAAGTATGCACAGGAAATTGGGATGAAATGACAGATCTGTCCTATTATTTCCCGTGAATTGATGACATTGCAACTAAATTTCATTTTGTCTTCAGAGATGAAGGAATTCTGTAATCTTTTTCTTTTTCTTAAAAAGAAAGAAAAACCCACTCTCGGGTTCCAGATTGCTCACCCTTAGGGAAATATTACTGAACTGCCAGGAGGTAGGAGGTTCCAAGGAAGTAAGTAGAGCATAAACTGCCCCTGAAGTATGGATGTCTTTCTACATCCGAGATTCAGAAAAGGAGCTCTCAAATTGTGTGTGGGAATAAAAATAGGATTCAGTTATCAGTTTGAAGTGCATAGAAATGAAAGAACTCTCTCTGATACTTTGTAATTTTACTCTGCATTTTCCTCACTTCCCAAAAATCAAGGCAGCCATCCTCTTACCATCTGGACTGCTTAACTGGCTAGAGGGGTTATTAGTTTTAGGGAATATATTAGTCCCCATTTAGTATCTGAGTCATTGCTTTCCTAAGGCTCAAAGCCATAACCTTGCAACCGGGTCACGGTGAACGCTGGCACTTTAAGGCTTCTTTTAGATCACACAGTATTGAAAATGAGCTCCATTTTCACTCTGATATAGCCACAAAATTGGAAGCCAAGCGGCATTCCATATGAATTATTAGAAGGTCACCTGAAGAAAAATTTTTTACATTCTTCCTCCAAAATGTTTCCTCTGATCTTTCAATATTCTTTTAATTTTTCTTCATTTTGTAAGATTGTGACAGATAACCACCTATCCTCTAAACCCTGAAATCACAGCAAGTCATTATAAGTGACAGAGGGGTTCCCATTTCTAATGGATATCTCCAGGAAATGAGAGAGCACTTTTGGTTGAGAAGAGTGGACCTTTCTTGCAAAAGCTTCTTAGAGCCTAGTGCATTTCGAAATGAAAATCTGACATCACATCAATAAGGAACGTGGAACTATTTACCTCTGCCCCCTCTCAACTTCTCATGTCAGAATAATGAAAAGCTCCATCCTCTTTGACTGAAGGCTGACATTCTGTCCTTCATGGATAACTTACTCACCATAGAAGGAAATGAAGAAATAATTTTCAGAGTTCCTATTGATCTGGCATTGCATTACCTATCTGCTGAGCCAGGCTATTTATTGACTAACTGCCGGTTGGCCACTTCTAATGAGCTCAGCGTTCCCTAGCAGATTTTAGGATGGGGTGAAAAAAACACCAGAACCAGATTCTCTGAAGCTGTCACAGAGATACCTAAGTGACCCCTTAAAGTCTTTCTTCACATTTTAAGTAACCGCAAGGCAAGGCTTGATTCTTACGTATAAACAGCCACTTGCAAGAAGGAATGTGAAAGTGTTCCTGGAAACAAACGGCCGAGCCGCCTGAAATGAAAACTCTTCCTTTTGTCCATTGAAATGGTGGAATTCATATGGTAAGACCAAGTCTTTCTCTATGCGGGGATTTCATTTCCCTTTTCGTCATCAACCTCATGTAAGAAATACCCTCTTGGATATTTTTGAAACACTTTAGAATCTCAAAGAGAATCGGAGAGCAGCCCAGTGTTTTAAAAGTAAATTCTCTATTGAAATATAAGTTACATACAAGAATCTGCCCAAATTGTAAGTGAACAGTTTTATGTATTTTTACAAAGTGACACACCCATCGTGTAACCAGAACACAGATTAAGAAACGGAGCACTGTCAGAACCTCAGAAAGTGTCCCCTGTCACTTCCTGCTACGGTCCCCACAAAGGGTAACCACCAGCTAGATGCCTAACACCATAGATTAGTTTTGCCTGCTTTTTCACTTTATATAAATGGAATAACACAATAAATAAATTTTTGCTTCTAGCTCTCTTCACTCAATATTTTCTTCGTAAGATTCAACCAAGAACAGAATTGTGAGGTTAAGTTACATGAGTGATCATATCTGGTCTATAATTTTGGGGGCCTGATTTTGACAGGTGTTTATGAAAAGCAAAGACCGAAAGCCTGAACCTTTATTAAGAGGAGTTTAGCAGACATACCAAACTGGTACAGATAATCTTGAACAGAATACTTTGAGTAAGTAGAAACTGCCAACTCACATTACTTCATAAACATTCAAATAGTTGTGTGGGTCCCGGTCCAACAAAATAATGGTAACTACTGACATAATTTCAAGTTTGACATTTATGGATTTCTATCCATGGTATGACAGTGACTCCCTGCTTTAAAAACTTTGCAAAATTTTTCTAAGCTTCTTAAATTCCCTGCAGCTTAGAGCTACTACATAAATATTCACAGGATTTTCCAAGGCAGAAATTGCTGCTTTTCTTGGCTACCGACAAGCAAACCGACAAGAGACTTTACTGGAACAAGATGCAAAGCACAATCATATTGAATTTGAACATCAATTTTAAAAGCAACTCTTCATAATTTCTGGAGCTAGTAATCAGAGAAGCAGAATATTAATGAGATGACATCAGATAGTTTAGCTCTTGTAGTTAAAATTTGCTTCTGCTTTTAAAAATAAAAATAACCTGTATAAAAATGTTTTCCTTCATATTGTACAATAAAAGTCAAAATTACTCTTTTGTGACAATGAAAACTGTATTTCTTCATTTTTGTAGATATGCTTTTTCTCTTGCCTGAAAAAGGAACACTAGAAAGAGATCTGTAGAAAAACTCCCACACTCTGAATTGGTGTTTAAGAGATCCATACGAACATAAGATAAAACTGAAAAGGGATGGAGAATCCAAAATTAGCATAGTTTCAATGCCCAGTTCAGTCTCAAAAACTAAGATGGAGCATTGTATATATCTGGAAGCGGCCCATTCATTCACTCATTCATTCAGTCCTTCCTTTACAAAGATCTATTGTGTATGTACTTACCATGCGTTAAGCACTATTAGTAATAGTTTACCAAATGAATTGAGTTTCCTACTATAGTTAAAAAAAAAAAAAAAAAAAAAGCATACTTGGAACCAATGGTGTGCTGATAAATAGGCTCTCTGGAGGGAAAAAATCTCTACTTTTACTGTTTGCCAAGTTCTGTGATGTAAATATGTTCCCAATGGCTGATTTCAAGACACCAGTGTAAAGTCACCAAACCAGGGTTGGGATGAGACGTACAGATTCGATTCCGCCCTTGTGAACTGGGAGGAGCCATCTCCAACACACTACAGCTTTAAACGAACGTTTTTAGTGATGGAAAAATTTGCACTTGAAACAGAAGAAAGGTAGTATTAGAACTTATCAATTAATCAAAGAAAACCGAGTGTGCATTGTAGGACTCTGAAAGCCCACATATATGGCATCTTTCCAAGTCTAATGGAACTGAAAAGCAAGTAATGGTTTTCCAAGGGGAAGGCAACACTAGGAAAATAATCACCCGCGGGCAGTGATTTGGAAGAGTGCCGAAAGTTCTGATGGCTCCAAAATATCTCCTGGTACAATTTTGCCATGTCTGAAATTCCCATAGTTGGCATCTTTCTTTTAGGTTAAATCAATGTGTCTCAGAAAGGCCCTTTAAAAATGCGTGTGCAAGTCGAGCCCCGGTAAGCCAGTGGCTCAGCATAGTGGAAAGAACTCTGAGAGGTCAAAGGGGGTTCTGTTCCTGGCTCGTGAATGACTGGTTGTGTGCCACGTGGCGAGTCACTTTACATTTTTGAGTCTTTGTCTCCTCTTGGACCCTTTGTCATCCCCTTTCATTTCCATCTGACATGCTGTAAATCACCTCTACATCAAGTAGCCCTTCCAGTCTGGACTAGGACATCGCATTTGTTGGTTGCTCTATGCTAGAAAGCCCAATGCTTTGACAATTTTGTTGGCTTTGTTTGGCATGGGGAGACTAGATATGGTGACAGAAATGGATGTCCATTTATTTTTTTAGTGTTATTTTCTGTAAATAATTCACAATAAGCCTGGATGAAGTGGTCCTTTTCTCTCAGGGGTTTTTGTGATGACCAACAGCTCTTACTAATACTTTAAAAAGGTTCTCCTGACCTCGTGATACTCGGGAGGCTGAGGCAGGAGAATGGCGTGAACCCGGGAGGCGGAGCTTGCAGTGAGCTGAGATCCAGCCACTGCACTCCAGCCTGGGCGACAGAGCGAGACTCCGTCTCAAAAAAAAAAAAAAAAAAAAAAAAAAAAAAAAAAAAGGTTCTCAAGATTCCCAAAGAAAGATGTCACGCAATGATCAACATCAAGGAGTCTAAGGACAACATGGAAATTGTAAGATGCAGTGTTCCTTTAGGAGTCACATTAAACAGAAGTGTATGAGAAAGGCCCAGAATTTTTAATATCACACACCAAAGTTAACAGCTAGTTGGATTAAAAGATTTTAATCGAGTAAAATGGGCATGGATTTTAGAAAGTCTGTTTCCTGTCACTCCTTCACATCACATCCTCCAGATGCCCGAAGTATATGGATGTGCATTTTCATCGTTCTCTGAAGTATCTTAAAAGTTACGGCCTAGTTATCGCAGACCAGAATTCATTTTGGTCAGCAGTAATTGCAGAACAGAGCTGTGCTAATTTCATCCTGCTCATCATAATTGTACCCCAACTCACGATAGACCAGGCGATGCATAAAAACAGCCTGGGCAGCCCCATGCCCTCCGGTGCCCTTCAGTGCTTGGTCCCATGGGGCCTCCTACCATGTCTGTGCCATTGCCTTCGTTCCTCACTCCTGTTTAGAGAAACAAAAATGTTGCAAATCTCGTTTTTTAAATCTCCTGAAATAATAATACTAATAAAAAAGAGCCCCCTCCACCCCCCGCCCAAGCTTGTTCTCCAACCATTTTAAGGCAAAGAAATGTGTTTTTCTAAATACTTGCTTATTCCTGGTGAGGAGGCGTTTTTCTGTCAGGGAACATTTTAGTAGGCTTTAAAATTTTAACACACTAAATTTGTGCATGGGCATCTTGCATGAACTGACATCAGCATGGCTGTGATAGCCAGTTGGCATTAGAGCCCCAGGACAAGAGGTGGAAAGATTAAAAGGAAATTGTCAGGAGTAGAGGCCATTTGAGGTCTTCCAGCCCTGCTGCATCCGACTTTTTCCAGAGACAGACAGCAGTATCTATTGATTGATGGAGCACAATGGACATGCGTGGGCAGGGAAGCGTCTGCATTTACCTGTTTATATTTGCCTCAAAATTTCTGATTATGAAATCAATGCAAGCTTGTAACAATGCAAATGGTAAAAAATAAAAGAAATGAAATGAAACGTTCTGTATAATCACATGCTCCAGAAATAGTCACATTTCATGTAGACTTCCTTGAGTTTTTATACATACATAGTATATATGCACACACATATACACATATATATGTGTATATATACGTAATTTTTACAACTTGCCTTTCTCCCCAGCTATCCTGGACATTTTTCTATGATTGTCTACACAGTTCTATGCCCTTCTTTTAAACAAGACTCTCAGCATGGTGGAAAGAACTCTGAGAGGTCAAAGGGGACTTCTATTCCTGGCTTGTGAGTAACTGGTTGTGTGAAGTGTGGCGAGTCACTTTACATTTTTGAGACTTTGTCTCCTCATGGACCCAATGTTGCCCCCTAAAGGAAGATCCTGAAGAATCTTCCTCTAGGATACATGCATCATTGTAATTTCTCTGTGAGGGGAGCATGGGGCAGGCAGTGCCCCATTTCACAGGTGGATAAATGGAAATGCAGGGAGGATGCTTGCCCCTCCCAGAGACCAGGTGACACCCATGGGCCAGCAGGGCTGAGACTTTCCACCTTGGGCTTTTAGGCAAGCCTCCCTTCCCCAGCACCAGACCATTACCTCCCCTCTCTGAA
Source organism: Rhinopithecus roxellana (assembly GCF_007565055.1). Classification (NCBI taxonomy): domain Eukaryota; kingdom Metazoa; phylum Chordata; class Mammalia; order Primates; family Cercopithecidae; genus Rhinopithecus; species Rhinopithecus roxellana. The sequence continues at coordinate 12,564,523 of NC_044569.1, forward strand.
AATATAAGTTGCAACGATCACTTTTGAACAGGCTAAGCTGTGCCAACCACAGATTGATTTTGCAGGTTACTGCCAAAAGGGATACTCAAATAATCGTTAAACCACAGGGGATGGTCATTCATCCCTATAAGAACTAAAAATAAACCCACTGGGTTTTCTCTGTTCCATTCCCCAACAGAAACTCAAAACTCACCAATGATACATCTGCTCAGAAATGCTTTCCCTTATGAAAAACAAGTGTTTGGAAATTATAGCTATTTCTCATTCCCCATTAAGACGCAGATACCATTATAAGAATTTCATTCTCTAATGACTGAGAAGACGGCTATCATTTCAGGGTGAGAAGGCGTCTGAAGCTGGGGATAGCCAGGACTGTGTCGCTGAGCAGGGCTGGAGTATCCTGTACTCCCGCTCCAGGCTCTTGCTGTCCTGTCCACCCGAGTCCAGGGTCCCTGTCCCTGGGCACCCTGAGCATCTGGCGGTGTTCCTTGTGTTCTGCCAGGCTCCACTCAGATCCCTCCTGATCCCTCGAGCCTTTAAGCCCTGCTCCTCCCAGCTTCTTCCGGAGCTCCCGGGTTCACCCAAGGTCCTGGCCATCCCCCTCCTGTTACAGCACCTCAGAGACGCCCAAGCTGGATGTCACAGTGTTATTTTTGGCCTTTTCCATCCCCATCATTGCTGCGGGCAGGGTGTCCCCATGGGCCTTACCCACTGATGAGTTCTCATTTGCTCTCAGTCCCCACGTTCTGCTGCCTCTTGGATAGGGCGGGTCCCTGCTCTCTGCGTCAATCCCACTTCTCACTTCAACCCTGGTCTTACCACGAATTATTCCATGTACACCGTCCTAGTCCCTAATCACACCAGACAAACCCTGTCCCTGTCCTTCCTTCAGTAAAGCCTCTGCAGTGCAGCTCTGATCACACTCCTTCCCTCTTGAAAACACTGCAGTAGAGCCATGCCCATTTGCTCCTTGTGGGTGCTGAGATGCAGAGATGAATAGCACCTCCATCCTTCTCCATGGAGGCCCAGCGTCTAACCTACAGGGTGGGAATGCCCTTGCCTCAGCCGTGTCATTGCTGTGGAATAGGTCCAGGATGGAGGCAGCCAGGGCTGCTGAGGGAACTCCAAACCCAGGCTGGGGGTCAGCAGAGGCTCAGCGGCTGGGACATCAGACCAAAGCAAGGCCTGAAGGAGGAATGGGATTCAGCCAGGTGGCAGAGGGGCTCGTGGTCCCCACAGTCTGTTCTGAGGTTCTCCCAACCCCTCTTCCCCTCTAGCAGCATTCTGCCACTGTTCCATAGCCAGAGGGACATTGCCTCTGCCTACACGGTAAAGCTCCCACTGCTTAGAAATCCTTGTTCCGTGGTGGCCACTTCATTTCTACTCCCTCCTTTCAGATCTAACCCCTCTTGTGCAAGCCATAATCAACCCTTGCTTCCTCTCTCCCTCATTCATTTATTCATTTTATAGTGACTTGGCATGTTTTTACAGGCTGCAGCTTTGTCAGGTACTGATCTACAGCTGAACGGATACATGGGGGGAAAATTCCTTAGTCCCTACCCTAAGGAATCCATAATCCATTATTCTAATCAGCCAATTCCCACACATGAATGTTGTCATTTATATGGCACATGGCTGGGCATGGAGGCTCACACCTCTCCTAGAGCTTTGGGAGGCCAAGGTGGGAGGATGACTAGAGGCCAGGAGTTTGACACCAGCCTGGGAAATATAATGAGATTCATTGTCTCTACAAAAAAATCAAAAAGTTAGCTGGGCATGGTGTTGCATGCTTGTTGTCCCAACTACTGGGAAGTCTGAGGCAGGAGGGTGGCTTGAGCCCAGGAGTTCAAGGCTACAGTGAGCTATGATCATGCCACTACATTCCAGCCTGGGTGACAGAGAAAGACCTTGTCTCTAAAAGTAAATAAATAAATAAAAATCTTAAAAATCCTAAATATATCTATGGCATGTAACAAGTTAGTTTATATCATCCACCTGATTCTCATTCATTAGTTAGCTTCTGCTTTCTCCTCCTTCTCTTCTCTTCCTCCCCGTTTACATTCTTCTTAATTCCTGTTCTAATTGATGTCTTTACCGCCATATGTTACTGATTTTCTTTATTTGCATATTCTTTCTCTAACTCAATGGGAAGCACCTATTGGCCAGGAACCTCTTCTTTTATTGTATTCCCCCTGATGCCTAGCAAAGTGCCCGGTACATATTTATCCTAGAACATTTTGGGGCCCCTGCGGTGTGCCAGGCATTCACAATTAATGTCCTTGGCCTCTAGCATCCCCAGCTAAGCCTCTAGGGTCCCCCAGCTAACTAGGAAATGGATCTCATGTGCGGAGAGGGTGCTTGGAGACAACACTCACCGTGCAGTGCCCTGGCGTGGACAGCATTTATTGTTATGAGTGCGTGAGCAAAGAGACGTCAGTCGCCACAGTAGTGCGCAGCCTTGGTGTGCGGCTCTCTCACTTCCTCCCCTGTGCTGCCTCTGTGTCTTCATCACCAGCTGTTCATGGAGAAAAGTCTGTTTCCTCCTCCAGGCTCATTCTCTCATCATCAATGCACCCTGGCATTTCTGTTGTTCAAAGCTGGACTCACTGGTGCAAGTCACCATCTAATTCAATAAATTCCTTTTATTACTAAGCCAGAGCTGCAGTAATTTATCTCAGGCTCTCAAATCATTTTGACTCTCACATATACTTAAATTATAAACCATGTCAGGAAAATATCTCATTTTCCATAAGTAGTAATAGTCAGGTTTAAAGGTTCCAGGATAATATCTTATAGAGAAAAGGTTGTTGAACTGTGTCATTTCCTCCCTACGCCTGAAATAAGTAACACAAATATAAGAGGTTTTTTATTTTCCAGCGATGTTGGAAAACATTTTCAATGGGAACTGTTTCCTCTTCCTTTCAAAGCAGAACTTTAAATTCCATAGAATTTAGGAAACATTTTTAAAATTCCACCTTGTTTTTGGTTGAGGGTTGCAGATGAGTTGATGTTTAAATTTAATTGAAACAGAAATGCCAAATCAAATTTCTTCTGGATTCTTTCCTTTCTCACCAAAATTTTAATGAGCCTTACATGTGGAAACTTGAGAGTGGATACATTAATAATAATTTCAACCACAGTCACATTTGTAGACAAGTTACCAATGCCATGGGTTATGAGAAATATTTGTTATGTATAAAGATAAATAGATGAATAGATAGATAGATAAATCAAGTTTAAATAGAACCAGAGACCTAATAGTTACCAGAATATTTTGGCAATTTCCTTCCCATATGTCTTTTTCTGGTAATAAAATATTTATAAAATCAACTTCAGGACATTTTCAAACATAGCAAAGGTAGGACTGATGATAGCTACAACTTATACGTTTTACACTTCTTACCTTGAGCAGAAAATGGAATTTTAAAGAAGTAGAGTTGCTATAAGAGAAACATCTGTTTCTCTATTTATAAAGCAATCGGAAAAAAACTATAAAATTCAGTGGGTGTTACTCAAAAAATAACCTTCTTCAAGAAAACGTTTCAGTTTATCAATTTTATTTCATTACTAACAGGATCATTTCAACTGTGGAATATTAAGATTAATTTCCCATTATCACCATTAATCAGAATATGGAGTCCCACATGCTGATGATTTTGACAAATTTATGTGGCTAAGAAAATGAAAATCATATTTGTTTGCAACCAAATTATAGGTTATTACTGCCTTCATAACATACGAGTTGAATTTTACTTCTTTTCAAAACACTGAAACGCAAGAGCTGTATTTTCTCTGTTACCTTGGATCATAATTGTCAGCAGGATATTTCATATTGCTTTGTAACACATCGGTATCATTGAATGCAGTTGATAGCACGAAGTGAGGTTAATTGGATTGATAACATGGCAATATCCAAATGGCTGAATATTTTAGCATTACATTTACTGGAAATTTGATAGCATTCATTTCCAACCTCATTTCTGATTAGAAGATATCAATCCCAAAGTTTTACAGCATAACCTTGTAAATCTGACCTCTTTCCTCAAGTGTTTGACTAGTCACCTTGGCACTGACCAGTGACTAATTCAGATGGAATAGCAGAGCCAATCTCATTTTGTTTTACGAGGATGGAGGAGGGAGAGGATTTTCCACAGGGCAGCACTGGTTGATTTGTTTTTCCATCGCTTTTCAGAAGCTCCATTCTTTTAATGCCCAGGGAAAGGGAAGGTTTATTTCTGTGCTGACAAAACAGCTCATGTGCAATGGGGCCGTGTGCTTCAGGTGCCCACTGGGCACGGCTGCTATCTGAAAACCGGCAACCTGCTACAGCCAGGTGTCTGCTTATCCAGTTTGTGGTTTTGGTGCATGCACTAAAACCCTGACCAGGGATGGCTTGCAATGAGAATCTGGTCTTGAAGCCCCACAGCTAAATCCAGATTTCCCACCACCAGTGCTGGCCAGCACTCTGGCCAGCAAGACCTTCTCATGCTCATTCACCAAAACTCACCAGCCCTCACTACATGCCAGGTCTGAGGCGCAGTGGCCAGGAGTGGGTGCATTAACTGGCCGGTCACCCGGCTGACATTTACAGAAGGGCTCCTAGGCTCTAAGTTCTGAGAATGCACAAATGAACAAGATTCAGATCTACCCTTCTTGGAGTATAGAGTTGGAATCTCTCTGACCCGAAGTTCAGATTACACAGTTCCGCTTGTCATGGATGCCACTTTAGGATGCTGTTCTGGGGTGCATGGTGTCCTAGAGAGAAGGATCAAGTGGGAACAGCTAAAGAAACTTTTACAAAGAGGCAGAAATAACCTGCTGTGGAGTAGCTAATGCAGCGCCCAGGCTCCAACACCTTCCTGGTGCTGGACCCGAGGGATGACAGAAGTCAGCAATACTGGACCCCAAGCCACAGGGTGACTGATGTAATTCAATGATGACTGTGTACCTAAGGTACATTTCTCATTTAATCTTCAATACAATTTTGTAAGGTGATACTATAATCCCACTTTACAGATAAGAAACCGATTCAATAGCTTTCCTAAAATCTCTCACCTACTAAATATGAGAATCAAGATTTGATCCCTAAGTTATAAGTCTTATTTTTTCCACTGAGCCAGGTTGCCTTCCTGAGAGGACACAATAGGCTCCTAGCAAGCACTGAGTATTTCTGCTCAAGTTTCTGAGCAATTGGATGACTCCTGAGAGCCCCCATCTTTAATGCTCTAATTCAGTGGATGCCCCCATCTGGAGTTTCCCCAAGCCAGCCAGGCTGGACCACCCTGGTATTTGCAGTTGGCTCTTTTCTGTCCCATATGGATGGGTGTGCTTGGGTTGCTGGACCATCTGCTCTTCCAGCCACTGCCAATCCAGGATTTCTCTCCAACTCCCTCTAGCCACCCTGGCAGTTTCTACAACTTCTTCCCCTCTGTCTCCTAATCCAATGGCTTTCTTCATTCAGTCTTCCCCCTGAAGGCTGCTGGTTCCCTCCCAGATCGTCTACTTGTCTGGCTTCTAAAGATGATTCTTGTCAGTCCAACCTTTTAAGGCCACTGACATGCTGTGTTTTGGAGGCAAAGGATCTAAAAATTATGGTTCTGCTACTTAACAACTGAGCAACTTTGGGCAAGTGGCTTTATCTCCTCTATAGAAGGGACATCATAATGACCCTCTCATAGGCTGGTTGCAAGGACTCTGGGCTTCCTTTTGCAAAGAACACAGAATAACACTTGATACAAAGACTACCACATTGCACTGTATCAGGCTAGAATGAGAAGAGTTCCCTTCATGGTGATGAAGGGTTGTGCAGTGCACAACCTGTACAACTGTATATAGCAACCTTGCCTGAGATACAGTCAATAATCAGCAAATCATTTCATTTCCTTTCTGCTAGTAGCTGTTTTGGGTCACAAATTGCAATAAGCCTTTAAAGTATCCCATGTGGGGTCCAGAGAGTAGCTAGAGTCAATGGCACATGGTTAAAGTGAAGGTTTGAAGGAATGTAGCTGCAGTATTCTGCTCATCCATGTGAATGTTTAAGAAAAACTGTCATGTGGAAAAGCAGGGAGCTAGGAGTTCTGTTGATATCTTCTGGAAGTCCGCTGCTCTGTCCAGCATGAGGAATGGTGGGGGTCACTGACTCATTCCACCCTTCCTTTAGCCCAAGGGAAACCCCTTCACAACGGTGCAGCCACAGCACTCCTAGGTGCTCTGCTCTCCTGCTATCTGACAACCTAGCTGTTGAAATCCGACAGCAAACTTCCACACAGTACGCTTTTGCCAAAAAGTCTTGTATGTTGATAAACAATTATACAGGCCGGGCGCAGTGGCTCAAGCCTGTAATCCCAGCACTTTGGGAGGCCGAGGCAGGCGGATCACGAGGTCAGGAGATCGAGACCATCCTGACTAACATGGTGAAACCCCGTCTCTACTAAAAAATACAAAAAACTAGCTGGGCGAGGTGGCGGGCGCCTGTAGTCCCAGCTACTCGGGAGGCTGAGGCAGGAGAATGGCGTAAACCTGGGAGGCAGAGCTTGCAGTGAGCTGAGATCCGGCCACTGCACTCCAGCCTGGACGACAGAGCGAGACTCTGTCTTAAAAAAAAAAAAAAATTATACAATAAATATATATTTCCCAATAAGTCCCTCTGGGTTCACTGCAACACCAGAGAAGATACTATGCAAGTGGCAAGGTCTCCAAAAAAGGGAATAATCTGAGCTATTTTCCAACCCAAGCTCTATAAATTCCCAATTTAGCATTATTGTTTCCCTAACCCATTAACTGATAATAAATATCCTTCTGATCTCCTGACCTAGACATGGTTCTTCCAATTAGTGTCCTATTTTTACCCTTCTCTTCCTAGCCAAATTCCTTAGCTGTGTGATCTATAACTATTCCTTCCTTTTTATCTGCTTCCTATACATTAAACTCTAAAGCTTCTAGCTCTTTCTCTTGAAATGCTTGCTTATCTTGTTTTATAGGCTCTTCCTTTTTTGAGCATCTCTCCAGACTCCCCGAGGTTTGGTTTTGTTTTGTCTTGTTTTTCCTTTGAGGTCACCAATGACTTCTTCCTGGTCAAATGCTGGTCTTGCTAGGCTCCAAATAAATCCAAATGGGGAAAATCTTTTCACGAGTAGTTCCAGAACAACTGGAAGTCAACACAGTAAAAAATAAACATTAACCCCTCCTTCACAATTTTAACTTTTATACCGAAAAAGTAATCAGACCAGGACATAAAGTCTAAATCTATAAATTTCTAGGAGGAAACACAGAAGAGAATCTTTGTCACCTTAAAATAAGCAAAGATTTCTTAGACAGGAAACAAAAAACGTTACTATCAAAGAAAAAGATTAACAAATTGGACTTCATCAAAATTGTAAGCTTCTTCTGAACAAGAAAACATAATGATGAACATGAAATGCAAGTCAGAAACTGTCAGAAAATATTTCCAATAAATATATCTGACAAAGAACTCATATTTAGAATACATAACTCTTTAAAAATTTTGATTTCAATAGCGTTAGGGGTACAAGTGGTTTTTGGTTACATGGGTGAATTGTCTAGCAGTGAAGCCTGGGGTTTTAGTGCACCTTCACCAGGATAGCATATCTTGCAATCAATATGTAGTTTTTCATTCCTCATCCCCTGCCAACTCTTCCCTTTTCTGAGTTTCAGATGTCCATTATACCAATCTGCATGTCTTTTCATACGCATAGCTTAGCTCTCACTTATAAGTGAGAACATGCAGTCTTTTGTTTTCCATTCCTGAGTTGCTTCACTTAGAATAATGGCCTCCAGCTCCATCCAAGTTGCTGCAAATGACATTATTTCATTCTTTTTATGGCTGTGTAGTATTCCATGAATATATATATATATATATATATATATATATATGAGTGTGTGTGTTTATATATCACATTTTCTTTATCCATTCATCATTTGAGGGGCACTCAGGTTGATTGTGCGTCTAAAATACGTGTAGAACCCTTACAACCTAATAGTCAAGAGCAAAAACAGCAATAAACATGGCCAAAAAAACCTTTAACAGACAGAGAAACAGCAAATAAAGACATGAAAAAGTGTTCAATATTGCCGTCAGCCATTAGAGAAAGGAAAATTTAAAAGACTGACAATACCAAAGTTGGCGAGAGGTAGAACAATTGTAACTCATACATTGCTGACAGGAATGTAAAAATGGTGCAACCACTTTTGACAACTCTCTGCCAGGTTTTCATAACACTAAACATATAACAATATTATTCCCAGCAATTCTGCTCCTTGGTATTGCCACAAAAAAAAAAAAATAAAAGTATATATCAAATAAAGACTTGTACAAGAATGCTTGTGACTGCTTTACTAACAGTAGCCAAAACTGGGTGGAAAAAACATGAATGGAAACAAATGATGATTAAAAGGAGGATGAATTTTACAAGTGCAGTACAGCAGTACAATGGAACACTACGCAGAATGAAAAGGAATAGTACATGTAATGACAAAGATGATCCTCAACAACACGCTTAATGTAAGGAGGCAGACGAATCAGAGAGGATCTGCTATGTGATTACATTCACGACGTGGCCAAAACACGCCAAACTAAGCTGTGCTGATAGAAATCAGAACAATGGTGTCCTCTGAGGTGGTGTAGGAGTGAGGTGCAGGGACTGACTACTTAGAAGCACAAGAGAGCTTTCTGGAGTGATGGAAGTGTTCTATATATTGGTAAGAAAGTGGGTTGCATTTGAGTGTGTGCATCTGTCGAAACGCTTTGAGCCATCCCCTTAAGATCTATGAATTTCACTGAAAATTATAATTCAATAAAAGTGATTTTCCTAAAAAGCAAAACTTCCTCTCCCAGACATTCTAACCCTGTAACCTTGACTTTGTGAACTCCTCTTTCTGCTCCCAACCCCTCATTCCATGGGCTGCCAAAGGGCTGGCCCTCATTCCTTTCTTCCTTCCCCTTTGCATTCTCTCATTTACTCATTCATTCCCAGCATATCCACTCTTAAGATACAGTACAACTAGATATATAAATTCAAGACTGATTTCCCAGCAAGGTTAGAGAACATTTCTTCCGTAGCCTGGGACCTGGGAGAACATGTCCCACTTGTTCACATACCCCTGACCCTGCTGTTCAACTCACTGTCTCACATCTCCCCCCGAAACCAAGGGTAACCAAATTGCTTATCTGGAGATGTCATGAGACCCGCAAATATCAGAGCCAGCCTGGCACATGGTGCCATCTGAACCCCCTGCCATGATGCCATCCTTGCTTTCTGCAAATAGGCGGCCTTCTTTGGTTTGAATCCTGCCACATTCAGAGTCTGACTTCACTGGAGAGTGATGACAGCGAATTCTGGTTTCCCAGTGGCGTCTAAGTGCATTGCTGATGTTCAATTAATATTAATAAATAATAACAACTGTGTGTGAGGAAGCGACTCAAGCCCCCGGCACAGTGAGACCAGAAAAACTGAACAACATATTCTGATGTGTTCTACGGCTGTTAATTAAGATTTGAAAGCTAACTAGCTCTATAAAAAGTATGATTTTATATGCAGGCCTAGAAATGCCTAAAATTATTTACTTTTACTGGGTTCTCTATGTTTGATTTTATTTTATTTGTATTTCGAAGAGGAACCCTAACTCAGGCAGCCATAATGGAAAGTCATTAGAAACAACAACTAAAACACACACAGCTGTTATTTCCTTAGCTAAACTTTATTACTCAGCTGACTACTCTAGAAATACGCAAAAGGATAAAGGGTTATAAAGATTATGACAAGGGGTCTGGCTGAAACATTTTTTAAAAGAATTATCCAGACCAAACACTTTTATTGTTCCAGCTCTTTGTACCAAAAACAGTGAATGGCTTGTTCTAGAAATATTTTTTTCTGTTTTTCTGAAGATTTTCCTATATGACTTTAAAGTTGTATTTAGATATCATTACTGCTTTTATGCCTACTATTAAAGAAATGCCTAATACTTGGATATCTTTTAATAACACAGATTTTGTTTTATAGAATTCAAATCAACGATCCACTGGGGAAGTGTTTCTCCAGGTAAAAGGATGCTAACTTCTGGACTAGATAAATTACCCGTTGAGTTTAGCAGTAGAAAAAAATACTGCCTTTAGCAAGAGATGGTGGAGAGGAGAAACAAAGACCAAGGAAGGTCTCATAGCGACAGTGTATTCGAATTGGACCTGGAAGGTTGATGAGGTCTGGTTATGTGGATGTTGAAGGCATGAGCTTGCACACTACAGCAGAGCATAGGACCCGCGAAGGGCTTCTAATTGTCCACCATTCTTCTAAATGGCCTGCCCCTACTTTCTCCTTTGCTGCTTCTCCTCTTATCCCTTTCTGCTTGTCTATGATGCTTAATTTATTCTAGCCTTCCCTTCAGTTCTTTGACATGAAATTTTTGACCATCTTTATGGAATCCTCTTCTCCCAGGTCTTGATATGGCTGTCTCCTCTTCATTCAGGTCATCATTCTGCCTTCCCTGGCCACCCTAGCAGACTCTGCCTGGGCACCCTTGTTCTTTTGCCTTATGAAGTGTCCTCTATAGCACACATCACTGACTAAAAACAATCTTAGCTATTTTATTGTACATTCCTCATGGAGTCCTCAGCTCCATGAGGACTGAGCATTGTCTGCCTGTTCATATCTCTATCTTCAATACCTAGAACAACCTTTGTTGTAGAGTAAGTGTTCATTGATTGAATGAATTAGTGAAAGGAGAAAAAGGCAAGGACTAATGAGGATTGGGGTAGTTTGCTTTGCATACAATTTAGTCTGGATACAAAAAAGGCTTGACAGCTGAGGTTGGAAAGTTAGATTGACACCTGATTTTGGCCACATTTTAAATGTGGATGAGTGAGCTTGGAAGCAAGGTTCAGCTGGCAGATTGAGTGTGGCACATGAAACATACATGAAACACATAGGCAGGAGCCTAGGCAAAGCATATAACAGCGAACCCATGCATGCTTTTGACTGCAGTAGCAACGTGATCAGAGCCATGCTTAAGGAAGATTAAAGTAAAGATAGTGTGTAGGATGAATCTGTGGGAGGAATAAGAGGAAGTGAGACTAATGGTAATAATAATGACAACGGAAACCACAATTTACTGAGGGATCATTGGATGCCAAGCCCATTTCTAGGCATGTTCATTATGCTATGTCACCTGTCCTTGCAGCAAGTTCATGGGGGAGCTAATAGAGTTCCCATTCCACAGAAAAGAAAATTGAAGCACTAAGAGGCTAAGTAACTTGGTCATAGTCACACCACTAGAACAAGAAAACTGGGAGAAATCTGGGAAGAGTCTTGTTTGAAAGGTAGTATGGCTTTTTGAGTGGAGACTCAAGGTGGCCGAATAGGAACAGCTCCAGTCTCCAACTCCCAGAGTGAGCGACACAGAAGACAGGTGATTTCTGCATTTTCAACTGAGGTACTGGGGTCATCTCACTAGGGAGTGCTGGACAATCGGTGCTGGTCAGCTGCTGCAGCCTGACCAGCGAGAGCTGAAGCAGGGCGAGGCATCGCCTCACCTGGGAAGCTCAAGGGGGAAGGGAATCCCTTTTCCTAGTCAGGGGAACTGAGACACACAACACCTGGAAAATTGGGTAACTCCCACCCCAATGCTGCGCTTTAAGCAAACCAGGAGATTATATCCCACACCTGGCCGGGAGGGTCCCACGCCCACGGAGCCTCCCTCATTGCTAGCACAGCAGTCAGCAATCTAACCACAAGGCAGCAGTGAGGCTGGGGGAGGGGCGCCCGCCATTGCTGAGGCTTAAGTAGGTAAACAAAGCTGCTGGGAAGCTCTAACTGGGTGGAGCTCACAGCAGCTCAAGGAAGCCTGCCTGTCTCTATAGACTCCACCTCTGGGGACAGGGCACAGCTAAACAACAACAACAACAACAACAAAAAGCAACAGAAACCTCTGCAGATGCAAACGACTCTGTCTGACAGCTTTGAAGAGAGCAGTGGATCTCCCAACACGGAGGTTGAGATCTGAGAACGGACAGACTGCCTGCTCAAGTGGGTCCCTAACCCCTGAGTAGCCTAACTGGGAGACATCCCCCACTAGGGGCAGTCTGACACCCCACACCTCACAGGGTGGAGTACACCCCTGAGAGGAAGCTTCCAAAGTAAGAATCAGACAGGTACACTCGCTGTTCAGCAATATTCTATCTTCTGCAACCTCTGCTGCTGATACCCAGGCAAACAGGGTCTGGAGTGGACCTCAAGCAATCTCCAACAGACCAACAGCCGAGGATCCTGACTATTAGAAGGAAAACTATCAAACAGGAAGAACACCTATACCAAAACCCCATCAGTACGTCACCATCATCAAAGACCAGAGGCAGATAAAACCACAAAGATGGGGAAAAAGCAGGGCAGAAAAGCTGGAAATTCAAAAAATAAGAGCGCATCTTCCCCTGCAAAGGAGCGCAGCTCATCGCCAGCAACGGATCAAAGCTGGTCAGAGAATGACTTTGACGAGATGAGAGAAGAAGGCTTCAGTCCATCAAACTTCTCAGAGCTAAAGGAGGAATTACGTATCCAGCGCAAAGAAAGGTAGTATGATATTCATTAGTGCTTTCCACCAGATATTTCTGGCTGCCATCTTTCCAGGCATCCTCCAAATAGGCTTAGCCATATGACTTGTGATGCCCAGTGGGATGTCAGTGAGAGTCATAGGTGTCCCTTCTAGATGGAAGCTTGGAGAACCAGTGTGCAATTCACCTGAGGTTTCCTTTCTTCTGCCACAGACACCAATAACATCCCGTGTGGCTGTTCTGGAGCCAAGGTCCTGGAGTATTTCATGCAAAGTAAAGACCTGTGACAGACCTATGGTATGGGTTGTTTTAAACCATGGAGGTTTGACTGTTGTTGGTTCTTTTTTAAATACACCATGATCTAGCCCACCTTGCTTTATCCAAGGAGAATCCCCACAGTGCTCTGTAGACAAGGGTAGGGTCTCTGTAACTGCCCTGAAAGAACAGCACCACAAAAGTGTTTACATGCTCATAGAAACATTCTGGAAATTTTGCCACATGCTTTTATTTCTGCACCTTTACATGCCACCCTTCTTTCTGGAGCTTAAGCATAGAAGGTTGAATAAACCTCACTGCTTGATCATTATAATTCTCCTTGGTATTATCAAGACTGACCAATGCAAGGTTCTTAATTATTTTTCTCTTTCATCTTGATCCCAGAATACATTTATCCTTAAAGATGCATGTGGCCCTGTAAAATATTTTTGTGAGTACATGTTTTTAATTTAGATAATCGGTATTGTACTGTAATTCTTGTTGTATTTCTTAAGTCATTTTATTATGGTTTTTGCTCCACATGGGTCTCTCCATGTGGCTGTTGGCACATTTGGCATGTTGCTTCTCATGGCTTCATTGTATCCCATGCTGGGTCATCTGCCACCTGTCACCTGGCCATGGCCCTAATGATGAGCACAAGATTGTCATCCTCTCTCCTTTCCTACACAATGCCAGAATGCAATCCAACACATACACCCCTTACAAAATTTTGCAAGAATTGCTCTGATATATGTAGGCATAAGCGAAGTCATTGGGTCATAAGTATGGGCATACTTAATTCTGCTAAATGCTACCAGATTGCCACATATTTCAAAATGACTGTACAAAGTGGTACCAAGAATACCAGCTCCCTCCATGATAATCAGTGCCTGATTTTATCCACAATTGTAAAGTAATTGTGCCCTATTCTTTGCCTGTCACTTCCTTGGAGATAGCCCTGATGAGGAGCCTGTGAGCTGACTTTGTGCAGTGCTGACCTGCCCTGATGTCATGTCTTGGGCACAAGGCCTCTGCAATGCATGTCTCCCGGACTGGTAGGCTCAGCCCAGCTGGTGTCTCTGCACTGTAGAAGAGTCGCCCAGGGTTAAGAACTGTGCTGCTTGTTATTGAAGTGCAGTGCCTGGTCTGGAGTATAGTAGGCCCTCAGGAATATTTATGGCTTTGATGAATTTATCACAAGAGATTTAGTAATTTACCATTTCAGGACCCTACTAAATTGTACAATGTGGCTTGAGAGACAGGATGGAATTTCCCCAGATGCCTAAGTCCCTGGGTGACTTCTGCAATGGGAAGCTATACATTTGAATTATTCCAAGGACACTCTGCCTGGTCAGGGGCTCTCTACCCAAAGTATGTGCCCCAAGCCTGCATTTATGTGATCATGTCTGATTTTGATGGTGAGAGTCACTCACTTCCCATTTTCTTCTCTCCTCCTTTTCTCAAGAGAATTTGAATCATAATCCCTCCTTTACTTTACAAATGAGAAGTGAGCACTTTTAGAAGCTTAGATTATGAAACAAACTGCAGCAGCAAAATCCACAAAACCAATCTGAGAGGAACAAGATATCAGGCTCTGGGCTCCCCGGGGGATGAGCCACCAGTAGTGTGAGTGGTCAGCCAGGCCTACCCACTCTCCTCTGGGAGAAGGAGAAGCATTTATATGGCTCACCACAATTAAATGTGAAGACGCATATTTCCCCAGCTTAAAAATAATTAGTGCCAATGCCAGGTAAATATTCTGGGAGGCTAATTAGTGCTGCGGCTGGCTTCCTCCCCACCTCTTCTGTGCTCTGTCCTGCAGAGCTACTGGGTTATGTGCCCAGGTCCGCTGGGTTCACCAGCCTCCTCTTGGCATTTTCTTCTGTATTTGTCGGTGTCACCAGAATGATGCATCAATTAAAAAAAAAAAAAGCAAATCTTTTTGTGAGTGCCGTAAAGCCTTGATTGAGAGAAATGTGTGGGCAATGGAATATTTTGATTAATTCCATGTTCTAGGTAACTGAGAGTTAAGTAACAGATCCTTTCCACTTCAATCCTTGTGATTGAAAATATTTTCAAAATGTACTGCTCCATTCTCCTATCTTCATAAGCACAGAGGGGTGAATGCAGTGAAATCTTCCTTTGATGTTGGAAGTTCAGCAGTAATTCTCGACCATCATTTCTGACTGTCGATTATCAGATTATTCACGTAGATTTAGTAGACGTAGAAGCTGGGCTAGGTATGAATAAAACCCTCATAGACTCTAGGATTAAGATTTAGAAATAGATCTTTCCATTTCCTTTTATAATTTGCCATCGATGGTATGAAGAGGGGTCTGGTTAATTGATGGTCTTGATTAGTTGGATCCTAGGTGTTAAAGTTGTGGTTTTCATGTG
This sequence comes from Rhinopithecus roxellana, assembly GCF_007565055.1. Taxonomy (NCBI): domain Eukaryota; kingdom Metazoa; phylum Chordata; class Mammalia; order Primates; family Cercopithecidae; genus Rhinopithecus; species Rhinopithecus roxellana. Next base: position 12,579,734 of record NC_044569.1, read on the forward strand.
GTCCCTTAGTGAACAGCTGTTTGTTTTACTTTCTGATTTGCTAGGATTGTTTTTCAGGTTATTGTGCCTATAGAGTCATGTTCTTCTATAGACAAGATGACCTCACACAAATAATGAATATTCTCCAAACAGTGTTCGATATAATTTTTGTTCAATATAAATTTGGGTCACATTATACACGTAGGAGAAACATTGGCTATTTAAACACTCATGATTTTTTTTTAACTCCAGTAACCTTAATTTATCAAAACGTATAACAAAAACTTCTGTTTTGGAGATAGTGTAGTATAATAGACTGGGTTTTGGCTTTGGAGTTAGACAGAGCTGAGTGAAATTGCACCTCTGCCACTGTTGTGTGGCCATGAGTAAATTAGTTAACCTCTCTAAACCTTGGCTTCCCCATCTGAAAAGGAAAATAAAAATCCCTCCCTTATGGGGCCAGAGTGGAGATTAAATCAGAGTATGTGTAAGTGCCTAGTAGTGTGTCTAGCACTTGATGAAGAAGAGTCAGGTCTTCCCCCATGACTTAAAAATAAATTGTATCATGTATTGTATTGACTAAAACCAAACACTCTCTATTTGTTTCAGAATTGTGACAGTGGCTGCTCAGGCCATCCCTGCTGCAGACTCCATTTTAGGGAGCAGTCTCTACTAACCCACCTGGATTAGCACCATTGGTTTAGAAGATGTGTGGCCTTCCCAAGATACCTGCTCACACCCCTCACCTGATTCTTTTCAACAACCTTGCAGACTGCTGTTCCAGAACCACCAACATGTGAGTTTTCAAGGCATTTTTACCCAAATGTCATCTCACTGTTTTTATAAGTTATCATCCACAGTGGCAAAACCAATTTCAGTGTGATGTTAGAAACTGAAATTTGTGTTCACGTACATTAGAAAAAATAAGCAATGTAAATGACGACATTTTTCTTGCAGGTATTTGAGACAAGCCCTTTTATTACAGGGCTTATATTTATATCTGACTGCAGAGAGAAATGAGACCAAATCTTGTTTGATAAACGGGCTTGAAATTGGTAGCCTCATACAAGTGCACAGGTCTTCACGCCTCAGCCCCTGCCCTGCAACAGCAAGTTTAAATGGAAGATAAAAAGGTTCTCTGAGGCTCCTCCTGCCTCTCACCTTGGCCATCACCCAAAGCTAAGAGCACAGACACTGAATCCTAGTGAGGAGGGTTATTAACGGTGAGAAGAGAACATTACTTAACTTTCTTGATCTCTAAAAAGAAAATAAAATTACCTGTTTTGCAGGGTTGTGACATTTAAAGTAAATGTTTGCTTAATAAGCATATAGGAGGCCATTGAGAAATGGCAAGCATTTTCTGCAGGCACAGGGAGTAGACATAGGAAACAGACAATCAGTTGACCTTTAAAAACCTGTGCTTGAATTTGAGCGAATGTGGAGCAACTGGAATTCTCGTGCACTGCTGGTGGGGTGTAAAATGGGATTGGCATTTTGGAAAACTCTTTGGCAGTTTCTAACAAAGTTGACTCTGCTCTTACTCTCTGATCCAGCAATAGTACTCCTAGACATTTACCCAAGAGAAATGAGTGTGTATGTCCTCAAAAAAGACATGTGCAAGAATATTCATGTGTGCTTTATTTATAATAGCTAAAAATTAAAACCAGACCAAATGTCCATCGACTGGTGAATGGATAGACAAATTATGCTATATCCACACATATTCACACAAAGGAATATGACTCAGCTATAAAGAAGAAGGAACGACTGAAACTTGCAGCAACGTGAGTGAATCTCAAAAACATTATGTCAAACAACAGGAGCCAGAAACAAAAGCATTCATACTATATAACCCCAACGTTCAAGACCATCGGTGCTACATGGCAAAACAGTGGTTCTGGGAGGATGGAGAGGAGGCATTGAGAGGAAAGGGGGCTGAAAGAAGTTTCTGGGGTGATGGGTATATCCTAAACATTGATCTGGGTGATGCTGCACAGAGAGCTACAAACTCATCAAGCTGTCAGTTGGTAAGTCAACTTCATGCTTGTCAATTACACCTTAAACACAGACTTAAGATTCCCTTTGTAGTCTTCATTCGAAGTTAAGCATTTCATGTCTCTCTGATATCAGATATATCCAGAAATTCAGCAGCTGTGATCGTATTTCTGTCCTGTCCCAGCAGGATGCTAGGCACTGTGATGGGACACACAAGGAATACAATAGTGTCACTTTCTTCTGGATTTTCCAATGTGATTACACAAAGTTTCTGACTTTCTGACTTGATGCTGAGAAAGAGATTAGAGGATATATATTTGCAGGTGTATGTTTTGTTCCAGCTGGTGTTTTGCCTAAGAACATGGGGAATCTGACATATATAAATCAGGGGAGCAGGAGCCAGAGACTCACCAGAGGGGACTTTTCTTCGTAAGGCAGTCCAATTGCAGACCCACTCCACCGGGGATGGCTGGGAATCCTCACATCATGGATCCTCCATCTGGGACTTGGATGGTTTTCCTAACACACCATTTCACTTTTTCTTCTGGCTTCAGAGAGTTTTAAAACATACTCATGAATTACTTACTTTTGTGGAACCTATTAAATTCAAAGTTTTTTCTCTTAGTAGAACCAGTAGATTAAAATTTGAGTCATTTCATGGTCTACAAAGACAGTGAAATGTTTACTTGAGTCAGCAAGACATGCTATTGTGTGTGTTCTTAAAGCAAAAACATATTTATTATGAATGAGAAATTGCTATCCGTAGGCAGAATGCTGGTAGTGGAGAGGGTGCTGGTTACCCTGACCTCCAAAAATGGGGCCATCAAACGCTGCCCACATGCTCTGGGTCTCAGAGCAGAGGTGAGTATTGACTTGGAGGACCTGGGTAAGCTTTTAGGATCAAAATCATCCTGCATTGAATTTAGCATAACTTGGGTACAAATACCTACCTCACAATTGCTCTCAGAAGGTAATGATTATTAATGACATCTACTATTTCTGAGTGACTACTGTGACTTGGGAAATGCATTGATCACTTTACAGGCATTGTATTATTTAATCCTTACAACAGCTCTGTGCAATTGGGCTCATTATTTTAGGGGCTAATATTTAGTGAACACTTAAGAAGTCCCAGGCATTTAATCTTTGCAACAATTTCATGAAGAGGGAACAATTATTCTGTCCCCTTAGCTGATGAGAAATTTGAGGTTTAAAAGGCCATGCAACTTGACTGAAGGTCACACAGCTGTGACCTGTGGAGGCCTCACTAAAACTGAGTTCAGTCTAACACCAGCATCTGAGCTCTTCACCCCCTCAACTCTGATCTCACAGACCAAGTTCGTGTCACCATCAGCGACAGAAAAGAGGAGCCAACTGGGGTTGTGCAGAGACCAGTTGCCTGGGCATGGGTATGGCAGGGGCTGGAGAAATCAGATGTAGCCACAGAGCCTGGGACTGGAGAAGGAGAAAAGAAATTAGCTCAACAAGCTCAATGGCCATGTGTATGTGTGCATTCATGCATGCATTGTGCATGTGTGTGTGTGTGCATGCATGCATTGTGCATGTGTGTGCATGTCTGCCTGTGTGCACACACACACTGGTTGTTGGGGGGTTATGACTGTGGAGGCGGTGATGTGCGTGGTGCTGGGGCGGGGAGGGCTCCACAGTTTCTGTCCTAATTTTGGAAACAGGTATTCTGTTTCCATGGTGGCTAGTGTCTCAGGGAAGAGTCTCGTGGTTTTCTTTCCAAGAGAATTAAAGTGCTTGGGGACAAAAACCGAAACCTTACTCTAGGTCCCTAAATTGCACAGGAAATTTTTTAACATGGCAATTTATTTTGAAATGTTGATAGTCTCTGCCTGGAATTATAAAAATATTTCTGTGCATATCATTAATTTTCCCAAATGGAGCCAGGAGGCCTTTGTGGCAGCCCCTGTCACTGCCTGCCCAAGGTCTCCACTCCAGGCACTCCTAACGAACACGTAGGCATGGCATGGGAGATGCTTGGCCTAAGGGTGTTCTGAGCCTGCACTGCCTGAGTGAGGGCTAGACCACAGATGCAAGGCAGGCCACACCCTCCAGGAGCAGCTCTCAACCAATGGTTGACAGGAGTGACCCCTGGCCCTCCCTTCATGGGGAACACAGAAGCAAGGTCTACACTTGCCCATGACTCTCCAGAGGGTGGCCAGTGGTCAACAACTGAAACTTTATCTCTTTCCTTTCCTTCACTTTCTCACACCCCTAGTCCCCCACCAGGGCTTCTTAGGATCAACTTCTAAATAAACTTGCTGCCCTGGAATGCTTGTTGCAGTTTTCAGCTTCTGATAGAAACAAACTAAGACAACATGCACTCAAGTCTTTGGGACTCGGCACCTGGATCAGTGGTTCCTTCTCACAGTGTGGGCACCAGCAGTGGTGAGAGTCACCTGGGAGCTAGTTAGAAATGCACATTCTCAGGCCCCACCCCAGACCTCTGGAATCAGAAATGCATGGTTGGGATCCAGCAACCTGTGTTTGAACAGCCCTCCAGACCATTCTGGTGCATCATAAATTTTTACCTGACTAGAGGTAAAATAACTATGTGCCTATTGCATGAACAAGAGTTTGAAGGAAGGAAAGAGGAATCTGCCTTAGTCATTGACTGGTCAGAGAGAACCACATGCTTCAGAACCTTCCTGGAGGTGTCTGAAGAGCCTTTCAGGCTGGAGAAGGTCAAGAAGTATCATAATTTGCCTCACATAATGACTTTTTCTGTGACTCAGCTGACTCCAAGCAAGCAGTGGAACTTCAATTCCAGATGACTGCACCGAAATGGTCAGTCTCTTTGACACTGCATTCATTTAACAAGGTTTCATCTTTGCTTAGGATTAAGTGACTGACAGTCAGGCTTGTGATCTGTATTAATTATCTTTTGAGGATTTGTGTTTTCTCTTGCCTAAGTACTAAGATCTTCCTTTGAGTCTAGAAGATAATGACTCTGCCATTCAGCAGGCTTGACCATGGCTCGGTATTGGAAGTGATCACAGTGCAGGTGCTTCAGTGACAGGCAGCAGGAATGCCCTGAGCATAGGAGGGAGGCTGTGCCAAATCTGTGACTCATGGTGGGTGCTCTTCATGTCTCCCTGGCCCACCGCCCATTGCTCCAGCTTCTCTACCATGTATCATTCCATCACATCCAGACGAAGAGGTCAGGATAGATGGCCTTGGCAGGTCTCAGAGTGGATGGAAAGGGTGGAAAGTAGACCCCAGAAGTGACTGAGATGTTGGAGAAAGAGATGAGGTAGGCAAGGCCATGGGGACTTCAGCAAGTGGTGAACCCTGAGCACTGCAATTCCTCGCCTGCCTTGCTCTCCCCGAGTAGAGGACTCCTCCTTCAGCACTGTTCTAAAGGCAAAATCAGTGGAACCTACAAGAAGAGGTCGCTCCGTGGAACCCTCAGGTAGAGGTCGCTCACCACACCAGGATGCACGCCTTGCAGAATGGGACGTTCAGACCTTGCCACCAAGTTGCGTAATGTTGGAGAGATCACTTTACTCTCTGAATCTCAGAATTGAGACCAGCAGTTCTCATCATGTTTTTGCAGATCTGTGATTGTTTACTCCCACTAATTCTCTCCTACAGAAGTTTCTTTATGAGGTAGCAGGGCAGGGAGCTCCCTGTGCAGGCAGCAAAGCCAGCAACCCTGGGCAAGCTTGAGAATCGGGTGTGTGGCTGTGGCCTTCTCTCTCCATGGCACGCTGCTCTGCTCTTTGCCATCCATCCACTGGCCTCAGACTATGCTCTGAGACCATCATGCTGGAATAGCCTTCTGATCCTGGGTCTTGTGTATCTCACAGACATCAGGGTTTATTAATGACATAGTCGGCTTGGTGGAGAGTGGCTCTCCCAAGCATCACTCTCTCTGGGACCGAGAGATGGAAGGACTCTCCTGAGTCCTTGCCCCTCTCCACAGACCCTTGCCCCTGCACTAATGGGATCATGGGAGGGAGCATTTTGCCTTTGGCCTTCTGACCCCCAGGGCCCACATTTGTCCATCAGTAATGCTAATGGAAGCCATAGCTTGGGGAAGGGCTGCAAATCACATGGGGTCGGTGACCTCACACTTTGCCTCTTTATAAGCAAAGCAAAGGGTAATAGATATTACAGGAGCTGGCTGAAGCCTAGACCTATTGTAGGGATATCCAAGGTTCTGTTTTAAATGGCTGTCAGGGAGGGCCCCCCAAATCTTCAGAGGTAACTTCTGTATATTCTTTCCTGGCCTTTCTTACAAGAAAGTGTGTCACTACAAACTCTGTGATCTTCAGGAAGAAGCAGCTTTGGAAACCTTAGGGCTCCTAGACTGCTCTGTGTTAACCCGAGAACTTGCCTACCTTGGAGTGACCAGGGCTGCCGGAGCCACTTCAGACATTTGTAATCACATCACCCTTCAGAGCAGATTCGGAGCAGCATGATGGCAGTCCACATTTTTATTTCAAATGGCAACTTTTGCCACACTAACTGCCACCAACTCATTACTTTTTGCTTTGGAATCATTCTAAATTTTGAAGTCCTTCGCTCAGCTGCTTTGTTTGACGCGGTGTCTGGAGCTACAAATGTGTCTTTCTGACAAGACCTTTTTCAATTTAATTTATTTAATTTATATTTATTTATTTATTTGGAGACGGAGTTTTGCTCTTGTCACCCAGGCTGGAGTGCAATGGCATGATCTCGGTTCACTGCAACCTCTGCCTCCCAGGTTCAAGTGATTCTCCTGCCTCAGCCTCCCGAGTAGCTGGGAGTTCAGGCACCCGCCACCACGCCCAGCTAATTTTTGTATTTTTAGTAGAGAACAGGTTTCACCATGTTGGCCAGGCTGGTCTCAAACTCCTGACCTCAGGTGATCCACCCGCCTCAGCATCCCAAAGTGTTGGGATTACAGGCATGAGCCATCGCACCCAGCCTGATAAGACATTTGGAAAATAATTGACATAAAACTGCTGTGGCCCTAAGAAATGCAGCACACGAGAAAGGAGCATACGATTGCCTCTGTCTTCAAAGACGGGCAAAGCAGGGGCTTCCACTTGTTGACCAGAGCATTATGCACAGTAATGTCATTGTATTCGCTTATCTATTATGTTCCAGGAAATTTCTTATGACAAAGGCTAAGCTAGTTATTCTATCAATACCCTTCAATGTCAGTGGAGCGCAGGCTATTGAGTCAGCCTGCCCAAGGTCAAGCCTTGCCCCACCGCTTAGGACAAGACACTTACTCTTCCTGTGCTTCAATTTCCTCATTAAAAGTTATAATGTTTGAATTCATTGTGTTTAGAGCACAATAAAATGAGAATTTCAAATTAGTGTAAGGAAATAATGCCAAAGGAAAAGGATCCCAGGATAATCAGTTAACTATTTAGGTAAAATATTTTTTAGTGTGAAACGTAAATAAAAAGAAAAATACATTAATAGACAAGTGAGTTAGAAGATAATTTAAATAAATGTTTGGAACACAAATATAAAATTTTTTGATAGACTTGAGGTGTAAAAAATTAACAATTGGAAGACAAAATTGAATGCCAAATGATAAACAACAAAAAAAATGCTTTCAATATAAATGTATAACAAATAGGTGCTATCCTTATAAAAAGAACTCTTAAGAGTAAGAAAACAGTGAGAAACAGTAAGAAAACAGTGAACACTCCAGTAGGAAATAGACAAAAGAACAGGAAATTCACAGTAGAAATGACATTAATTAGCTTGATTTAATCTTGCCACACTGTATACATTTATCAAAACATCACATTGTACCCCCAAAATGTACATAATTATAATTTTCCAATCAAAAAATATTAAAAATACATTTAAAATAAATTTAAAATAAAACAACAAAATCTGTGAAAAATATCAATTACAAAAAGCATCAGAAAAATGCAAATAAAAATATTCAATTACAAAAAGAATCAGACAAATGCAAATAAAAAATAAAAATGAGATTTCATTTTGTAATTATCCAATCTGCAATACTTATATAAAGCAATAATAACCTGTATTGATAAAGGTTTGGGAAAATAGATATTCTCATACATACCTGATAGGAGCATAAATTTAGTAAAGAAAAACTTCAGTTTCAGTACAATTTCAACAAATATTTGAGCATTTATTATTATGTGCCCAGCACTGGGGATGTAGCAATCAATAAGACTATAAAGAATCCTGCACTCCTTGGAGCTTTCAATTCATTTGTGAGAGGTTGAAGGGAGGGAGGAAATATATATATAGAGAGAGAAAAATTAGAACACGCTTCGTATATACTAGCTAACACTATAAAGATATTAATATTCAAATTTCACAGGCTTAATAGCACCCACCTGGGTAGCTGTAGAACTTCAGAGAGAACCTCCGTCCATACCCATCTCCATTCAGTTTCTTCAGACTTCCCTCAGGTTTTTGGAGGGGCGTTCCCAGGAAATTACTCACATATTCAGAAAAAAAAAATTTGTCAATATCCTTTCGTTCCTGTCTCTTTGTTGTCCTGTCCTTCCCCTAAATTAAGTGGGGCTGCACCAGTCTAACAATTATCCTGCACTGCATTCTCTGATACCCTCAAAGCCATAAAACAGTTCCAAGGGAGATTCTGCTTATGGCCTATCAGATTTCTTCCCAGGGTCAACCCTACAGGAGTTACAGAAGCAAGAGGAAGGTATGAATTCCAGACACTTTTTAAAAGGGAGGACACCCTGGGGTGACTGAAGGTTGTGTTGACCTAATGTATGAGAGAGGCAGGCGGCTGGTGGCCTCAGTGAGATGAGATAGTGAAGGAAGAGTTTGGTTTCCACCTTCACTCCTTCCCTGAGTTATCCTGAAACTAGCCTTGCTGCTCCTTCTCCAAGTCAACAGCAAAAGTCCAGTTCACTGGTACCAACAGGGTCCTGTCGGGGTGGCAAGTTGATGAAAAAACAGAAAATGGGGGGAAAATAATATCCATTACAACCCTCAGCTAAAATTCTAGAGAATAGTAACTTGATGGGGAGAAGAGTGGAAAAGCGAGGGGGATCAAAAAGACAAGAGAGCTTGTCCAAATACTTACTAATCAGTGGAAAGATAAAGATATTGCTGGCTTTAAAAAAAATCAATACATGTAAATAATCATGAACAGTTTTAGGTTACAGACTAAACACATAAGGGCAAAAAAGAAATGTTTAGCTTTAAACCAGCAGAAGAAAATTCAATTTATCTAAAGAAAATAGATAGAAGGAGAAAGCGAAAGCAAAATAGAGCAAATGTAAATGAACATGAAATAGAATTGCAAAACCAATTTCTAATATAATAGCAATCTGTGCAGTCATAAAAAAGAATGAGATCATGTCCTTTGCAGGGACATGGATGAAGCTGGGAACCATCTTTTTCAGCAAACTATCACAGGAACAGAAAACCAAACACCGTATGTTCTCACTCATAAGTGTGAGTTGAACAATGAGAACACATGGACACTGGGAGGGAACATCACACACCGGGGCATGTCAGGGGGTGGAGACAAGGGGAGGGAGAGCATTACAACAAACACCTAATGCATGTGTGGCTTAAAACCTAGATGACAGGGTGATAGATGCAGCAAACTACCATAGCACATGTATACCTATGTAACAAACCTGCATGTTCTGCACATATATCCCAGAACTTAAAGTGTAATAAAAAATAATCAATAAACGTAAATGGGTTAAACTTGCATATTAAAAGACAGAAATCTTCAGATTGGACTTAACAAGAACAAAAGTTAGAGTATATTGTCTAGAAGACAATGCTTTAAAAGAAGACAGAGAAAAGATGGGAAAATTGAAAAGAAGCAAATATGAAGCAAAAGTAATCAATATCTGACAGAGAATATAAGTGAAAAACATGAAAGGAACTCAGAGGTTTTCTGGTAGTCAGACAAAAGAAGAAGAAGAAAATACAGCACTCATATACACACATATACCTAAATGCAGCCTTAAACTATATCAAGTAACATTGACAGAACACCAGGAAGAAATGGATAAAGCAACAATTTTATTTTTCAGTGTTACAGAAAAACTATGTAAAAACTATGATAACCAAAAAATTCCATATGGTAAAAACATCAAGATTCAAAAAGCTCTAAGGAAATTCTCCAAATAAATACAAAAACATATCTCAGTTATAAGTGCTGAAAAACAAAACAAAACAAAACAAAAAAAAAAAAAACAAGAGAAAAATCTCTAAGTCATCTAGAGAAAAAAAGATATATTATTTTCAGAAGAACAACAGTAAAATCAACCCCTCACTTCTAATGGAAACCAAAAGAAGATGCAAGGTCATAATAAAGTATTGAAAGAAAATAGCTGGCTATCTGGAATTCTATATTCAGTGAAAATGTCCTACTCATTTTTTTTTTACAAAAAAATCCACAAAAGATTTGAGCAGACCTTTCTCAACAGGAGATACTTAAATGGTAAATAAGCAAATGAAAAAATGTTACAGACCACAGATCATCAGGAAAATGAAAACTGAAACCATAATAAGATACCACTACACACTGTCAAAGTGGATAATTATATATTTTAAATATCAAAACTAAGTGTGCTGAGGTTGTAGAACAATTAAAACTTTCAGTAATTTTGGTGGGAATATAGAATAATACAACCACTTTGGGTAAAGGTCTGATAGTTTATTTTTATAAAACTAAATAATAAATATAAATAAATAAACATAAATCCATGTCCCAGCCATTTCATGTCTAGGTATTTACCCGAAAGAAATGAAAACATATGTTCACCCAAAGTCTTGAACAACAATGTTCATAGCAGCTTTATTCATAAAAGCCAAAAAAACTGGACACAGCTCAAGTGTCCACCAATAAGAGAAAAGAAAAACAAATTCATATAACGGAATACTGATTGACAATAAAAAGTCACTAATTTCTACTGATACTTGCAAGAATCTCAAAAAACATTACACTACGTGAAAAAAGCTTTACACACAAAAAAAGTATATACCGTACGATTTCATTGCTACGATTTTTTTTCACTGTGGATAAGCTTTGTCCATTTGGATGTTCCTATAAATGGAGTTATCAACAGAATGACTGTTGACCTCTATTTAAAGATAGAAATGCTCAAGTATTGGGAAAGTATACTGATGTCTACAGTTTACTTTGAAATGCACCCAAAATGAGATAAATTAATGAACAGATAGAGAGATAGATGAATAGATATGTAAACTTTTATTGGGTAAATAAAATGTAAAATAGTAGTGACAGGATCTAGGTGGGGGTTATGTAAGTGTTAACTATATTTCTAAAAATTTTCTGTATGTCTGGAAATTTTTATATTTATATTATTGAAAAGCTATAATATGGTGAAGATTGCTTAACTTTACTAAAAGCTATAGGAGATTTTATTATTAAATGCAAAGATATTCCATGCTTTGTCATGATATGACAAAGGATATAATATGAGGATGTAATTATATGAGGATGTAAATTCTCCCTCAACTTAATCTACAGATTAAATGTAATCTTAATAAAAATTCCAGGTGTATTTTTTAACTCAATAAGCTTAGATTAAATTTTCTATGGAAGAACAAATATCCAAGAGTAACTAACTCAACTTTGAAGAGTAAAGAGTGAGAATTTGTCTAGCAGATTTCTTAAGAGATTATAAAGCCACAGTGATAATAGCATGCAATATTGATGCAAGAACAGACAGACTGGCCAAAATGTGGAGCTTAGAGACAGATCCAGATACACCCATGGCTCCATCATAGACGGCAGTTGTAGCCTCATAAATCCCCTGGGAAAGGATGAGTTGTTTAGTACAGCGGTCCCCAACATTTTTGGCACCAGGGACCAGTTTCACATGAGGCAATTTTTCCAGACTGGGAGTAGTGGGGAGGATGGTTTCGGGATGATTCAAGTGCATTACATTTTTTGTTCATTTTATTTCTATTATTGTTACATTGTAATAGATAATGAAATAATTATACAGCCTACCCCAATGTAGAGTCAGCGGGATCCCTGAGCTTGTTTCCCTGCAACTAGATGGTCCCATCTGGAGGTGATGGGAGAGTGACAGATCCTCAGGCGTTAGATTCTCATAAGGAGCGCGCACAACTTGGACCCCCCACGTGGGCAGCTCACAATAGGGTGTGTTCTCCTAAGAGAATCTAATACCACTGCTGATCTGATGTGAGGCAGAGCCCAGGTGGTAATATTGAGGATCGACTGTAAATAGAGATGAAGCTTCGCTTGCTCGCCCATCGCTCAGTTCCTGCTGTGCGGCTCAGTTCTCAACAGGCCACAGACCAGTACCAGCCCGTGGCCCTGGCAGCTGAGGACCCCTTGTTTAGTGGATGATGTTTGTGATGCTGACTCATTAACAGGGGAAAAAGGAAACCGAATTCCTCCCTGACACCATATACAAAATGAATACTAGATAGATTAGATGTGAAACATGAAAGCTATAGTGTTATCAGAAGACAATGCAGAAGACTGTCTTTGTGACCTAAGGACAGGGAAGGGCTTCTTAGAGAACTTCAAACCTTGAACAAACACATCCAGGTCTCTTCATTTCCTACTTTTCTGTTTCTGCCCCAGTGCCCTGTGATCAAAACTTCTCTCCAATCATATCAGCTCATGAAAGTAGATACTGGAGAGTTGGATGCCATCATTTCAGTAATCCCAGTTTATAATCAGCTAAACCACTCTGCCCTCATATATATATATTTTATCTCTGTCTCTCTTTCTCTCTCTCTCTCTCTATATATGTGTATGTATATATGTGTACATATAGGTACATATAGCGATATGGACACAGGGAGTCATATATATTTATATATGTAAGTATATTGTATATAATATATAAATATTTATTTCTTATATATTAATATAAACATATATATGGAAATATATATGTGTGTGTGTATGTGTATATATATATACACACATTTAAAACCAGAATGTCAACATTATATATGAAAATCATAGTATCTTAAATTTTAAAAACACTGGAAGGACAAACACCAGAATGTGAGCAACAGATCTGTTTTTTCAGTGGTAAGATTATGTACTGTTTGGCTGGGCATGGTGGCTCACGCCTGTGATCTCAGCACTTTGGGAGGCCAAGGCAGGCAGATGACTTGAGCCCAGAAGTTCGAAACCAGACTGGGCAATATAGTGAGATCTTGTCTCTTATTTTTTTTAAAATAAGTTAGAAAATGATAATAATAAATAAATAAAAAGATTATGTATTGTTTGATTTTGCTTGTGTGCTTTTATGTAGCTAATAAATTTTTGGCAGTGATCAGATAGTACCTTTGTAATTATGAGGAAAAACTTACATCCCCAAATGGCCAGGTAAAATGGGAACATTGCTTTTGGTGGGCGGGTGACAGCACTGTCCTAAAGGAAAAGAGGAGGTGTTAACAGGCTGCACCCACCAAAATAAAACACTGGGCTGCAAGTTCTTTTGTATTTGCCACACTCCTGAACATCATGTTGAACACTCAATATACGTGGATGGACTTGACTTGTTTGACCCTGAAATCACACATACTAGGACTGCAAAAGAGAGAGCCTGCCTGGAAGTGTGTACTTTTATTTGTAAAGTCTAGCTGATACACCTGTATGCATACCACACACATGCTTCCTTCTCTGGATTCTGGACAGCCTGTGAATCTGTCCTGGTGATGCACTGAACCCCCAAGGGTTGCTGGGACTCCTTTCTCCACAAACATCTCATTCTGCCAGTTTGTCTCTACCTGGGAGTAGAAGGAGTTTAGTTTACTGCTTTAAAAATATCCCTCTACTTGGATGATCTCTCCCTTAAAAATATATACACATGTGTTTCTATCAAAAAAATTAAATGTCAATTGTTGATTTTCAACTCTAAGATACTTATATTTTAAAAGATCCTTGTTATCAGATTTGAAATCGGACAAGTAACTTCTAAATCAATGATTATGTGGTTAATATTGGTATAAAAAATGCACCATCTTAAGGATGAGGTCCATTAGCTCTGGAGGTTAGATGAATGAAGATCAATCTATATACTGATGCCATTTTTTTACATTATTGGCTCTTTTTAAAAAGTTAGGATTGGTATCCTTATGAATCTGCCTTTTGGAAGTGGAATCTGAAGAGATGCTTTGTATATATGGAGAGGTGTAGAGAACCAAAAGGGGAATTACTGGATTTGCAAAGTTAGGATGCTTTTTGCAAGACAGAATCTCTCTCTATATTAGTCAAGCGTGTTTTTAGCATCTATTTTTAAACAAGCACTGTACCAGACTCCGGTGTTTCAGGAACAGCCACATCCTGTCTTCTTTTATCTTTTGCCTCCCTCTTCCTTTCCCTTCCTCGTTCCATCTCTCTCTTCTTCTATTTCTATCCTTCTGCAATTATTTAACTAAGAAACTTCCACATGCTTAGCAATCTGCTACCTATTTTATCTGTTTTGAAGATATAAAGAATGATTCTTCCCCTGCTTCCAAGGACATGGAATCTGGTTAAAATGCCCATGGTTCTGCACTCGCACATCAAAAGTTAAAACCTAATATAAGTGCAACATAAAAACTTGATGGCATTAGGTAACAAAATAGAACAGATGTTACAAGGTAGTAGTATAAAATAGAAATGAAATAGATGGCCTATAGACAGTGGGAGAATTGGGAGATCAGTCAGCTGGAGGAAGCTTTCCACTGTTCCAGCCAGTTAAACAAAGTGAACATCACAGAACACCTGGTAAGAGACAGAAATGGTGTGTGTGTGAAATGAATCGCACTGATCCTTGGGCAGACTTAGATCTTAGATGGAGTATGAATGGTGGTTACTTGGCATGGTGGCAGTGAATGGGGAAGGCACGTGCTACAGCTGGGAAAAGAGCATGCTGATCTGACTGGAACACAAGCTCCTGCGGGGCAATGCGGGACAAAGGCAGGTTTGCCGTCTGCCTCCTTTGTCTCAGGGAATGCGAATTAGAAATTGGACAGGAGCCCAGAGGAGTGTGCTGGACAACTCATTTTTAATATTGCATCATATTTAAATATGCCAAACAATGTTCCCAGAGTGTTCATAACTAACTCTTTCCCTGAACCCAACTTACTTGGCTATCAGAATTAAGAGGAAGATAAATTCTCGAGGGGTCTGTCTTGGGAGAATGATGCAGCAGGCAAGGTCTATTTCACTGGGTGTCTATTGGATTCACAATTTAAACAGCACCAGTCACAGAATCCATGTTTTAATTTAATAATATGCTTTAGATCATTTTTCCATGTTGATATAAATTGAAAACAGCAAGTAGCTTACAGTAAGTATGGGACAATATATTTTCTCCATGTCTGTACCATAAGCCTTTTATATTTTATTTTATTTTATTTTTTGAGATGGAGTCTCACTCTTTCACCCAGACTGGAGTGCAGTGGTGCTATCTTGGCTCACTGCAACCTCTGTCTCCCAGGTTCAAGTCATTCTCCTGCCTCACCCTCCTGAGTAGCTGGGATTACAGGTGTGTGCCACCACACCCAGCTAAGTTTTTGTATTTTTAGCAGAGACAGGGTTTCACCATATTGGTGAGGCTGGTGTTGAACTCCTGACCTCGTGATCCGCCCACCTTGGCCTCCCAAAGTGCTGGGATTACAGGCGTGAGCCAGTGCACCTAGCCAAGCCTTTTATTCTAGAAAATCGAGGGTAATTTGTAGAAGGTGTTAAGCAACTACAACTGTTTAAAGAAGCTTACTAAATTAAAAAAAAAACATATATGTGTCCTATCTGACCTATTTTAATAATGTAAAGCGGTCTTGCATTACACGTCTAATTGTCTTAATGAACTTTAGGCAGTCATATTAAAAGTATCTAGAGACTTACTTAGAATATTTTATGCTTTTTTTTTTTTTTTTTTTTTTTTCAGATGGAGTCTCACTCTGTTGCCCAGGCTGGAGGTGGCATGATCTTGGCTCACTGCAACCTTTGCCTCCCAGGTTTAAGCAGTCCTCCTGCCTCAGTGCCCCCCAGTAGCTGGGATTACAGGCATGTGCCAGCATGCCCAGCTTATTTTTGTATTTTTAGTAGAGACGGGGAGTCGCTATGTTGGCCAGGCGGGTCTCAAACCCCTGAACTCAGGTGATCCACCCACCTCAGCCTCCCAAAGTGCTGGGACTACAGGTGTGAGCCACCGTGCCTGGCCCTAGAATATTTTATGCTTTTTAAGTAAGCTGAAAAGTCAAGCACAAAATTACTATTGGAAATGTTCAAGTAAGTTGCATAGAACCCACTGGATATCGGTAAGTGGCCTTCAAAGTGCATGTGTAAGTAAGAAGGTGTGACAGCTTTGCAAAGACAGGACAACACCATGAACTTGTAAGTAGACAGCAAGCTGAGACTGTCCTGATCTGCACTGACAAAACTTTCCACACCCAGTTAAATTCCTTGGAATAGGAACAGCAAATGCCTTAGCCATGGAGGATATTGCTGGTCAATCATGGCACTGTTTTTGCTGAGTCTGAAGGCAGCTTCAGAAGTCTTCTCAACACAGTGCTGCAACAGACAATACCCACTGACAAGGGACAGAAATTGTGTGTGATTTCTGACACAGATCCATACCTGCATTATACAGATAGTACATTGGCAGATTAAAGAATAAATAAAAGAACTAAATTAACCCTCTGAAAGATGGCATACTGAGTCTGGTGTTACTCATGTCTTCTTTCATATGCCATCTAACAACTACCTGAAGAGGACCTATGTGGTGCTGGGAACACAGAAATGAAGAAGAAAGACTGAGTACCCACGCTCTTGAAGCTTATGTTCTAATATAAGAATTCTATCATTCTCAACATACACACATAATTGTAAATGAAATAATGTCAATATTTAATAGTTAAGATGGTATGGAAGATGTGCCTATGGGGAATGAAGGAGCAGTAAGGAGAGTTTAACCTATTTGTAGGTCATTTTAGGTCAAGAATGGTCAAAAATCAGTGATTTCATACTGTTTAACACATTGTTTAAGAAAGTGGTCAATGTGGCAAACCAAATCCAGCAGCACAACAAAAAGCTAATCTACCACGATCAAGCAGGCTTCATCCCTCGGATGCAAACTTGGTTCAACATATGCAAATCAATAAATGTGGTTCATCATATAAGAAGAACTAAAGACAAAAACCACATGATTATCTCAATAGATGCAGAAAAGGCCTTAGATAACATTCAACATTCCTTAATGTTAAAAACTCTCAATAAACAAAGTATTGAATGAACATACCTCAAAATAATATGAACCATATATGACAAACTCACAGCCAATACCACACTGAATGGGCAAAAGCTGGAAGCATTCCCCTTGAAAACCGCCACAGTACAAGAATGTCCTCTCTCATCACTCCTGTTCAACATAGTATTAGAAATTCTGGCCAGGGCAATCAAGCAAGAGAAAGATGTAAAGGATTCCCAGGACTTTGGGAGGCTGAGGCGGGTAGATCACTTGAGGTCAGGAGTTCAAGACCAGCCTGGCCAACATGGTGAAACCCCATCTCTACTAAAAATACAAAAATTAACTGGGCATGGTGGCGGGTGCCTGTATTCCCAGCTACTCGGGAGGCTGAGGCAGGAGAATTGTTTGAACCCAGGAAGTGTAGGTTGCAGTGAGCTGAGGTCGCACCACTGCACTCCAGCCTGGGCGACAGAGTGAGACTCTGCCTCTGCCTGCCCTCCACCACCCCTGCCCCCCGCAAAAATAAAGGGTATCCAAATAGGTGGAGAGGAAGTCAAGTTATCTTTGTTTGCAGATGACATGATCCTATATCTAGAAAACCCCATTGTCTTGGTCCAAAAGCCTTTTAAGCTGATAAGCAACTTTAGCAAAGTCTTAGGATACAAAATCAACGGGCAAAAACAGCTGGCATTCCTATACACCAAAAACAGTCAAGCAGAGAGCCAAATCGTGAATTAACTCCCATTCACAATTGCTACAAAAAGAATAAATAACCTAGGAATACAATTAACAAGAGAAGTGAAGGACCTCTTCAAAAAGAAATATAAACCACTGCTCAAAGAAGTCAGAGAGGATAGAAACAAATGGAAAAACATTACATGCTCATGGATAGGAAGAATCAGTATCATGAAAATGACCATACTACCCAAAGTAATTTATAGATTTAGTGCTATTCCCATTAAACTACCATTGATAATCTTCACAAAATTAGAGAAAACTATTTTAAAATTCAATGGAACCAAAAAAGAGCCAGAATAGCCAAGACATTCCTAAGCAAAAAGAACAAAGCTATAGACATCATGCTACAGACTTCAAACTATACTATAAGGCTACAGTAACCAAAACAGCATGGTATTGGTACAAGAACAGACATACAGACCAATGGAACAAAGTAGAGAACTAAGAAATAAGACTACACACCTACAAACATCTGATCTTTAACAAACCTGACAAAAACAAGCAATGGGGAAAGGATTCCCTTTTTAATAAATGGTGGTAGTCAGTTCTCCCAGTACCATTTATCAAGTAGGGAATCCTTTGCAACCTATACCACGTACAAAAATGAAGTCAAGATGGATTAAAGACTTAAATGTAAAACCCAAAACTATAAAGACCCTAGAAGAAAATCTCGGCAATACCATTCAAGACACAGGTGTGGGCAAATATTTCGTGATGAAAACACCAAAAGCAATTGCAACCAACACAAAAATTGACAAATGAGATCTAATAAAACTAAAGTGTTTCTGCACAGCAAAAGAAACTACTGTCCAAGTCAACAGACAACATACAGAATGGGAGAAAATTTTTGCAATCTATTTGTTTGACAAAGGTCTAATATCCAGAGTCTGCAAGGAACTAAAACAAATCTACAAGAAAAAAACAACCCCATTAAAAAGTGGGCAAAGGATTTGAATAGACATCTCTCAGAAGAAGACATACATGCAACCAACAAACATATGAAAAAAAACTCAACTTCACTGATCATTAGAGAAATGCAAATGAGAACCACAATAAGATACCCTCTCATGCTAGTCAGAATGGCAGTTATTAAAAAGTCAAAAAAAAAAAAAAAAACAGATGCTGGCAAGGTAATAGAGAAAAAGGAACACTTTTACACTGTTGGCAGGGGTATAAATTAGTTCAACCATTGTGGAAAACAGTGTTGCGATTCCTCAAAAACCTAGAGGCAGAAATACCATTTGACCCATTAATCCCATTAGTTGGTATATACCCAAAGGAATACACATCATGCTATTATAAAGATACATGCACACATATGTTCACTGCAGCACTATTCACAATAGCAAAGACATAGAATCAACCTAAATGCCCATGAACAATAGACTGGATAAAGAAAATGTGGTACATATACACCAAGGAATACTATGCAGTCATAAAAAGGAATGAGATCATGTCCTTTGCAGGCACATGGATGGAATTGGAAGCCATCATCCTCAGCCAATTAATGCAAGAACAGAAAACCAAACACCACAAGTTCTCACTTGTAAGTGGGAACTGAATAAATGGATGATTATGAGAACACATGGACACATGGAGGGGAGCAACACACATGGGGCCTGTGGGGTGGGGGGTTGGGGAGGGAGAGTATCAGGAAGAATAGCTGATGAATGCCGGGCTTAATACATTGGTGATGGGATGATCTGTGCAGCAAATCACCATGGCACATGTTTACCTATGTAACAAACCTGTGCATCCAGCATATGTACCCCTGAACTTAAATGTTGAAGAAAAAATAAAAAGAAGGTGGTCAGTGTTTACCCTCCGTAAGGAGGTGACACCTGAACTAATTTTCTAATAATAAGAAGACCCAGGCATGTAAAACGACCCAAAATAGAGTAATCTAGGCAAGACAAGTGTGGAGATGATGAGGCAGGAACACACAGCATTGAGAGGCAGATGGGCCAAATGACTGAGTTACAGAGTACCAAAGAGAGCTGAGTAGGAGACACAGTTGACTAGATGGATAGAGGCAAGGCCTCTGCAGTTGTGATGGTTAATGCTGAGCATCAACTCGATTGGATTGAAGGATACAAAGTATTGATCCTGGGTGTGTCTGTGTGGGTGTTGCCAAAAGAGTTTCACATTTGAGTCAGTGGGCTGGGGAAGACAGATCCACCCTTATTCTGGTGGGGACAATCTAATCATCTTCCAGGGAATATAAAGCAGGCAGAAAAACGAGAAAAGGAGAGACAGGCCTAGCCTCCCAGGCTACATCTTTCTCCTGTGTTGGATCCTTCCTCTCCTTGAACATCAGACGAACATCAGACTCCAAGTTCTTCAGGTTTGGGACTCAGACTGGCTCTTCTTACTCCCCAGCTTGCAGACAGCCTATTTTGGGACCTTGTGATCCTATAAGTTAATACTTAATAGACTCCCCTTTATATATAATATATGTATATATCATATTAGTTCTGTTCCTCTAAGAGAATCCTAATACAGCAGTCTTAGGTAAGGGGTATGAACTTTCTTTTAGGTACATTGGAGGTTTTAAATGAGAGAGTCAAATGATTTGATAAAAAATTATTAAAGATGGCCCTGGCTGCTGTATGAGGAATAGATTTTTAAAAGCAAGGAAGCAGGAAGATGGTTCAGAAGAGTACTGAAGAATTCCAGGCCAGGGATGACAGTGGCTTGAACTAGGAAGGTAATGGAGAGGCAGGTGAGGCTGGCTGGATTCAGGGTGCATTTTGACAATAGAGCTGACCAGTCTCATGATAGTAACGGTAAAAAATTTTAATAGGAATAAGCATAAGCAAAACCCATAAACAATTAATTGTTCATCAAATACTTGATATATTCCAGGTCTGTTGCTAAGCATTTTGCACATATTTATTGTAATTTATCCAAAAATCCTATAAAGTAGGTAACTATTATTCGTTATACTCAGCAGTTGAGGAAACAACTCAGAAAAATTACTTATCTTGTCCAAAAACATATGGTAACTAAGTGATGAAACTGGAATTCAACATAAATGTGTGTGATCAAAGGCAGAAGTTCCAGACTATTCTAAGTCCTCAGCATCAAATCAGAAGCCTACGAGGTGTTTATCATATGTAAAAAACACACAAGTGGGGAGAATGAAGTCAGATAAATTTTCGTAGAAGGCACTCCAGAAGTGAAGAAGGGTTGGAGGGAAGGATGGTAGCATTGGGAAATAAAGCAAGAGCTTTAGCAAAGTCCTCCTTCATTCTACCAGCTAATGAGAATGGAACCCTGAAGCAAGTGTGGAACTGAAACAAGTGTGGTTCTTGAAGCTTACAACCTTTGATCTGCTGGTTCCTGGTTCAATGATAGCTAACTAAGCATCAAGTTGTTTCTTTTCTTTATCAATTCTTTCCTACCCTATAAATATGCATTGATTTGCTAATCAAGCAAACATATACTACATTCAGATACAGCCTCTTACCCTACCATCTACTGACCCATTTTCTATAAGACTTAAACTTACGCAGACATGACATTTAGTCTTCTCCTTACTTTCACCAGGGTTGGCAGGAAAGCATACTAAAATTTAAAGGAAGACCACAAACACCACCAACAACATCCTATAATATATCCCATTGATTTGCCTTCAATCCCTTTTTGCCACTGTACAGTTCCAGGGGGTTGGACCCAGGCTTATTCTGGGTGAACATGCTCCTTTATTCAACAGGAGGAATATGTTGAGTTTAAGTGAGTTTGCAACAAGAGATAGAAACAAGAAAAAAGATCACTTGAAATAGGTAGCATGGTTGCAGTGTTTAGTGGAGCCAAGTTATCAAAGAGAACACTTAGTTTTGCATTAAAAAAAGGAAAAAAAAAGGAAAGGCTCTTCTTTATCAGAGGCTTTAGGCCTCCTGATGGGTGGCAGGGCTACAGAGGGTGAGAGATGCTGAAAACACAGCAGTGGCTGAATATGCAAGAAGCCCAGACCTGCCCACAGTGCAGAGAAGACTGCAAGACCCTCTCCCTACCTTCTCTGTAGTAGTTTCATCTTTGGATTTAAAGGACACGTTCTAGTCAGTTCTTAATCCATAGCTGGCTTATCTCCTGTATGAGTGAGCTACTGTCACCTATTCTGCACTAGTCAGGAGCTGACAGTAGGATCTGCCTTGGAGGGGAGACTAAGCGGAGCTGGGGTTAGTACCTGAGCATATGTACATGGCTGTATCCCATAGTCTAAGAGTCATGTGTCAGGCTATCTCCTTGAGTAATAGCTGCCTTTGTCCTTCAAGAAGAGTGACATTCAGCAGTGATATATACATGTAACTGAATATAACCCTTCTTTTAACATTTATTTGCAAACCTAGTGCCACTCTGTTGGGACTAGGGAGAACTGTTTTGTTAAATTGCTTCTCTGTTGGTGTTTCTGATAAATCTGACTTCATATGAAAAATAATGTGATCACCAAACTGTGTCTTCCTGTCAAGACTCCAGATTCCATGCCAGTTTTATACGTTCACCTCAGACAGCAAAATTAATTAACTCACAGCATTCAAAGATCTGGGAACTTGATGAGTCAAGGGTCACGGAGAACTCAAGAAAACCTTGATTATAATGAAATATTAACAGCTAGAGATACATCTGAACAGGAAAGATCAGTGTGACACTGCAGAGGCTCATTCTCTAATTGCCTATTGGAGCAGCAAAATGTTCCATAAATGAAAATGGCAGCACACAGACGTGATACCGGGAATGTTGCTTCTAAAAGCAACTGCAAGGTGCAAGGCCACAGAGGCTGTTAAGCAACATGGGTTTTTACCTCTGTCCTATTGCTGACTGAGGGACTTGGGCAAGTCACTTATCCACTCAGCATCAGCTTCTTCATGTATAGGAACATGCATAAGTCAGTCTAGTGATATGCAACCATCAATTACAATCATATTGCAGCAAGACATTGACCTTTCTATGCTAGGTTGTAGGAGCTTGCGAATAATGCAGCTTCTTTTTCAGTTGTCTGTGATTTTTACAAAATCAAAAAGAACAGTTTAGTCTGAATCACAGAAGAATGTGCCTTCCCTCAATTGAGGAAGAATTGAAACGGAGGTGGCACCATAACATTAATCCCAAACAAAGTCTCTTCATGCATGTCATCAAGACCAATTTGCCCCCTACTTTTGTAGTGATGGGGGAGAGGGCTGCAGTGAGATCAGCGGTAGCAACTGATTCCTGAATAAACCTAGGTACCCACTTATAGGCCTGGAGTCAGCTCTGATGTGTAGTGACAGAAATTCATGAGGCTTATGGTAAACATGTACTGCTTCTAATGGAAAGATGTTATTTTCATAACAATGCTCAGCTTGTTGCAAAGTCTCTGAATAACATGGACCATTCTAATAAAGCTTGCTAGGTGGCTCTGCACAGCAGCCCTGCAGAAGCTCCACAGGACTCAGTTCTAGATGGAATGCTATATGCTCCGTCAGGGTAGGCTAACTGCTGAAATAAGTGACCCTCAGACCTCAGTGGCTTTGTCCACAAAGGGCCTCTTGCTACCTCCCTTCACAGCATTTCATCAGTTGGGTCTTGTGATGCTCCGTTAGAGGATCCAGCCTGCTCTCCTCTCATGGCTCCACCATCACCTAGGACGGGGCTTCTCAAACTCAGTCCTATTGAGCTGGATAATTCTTTGTTGTGAGGGGGCTGTCCTGTGGATTGTAGAATGTTTAACAGCATCCCTGGGCTCCACCTACTGGATGCCAGTAACGCCTCTTAGTTATGACAACCAGAAATGTCTCCAGACATTGTGAAATGTCATTTGAAGGTAAAAAACACCTCCTGAACTCCTCTGCTATGGGTTAACAGCCATTGCCCTAGGACTTGGGTGTCCTCCACTGAGTCCTCCCTCTATATCTGGGCAGCACATAAAGGAAAAGAGAGAAGGCACATCAACTAGCAGATGCCTCAACCCTGCAGTGACACATCACGTGGGCTCACATTTCACTGATGAAAAACTCTTCACCTAGAATCAAGGAGGCTGGGAAATGTATTTCAGCTGAATGCTCAGGAAGAAAAGGAGAACTGAAATCTCACGGGTGCTAGCCGTCTCTGCCACAGACCACACACAAGCAAGAAATGCAGACACTGAATAGGCATGTGAGACAGGGAGAATGTTATTAACAAGCAAGTCTCCCAAGATTTCTCTGCACCATGGTCCTTGTTCATTCCGTTCCTTCCCTCCCCATCCCTCTCTTTTTAAAAAATAAATTGTATTGTGTACATTTAAGGTATGCAACATGATGTTATGGGATACATATAAATAGTAAAATGGCTACTGTAGTAAAACAAATGATCATATTTATCATCTCACATAGTGACCCTTTTTTGCTTTTG
Organism: Rhinopithecus roxellana; assembly: GCF_007565055.1. Classification (NCBI taxonomy): domain Eukaryota; kingdom Metazoa; phylum Chordata; class Mammalia; order Primates; family Cercopithecidae; genus Rhinopithecus; species Rhinopithecus roxellana. Next base: position 12,604,015 of record NC_044569.1, read on the forward strand.
TGGCAAGAGCAGTTAAAATCTGCTCATTTAGCATGAATCCCAAATATGGTACAATTCTACAGCTGTAGTCTTCATGTTATACATTGAATCTCTAGACTTGTTCATCCTACATATCAGCTACTTTGTATCCTCTGACCTGTATCTTTCCATTTCCACTCCACCCATTCCGTCCCTGGTAACCACTGTTTTGTTCTCTCTCTGTGTATTTGATTTTTTTTTTTTTTTTTTAGATTCCACATATGAGTGAGATCATTCAATATTTTTCTTTGGGTCTGGCTTATTTCACTTAACATAATGTCCTCCAGATTCATCCATGTTGTGACAAATGGAAATGTCTTGTTCTTTTTTAGAGCTGAATTATTCTGTTGTATATATATACATACCAAAGTTTCTTTATCAAGTCATTCCTCAATGGACAGTTAGCTTGTTTCCATCTCTTAGCTATCGTGAATAATGCTGCAGTAAACATGGGAGTGTAGGTATCTTTACAAGGTGATGATTTCATCTCCCATTGCTGAGTCATATAGTAATCTCAGTTTTAATTTCTTCAGGAACCTCCTCATTAGTACAGTGGTAAGTAATGCCGCCTGTCCCCATCCCTTTCAAGAAGGGTTCCCTCTCAGCCAACTGGTTTCTTCATCCTTCTAGGTGCAGAATTAAGGGACAAGAAAAGAGGTTAAAGGGAGACATAGGCAATCTAGGGCTGTGGAAGAAGTTTTAGGTTGAGCAGCTTTTCAGAAAGTATGAGGGAGAAAGAGTTGGAAGTACCATGGAATGTGAAGAAAGTAGATGTGAGAGAAAAAAAGAAGGAATTTTAAAATGTGATCACTTCTTGATATTCGAGAAAAACAAATTTAATTCATGTTGAAATTACTCTTTAGTTACTGGACTATGTTCCCTTGGCCACAACACCTCATGGGTATGCCTTCAATAGGGTTGCAAATCATTAGGATTCAGGTGTATGTAAGGACGGAAAGAGTTATAGCAGTTAAGTAGAGAAATAAAAATAGGGAAGGCTTGGTCCACGACTAGAAGAACATCCATTTCCCTACAGTTACTGGGCTGAAAGGAACCCAGGCATGTGGGGGCCAACAGGCAAGGGCCCTTGTTGGAAAGCGAAGTGGAGTTTTGGTTGTCAAGTTGGATGTATGCACAGAATCTAGGAGGTCAAGTAGGCTAATACCTCTCAAACTTTCAGATGCATGTAATATGAATCCGCAGAGGATCTCCTTAAAACAAAGATTTGGATTCAGTGTGTTTGGGATGGGCCTGAGGATCTGCATTTTGAATGAGCTCCGGGATGATGCTGAGGCAGCTGGCCCAGGAACCACACTGGAGTGGTGAGGAAGTCGGACGACAGATGAATTCAGTTTATAGGAATGAGGCAGATCCTCGTGAAAGAAGTCATTTGTCCAAGTAGACTCAGAAACTTTGATATCTTTCAGAACTAGAAGGAATCTCAGTTCTTTAAACAATTTCTGTCTGTGTTAAAGGTGGTTCCAAGGTTTATGAACATCTGAGCTACAAGATATTCCAAGGTGAAAGGGAAGGGAAAGGGAGTTGAGTGCCGAGTCTCATGGTAAACCGGAGAGCAGTGGAAAGCGACACAGCTTTTTTATGAATAAATGCTGGAATGACGTGTTCTCACATTTCCTCTTTCCCAGCAACAAGTGCTATATGCCTTTAGTGCAAGATGGCACTGCTCCTGAATATACCCATCTGCTTCCAAGCCTTTATGACTTGAGTACTCACCAAGCTATATGAGCCCCTGACAAACAATGAATACTTGATATACCTAAACTTCTACCTCAAAATCTCAAGTCACTGTGACCTGAACCTTTGAAAATTTGCCATTGGAGAAAAAAAAAAACTCTGCACTCCATCATTAATACCTTTAGCCATTGCAAGAATTTCTCATGGTTGGCATTTTTAATGAACAATTATGGCTATTTGCTCATGTTTAACCTTTCCTTTATTAATAAAAACATTAGCGCCAGATTCTATTTAGTTCCAAAGCAATTATAAAACAGTTAAACACTGTTCTCCTACGGATGTTTTCCCAAATGTACTCTGAAATTGTCCATACTCAGAACTATTATGAGAATTTCAATCATAAATATTATACTTTCTAACAGGCCAGCTCTTTATTTGCCTTTCAATATCAGGGGGGATGATTCCTATTCCCTCCTCCTGGGTTGATAACTGATCCATTTGTCGTGAAGATAAATTGCAATTATTTTTGTCTGTATACCCTTATTACTATGCAAATTTCTCTCTTATTTATTTTCAGGCGGTGACAATTGCCTGGACAACCCAGATGAGATAATATCATTGCCACTCACCAGAACTGAGTGATGTTAAAAATGTGTCTTGTAAAAGCAACAAAATAAAATCAACAGAATAAAAAAGGCAAAATCTTAGAAAGCCCTATTAAAAAATGGGAATTCTATGCATAGGTGCTTTGTTGAAAAATGAAAGGTAGCTCCAGTATGAGTGATTAGAGACTTTGGGAGCAGAACAGCTTCTCTTTGTACTCTGAGAATATTCCCGCCTTGTTCCATTAACAGAATCCAGAGGTTCCAACAGCTACAGAGGAGGAAGGAACCCACAGCAGCCTATGTTAACTAGTTCAGCTTCTATGCGTGTCTCCTTTGAATGTCTCGGAAGATACACATTTGTGGTGGTGCTGTCACAGGGAGAACCCCAAAACTGGGTTCTTGGCTTCTCATAGGAAAAATTTCATGTGTTGGTGGACAGAGTGAAGTGAAAGCAAGTTTATTAAGAAAGTAAAGGAATAAAAAGGTGGCTGCTGTGTAGGCAGAGCTGCCCGAGGGCTACTGGTTGGTTACTTTTATGGTTATTTATTGATTATATGCTAACCACGGGGTAGATTATTCATGAGTTTTCTGGGAAAAAGAAGGCAATTCCTGGAACTGAGGGTTTCTCCTCCTTTCACACCACCTAGGGTAACTTCCAGAGGTTGCCATGGCATTCCTAAACTGTCATGGCACTGGTGGGAGTCTCCTTTAATATGCTAATGTATTATAATTACTGTATAAAGAGTAGTCAGGACGGCCAGAGGTCCCTTTCCTTGCCATCTTGGTTTTTGGCAGGTTTTGGCTGGCGTCTTTACCACATATCATTTTATCAGCAGGGTCTTTGTGACCTGTACCTTGCAAAACCAATCCTGCCTAATTCCTACCTCAGTATCAGGTTTGAAATTCAAAGATATTCCCCATTTCTTTTTTAAGTTTAATTTAATATAATTTTAGATTCAGGGGACACATGTGCTTGTTTGTTACGTGGGCATTACATTTGTAATGGTGGGGACTGGGCCTCTGGTGTACCCACCACCCAAGTATTGAGCATTGTACCAAGTAGGTAATTTTTCATTCCTCACCTGTCTCCCACCATACTATGCATCTACAAAAAAGAACAAAATCATGTCTTTGGCAGAAACATGGATGGAGCTGGAGGAGGCCATGATCCTAAGTGAACTAATGAAGAAGTAGAAAATCAAATATCGCATGTTCTGGCTTACAAGTGGGAACAAAACAAAGGGACGTAAAGATGGAGAAAAGAGGCTCTGGGGGTCCAAATGTGGGGGAAGATCACAGAGAATCAAGCTCCTGTTGATTTAAACCAGCACTTAGAGAATCTTAGGTTTGTGGCCACATTATAGCATTATTGAATATTTGAAGTCCTGGCTATCAAATTACATGATACTTTGCTCGCTATCTGGCTTTATGTTAACAACATTTAATGAACACCTTAGGATAAAGATATCTAGACCTGTAGTGATTATTAAAACAGGTTTTTGGAGTTTTAAATAATTTTTATATGATCTATTAAGAAATAATTACAACCTGTTTTTAAAATTAAAAAAACCTTTAGCTATTTAGGTCCCTAGTAAGGAAAACGAATCCCACGATTTTGTAATAGCTTTAGCTTTTGTATATATAAATACAATTTAAGAAATAAAATATCATCTTTTTTTTACAAATTGCACAAAAGGAGAGAGCAATCTTGAGACGTTATCAGGACAAAACAAGAACCAAGGCAATCTCTTCGATGAATATAAATAAAGGTGTAATATATCCGAGTGTTGGACAAATTTCCTTTTTGTGAGTAGGTAAAACCCTGAAGAATTGACATGGTGTTATATACCCCTGAAAATGTTATAGCACAATTCCAGTCCTCTTCAGGAAATTTGGGCCTGTGGTTAGCAATACTTTTCCCTTTCTAATACTAGATAGATAGATTAGCTAGAAAAATGGATTATTGATAGATAACGTGTGTGTGTGTGTGTGTGTGTGTGTGTGTACATATTATTTTCTTTCAACTTCAGCAAGCAAGAAAGGTTGCATCATGGTGGGGATATGACTTACAGACAGTAATTTGCATAACATTTGGCTTGAGTCTTTTGTGATTTCATTTAAATGGTGGTTCCTTCTAGTGTTTTCCATCAGTTCCAATCCAGAATCCTCATTCTGTTTCAGAAACTCACCTAATAATATCAGTAAATAAAACCTTCCTATGGTTAATGTTATTTGCCCTTCTCATTTTGGGCTTTACTGTCTTCATTAAGTTGCAACCAGATGATCTCAACAATTCTGAGCCTATAATTTTACTTAGGTTTGAAGCTATAGATGGGGAAAAGACAAGGGAAACCTAACTCATGTCTTTGAAATGATTCAGCTTCCCTTGGCACAGCATAACCTGGCCTTTCAGTGTTCTGGGTGGGGGAGCAGCAGCTGAGGCAGAGGGAGAAGAGGGTCTTCCTCCGACTGGTTCCCAGGCCTATTATCGGGCAAGTAGGGAGAGCCATTTTTGGGCATTGGCAACCTAATATAGAACCTTATGAAATATTTATTGTGCTTTTATGGTGCTATTCTGGGTGGTGAGAGAGTAACCTCAAGGAGTTCACAATCCAAGGAGAGAGACACGTGAAATATTTAACTTTTTTTAGACAACTAACTCTAAGATTTTAATCCTAAAGAAAAAAAAAAAACCCTGAAAGGAAACTGTTCTCAAATGCCGATCACAGGGTCTTATTTCTTCTGGCTGATTGTAGATTCCCTTGTCAGCTAGTGCTTCTTAAGCACCTGCACTACATGCACCTCTGTGAGGCTCTGCGGGGCTGGGAGTCCAGAGTGGAGGGGGGTTTCCTCCCTGAGGTCCGAGGGGTGTAGCATCCCGTCCCCTGACCTAAGCCCATGGCAGCACTTAGGCCTGGATGCTAATGACTGTCTACTGGACTGTCTCTCCCTCCCATCAGTGACTGTCTGAGAGACAAGGCTTGCTGTTCCATGGGTGTGCAGTCCCCACGCCCCACACCCCAGCTCAGAGCAGGACAGGGGAGGCCATCAATAAATACTGTTGAGTTGAAAAGAGGCGTTTACGGGCCTCACATATCTTTCTGTTGACGGCCAACATTCTGGGGCCATGGAAAAGGACATGGGCTCTGCAATCATAGGACCCGAGCTTAAGCTCATCCTGCTGATGGCCCTGTGATGCACTCACGTGAGCCAGCCTCCCTGAGTCTCATTTTCGCAGTCTCTGACACAGACATGGCAACAATGACACTCAGTTGTGAGAATTAAATGAACCCAAAAGCACTTTAAATTATAAAACATCATAGGCGTGTGAACTCCACAGACAAGCACTTCATCGGACCAAAGGCTGTCCTTGGCTTTCTCTCTGGGATCAGTGTCAGCCCGGATGGTTGTGTTGGGTGGTGCCAGCCTCTGACGCTCAGAACTATTACAGAGGATGGGATTTTTGTCCCTCATGGGGTTTATAAAATAGAAGAAGAAATAGTTGTGAGTTGTTTACAAGGGCTAATGCAGCCTTTGCTATCTGGGAGACAAACAGAGCAGAATATCAAGTCCCTCTTCACTCCACCCACTCCATTCCTGTAAGCCTAGCATGCTTGGAGCCAGGGGCTATTGTGATCTTGCTCCAAACTAGGCATTATCTGTACAGTGGATTATTCCCCTATTCGGACAGAAGTTATACAGGCCGGCTCAATAAAGATTCACAGTCAAAGTTTGCAATCCTCTTGTGGACTTGGATGGGATTAGAAGAGGAATGAGAGCAAAGACAAGAGATGTCTTTCCTTGAGTTGATTTTGAAGTCTAGATTTTGGAATGTGGGCCAAGATGGTGTTCATGCTATATACTCCTTAGGAAAAAAATGAATCCTCACATACATGCGGGAATAACAAGTAAACTAATCTAGCTTTGAACTAAAATTAGGAGGTAAAGCATTTGCCTTCCCATCTACAGTACATGAGTCTCCATCTTGAAGTGAACAATCAATATGCATTACTCTTTAAGGCTGGAGCTGACACTATGTAGCTGACAATATGCAGAATTTGCAGAAAAGTAACTTAAGGTCTTGTTTTTATTTCACAAGAATAAGTGGACTCTGGACCTTCCCTAGAGGAAGCTCTGACTTCATTAAAGTACAGATAAAATTTATGACAGTGACTGAGATGGAGGCAGAAAATCATGTTTGCCAGCCTAATGGGTTACCCTCAAAGGTATCCAGCCCAAGTTACCATCGGTAATAGTTCCTACACTAACAGTGTCTGAGCCTCCACAGTTCTCAAAAGCGGTAGAAACTACCAACCTGTCTAGCTTCCTCCCACTCATAGCTTTAGACTACTGATTTCCCTTAGTTTCCATACCATTGGCTTGTATAGGCATTATCCTTCCTGCTCACCCCAACAGTGATGCTTAACAGAATTTGGCCACATCCTCCCCACAGGCAAAGGATGCCTTGCCCTTGTCCAACTCAATTCTCAGATTGCACACCCTGGTAATGGGGATGTGAATTTGTGCATGGGGCAGGGCCGAGAGGTGTTGAGGTGGTAAGGGCACTCCTAATGGAATCTGCAGGACATTCTTGTTCACATTTTTTTTCTGGAAGCAAGGGAGGGGCCTGGGGAAGGGCTTGGAGAGAAGGTGAGAAGGCAGACGAGAATTAAGTAGGCATACATAAAATGTCCTTTCGACGCTTCTTATTGCCAAGCTGACATTTAAGAGAGAACATAAGAAACAATTAGGGTTCATTGGTTGATCATGGCAAACCCTTTCAGAAGGCCTGTGATGGATAGTGTGGTACAAATAGTTTTAAAACAATCCAAGAGCCATAGAGAGATGCAAGGTCACTGTATAGAGAGTTGCAGCTAGCTGCACACGGCCGGGAGTTCTGTGTTGGTTTGAGTGTTGAAGAATGGATTCAGAGCGCTGGGAGGTCTTTGCATGGAAGACCTCACATGAGGGAACATGTGCAGAACACTGGAAACATAGCATTCAGGGATGAGAGTATTGTTAGAGAATATGCTGCAAAGGTTAAGCAAGGGCTCTATAATCAGGCTAAGTAATTTGAACCCATCATGAATAAAATGGACCTAATGATCCAGTCTCCATTTTAGAAATATAATTTTAGTAACGATCTAGTGCAAGGTACACAAAGCTGGGGGACAGTTAAGGGGAAGGAGACCAATGAGGAGATGGCTGAAGGCAGGCCATGCAGGAGTGAAAGACCTCATGTCAGGCAATGGCGAGGTGGGAAGGAATAGTTGTATCTGGGAGAATCTCAGAGGGAGAATAAGATGATGTGGAGACTGATTGAATGAGAGGTTTATAAGTGAAGGAGGAGTTGAGGATGATTTCTCCTTGTTTGACTCCTCCGTGTTTGACTTGATCAGTCAATTGTATTTTCTCATCAAAGGCATGGGAGGGAAACTGAGGGAGCACCTGCTCCCTTTTTAGATCTTGAGAAGGACAATGGAGGTCATCTCCCTTTCCTCACCCTTCCAGAAAAGATACATAAAAGCTTTTCAGAACTCCCAAGAGAAAGGGATTCATTATTTTATTCATTCATTATATTGTTTCCAAATAGAAAGCAGATCTAGACTGGGGAAGTAGCTTTAGTTCTACCAGAGGACAATGGCTACCCAGTGAAGTATTTATTACTGGGTCAGTCTTCTTCAACGTCTCATTTCATTTATGAGATGGGGGAAATGGATTAGAGTTTTTCTGCTGGAAATAGATGCTAGCTTTTCTCTTGGAAATAACTGACCAATAAACGTTTAAAGATCAAGCCCTTGTTCCCATCAGCACTGTGCCATCTGGAGAGTTGGCATTCAGAAAGAACAGGGTCCTTCCTCCTTCCCTGTGATGCTTGGGAGCCTGCAGTTTTCCAGTAATGCAGCCCTGGGCAGTTAAAACAGTCTCTTTTTGGTTTAATTGTATTTTTTGGCTCAGAAGATCTCACATTGTCTGGTAGAGTCCTGGCTCATCACCAATTACTAATGGACCGTCTTGTGGCTATGGAATGCATCACTGGTTTGGTATGATTGTTCAAGTTTTTAAGAGTTGACTTGTAAACAGGTGGAGGGGAATGTTGGACCTTGGTCCACAGACACAGCCAAATATTACAAGTTCTTTCTACAATAACAAATGCTCACGAGGCACTTATTCAGGTGGTTTAGAGTGTCTTTCAGTTATTGGTAAAAATGTTATTTGTCCCCCAACTCTTCCATTTGCCATAAATTTTTACATCGCATAAAACCATCTTCTCCATTTAAAAATGATTTTATCCTCTTTCTAGTTCACTATATGACTCTGGGCTAATAGAACAGAAACATCTCTCTTCAGCAGTCATGTTGACAAATACTCCACAAATATAGATTTTTATAAAAATTTGAAAAAGAGAATATAGTACAGTTCTTTTAAGTCTGCTACCTGGGTTTTATCGCACTTAACTCTGGATGAATTTTAGTGCTGGGGGGCATATCGATTTTTATCCATTGCACTGTGATTTTCAGTCATTAAAAAAGTCTTCATTTTCAAATCCATATAGAAGTCTTGCCTATTACTGTTCTGTGTCTCCATCAGTAAAGCATGATTTGAATGAGCACATATGTTTGTGAGATCTTCTTAGATAATAAATCTTTTCTCTTGAGAGTTCTGATGTCTTTGAAACTGAATACGTCTACAATGTTTTTCACACAATCTAGTTAGGGCTGCTAGATTTACCAAATAAAAATACAAGATGCCTGAAATTTGGATTTCAGAAAAATAAATACTTTTTAAGTATAAGTATGCCCTACACACTTATACTAAAAAAAAAAAAAAAAAAAAAAAAAAAAAAAAAAAATTCTTATTTATCTGATGTTCAAACTGGGTTTCTTCCACCTTATCTGGTGAACCTAAACCTTCCATAAATTGAAGGTTAGCATATATACCCAATAACTGGCTTCCTCAACATTTTGTGTCTTTTTACAAGACAATTTAAACCACCATACTATTTTATTTTGAAGGATAGCTCTTCTCTGTGTATATTTGGAGAGGACTTCTGATAGGGCCCTTTTATATTAGATTCTTAGTAGATAAGCATATGGACCATCCTTACAGGACAAACCCTAAATGAACCTATAAGAAAAAAAATATGAGCTTTTAAGGCCCTGTGGAAAGATGGATCTCTCTCCATTTGTCTTGCAAACATGGCATGCAAGACAGAATGGGGATCTAATATTCTGGGTCACCAGAGAGGATGGGTGTACGTTTCAGTCATTCAAATGCTAAGGCATTTATCTAACACCATTCTTAGGTTATGAAGATCTTAGCCAGGTCTACAACTAGGACTCTAATATGTTTTAAATTGAGGTGTTTTGTAGCCATTTCTCTAAATTACATTTGGCAGAGATGAAGGATTCCACTTATATTCCAATGAAAATTGCTTTATTATTAGACAGACCCTCTTAAGCATGTGTCACTTCACAAGAAGAAGCTGAGGAGAGCACTTAACATTCTTTTCATAGGTTCCCACATAGAAAAAGGTTCCTTTTTTTCCACTTCTAAATTCCTTTGGAAAGTTGCTGACCTTAATTTTCCCTTCTCTCCCAGGATGAGAAGATTAAGGAAAAAAAAAAAACTCATATGTTCATGAGGTCATTTAAATACCCAGGACAGTCCAGTTAATAAAGACATTATATGGCATCCGTATTAATCTAACCCTTAATTTGCTATACTCCTAGGATTACTTCCTGTGTGGTGGTTAGGATTATGCACAGACCATGGAGATGAAGCTCAATTCTGCTTTCACAAGCGAGGAAACGGATGCCCACCGAGGGACAGCCCTCGATGAAGGTCGCACATCAAATATAAGATATGGTGTGTATTGCAAGCAGGTTTCCTGAATCTCTTTTTCCACAATATTTTCTGTTAACAATTTACTCATTATGCATAGATGAAAATCATTTAGGTATATTGTTGCTTAAAAACAAAAGCCAATGCACCCGTGTTCATAACAGCATTATTCACAATAACCAAAAGCTGGAAGCAACCCAACTGTCCATCAAAGGTTAAATGGATAAATAAAATATAGCATATGCAGATGATGAGATATTACTCAGTCTTAAAATGGAAGGCGATTCTGACACATGCTGCAACATGGATGAATCTTAAGGACGTTATGCTAAGTCAAATAAACCAATCACAAATGGACAAATACTATATGAATCCATTTATATAAGGCATCGAGAGTGTCAAATTCACAGAGAAAGTAGAATGGTGGTTGCTGGGGTTGGAGGAGAGGAAAAGGAGGGGTTATTGTTGAATGGGTATAGGGCTGGAGGTAGATGGGTGGTGACGAATGCACAACAATGTGAGTTTATTCCATGCTACTCAGCTGTACATTTTAAAAGTGTTAAAATAGTAAATTTTACTTTATGTGTATTTCATCCAACTTTTTTTTTTTTTAACGGAGTTTTGCTCTTGTTACCCAGGCTGCAGTGCAATGGCACGACCTTGGCTCACCGCAACCTCTGCCTCCTGGGTTCAAGCAATTCTCCTGCCTCAGCCTCCCGAGTAGATGGGATTACAGGCATGAGCCACCATGCCCAGCTAAGTTTTGTATCTTTAGTAGAGATAGGGTTTCTCCACGTTGGTCAGGCTGGTCTCGAATTCCCAACCTCAGGTGATCCACCCACCTCGTCCTCCCAAAGTCCTAGAATTACAGGTGTGAGCCATCGTACCCAGCCCCCAATTTTTTTTAATACTTTAACTTCTAGGGTACATGTGCACAATGTGCAGGTTTTTTACATATGTATACATATGTAACGTTGGTGTGCTGTGCCCATTAACTCATCATTTACATTAGGTATATCTCCTAATGCTATCCCTCCCCCCTTCCCCCACCCCATGACAGGCCCCGGTGTGTGATGTTCCGCACTCTGTGTCCAAGTGTTCTCATTGTTCAATTCCCACCTGTGAGTGAGAACATGCAGTGTTTGGTTTTCTGTTCTTGCGGTAGTCTGCTGAGAATGATGGTTTCCAGCTGCATCTATGTCCCTACAAAGGACATGAACTCTTTTTTATGGCTTTTTTATGGCTGCATAGTATTCCATGGTGTATATGTGCCACATTTCCTTTATCCAGTTTATCACTGATGGGCATTTGGGTTGGTTCCAAGTCTTTGCTATTGTGAATAGTGTCGCAATAAACATACATGTGCATGTGTCTTATTTATAGCAGCATGATTTATAATCCTTTGGGTATATACCCACTAATGGGACGGCTGGGTCAAATGGTATTTCTAGTTCTAGATCCTTGAGGAATTGCCACACTGTCTTCCACAATGGTTGAACTAGTTTGCAGTCCTACCAACAGTGTAAAAGTGTTCCTATTTCTCCACATCCTCTCCAGCACCTGTTGTTTCCTGACTTTTTAATGATCACCATTCTAACTGGTGTGAGATGGTATCTCATTGTGGTTTTGATTTGCATTTCTCTGATGGCAAATGATGATGAGCATTTTTTCATGTGTCTGTTGGCTGCATAAATGTCTTCTTTTGAGAAGTGTCTGTTCATATCCTTCTCCCATTTTTTGATGGGGTTGTTTGTTTTTTTCTTGTAAATTTGTTTGAGTTCTTTGTAGGTTCTGAATATCAGCCCTTTGTCAGAATAGTACATTGTAAAAATTTTCTCCCATTCTGTAGGTTGCCTGTTCACTCTGATGGTAGTTTCTTTTGTTGCGCAGAAGCTCTTTAGTTTAATTAGGTCCCATTTGTCAATTTTGGCTTTTGTTGCCGTTGCTTTTGGTGTTTTAGACATGAAGTCCTTGCCCATGCCTATGTCCTGAATAGTACTGCCTAGGTTTTCTCTAGGGATTTTATGGTTTTAGGTTTAACATTTAAGTCTCTAATCCATCTTGAATTAATTTTTGTATAAGGTGTAAGGAAGGGATCCAGTTTCAGCTTTCTACTTATGACTAGCCAGTTTTCCCAGCACCATTTATTAAATGGGGAATCCTTTCCGCATTTCTTGTTTTTGTCAGGTTTGTCAAAGATCAGATGGTTATAGAAGTGTGGTATTATTTCTGAGGGCTCTATTCTGTTCCATTGGTCTATATATCTGTTTTGGTACCAGTACCATGCTTGTAGTATAGTTTGAAGTCAGGTAGCGTGATGCCTCCAGCTTTGTTCTTTTGGCTTAGGATTGTCTTGGCAATGCAGGCTCTTTTTTGATTCCATATGAACTTTAAAGTAGTTTTTTCCAATTCTTTGAAGAAACTCATTGGTAGCTTGATGGGGATGGCATTGAATCTATAAATTACCTTGGGCAGTATGGTCATTTTCACAATATTGATTCTTCCTATTCATGAGCATGGAATGTTCTTCCATTTATTTGTGTCCTCCTTTATTTCATTGAGCAGTGGTTTGTAGTTCTCCTTAAAGAGATCCTTCACATCCCTTGTAAGCTGGATTCCTAGGTATTTTATTCTCTTTGAAGCTATTGTGAATGGGAGTTCATTCATGATTTGGCTCTCTGTTTGTCTGTTATGGTGTATAAGAATGCTTGTGATTTTTGCACATTGATTTTGTATCCTGAGACTTTGCTGAAGGTGCTTATCAGCTTAAGGAGATTTTGGGCTGAGATGACAGGGTTTTCTAAATATACAATCATGTCATCTGCAAACAGGGACAATTTGACTTCCTCTTTTCCTAATTGAATACCCTTTATTTCTTTCTCCTGCCTGATTACACTGGCCAGCACTTCCAACACTATGTTGAATAGGAGTGGTGATAGAGGGCATTCCTGTCTTGTGCCAGTTTTCAAAGGGAATGCTTCCAGTTTTTGCCCATTCAGCATGATATTGGCTGTCAGTTTGTTATAAATAGCTCTTATTATTTTGAGATACATTCCATCAATACCGAATTTATTGAGAGTTTTTAGCATGAAGGGCTGTTGAATTTTGTCTAAGGCATTTTCTGCATCTATTGAAATAATCATGCGGTTTTTGTCTTTGGTTCTGTTTATATGCTGGATTACATTTATTGATTTGCATATATTGAACCAGCCTTGCATCCCAGGGATGAAGCCCACTTGATCATGGTGGATAAGCTTTTTGATGTGCTGCTGGATTAGGTTTGCCAGTATTTTATTGAGGATTTTTGCATCGATGTTCATCAGGGAGAGTCTTCACCAAACAAAAAGGAGAAATCTGATTTTATGGAAGTCCAAGGTGCTCACTTCAAGTGCTTGCTAAGAATTGAGTTTAAAACTGAGAAGAGATCTGAAGCATTCATCTACATGGGGGATATAAAAATGGTTAAGAAATCTGTTTCAGGACAGACATGGGTGACTTTTAAGAAAGTAGGATGCATGTTATTCAGGTGGCCTGGAGTGGGGTAAACCAAGGAGCTGTAGGCGAGGGCACTGAGAAGGCTATCCTGTCCCAGAATATCTCCTCTCACTCTGCCATCTCATTTGGAGATTCAATTTGGTTCAATAGTTTCACTTTTAAAATACAAATGCCCCAGAAGAGTTTTATGTCCCAAAACCCCTGGCACAACACTTTTAGCCTTCATTTCTGGACTTCCCAACTGATCTTCATTCTCCAATCCACCTCCCTCAATCCATTCTCCACACTGGAGACCCCTGTTTATAACTCCCACAGCATCCCATGCCCTTCCCTTAAAGCACTTGGCAAAAATGTGTGTGCATTATGTGCCATAGTTATTTGCTTAGTATCTGTCCACTCCAAGCTTAATGAAAGCAGGCATAGTGTCTCCTTCGTCCTTCTTGTGGCTCAACACCTACTATAGTGTTTAGTACAAGAGCAGGCCCACCGTAAATAACTTCTAAATGTTTGGGTCAGTCAACAAGCAGCTTAGAAGACCAGTAGGTCCCTGAAGTTCAACTGGGCAATGGTTAAGTGAAGTGATTGAAGTAATCGCTGCAGTTCTCTCATCCATCTGCTCAGTAGTTGTAAAATGGGCTGTTCTACCCATACTTCCATTAAAATAGCATATGAAGAATGCCTACCAGAAGCACTAAAAATGAAAAATTAACCTAAACATTAAATTTACAACTTATAAGATACTGTAAGTCAGAAAAATGAAAAGCATATCTTTTAATTCTCCATATTTCAGTCCTATTTAATAGTCACAAGTAAAACACTGTAAACTTTTCCTATTCAAAGCCTAATGAGAAGCAGCACTTACACAAAACAGAAATAACCGTATCATTCTTCCAGTATTTTAGCAGAATGTAATCACTGTGTGCGTGAATATATATGTTTTGAAAACACGTTTTGCCAATGCCCTTAATACTTGGCTTATTAAACACTCTGTTTCTATGTGAATCAAAATGTTAAATAACAATCCTTCGTGTGATCCCTCTTTGTGACCACTAATGTCCTATAGATTTTCTCTGCAGAAAAGGAACTGTAAGGAAAGAGGACAGGTGATTGGACTGCAATGTCCTAGGACTGAGTTTTGAGATTTGTATCAGCATTAGAACTCAAGGTATTATACACCTGGTAAGCCTCTTAAAATTGAATCTAGGCCTATATTGCAACTAAAGTTAATTCACTGTCTTCTTCCTCCTCCACAGAAAAGCTAAACAACCTAATGGCTTGTTGTACTACCGTGACTTTAACAGAAATATTTTCCATTTTGTCATTTTTCTTCTATGAAAAAATTAATTATAAAGATCTTTGTCTTAGGTTGAAGGGTTACAAAGCCATTTGAAAACTCTGGTTTTGATGGTTGAAAATTGAGATTAAAAAAAAAAATTCACCATAAACCAGGAAACATTTAATTCTCTACTTTCTTCCTTTTTACAGAATAAACTAGCCAAGGATTTAATAAAAACTAACATGAATCTAAAATTCCTCTCTAGGTTTAGGAAACTACTAATGAAGGTGAAACCAATCAGTCTTTTTTCTTTCTTCCATAGGCAGAACATAACTTAAACACTATAAAGAAACTTCAGATACATTTTTGATTGAATGAAATAAAATAATGGCCGGATACGGTGGCTCACACCTGCAATCCCAGCACTTTGGGAAACTGAGGTGGGCAGATAACCTGAGGTCAGGAGTTCCAGACCATCCTGGCTAACATGGTGAAACCCTGTCTCTCCTAAAAATGCAAAAAGTAGCCAGGCATGGTATCAGGTGCCTGTAATCCCAGCTACTCGGAAGGTTGAGGCAGGAGAATCACTTGAACCCAGGAGGCGGAGGTGCAGTGAGCCAAGATTGCACCACTCTACTTCAGCCTAGGTGACAGGGCAAGACTCTGTCTCCAACAAATAAATAAATAAAATAAAATAAATCAATCAAACAGTGGATTTTTTGTTGTCATTATCAATTGGCTTCACCCTTTTTTTTTTTTTTTTTTTTTTTATACTTTAAGTTCTAGGGTACATGTGCATAACGTGCAGGTTTGTTACATATGTATACTTGTGCCATGTTGGTGTGCTGCACCCATCAACTCGTCAGCACCCATCAAGTCATCATTTATATCATGTATAACTCCCCAATGCAATTACTCCCCCCTCCCCCCTCCCCATGATAGGCCCCACTGTGTGATGTTCCCCTTCCCGAGTCCAAGTTTCCTCATTGTTCAGTTCCCACCTATGAATGAGAACATGCGGTGTTTGGTTTTCTCTTCTTGTGATAGTTTGCTAAGAATGATGGTTTCCAGCTGCATCCATGTCCCTACAAAGGACTCAAACTCATCCTTTTTTATGGCTGCATAGTATTCCATGGTGTATATGTGCCACATTTTCTTAATCCAGTCTATCACAGATGGACATTTGGGTTGATTCCAAGTCTTTGCTATTGTGAATAGTGCCACAATAAACATACGTGTGCATGTGTCCTTGTAGTAGAATAATTTATAATCCTTTGGGTATATACCCAGTAGTGGGATGGCTGGGTCATATGGTACATCTAGTTCTAGATCCTTGAGGAATTGCCATACTGTTTTCCATAATGGTTGAACTAGTTTACAATCCCACCAACAGTGTAAAAGTGTTCCTATTTCTCCATATCCTCTCCAACACCTGTTGTTTCCTGATTTTTTAATGATTGCCGTTCTAACTGGTGTGAGATGGTATCTCATTGTGGTTTTGATTTGCATTTCTCTGATGGCCAGTGATGATGAGCATTTTTTCATGTGTCTGTTGGCTGTATGAATGTCTTCTTTTGAGAAATGTCTGTTCATATCCTTTGCCCACTTTTTGATGGGGTTGTTTGTTTTTTCCTTGTATATTTGCTTGAGTTCTTTGTAGGTTCTGGATATTAGCCCTTTGTCAGATGAGTAGGTTGCAAAAATTTTCTCCCATTCTGTAGGTTGCTTGTTCACTCTGATGGTAGTTTCTTTTGCTGTGCAGAAGCTCTTTAGTTTAATTAGATCCCATTTGTCAATTTTGGCTTTTGCTGCCATTGCTTTTGGTGTTTTAGACATGAAGTCCTTGCCCATGCCTATGTCCTGAATGGTACTACCTAGATTTTCTTCTAGGGTTTTTATGGTATTAGGTCTAACATTTAAGTCTCTAATCCATCTTGAATTAATCTTCGTATAAGGAGTAAGGAAAGGATCCAGTTTCAGCTTTCTACTTATGGCTAGCCAATTTTCCCAGCACCATTTATTAAATAGGGAATCCTTTCCCCATTTCTTGTTTCTCTCAGGTTTGTCAAAGATCAGATGGCTGTAGATGTGTGGTATTATTTCCGAGGACTCTGTTCTGTTCCATTGGTCTATATCTCTGTTTTGGTACCAGTACCATGCTGTTTTGGTTACTGTAGCCTTGTAGTATAGTTTGAAGTCAGGTAGCGTGACGCCTCCAGCTTTGTCCTTTTGACTTAGGATTGTCTTGGCAATGCGGGCTCTTTTTTGGTTCCATATGAACTTTAAAGCCGTTTTTTCCAATTCTGTGAAGAAAGTCATTGGTAGCTTGATGGGGATGGCATTGAATCTATAAATAATCTTGGGCAGTATGGCCATTTTCACGATATTGATTCTTCCTATCCATGAGCATGGTATGTTCTTCCATTTGTTTGTGTCCTCTTTTATTTCACTGAGCAGTGGTTTGTAGTTCTCCTTGAAGAGGTCCTTGACATCCCTTGTAAGTTGGATTCCTAGGTATTTTATTCTCTTTGAAGCAATTGTGAATGGAAGTTCATTCATGATTTGGCTCTCTGCTTGTCTGTTACTGGTGTATAAGAATGCTTGTGATTTTTGCACATTAATTTTGTATCCTGAGACTTTGCTGAAGTTGCTTATCAGCTTAAGGAGATTTTGGGCTGAGACAATGGGGTTTTCTAAATATACAATCATGTCATCTGCAAACAGGGACAATTTGACTTCTTCTTTTCCTAACTGGATACCCTTTATTTCTTTCTCTTGCCTGATTGCCCTATCCAGAACTTCCAACACTATGTTGAATAGGAGTGGTGAGAGAGGGCATCCCTGTCTTGTGCCAGTTTTCAAAGGGAATTTTTCCAGTTTTTGCCCATTCAGTATGATATTAGCTGTGGGTTTGTCATAAATAGCTCTTATTATTTTGAGGTACGTTCCATCAATACCGAATTTATTGAGCGTTTTTAGCATGAAGGGCTGTTGAATTTTGTCAAAAGCCTTTTCTGCATCTATTGAGATAATCATGTGGTTCTTGTCTTTGGTTCTGTTTATATGCTGGATTACGTTTATTGATTTGCGAATGTTGAACCAGCCTTGCATCCCAGGGATGAAGCCCACTTGATCATGGTGGATAAGCTTTTTGATGTGCTGCTGGATTAGGTTTGCCAGTATTTTATTGAGAATTTTTGCATCCATGTTCACCAGGGATATTGGTCTAAAATTCTCTTTTTTTGTTGTGTCTCTGCCAGGCTTTGGTATCAGGATGATGTTGGCCTCATAAAATGAGTTCGGGAGGATTCCCTCTTTTTCTATTGATTGGAATAGTTTCAGAAGGAATGGTACCAGCTCCTCCTTGTATCTCTGGTAGAATTCAGCTGTGAATCCATCTGGTCCTGGACTTTTTTTGGTGGGTAGGCTATTAATTGTTGCCTCAATTTCAGAGCCTACTATTGGTCTATTCAGGGATTCAACTTCTTCCTGGTTTAGTCTTGGAAGAGTGTAAGTGTCCAGGAAATTATCCATTTCTTCTAGATTTTCTAGTTGATTTGCGTAGAGGTGTTTATAGTATTCTCTGATGGTAGTTTGTATTTCTGTGGGGTCGGTGGTGATATCCCCTTTATCATTTTTTATTGCGTCTATTTGATTCCTCTCTCTTTTCTTCTTTATTAGTCTTGCTAGCGGTCTGTCAATTTTGTTGATCTTTTCAAAAAACCAACTCCTGGATTCATTGATTTTTTGGAGGGTTTTTTGTGTCTCTATCTCCTTCAGTTCTGCTCTGATATTAGTTATTTCTTGCCTTCTGCTAGCTTTTGAATGTGTTTGCTCTTGCCTCTCTAGTTATTTTAATTGTGATGTTAGAGTGTCAATTTTAGATCTTTCCTGCTTTCTCTTGTGGGCATTTAGTGCTATAAATTTCCCTCTACACACTGCTTTAAATGTGTCCCAGAGATTCTGGTATGTTGTATCTTTGTTCTCATTGGTTTCAAAGACCATCTTTATTTCTGCTTTCATTTCGTTATGTACCCAGTAGTCATTCAGGAGCAGGTTGTTCAGTTTCCATGTAGTTAAGCGGTTTTGATTGAGTTTCTTAGTCCTGAGTTCCAGTTTGATTGCACTGTGGTCTGAGAGACAGTTTGTTATAATTTCTGTTCTTTTACATTTGCTGAGGAATGCTTTACTTCCAATTATGTGGTCAATTTTGGAATAAGTGCGATGTGGTGCTGAGAAGAATGTATATTCTGTTGATTTGGGGTGGAGAGTTCTATAGATGTCTATTAGGTCCGCTTGGTGCAGAGATGAGTTCAATTCCCGGATATCCTTGTTAACTTTCTGTCTCGTTGATCTGTCTAATGTTGACAGTGGAGTGTTGAAGTCTCCCATTATTATTGTATGGGAGTCTAAGTCCCTTTGTAAGTCTCTAAGGACTTGCTTTATGAATCTGGGTGCTCCTGTATTGGGTGCATATATATTTAGGATAGTTAGCTCTTCCTGTTGAATTGATCCCTTTACCGTTATGTAATGGCCTTCTTTGTCTCTTTTGATCTTTGATGGTTTAAAGTCTGTTTTATCAGAGACTAGGATTGCAACCCCTGCTTTTTTTTTGTTCTCCATTTGCTTGGTAGATCTTCCTCCATCCCTTTATTTTGAGCCTATGTATGTCTCTGCATGTGAGATGGGTCTCCTGAATACAGCAGACTGATGGGTCTTGACTCTTTATCCAGTTTGCCAGTCTGTGTCTTTTAATTGGAGCATTTAGTCCATTAACATTTAAGGTTAATATTGTTATGTGTGAACTTGATCCTGCCATTATGATATTAACTGGTTATTTTGCTCATTAGTTGAGGCAGTTTCTTCCTAGCCTCGATGGTCTTTACATTTTGGCATGTTTTTGCAATGGGTGGTATCAGTTGTTCCTTTCCATGTTTAGGGCTTCCTTCAGGGTCTCTTGTAAGGCAGGCCTGGTGGTGACAAAATCTCTAAGCATTTGCTTATCTGTAAAGGATTTTATTTCTCCTTCACTTATGAAACTTAGTTTGGCTGGATATGAAATTCTGGGTTTAAAATTCTTTTCTTTAAGAACGTTGAATATTGGCCCCCACTCTCTTCTGGCTTGGAGAGTTTCTGCTGAGAGATCTGCTGTTAGTCTGATGGGCTTCCCTTTGTGGGTAACCCGACCTTTCTCTCTGGCTGCCCTTAGGATTTTTTCCTTCATTTCAACTTTGGTGAATCTGGCAATTATGTGTCTTGGAGTTGCTCTTCTCGAGGAGTATCTTTGTGGCATTCTCTGTATTTCCTGAATTTGAATGTTGGCCTGCCCTACTAGGTTGGGGAAGTTCTCCTGGATGATATCCTGAAGAGTGTTTTCCAACTTGGTTCCATTTTCCCCCTCACATTCAGGCACCCCAATCAGACGTAGATTTGGTCTTTTTACATAATCCCATACTTCTTGCAGGCTTTGTTCATTTCTTTTTCTTCTTTTTTCTTTTGGTTTCTCTTCTCGCTTCATTTCATTCATTTGATCCTCAATCGCGGATACTCTTTCTTCCAGTTGATCGAGTCGGTTACTGAAGCTTGTGCATTTGTCACGTATTTCTCGTGTCATGGTTTTCATCTCTGTCATTTCGTTTATGACCTTCTCTGCATTAATTAGTCTAGCTGTCAATTCATCCACTCTTTTTTCAAGATTTTTAGTTTCTTTGCGCTGGGTACGTAACTCCTCCTTTAGCTCTGAGAAGTTTGATGGACTGAAGCCTTCTTCTCTCATCTCGTCAAAGTCATTCTCTGACCAGCTTTGATCCGTTGCTGGCGATGGGCTGCGCTCCTTTGCAGGGGGAGATGTGCTCTTATTTTTTGAATTTCCAGCTTTTCTGCCCTGCTTTTTCCCCATCTTTGTGGTTTTATCTGTCTCTGGTCTTTGATGATGGTGACGTACTGATGGGGTTTTGGTATAGGTGTCCTTCCTGTTTGATAGTTTTCCTTCTGACAGTCAGGACCCTCAGCTATAGGTCTGTTGGAGATTGCTTCAGGTCCCCTCCAGACCCTGTTTGCCTGGGTATCAGCTTGAGGTCCCCTCCAGACCCTGTTTGCCTGGGTATCAGCAGCAGAGGTTGCAGACGATAGAATATTGCTGAACAGCGAGTGTACCTGTCTGATTCTTACTTTGGAAGCTTCCTCTCAGGGGTGTACTCCACCCTGTGAGGTGTGGGGTGTCAGACTGCCCCTAGTGGGGGATGTCTCCCAGTTAGGCTACTCAGGGGTGAGGGACCCACTTGAGCAGGCAGTCTGTCCGTTCTTAGATCTCAACCTCCATGTTGGGAGATCCACTGCTCTCTTCAAAGCTGTCAGACAGAGTCGTTCGCGTCTGCACAGGCCTCTGCTGCTTCCCCTGTTGTGCCCTGTCCCCAGAGGTGGAGTCTACAGAGACAGGCAGGTTTCCTTGAGCTGCTGTGAGCTTCACCCAGTTCCAGCTTCCCAGCGGCTTTGTTTACCTACTTAGGCCTCAGCAATGGCGGGCGCCCCTCCCCCAGTCTCCCTGCTGCCTTGCGGATAGATCGCGGCAGACTGCTGTGTTAGCAATGAGGGAGGCTCCGTGGGCGTGGGACCCTCCCAGCCACGTGTGGGATATATTCTCCTGGTGTGCCAATTGGCTTAAAGCGCAGTATTGGAGTGGGAGTTACCCGATTTTCCAGGTGTTGTGTGTCTCAGTTCCCCTGGCTAGGAAAAGGGATTCCCTTCCCCCTTGCGCTTCTCAGGTGAGGGGATGCCTCGCCCTGCTTCAGCTCTCGCTGGTCAGGCTGCAGCAGCTGACCAGCACCTGATTGTCCGGCACTCCCTAGTGAGATGACCCCAGTACCTCAGTTGAAAATGCAGAAATCACCAGGTCTTCTGTGTCGCTTGCGCTGGGAGTTGGAGACTGGAGCTGTTCCTATTCGGCCATCTTGCTCCGCCAATTGGCTTCACCCTTAATGGACATTTGGTATTTTTCCCAAGAATTCGAGAATACTTCCTTTCTAAGGACTTCTTGTCTCTGCTCCTTCCCATTAGTTAATGGAGAATCTTGAACCAATGGTTCGTGTGACTCCTACTAGGTTCCGTTTAGTCTATGTGTCACCATGAGATAGATGCCAGGAGGTAAAGCTTTCACTGTGAAATACGCTTGAGGGCAAAGTGGGCAGTGCCTAGCCTGGAATAACACAATCTGATAGCATACTACAAGACTTCCCAGTCTGGTATTTAAAAACTGAGAGCCAACATCTGCTCTCCTTGGGGTCTAAGCTAATTCTTCTTAACTCAGCAAAATTACCTTTTCATTCCTCCTCCTAGATCACTAGTTTTTTATAACTGACAAGGAATACTCATCACAATATCTGTCAAGGCAACGATTTCTTGATTGATGCTAATGATTTCCAGATGTCCTGATGTCTCCTCTCTTCTTGATCTAGCATTTTAACATTTTCTTCAGCATATTTAGATTTTTATAGCCAAAGTCTGTTCTTCATGAAATGATCACAAAAATTAACAGGGTCAGCCTCAAGTACTGGCATCAAAGATAAATTCTAGGTGGCAAGTAGTGCAATACTTAATTATATAAATCACATCAAGGTGAAACCCATAAAAATACACAAAAATAACCTTTATGAAGAGAAGTCCTCCCTCAAAAATAATGTGGTGGTTCCTCACAAAATTAAAAATAGAATTATCATATGACCCAACAATTCCACTCCTACGTATATACCAAAAAATCCAAAGCAGAGTCTTGAAAGTATATTTGTGCACCCATTTTCACTGCACCATTATTCACAATAGCTGAAAAGTAGGAAAAACCCCAGTATTCATCCATGGATGACTAGACAAGCAAAATATGGCATATACATTGAGGGGAATATTATTCAGCCTTAAAAAGGAAGAAAATTCTGACAAATGCTATAATATGAATGAACTTTGAGAACCTTATGCCAAGTCAAGTAAGATGTTCACAAAAAGACAAATACTATATGATTCTGCTTATATGAGGTATCTAGACTCATCAAATTCATAGAAACAGAAAGTAGAACAGTGGTTGCCAGGAGGTGGGGAGGGGAAAGAAGATTTATTGTTTAATTGGTGCAGAGTTTAGTTTCAGTTTTGCCAGGTGAAAAGTTCTAGAGATGGATAATGTTAATGGGCTCACAACAAAATGAATGTATTACACTACTGAACTGTACACTTGAGGTCATGAGTTCGAGACCAGCCTGGCCAACATAGCAAAGCCCCATCTCTACTAAAACTACAAAAATTAGGTGGTGGATGCCTGTAATCCTAGCTATTTGGGAGGTTGAGGCAGGCATATTTCTTGAACCTGGGAGCTGGAAGTTGCAGAGAACCGAGATAGTGTCACTGCACTCCAGCCTGGGCAACAGAGCAGGACTCCATCTCAAAAAAAAAAAAAAAAAAAAAAAAAAAAAAAAAAAAAGAAGAAAAGAAATGGTTAAGGTAGTAAATTTTGTTAGGCACATTTTTTACCACAATTTTTTAAAAGCCCTCCCTTGTCACTTTATCTGGAGGAGCGCATTGTACTGTTCCAAAGGAGCATGCCCACGAAGTATCCTAGGATGGAAGCAAGAGGCTGATGGAAAAGGACGGCAGGACTGGCTTAGCCTGGGCTGGGAAAGGAGCATATCTGTGTGTCCCTTGCCAGCGCAGTGGTCACTGGTCCAAATCAAAAAGCTTAGACATGGGTATGACGAACTTAAGGGTGACAAAGACAAGTGTCAACAAATAAGAGGGATGGGGAGGAGAGAGTGGGACAGAAGCAGAATATCTGTTCTAGATATTCTGTTATCTCTAGATAACAGATAGCCTCCAAGGCTGGCAGGTGGCAGCAGCAGTGTGCCCTGGGACCTCTGGCTAGGGGATGGGGCCCGGGGGGAATCTCTAGGAGGGGACCAGCAGGATTATCAGAGCAAGAGTATCAGAGTCCCCTGCAGCCAGTCTGGAATTAGAAGAGAGCTCCAGCCTCTCAAAAGGAGCCTGATGGAAATCAGGAATTGAGAAAGAAGAGCAAGCAATTAATATTTTTAAGTGTTTGCTGTTTGCGTTATATTCCTTATTTTACTTAATTCGCACACCATTCATAACAGCTATCAGTTACGTTGCCCTTAGTAGTTACCATGCATAGTTAACATGTTTTCCACAGACTGATTCATTTAACACTCACACAAATAAGTGAGGTAAGTCCTGTTATTAATATGTTTTATAGATGATGAAACTGAGGCACAAAAAGGACATCATCCTGTAGGTTAGGGGATAGAAACTATTATCTGTATTTCAGATAGAGAAACTGAGGGCTGCAGAAGTTGAGTAAATTGCCCAGGTCACACAGTGAGGAGTAGAGTTGCGCTTTACAGCTGGGATACTGATTCCAGAGGCAGGATCGGAATTACTTTGCTATCCTGGCTGTTGGGCAGACTCCAAGGAGGCTTAGACAAAAGCCACAGCTCAGCGTGCACAGTCACTCCCAGGGATCCTTCAGTGTTGGTCTGATGACTGCAGAACAAACTCAGAACTCACCTCTGATTCTCCCTTGCTCACTCGCCTAGTCCCCAGTCCCTTAGAGACAGAGTCAGCCTGATCCGGCCAAGTCTGGCTCAGGATCTGGGTGGGCAGGGTGCAGGAGCACCCCTAAGGGGAGCTGGGGGGATGGAAACTCATCACACCGTCTGACAAGCACACACATTCTTGGTAGATATCAACATTAACTAGCTGTTGCCCTAACATAAACTACTGATTTCACTTTATTTTAATATCCTTTTCCATTTAAAATTGTATGCCCTCTCATCTAGAAATGGTTCTCATTCCAGGAGGAGGATGCCTTGAGGCTAGCAGTGTTATCAATTTTACTCTATTCATAAATCGTTCAGCCTTAAGCATATATTCATCTAGCTTACTTCAGAGCATGAATCAGAATAGAATATGCTAAATCTTTAACTAAAATAATTTCTAACACTAAATCATGTCCTTCTGAGCCTAATGAACAGAGTCTCTGTATCTAGATTTTTGACCTATCCCTTATGATAAGGCCTCAGATCATGGACATAGAAATGTAAAGAGTTTTGTAAGCGGAAGTTCATTAAAAGCAGATAATAACGTGGTCAACATAGGAACGAAAAAGAGGTGTTCCTCATTTCTCTTATCTACCCCTCTAAGGGCTATTGGATGAAATTCTGAGAATGTGTGACCTATGGTCTCTAATACTGTGCTCGGAATTTAGTTTAAACATAATGGCCTAAATATATAAAGTTTTAGCTATGTTTAACATTCTGGAAGAATATCCACTTTTACTGAACAATACATAGTAGTTAAAAATACTTTATTTTCTTCCTCTATGTGGGTACTGATTTAAAATTTGAGGCACCTGCACAGATATAATCATAACATTGTTTATGCCATTTTGATTATGAAGGACAATGATAAATTATACTTTGTCATATACATTGTCTATCATACGTGGATTTCTATGTATTACAAAGGACTAATAACCATTATGCAATTACAATAAGGCTTGTGGCCTGAAGAAATTGATTTCAACTTTGTAAGGTTGTGAGATATTGGTAGAAGTTTATAAAATTTCTCCCTCGACTTTTTCTGATAACAAATTTACCAGACACTCAATACTGGAAACTGTAAGATGGTTGGGGAAAAGTTACAAGATGACAAAAAAGTATACTACAAGGTAAGATTTTTCCAATGTTATAAAACAACTTAATACTGTACCATTCCACACACATCACATTTCTGGGAGTTACCTGTGTTTGCAATATTTTCAGTAATCTTAGCTTTAGGACATTTTCCCACTATTCTACACTGAAAACTTAATTTACAAATCTCTCAAGCATTGAATGAATACGAAAGATCTTCTCCGTCTTTGATTCCATAGGGAAAGAACTTTCTCATCAATGATCACCTGCCCTGATGACTGTTACGGCGCTCTGCACCTAAAGCAAGAGGAATTAAACATTTTGAACACGGGAGGATCATTATTGCTCCCGGAGCGTTATTGTTATTCTCCTTCTCTGCTTCCTGTTTCGTATTTGACTGTCTACAAAGGAACCAGTCAACAAGTACACCAACTGATGTGTCTGGTCCTTTTGGTCCTTTTTTTTTTTTTTTTTTTTTTTGAGACAGAATCTCTCTCTGTCTCCCAGGCTGGAGCCCAGTGGAATGATCTCGGCTCACAGCAACCTCCACCTCCCGGGTTCACGCCATCCTCCTGCCTCAGCCTCCCGAGTAGCTGGGACTACAGGCACACGTCACCACGCCTGGCTAATTTTTTGAATTTTTAGTAGAGACAGGGTTTCACCGTGATAGCCAGGATGGTGTCTGGCTCTTATATTCAAAAAATTTCCATGGAGTGTGCTAATCTACAAATGTTTAAACTGAAAATGAGAGGCTGATTCCAGAAGTGAAAGGTACGTGGGAAATAGGTCAAGAGTTGGTGTTAGCGTTCTTTTTCACAAGGGCCTTTCTACCTTTGTTACTTTCGTCAGACCAAGAACCAGCTCTTGAGAAGTCTATTTTAGTATCCACAATCATGGCAAGAGCTCTTTCAATAAGCAGAACAGAAACAGCTACAATGGTAACGTGATTTCAACCAGAAACCAGATTTGCCTCCTGGGGCTGAGAGCACTTCTGTGCATGCTAAATTCTGCATGTGGCTGAGATATGCTTCCCATTTATTGGGTCTGAAAGAGAATAAAATGCATATCTGGATTTTTAGGTCCTTTATCTGTCATCAGGAGAATACTTTAATGAGCCTTATGTAATTTTTTAAAAGATGACACCAAGAATAACCTGCAAAACCTACTTGCTTAGACTTGCTCAATTTCATCCAAATATAGCATTTAGCATTATTGCCTCTATCTTTTATGACCTGAAATATTCCAAGTTTGACTTGAGTGTCACAATAGACATTCTTCATTCCATTATTTCCTTACTTCCGAGAAACTATTTGTTATGCGTTCTTATTGCTGAGACTTTTTCTAAGAGTGCCTAGGGGGTGCTTCTAGGATTCTCTTGAGGGCCTTTAAAAAATACAGGAGCCCGAATCCCGTCTCTGTGAGTAGAGCTCAGGCCTGCATATTTGTAAAAGATCCCCATGTAATTCTGATGACCACCCTGGTTGAAATCATTGTATTTAATAGTGAAATATTTTTTTGAAACTTTTAACATGGGTATTAGGTAATAAGGTATGATGGGGGCAAGTTACTCTTCATTCTTTTTGTGTAAATCATGCCTCTTCTGCTGGTGTGTAAAAACAAGCAACAGTGTGGGGAATTCACTACTATAATATAGCTACTTTCTTAAAATTCTAGTTTAAACTATGATGCCATTTTTGAAGGCCCAATGTTGCTTTTCAGTATATCCACAAATGGACTCTTTGAGCTTGTATTCCCAAGGTCCTATTTTCCAATTTTTTCTGTTTGCAGTTTGGACATACAATATATTACTAAAATATCTTTAAAAACTGCTTCCAGGTTCTCTGAACAGGACCCTAGAGAATGCTACAAAATATGCATCACAAGTTCTATGTGACATAGATTTTCTTTTTAATTTTATGTTGCATCATTGGTTTTTGATGCAGTTGCTTGAAAAGAAATACTTTGCCTTCTCCTGCCTCAAATAAATAATATGTAAAAGCTATTTAAGACACTGAGAGATCTGGGGAAATAGGAATCATAGGAGACTTAAATGTCTCAGTGATGCAGACCTTCTTGAAAGCACAATACATAATTCAACTTTTAGAGAAATTTATGTGTTACAAAGAAACCTGCTCACTCTCCATTTCTCCCTCCACACAAACATAAAATAGAATATTTTGCATAGAGTATGACAGTGAAGATGAAACCTATAAACTGAGCTTAATATGTGATGTAATAATGGGAGATTACAGAGTAAATATTGTGTACCTGCATCACATAGAGGATTAGTAAGCTAAGAAGTCTTACACCTTACAACATTAAGATGAATTGAAATGTGCCATCCCTATGTTAAGAAAATTCTTTATTAAATCCATTGTTTTACAGACTCTGAGCTCCAGCTTCTGCTAATGGTAAAAGAGCTTGATAAGACATAACTTCCTGATGCAATTACAAAATCTTGACAAATAAAAGATAAAACAACTATTTGAACTATCTGAAATGGCCAAACACGAGCAAAACCTTGAAAGATCAACTACAGTGGGTGAGATTTGAAGTGTGTGTTTTTTTCTTGGAGATTATCCTCGATCTCTGTGTATTTAAGTGGCAGAAATCAGCGACCTTATTGGCTTAAGGTGCCAGAGGACAGAGTTAAGGCTCAGAGAAGACAGGAAGTTATGAGGCTGAAAGGAAGGGAATTTTAGAAAATGTGCATAAAACCTATGAACAGAAATCTGATTGAATGCTTGGCAGACTGCTAACTAAACATGTATGGGGGAGTTCTTAGGGGAGGCCAGACCAAAACCAAGAGCTAGAATCTGAAATAACTGAGCTGAGATTTCACCTGCTGCCCAGCATATGGGAGACAATTGGGAATTCAAAACTAGCCAATTCAATTGCCAGCTAGAAAAAGAAAGCTGCTCTTCAGAAGAACATCACAGATTGCAGAGTCCCAATAACTTGTCATTCATAATGCCCATTATACAATGAAAAATCACCAGATTTGCAAAGAAGTAGAAAAATGTGACACTTTTAAAAAATAGTCAATAAAAACAGATGCTGAGGTGACCCAGATATTGCAACTACCAAACAGACGTTTTTGAGCTGCTCAAGGAGGCAATGTGGTATCATCACATTTCAAGTCCCCTTAGGCATCACTAAGAGATTTCAGCCTTTGAGTGATAATATTGACGTGAACAATAGTTATAACTTGCTGAGCATTCACATATGTGGTCAAATGATTTCCACCAAGAGTGCCAAAACCATTCCATAGGGAAAATAGTGTTTTCAACAAAAGGTATTGAGAAAACTGGATATCTATGTGCAAAAGGATAGAATTGGACCCTTACTTTATATAAAAATTAACCCAAAATAGGTTAAAGACCTAAATAAAAGAGCTAAAACTATAAAACACTTAGAAGAAAACACAGGGGGAAAGCTTTATGACTTTGGATTTGGCAATGATTTCTTAAGATTTGATAGCAAAAGCACAAGCAATAAAAGGAAAAATAGATAAATTGAGCTATATCAAAATTTAAAACTTCTATACATCAGACAATACTCTCTGGCTATGAAAGGCCTGGATGGCATCTTCCTCCAAGAGAAGGCTGTTTTGCTTACATTGAATATCTGTTGTTCATGTAGCCACCTCGCCAATGATCTTAGCTACATCTTCTTGACAACTCCATGCAGCTTCTCTACCAGCACTTACGGCTTCACCCTGCACTTTTGTATTATGAAGATAACTTCTTTCCTTTAACCTCATGATTTAATCCCTGCTAGCTTTGGACTTTTCTTCTGCAACTTTTTTTACCTCTATCAGCATTCACAGAGTTATAGAGAGTTAAGGTCTTGATCTGGATTAGGCTTTGTCTTAAGAGTACGTTGTAGCTGGCTAGATCTAACCACACCACTAAACTTTCTCCCTATCGGCAATGAAGCCCTTTCATTTTCTTATCATGCGTGTGTTCACTGGAGTAGCACTTATAATTTCCTTCAAGAACTTTCCCTTGCATCCACAACTTGGTTATTTGGCACAAGAGGCCTAGCTTTTGGCTTGTCTTGGCTTTTGACGTGCCTTCCTCAATATGCTTAATCATTTCTAGCTTTTCATTTAAATTGAGAGACACATGACTCTTTCTTTTAGTTGAACACTTAGAGGCCATTGTAGAGTTATTAATTGGCCTAATGTTAATATTCATGTGTAAGGGAATAAGGAGGCCTGAGGAGACAGAGAGAGACCGTGGAACGGCTGGTGGTGGGGCAGTCAGAACACACACATTTATTGATTAAGTTCAGTGTCTTATATGGATGCAGTTCGTGACACTCTAAAAACAATTCTAATAGTAATATCAAAGATCACTGACCACAGATCATCATAGCAGATGCAATAATAATTTAAAAATATGAAATATTGTGAGAATTACCAAAATGTGACATAGTGACATGGGGTGAACACATGTTGTTGAAAATACAGCCTGATACACTTGCTTAAGCAAGTCAGGGTTGCCACAAACCTTTAATGTGTACAAAATGCAATATCTGCAAAGTATAATAAAGCAATCTGAAATAAAACAAGATAGGCCTGTATTATGTGTATTTTACCACAATTTTAAAATATTTTTAAAATTATTAAAAAATCTGTCCTTCAGCATAAGTTTGGATTTGCAAACAAAATCTAAACATCAGAACACATTTTGTGTTTTACTCAAATGTACGAGTATCAGTCATTGGTAAGGGAATCACTATAATTAAAATTCATTGGGCAGAAATGTCCAATCACCCACACTGAAGGATGGAGGAAGAAAGGGATTGGCTGCTTCTTAACTTGTTTCCACATGGCTAGAGAAAAACTCTGAGATTACTTTTAATGACATAACAAAGCTTTGTCCTATGTCTTCCATGTGGAGGCCACAAAGTATGCATGCATTTCTTTTTTATCCTGCTTTTCCATATGTAATAAATTGCAGCAAAGCTAAGACCAAGGAAGTAAAATACACTGTCTTCCCATTTCCCAACCATACCACCACCAAGATTTCTTCAGTGAAAGGAGTGAGGGAGTTAACCGCAAAGCCAAGAATCTAAACCCAGGATCTACCTAGGAAGAAAAACGTAGGACTCTGTTTTCTACAACAGTGGTTTTCAAAGAGTGATTTCCAGACCAACAATGCTGGCATCACCGGGAATCTTATCAGAAACTGTGGGTGGGGCCAGCAATGTGTGTTTAAAGAAGTGGTGCTGAAGTTTGAGAACCTGATTAGTGTCAATGCCATTACCCCTCATGGCGTAAGAGCCTGTGAGGGAGAAGGGCAGGAATTCAAAGTGGAAGCTTGGGTGAAAATTGAACATTTGCTTTTGAAGGAACGAAATGGGAAATACGAATAAATAAAAGTAACAGAAAATTAGGTTAATGAAAAGTTCTTATGTATATATTCGTCTTTAAGGTTTGTTTTTAAAGAGCATCTCATTCAATTGATGTTTATATTTTATTGCCGTTTTCATTAAAATAATTTTTATTCAAAAATTTAGAAACCTGTCTGAATACTATATTGATAAGCCCTTTACAAATCACTTTAAGTGCATACCCTACTTAGTCCCCACAATAACACCATCAGGTGGACACTACTATTATTCCCATCTTACAAATGAGAAAACAAGTTTCAGAGGTTAAAGTATCTTGTGCATGGCTATAGCTGAAAGAAGCGGTAAAGCTTGAATTCAAACTGCGTCTATTGACCCAGAGCCTCAGCCTGCCCAGCATGGAGTGCTGCCTGTTGGGTAGACCACTCTAGACAATGAACTTGAGTATAGGGTTAGTCCCTAACCCAGAGCCATCAGAGACTCATCTTGCACATTTACCACTTGAATATTAGGTTAGTGCAAAAATTATTGCGATTGTTGACATTACTTTTAATGGCACAAGTGCAATTATTTTTGCACCAATTTAACGTAATCTGCTCCCGCCTTCTGTCCATTATTTCTACTGAAAATCCCTACCTCACACCTCCCACTTCAACCCAGGCTTCATTGTGCAGGCAAATTAGTTTTCCATAGATATAATTTTCAACCTGTCAGAGCCCAGTTCAAAACCTCCTAAATATCCACTCTTGGTCTTCATGTCCACCTGTAGGGTCTCACCTTGTATTCATGAATTGAAACACCCTACACCCTGCCCTGCTCCCTCTGACATCAAGTCTGTATCTATTACTCCATTCTTAAGCACGTTCCCTCCTCCCTAGACTGCTCAGTCTCTTTCCAGTCTCAGAAACATTCTGTTGCCACTGACCTCCATTTTTTGGCTCCTGTTGTCTTCTGGACTGGGATATTCTCCTCTTTCCCACCCATTTCAATTCTGCCCCTCCTTGCCCTCCTTGCCCCTTGGCTGGAGCCCACATTGATCTATTTCTCCCCAGGCTCCTTCAGCTCTCACTACCTGCTGCAGGGGTCTCTCAACTCTAACAAGATCCCCACTGGCAAAACATTTATATATGCCCATTTATAAACTATATAAATGTACTACCTAATGGATATTGTAAATGCACACTTTAATGCATCATGAAAATAGAAATTAAAAGATAAAAGGTAAACATGGGTGATTTTCATATTTTCTTTCTTCATCTCAAAATATTATCTTTTATATTTTCATTTCTTTTTTTTTTTTTTTTTGAGACAGAGTCTCACTCTGTCACTCAGGCTGGAGTGCAGTGGCACAACCTCAGCTCGCTGCAGCCTCTGCCTCCCGGGTTCAAGCGATTCTTGTGCCTCAGCCTCCCAAGTAGCTGGGATCACAGGCATGAGCCACCAGGCCCGGCTCATTTTTGTATTTTTAGTAGAGATGGGTTTCGTCATGTTGCTCAGGCTGGTCTCTAACTCCTGGCCTCTAGTGATCCACCAATCTCGGCCTCCCACAGTGCTAGGTTTATAGGCATGAGCCACCATGCCTATCTTGAGGGCCCTGGGGTTCCTGAGTACAGTCCCCAGCCTCTGACCAAAGATTTGTTACTTCATCTTTTGCTGCCGGCTTTCATTTTTCAGCTTGTCATGTGTCCTTAGCTTATTAAAAAAAAAATTGTATGTCCTTAAGAGGAATGAACTCTGTTTCCAGTGACTAAAATGGAGTGCCTTACAGTAGGTGCCCAGTTCATTACTGATACCATTCCATTGATGTCCATGGCACCCAGCTGGCAGGTGAAGCCTTCCAGGCTGTTGGTTATCGTTAGACCACAGCTCCTGGCCATTGTGCAAAACAGGATGGTACTAATTTCATCTAACTTCAAAGGAAAGTTAGGTGGTTAATACATCCAATGTCACTTGGCCAGTTCCTGCAAAACTAAAGATTTCCAAAAGAATAGTCTGACGTATAGCCCATGAGAGAATAAAATATCTCACTAAGTCTTGGTGAGTTAAGAATACTGTGGTATTTCATTTTCTTCCCATCTTCCTTGCCTCTCTTTAACCCTGTTTAGATATCCCTGGATCACCTGGAAGTCAGATGGCATTCCCTGAAGCACCTAGTAAAGTGAAAGGTGACACTATGAACCCCGACCAGTATCTAACAAACAATATAATGTTTAAAAATCACTCTTTCCCTCTAATAAAAGTTTCAGCCAATCATTGCTCCGAATTACGACCTTGGTTGGGAAGCACAGGGAATCCTATTACTAAGGTGTGCTTTTCTTCCTTTGTCCTGAGTGTCATTCTCACATCTCTAAAGGTACTCTTATGTTATTAAAGAGTCCTGAAGCATGTCTCATTTCTTTCTGTTCTCCCCCTTGTGTTTTACACCTTTGTTAATGATCTGGGAGATGGAGAAAGTAGCACATAAGTGAAATTTGCCAGTGCTGACAAATTATAGTTGCAAAAGGTTCAAAGAGAGGGAGGAAGGGAAGATGAGCAGGAAATAAAAAGTCACACTATTCTTAATAAGTAATGAGAAAATGTCTAGCCACTGCCATGAGTGACTCATCTGAAGCATTAACACCCTAACTTAGACACACGATAATAACTGGCAGGGAAGATGAAACTCATCCACAAGACTTGTCTTCCAAATTCCTTGGTGTAAAATGCCAGAGAGTTCCCCTGTTCCACTTTCAATGGAAGGCAGTGGATGCTTTCACTGACCTCGTGGTGAAAGAATGTTACCAACCAAGACTGTGGTCTTGCATATGATTTTGTAAAGCAGAGTCTGGCCAGAAAGGAGCCACTCTCCTGGCCCCTGGAGAACAAGTTTTGGGATTATTCAAACAGTGGAACCCCTCCCCGGTTACCCCCAGTCCACTCTCATGCTGAGCAGTGCAGAGTCTGGCCATATCCGCAGGCATCTGCAGAACAATAGGGGTGATCTGAGAGTCAAGGGCAAGTTGAGGGCCAGGGTGGGGAGCAAAGTTGCAGGTATTTCCCTTTCCCTTAGATTTCTGGAGGTCTGTGGAGGTGAAGAGTGAACAAAGCATCATCATGATCACCATGTGTCTTTATTTTGTGGGTATCTTCCCTGCTGTTGCGTGTTAAGCAACGGGCATGTGCAGAAACTATTATGTCTACTTCTGGCCATCACTGGGCAAGACAGTATTAGAATGCTATTCTGCAGAAAAGAAAGTAGTTCAGAGAGATAAAGTAATTTGATTACTTAATCCAGATTCACACAGTCAGTCGGTGGAAGGCCTGACAGCCTGACTTCTAAGCACAGCCTTTTCCCTTCCCTCTGCTATTTTTTGCCTGCATTATTGTATGTGCTCAGTATAAATAAAGTATAAATAAAGACTAGTTTGTATGTGCTCAGTATAAATAAAGATCTATGCAACTTTACTTGCCCCCCACCACATGCTGGCCCAATTCCTCTAATTCCTAAACACAGCACCTTTTTCTTGAAGTTTTGTTGTTGTTGCTGCTATTATAGTTTAGTTCCTTCTGGATCTTTGTGGCTTCTCTCTGAAATCTCCAGCAGCAAGCCACTCTGACTGCATTTTTCTGAAATGCCAACATCGTCCCCCCTACCACATCCCCTGCAGAATGATTATCCAAAGGAGGGAGGTTTTCTCCTTATTTTGATTGCATGTCAAACACAGGGTTCAAATACCCACAAAGTCCACTAACTAAACTTCAATGCAATGGTGGAAACAAATTTAGTTTTATTTACAGTTTTATCTGCTATTTCTATATCACAATTTTTTAACTGCAGCTGAAGACTCTAGTCTTGACAGAGGACTAACTTTGTGAAATGTAGGTGGTGGGAAAAAATAGACAATCTAACTCCAAGAAAAGTATCTTGAAGGGAAAAAACTTCCTTTATCAAGCACCTTTGCCACCTACACTTCAAGTCAAGCAGAATGTTACCAAATATTGTTTCCTAAATATGTCCTTTAGATGCTGTGAAATAGTAATGTTTTAAAGAGTATAAAAAACTAAAAAATGGGGGTTTATTCTAGGAGAGTGGTTTTCAAAGTGTGGTCTTGGAAATGCTGGGCAGTGGCTGATACCCTTTCAGGGAATCTGCATAGTTAAAGCGATTTTCACAATAAAATTAAGACATCATTGCCTTTTTTCCTCTTATTCTCTTATGAGTAGACTATGAAGTTTCCAGAGTCTACACGACATGTAATGATGTCATTGCTCTGACAGCTTGTATTTAGATATTTTTCACTTTCTTACATTTATTCTCTAATGTGATAAATACTGATGTCCACATAAGCAGAAGTTCTTTGGGGTCCCCAGTAAAATGTATGAGTGTATCTTGGTTCATTTGGGTTGCTGTAAAAAAAAAATACCATAGGCTGGATGTCTTATACACAACAAATATTTCTGTCTTTCAGTTCTGGAGGCTGGAAAGTCCAAGACTAAGGTGCCAGCAGATTTGGCATCTGATGAGGGCCTGTTTCTCATAGACAGCACCTTCTGTGTATCCTCATATGGAGGAAGAGACAAACAAACTTGTTTAGGCCTCTTTTATAAGAGCGTTAATCGCATTCATGAGGGCTTCTCTCTCATGACCTAATCGCCTCCCAAAGTTCCCACCTACTAACAATATCAATTTGAGGGTTAGGATTTCAGCATGTGAATCTGAGGGGTACAAACATTCAGAGTACAGCAGAGTGTAAAAAGACCAGGAAAACAAAAAGTCTGAGAGCTGCTGCAGCAAAACATACTTATTCATTTGAACTTAGCCCCTCATGAAATATTCAGGAAAAAGACAACATGTCACCAGGGTGGGGAGTGTGAAGGTAACAAGAAGGAATGTAACCTGAGTTCCAGAATTCCCACCGACTGCTCTGAGCACATCAGGCTGGGGTTTGCACCTGGCCGGTTCTCTCTGCACACAGAGTAGCAAACCAAAGACAGGAGAACAAAAGAGCAGTGGTCGATTCATGATTTGCACACTCATTCAGAGTTAACACTTAGCAAAACCGAGGGGATTCACATGGAAATTCAAAAGAAAATGGGTCTGCACACATGTTGGGTTTCCTGGCTCATTCGACCATACACAAGTACCTGGAGAGCCATCTGAGGCACACTGCACGAATCTGCAGTGTCTGTCTGTGCTCTTTGAAGAGTACAGAAAGGAAATCAGAGAAAAAAGGCAAGTATGCCTGGCACTGACTCTTCTTTGCATCTGAATGAAAGATGTGGAGGCATGACGGCTTTACAGAGAGCCCACCTGTTCAATCTTGTCAAGGATGGCACTCACAGAACAGGTAATTGAGCTCAGTCTCAAAGTTGTCTCATTGCCTGTCATGCAAATGTGTCTGATTGGTTATTCTGAGTGCAATCAAACGTAACAATACACTTTTGGTGGTTAACGTTTGCACCCGAAGTTGCAATTATCTGATAAAATAAGAAACAGCACTGAGGGCCACTGCTTCAGAACTCTGGGACATGAAGAGAAGAATAGAGTGTCCACTTCTAAAGGTCAAGTTCTGCGACGACTATGTCCTGGTACTGATCAATGTCCTTAATACTAGTAGCTTTCTATAAAGCTCTCTGCTCCTAAGTAATAGTGAAAAACTCAAAATCATTCTAATTAGTCATCTCAGGCAATATCAGAAAGTACTTTAAGTGGAATAAAATTTCCAGCATCCAGAAATACCAAGGACTTCTGGTTAGCTGCGTGTTCTCATCAATCGCTGCTGGAGGGAGAAAGGCACCCAAGGAGAAACAAAACAATAAAACACCTTAGCATAGTCCACATTGCTGCTTAACTCAAAAAGTTTCAAGCAACGATTTCACAACAATGTCAATGTACTTAATGCCACTAGGCTGTATATCTAAAATGGGTAAGATGGTAAAGATGTATACTATGCCACAATAAAAAAGTAGGGGAGATTGCTCAAGCTGCAGTGAAGAAAACTACTCCAACTCTGCTCTCAGTTGCCTAAACCAAGACAGCGATCAGGGTTAGGCAGGCAGAATGTGGCATACATTTGATATGGCCTGATCCCAGCCAACAGGAATCCATACTCAGGCAATAAAATGGATATATACCTGTACTTCGAACAGAAGATTGTTTTAATTGCTATATCTGCAGGTGTTGTAAAAGCAATCAAATTATAAGTGACAGACTTTTGCACCCTGGACTGCCCTTGATTTACTGAGGAGCTAACCTAACCTAACCCTTTGTAAGAGTATTGCTTAGCTTCCCTGTTTGACTGCAACATTTGGTGCGCTTTCGTGGACTGCTTGGACTCATACTCAGACCTCAGTTTGCAGAGTCAGTATTTCAGCATTTAAGCCCTCAAGAAAAAAGATCTAAAAATCAGAACTATGGTTTTTGGGGGTTTTTTAAGGTAAAAATTATACTTTTTGAACAGCAAAATGTTCACAATACTTATTAAATAAAAATAATCAGGTTACTACGCAGTACATACAGTAAGGTTTTATTTTTGTATTTAAAAATATATACAAGAATAAGATTGTCAAAAATTTAAAACAGCAAATTTGACAGTGGGTGGGATAATTTGGGGATGGGGAGGTGGGAAGCTGTGGAAAAATATAAAGGCTTATTTTAAATAAAAACATGAAATTTAACAAATAACAAATAAGTTGGCCTTTAATACAAAATAGTTCTATACAGCTAAATTTAGCCTTTGAAGGATAAACCAGCCAACAACTCAGGACATTAACTATATTCCAATCTTCTAACCAAAATAGGTATGCATTTGAATCACTAAATTAAGGTGTAATTTTATATACAAAAGCCTTTTCAAACCTCAGCAAAGCAGGTAACTAAGTCATGCCCTGCTCTGAGAGAAAGTGGAAACTATTGTTATAAAGCAGAGGTTAATTTTCTTCAATGTTCACTGTGAAGCCTACACACACATATATATACTTTTTTGTGATGGGGTCTCACTATGTTGCCCAGGCCGGTCTCAAACTTCAGGGCTCAAGGGATCCTCTGCCTCAGCCTCTCAAAGTGCCGGGATTACAGGTGTGAGCCACCACACCCAGCCCATATGTATACATTTCATAAAAACAACAATAGTAACAACAATAAAAACAGAACAACTATCCAGGATATGATATATCGACATTTTAAAAATACTCAATTATTTTGCCCAATTATAAAGTAAATAATCACACATCCAAATCATGGCCATTAGTATATTACAAGAGAAGCCATTCCAACACAAGCTACCTTGACCTAAGTGTCATAATGGTTTATTCTAAATTTTGTGAACCAGAAAATAATAAATATGCTGTAATAAATGATGGACTAGTTACAGAAAATAATGACAAGAGATGCTTTAAGCTTAAAACGAGGCATTGTAACCATAAACAGCCAAGGTTTGAGTAGAAACAAATGTTTTTTTCACTATTCTTTCTATTCGTGTAATGGATTTATTCACTTAAAGAAAAAGCAGACCAAAAACATAGGTAGCCAATGTTAATTTAGGCATTTTTTTCTGATGCCAGTCAAGAAGCTGGCAACTCTTTCATCGATTTTCTCTATGGCAATGTTCCTAATAAATATATTTGGATGATGACAAAAATTTTATCTGAAAAAAGGAACAAAATAACTCTTCTCTCTTTGTTAATTATCAGAGATTTTTCAGGTCCTTCTTCTATTTTTCTATCAAAAGAAGGGTCAAATTTGGGATACTGTGGGAGCCATCATTTTATGCCTGGACTGTGATGGAAAGGCAAAGAAAGTGCCAAAAAAAATTCCATTACAACTCTGAATTGATATTTTAAAAAGTACAAATCTGGCACTTTTGATGCTGTTTATCATGTCTTTCTTGATAAAAAAATGTAATTCTTAACTAATTATGTTAACCAGGAGGATTTTATTATTTTATCTATTATAATTATAATTATATAATACATTATAATTATATAATACATATTACTAATATCAAGGGGTAATTATCCAAAATGAGGAAAAAAAATCTGTGACAAAAGAAGAATAAATTAATTCATTTTTTTCCAGTAAAAAATATTTATTGATTGTAAGAATACCTTATAATAATAACATTGTTTACCAGGCGCTCGAAATTGTCTCAAGTGCTTTACATATATGTGGTAGGTAGTCCTTGCATTGTTATAAAGAAACACCCTGACATTGGGTAATTTATAAAGAAAAGCGGTTTACTTGGCTCAGGGTTCTACAGGCTTTACAGGATGCATGGTGCTGGCGTCTTCTCAGCGTCTAGGGAGGCCTCGGGAAGCTATGATCACAGCGAAAGGTGAAGGGGTAGCAGGCAAAACGGGGGCAAGCAGGAACAAGAGAGAGAGGGTTGGGAGGAAGGACCGGATCTTGTGAGAATTCACAATCAGGAACACAGCACCAAGCAGTCTTGGGGATCCGCCCCGATAATCCAAACACCTCCCACCAGGCCCCACCTCCAGCACTGCGGATTACAATTCAAGGTGTGATTGGGTGGGACAAATATCCAAACTATATCAACACATTAACGAAGCCAAGCCTCATAATTTTACACTGTGGAAGGGGTCTGTCACTATCTCCACTTGACAAAAAAGGAAATCTAATGGTATGGGTACCATAGTGGCCCATTTCAGCTGATAAGGAAGTTTACATACAGAGGGGTTGGTCACTTACCCCAGGTCAGAAAGACAGAGCTGGAACTCAACCCAGGCAGTCTCGCTCCAGAGCTGGTGTGATCGACCACAATGTGCCACCTTCTCTCCAGATGAGGGTCATCTACCTGCTGTAAATAAAGGGGAGAACAAATTCTCACTGTCTGTCTTCACAGATCTTGCAGTCTGCTCAGGGAATGTCATGAATCGGTCATTACTGAGTGACCAGCGCTGGGGTGGGAGAATATACAGGTTATGTGGAATTTAACTGAAATTGAGAGGTGCAAGGGGACAGCCATCTTCCCCTGAGGAGGTGAGTCAGCAATTGGGCTTAAGGAATAAAACAGGCCTTAGTAAAATGAAGAGATGGGAAAGAGGAATCCAGGCAGATAAAACAGCCTGTGAGAAGGCATGGGATAGAAAAGAGTTCTTTGCAATCACAGAACTCAGAGTGAGGCCACGCTGGGGCCCGGTGAGGTGAGAGGAGATGAAGCTGCTAGGTAGGCAGGTGGCAATTCCTTCCTGGGATCCACTGTGCATTTATGCATTGCATCTGCTGGGAATGGAAAGTCACTGAAATGTATCAAGCAAAAAAGGGACCCCTCTGGATGGAATGCGGAGGATGAGACAGAAGGCAGCAAGGGTGGGGAATAGTCAGGAGGCCACTGATAGTCCAGGCAAGAGAAAACAAAGGTTTGGAAACTGCAGGACAGAAGAGGTGGGCATATTCAAGACATAATCTGAAGACAGATCTGGCCAAACCTGATAAGCCTCCAGGTGAGTCAGGGCCCCACAGGAATCTATGCTATGTGCACATAAATATAGGTTTTAAAGTTGACACACTGGGAGAAATGTCCTTTTCTTATAGATTTTAAATTCTAGATTAGCTTTTGAAAATAAACATTTTTGTTTTTATTGATCAATGAGGTAGGAAATATGAGAACACTAACAAGTTTACTTAGAATCTGATGACTGAGTCAGGGCAGTGGCTCACACCTGTAATCCCAGCACTTTGGGAGGCCGAGGCAGGCGGATCACGAGGTCAGGAGATTGAGACAATCCTGGCTAACTCAGTGAAACCCCATCTCTACTAAAAATACAAAAAATTAGCCAGGTGTGGTGGCGGGCACCTGTAGTCCCAGCTACTCGGGAGGCTCAGGCAGGAGAATGGCGTGAACCTGGGAGGCAGAGCTTGCAGTGAGCTGAGATCGCGCCACTGCACTCCAGCCTGGGCGACAGGGCGAGACTCTGTCTCAAAAAAAAAAAAAAAAAAAAAAAAGAATCTGATGACTGAACAGTTCTCTGGAGCAAATTCTTCCCTTTAAAATGTCACTGATACACTATTTACTGAGGAAACGACTCATAATTTAGTATCTTACAGTTCCAAAGAAACCCATCATGTTTCTGAGATTCCTGTGTGATGCCTGCATGACACCTGTCTCAAATCTCTTTTCACAACATCTCGGGTCTGGCAGAGTCTTGCATCAGCCTCTTCTCCTGGGGACAATCCACCCCTCCCCCACAAACAACTGCATCAAGCCAGGTAAGACAAGATCATAAAAGTGAGGGTTAGGTCAGAGACAGAGACTGACAAGATCTAGGAGCCACACAGTCAAGATTATAGGATACTATCACTACAGACATTGGCTAGTCTTGCTTTGACCTGAAGTGACCCCAACTGACTTCGTAAGAGTATTATAAAGGTGCATTAAAAGGGTAATAATTCAACCCATGGATTATCCATTTTAGATCTATAAAATGACTGTTCAAGCAAAAAGCCCTTTGTCTGGCCCCCGTCTTGATGAGCTTTGCTTCTTCCCTTTCTTCCCTAAACATAAAATTAGTTAAAGGAAATTCAAGTCTCTGCTACCACAAAACCTCAGGGACCACCCGCAAGGATAGAGTTCCTGAAATCAGTCAAAGTGAAGGGTTAACACTGCATAATCAGCTACTGTTAGATATCAGTGGGACCTGAATATATAGATACATGACTTTAAAGC
Source organism: Rhinopithecus roxellana (assembly GCF_007565055.1). Classification (NCBI taxonomy): domain Eukaryota; kingdom Metazoa; phylum Chordata; class Mammalia; order Primates; family Cercopithecidae; genus Rhinopithecus; species Rhinopithecus roxellana. Next base: position 12,645,659 of record NC_044569.1, read on the forward strand.
CCCAGACAATACAAGGGGGCTAGTGAGTGCCGGGACCCAGCCCATTGTTTGCCCTAATACAAGATAGCTTTGTGCCTGTGGGGATTTATTTTCAGAAAAGACAGTCCTTTGGGTTAGCAGTGACCTTGCACCTAAATCCCAAGTACAGTAAAGGATACGATCATCATCCATCACCTAACAAAACTGGAGGAGGCTCACACCAACAGAATCCAAGGTAATTGGAGAAAGTGGTTGCCTCCTGTAGAAACTGGGCTTCTGATCCCAGTTTCTAGCTGAATGAAAGATAATCAGTGATCTCTTTTAGGAAAAATTAAAATGAACTCAATCTCAGTAAATGAAATATGAGCTAAAATCATGGATTTTCATGACCAAAAGTGTGACTGTCATTTTAAAAGAGGAAAAGCATAACTCATTAACATTCACTCCAGTTACCAGCATTGGCTTAAGGTGATACAGATGTCAACAGCTGCCAACTTACATGTATCAGTCTTAGGTTGTATTTTGAGCATTTCTTGCTTTGTAAAATTTGAGAAAGAATTCGCTTTTCAGATAATAAACTTCAGCTTACTGCTGAGGTTGCATGAGTTGCCCCAGATCAGAAAATAACCTCACTGGTTTCGGTCTCCTAGAGTGCTCTTTTCACAGGCTGGCATGCGTCAAGCAAAGAACAAGGAAACATCAAGTGCTAAATCTTTACAGTGACTTTACGATCTGTAGTTATGTGGAAGGTTTATTGATCAGTCACTGCTGCTTGATATTTTGCTGCAAAGGGCAGAGCTTACTCTGGAACTTTCTGGTATCAGCAACTTGGTTAAATTTTTATTTTAATTTAGGGACAATTTCAAAGAGACCACTCTGGGGCTAGTTCACGCCATGTCAAACGTAACACGTTCTGGAGTACGGGGAAATCACTGAGAGCTCAGTTGTTTAAAAAAAAAAAAAATAGGACTTCACTTAGGGAGAAAGCAGGGTTGTAGGATCTAGAGAAGGAAAAGGAGGAGGAAGAGGCGGAAGACGAGGAGAGGCTTCACATTTGAGAGCACTTTCAAACTTCTGTCATTGCTCACCGTAGGTAGCCTCATGAGGAGGACGATTGTGAACTTCACAGTTTTCAAAGTCCTTTCACCAAATTATTTTATTTAATCCTACCTATTCCATAAGATACTCATTGCCATTCCCAACTCACATAAGGGAATTGAGATTCAGAGAAATTAGGCTGAGATCACACAGCTAATAAAGCAACAGCATGAGGCAAGAACTTAGGAGGCATTTCAAGAAATCTTAGGTTTATTTGACTTTTTGCTTAACATTCACACTTTTCAGTGCCAGAATAACAGCATCAGGAGGAAGAGATTTATGCTGCAAGGGTCAGTCTCCAGTTTGTGGATGAGTAGGCGTTGGACACCAGCAGTGAGTTTTGCCAGTCATTGTGTTAGCAATGATGGCTCCTTTGAGAAAACATGGAAAGGTCTTCCTTGCAAAAAGATCCTTAACGCATAAACCAGATAGCTATTTTTGCAGAATCCAAAATTCATTTTGAAAGCTACACACTAATGAGATAAATTTAAAAGAAATGACTCTTTCCAACCACCTCAACATTCCGTTAAGGATGTGCTGAAAACCTTTAAAAGTTAGAATACCTAAAATCTTTATCAGAGCTATATTTTTTCATTCAATTCATTGAGCTTCACTGAAATGTCCCAAGTATCTATCTATATATTTGGAGGGATTTATAGAAAATAAAATAACAACTTTTGCACTTGCAAATATAAGTATCTTTTTTTTTTTTTTTTTTTTTGAGACGGAGTCTTGCTCTGTCGCCCAGGCTGGAGTGCAGTGGCCGGATCTCAGCTCACTGCAAGCTCCGCCTCCCGGGTTTGCGCCATTCTCCCGCCTCAGCCTCCCGAGTAGCTGGGACTACAGGCGCCCGCCACCTCGCCCGGCTAGTTTTTGTATTTTTAGTAGAGACGGGGTTTCACTGTGTTAGCCAGGATGGTCTCGATCTCCTGACCTCGTGATCCGCCCGTCTCGGCCTCCCAAAGTATCTTATGTATTGTCACTAAGCACTGTCATTAAATAATTGTAAGACTGGCCTCAGTGAAACTTGCTTTCTAAACAGTTTTCAAATGTGCACTCAGAGTCTTCCAAAGTATGGAGAATGAGGTACATTAAAAATGTGATGACTAATCGATGCTGAAAACTTGTCCAATGTCTATGAGTTTCCATTTCATTTTATACAAATGTTTTCTGAGGACTTATGGCTTACAAAGGACCGAGTTGGACCGAGGTCTTTAATAATAAAAGAAGAGCCTTTATTTCCCTTGTGAACTGAGTGGCTGCCTTTAAAAAAAGAAGAAGGTACTAGATTTAAAATTTCCTGAGCCCCTCTAGTGAGTTATTTCTGCTTCTGTTTTCATAAGAGAAAAATATGTTTAAAACCTGTGAAAAGAATAGATGATTTTAGAGACTATGTTTGGAAATATTTCTAGAACTTTTAATTTTAATGCCTAATGGTATGTAATTTGGTCTGACAAGTGGTTAATTGATGCCTGATAGCCCCTGTTTCCAGATTACTTACTCTAGGTCATAATCATCAAACACAATGAAGCTCAATGAGCTGAATGAAATGTGTTTTATTCTGTCTTTACATTTTTTATAGCCTTTTACTATAATCTGCCTTTAATGTGTGTGCAGAATTCCTTTCTGTGAAATCTTTCAGGTTAACACCATTTGGCCTCAGACCCTCAAGTCACATTGGCAACCACTTAGCATGGGTATATGCATAGTTACTCCTAAATACATTTCTGTATTTTTGTAATTTCATCCATTAATTTAACCAACGTTTATTGAGGGTCTATTATATATCAGGCTCTGCAGTAGGCACTGTGGAGTCAGCAGTAAACAAAACGGGCTAAACTCTCCCTTTTCATGGAGTTTATAATCAAGGCAGGGGGACAGGGAGGCTGCAGACTATAACTGGATCAAGACAATATATGGTATGGTAGACTGTGATACATGCTATAGAGAAAAGCCAAGCAGGTGAGGGAGAGAAGGTAAATCGGAAGGAGGGCGTGCAATGCTAAATATGGTGCCCAGACAAGACTTCACTGAAAAAGACACGTTTGAGCAAAGACTTAAATGTGGTGAGGAAGGGAGATATGAGGCTACATGGGGAAGAAAGTCCGAGGTAGAAGGAAGGGTAGGAAAGCCAGCGTGCTGAGGAGGGGACAGGTGAGGAGCAGTAGAAGACAAGGTGAAAGAGGTAGATCATTTAGGATCTTCCCATGTGAAGAGCAAGGAAGTGAAATGTGGCCTATTTTGAAAGTACTACTAAGGTTACTGGAATGACAATTGTCTTTAGGAGAATAAGAAAGGGGTGGTGCAGGGGATCAGTTAGGAGGCTATTACACAAGTCCAGACAAGGCCGGCCACAGTGACTCATGCCTGTAATCCCAGCACTTTGGGAGGCAGAGGTGGGTGGATCACCTGAGGTCAGGAGTTCGAGACTATCCTGGCCAACATGGTGAAACCCTGTCTCTACTAAAAATACAAAAATTATCCAGGTGCAGTGGTGGGTGCCTGTAATCCCAGCTACTAGGGAGGCTATAGCAGGAGAGTCTCTTGAACCTGGGAAGCAAAGGTTGCAGTGAGCTGAGATTTCACCATTGCACTTCAGCTCAAGTGATGGAGTGAGACCCTGTCTCAACAAACAAACAAACAAACAAACAAATGTCCAGACAAGAGGTAATGTTGGCCAGAGCCAGGGAAGTCATGGTGGAGATGGTAGAAAGGGTTGAATTCAGGACCTATCTGAAGGTACAGCAAACAGAATTTGCTATAGATTGGATACAGGATGTGAGAGAAATAATATTATGAAGGATAATTTCAGGATTTTGACCTGAACAACTGCAAGGGCAGCAAAGTCATTTTACTGAGTGGGTGTGGTCAGAAGCTGAGGAGGCAGCAGCAGAACCAGGGGCCAAGGAGACATGTCGCAGAGGCTGTGGTGGAGCCAAAAGCCTAGAGGCAGGAGGATCAAAGGTGCAGCAATTGGGGCAAGAATGAGGAGGTGGCTGATGTCATCAGAGATTATTATATAAGTCCAGATGGAGCAAATAAGTCAATATACTCAAGATAATGGGAGTCAGGTTTCTCTCTGTTAGAGAAGAGATTTATGAATATAGAAAGGAGAAAGGCTAAAAAGAATTCTGATGTGTTGGCTTGGAATGGAAGGTATTGATCTGAATCCACAATATAGAGATAGTTATAGAGATATAGAGGTACATATATATTTATAGATGGATATAGATACAGATATCTACACATATAGTAACAAACATAAATGTGTATATGTGGTTGTGTGTGACCCTGTATCATTTATTTCCTAACTGTGTCCACTGAAAAGGCCTAAAAGTCTGACACCCCAGTAGTAGTAGCCAACCACGGGCCCAGATCTGGTGTGTAAATGCCATCCTCCACTGAGAGGAACCAGGCCTCTTTGGAGAGTGGGCTGATTTCAGGGCAGGGGCAGGGACAGTACAAAATGAACCTGGAACATCGTGATGTGCCAGAAAATAAGCGGTTGCTCAAAGAACACTGGGAACATGTCAGAGGGACCTAAAAGCCAGCTTGAGGAGATACCCACTTGCAAAATCTGGGACAATTTGGGTACCAAAATAAATAATGAAAATAATGGAATGCAACCCATAGAACAGACTAGAAGACTATAAGCCTAGACTAAAATAAGTAAATAAGTGCAGGGAAGGCCAAGATGTTCTTTATGGAAGGATACCAACTACTAAATGCAAAAAAAAAAAAAAGGTGCAAATGGAAAATTGCCATTTGGCAGCCATCACAGTGGTGGTTGATTTAGGCAGGTGTTATCAGTGCCTGCCAATACTAGCTGAGTGAAGGTTCAATGTGAACAGAATATGGGCGTAACCTCAGAGCATATTCTAAAAAATACTTATTAATTAAAAATGGGAAAATGGTGACTTTAAAATGGAGAATCCTGGTATCCACTAATCCAGATGTTAAAAGGTAACATCATAATGGTGGTTCTGTTAAACTGATACCACGTGCCTTTTAATGTCATGCACTCTCAGGGGTAAAGTGTAATTTCTTTGATGTTCTTGACAAGGATGTATGGCCTGGATCAGATATGAAGAAACAGCTGATGTACTCAAGTTGAGCAACAGCTTACAGAATGAAAGGTATATGTTTTTAAAGCCATCAAGGTCATGAAAGTTGGGGAAAAACTGAAAAATTATAGCAGATTAATGGAGAATAACAGGACGTGTCAACTAAATGTAATACGTGATCCCATGCTAGATTCTGGACCAGAAAGCAAAACAGACATTCAGGGGAAAGTTGGGAAAATTTGAATAGATTCTATGGATTTGTAGATGGTGTTATCTCAATGTTGTATTATGCTTATGTAAGAGAGAATCCTCGTTTGGGAGAAATGTATACACTGAAGTACTTAAGGGCAATGGAACAGCATGTTTGTACCTGCTCTTAACTGATTCAGAAAAAAAAATATGAATCATGAGTATCTAGCTAGCTATATCTAGAGATATATCAAATATAAAACAATAAAAATTGGGAAAACTAGAAGAGACAGATATTGAATTTCTTCACATCATTTTCCCCTATTGTTTTAAGTTGAAATTATTTCCAAATATTTTATTAAATGGACCTCATTAGTTATTTAGTCAAATCTTCTCCTTTTACAGAAAAGAAAACATTAAAGGGCAAAACTAGGACTCCTCCACAAAGTTATGCAGAAACAGTAACATATGAAGATGCATGAGTTTTAGTTCTCAGGAAACTCGATAAGTATCAAGAGTGTGATTTGCCCATTCAAAAGCTACACTGACAGCAGCACGTTGAACTGACGTGTTTTGCAAGGACGACTGGGCTAAAGCAGTGTGTTTATATTTTAAGGAGGTCAGAGGCAATTTGGAGGGTAAGAGATGAGGAAAGATTGTGCAAGCAGATCATGTGAGGAGAGACCAAAGGGACAGGGCATGTTTAGCCTCAACAAAAGAGGTCATGCAGAGCATCTGTCATTTGTTTTAAATAATTTGGAATGCTTTCTTGTGAAATAGGGTTTACACATTTGGAGAACCACCATGGATAGAAACAGAACCAATGGGTAAAAAGGGGAGTGAGACACATTCTACCTTCAACTATGGAAAATGAAATTCCATAGTTTCATAGTTGACTATGTTCAACTATGAAATAGAAGACTATTCAGGGGTAATGAGACTTTCTTTTTTTCTTCTTCTTCTTCTTTTTTGGTAAAGGATGGGGGGCAAGGGTGGGGCGAGGTCTCACTTTCTTGCTCAGGCTGGTCTCTTGCTCAGGCTGGGCTCAAGTAATCCTCCCACCTCAGCCTCCCAAAGTGCTGTGAGCCATGGCACCTGACTTGAAGGTAATGAGATTCTTATCACAGGGAATGCACAGGCAAGAGGGGCATTTGATGAAAATACTCTAGTGGTAACAAGTGTTGGAAGTGATAGGTGACCTCTAAGCCCTTTTAAACACAGTTTATAATAGTAGCTACTATTTATTGAACGCTTACTATACGTAGAACACTGCAGATCTGCATTATCTCAGTCAGTCCTTACCACCGCTCAATCAGGTGGACACCCTTATTTTCTTTCCGCATATAAAGAAAATGTTTACATAAACTGTCCCGTATGCAAATCCAGCAAAACACACACAGAGGTGTTGGAGAAGCCGTTCCAGGTCTCAGCTTCTACACTGACTGCCTTCACATTCTCTTTTGTCTTCTCCTTCAGAATCTTCAGCCACAAGGGCTCCAGTGTGTACTGATTTCTCCCACTGTCAACAGACTCCCATTTTCTCTCCAATCCTTTCTCATTCCTCCCTCTGACCTATATCATACTTTCTCATTCACGCCAGTCTTCAAGCTCCGTCTCCAATACGAAGGAACATGGTTTTCCTGAGGAAGAACTTTTCATCACTTCTATGCTTGGCACAGCACTCCCAGAAAGAAATCCATCTTGTCAAGTCGTGCTTCACCTGGCTATCAACATAACAGACACATATCTAGTTTAATGGTCACTACTACTCCCATTACCCACCCTTCTGCACCTATTTTTTTTTTTTTCAGCTATTCCTCCAGTTATTGAGTCAATCTGGACTTAAACTTGAGCAAGCCACGCCTTAATTCTACTCATTGTTTTACCCAATTCAGTTCAAAGCGCTATTCATAAGCAAACATTTAACCTGGGGTATTGAAATGTCTTACTGTGAATGCTTTGCCACTAGACTGCTGTCTTCAGGAGTTTCAAGAGGAAAGGTGAGAACCAGTTTGCCTCTTTTGAGAGTGGCCAGAGTAAGCACTTGGCTGCAGGGAAAAAAGTTTGCTTTTAATTTCCAAAGTGGACCCAAGATGATAGGGTCTCATGGAACAAAATCTTTGCTTTGATGCAAGGAACCAGTACTATGCAGCAGTCTTCCAAGTTACTTACCAACAGTTGAAAGGGTGTGGCTTCTTGACTGGTGCCAAGTGTTTCCAATATGCCCTTGTATAGAGCCACCTCTGACTTCCTATAGAAAGCCTGTTTCCTCTGCCTCAGCCTGCTGAGGATTCCACAAAACACAGCTAGATGTGAGCTGCATGTGCACACTCCAGTCTCATTTAGCAGTGCAACACCTGCACTCTCAAAACGTAGACATTTCCCTAATGGGCTATAAAATGTGCTATTTGGGCAGTTAATTTCAAAATGTTATTAAACTAATAGGCACTTGGCAATGTACCTCTTTTATGTAGATACACCCAAGAGTCAGACGTTTCTGGTTGATTGGATGGCTTTCCAGACTTGTGATTGTCATATTTTATAGCTTTTCCTCTTCCAGAACGCTTTACCAAATCAGTTTTCCAGAAAGCACGCCTCCAGGAGCTACTAGGAGGCAGACTGAGTGAAGACTGGCCTGAGTGCCCCGGGATAGACTGTGCAGTGAACACTTGTCCAGGTCTTTGGGGTAGAGGTGGAAGGAAAAGAAAGATAATGTTCCCTTTGTTTACTTAGAAGGTCCATGAGTTGTAGAAAGCACAGGTCTCGTTTGAGTGTGCACAGGCATACATTCTTATGGCCTGGACTCACAGGCCACAGAATCAAGCAAACAAGCATGTGACATACTGAGCCTTCAGGCCTGGAAACCCCGTGGGCACCAGTGGGGATGGCTTTGCAGGCGCTGGAACTCCAGGATCCGCCGCTGCAGGGGTGCAGGCTGGGTGAGAAAAGGGTGCAAGCTGGGTCTACACTGCTCTTCGTATTTTGGCGCTTCATGTGAAGCTGGATGATGCTTAAATGAAACAGCCCCCAAGCCACTTTCTGGCCTACATCCCCAGACTACCGCTGTGAAGTTAACTCTTTTCAGAGATTGCAAACATTTAATACCAGCAAAAGAAACCAAGTTACCAGGTCCCCTTAAGGCACACGAAAGGACATTTATCATAGCCTCTCCCTTCCCTCCAGTTCCTAGCTACACAAAATTGTGTGTGTGTGTATGTGTGTGTGTAAAATTCTTTCCCTGCTTGCAGAGACCGCTGGCTATAAAGCCCACGGAGGCCTGTAAGGAGACCCACACTTTGCGAGCGCGCGGCTCGGAGGCGGGCTCAGGGCGGGGCAGAGCGCGGGGACCGCCCGGGCGCCGGGCGCAGCCAACGAGCGGACGGGGAGGGCGGGCCGGCGAGGGCTGAGCGGCGCGGGCTGTCACAGGCGCCCGAAGCGCGCTGCAGGTGGCAACTTGGAGGTGCCGCCACCGCAGCTGCGGGAGGAGCCCGGGTCTGGCGGCTCCTTCCAGCTTCCAGGAGCTCTTTCCCGCCGCCGAGCCGGAGACTGGACCTCGGAGAATTCGAAGGAAAGAGCCCCTGCGGAGGGACCTGTGAGCAGCCCTACCTCACTCTGCCCTTGCGCTACTTTTTTTCTCCAAGGAAGGTTGTGCCCGCGGGCTGCCAACAAGCTCCGGGAGGGGCCCCAAAGGAAGGCTTCGGTGACCCAGGTGAGCGCCTTTCCCTTCCAGTGCCCCATCCTTCTTGGCAGTCGGGCGTAGGCCGGGAGCGCCGCCTAGCCCCGTGGGTAGGGGCGCGGGTGCGGGCCGCCTGCCCTTGGCTCGAGGTCGACGGGGGAGAAAGCGAGGAAGGGGCGAGGCTGGCCCAACCGGGGGCTGCCGGGCCGGGTCCGCCTGGAAGCGGCAGAGACTCTCGGACGGGCACCTGGAGACTAGGGAGGAGCAGAGAGGTGCTTTGAGGCGGACAGAGGGCTTGCGCCCGGTTTAAGCTGGCCGGGATCTACCGCCTGCGCTCTGTGCTGGAGCCGCCGCGGGAGCCGGGCGCGGCGCCTCTGCGAATCCCCGAGCTAGTGCGCGGGGCCCGGCGAGCGCACCAGTCTTCGGTCCCTCGGAGCCCAAGGCCCTGGAGAACGTCATCCCTCTCCGCTTGGGCAACTCCTCCTCCGCCCCGTCTTGCCTCCACCCCTCCGCGCCCGCCGTTTAGCCTATTCGGAGACTCCGTGCTTTTTGCCAGCGCGCGCAGTGGTTGCTGCTGTCACTCCCCTCCCCGCCCTCGCAGGAGTTGGAGCGACCTGGGGTCTGGCCCCCCGGCCCCGGTCGCCTAGTTGTGGGCTGGACGCGAGTGGGGCTGGCCAGTTTTTTGCGAGGAGGGCAGGAGTGAGCGCGGGCTCTCTCTCTAGTGCTCCTTCCGAATCCGTCCCCGCCCCCCCTGCAGCTCGAGAGAGAGCGGAGTGTCAGAAGCCAGACCTTGTTCGCCCTGGGGAAACTAGGAAGCCTGGGAAGGTGCGAACCTCGCGGATGAGGCTAGAGCCTCCGCCTCCATCTCAGTGTTTCTGCCCCTGCTTTCCTGCTTTCAAGTGGACAGTGGCTCTGACCTCCGCATTCCGGCTTGTGGCGTGGGGGGCGCTAGCGGCAGTGTGTGTGTGTGTGTGTGTGTGTGTGTGTGTGTGTGTGGTTTGTAGGGATGAGCGAGTGCGATCCTCCGGGAGGCAGAGGCGCAGGAGCCCGTTCCCCCAGCCCGGCAGAGCCGCAGGGACCGCCACCCCTCTCCGCCAGCGGCGCGCAGCTGCAACCCGGCAACTCTGCGCTGCCGGTTTCTCTCCTCCCACTCCAGCTCCCGGTCCCCCCCACCAACGCGGCATCCCAGGATTAAAATCATCTGGCCAAAGGGTGCGGGTGGGGGATCGAGGCGCTCCCAAGGCGAATGAGGCTATTTTTCAAAATCCTGGGAGCGCCCCTCGCCCGGCGTTGCATCTTCCGGTGGCTGGGCTGTAAGGACCTGCGGTGGAGGGTTGGCGGAGGCGGGCCCGCGCTCCAGAGAGGCCGTCATGTCACCCGAGAAGCCGACGCTGGGGGCTGCTGAACCTCCGAACTCCCTTTGACGCGTCCTACTCAGAGCCGGGGAGCTCCTGGCTGCCTGGGGGAGCGCCGCGCGGGAGGTGGGGTGGCCTGGCCAGTGCTGCGGGAGGGCGCCCAGGGCGCGTCGGGGGCTGCGTGGGGCAGGGGGGGTGCTGGAGAGCGCGCCGGGAGCTGCGGCGGGCTTGGGGCACCCGAGTGGCGCTGGAAGTTGAGCCGGGGTCCGCAGGGCTCGGTGACCGCCCTGGCGCCGACGCTGCGGATTCGGGAACAGCGGCTACGCGGCGCGTTCGGCTGCCCCCTCGGCCCGCCCGCCGCGGCTTTCGCTTTCCTTCTGCAGAAGTGAAGCCGCAGCCTGGGCTCGCTCCGGCTGGCGACCTTTGCGCCAGAAAAGCCTGAGGTGCTGGAGGCGAAATCCTCCCGGGAGCGAAGGGCGGCGTCCACAAGACAAGGAAAGGGAAGACGCCGGGCTCCGGCGGGTAGCGCAGTCGCGGGAGGGCGGCGCTGAGCGCCAAGGATCCCCGAGGCTAGGCGAGGCAAGGCGGACCCAACCCAGGCGGGAGGTGCTGCCCTCGCCCTTGGCGCTCTCTCACAGGGAGCTGGTGGACCCCCTGTCCCCGCCAGTCCGTAACTCCCATGTAATTCCCTCTGAAGTGCATTGGATTAAGACTGGGCCAGGAGAGGGCTGGAAGCCACTAAATGAATGAAAGTAGAAACGGTGGTAAATCCCAAATCTAACTATGGTTTAAATCTAAATTCCACGTGATTAGAGACAGATTCTAACCTGGTAGAGCAGGGTCTTTATGTGGGAGCTCCTATATCGCATTCAAATAATGGCAGTTACTGACGGACCCCGCAAGACTTGCCCCTCCCAGGGTGTAATTGTGCTGCTTTGGGGGTTGGGGGTGGGGTGGGCTCCAGTGTGCCCATATCATTACACATAATCTGGAATGAGGAAAGATTGAAGTTCAGGTCGGTTCTGAAATGACCTTGGGAGTCTCCGTCTTCACTTTCCCTTACTGGCCTAGGCAGTTCCCAGTTGGATCAATTACAGTTCAGACTTAGTGACACCAAGGAATCAAAGAGCCTCCCTTGTAACATTAGATAATAGTCTTCTTAGAATGTGTAGTAACCGTAGGAAAACATTCTCAGTACTGAGGAGCGGAGGTATAAAACCGAAAGTTTGCAGCTAGGCTATGACCTCTCAATCCCAATAATGGAAACACAGCTCTCAGTGGAATGTAAGCTGTCGAGGGCAGGGTTCTTTCTCATTCTTTTATTCCCAGAGTCTGGCACTTAGTAGGTGTTCAACAAACATTTGTGTAGAGCAGGGCTTATAATTAAAGACATTGCCCTGAAAAGACATTTAATAATTTTTAGGTCAATCATTATTAAAATCAGAATATTAAACTAATTATATATCCCAAAGAGTTTAAAAGTGTAACTAAACCATGCACACTGGTCCTCATGAGTTATGTTTTTAAACTCGTTGGGATTGGTGAAATCACTTCAAATAAGAAGGCACTTAAGATATTGGAAGTTTAGAAGTTACGGAGTGGTAGAGTTGCATGGTTAAAGTCCCTTTTTAATAGTCTCTGGTTGAATACCTATAGAAACGGGGATCTCAGTACTTTCAGAAGTGTTTGATTCCATTTTAGAGAAATTTTGTATTTAAATGTAAGGAACACAGGGATGAACATGCCATGGTTCACGTCTGCCCACATGAAACTCACATTCTAGTTGCTAGGCCAAAAAGGAGGGAAGCATTATGATTTTGATGCTATTGTGTAGATCCATGAGAAAGTTAAGGGATCTCAGCAAAGTGACCTCACACTTTGAACAGAAACAGCAAGGGAACTTCACGGAGGATGGGTCCTGTGGTCTGAATTTGAAGATAAGTTCTCCTGGAGCACCGCATAAACAGACTAATGAGAAGTCCGCGGAAAGTCGGCCTGCATAGCTCTTCCTCCCTTCCAGTTCCACCTTCTGAGCTATAACACCCCGCCTTCTCTCTCTTCTACACACCCACCATTATTCTATTTAAGAGCAGTTTCCGTGTCTCTCTATTTCTTCTTTTCTCCAGGCCAAAGAGCCACAGATTCTTCATGCTACCTCCAATCCCAGATTACCCATTCTCACAATACACTGAACATTGGCATGCTTTCCTCTTGAGGAGTTAGGGAGGGAGAAACAAAAACTCAAGCAGGGCAGGATTTTTGTAGGATTTTAAGTGAGGTCAAGTTGGCTGTGAATAGTTTATTAAAAACGATCCAGGGAGTGGGATGAGTCACAGTCCACTCTGGGCAACTATTTCCTTATCTGTAAGGAGAATAATAATTTTCACCTACCATACTGTGAGAATTAATTTGTGACTTCAGAGTTATCTGAGTTACTTGGAAGCAAAGTGTGAGACCTAGCACATGGGAACATAGAATTTTCCAGGTCAGAGCTGGTTAATCAAGAATAGCAAGAAGCACTATTAGTAAGGAAATATGACTTTCATTGGAGAACTGCTAAAGAGGCTAGAGATTTTAAAAGGTATTGAAACCCACTATTTATGATAAAGACTAAAAAAAAATATAGCGATTAGAAAATGTTTATAATTCATCATTTTGTCAGGGAGTAGAGAAAACTGGAATTAAATACTCAAGTAGTCACCAGATCACTGAAGAGATGAAAATAATTTGTTTTGTTTTCATGCTAGTTCAGTAGTATGTGGGGCTTTTATTTGGGAGGATTTGGTGTCATGATGATGTCTTGTAAAAAAGCAGGGCTGATTGATGTGTAGTGTGCATTCTGAAGTGCTAAGGGTCTCCTAGCCCAAAACTAATGGAAGAGCCAATGTTCTAGTGAGATTGTGGTAAGAATTCCAGATGTGGGAGCTGAAAGGACACTGTCTTGGAATCCTAAATAATGAGAGAGTGAGCAGCTAAGTTAAAAGCAGCGATGAGACAGGGGAAGGGCACTGAACATAATTGGGGCCGATTGGGTGCAATTTCAGTCAAGCAGCATAAATGAAGATCAGAATGGAGAAAAGACACGAATGGACAAAAAAAAAAATGCATGTAGAACTTACAATGGCGACTTTGAAGTAAAAAGAGAGAGAAAGCTACCATTTCTTTGTGTGGTGGGAAAACAAGGGTGAATAAGAACTTGGACACCGCCCTTCTGAAGTCAGCTCATTGTATAAGATCTCTGAACCACCAAATCCTCATCGGTAAAATGGGGATAGGAATGCTTTATGGTGAGAAGTCAACAGAAGAACATATAAAACACCTAGAACGTGGCCTGGCTTTTAGGTGAGCTGCTCTGGCAACAAGCTATTGGTTTTCTAGAACCAGGAGTGTCGGTTGGCTGGATGCATTATTGCCACATCTTTAACTCTTAGCCTTCATTAGAAATACAGTCTCACATTTGAAATTGGCAAGGGGGTATTTTACCCAGTTGTTCCCCAGTCATCTCAAACTGAATACGTCTAAAAATTTCATTCATCAATTTCATACTTTCCTCCCTTTCCCTAGGACCCACCATGTCCTGAGTCACCTGCATGGGAGACCTGGTCTTCATTTTTTTATGCCTTTCTCTTCTCACATTGCTCCCTGACAGACACACACCGCAGAAATATCAGGGTCCCCGTGGTGGTAACTTCTACTGCCACTTCCTTTCTATCAGATCCCCACCAGTCCTAGCTCTGCTTCTTGCCACCTCCTGCTTGGATTGTTGCGGTAATTATCCCAGCTCACTTTCATTCTGTCTTCCTAACTTCTTCCGGTTCAGTTCTTTCACAGTGCTCCTTTGGTTTTATCACTCCCTGCTCCAAACCTCAAGCCACATCTGTTTCCTAAAGTATGAGTGCAAACTCCTTTTGAGTTGTATTCAAAGCGCTCTGTTTGCTGTCCTGTATATAAGTGTTCAGATCTCCCAAGGCCCGAACAGGAAACCCATGACAATCTCCCCAATTCCTATGCATGCCTTTAGGTTTGATTTCTCTGTCCTTCATTCACCCCATTTGTTTCTACTGAAATGCCCTTCCTCCTCTTTCTTCACCTTGAAATCCTGCACTCAAACACCACCTCCCTTGTGATGTTTTTCTCGATAATTCTCAGAAGATCTCTCTCTCTCTCTCATTTCCTTTTGTAGCTCTTGGCTCCTTCTTCTCTCGTGGCACTTATTATATATTTATTCTTTCATGTGTTTTACTGATTGAGAGCTATGACTTCATCCTATTCACCTTTGTATTCTCCAGTAAGTTTTATCCAGAGTGGGGGCTCCACCATAACTTGTCACTGAGAGGATGATTGTCTAGAGACATATGAGGAGAGTTTATGACAGAAGAAGAGAAGAATGTTGTTCTAATCCCATGTCAAGTCAGTATGAGGAAGAAGTAGCCAGGCCTTGATGAGGTCTTTAAAGATAAAGTGGAAAAACAGGCAATTATCTGGAAACTTCAAAAACCACCCTCTACCCACATTGGCCTAATTTCATGGATAATTTATGCTTTGGTAGCTGGAAGAATCTGTAAAATTGACATTCGTCATTATTGTGATGACATTATAGCCATGTGAGCTAGACAGAGCTTTCAAAAGTAGAATAGAATGTGGAGAGTCTAGCTGATAGTGTTTGGACTGAAGGAAAAATGAGATATGCTGGGCAAGATGCCCATAAAGTACTGAATGCATTCCTAAGTACATGAGTGAGGCCAGACACTGTGGCTCACACCTGTAATCCCAGCAATTTCAGAGGCCGAGGTAGGATGATCATTTGAGGCCAAAGGCCAGCCTGGGCAACAAATTGAGACCCTGTCTCTGCAAAAAATTAAAAATTAGCCAGGCATGGTGGCACATGACTGTAGTCCTAGCTTCTTGAGAGGTGAGGCAGGAGGATCAGTTGAACCCAGGAGCTGGAGGTTGCAGTGAGCTATGATTGTGTGCCACTGCATTCCAGCCTGGGTGACAGAGCAAGACCCTTTCTAAAAAAAATAAAAAATAAAAAAAATTTAAAAAGTTTATTCATACTTTTAGAAGATTAAATTTCTTATGGTCTTATACTTTTTTATTAAAAATGAGAAGATTGCCTGTAATCCCAGCACTTTGGGAGGCTGAGATGGGTGAATCACTAGAGGCCAGGAGTTAGAAACCAGCCTCGCCGACGTAGTGAAACCCTGACTCCCCGACTCTACTAAAAAATACAAAAATTAGCCTGGTGTGGTGGCTCATGCCTGTGATCCCAGTTACTTGCGAGGCTGAGGCACGAGAATGACTTGAACCTGGGAGGCAGAGGTTCCAGTGAGACGAGATTGCACCACTGCAGTCCAGCCTGGGTGGCAGAGTAAGACTGTCTAAAAAAAAATTAAAAGATAAAGCCATACCATTTCTCATGTGTATACTGTATGTTTGGGGTCAGGTGAAGAAATAAATTATTATAAGAAAATGACCAGCTTCCAACTTTCAGGAAGAAAAATGCTTCCAAACTATTGAATATACAGTAGCCTTCAAATTGAGAGGATAAATTCATCCTCATCAAATAGTTGTAAATAGTCTATTGCTCACTGGGAATGAGCAAAAAGAAAAATACACAGGCATGATCAAGCACTGAGGTTTTGAATAGTTAGGAATTAGGTACTTTCACATAGTGTTAGAATCATGTACTGAAACCCCCTGGATTATGAGGAATTGAATGGCTGTGAGTGATCAAGAGCTGCTGTATCTATGTTGTATGGATTTTGACACATGGTATTTATAAAGTTTACACAAATATGTTATAAAATGGAAAAGATGTTGGCTATCCACTATGTGCAAACATTTGGTCACACGTGTGTGATTCATATCAAGATGCTGTTCAAAACCCAGCTCATCTGCAGCTTACTAAGCCTCTCTCGGCCTCAGCTTTCCCATTGGCAAGTAGAAATAACAGAATTCCCTGCATCACATACAGGATGAAAAAAATGTAATGATGTCAACTATGTGGCGGTAGTTTATGAGTGAAAAAGTGAGACCCAATATTTTGGTTACTGGTCTGATAGTTAAAAAAAATCAGCATTATGCCATACAAATCTCTCCATCTCTGTAACTCCTTCAATATAAAAACAAACATGGAATATTCACAGGAACAAATTCAAATACAAACAAATGTTTAATCAGAGACTCATATTCACCTCCAAGTAAAAAACATATTTCTTTCCCCCAATAGTGACAGCATTCTGCAGAGCTAAAGAAGGAGACCAGGAGTCTGTGGGAGCAAAGATCATTTTGCAAAGCTAGAGGTCCGATTTAAAAGCAGTTGCTGCCACAGATTAAAACATATTTGCATTCTACCTAGAATAGTTGTCTCTTTGAATGTTGGGTGCCTTTTTCAGGTTGCTTTGTGAATAATATACACAAAATGAAAATGTTAAGAAAATGTAGCCTGCAAACCCTAAAGAGTAGAATAAACACGGTGATACAACGTACAATGAGCAAGATGTCCTTACTGTGAAGCTCACTGCATTACTGGGACGCATAGCAACTGCTAGACTCACCTTGCTGCAGTTTCAGCACCAGTAGGTATAGTTGACTATCTGGCGACAAGTCGCCAAAGTTTGTTGAGTCTTCATTTCTTCTGCAAAACTACTTTAGTAATGCACATCTAGCAGAGTTGTTGTAAGAACAAGAAGTAATACTTAGAAAATGGCTAGCATATAGTAAGTGCCCAAACAAATGTACCAATATCTTTTTGTCATTTAATGCATACCTTATTAACATTTAATTCAGTCTGAAAGTCCATATTTCACAGATCACGTTTTACTCTCAATGTTTATGTTTCAAGCTCTTCTTGGCCCTGACTATGTTTATTTACTTTTTGATGATTTAAAAAAATAAATTTTAGTCCTCAGTATATTTAAATGTAATTTTCCTTTTGCCCTTTTTCATGTTAAAAAAAAATAAAATAACCAAAGCAAAATGCAGTTAGGAAGATAACCCTGATAATCCTACTGCAAAATATTTCTGCATTTTGGAATCAAATAGAAATTAATATTGTGTTGATCTACCTCCTCTATATCTGTATCATTCAAGCAGAAAAAGTAATGAATATCACAGATATTTAGCCTTGCTTATTCTAAAGTAATCCATGACAAATTAATTTATACTTTTTAATCTTGAAGTGATCTCCATTGGTCATTTAATTACCAAAATAATCAGGAAAAACTGTTACACTTTCATGTTTTCAAATGGAGAGGGATGATCTGTTTTTTTTTTCTTTCTTTTTTTCTTTCATGAGACAGGGTCTTGCTCTGTCACCCAGGCTGGAGTGCAGTGGCACAATCACAGCTCACTGCAGCCTTGACCTTCCAGGCCCAAATGATTCTTCTGCCTTAAGCCTCCTGAATAGCTGAAACCACCGGCACATGCCACCATATCCCGCTGTTCTTTTTTTTCTTACTTTTGTAGAGATGAGGTCTTGCTGTGTTTCCCAGGCTGGTCTGGAACTCCTGGGCTCAAGCAATCCTCCAGCCTTGGCCTCCCAAAGTGCTGAGTTTACAGACATGAAACTGGTTTGATCTGGTTTTTGAAAGAGTATTTTAATTCATAGTGGATACAAATGTAGCCCGTATTTCCTGAATTATAGTAACTACACAACTTAATACCTATAATAAAAGTATATTTCTTTGACTCTGTCACCACTCACAAAATAGTCATTCTAACCATAGTCAGATTTCTCCCAGCTGGGTTTAGGGATCCCTGGAGATCTCTCCCCTGCTTGCAAAACTGAATCCTCTCTGAGCCACTTAGACCAAGTGATTTTTACTTGCTCCAATTTTGGCCACTATAGTGACACTTAGCATCAAATATCTCAAAGGATGCTACTAAACCCATCGTGGCCAGCACCCAGCAGAGAGTCACCAGGACTGCCAGGAAATGAGTGATGTGTTCTTCTGCTTCCCTGAGGTCTGGAGGAGATAGAGGTTCTGGACCATTGACACCTGTGGCCTCATGAGGTCCACCTGGCATATGTAAATGTTTAGACAAGGGTTACCAACTTGTAAGCTCAAGAAATTTTAAAATTTATCAAATAAGCAATGGGGAACCATTGAAGGATCATATGCAAAGGAGTCATATGGGGAGATTAGATATGGAAAGGTTACTATGACTATGGGTGGGGAAAGTTTGATGGCCTAAGAGTACAGAAAACCTTGGCGCCAAGGTTTGTACCTTGATTTCCTTTTCTCTTTACCTGGGTTCCTTCCCAAAAGACTCCTTTTGTTTTCTCTAATAGTTAGATATTGGCATATCAAAAGCTAAAAGTATATATACCTTATTTTTAAAAAGTTCAGATGGCATATTTTTGAAAGATCGGATGGGGTAGATACTTTTCTCTCACAAAATGTATGAGTACTGGGGCATATTGTCATGTTACAACATCATCTACATTATTATAAAGGATGAGTAATTTGTACTATTCTTAGCTATTATTTGCTTCCTTTGAAAACATATTATAGATAGAAGAGGTTTAGGTAATGTAACAGTGAGTAATGTGGCTGAAGTGTACACCTGACCCAGTTGCCAAACCTTTTCACTAAGTGAAAAAGTATCATGATGTTTTGTTTTGTGTCTGGTACTTTAATAGATGAATATACTCTTTCCTTTCAGGTTACTCCACATGTATTTTTCTGTAAGTGTAGCATTGGTCTCTGTAGTATACAGTTAGAACATAACTGAGTGTGTTTCAGGAAAAGTAAGCAGCAGTGTCATTTTCCAGATTGTGGGTTCATCGTCACTTAATTTCCCTGGATGATAGTTTATTCATCTTTGTGATAGAGTTACAGCTGCTTCCGCTTTCAAATCTACAATCCTGAAGCATTGTCATAGATTAAAAACCTTTTGTTTCTTTTTAAACTTGATAACATAGCATACACTTTGTGATTGTTTTCATAGCTCAGGGTTGTTGAAACACAATTTTGACATGAAAAAATGAAAAAATCACTTTACACAGGTTTTGCTATGGAAAAAATACTAAAGAATTCTTTAATAACAATATTGTTATTGTTAGCTCAGGTAATATAGTTTTTCACCTCTGGATAATTGATCACATTGATCTGTTAACAATTAATCAATTACTTTTCTGAATTAACTCAGTACTTTCACTGTTTACCATGTTATCTAGAATCTCATTTTATTATTTTCCTTTCCTTTTATGCATCATCATGGATTTGGATGAATTCAAAGAGGTTCTGGGTAATCTTTTCAAAGCATAGCAAGAGGATTTATCTGGATGGCTCCCATTAAAATAAATAAAAATGATAATACATGGCTAAAGTATAGTGCATCTCTTAAAAACACTTTCTCCTGGCCTTAATTTGGCATAAGGAAAGGGGGGTGTTTGTTACGTTTGATTAACTGTTAGTCTAGAGAAAGATAAAAGTCCACTAGACCTGGCTGGAATGTAGCAAGTGGCACATTCCTGCCTCTGACCTGCTTATATAATGCTTCAAGGAACAGCTGAGCTGAATCATGAATGGCTGAATAGCTTTCTGTGGAAGGTGCAGTTAACTTTGTGTCTGGAAATGAGTTGATACGGGAAAAAGTGTCTGACCCACAAAATTATTTCTCTGACTAAAAATATACTGTTAGTAGGACTAAGGAAAAGGATTGATAATAGAAAAAACATAAAAAAGAAAAGAGCCATTTTCATACATTAGATTTTGCTGGGCTGCATATGGATGGAAGTGAGTGCACCATACCAGGGACTCAGCGGAACAAGTTGCACTGTGTTCACAAAAATCTAATCAGAGTGAAATGTGCTCTTCTTTTCTACCCATTGCTCCTGAACTTCATCCTAACCCCCACCTTCCCCACCCCCACTCAAACCTCTCTTAATAGTCCACAGCCCCATTCTTGTGGAGTTGTCCTTGTATTATACGTACATCACATAGTAGGCGTTCAGTAGATACAAATCATTACAGTGTGCTGTTATAAAATGGAAATTAGAACACATAATATTGTATTTTCCAAAAAGTGTTAGTGGCTGAGTTAACTAGAGTAATATTTTAAACATCTCTTATTTAACAGCAAACACCGTGTTTGGTGTTAAAGGTGTAATCAAACTGTATACTGAAGTTACAGGGAGAGGTTCAATAAGAACCTATTACACCTTTAACACCGAACAGGATGTTTGTGAGCACATGCCTTCTACCGGGGATGAAAATACCAAGGTCTGTTCTAAACACATTATTTTTTTGATGGTGGGATGATTTTGCTGTTGTAGAGACAAGATGAATTCGTCTGTATGGGGTTGCTTGTTGGAGATTTATGGTGTGGTTTTTTACCACTTTTTGTTGACTTTTGTCTCTTCACAAAGACACACATTGAATTCAGAAATTTGTTTTTCACCATTGACCTACTAAAGTATCAGTTTGCTCATGATACGAGAAGGAGCATCAAAGATGTGGGGAAGCCAAGGTCAGTGACCTCCGAATGTCTAGAAGCCTTTTATTTTTCCACTGAAATCCCATGGGGTAGAAACTTGGTCTCAGTTCTGTGTGCTCTTTAGACGTAGGCCGAGCAATGTTGCTGAACTATTCTCCTTATTTAGTCAGTGGTCTTATCTTAACTTTTTTACATTTCCTGCATAAGGAATGCATGTTTATCTCATATTTTGGGAGGTATTGGCACTCTCTTTCTGAATATTTTTCAAAGCAGAAGACAAGCAATGATCAAAGGGTAGTTTATGAATGTTGTAGATTTTGTTTCTAAGAGCATAGGAGTGCCTCTTTTCTTCAGTCTCTGACTTTTTTAGCCTTAGGGTGAAAAGACTAGAGTGATAAAAGGCAGAGACCTACTTTCTGAGTATAGGCATTCCCCATTTTACAGCTGAGACATTTTTTGAAAAGTGCATTTATAAGTAGTTGTTTGGAATTTTGAATTATTTGCCCGGAGAGAAGATATTAAAAATTGTGTTTAGGTTTCCAGGCTAGTCCAGACAACTATATTAAACCTATGTTGTGAACAGATTTTGGAACTGCAGTATTAATATCACTTATGGGACCTTGGAACAGGAAGTCAAATGGTTCCTCCCTAGATGGATAGCCTGCGGTGAAAATTTTTGGATGAGTATATAGTGCTTTGCAACTCCCTTCCTGAATTCCTCATCTGTCTTCTAGTGCCCATGTCTTTGGGCATACTATCCTAAGTCAAACTTTTTTGCTCATAGTTAGGCTTTCTTACTTTCCAAAACATACTCCTAGCTCCAAATTTATTACATTCTCTTCCTCAAAGCTACCATTTTTTGTTCTTCTGATCAAGTAATAGATAGGAAAGCAGTGTGATTGAATTAATTATATTTGCAGAAAGAATGATGACCCTATAGTCCTTCCTTGTTATTTGCATTTAAAAAATAGAATGACTTGTAAAATCACATACAGGTTGTTGTATTTTCTTCAGTTTGATATTCATTCATTCATTCAGTTTGATCATCTTTTATAAGCAAGGTACTGGTAGACTATGAGAATTGAAACGTGAATAAAATGTGATGCTATCATCTTATAGGGAGGTCAGTACATAAGAACAATATAAAGTGTGGTAATGATGAATGGCAAAAGAGAATTTCATGAAAATATCAAATCTTATACATCACTGGAGGGAAGAAGGTAAATTGATATAATAATATTGAAAAACAATTAGGCATTATCTTTTAAAGATAAGCATACTATCCAACACAAGAATTTTGCATTTCATTGTATGTTATAGATAAACTCTTCCATGTATACATCAAGAAATGTTTCAAAATTATCCATAATAGCAAGAAATTGGAAACAACACAAATATCTATGGACAAGATAGTAGATAACTAAAGTATGGCATGTTCACCAAATGAGATACCATGCAACCACAAAAATGAACCATAGCTATCAACCAACTACATGGATGAATCTTTAATATTGTTGATTTTTTACGTTGCAGAAGATTACATGATATAACAGCATTTTTATAAGGGTCAGAAACTGAAAAACGTAACAATATTCTTTAGGAAAATGTGTAGGGAGGCAAGAGGACTGCAGAGTAGAGGCAACCACATTGGTGACCTTCTCATTATTAAGTGAGAGTTCACAGGTGTTCATTTTGTTTTTATGCTTCATCTCTTACATATGTATATGTATTGTAGGAAGTTGTTTGGAATTTTGAATAAAATAAAAACCTAAAGTGTTTTTATGATGCAATATTATATATATATAATATGTATGCATATGGATATAATATATATATTATTGCATAATTAAAACACTTATAGTGCATAATAAAAACACTTTAGGTGCATTTTTTTAGTGATCGCTCCAGTTCTGGGGAATCATCAAAGAGGAAGCAGTTGATTTGGACTGGCAGACTGGGAAGGATTCACAGGGGAGGCTGAGTTCACCCTGGAATTGAAGGAAAAGTAGGGTTGTGGGGGTCAGGCAATGTTGAGCGCTGGAAAGTGGAGAAAGAGCGAACCAGGCATACACATAGTGGGCTTGAGATGTAGAACAGTTGGAGTGATTCACGGGTGGGCTGTGCAGGAGTGGGGGTAACAGCTGTATTTGGGAGAGGTGACAGAAGGGTGGTGTTGTCATTGTTCTATATTTCAATGGAAGGCAACTATAATCCTCCTGCAAAACCTGTGAGATTACCCAGGGAGATTGCTGAGAATGAAAGGAGTGGTGCCTGGAGAAATCCAGGGAAACCAGAAGAGAACAGAAGACCTTCCTTCTGGAAGACCCCCAGAAGGAAGGGTTGAGGTGCTGGAGAAGAACCTGAGGGCACAGAACTAGGACGTCCCAGTTGGAGGGGATTTCAGCCCCGTGGAAGGTGGGATTTCATAATACAGATAGGGGGTGTCCTTCAAGAAAAAGGAGTACTAAGAAGCCATGCTCTCTTTCTATTTCTCTCTCTCTCTGTTAAAAATTTTCTTTTTGTAGGCACATAGATCACAGTTACCTAAAAGTAAAACAGCTTTTGAGTGACTTATTGTGATAGAAGAAAAAGAAGAGGAGACAGAAAAAGAACTATCATTTACTGAGGGTCTACTATGTGCCACTATTCTGCCCTGAGGGCTGAAAATATCTTTATTTCTGCCCTTTCCCACAACTTCTGGAGTATCTAATGTTAAGAGATAAAACCAATCACACTCTTTATTTTCAAATGTACAGTCACATTATTTTTGTATAGTCACCCTCTAGTGTTCTCAAATAGTAGGTCTTATTCTAAGTAGTTTTTTTGTACCTATTAGCCATCCCTACCTCCCCCATGCATCAAAACATCTCATACATCCAGTACATATATACATCTTTTATGTATCCACAAAAATTAAAAATTAAAATAAAGAGATAAAACAAAGGTTTACAGAGGGTGAGTCACTCACCCAAGCCAAAGTCAATTCAAGAAGACAGACTACCTCTGTGAAATCAGTTTCTCTCCTTGCTCCATGCTTCTTAAAAAAAAAAAAAAAAAAAAAAAAAAAAGGAGTAAGAAAAAGGAAAACATAAGAAGCAGTTTTAAGAAAAAGTCTGAATTAGACACACTGAGAAGTTCGATTTTGTGCTTTTTTTTTGCTCTGATATCTTTAGCATTTTTAAACCTCAGTTCTTTTCTCTTGATGTTTAACCATCTTAGTCTTGATGGGAGGTTCTAACACCTTATCAGTCTCTTCCTTTTAGGGTACAGGCTGTTCACTCAGTTAGCTATGTTCCAGCAGGTGTCTCTGGAGAATGCACTTAGATAAAATTTTTGCTGTAACTAGCCTGGTCCCCTGGCCATGTTCATACTCTCTTCACACACATAACCTGACCCTGACATAGCTACAGATTTGTCTTTTCTCACTGATTTTACTAAAGTATAATTATTTTCTTTTTATTAAAATCATAATCATACTTTTAGTTGCTATTTATTCCTGGAAACTGCATATTAAAATAATTATTTTTATCTTGCTGACACTAAAGTTACAACTCATACATTTTGTAATCATAGCGCATTAATGTTAACTCCATAGTTTCCTGCCTCTGGCTTCTCAGTAAAGCGGGAAGTGGGGTTTTTTCCTAAGAATTCGGGGAGTACAGAAAGGATTTAAGAATGGCTAAAGTTTGCAACAACTTCAGAGCGCAGAGGTACAAAAGAGCCAATGAGGGAGTGCAAAGAGGATTTCTAAAGCAGCAGAGAAGGCCTTCATGAAGTTAAAAAAAACCCGTCTCTTGTAGAAGTGGCCATCAGCACGGCTCCATTTCCTCCTGCTTTGTGAAGAGGCTCCAGAGCAGGAGCGAGACCCT
This sequence comes from Rhinopithecus roxellana, assembly GCF_007565055.1. NCBI lineage: Eukaryota > Metazoa > Chordata > Mammalia > Primates > Cercopithecidae > Rhinopithecus > Rhinopithecus roxellana. The sequence continues at coordinate 12,670,335 of NC_044569.1, forward strand.
GATTCTGGTTCTGCCTGAATGTGGGAGGTATTGGGAGACAAAAGAAGCTCAGCTATGAACATTTTCCATGAATCAAGCAGAAACTTGGGTTTTAAAGTCAAGTACAATTCAGATATGCATCTGCTTATGTAAGGGAAGTTATTCATTTTGAAAACTCTGAGGTTCATTATAGGGTGATGAAGATTTATGAATCAAAGTGATGGAAAATGAGGTGAACAATTAATAATTCTGTACAACTATTGCATACAGAGAAAGAGACTATAATTCCAGCCTCCTACACCTGTGGACTATTCCAACATGGTTCTTGGGTAAAGACCAGAATTCTTCACTTGGCCACATGGTTTGCTCCCATCCATTTCTGCAGCCTCATCTTGTATCATCTGCCCTTCTGCTGTGTGTTCTAAGTTAATAGTTCTCAACTGTTTTGGTCTCCGGACCTCTATACATCCTCACAGATGACTGAAGACTGCAAAGAACTTTTTATACATGTTATCTATTGATATTTACTGCCTCCTGAAATTACAACTGAGAACATTTTTGATACTTATTTTTAATTCACTTAAAAATAACAACAATAAAGCCATTTCGTGTTAACATAAACATTTTTATGAAGGTTAACTGTGTTTCCCAAAACAAAAATAGCTTTGGGTAAAGACTGTCATTGCAAATCTATTTAACGCCTGGCTTAGCAGAAGAGAGTGGATTCTCATGCCTACTCCTGCATTAGAAACTGAGGGTGAGATATCACACATCATGTAGCTTCTAGAAATTTCTGCTCTAAGCTCCTGGGAGAATGAAAGTGAAAAGGCAAATAAGATCTTAGTACAACCAGGAAAGTGGCTTTGACCTCAGGGGTCCCTGAAAGGATCTTGGGGACTTCCCAGTCCCTGGCTCCTACTTCAAGAATCATCTACCCTAAACCCATGGGCCTTTGTTTGGTTGGACGGGTCAGTAGGGTGACTGATGGGGATAATGGGAAATAGGGCTAGGAATTTAGGTTGAGACTATAGCATACCTTGTCGCATTTGGACATTCCTCATCTCCTAAGAAGGAACTGAGTATTACTGCCAAGAGGCAAGCAGTAGTTGGAGACATTCAAAAGTTCACTCTGAATTGACAGGGCTTTGTGTTTCTCAAAGGTTTTTTACAGGCGTCATTTTTGTTACTGTAACTCTATAAAAAAGCCAGGACATTTATTATTTTCTTTCTTCCCTCAAGAAAACAAATGTCTAGTGGCTTGGTCAAGGTCACCCACTTCCTTAAGAGATGACTGAACTCCTGCGTCATACTTCCTAAGTCCTTCCTCTCTGCAGGTGTGTCCTCTCACTCAAAGATCAACTCACTGTAAAAGAGACCCATGGACGCCAGGGACTGGTGATGAAATGTACGAGCAGAAATTGTTTGGAAACATGCCGGGCACGGTGGCTCATGCCTGTAATCCTAGCACTTTGGGAGGCTGAGGCGGACGATCACTTGAGGTCATGAGTTTGAGATCGGCCTGGTCAACATGGTGAAATCTCGTCTCTACTAAAAATACAAAAATTAGCTGGGTGTGGTGGTGCACACCCGTAGTCCCAGCTACTCAGGAGACTGAGGCATGAGAATTGCTTGAACCCCAGAGGCAGAGATTACAGTGAGCCAAGATTGTGCCACTGCACTCTAGTCTGGGCAACAGAATGAGACTCCGTCTCAAAAAATGAAACAAAACAAAAATGTGTTTGAAAACAGATATTTATGCTTACCTCCATGACAGTAGCTCATTTATGCACCAATATATTCCCTTTTTTTCTGCATCTTTGGCAAGTAAAAATAGTTAATTGTGAGAGAGGATCAACTGTGCGTCTTCCTGGGTGCTCTTTGGCCAATAAAAATACAGTCTGCATATCTGCAGTGAGACAGACATTCACCTTTCATTACCAGGACTAAGGAGAATAGGTTAAGAAGCAAAATGCTGTCCGAAGCTCAAGTTGCTACACTTTAAAAATATTCAAAGGACATCAGGAACACCTTGCATGGACACTTTTCCAGGATTCGGATAGAACGGGGATGCCACAGGCAAGGACATTTGCCCTGAGGGCTGTGGAGTGAGTAGGGACAGCCCCGCCCATCTCTTGGTCTTGGTAGGCATTTCCGTCATGATTTCTTCCAGTGTCTTTTAGGCAACTACTCTCATTCTACTATCTGCTGAGAATAAGACCAATTTTTTGAATTAATGCTAGGGTTTTTATTCTATTACAAATTGCAGTCTTTTAACACTTACACCAACTGTTGACTTCCATTCATTCTTTCCTTTCAAGATTGGGTCTACACGGAGTGGCCAAATAGTTCCAAAACCATTCTGATAGTCTGATAGTAGTGCTTTTATTTTTTATTTTTTTTGCCCTAACTGTGGCAAAATACACGTGTCTTAAAATTTACCACCTTAACTATTTTAATTGTACAGTTCAGTAGAGTTACATGTGTATATATTTTTATGGATTGAGAACTTAACAATTTATTTATTTATTTTAGATACAGGCTTTTGCTCTGTCACCCAGGCTAGAGTACAGTGGTGTGATCGTGGCTCACTGCAGCCTCGAAATCCTGGGCTCAAGTGATCCTCCCACCTCAGCTTCCCGAGTACAGGAAGGACCCTGTCTCTACTAAAGTACAGGTGTGCTACAGGTGCACACCACCATGCCTGGCTAATTTTTAAAATTTTTTTGCAGAGACAGGGTCTCGCCATGTTGCTCAGGCTGGTCTCAAACTCCTGGGCTCATGTGATCCTCCCACCTCAGCCTCCTAAAATGTTGGGATTACAGGCGTGAGCCACTGCCCCTGGCCAAATTTTATTTATTGTACTACTCTCTAATGAAGCTTTTCTTGGTTTGCATGTCATAAAAGTTCAAAATAAATAGTCTTGGCTCATTAGTTTATGTTGTTTTACAACTAATCTCCAGAACTTACTTCATCTTGTGAAACTAAAACTCTACACATTAAGCAACAATTCTCCACTTTCCTTCCCCACAGCCTCTGGCAACCACCATTCCACTTTTTGTCTATATGAATTTTACTACTCTGTACACCTCACATAAGTGGAATCATGCAGTGTTTGTCCTTTTGTGTCTGACTTGTTTCGCTTAGCATAGTGTCTTCACGCTTCATCCATTTTGTTACATGTGTCAGTATGTCCTTCCTTTTGAAGGCTGAGTAATACTCCATTGTATGTACTTATCACATTTTGTTTGTCCGTTCATCCATCAACGGACACATGTAGTTTCTGCCTTTTGACTATTGCAAATAATTCTAGTGTGTACATGCGCATGCAGATATTTCTTTGAGACCCTGCTTTCAGTTCTTTTGAGTTGACAGTAGCATTTGATAGAACTGATTAGTAGTGTACGTCTGCAAGACAGAGGCCCAGGAGGCCTGAGTGGACCTGAGGATCACAGAATTCCTCTAGCATGACCTTGACAAAGCCTGGTTTTCCAAGTTGATTGCTCATATGGAAAGCTTATGACAGATGAGCTATTTTACATGAAAGCTCAGTTTGGGAGTTCCATCTACTTGAAAATATGTTTTATGTGATTTTATGCTGCAAAATTTCTTCCCTGATAGAGCAATTATCATGGCTTGTAAGATTAAAAAATAATGCATCCTAGAAATTTAATGACATGTTAATTATTTTTCCTGGGACTCTATAAAAAGATAATAATAACTTAGGCCGGGCGCGGTGGCTCAAGCCTGTAATCCCAGCACTGTGGGAGGCCGAGACGGGCGAATCACGAGGTCAGGAGATCGAGACCATCCTGGCTAACACAGTGAAACCCCGTCTCTACTAAAAAATACAAAAAACTAGCCGGGCGAGGTTGCGGGCGCCTGTAGTCCCAGCTACTCGGGAGGCTGAGGCAGGAGAATGGCGGGAACCCGGGAGCGGAGCTTGCAGTGAGCTGAGATCCGGCCACTGCACTCCAGCCCGGGCGACAGAGCAAGACTCCGTTTCATAAAAAAAAAAAAAAAAAAAAAAAGATAATAATAACTTATTACTTTTTGGTCTCTTCTTTGAAGAATGCAAATTCTATTCTGTGGTTCTGACTGGTAGCACAACTAAACTGGGTTATCATTTATATTCTTTGTGAGTGTGTAATTAGAATTGTTTTAGTCAAATGCTTGTTGGAATGTGTCGATCACTCTACTAGATTTTCTGATTATTATTTTCAGTTAGCCTAAGTCTATACCTTGCAGAAGTCCCCCCATCCCCATTCTAGTCCGGACTTGCTTTATTTTTATGATCCTATATGTTTATACAAATCTTTCATATTATCTTTCTGGAAACATCTATTGCATATTCAAATGTGGTTTGGTGTATATCTCTTATTTGCAACTGTTAATGAGAGATCACTTTGGATGTCTCATGAATTATGCACCTTGTTTTTCTACAGAAACTTTCTCCTTAACTCCCACTGCATTGGCAGTGGGGTGGCTTCTAGAAAGGAGGGAAGTGTCATTATCATGCTCAGAATGGGATAAGGTAGCACCAGTTGTTGAACTATGTCTAAAGTACTTTTTTTTTCTCTTTTTTGCTCACCCTTCCTGTCTCACTTGGAACATGGAATATGGACCTGCCAATCATCTGGAAATATGTTACCTTTGCATGTTGGGACATGGATAATGTGGGTGAGTCCTGAAATCTGTGTTTAAGCTGTTGATTTCTCTCTTCGTTTGGGGAAGAAGTAAACTGTCAGATGAATTGTTTGATGGGAAGTTATCTTCAGCATTCCAGCACCTGTGAGCATGCAGCCCAGGCACCTCCAGTTAGACTCAGTCCTCCTGCATCAGAGAGGGAAAACTCCTGAGGTGTCCTTTCAGCAACACCCAAACTCAAATGAAACGAAGATGAATCTGCCATATTCCACGGCAGAAGTTGCTATTTAGACTTTAGCTGTTGTTTTTCTTTTGGGTTTATACCACATTTAATAATGCTTCTTTATGACAAAACTTGAAAATATCCCACGTCTTGACACTGTGTTTTCTAAGACTCTTGTGCATTTGTTTCTATAAATCACGCACCTCTCATCTTCATATTTACCATTTACGACAGATGCACATGTATGTATTTTTGTGATACTGAAATTGTTTCTAATATAAGTCCATTGGAAATGGTATGTTGTTGATGTGTTGATATAAAATGAGTCATGCATCTTGACATGACTTCCGTGCTCAATTAGTCCTTAGTAGGTGATTTCAAAACTCAAAATAGCAAAACTGTTGAATACTGAATTCTAACTTTGCTCTTCCAAAGCTGAGCAATAATGATGTACTAGAGCCTCCATGGTTTTGCATGCAGGGCCAGGCCTGGGAAGGAGGGTTATGGTCTGCTGGTAGATTTCTTCCTATGGGATGCAGAATAGACAACAGGAAGATTTTCAATACAAAAAAAATGTTTTTCAATACATATTTTTCTAGTTCTCAAGGATGTGGTAAGAAAGAGTCTATGTAAAGTCTTTGATTGGTGTGATATTATAGAAGAGGCTGGTCCAGGATGATCTTCTATACTTTCCTTAAAGGGTTTAGCATGGCTGATTGAAACAAGGAAATAAGCTGAGGCATACCTCCATAGAAAAGTTATTGTCTTGGTTATCAATTACACTTTCATCCTGAGTCTCTGTCTCAATAGATTTGAAACTGCCATGTCACTGTCTTAGCTGGTGGAGGTAGCAGGATTTCACTTGCTTGGAGCAAACACATTTGTTGTTGCAATCTGTTATTTCTGAAATTTCTAAAAATGTATTGAATGTTAGCATGAAATTTGGCATTGGTGTTTGTAAGATCTTCTATTCTGGTGTAAGTAATTTGGGAATCTTTATCTTAGATGTTTTAGTTGCCCATAAATATCCTTAGGAATATGTGTCATTTGAGTTTAATCTGTTGAGCTGTGAGCTGTTTATTTGACACAATTATCACCTAATCAGCTGTTTTGCTTATTGAGTTATGTTATAATTCTTTAGTTCCACGTCTAAAAATCTCCCTTTGGGATTCACATGGTGTGTTTTCTTCTGTGTACACTTTTGGGTCTTTTCATCTCCCTTCTCTTAGGAAACAGTAACTACCTGGACATTCACCCAAAAAAAAGTATCTGATTTTCTCTTCCAGTAATAATTGGTAGCCAGAGCCTACCCCCTTTAAATTGATCATGAGCCAGGTCTTGTGAATTCTCCTAGGACCTTGAAAGCCTTCTGAAGATAACACTTTATTTGTGAGATTTAATCCTCAGAAATCTCTCATCCTAAAAATAGTGAAGTGCAAGAACAACAGGGTTTTACTCGATTATTTTCTCCTCCCCAACTCTGTTGCAGTGTATGATGTGCGAGCTCGTCTGCCTCTCCCTATCTTTTTCCAGCCTCTTTCTGTTGAGGGGTCTTCTAATTTGGGGGTTGTTTGGTTTTCTTATTTATTTTTGTTGCATGTATAGGTTGCTGGCTGTGTGGCCTAATGCCTACTGGTTTGGTCAATAAGGGATTGCTTTCTTAACAATAACAACAACACATCTGGTGTGCCCGTCACATTGCCATGGCTTACTTTCTGGGATGCACAGAATTGCTGCATCATCACCACCTTCCTTCCACCACCATCCCCATTGCTTTGTCTCCATCAGGCCCTCAATTATGGACTTCCCAGGAGTCTCATCTAATTTTCGTACAACCTGATGATACAGGAACCTTTCATTGTGTAATATTGTAGATGAACAGACTGCAGCACAGCTAAACCTGCCAGAGGCCACTGGGCAGTAGAAGAAGGGGTCTGTTTTTCATTCAGGAGTCTGATTCTAGAGTCATATCCATTGAAATGTTTTCACCAGATGCATTTCCTTTTAGCTGGTTTTGGACTCTCCTGGACCTTCATACTTTTGGACTCTCCTGGACCTTCAAAGGTAGAATTTTGGTGCATCCCAGATAATGTTTTGCCATGCACATTTGAATTTGTCTTTTATCTGGCAGTTACATAAAGTTCTTTCATGAGTCAAAACTGACAGTCCCTTGGTGGCAAGGTTGGGGAACAGGAGGGATTATATTGAAGAAATATATGATATTTCTGTCTCCAGATAAGTGAAGAACTTTGCACCTGATGGTCTAAACATATTTTGATGGAACGGATGGTAACCTAGGAGTAAAAATCAAACAGAATCTAACTGTTTTCTAAATCCAGACAAACCCTTGTACCTACAAATTTTATTTAGATTTTCAGCTCTTGTTATTGAGTGTTAGGGCTTCAAAATCTAATTGTGAGTCTTTCTCTAATAGGTAATTTCCTGCTTTATTAGTCAGGGTAATAAGGCCTTTCTCAAAAGCAGAGGGACGTGAAAAGCAGAGGTCAGCTCGTCTTGCCTCTTTCAAGGAACTCCACTGTCAAGTGTAGGCACTCATAGAGCCTCGCCATGGAAGGGCTCAGCCAGAATGAGGCTGTTTTCCATCACCCGACACTGGACAGATCCTCATCATATCTTTCCTGAGTTTTGTGACAGCTTGCTAAAGACTTCTCCCAAAACATCTTTATCCCATACTCTATCTGACTCCAGAGAGACAGGTCCAAGCTATAACTCTGACCATGCCTTGCTCTTGCTTTCAACATGCCAGTAGCTCCATATGGCTTCTAGTAGTGCCTCTCCACTGTAGTATTGAACAACCTGGTGAATATTGATCACGTGTGGGTGTCACAAGTGATGTGTTACTAATAATAAATCTGGTACTACAGTGTAAAAATTATTTTTTAAGTAAAATAGATGGATTCAAGTTTACCATGATAGCAACGTTATTCACACTTTTATTCCTGTATTATTTCTGTGTGGGGGGTTGAGGGAGGGAGAGGGAGAGAGAGAGAGGGGGAGAGAGAGAGAGAGAGAGAGAGAAAGAGAGAGAGAGAATGATGCCATGGCTGAGCGGGTGCTGGGGACTGTGTAAATTCATCAGCCTTGCTTATTTATCCCATTTCCTAATGGTTTCTGGTACACAGCTAATAACTGAGGTTCTCAAGAGCTTCTCTAGTACTTGTGAGTTAAGATTTCTATAGTTATTAATTTTGTCTATGTAATTTTACTGATGGACAATTTCTAGATAAGAAGGAAGGCAAGGATAGATGAAGAAAGCTCAAATATTTATATTGTATTAATGATGCTATGAGCATTCTTACTTATGATGACAAATAGTTATGACAACCAAATAAATAGAAAAATCATACTAAAATTAAAATGTGCAAGAAGATAAGTCATAACGAATAAAGGGTTAAAGTCTATACATTTCATTTATTTCAATAATAATAAGTAACATGTATACTCATCAATAGTACATGATTGTTTGCCTTTTAATATTATCTATGTAATGGAGACCTAAACAAAAAGAATGATTTTTGTTTTCAAAATAGAATGAGATGTTCAAAAAATTTTATGTGCTGATAATTTTTCTTCTAAAACAGATGATTTCATGTTTAATAGATATCATTACTCACATGCTTATATAAAGATGTTATCAATATATCACCTGCCCTCCCAAAATGTCTGTGTTGCTGCTCTTTGCTTTATTTTCCCAAATTATTTTGGTGGAGGTGAGGATTTGGAAAAATCTGGAAGTATATGTTACATGGAAAAGTCATTGGCCTTATGTCTCAGTGTTAAAAAAAATGGCCAAGATAAGGCGGCTCGCGGACGTCGCGTTTCCTCTTTCGGCAGCGCTAGTAAGCTGGACCCGTCGTCATGGGCCGTGTGATCCGTGGACAGAGGAAGGGCGCCGGGTCTGTGTTTCGCGCGCACGTGAAGCACCGTAAGGGCGCTGCGCGCCTGCGCGCCGTGGATTTCGCCGAGCGGCACGGCTATATCAAGGGCATCGTGAAGGACATCATCCACGACCCGGGGCCGCGGCGCGCCGCTCGCCAAGGTGGTCTTCCGGGATCCGTACCGGTTTAAGAAGCGGACGGAGCTGTTCATTGCCGCCGAGGGCATTCACACGGGACAGTTTGTGTATTGCGGCAAGAAGGCCCAGCTCAACATTGGCAATGTGCTCCCTGTGGGCACCATGCCTGAGGGTACGATCGTGTGCTGCCTGGAGGAGAAGCCTGGAGACCGTGGCAAGCTGGCCCGGGCATCAGGGAACTATGCCACCGTTATCTCCCACAACCCTGAGACCAAGAAAACCCGTGTGAAGCTGCCCTCCGGTTCCAAGAAGGTTATCTCCTCAGCCAACAGAGCTGTGGTTGGTGTGGTGGCTGGAGGTGGCCGAATTGACAAACCCATCTTGAAGGCTGGCCGGGCCTACCACAAATATAAGGCAAAGAGGAACTGCTGGCCACGAGTACGGGGTGTGGCCATGAATCCTGTGGAGCATCCTTTCGGAGGTGGCAACCACCAGCACATCGGCAAGCCCTCTACCATCCGCAGAGATGCCCCTGCTGGCCGCAAAGTGGGTCTCATTGCTGCCCGCCGGACTGGACGTCTCCGGGGAACCAAGACTGTGCAGGAGAAAGAAAACTAGTGCTGAGAGCCTCAATAAAGTTTGTCTTTATGCCACCAAAAAAAAAAAAAAAAAAAAAAAAAAAAAATGGCCAAGAACCAAGCTCCATAGGATGAAGTGCAAGTTATTCCCTGATGCTATTACTGCCTACCGGATGCATCTGTCATTTTCACTTTTGCTGTCACTTTCATCCCCTCCTTGTCACTCCCACGTGCCCATTGGTGTGTCCTGCCATTAGCGGCACTGGAAGCCTCAAGCATCTGTGATTTTTCTCATCCTCTTTCCTCTGCCTCCAACTCCTTCCTTTGTCTTTGCCTAGCTTGTCTTTTACACACAGCTCCTACAAGAAGTCAGTCCTGATAACCTCCTGCTCCCCAGCCCCTCCTGGGACTCTTACAGCATCCAGCGTGTGCCTTTCTCCCACAATTTTGCATATTATATGAGAGTGATGAATTTACTGGTATTACCTGCCTTCATTGTTTTCTAAAATCAGAAAGAGGCTGGACATAGTGTCTCACACCTTGTAATCCTAGCACTTTGGAAGGCCAAGGTGGGAGATCACTTGAGTCCAGGAGTTTGAGACCAGCCTGGGCAACATAGTGAGACCTAAAAATAAAAAATACAAATGAAAATACTAAAAATTAAAAATAACTACTAAAAATAAAATAAAATAAACATTAGCCAGGTGTGGTGGTGTGTGCTTTTAGTCCCAGCTGCTTGGGAGGCTGGGGCAGTAGTATTGCTTGAACCTGGGAGATTTAGGCTGCAGTGAGCCATGATTGCACCACTGCGCTCCAGCCTGGGCAGCAGACTCCATCTAAAAAAAAAAAAGTAAAATAAAATCAGAAAGAACTGGGACCTCATCTCTTAGTGATGTCTGTGTACCTAACACTTGACATTTGGTAGGCTCTCATGGATTGTGTTTCTTAAGATGTCGACTGTGAGATGAACATGGGTGGCCAAAGTGTTGATTAAGCTCATCACTAAGGAAGAAAGCAGGACTGGGCAGAGGGAGAAGTTGGGCTGGTTGTAGTCCCAGCAGAGGCCTCAACCTCCCCTACCTGGGGAGCACCAGAGTGGGGATTACTTCCAGGTTGTTTCCGATTAGAGTAAGGTTCGGAGCATTTATTCCCCCACAGAGACTGGTCATTTTGGATGCTGGCCTTCCCCGGGAGGGGGTGTGACCTGGGGTAAGCAGTTGTCTTCTGCAGAGGCAGTCCCCACAGATGGTTGACAGCTAAGGGCCACCTGCTGGCAGCACTTTTAGCAGCTACAGGATTATCAATCCTTTATTCCTGTAAGGGGATCTGGGAGGTATATCATAGTGTCCACCATAGGGCATAACTTTTTTTGTGAAATTAACTGAAAAAAGCAAAATGCCTGTGACTTTGGGAAATTAGGGGATAAGGACAGGAAATGAAACATGGGCCATTTTAATCTGCTCTATTAATAGAAATGGTTTTTAAGGCGGAGCACAGTAACTCATGACTATAATCCCAGTACTTTGGGAGGCCAAGGTGGGCGGATCACTTGAGGCCAGAAGTTCGAGACCAGCCTGGCCAACATGGTGAAACCCCTTCTCTACTAAAAATACAAAAATTAGCCGGGCGTGGTGGTGCGCACCTGTAATCCCAGCTACTCGGGTGGCTGAGACACAAGAATCACTTGAACTTGGAAGGCGGAGGTTGCAGTGAGCCAAGATTGTGCCACTGCACTCCAGCCTGGGTGACAGAGCAAGACTCTGTCAAAAAAAAAAAAAAAAAAAAAAAAAAAAAAGAGAAAGAAATGGTTTTTAATACAATGGATTTCTCTATGAATAAAAAGGTATGACTTTTAAAGACCCCTGAAATTTTAATGAAGTCTTCCAACTCTAAAAGCAGCAAATGCCAAATGTTTAAATTTCTGCTACTTATTCTGTAAACATTTATTGAGTACCCAAAATGTGCACAGCACCATAGTAGCTGGTATGGGATCATTAAAAAAAAGAGTAAGTCAAATACCAAGGAGATTTCAAGCCATTGTTGGATAAGGACATTTAAACTATTGATCATAATACAAAGCAGAATGAATGATTCTAATACTATTACAAGCAGAGTATACTAGAGAAAAGATGTATTAAATCTAACTTGGCTGAGTGGAAAGTACATGTGTATTTATGTGTGTGTGTGAGCATGTGTATGCATGTATATGTACGTGTATGTCTGTGTATTTGTGTGTGCATGTGTGTGTGTGTGGACACTCTTCTGGAAGGAGATGTCAAATGAGCTAAGCTTTGAACCTCCCAAGATTTGAGTTTGACCCTTCCAGGAAATGTTAGCTTTTTCTTTTCTGCCCCAAATAATATCTCGTTCCACTTTTTTTTTTTTTTTTTTTTTTTTTTTTGGAGACAAGGCCTCACTTTGTTACCCAGGCTGGAATGCAGTGGCCTCATTGATCATAGTTCACTGCAGCCTCAGCCTCCTGGGCTCAATCCATCCTCCCATCTCAGCCTCCCAAGTAACTAGGACTACAAGCATGTACCACCACGCCAGGCTATTTTTTTCTTTTTATAGATATGGGGTCTCACTATGTTGCCCAGGCTGGTCTCAAACTCCTAGGGTCAAGTAATCCTCCTGCCTTGACCTCCCAAGGTGCTGAGATCAGGCGTGAGCCACCATGCCCAGCCTTCTTCAAATTTTATAGCTCCTGCAACTGCTGACTTATATGCATTGAAAGGAGAGGCACTCCTGGCAAAACCTGTAGTTGCCAACAAAATCAGAATTATCACTTTTCCTCTTTATTCCACTCCCAGACTAAAAGTACAATGACCAGCAAGACTTGCAGGTTTGGTTCCTATAGGTGAGCAAGGTTCCAAAACACAGGAACATGCTTCCGTTCCAGGGCTGGGCCTGCCGTCTTATCCAAGTCTTGCCTTCTGACCTTGTCCTCTAAGAACCTCCCATGATTTGGGTTGGAGGCGGGGCCTAGCTCATTTCCACCCTGTCCAAAAGAAAGTGCCTTTGTTCATTTTCCTTTCACGTAGAGAGGCTCCCCTTCCTTTAAATGACTCCTAGGTATATGCACGTCCTTTGTTTTTTCTACCTTATCTTCAATTATTGCTCAGATGATAACAGTCCTGATGAATAAGACGTTATGTTTCCCTTTCAAAGGTTTAATGAAAAGGAAAAAAACCTGAAGCATACTGAATTACAATAGCAAGGTTCTAAATTATGCTTATGAGGCAGTGTTGATGATAGGGAAGTAGTTAAACATTACTTTGCTTAGAAAGAAATTGTTCTTAGGACCAATACTAAGTGTCAGCAAAATGAAAAACAATTGATTCATGAAGTTCTTTCTTCCCTGGCATATAGAGAATGAGATTCTTAGCTAGAGAAGTTTATTCTAAAATCTATTTTAGTCTGTAGCTTTCCTTATCAACCGTTTTCCTGTCAGTCCTAAAGTCCTATATTTAAAAATCTTTAAACATCAGTTACCTGTCCTCCTCTTCTGAACTTGTTACCCTAAGGATCAAGAGAGGAGGTGAGGTGAAGTCCAGTGGCTCATGCCTGTAATCCCAGCACTTTGAGAGGCTGAGGCAGGAGGATTGCTTGAGGCCATGAGGTCAAGACCTGCCTAGGCAACAAAGTGAGTCCTTGTCTTTACAGGGGAAAGAAAAAGTTAGCCGGGCATGGTGGCACATGCCTGTAGTCCCAGCTACTCAGGAGGCTGAGATGGGAAGATTGCTTGAGCCCAGGATTTTGAGGCTACAGTGAGCTATGATGCATACCAGCCTGGGCAACAGAATGAAACCTGTCTCAGTCAATCAATCAATGTGTGAGAGAAGAAGACAGAAGGACTGTAAATCTGTTGAGTCCCATTGATCCTTCTAAGTGGATTAGCATCACCTCCCTGGTGTTGTGCCACAAGTAGGTGCAAGGTGCTCAGCTTCATCTTTTAGGGGAACAATTTGAATATAAGCTTTGCTGTGATTAATACTGGCAGGAGGGATGGCAAACGTGCAGCATTTAGGGGAAAATGTGTTAGTGTGTATTCTACAGGACGGGCTGCTAGTTCCCCCACACCCCATTTGAAAAACTAATTGAAACACTTGATGTTATTGTAGCAGAAGCTCAAACTGCTTTACCATCAAAATGAGAACTTGGTTTGAAAATATACAGAGTTTAAGGACCAATTTTATATGAAAGCTGCCGTCAGGCATTGAAAAATCCTACTTAACATGATGTGTTTAATTCGTCCAGTCTTTATTTTAGGCAATAAATGGCTGGAGAACCTGAAGCCACAGGTCCTCTCTGCTAGCTTCATTTCTTTTCAGAAAATCACCTCTGTCATCAAAGAAGATCAACCATTCCAAAGTGCTATTCTTCTTTGTCCCTGTTAGTTTTGCTTTTATAAATCATTTATGACAACGGAGTTACAATTTGATTTAGTAATTAGTTTGCAAAGGAAAAACATTCAGCTTGCATATGGAAAGGATGAGGGAAACATCAGAGAAAACTGGTTTTTCATCATCGTTTTCGTGTAACAGATGTAAATACCTACTTAAGAATGGAACTGGATTTCTGGGATAGTTCCAACTGCCTTCATGCTTATCTCACCCCTGATACAACCAGTTTCTTGGACTTTCTGGGGGAAATTTATGTGAGGTCAATGATTCGTACTTGTTCAAAGGTTACTCTGCTGCGCAATTCAGCTGTCAGCAGAACTTTGTCTTGCCTGGACCAAGATTTTGTGGAAATCTGAAGGTAAAAATACAACAACACACACTACAAGTTTTTTTTACACAGTGAACTGACAGATCGCTGCGGGCTGTGTCAGCAGAAGCACGGGGCAAGAGTTCTTGCCCCTGGTCTGAACTTCGCATTTCCAGCGGGTTGGGTTGGAAAGCCAGACCTCAGATAGCACAGGGGGAGCCAACTTAGCAGCATTGGAGGGAGGTAGTGGTGGTTTTATCCTGCAGCAATGACTGATCACCTAAGTTGGATGGTGTTATCTCTGAAGCCTTATCTCCTTCTCTAGTTACACTCCATTAAGAGTCTCAAGAGTTAGAGCCTATTTTTAACTGCAAGTCCTGCTTAACCATAATTGAACATGTGGTTTGTTCAGTTCAGAAGCCCTTCCCCTCCCAATGTCTTCAAATGCCTGCATATTCCTATATGTCTGAATCATGGAAAGCAAAGAGTAAAATATCCATGTATCCATGTATTTTGGGTATTTTGCCCTTTGTTAGTGCTCTGGTGCTTTTTAGGAGGTTTTTTTTGTTTGTTTGTTTTGTTTTGTTTTGTTTTGTTTTAAACAATGTATCTCTAATTGGAATGCGGTGAATTATCTGAGTACCGTGTGCCCTTTAGAGTAGGAGTGCATTAACATGGTTAAAACATTTTTAGAAGTATCCAGAGAAGATTTTTTCTTCCATCCCTTTTACGCCTCCGCCCCAAGTGAAATTTAATGTTTGCAGTGGAATTCAGAGCCTTCTAGCTCTTGACTCTGCAGCGGCAGCTTGGCAACTAGTTCTTCTCTGTAGTAAACGTTAATGGTACTCTGTATTCATTTTAATGGTTTTAATGCTTAGAAAGAACATTGGTTTTGGTGGTACTGTAGATTTTAAGGATATATTTTTAAAACGAAAGAATGAGTGCCTTTTTTGGTTTTGATTGTAATTGTAATGTTTTTTTCTTCCCTTTGCTTTTTTAAATCTCTCCCAATCTTGGACAAGGGGCTCCACCTAGTGTAAGTTTTAGGTTAAAAAATAATATGGATGTAAGTAACATAGAAGGGGCAAAAATTAGCTGAATATACTCTTTTTTTATGATGAGACTGTAAAGCAAAATACATTGATATTTTATAAAGTGCGTTTATGGTTGAGATCATTCATGTGATTTGGAGACATACAGACTTTCCTTCTGATTCCCTCATTTCTCCACAGATTCTTACTTTTGTCTACTTTTTAAAAAGGCAAAATTATACCTCTTATGTATCCAAATACAATTTTAGGTTGTAAACATAAAATGTTTTCCTGTGGCAAATGAATTTAGATCCAATTTTCTAGTGGTATAACAAGAGAAGAATCTTAAATGACACAGTTTGCAGTGCCTCAACCCTTGGTAAACTTAAGAAAGTTACTGCCTGACATTTTTTTCTTTCTTTTTGTAAATAGGTGCTTAAATTTTAGATTAATAATTTTATTTAGTAATTTTAAGAACATCATCTAACTACATTTTGAAAATTGTTATATTGAATTCAGCCTTAAGATTCAGAATGTTTATTTAGCAGCCACTAAGTGGAGTTGTACTACAGTTGATGGTATAACTTTTTCCAACTTTGGAAATATCACTGTATCATGGTATTCAATTTTTAAATATTTTTTTCTTATAGAGGAGAGTTTCTAGTGCTTATATCTGTTGCCAGTGAGTTCCAGGAAGAGAATATAAATATGTCTCTAAGTGACTATTAATCCATGCAGTGCTATAAAGAAATACCTGAGACTAGGTAAATTGTAAAGAAAAGGAATTTAATTGGCTCATCATTCTGCAGGCTGTACAGGAAGCATAGTGGCTTCTGCTAGGCTTCTCGGGAGCCTCAGGAAACTTACAATCATGGCAGAAGGCAAAGCAGGAGCAGGTACAGTCACATGGCAAAAGCAGGAGCAAGAGATAGAGCAAGGGGGAATGTGCAACATACTTTCAAACAACCAGGGCTGTGAGAGCTCATTCACTATCACAAGAACAGCACCAAGGGGATGATGCTAAACCACTCATGAGAAACAAATGCATGATCCAGTCACCTCCTACTAGGCCCCACCTCCAATGTTGGGGATTACAATTTGACATGAGATTTGGGTGGGGACACAGATCTAAACCATATCAGGGACTAAATACTACTCTGAGGTGCATAAATAGGAAAATGCCTTACCTTGATGATGACATCAACAGCCAAGGGTTACTGAGAATTGAGACGTTTCCTTAAGAAATGTGTCCCCTCAAATATTTGGATTTTCTGATGTGAAGAGTTTGCTCTCACTTTGGCCCATTGCCATTACAATGGGGATAATATTTCCTGTGTGCCTACCTCAGGACAGGTGTTGTGCATACATGATGCATTTATTTCTCCTAACGTGAATTAGGAACTCCTGAGATCTAGATTAGGAAACTGACACTTGGAAAAATCAAATGATTTATCTAGGTTATGTCGGGATTTGAACTCAGATCTCTGTGTTCTCCATAATACATGTTTGTTTGTTCTCCATAATACATCTTTGTTCTTCTGCATCATATTCTGCATGTCAAACTTCCAAAATCCTCATGGCATGAACTCTTCTTTCCTTCTCCTGTTAATCACTGTTCTTCAAGATTCAAAATGTGCTAGATTCCAGCGGAGTTGATGCTGTCTGTGTCCTCAAGAAACTTTCAGTTTAACTGAAGAGAATGAACACAAGTGTATTTTTAATGATCCTATATTCCCTGGTGCATTTAGTTAAGGCCACATACATGGTATACTAGTGAGAATGGCTGCAACAAGGCAGTGATAGTGTTAATTGACAAGGCAGAATTCTAAAAGCAAGGACGTCTGCTTTTCTGCCTCTTCTTCTCCAGCAATGAGAGCCTTCCTTCTGGAATGCAGGTGATACAATGAGTCAATGGAGTATTATCTGATGTTGAATTCTAATACTGTATTATCTAATATGGAGGTTCTCAAAGTTTTGAGGGTTGACATCCTTTTTCACTACTGGGGATCCACAAATAACTTTTGCTTAGGTAGACTATACCTATCGATATTTACCATTTTGAACATGAAAACTAATAATATTTTAAAATATTTATTCATTTAAAAATAACATGAGTAAACCATTACATGTTAAGATAAATGAATGACATACTTTTATGAAAAGTCATTATATTTTCCAAAATAGGACAATTTAATGAGTAGAATGGCATTGTTTTACATTTTTATAAGTCTCTTTAATGTCTTGACTTAATGAAGACAAGTGTATTCTCATCTACTTCTGCATTCAATCTGTTACGATACACTGTTTTGTAGTATAGTAAGAAAATGCACAGAAAATCCAACTTCACTCAGAAACGTTGCTGGAAAAGGGAAGAGTATCTTAATTAGTCTTTTTGGGCAGTTCTTTGACCTTGCTGGTTCAAGTAAGGGTTTCAAGGAACCCCCAGGGGTTCCTGGGCCTCAGTTTGAGAGCTGCTGGGGAAGGAAATTGAGGCCTACTTTCAAGTCTCAGCTCTTTTATTTCCCAGATTTGAAGCCCCGGGAAGTGACTTCATCTTTGACAGAACTGCGACAGGAATTAGAAACATTGTGCATGCAGGATCTGGCACAGAGAGGGGACTTAAATAAGTGGTAGAGATGCCCGTGGTGATGAGCTGCTGCTGCTGCTGTGGTTTCCATGGCTGGTGCTACTCTCCTGGTCTTGAGCAGCTTCCAGATTTGGAAAATGAAGTCACACTCCACTTGGGGGTGTGTAGGAGTAAGACTGTGTGGAAGACAGTGATACTATAAATTGACAAGACAGGATCCATCTCTTTCCTAGGTTATATGACTTCTGCCCTTTCCTTCCAGAATGAGGCTGATTTGTAGGATTTGCACAATCTTTCTAAATGCAGAATTCACTACCCTTAGAGAACCATTTATAGTGGTTATTGTAACAAAATAGAACAAAGGTAAGTTTTATATTGTATATTCATGTCTTACAGAGTTCGTTTAATGTATAACGAATAATTGCAAATTTTCCTAAAATAAACAGTATAGTACAGGTACCATGGGATTGGGAGAAAATAAAAATCCAGAAATTCTGAGAAGGTTTTACAAATACATTGTAAAACCTCAGAATTTTCGGATGAATACATTGTAATGTAATGCACTAAAGGGATGTAGTCAGATCTGAGCAGGACACTGGAGGCCACACCTAAGGGAGGGTCCTGAAGCCAAGTCATATCATAGGGAGATGAATTTGGATATTCCGGGTTGGAAAAATCTGAGGTTATGAGACAGATCCAGAATAAGGGTCACTGATCTAAGAAGCAGAATGACTAATGTGCAAAAACCAAAAGGCACTTGAGGAGGGTCTGGTGGCATGAAGGGGAGATGAGGAACAAATGGTAGATTGAAGCTAGACCCGGATTGAGGTGAGACAAGAGTGTGAAACAATTTGGTCCAAGCCAAATCTTGTAGACTATTCCTTTTCTTCCTTTTCCTTGTTTTCAGAGATGGGGGGTCTCACAGAGTTGCCCAGGCTGGCCTTGAACTCCTAGACTCAAAGCAATCCTCCTGCCTCAGCCTCCTGAGTAGCTGGGATAGACTATGCTTTTATCTATCATCTTGATTAGTTATGCAGAGAGCTGGGAGAGGAGATTTCAAAATGCTGGAAAATAACTCCTTAAAAATAATTTTAAAAATGTATTTAAAAGGCTTATGGAAAAATACCTCATATTAAAACACTATGAAAATGACCTCACGGAAAGAATCTTCTTATTGCATTGTCAGAAGGATGATGTAATGTTTTTATTTTAAAAGAACATTTTAGCCACAGGAATAAAACTGCCACAAGATGTTT
This sequence comes from Rhinopithecus roxellana, assembly GCF_007565055.1. Classification (NCBI taxonomy): domain Eukaryota; kingdom Metazoa; phylum Chordata; class Mammalia; order Primates; family Cercopithecidae; genus Rhinopithecus; species Rhinopithecus roxellana. Next base: position 12,689,379 of record NC_044569.1, read on the forward strand.
ATCATTTAGAGGAAGAAAAAGAAAAACAACAAAAAATGTTTCTCAACTTTGTTGGGGATAAGCAGCCATAAGGGAGGATTCTTTTCTCTTTCTAACCTCAGCAATATCAGGTAAAACTAGTATTGCCAACAAGTATGAGTGTCTGCGGCTGAGACACATTTTTGTGTCTTGGTGGTTATCTGCAAGTTTCAGAAACTCACAGGAGACCTGCTTAAAGCGACCCTGCTAATCATAATGTGGTTAGACCCTGGGCATCCTACTTAGCTGTTACTTTGGGTGGGTCACACCCAGCTTCTGAAGGCCTCAGTCTACTTTTGCAATATGGGAAATAAGGTTAGATAAGTGGTTCTCAAAGCATGGTCCACTGAGCAGCACATCAGCCTTACCTGGGGTTTGTTAGAAATCCAATCCTGGGCCTCAGGACCTGCAGAAGCATAGACTGTAGGGGTGGGACCCAGAAATCCGTGTTCTGCCATGCCCTCTGATGTGTCGCTAGGAACACTTCTACCTTCAGTAATCTAAGATTCTAAGAAGTCCTGTGGCTCATTCTGGCCTTCAGGTAAGTGGTTGTCTGGACCAATCCAAACAGAGAATTGTTCTTTTGAAATATTCAGAGGATGGACACTATGTGAGGTGGCTCATTCCATTGTTGAACCGTCTCCGGAAGCTCTTGTACCTCATTGTTTATACACAAATACATTTAGAGCAGTGAATTTTAGATTGCTTTTTGGATTACAGTGACCTTATAGACTTAAAAACAGTTGTAAAGATTCCCCAGAGGATGTGGGGATAGAGTGGAGGATGGGAGCCACATACTGGAATATACATTAAATTTATATACAATTTTTGGAGGATTACAGATCCCCCTCAGGAGTATTCCATGATCCCCATGGACCTGCTTAAGCAGCAGCGATTTAGACATTTTTTGGTGAACAGTTAAGGAAAATAAGCACATGTCCAGGAATTCTGAAATGGAGAATCAGTCAGTAAATTTACTACAGTTGCCTTTAAAAAAAATCAAGTATGTAGTATGTATCAAACACTTACTGATGGGGAAGGCACTGCTTGAGGTGCTGGGGTGGGAAGCATCCTACTCTCTGAGCTTTCACACAATTATTGCAGAAGTGGACACATCAGATACCAAATAAACAACAGATGCCTTTTGCCAGGAAATATTCCCAAAAGACATGGCACATGAAATGGCCCCCAGAATAGACCTCAAGGTGGAGAGGATGTGCAGGAGCCCCTGCCTGCTGAGAGGATGGCACGAGAAAGGACTGGAAAATGGAAGGCTCTCCAGGAGACAGTTTATTCCTGGCTTCTGGGGAGGGTGTGCACAGCCCAGACTGATGGAGGAGCAGTCAGTGTGGAATCTGTTTCTCCTGCTAAGCTTTCTTCCAGGGCTACATATAAATCTCTTGAAGGAGACGAAGTGGAATCTTTCCTTCTGCACTTACTTTAACATGGACAGTTGTCAATTCTCTGCTTTAGCTCCAGGGATTCTCTTGGAAACAAAGCATTTCTTTCAATGGAGGGTATTGGATCTTAAACAATTAGGCTGGTTCTCTTTACAGAGCAAGTTATAACCATTTGCCCAGAAGTCATTGCCCAGAATTTTGAGCTGTATTTTTACTTTAACATTAGAGAAACCAAAAGCTGAGTCAGTTTTAGAGATATAACAACTAATAAATTGCATATTCTCAATGTACCCAGTGTGGATTGATTAATTCTGTATACTTAGTAGTTGCTCATAAGGCATTGCCTTGTAGTCTCTTAACAAGATTTTTATTAATTCTTGCAAGAAAGATAATTTTCTCCTTATTTTCCGGATGTTTCCTATTACAATTTCAATAGTTTTGTCTTGGAAATCTTATGTAGCTCAACATCATTTCCTGGTTGTTTAATTTCAGAAGAAATAGGGCTGTGTGAAAGTGGTTTTCCAACTTGATCAAATCTTCATCCTTAGTATTCACTGCTGGACTAGATTAAGGCTTCAGTACTGCCACAGGCTGCTTAAATTCACAGTGAGAGGAGCAAACAATTTAAAAAGCCAGCTTTTTAGTCTGCCTTCTAAAAGGTTGGTGAAGGAAAAATGATATTGCCTAGTCTGAAGCTGGAAGATACACAATCTTAGGAATTTAGGGTGACATAATTAAAAGTTAAATTACCCTTCTTAAAATTACCAATTAAATCAATTTTTATGAAAACTACATGTTATTTTTTCTGTATATTTTATTACAATGCAAGGCCTTCAGAGAAAAAGTATTTTCTTATGTACCTCTTAAAACTAGGTCACACAGGATAAAATATTCGATAACCTTACTTTGTGTGCATTAAATGTAACTGAGAGGTTTACCAGATGGGTAATGTACCAATGGTAGGTAACAGATATTTAAAATTTTGGGGGGGCATGGGGGTGGGGGTGAGGTGGGTGGGAATTATGCATTGGGACCGTGTCTACACAATGCTAAAAAAGAACAGTAAAACAGTGAAAGGTGTATGGTTTTGTCAGTGGTTCTGATCATTATAATCAACTGGGCCCCCTTGATTAAGCTAGTATCTCTGCAGTTTGGGCCCTGGCACTGGTTTTTAAAGCCTCCCAAATGACTCTCAAGTGTAGCACTGCCCTATATGATAACTGCATAGCTGTCATGTTCGGGCAGTGATGTGGCTGATGGAAAGATGCTGACAGATACAGCCGAAAGATACAAAGTTGTTTTCTTTTTTAATTGCAATTGATTTGAAGACATCCAGAGACTATGACAATAAAGCAAGAGATAACACAGCACGTGCCCAGAGATCTGACTTTCCAGGCCCCCACAGCTCCCTAAGATGATGCACAACTGTGGTTGGTAACACCCATGTGAAGTGAGGACCTCCCAGGTGCAGGTAGAATCACTGGCCATTCGGACCTGAGCTGTCCAAACTTCTTTCTCACCACCAGATGTCCCAACCCCTCTGCCTCTGTTATGGGAAGCCTGGCTTCATGTTTGCTGCTCACATGGTGTAAGCAGCTGGCACAACCCTCCCTCCTCTGCACAGTCCTGGGTATGTGCTGCAAAACTGCAAAGGAACTCCTAGGAGAATCCCTCAGCCAGCCTAGCTAGGATTCTCAGCATATATGGTCTATTCCTGCCACAGTCAGTTAGCAATTTGTCTGACTTCTATTTCTTGGTGGCTCACGCCTGTAATCCCAGCACTTTGGGAGGCCAAGGCGGGTAGATCACAAAGTCAGGAGTTCGAGACCAGCCTGACTGACATGGTGAAACCCCATCTCTCCTAAAAGTACAAAAATTAGCCAGGCATGGTGGTGTGCATCTGTAATCCCAGCTACTCAGGAGGCAGAGGCAGGAGAATCACCTGAACCCAGGAGGTGGAGGTTGCAGTGAGCCAAGATCATGCCACTGCACTCCAGCCTGGGCAACAGAGCAAGACTCTGTCTCAAAAAACTAAAAATTAAAAAAACTAAAAAAATAATAAAGACTCGAGTGACTTTTCTAACTGCAAGTTTTTGTAGCATAACTTTTTAGGTAAATTACTTACTTAATAGTTGATTAGCTCATTGGTTTTTTCTGTTTTTAAGAGTTGAGATACTGAAGAAATTCACCATGATCTAAAGCATTTGTGTGTAAGTCCAAACCATGCTTAACTTAGCATTCCTTTATAGGAAAGAAATCTAGAATGTCCCTCAGACAACAGTTGACCCAGCAGTTGCTTGGCAATTATTTCATTTTTCTGGAAAGGAGAGTGACTATAAAGGATTACATCACATATCTATTTAATAGTGTTCTCTTTCCTGAAAATGGTAGATTGAAATATTTTGAAAGTTTCTTTGTTGATTTCACTTTACTTTTACTCTTGACATTTCTTGTTTATCCTTTACTGAGGGGTCAGAATAAAGTGAGATTCTCATATGTTTTACAAAAGAAAAATGACACATCCAAAATTTTAGCAATTGTTGCTGTGCTATTTGAAATTTTATATTCTAATATTTCTTCCACTTTTTTTTCTGCAAATATCTTCCCTTGCTAGAATCTGAATGTTTGTATTTCCCCAAAATTTGTATGTTGAAATCCTAACACCTACAGTGATTCTATTAGAAGATGGGACCTTTTATGAGGTAATTAGGTCATGAGGGTGGAGCCCCCATGAATGAGATTAGTGACCTTATAAAGTAGGCCCAAGGGAGCCCCCTCACCCCTCGCACTGTATGTGGATACAGTGAGAAGGCACCACCTGTGAACCAGGAAATGAGTCCTCACCAGACACCAAAGCTGATGGCACTTGCTCTTGGACTTCCCATCCTCCAAAACTGTGAGAAATACATTTCTGTTGTTTATAAGTTATCCAGTTAGTGGCATTTTGTTATAGCAGCCCAAACAGACTGAGACATTTCTCTTAAGCTTGAAAAGTGAGGCATTAGAGTGTGCAGATTCCATGAATATTTACGAATAGAAAAGAGTGGAGAGAAGATGATATATAGATGGTGTTTTCATTTTGGATATTTTACTGACTCTTTTCTTCCTCTGTCTCTCTTTAGACATCTTTTTACTTTTACTTTTATTTTTAAAATATAGTACAGCGAATTTGACCTTCTTGTCTGTACTTCTGTATGTACAGATTTGTGAAATCACCAGCACAATCAGGATACAGACCAGTTCCATCACCGTCAAAAACTCCCATGTGCTATCCCTTTGTAGTCACACCTATCCCCCACCCCAGCCTCTGGCAGCCACTGATCTCTTCTCCATCACTAGGGTTTTATGTTTTCTAGGGTGTCAAATGAATGGAATTACTTATAATGACAGTATACGCAACCTTATGAGACTGGCTTCTTTCATTCTGCTAGCACTTTTGAAATTCATGCAAGTTGTTGCATGTATCAATTATGTTTCTTTTTATTGCTGAGTATTGTTTCATTATACTCATATATTGAAGTGTATTTACCCATTCCTCAGTGAAAGACATTTAGATTGTTTCCAACTTTTGGCAATTATTAATAGACTTGCTATAAACATTCATGTGCAGCGTGTGTGTGTGTGTGTGTGTGTGTGTGTGTGTGTGTGTGTGTGAGAACATAGTGTTCACTTCCCTAGCGTAAATGCCCAGGAGTATAGGATTGCCGAGTCTTATGGTGAGAACTTTGCAAGAAACTGCCAAATGTGCAGAGTAGCTCTACCATTTTGCGTCCCCGACAGCAGTGTATGAGAGTCCCAGGTGCTCTGCATCCTCGCCACTGCTTGGTATTGTCCAAACTTTCTCTTTAGTCATTCTAATACACATACAGTGGCCCAAGCTTGGATTTTAAAGGAGGAAAGGAACAGACCCTTGGTACTATCTGAGCTATTGATTACTCTGCAGAGTCAGAGGTGCACTGGGACCTTAAACAGAACTGCTCTCCTTGGGAAACTCTGGAATAGGCAGCTCAGAGGTCCCTGTCCCGGCCAAGCTTCGAAAGCCCAAGGCGAAGGGGATGGGGAAAGAGAGGAACAGGATCAGAGGCAGCTTCAAAAGAATGGAGCAGTGTGTATCGTCCTTCTTCTCCCATTTTTTCCTTCCTCCTTCGCCCTCAGTGGAAAATAAATGGATGGTTCTCCCTTTAATTCCAATTCCAATTTTGATTTTAATTCCAATTCAAATGTGGAAATTGTTCCTTTTAATTTAAATTACTATATATCCCAAAAAGGACAAAACACAATTTTACTCCACTGAACAGTGATGGAAGGAAAAAGTTCTAGCAAGAAGAAGTTGAAATAATCAAAGGATCTCTGTGTGTTTGTCTAGACCACTGTGCCCCCAGCTGTGAATCTGATTAATGTCCTTGAAGCATCAGAGAGTCACTCTCCTGCCAGGAGTCCTCATTTATTACAGCAGCAGGCCTCCAAAAAGTGTGTATAAAATTATGAGGACTGGCATAACTTTTTCTTTTTCAAAATATTGGAAAAAAATTGGCAAAATGTAGAATTTAGAAAATTGATCATTAAAGCATAGGTATGGGAAGACTGAGGTCTATATAACCTATGGAAAGGCTTCTATTCTTTTCAAACATTTTCTTTTTATAACAGATTTGGATAAGACTACACAGAGATAAAGACTCATCTAAACACAATTAAGTGTGCCTAATGGAGCACCATATCTTCATACGTTTTATAGCCACATGATCAAAAAAGATACATTAAATGGCTTGCTTTATTGCTATATTTTCCATTGTCAAGTCGTAATCACCTTGAGTTAAGAGATAAATAACTGCATATTATTGTAAACCAAATACCATCCTTAATAATCTTTTATAAGAGATTCAAGTAGTTTAGTAATTTTTTAGGGGGGGATGGTGGGGAGTGTTACCTGGGGAGCGTTGACAGAGAAAGAAGTCTGATACGGTTTGTTGAATATTTTCATGGTTTCCTGTAATCATTAGCATTTATAAGAATACACTGTGTAATGAGTTGACACCATAAAATTAGCTTTGAATTCTTCTTGATGGAAAGAGGAAATTATAGTAAACTCTTTTTATGTCTTTAGCTGTAATAAATCCCTAGTATCATCTGCCTACTCATTTATTTGTGTGAACGTAGTGTGCCTACATCCCTCTAAGTGCAATGTAGTACAAGTATTGAAATACACTTTCAAATTAAATACACTTTCTCGTCTACAGAGTAATCATTTTTTTAATTGAACTGATAAGTCATAAATAAATGTGCCTGGAAATACATCTGTAATAACTGGCCCTACTCTTTATTGTCTTCAAAAATAAAAAATCATTTTTCTTAATGGATTTCACTTTGCAAGTCTGAAGATTTTACTTAGCTACATACTTTTTTCAACTCATCATAAAACCTAGAGAAACAGGAAACTGTTGCTTTAATTACAGTGGAGAGAGAACCTTTAGTTCTTGGAGGCACAGTCCAGGTAATGGATTCCTGGTGTTTGCTCACCACTAAAGCCTTTGTGAACTTGGGCAATGCACTTCACCTCTCACACCGTATTTTTCTCATTTGAAAAATGAACATAGGACTAATACTTTGTTGAATAAATGAATGGATGGATGTACTGTTTCCTTCTACTTTTCCTCTCAAAATGTATGTGTATATATGACATTTAAAATATTTTTAAATATATATTAAATGTTTAATATATATTTAAATATATGTAGTTTGTGTATGAAAACATTGTTTTAGTGTTATAATAATATACCAGTTTTAGGTTACTCTTTTATAACTAGGAAAAGGCCATTTCCACACTATTAAAGGCATGTTTAAAAAATTCCTGTTCATATAATTTTGTTGTTTTGAGTTTTATCTTCAGGATACTGGTTCTGAAATTGGAATTCCCAGGTCCCAGGCTGGAATCAATATTCTGGCTCTTACTGACTATTGGATGGTTGTTTTCCAAGTTTATCGCACTCATTTACAGGAATTTATATGACTCCTTGCAACTCCTGCCAACATTAGATTTATTATTTTAATTTGTGTTTCCTAGCTCAGTAGGTATGAGATAGTACTTTGTATTTATTTAAATTTGTGCTGCCTTCATTGTATGTGATGCTGAATATTGTTTTAAAGTGTGCCATGTTAGCGTTCTTTTGCACAAACTGCATTTTACTCTTGTCTAAGTTGAGGTTACGTATTATCTTAAGGGATTTAAGCAGTTATTTCTAAAAGGTTTACATTCATAATATGAGAAACATTATTGTCATAAATGTATCTGTTTTTATCATCTTAGTTCTCATTTTCATGTCATACCAAATTATTTCATTTCATTAAATTAGAGCCATATAATAGATGAATCAAACAAACTCTAGCTCCTCTCTGGAATTAAAATTCTCTTATTCTTTTAACACTTTGTTGGTTGTGTTGACACTATTTGGAAATTATTGTGAATGTCATGTAAGTAACAGAAGCATGAAGGGCAAGAAGGAATTTTATGGCTATTTGTGGTCTATGCTACCAGTGTGCCTTCCCTGGGATAGTCTTCCAAATACAGTAGTACCCCGTTATCCTTGGGGGATGCATTCCAAGACCCCTAGTGGATGCCTGAAACTTCAGATAGTACTGAATCCTGTATATACTGTTTTTCTTTTTTTTTGTTTTTTTTTTTTTTTTACTATATATACACACCTATGATAAAGTTTAGTTTATGAATTAGGCACAGTAAGAGATTAATAGTAACTAATAATCAGAACATTATAACAATAAATTCTAATAAGAGTTATGTGAACATGGTCTCTGTCTCTCAAAATAATATTTTCAGAGCACAGTTGACCATGGGTAACTGAACATGCAAAAGCTAAAAGTTAAGAGGGGACTGCTGTCTAACGCCCATGGTCATTTGATTAACTTCTGCCTTTCCCTGCTTCTTCCTGAATATTCCTATTTCCACAAAGCTGCCTAAGATTTTTCTCCTTACAAATTGATTTTTGGCAGATATAGTAACTTATATGAGTTAATTTCCATGCCCAAGATATACATTTGCACTTATTTTAGTAAATTTTATAAACGTTGCAAACTAAAATATGTAATTTATTCATAATTACTCAGGATCTTTTAATACATGTTAATACTGCTTATTCATGCACAGGTACAGGGTGAAAGAATTGTGAGGTTTCTGAACAGATTAAAAACTGATGATTATAATTACCTGGGACCCTTAAGGCTCAAATACCGAGCCTGTTTTTCCAACACCTGCCTGTAAATGTGTTATGTTGTCAGGCTTCATAGAGCAAACTGAATAATCAAGCTGCCAAATAGTTATCTTTGGAAATAACTTAAATTACAATACATGAACTCCTATTTATATTAAATAATACCACACACAGGAAATCACAATATAAGTTTGGTACTGTAGCTCATGCCTGTAGTCCCAGCAATTCAGGAGGCTGAGGCAGGAGGATCACTTGAACCCAGGAGTTTGAGACCAGCTTGGGCAACATAGTGGGATCTCATCTCTACAGAAAATTAAAAAATTAGTCAGGTATGGTGGTACACACCTGTGGTCCCAGCTACTCGGGAGGCTGAGGTAGGAGGATCACTTGAGCGTAGAAAGTCAAGGCTGCAGTGAGTCATGATTATGCCACTACACTCCAGCCTGCATGACAGAGCAAGACCCTATTTCAAAAAAAAAGAAAAGAAAGAAAAGAAAAAGAAAATCACAGTGTAATACACTGCTTTAAAATAAATCATTTAGACTATTTACTAATAACATCTGCCTCTTGAATCTTTCAGTTTCTCTTGTCTACTGTCTAGTGTGGCTTGGTCAAATAAATGCCCTTTTAAAAAGTCTGGCATATGTCAAAATATAGAATTTTGCTGTAACTGAATTATTGAAGTAAGGAACAAATTTTACTATCTATTGCCTTAATTTCTGGATGTATCAATTAGGACCACCACATCATAGGAAGCAGGGGGCACATTTAGCTGTGAGTTTTGGAGAATGGAATGCAGGGAATTTTATAGAGGGGTATGAAAAAAGCAACTGACATTGGTGTTGAGCCCCAGGGACTAGTAATGATGGGAAATTGTTGCTGCCCCTAGGGCTGAAATGGTAAGGGGAGGTAGCAGTCTCATCTGAGCCCACTAAGAGCTGACTTCCTAGAAGGCCATTTAACAAGAGCTGCCCTTGCAAAGGGATGAGGCCACTGGCAGAAACATGACACCCAAGCAGGGAGGAAGCCTGGGGGAAATACCCCAGCTTCTCAGCCTGGTTCTTTAATCTTCAGAGTGTCTCCCATTGGCCAAGGCCAACCCACACCAGAGGGTCAGAGAGTCTGAGTGAGCCCGAGTTCATGAAGTGGACCATCCTCCTGACTCCCTAGCACAGTGCCCAGCAAAGAAAGGTGGGAGATAGATCTGGGGACCTAACGGCGAAAAATAAGCATAATAGAATTTTTAGGTTCTCTTTGAGGGAATCTCTTGGTTAACATGTTCAGAAGAGCAGTATTCAATAGAATCTTTTAAATAGATCTGGACTTGCATTGCTTGTTTTAAATTACTTGTTGGCCAGTGTGGCCAACATGGCAAAACCCCGTCTCTACTAAAAATACAAAAATTAGCCAGGCATGATGGTGCATGCCTGTAGTCTCAGCTATTCCAGAGTCTGGGACAGGAGAATTGCTTGAACCCGGGAGTCAGAGTTTCTAGTGAGCCCAGATTGCACTACGGCACTGCATGGGTCACTCAAAAACAAAAAACAACAGCAACAACGACAAAATAAATATTTAAGATCTTAAGATCCTTATGTCTTATTTGAGTAGCAGTAACAAGTAGAGACACGATTACACATTGACAATTGTTTTAGCACAGTTAAAACTCAGCATCCACTTCTTGTAGTTTAGAAACACAGACTCCAATCAGCAAAACTGGAAGAACTCAAAGAGAGCAAAAGCTAAAATTTAACTACAGAACCTAGGCATGTTTATTTTCCTTTTTCTTTTCAATTTCAGTTTCTGAGTCTTCTTTCTTGAAAAGTATCAGACAATTCCTGAAGGGATTAAAAAGATCATTATGTTAATTTTTGGGAAACTGTACCTCCTCTACACAAGGCAACCATTGACTGAGACAGTAAGAGTCACACAGTCCTGCAATCCAATTTTCTGAGTCATCGTCTCATGCTGTATATTCATTTTTTTTTATTCAAGACAGTCTTCTCTTTGAAGCTGTATGCCTTTGGTTTTAATTTAATGCAGATTTTCACTTTGAATCAGATGAAATAATTTGATACTTTGGGATGTCTCACCATTGATGGTTGTTAAGTTATTTTCATGTATTTGTTGATTACAGTGGTAAAATTCTTCCCTTTGCAATAAAAAGAAGCATCAATTTTACTCAGAGAAGGTAACTAACATTTATTGAACATCTATTACACTGCACAATCCTTTTATCTTTTTGTTTATTCTTTTCTTCATACCTCGTTTTATTCTACAAAGAATTTGGGGACAATTTTTTTCAATGGGTAACAAACTTTAGAGCACCTATATACTGTAGGTACTACTAATTTCACATTACAGAGGAGGAAAAGATTGGGAAAATTTAAGTAACTTTATAAAACTATGAAATGACCCATCTATTTATGTTAAAATTTACTGTCTCCTTAATAAAAACTAGATGATCTGCTAATGTTAAACTGAAACCATGAAAGCAACAAAATATGACTTTCACCACATATTGAATATTTTCAGATTACACTTGCTTCAGATGGGTTATGTTCTATTGTAGCAAATCCATGTAAGGAATGTTGGATCTGTGGCATAGACCCTAGCTGATCCTTAGGGGTTTAATCTCAGAAGTAAAGGACCCAGCTATTGGCTCTTATTTCCAGTGGCATTATGGGTGGAGAACCGATACATCAAAGATGGAGCCCAGGTCAGAAACATGTTGGAGAAGCATTTAAGAATTATTTTCTAGGCCAGGCGCAGTGGCTCACGCCTGTAATCCCAGCACTTGGGGAGGCGAAGGTGGGCGGATCACCTGAGGTTGAGAGTTTGAGGCCAGCCTGACCAACATGGAGAAAACCTGTCTCTACTAAAAGTAAAAAATTAGCTTGGTGTGGTGGTGCACGCCTGTAATCCCAGCTACTCGGGAGGCTGAGGCAGGAGAATCACTTGAACTTGGGAGGCAGAGGTTGTGGTGAGCCAAGATCACACCATTGCACTCCAGCCTGGGCAACAAGAGTGAAACTCCATCTCAAAAAAAAAAAAAAAGGGAAAAGAAAAAAAGAAATATTTTCTAGACCCATGTCCCTTAAAATGGTTAACTTGAAAGTTTCGAAGGCATTTATCATCTGAAAAAAAAATAATATAACTCTTCAATTTTAAGATGCTGTATGATTACCCCATCAATTCAATAACAGCATTTAAGGGGAAAAAGACTATTGCATTAAATATATGAATCATTTTCACATCCTGATTTTAGACATGTTGACGTATTTGCAGAAAAGTACATGCTAGAAATGAGGAAATAAGAAGTTGCTCCTGGCATAATTTTCTGGAAGTAAACTTTTCCCTTGCGGTCAGTTGAATCCAGATGATGTTCTGAATACAAAAAGGAAGGAAAACAATCAAGCCTGCTGATTTTGAATTGTGCTACTCTTAATGACTTGTATAGACTGTGGTTCCAGCTAAAGGGTCATGACTGGGGCTGTGGGCTTTCTGGACAGGGAAGAGCTCCTGAATTCGGTAGACATGGATTGAAATTAGGAGTCAGCCATGGGGTCATTGAACTTCTCCAGACTTTCTTTATGCAGTGAGTAGCGGAGTGCTTATTTCACCAGGCCATTGTGAAGTTTTGAAACCTACCATCTGTCGAGTACCTTGCCTAGTATCTGGCAGACGGTAGGGGCGGTTATTGTGTCCTATGACAGTTGTCTGAGTGTCTCAACCACCCTACCTGACAGTTAAAATAGTATAGTAAAAATAGTCACAGCATATTATTTTCCTGACTCATCTCTTCCCCTGCATCTCAGAAATTCCAGACTCTTTCCAAGGTTCTCCCACCTATCTTTGCCAACTTTTCCCCCACAATGATGAGGCCCGCTTTATCCACAGGGTCCCTTCAGTGACCCTATGGTAGCTGCTTCCTCAGCACCTGCTGTGATGTGATGTCTGCCGTGGCTCCTGGAAGTGACCGCCCCACTCCCGGGCATGCCTCACTGCCTCTGCTGACACTCCAGCGTCTTAACTTTGCACTGACACTATATGACAGCCCCGTCATTCCATGGGATATTTACATTTTTATGAGAGGTTAAAATATTTACAGTGAAAATGACCACTTAGATTCTACTTCTAGCTCAGTCGTAAACAATTTGTGTAGGATCAATAAGTCACTTAGCCATCTGGGACTCAGTTTCTTCCTTTCCAAAGTGGAGGCTAGAGTAGCTCATTGCATGAGTCCTTGCTAGCACTCGTGTTCTCTGTGTTAAAATCATCATGGACCTTGTAAAAAATACCAAGTTTCATCTGTAATATTTAGAAAACATTAGTTTTAGAATATCCTTAAACATATACTGTTTAGCATTTAAAAAGTAAACATCTGTTTAACGTTGGGAGAAATTAAATTGTAGGCTCCAGATGTGGTTCAATTCTCTGTGGAGATATATATTTAAATCACAGATCTCTAAGCAGCCTTGAGGCAGCTGCCAAGTTCTTAGTCCCCCCCACCGCCCACCGCCCACCCCATCTTCTGTCCTTTACCTGTTTTCTCCTCTTTATAAGATGAGGATTGTGTGAAGCAGTCCCAGCTGCTCTGTTGGCTTCTCCTCTCCTGTTTTGGGCAGCTTTCTAGTCCCGTGTCACATTACAGCCTCCTCACTGCATTTCCCAAGATGTACCAGCAAAACGCAGTGTGACCATGGAGCCCCACTGCCTTGGGATTCAATGTGAGACAAAACCTCTGCGGTCTTTGGATTCTAAATCTACTGGGGCTTTCTACTAAGACACCACAAAACAAATGTTTCTAGTTCGATGTAAAATGGAACATCCCAAACCTTTATTTATGTTCCTTTTCATCCTTTTGTGTGAAACCACAACATTTTAATCCTTTTTGTTTGTTTGTTTTTAAGACAGGGTCTCCCTCTGACACCCAGGCTGGAGTTCAGTGGTACAGTCATAGCTCACTGCAGCCTCAAACTCCTGGGCTCAAGCCATCCTCCTGCCTCAGCCTCCCAAGTAACTGGGACTACAGTGCATGCCACCACACTGAGCTAATGTTTTCATCTTTTTGTAGAGATAGAGTCTCGCTATGTTGCCCATGTTGGTCTTGAACTCCTGGGCTCGAGCAATCCACCCACCTCAGCCTCCTAAAGTGCTGGGATTAAGGGTGTGAGCCACCATGCCTGGCCTTAATCGTTAAAAAGTTACATTTCTGTGTAACTAAACTGTGTTTGATGGAATAAGGCAGAACTAAACTGTGGGGTGGGTGTAGCTGTTGGAGAAGGCTTACGTTCACCTTTTCCCCTTGGAGTAACTGTATTTGGTTCTTATATGTTGAGATATTAAGGGTTTAGAGAGGTTTGAGTTTGTTTGTTTTGCATTTCTTTATTTTATTCCTAACTCTTACCCATCCTACTTACTTACATCAACAGAAATATTGAAAATGATAACCTATTTACCTTCATGTTATTCTCTAGAGTCCCTAGTGTCTTAAAATTTAGTTTAAGAGACTGTTTTTGTAACTGAAATTAAACTCCCTGGGGTACCTTATATTAGACACTATTAGGGTAAACACTCAAAACTAAAAAGCTCAAAAATAAGATGGAAAGCTAAATTTAGCAAAACGAGATTCTCCAAAAGTAATACTAATACTCTTATTATTTTTCTTAATTATATTGCTATCATTCATTAAACACTGGCTACATTTTAGACTTCGTCTACTACATGTTTATGTAAATAATGCTACATTTTTCTTCATTTGGTTGTGTCACACCACAAAGACTTGATGGATGTTTTGAAACTTAGAAAAATCTGATTTCAAGTACTGGCTGTTAAGCTTCCTCCAAATTCACGTTGTGTGGGCAATCGCAGAGCCTGAGAGAGTCACTTACTCTCCAGAGAGGCAGAAACTGAGGTACAGTAAGAGGCTGCTCTGGCCACTGATGTGGAGGGACAGGTCACGCTAAGAAGGATATGCTGCAAACACAAATTCTGGTATGAGTAGCAGCCCCAGAATGTACGTTATGAGGCCAGGTTCTGCAAGGGGCTTACATTTATTTTTAGGCGAGTTGCTTCTTGCGTGGACTACTCTATGTGATATGTGCTGGAGGGAGACGAAGCAGGAAGTTTTAAGTTAATGAATCCCTTGAGCCATGCCGGAAAATCTAGGCAGCATTTTGTGTGTATTTGTGCGTATACATGCATAAGAGTGGGCATTTATGCATATGTGTGTCTATACATATGTCTGCATGAGCATGTATCCATATATATGTGTATGAATATGTGTTGATATTAATGGATATATGATTATATATGTGTGTGCATGCATATATACATTTACATATCTATATATGTGTATATCTATACATATTTGCA
Source organism: Rhinopithecus roxellana (assembly GCF_007565055.1). Taxonomy (NCBI): domain Eukaryota; kingdom Metazoa; phylum Chordata; class Mammalia; order Primates; family Cercopithecidae; genus Rhinopithecus; species Rhinopithecus roxellana. The sequence goes on from NC_044569.1 coordinate 12,704,395, forward strand.
TGTGAATATGTATGCATACATGTGTGCCTATATGTGCATATGAGTCTGTATCTGAGTGCATCTATATGTGTGTCTATATACATGTATGTATATGTATCTATATAGCTGTGTCTATACACATGTGCATGTGTATGTGTCTATGCATGTGTACCTATACATGTATGTATGCGTATGTATCTATACATGTTTGTCTATAAATGTTTGTATGGGTGTGTGTCTATGTGAGTTTGAGTGTATATCTGTATGTATAAGTGTATCTATACACGTGTCTATACATAGGTGGGTGTGAGTGTATCTAACCCATTTTTGTGTATCTCTATGTGAAAGTATATGTATACATATGTATTTATCCATAAATGAGTGTCTGTTTCTATACATATGTGTGTACTTATCTTAGAGGTTTAGAGCATGGGCAATGGAGCCAGGAGAGAGCCAGCCATCTTTCATCATAATTGTATGACCTTGTGGAAATTTCTTAAGCTCTTTTTCTCTCAATCATCTTACACTTAAATTGGGACTAATAGTAATTAATGCCTTAGAGGTTGCACTGAGGGTCATATTTTAACATGTTGAGTATTTTAAAACTCTGGCTTATTAGCAACCAAAAGTGTGAGTCTTCATGATCATCATCTTCGTCGTCATCTCTAATCCTCACATTGTAAGGTAATAGAGGCTAAGACAGTGAAACATTCTCCTCTAGAGCCATTGGTTCCGGTACGTGGTAGGTCCAGGATTCTAGCCTTAGCTCAGACTTTCTGTTGCTCAGAAGTCTCGGTCAGACTGGTGACATCTTTCTTGTCTTTCTACACTTCTGGAAAAAATAAGTTGATCGGCTCTGGCTATGACCCATAGACAAGGTCACTCATCATCATGAGTGAATGGGAGTAACTTGTACTGGCTTTGGATCTCCAGTTGAGAAAGGAGGAGCTTGGGCTTTGGAGCCTGGCAGGCCTGAATTTGAGCTCCTGAGGCATCACGGGATGACTTGGGCCTGATTTATGTTTATTGGTTGTTATCTTGGTCCTTTGGGTATTTGTAGGACCTCAGAGATACAAAACTAGATTACTAATAATCTTTGGTTAATGATACGTAGTCATCGGTGTTTCCTCTCTACTTATTAATTAGACATCTTAAATAAGAAGCACCTATGAACCGCCTGCCAAAACAACCGCTAGGATTTCGATGATAACCTTCATCTCACCTTCATCTCACCTTCATCTCACCTTCATCTCACCTTCATCTCACCTTCATCTCACCATTTGGCAGTTTCCTTGTCTTATCCTCTCTCTCCATCTAACAGAGATAGCATCCTGAATTTCATGTTTGTTATGTCTTTACTTTCCTGTTCATGCAATCTTATTACACTTGGAAAAGAAAATTTTAAATTTTAACTGTTTTTAAGTTTTTAAAAAGGACATCTTGTTGTATATAATCCTTTGAGATTTTTTATTGTGGAGTTTCATCTACATTGTGATATGCTGTAGTAACATTTGTTTTGTTCTATTGTTTAATATTCCAGCGTGTAAACTACACTGTAGTTTATTTTTACAATGTCTTCTTGATGGTATGTGGGTGTCTTCATGATTTTGCTATTGCGGAGGGAGCTGTTTCAGCACTGTTGAGGTAACTGTAACTCCTGTGCACATGTGCCAGAGTTTCTCTTGGGTGGGAATAGAATTGCTGGCTTGTAGGGTGTATGAATGTTCAACATCGGGAGACAGTACCAAATTGTTTCCCAAAGCGGTTGCTCGCTTTTTCACTCTCATTAGAATGTGGATTCACATTCCTTCCAACAACTGGAATTGTGAGATTTTTCATTTTTTGCTAAGTGAATGGGTATAAAATGGAGGCTCTTTATTGCATGATGTTATCCCTCACTGGGGTTTAATTTACATTTCTCTGACTACTGATGGTGCTGACCACCACTTCTCATGCTTACAGGCATGATGTGCTTTCCCTGCCATGAAATGTCCATTCTTATCCTTTGATCATTTTTCTATGAGATTGTCATCTTCTTATTGGTTCATAGGAGATGTGGGGCAAATTTCTTGATCATTTCGAGATCAATTTTATATCTGTAAAAATGGGGATGTGGATAATACAATGCTCACTGAGTTGACTTAGGATTAAATTAATGTTTACAAATGGAACTGTAAGTGCTGGCATACAGCATAATAGACAACCAAAACATGCTGTTTTTTGCTCTCTCTGGGCCCGGCCCCCCTGACCCCCAGCTCCTGCAACCCTGGAGCCTCCTATCAGTGGACTGGCTTGATTGGAATTGACCCTGTTTGCTTAGTAGAGAGTACTGCTTATTGGTGTGGCCAGTGTGGTCCTACTAGTATTGTTGAACTTCAGAGAATAAAGCAAGTTAACTGAGCTCAGACTCCTTTGAAGGAAAGATGGGGAAAGAAAGTAGAAGAGAAGAATTTTAATGCAGTCCTTAGCAAAATTAAAAGGAAAAAACAGTATAATTATTCTGTTGATCTCAGTAGCCCTATCTGTAGATGATTGAAGCGTGTATTAATATGACAATTATGAAAGATAAGGATAACAATATATACATAACTAAACTGAAAATTCAATATCAAGCCAAGTGATGATGCTCAGAAGCCAGTGGTCATAGGTGGCCCCATGACACTTTAGGTTTTCTGTTTCTCTGCTGCTGGAATCTACTTCCACAGCATTTTGGAGAGTGCTGCACAGTCATGCGGAGAAGCTACACTGGGAACCCAGGGAAAACATTAGAAGAAGAATCTGAAGGACACCGTAAAATACTGTACAGTTATTGCTTCCTGCCCCAGCTTGATTTTTCGAGTGTTGAATTTAAGGACAGAATCTGGATGTGATAGAAAGCAATTGCTTTTACCTTTCTGGGATCTTTCTGTGTTTCACGGAGGATATTCCTGGAGGAATAGAAGCCGGAGAGTCAATGCTACAGTAACTTTGAAATTGCTGCACTGCAGCATGCCATCTTTCATCTGTCTCTATCTGTGCTCAAAGTCTCTCCTAGGATTTGGAGGTAAAATTTTTGGATTGCTAACATTAATGTATGCTTGTGAGAAGTGGCCATTGTTAGTGATTATAACTCTGCATTGGATACATATTTAAACAAAATCCACATGTAAATTCAACGAGGAAAATGTGGAATTCTTCTTTAGTGCGTGAAGCCTCTTAAAATGTTTGTTATTCATGGCTTTGCTATGCTAATTGTTCTCTAGTCTTTCTCTGATTTGAAAACTCTGCTTTTCGGTTTTTAGTAGAAAAATCCAGAAATGAAAATGGATGAAGTCTAGCTACAGTGTATCTCACCTTTCCCTTTGTCCTTCTTACTTAGTACATGCCAGCCTGACCAATTCCTCAGAAAGGCTTTGCTCTGGGGACACTCACTTGAGGAGTTTGGAAACAGCTTTCAGTTGTGATGGCTACTTCAATTTAGGAGGTGGTTAGAAGTTTGAATGCTCTCCAAAGACAAGAATGCTGTGTACTTATGCTTAGGCTTTGCAATCCACAAGTTGTAATTCAGTTCCCTTTGTGCCAACAATGACATGGAAGTATAGTGAAATATAATTTAAGTTTATTTTGTAAGTAGTTGTAAAAACAAATGCCCACCCAACTTCACTGAAACATGGATATTACCTAAGCCTCAGAGGCATGGGGCTGCCCACAAGCCCAGCTCAGGAACCTGTTTAAGGCTTCAGTCTTACATGTGGGTCCCTCAGTGGGTTTGTCTGTCTTCTGTTGATCCTTGGGAAAATGTATTTCAACAATCTAAGTGGTATTAGAAGTGACTAATTAGCAAGGTTTGTAAACATAAGCAGTAGTAAACTCAGAGAGGTATTTCATTAGGCTCTTTTGTTGAAATCTTTTGATCCTGATATGTATTTAGCTAAGGGGGTTCTTACTGTTTCAGAAGGGAATGTTTCTTATCCGCGTACACCTGCCTCATCCTGAGGGACGAGGGTCAATGTCTGGACAGGAACCCAACTCCTTTCCTGCCAACTACTAAGTTGCTGATATCTTTTATTTATTTATTTTTTCTGACATTAGCTTTCGAAAACAATCCTACTCTTTGGGAAAAGTAACTTGTGGTAAGATATTTTGAGTATTATTCCTATTTTGTAGCATATTATATTTTCTTTAAGTGTCTAATTTTCCTTTAAATGTCTAATTTTTCAATAATGCTAGAAACTTTTACAAAACTATAGAAAAATTACTTTCTATAATGGAAGTTACAGGTAAGGTGAGCCTCCCTTAATAGAGCTGTTTGACTTTACAATAAACTTTGATAGAATATGCCTTTTAGTAGCAAGCTGGTAAGAAATTACTGAAAATCAAAATTATACATATGGATGTTATTCATATTTGTAGTTTTATTCAGAACTTAAGTGTAAAGATATTGTTTAGTTTGTTTTGTGCTGCAATAAAGGAATATCGGAGGCTGGATAATTTATAAAGAAGAGAGGCTTCTTTGACTCACAGCTCTGCAGGCTGTATTAGATGCTTTTTTTTTTTTTTTTTGAGATGGAGTCTCACTCTGTCACTGAGGCTGGAGTGCAGTGGTACTGTGTCAGCTCACTGTAACCTCCGTCTTCTAGGTTCAAGCAATTCTCCTGGCCCAGCCTCCCAAGTAGCTGGGATTACAGGTACCCACCACCACGCCCAACTAGTTTTTATATTTTTAGTAGAGACGGGGTTTCACCATGTTGGCCAGGCTGGTCTCAAACTCCTGACCTCAGGTGATCCACCCACCTCCGCCTCGCAAAGTGCTGGGATTATAGGCATGAGCCACAGTGCCGGGCCGACTAGATGTATTTTCTTCTGGTGAGGCCTCAGGAAGCTTACAATGATGGAGAAAGTCGAAGAGGGTGGAGGGTGTCACATGGCAAGAGAAGGAGCAAGAGAAAAAGAAAGGAAGTACCAGCTCTTTTTAACAATCAGATCTCACGGTAACAAACAGGGGGGAGAACTCATTACCATGAGGACAGCACCAAGCCATTCATGAGGGATCCACCCTCATGACCCAAACACCTCCAACTAGGCCCCACCTCCAACACTGGTGATCACATTTCAACCTGAGATCTGGAGATATTGAGGATATTTTATAGGTAAGGATATTAAGACCAAGAAAGATTGCGAATTACTCACAATTAAATAGCCAGTGACAGAACAAACAGGGAACTAAGAACAGAAACCAGTTTTCATGGCTGAAAACCACCCTCCCAAGAACTGCCATTCCTTACTTCATAAACCATGATGTAACCCTAGTAGTGGGCACATGCTCGTATCCAGTGGTAAAAGCTTACAGAAGTGATGGTACAGGCAGTGATGAAGGGCTCTTCAAGTTAGGCAGAAGAGGCTAGAAATGATGTAATAGCTGTAAGAGTTGTGACAGGATCCCAGGTTTGGTGATTGGCTTGGAGAGCTCTTATAGGACTCAGCATATGGTCATACTCACAGCCAAGTTCTATTACAGGGAAATGATGCAAAGCTAAGGGAAAAGGTGCACAGGGGCAAAGTCTTGGGGAAACCAGGCACAAGCTGCCAAGGTCCTCTCCCAGAATAGTCATAAGGGATATGCTTAATTCTCCAGCAACAAACTGATAACACGTGATATGTTGGGAAGCTCATTAGAGACTCAGGGCCCAGGACTTTTACTGGGAGCAGGTCACGTAGGCAGAGCCTCTGACTGGTATGTATCAAAATTTCAGACTCCAAGAAGGAAAGCAGGAGTGCAGCATGAACCACATTTTTTAGGATGAGGAGGGGAAACATTCTAAGTTCTGGATATACGGGCTCTGAGATGACAGAGGGAATCAAATTAGGAAGATTACATTTTTAAAAAACTGATTCTACTAAAATAGAAAAATAAATAAATAAATAAATAAATAAATAAATAAATAAATAAAAAAATCAGGTTGAGGTAAGTCTAATAAGGTTGAAAAAAAACAGAAAAAAATAAAACTGATTCTATCCAGGCTCAGGTAGCAGGTGCTGATAGTCTCATTTACTCTAGAGGCTGAGGTTGGAGGATCATTTGAGTCCAGGAGTTCAAGGCCAGTCTGGGCAATGTAGCAAGACCCTATTTCTAAACAAGAAAAAACTCTGACTCTAATATAAAGTTCATATCCATGGTACATCTGTAGTGTAATCACTAGAGAATTAAAGTAAATCATATAATTAGAGAACTAGAATAGAGATGGAATTTTGACTTTGTATTAGTTGTGAAGGACACACTGTTAAGAGATAATGTTAACATGAAAATATTAATGTTATTAAAAGGTGGCATGCGTCTGTAGTCCATGCTGCTCAGGAGGCTGACGCAGGAGAATCACTTGAACCCAGGACATGGAGGTTGCAGTGAGCCGAGATCGCGCCATTGCGCTCCAGCCTGGGCAACAGAGCCAGATTCCATCTCAAAAAAAAAAAAAAAAAAATATGGTATATGTATTAGGTAAATTTTTTAAAGTACCTGAATTCACAACTGCTCATTGAAATTAGGTAATTCTTCACCTGAGCTCTCTAACCTAGTCTTGACTTTCTGACTTTTAAAAAACATAAGTAGCTAATTTTTTCTTATTTGTGTGTAAGCATAATGTGACTATAATAATATTTATAATAAAAAATCTCTAGAGGTTTGTTTTCTACATGGGACGAGGGTCCTGATGGGTATAGATGTAGAAAGGAACATATGAAATGGTGTCTGCTGAAGTGCTGAGGTGCCTTCTAGTCTTTGAACCAACCCAATGAACTCATGTGCGTACCTAGACTTCTAAACATTCTAACATAAAACCTCTTCCTCACTGATGATCTACATATATGAGTAAATGTCAGCTACCTAGGGGTATCCATACCCTATCTCTAGCCATAGTGGCTTCTAAGAGTCCATATTTATAGTTATATTTCCTCTGTATAGCTACTAAATTATTCAAGTCCTATTTATTGGAGGTGTATGATTGCTTTTGATTGGCAATATTACCATTTCACTTAGCCAAGGCAATTTTAAAAAATTCCTCATGTGTTTCATTTTCTAATGAAGCTGTTCTCTTACTTGTGTGGGTAGAAAATATAGTAACAGGTTTGGGATGACTTTGAATTGCATATGTGTGTGGGCCAAGTGGTGATGCAGTAGTATTGTAGTTATATGAAGAAAACTGCTTCATAAATATGCATTCTGGAGATGACATTCTTATGTTATACAAATTGGATGTGTCAGGATTTTAAATGTCACCCTTGCATTTAATGCAAGAAGTTCCTGACTACAACTTTCTTGAATTTTTCTTAGACGTGACCATAGAAACTTACTTTCTTCCTTGCTGCCAAAGAGTGAGACATCCTTTATTTCCCTCTTCTGTGCCCTTCTGGCTCCCCCTTATTCCTTTTATGCCCAGCTCTCAGCATCTCTCTAAATACCAGGGCTCTCACAGCAGCAAGAAGTGGGGAGAGGGCCTGGGTATCCTTCTTTCCACCTGGCTTCACAAAACAGAAGAGCTGACAGATACAGTGGCTCATGCCTGTAATCCCAGCACTTTGAGAGGCCAAGGTGGGAGGATTGCTTGAGGCCAGGAGTTTGAGATGAGTCTAGGCAACACAGCAAGACCCTGTCTTTACAACAAATTAAAAAATTACCCGAGTGTGGTGGTGTGCACCTGTATTCCCAGCTACTTGGGATACTGAGGCAGGAGGATTGCTTGAGCCCAGGATTTCAAGGCTGCACTCAGCCATTATCACACCATTGCATTGCAGCCTAGGCAATAGAGTGAGACCCTGTCTCTAAAAAACAAAACCAAAACCAAAACAACAACAAAAACAGAAACAAACTTAGAAGTTCAAATATGAAAATTAACTTCTCTCTCTTCCATGTGACTGTTTTGTTTGTTGTTAGTTGTTTAAATTCACATCCCACTTTATTCTCAAACAAAGGCACTCTAGGTAGGCATCCCAATTATTCCAGTAGCATAAATAGTTGATGATGTCAGGATGCAAAGAAGATATGGGAAGCAAAATCAAAGCCAAGGAAAAATAAGTAGGATAAATGTATATTTTAATGTCTTTTACAGTTGACAAAGGTGGGTTGGGAATTTGGCTCTTAGATTCCTAGCAGTGAAAGTGAAGAGGAAAACGTGAATGTAAAGATACAAAATATCCGTAAGATAAAACCCCAAGTTTTTCTAATACTAAAACCTAAGACAAGTTTCTTCCATGGATCTTCTTAACCAGTAATGTAAAACTCAATAACGTAGACAGCATCCTTTTCAGATGTAGAGTGGGAGACTCCCAAGCCTACTGGTGAGACTGTCATCTGACTCTGACATCATCAATATATGGTTATTTACGTAGTGCACAAACCTAAGTGAAGACAAGCAGTTCTGAAAGGGCCAGTGATCCCAAGTACACAAGTCTACTGAGAGTGAAATGCAGGAAATTGTGAGGAACAGGCAGTGCCTATATCCTTTAGGCAATTACTTTCATGGATATAATTTTCCCAACTGGGCTTTTGATAAGAATTATCCAACCCAGAGTCTTGGCTTATAGTCTCTGACCGAAACTTGGAGTGCAGTGTTGCCAACATATTTGGGAATGGAGGAAGGGTGGAGTTATTTTGCCCTGATGAAATTTAAGGACACATTCCTAAATGGATAGCCGCTGTGGTTTCGCTCAGAGGTGAAATGAAGGAGGATAAAAATGTTTCTCCAAAAATAACTCTGGATCCACTTTAAACCAATGTGGGATACGATTCTAACTCACGTCACTTAACCTTTAGAGCAGTTATTTGTAAACATTTCAAATTTGGGCTAGGACTCATGAAACCATCCCATTGCCTAGAAATGAAATGCCATGAAAGCCTATTGTGCTGTCCCTACTGGAGAAGGCTTAAACTGTGTCATGCTGAGTGCAATTAATCACCCATGAGCAACAAATCCTTAGGAACCTCGCATTTGGTACAGAATAGCTGAAAAAAATAAACTCTAGAGATGATGCTTAAATCTTGGTCACATTCCTTCCCATTTCAAAACAGAGACAAGAGAACCTATAGAATATTTTGGGTTCCTTTCTCTAAAGAATAATTTTCTAATCGGCAGGCCGATGTATTTGAAAATAGAATTTAATTCAACATTAACTAATGGTTCAAAGTGAGGATATTATTTAGAGCCAATATTTGTTTCTGATACTTCTTGGAATGCTTTCAAATGTGTTCACAACTACTTTTGGCATAGTACATGGCTTCAGAATGCCAGTTTTTCACTTTAACCTTCAAAGTATGCTAGTGTAATAGAGAAGCCCATTTCAAAATTTCAAAGCAATACACATAATTAGCATTCTCCATGTGTAGTGGACTTATATTCAGAAAGAAAAAAATGTCTCTAAATACTTGGCATTTGATAAGAAAAAAATTACAGACATTTAATACAATGAAAACTATTTTATTTCAAAGATTACAAAGTTAGATGGAAAATGCTGATAAGAGCTTGCTTTCCATAATGACTTTAGTCTGCTCCTTAACCTCTGACATCTCTTGCCACATCTCTGTTGCCAGGCAACAGCAGAGAAATAAAACCTGTGTGAGTAAAGGAAGTTCCCAACATAAGAATGGGGACGGGGGAGGGATAGCATTAGGAGATATACCTAATGTAAATGACCAGTTAATGGGTGCAGCACACCAACATGGCACATGTATACATATGTAACAAACCTGCATGTTGTACACATGTACCCTAGAACTTAAAGTATAATAAAAAAATAAGTCAAATAAAAGTGAAAGAAAAAGAATGGGCTGTATTCTAGAAGCTGGTGAGCCAGTTATTTAGAAATTTAAACACGTTTTTTATATTAAAAATATTATAAATGGTAGTATAGTACCCAAGACAGCGATTGCAAGCCTAGTTAATGCATAATTCCCTTTAAGTAATGAAAAGCAACACCTTTCCTCTTCAGTATAACTTGACTCTCTTGTCCAAAATGCCATATTCCAGGAAGTAAGAAAATGCCACTGAACAGCCAAAATAGATGTTATGAAGTCCTTGTATTACAACATGTCCTTCTTACTCAGAGGGACAGTTAGATGAAGCCACAGACCATGTATTCTCATTCTAAATATAATTTTAAAGCTTACCGATTTGATTTGAAGGGTGACGAAGGATGGTAAAAGGAGGCCTGCAGAAAAAATCAAGATGTGATCGCTGACAGCCTGAAGGCAGGATAGGATAGAGAAGGCAGACAAAGCACAGTTGTCTATCACCTTTTCCAATAAGGTAGGCAGTGCTGCTTACCTGTAGACCTCCTGAGAGCATCACTGTGTTATATCTCCTTATAAGAATTACAATAACCATCCCACAGCCGACAAAATCGTGCTTTTTAAAATAACTCACAATTGTACATTTTAGAAAACTTGATACATAAATCGCTAACATTTAAAAGAAAACAGCATTGACTACACATTTGAAAGGAGTATGCATTCAGCTCCAAGCAAAGTTCATCCAGCTACAGTAACAAAAATCTGAGCGTTCTGCAAAGCTGAAGTTTACTATTAAAATACAAACGAATTACACCTATACTTTATGCGATGTTGCCATGGAAAAATATATTATGAATTCCAATTAGGAATGCCAGAAAAACCACTCCCCACCTAAAGGCGTGGAGAAGTAGCTGTAAAAAGCTGTCTGCCCTTAGCAAAGGTGCATAGAAAAAGAGATATTTTCCATGTAAGAGAGATTCATGCCTCTAGGTCACTCAGCAGCATGTTACCAACAGTGCAGTAAAAGGCATTTGGCCTTAAGGAGGCCATGAATTTGCACCTTTCTCATCCTTCCTCTCATCCCTCTCTCATATCTGAGGTGATCACTCATGTGGCTGCTCATTCACAATGGGGGTATCTCTAATTAGGGGGACTACTTTATATATTACACCTCAGCAACATTTTAATCTAATTGTTCATGAGCCCTGCTGACTCTTAATTACTGTTTTAGTCATGTACACAGCAGCGACAGTAATTCCAAATTAAAACGTAAGTGGTTGGTATTAAGCATTGGATTAACTTGGTATAATAAATACCAATACTTGCTAAATATACTGGAGCCAGCTGACCACCTCTTTAAGATGCAGCCATCTAACTAAAAATGTTCTGTTTGCCAAAAGGGAGTTTAATGTTATTGTTTTGTTTTACTATTTCTTCCTTTAGATTACCTCTGTATCTGAAGGACTAATTTTGAGTGCTCCTGTTTAGATGACTGAAAATTGTTCTAAAATGCGAGGCAGTCCTGTTGAAGGAAACAGTGTCCAATCAAACGTACAGATTGTAATCAAGAGGAATTTTGTAAGATTATATTGATGGAAATGTTTCTTGGGAGATTGCATAACCAGCATTAAATCAATCTTCAAATAGTTTCTTAAGTTTTAATAATGGAAACTTTTGGGTTTTCTTCCCTAATTAGTCAACTTGAGCTTTTTATAGAATTTCTTGAGTTCAGAACACATTAGGGCCATGGGAGGGCTCTTCCAGTATCTGGTGAGAAGTGATTAGCACACAACAAAACATATCCTGTAACAACTTCTAAATTCAGAAGGTTAGGGGTCTGAAACTATGGACCTTAGGAGCAAAATATTTAACCTGCTTCCTCCATTCCAGAGCCAGTGAATGTTTTGAATATCTATTGCTAGGAAGGTGCCTTGGGGAAAGTTACTGGAACTTCCTTAGTTTCTCCTCATGTTGACAAATAATCAGTATCACCCACAGATGTGTTGCATTTAATTAGGGCTTGCATGTGCCCTGTGGGGCCCCTAGAAATGTGGATATACCTCTGGGAAATGGAGAGCCTTATTTCACATTTACTGTTTCAAAAGGATTCTTTGATGTGTCAACAAAGCCTTTGCTTCCTCTCATACTTTTTTTTTTTTTCACCATCCAGAGAAATTGGTAGAAACCACAGTGGAGAGAGAAGGGAAGTTTTTGGGGATTGGATGGAGATGGTATTCTCTTGAGGACTAATGGTCTTCACTTTCCACTTACGCGCCACCTAAACAACACTGAAAACCTATGTACTCCACGCACATTTTTAAGTTCACATATAAAATTTTTATCTTAAATTTAAATGATTATACAGTATGTAATTTCAGATATTATGCATCAGTTATACTTTTTATGACCAACCAAACACCACTTTTATGTTGTCTTTTAAATATTATAGCAATTTTCTACCCATCATCATATATTTCACAAGTACAAGAACAAACTATTGTTTTACAGATATTTTGCATCATTTCTTTTCCTACATAGACTTCTGTTCCCATTCTACTTCCTTCTCAAAATATTACCCTAATGTAATATTTTTATGCTTGAAAATATTTTATTGGTTGCCGTCTGCAACAAAGTGAGTATATAAATTGAAATTTAAACTTAATTTTTAATTCTATTTGACTATAATATTCTCAGTTTTAAAAAATATTTTCTGGATTAAGTGATTATTACAATGATTAGTAGTACACACTTAGATATAAATGACACAAACATATTACAAACTATGATAAATAAGTATTACACATAAAAAGTAAAGTGTTATTGGAAAATAATCTCTTCGTAATGCAGGCAGAGCATTTTTCCCCACTAGCTCATGTATCTGTTGACAAATATTACATATTGCTAAAATGGAACAGGGTTTAGCAACCCTTCCTTCCTTCTTTCCTTCCTTCCTTCCTTCCTTCCTTCCTTCCTTCCTTCCTTCCTTCCTTCCTTCCTTCCTTCCTTCCTTCCTTCCCTGTCTCTTCTCCTTCTTTCTTTCTCTTTTTTTCTTTCTCTTTCTCACTTTCTGAGATAAGCACAAATAAACTCGTTGAAGTACAAACCTACAAACTGGATGGATATAAATGGAAGGAGAACCATATGACAGCATATAGCCTCCAATTTGAATTAATTTATTAGTTACTTCATTTTCTCCTTCTTCAATTTGATTGAAAGGAAAAACTGAAAATGTATTTACCTTAGTGGCTAAGGATTTGTTAATCAGTCATTGAAGTTATTCTAATTATTGAAAAAAATTGTTTTCTCAAAGTCAGCACCAATCTCTTAGACAGTTTCTTCCTTCTGCCCACTAGAGGTGTTGTGTCCTGCGACAGTGCACTGTCTGCCTTGGGGATGGGGTCAGTTTGCCTTTGTATTGCCAAGTAGGAGGAAGAGGCTTGTGAGAAAAGAAAGACTGCAGATAGCAGCCACTTTCTCCAGCAGAGCTGTGTGAGGATCTAGAAGCTGAGGCTCTAAAAACTGAGTCTTCACCAGGTGAGGAGGCTTACTCCTGTAATCCCAGCACTTTTGGGGGCCAAGGCCAGCAGATCACTTGATGTCAGGAGTTCGAGGCCAGTCTGGCCAACATGGCGAAACCCTGTGTCTACTAAAAATACAAAATTAACCGTAAGTGGTAGTGTGTGCCTGTAATCCTGCTACTTGGGAGGCTGAGGCAGGAGAATCGCTTGAACCTGGGAGGCGAAGGTTGCAGTGAGCCGAGATGGCGCCACTGCACTTTCAAGCCTGGGCGTGAGAGCGAGACCCCATCTCCACATAAATAAATAAATAAATAAATTAAAAAAATAAAAAAGAGGAAAGAAAAAAACCTGAGTCTCTCTCTCTCTCTTTTTTTTTTTTTGGAGACAGAGTCTTGCTCTGTCTCCCAGATTGGAGTGCAATGGCATGATCTCGGCTGACTGCAATCTCTGTCTCCCAGGTTCATTCGATTCTCCTGCCTCAGCCTCACGAGTGTCTGGGATTACAGGCACACATCACCGCGCCCAGCTAAGTTTTTTTTTTTTTTTTTTTTTTAGTAGAGACGGGGTTTTGCCATGTTGGCCAGGCTGGTCTTGAACTCCACCCGCCTTGGCCTCCCAAAGTGCTGGGATTACAGGTGTGAGCCACTGTGGCCAGCCTGAAAACCCTGAGTCTCTTACAACTAGACCAATTGCCAGCATATGCCTTTGAGAGAAGCTGTGTGCTCCCAGGGGCATGCATGCTCCAGTCTGAATATCATTATTGTAAATAATAAATATTTTGCTATTTGGCCATTTGTTTTGAGGGAAAAGTTCTCATTATGAATTTAGTTGCCCTACAGATGCTACCATTATATTTAAAAAGCCTAATTAGGTGGAGTTCTGGTATCTGTGTGCCACCTTGCCTTGTCCAGTATCTCCCCCAGCCCATTGAATACACAAGCCTTCATCGAGCTTGTGGGTAGCTGCAGGGAATTGGGGTCCTGTTTGTGGCAGGGAGTCCAGTAGGAGTGGAGGGAGTTGAGGAAGGAAGTGAGAAGTTTGATTTCCTTGGGCACTGAGATGAAAAGCTGATTTGATACAGTTGACCTATCTCAACTTCCTGACCCATTTTGTAGGTGTTTATTGATAAATGAGCTCATCTTCCTTCTGATTTCTGAGAAGGAGAAGCCCTCAGTTCAAGGGCATTACCTCCACGTGTGCCTTGATCCCCTCTCCTCTAGAACTCTGCCCTGTGACCCACCATCGGCTCCATAATCGCAACCTTTCCTTCTCTGTGATTCCTTTCCCCATAGTTATGATTATGCTCAAGTCTGTCTTATCCTTCAGAAACAAAAGCAAACATAAAAACCCCTTTTCCTTGATTAATTTCTTGCTAGCATCCTGTCTCTCTCCTTCCCTTTCCTATTTCCTCGTCTCTAACATGGCAGAGATAATAGTAGCGGCATCATAGAGTTATTGAGGGAATTAAATGAAATAACACCTGCAACACATACAAAGCCCTATCTTTACCTGTAAGACATCAGTAAAAAATAGCAATTATTGTTATTATTATTAGTAGTAGTATCTATATTTATATTTAAATGTCTCCATTTCTTTAAAACTCTCATTCACTCCTGGATACACAGAATTATTAATATTTATCCCCAAAACTCAATTGAAATTGTCCTGGTGAGGCCACTTGTGACTGCATTCTAAATCTAGTGGATTCTTCTGAGCCCTTCTTTTTGTAGATGACCTAGTTAGATCTGTTGTCTCTCTTTTCAATGGTTTCTTCTTGGTCTTCCTCAAGGCAGCACTTGTTCAACCATTACCTGTTGTGTTTCCCAGGGCTTCATCTTTGACCCAAGTTGTTATTTTTCTCCATACTGCTTTGGGATGAGTCTTAACTTCTCCCTGGTCTTGACCTCTCCTGAGCTGCAAGCAAATATTTTACGGATTGTTAGAAATATGAATTAGATGCCTCATGGGCAACTCAGCCTTAAGCTGTACACAACAGAATGTATCATTTATCTTGTACTCTTTCAGTCTTTCCAACAACATATTTCTCTCCAGTCTCTTCTCCTTTATCAAAAAATGTCACCACTACCCAGCTGGGTGCCATTACTAGCAGTTAGCTAAGCTAGAAAGCAGGATTCAGGGCAGACCCCTCCTTTCCTAGTCGGACAGTTGGTGCAGTCAACACTAGTGCATTGAGTGGAGACTATGTGTCAAGTAATGGGACGTCAGGTCCTGTCAGTTTTTTCTCCTGCATATTCCTCAATCCATCTTGCCTTTTCCCACCTCTATTATTGCCCTAAGAATAATTTATTCCTATAATAATGATAATAACTTCATTGTTACTATTAATATTATTATTTCTTGCTTAAAGAATAGCAAAACTCTCCTACTTGGTCTTCCTGCCACTAACCAGTCTTACATTTCTCCAGCCTTTTCTCCGGAATGCCCTTAAAGTGGTAGCTCCAAAATACAAATAGAACTGTGTTGCTCCCCTGACTACAATCCATTGCCCACAGGGTAAAACTCAAGGACTTACCTCAATATGCATAATTCTCAATCACTTGGGCCTTACCTGCTTCTCTTCAAAATGGTCCTGTCCTCTCGTCTTATGGATTCCCCATATTAGTGCCTATTTCAAGGATCCTGTGGCTTTTCTACTCCATTTGACCCTTCTGTCTGGAATCTCTTCCCCTCATCCTCTGCCCATCCATCTGGTAAGACTCAGCTCAGCCTAGGTTAGGTGCTGTCACACTACCTGAGCTTATTTCCAGCAAAGCATTCCCTGCATTAAAAGAAAGGATTGGTTCACATAGCAGTTGTCCCACTAGACAAGAAACATTTCCATTTCTCCCACCACCAAAGCAGAGACCCACACTTTTATTTCATCTCTGTATTCCTGCTACTTAATACTATAGAGTACTAAGTCATGCAGTAAGTGCTCAATAAACATCCGAAGAAGGCTGGATGGGAATACAGAGAAAGTATCAAGTATCAGAGGGTTCTGATGGGATCTGTAGCAGTGTGGGAGGATGAGACATCCTCAGGGGCTTCGTGGAGAGACAGGGTCTGAGCTAGTGGCTGTCACATACAGGCTGTTCAGGTTCACTGTCATCACTGTCAATACTTCCATATCATCACCACCACCATGGTTAACATTGATTGGGTTCTGACAATGGACCAGGCATTATTACACTCTTTAGATAGCTGATTTTATTTAACCTTCATTTCTAGCTCTATGAGGTTGGTACCCTGTCCCATCCCCTTTCTAAATATCAAAAAACTTAGAGAAAAGTAACTTTAACTTGCTCTAGGTCGCACAGCTCATAATTAGAGGGAGAAATGGAACCAAGTCATGTGAATAACGCTTCTCTTTTCTAAGCTACTTATGATCCCTACTTTCCTTGTTTAACTCCTGATCATCCTTCAAGTTACCACTCAATGTGCATACAGAGCAACAAAGCAAGTTATATTTTTTAATCTTTTTTTAACTTTTAAACTTTTTATTTTGAAATAGTTTTAGACGTACAGAGGAGTTATAAACTCAGTACAGAGAGTTCCTATATATACTACATTCAGCTATCCCTAATGTTAGCATCTTATAAATACACAGTACAATGACCAAAACTAACAAACTGACATTGGTACCACACTGTTAACAAACGGCAGATTTTGTTTAGATCTCACAATTTTTCCACTGATGTTCTTTTTCTGTTCCAGGACCCAATCTGGGATCCCACTTTGCACACTAGTTGACTCATTAGGATCTCCCTGGTCTCCAACCCATGGCGGTTCTTCAGTTTTCACCTGTCTTTCATGACTTTGACACTTTTGAAGAGTAACTCATCATTTTGTAGAATGTCCCTCCATTTGGGTTTGTCTCATGTTTCCCCATGGTTAGATTGAGGGTATGCATCTTGGGAAAGAATCTATACCCTCTGTCATATCGGGGGCACATGCTGTCTATGTGTCTTGTTGCTGATGATGTTAACTTTGATCACTTGGTTAAGGTGGCTTCTGCTGGCTTTCCCCACTGTACTGTTAACATGTTTCCCTTTGCGATAAGAAGTATTTGGGGGGAGATACTTTGAAACTATGCAGTTTAAATTTACAACCGCTAACGTTAGCATTCATCAGTGGATCTTCTCTGTAGCGATTGTTACTGTGGTTTTCTAATGGCGATTTTTCTATTTTCTTTATTCACACTACAACTATTAGCTGGAATTAGTCTATAAGGAAGAGTTGTTTCTTTTCCTCCTTTTATTTCTTTTCATTTATTTTTAGGAGTATGGACTCATGGGTATTTACTGGATTCCTTGTGTTATAATCCAATACTACCTTCATTTTATATTTTTGTTCATATTGTTCAGCCTTGGCCATTAGGAGCTCTTTCAGGCTGGCTCCTGTGTCCTTTCTACAGCCCCCTGTCCCCTTTTTAAAGCGTTTCCTTACTTTCTGGCACCAAAAGGATGCTCCAGATTGAGAAATGAAGCAAATTTTAAAAATTAATTACAACTCTGTATCATATGAGAAAATTAAAATTTCTCATTGGACATGTCATGCAGTTGATCACTAGCCTTTTAGAAGCTTGGCGCTTCTCATAAAAGATTTGCCTTATGTGACCATAAGGAAACCACAGTATAAAGCCTTGGAAATTACCCCAATGTAAAGCCTTGGAAATTACCACGTAGAGTATGGAATGTTACATTCCAGTCACATAACAATACTTGCCATTTAATTTCCTTTCAACAAATGTGCAAATGTTCCCCTTCCTGATCAATGTACCTGAACAAATGTCGATTTTCAGAATGGTGCGGCGAATGGTGCAGCAGGCATCCTGCGGTGTTCTCTAGGAATTTTAGGATCTGCATGCTTAATTCCCCTATCTAGAAGAACTTGTACTTTACCTGAGGCTTTGACTTAGTTCATAACCAGTCGTCTCTTCCTGCAGAGTGAGTTAAGTTTGAAAAAGTTAAAATTAAAAAGTTGCTCTTATCAAGCTGTTTGTATTGCCAAAATAGTTTAGACTTTCTATATGTATCTCTGAGGGAGCTTGTTCTTAAAAATAAACTGTATGATAGGGATGAGAGTTCTTCACTCTTAAAGTTACTGAATCTAGATTAGTGTCAATTATGGCTGTTCTTCACCCATCACTCATCAGGCTGTTGCTATGCCATTAATCAAGGGAACCCATCTAATTTTAGGTTTAGCTCTAATCAGCTCTTGTGCTATTTCCATTTTTATATCATCCTTTTATACAAACACCTTAGATTACTTTCAGCATTTTTGTAAGTCATAGTTGCAGAAAAACCTAATCCAGCAAATGAATTTTGAGAGGACTTGTAGGAAAAGGAAATCATATTGGGAATGGTGGTATTGTGTAAGGTCAATAGAGGCATATTTTCACATCTGGATGGTATCATAGTAACTGAGCCAAAGATCAAAATACAATGAAAAGAAAAATCATATAAAGGAAGGCTAAATAACATGCTCATTCTACAGAGTGCATAAAGGCAAAAATGTTAAATATAGTAACCAAGGTCATAGTATAGGTATAGTATAACAACTTTTTTTCTGGTCTTACTAGCAAAACTGTCAATTATGTGGTAGATGAAAAAGATTTTATTTGGATTATGTACTAAGAATCTGAGATAGTAATTAAAACATCCATAATTTTGTTTAGCCTTCATAGGATTTTTTCTAAGGAGGTAACCAAGTAAATGTTGTGTGATTGATATGAACTGCAAGAGGGTTTCAAATTACATCAAATAATCATGAGTTTATAAAAAACATCCATAAGTTTATTTGTGGAAATGATTATTCGGAACTCAGAAGATACTTTCGTTTAGAAACACTGTTTCACTTCTTGGTGTCCCAGGTGATTGGATAGGAGCCTCATTAATCCATGACATGCTTAAAGTATGGACAAACTGTAGTGTTTCCATTACAACAAATTGCCAGTTTTTGTATTGCTGCTATGACGCTCTGCCTTTAGCATCCTATCTCTAGTGGCTATTGAGTTAGCTGGGTGTTTACAGCTCCAGTATAAGATTTCTCCGTCCTTGCAAGGCCGGTGGAGAAGTAAGGACTTCCTACAGTTAAGATAGACACTCCCTTTGTCTTTCTCTCTGCAAAAAGTCTGTGTTCCAAATTAGGAAATCTGAGAAATTTCCCTTCTCCATTTATTTGTAAATAGGGCTTTTAATAAGTCAAGACTTAATGATATAAGAACATTTCATTGTGGAAACCTTGATCACCTGTGTTCTTGGTCTGCAACTTTGGAGTAACTGTTCAACTGTATAAAAGTAAAACTGTAGCCAAGTATTTTGAAGATCAAAATGTCCTCTACAGAAAAAAATTGTTTATTCATCTTCACGAGGAGCACATGCCAAATTATTCTTTTTTTGAGAGCTTATACAGAAATGGTCCTGGACACTTCACTTTAGCAACAATCACTTAATTAATTCCAGACACTATGTCATGTTGGCAAGGAAAATACTCATAATATTCAAAAAACTCATACTTGATGTAGTCTAATTGAATTACAACACTGCTGTTAAAGACTAAGTACACTTGTAGAATATGAATGTTTGTCCTGTTATGCCCTTTTCTAGAGAATGAATCTTAGGGAAATTAATGTATTTTTACTTAAGTATTAATGATAGTAGCTAACTGGTATGTGCCGACTATGTGTTAGGCACAATTGGAGGAGTTTAATATATCTGATGCTGAAAGAACCCCATGAAGTGGGTCATGTGGTCATTTCCATTTTGCAGTGAAGACACTGAGGCCTTGAAGGTTAAGAAACTTACTTCACAGCCAGCAACTTCCAGAACCAGGTTTAAACTCAACTCTGACTAACCAGGCTCATCTCTTAACACCCAGACCAAACAGCTTCTACATACCTAAATAAATATATCATCATTCTGCATACTATAGGCGTACACTCTCCACAAAAGTATAATGGTGTCTGGATACCAATGTCCTAATCTGTCACCCATTTCCAAGTGTTTCTATTAGGCTCATTTCTGCTTCCCATTTAAAAGGTCTCATAATTGTTCCTTTAGGAATTGGGATACATTGGCAAATCCCTGATCTTAGTGGTTTGGGTCCAGACTCCAATGAGTCCTCATATCTGTCACAGTGTTCTGTTTCTGCATTGGTGAAAAGAAGCTCAACCATTAAATGATGATTTTTTTTTTTTAAACAAACGTATCAGAGTGCATTCATTCAAAGGCATGTTGTCTTCTTGCAAGTAAAAACCCATGCAGATAAGTGCAGTTCTATCATTTACCTGGTTGTGAGCTCAGAGAAGTCACTTACCTTATCTTCTGTAAGATGGGTATAAGAGATTGGCAGGTTTCCTGAAATGTAAGTGACAGAATGTATGTCAAATGCTTGCAAAGTGCCTGGCACATACTAAGCGCTCACTGAATTAGTTGCTATTGTGAGTGAAGATGGTTCTGTTCAAAATCTTGTTGGAACTACTTTTTGAAGTCCCTTCCAAACTAGTACATTAAGCTATTCTAAAGAATTTAGTTGAGTTTGTTTATAGTTAAAACTCAGGGTTTTGTTTTGTTTGTTTATTTTGATGCTCAGTGGATCTGACCCCATTGACCCCCTTATTTATTAGCTCAGTGCTAAATCATTTTGGCTTCTTCCAAAAACCAGTCCATCTCCAACATCATGAGTATTTGCAATTTTTAAAGTGATTCCAAATGAGGCCTGTATTCTTGAGAGAACTTCTCAAGTAAATGCTATAAAAATGTTTTGAGTGCCTGGGCACAGTGGCTCACGCCTGTAATCCCAGAACTTTGGGAGGCCGACACGGGTGGATCATTTGAGGCCAGGAGTTCAAGACCAGCCCGGCCAACCTGGTGAAACCCCATCTCTACTAAAAATACAAACATTAGCCAGGTGGTAGTGGTGCACGCCTGTAATTCTAGCTACTCGGAAGGCTGAGGCGGGAAAACTGCTTGAGCCTGGGAGGCGGAGGGTTGGGGTGGGCCAAGATTGTACCACTGCACTCCAGTCTCAGCAAAAGAGTGAGATCCCTGTCTCAAAAAACAAAAACAAAACAGACAAGGGTTTGGAGCCATTTTTAAACTTTTTTGAATTGTGTGTGCTACAAGACTAGAAAAAAACATGTTAGGAAAAGCCCACATGTTGATATCTATTTTCATATGCTTTTTAAAATATCTGAGGCCTGTTACCTCAGAGCAGATGCCATTTCCTGCACTTAGCACTTTCCATCAGGCAACGTTATCAAGTCTGCAGACCCAGCAGACCCGCGAGTCAGAACTCCTGGCTGCTTCGTCCCAGCATTTCTGGGAAATGGATCTATAAGCTCAGCACACCTCCCAACAATCGAGAGCCATCTCCTTTACTTTGTCAAATGGGCTGGTTCTCCAAGGGCCTTCCTGCTCAGCTTTTGCAGCTATATGTCCACAGAGGTGAGAGGAAGGAGGGAGACCCCAGGGGCCTCCCAGCTGTGCTGGCAGAGAGAGAGTGGCCATGTGGTATTATTGTGAGCCCCCGTCATCACTGTGACACACCATTAAATGGCATTGAGAGCTTACTGAGTGCTTTTTTCATGAATTATTTCATTTAATCCTCTCAATGACCCTTGAAGCAGGTTTAGTCACTCAGTTTATAAATGAGAGAGCAGATAAAAGGAGATGAGGCAATGCAACCCAAGCCAAGGTCAGAGAGCTGGGAGGGAGGAGGGGGCAGAGGGCAGGTCTGTGGACTCCATGTTTCCTGCTCTGTTCCCCATACTGGTCCATGGGCTGACAGAGAAACTCATTGTCTCTCGGGCTTTCCCTCAGTTCATCACAGATCACTGTACAAATGTCGCTTATTTTTCCGTCCTCTAACTTTCCTAATGAGATTAATCACTGGCATCCAGGGAGCAAATGTGAATCAGTATCAAAGTTTAAAGCCTGATCCTCTGAGCTGAAGAATAGTTGAGTCATTCTCCCGCCTCTTGTGGCAGCATTTCAACACCAAATGTTCCTACTCCAGCAGCACCGCTAGGGAAAATTAAGGTTTTGGTTCCTGGAAGATAAAGTGTCATCAGCAGCTCTGGCTTGTCCCCTACCCAGAGTAGCTGCTCCATTTATGTTTGCAAAAGATATTGATAAATATTTGAGTGTCCATCGCAAGCTTCACTTAAATGTCCAAGATCCGAAAAGCCTTGCTGATTTTTTTGTCTGTTTGTTTGCTTTTTCCTTTGTATCCAGCAGAAGTAGTGAGCCCCTGGCTACCAACTGTGCAGGCTGAAACCTAACCATTATGTACTGTCCTGATTCCAATAATGACAGTCCATCAACACTTATTTATTGTAAATATTCACTGAGTGTCTCTTACATGCCAGGTGGTGTGCAGGTTGGGGACACAGTATTGAGTGGAAGCAACCCAGGTTCCCTATTGGGACCTGCACCTAGTGAAGGGAGACAGTGGTTCGTGGAATCGTCATACATGCAAACGCATAGGTGTGATGTTTGAAGCAGAGGGACTGATGCTACCAGAACCCTTGCTGAGGATGTGTGACCTAGTCAAGGAAGCTGAAAAAGAGGAATGGAAAGATGGCTGGGCTGAGGGGAGTGGAGGAAGGGAACACTTACAGCACTGAGGCTGCATTTGAGAGTGCTGTCCTCAGCTGAGAACACTGGGATTGGAAAGTTCTAGGCAGGGGTGACAGCATCACCTTTGTATCTCTGAGTGCTCACTCACATCCTGGGAAGCTGGTTTAGAAACCTGAGAAGAGACTATTTTAGGATAAGATGTTGGGCTGGGGTTGGGGAGATGTGGACAGAGCCCAGAGATTATTTAAGGCAAAGTACAAAGGACTTGGTGATAGATCTGACAAGGGGTTTAGGGAGAGTAAGGTCCAGGAGATGCCTGGGGTTCTAATTGGCATGGGAATTTGTGGTTTCATTCACTAAGGTCTCTACTACCTTGTGCTAGGATGTTTTTCAGCTCCTTTTAGGGCTAACGTGCCATGCTACTTATCCTGAAAAATACAAATATGAGTAAAAGAGACCCACTGCCCTCACAGAGCTTACAATCTAGCCAGTCAGTACAGGGGGAGTGGTTAAGATATACCTCCCCCGACTCACTAACTCCTGATGTTTTCTCGAAGTATGGAGGTTGCATACATTTGGCAATGGTCACCACACACGAATGCCCCCTCCAGAGGGTGACTAGGGGTTGGGAGGCCCTGGAACTTGGGTGCCCTGGTGGAGGCAGAGGCTGGGGATGAGGAGATCGATGGAGAAATAACCTGGCGATGTTTGAAAGGGCACTGTGAATCACTGAAGAAACCTTAAAGCAGACCAAATGGAAAAACACAGCACAGGCTTCAAGCCTGAAATGACAGAATCTAAAACTCATCTTTAGTGGGCACGCCAAGCGCAATCAAAAGAAGTGAGCCATGTCATGGGAGCAAGTGGGATGACAGTGATTTGTGAGGACAAAGGGTGGATTGCAACGTCTTCTCCTCCAACAGCCCCTTAAAAGTATTCACTGCTTGATGGTGGCTAAATCTTTATAAATATCACCATGGCAACCATTGATATGAAAAATAATGTTAGCCTGGACACTTCTGCTTCAGATGATCTGACATTTTCCACTGCAGTGGTCATTGCCATTGTTTGTGCACATGAGCAAAGAGGGGCCTGCTTGAATCCTGTCACATTTTCTTTTGTCCTCAGAATATAAATGCTCATTAAATTGCCCCTAGTGTTAACAATGGCCCAGTGGCATTTGGGGAGGGGTGGCTTTACCATTCTTCCCTCTCATCTCTGGGTGTGTGGTGGAAGAGAACCCCTACTGGTGTCACCAGGGTTGGCTCAGGTGTGAGGAATGGGGTTTTTCTTAGGGTGATTGGGAGGCGCTGCCTAAATCAGTTCCATGGTTGGAGGGAAGCAAATCAGTTCCATGGTTGGAGGGAAGCAATGTATGTTGCATATAACTATGTGACATTTTTATCTTATATCCACCATTCCCTTAGATTTAGTTTCTTCCTTCCATATCTCCTTCCTGTGTCTAATCCCAATATTGGGTAAGCTAACTCTTCAATTTTATACTTGTATCCCTCTAATAATCCTTCCAAAAGAGTTCCATATTTTATAATCTCTGTGCTTTTTAAAATTCTTTCGTTCAACACACATAGATTGAATGCCTTCTCAATGCCAGGCACTGTTCTAGATGACCGGACCCCTGTTTTTGTGGGACTTATGTCTGGAATGGCAGAAGACAGACAATAAACATAATAAATAAGGAAATGATATGCCATGTTAGGTCATGGGAAAAAAGGAGAGTGGGATAAGGCAACAGGTGCTGGGGTAGCCCCATCACAGTTTTGTTTCTACTGTGTATATTTAAGGTGTGCAGGGCAGGCCTCTCTGAGAGGTGATGGGAGCAAAGACTTGAAGTAGGCGAGAGCATTAGTATTTCCTAGAGAAGAGATGATTCCAAAGCTGATGGTGAGAGTGCACCTGGCTTGTGTGAGGAACGGCAAGGACAGAGTGCCTGGAGTGAGATGGGGAGTGTGGCTGGCAGATATGTTCAGAAGGGTGGGGCTGGATGGGGTGAGGGCAGATAACACGGCCCCCAGAGGCTTTGAACAAGAGTGACGTGATCTGGCTTGTTTTGCCAGGCTGACAGTATCTTCTGGTTGAAGAATGACTATAGGGGTCTCAGGGCGGCAGCAGAGACAAATGTGCTGAGATGTTGCAGTAACCCAGACAGGAGATGGTGATGGATTGTACCAGGGTGCCAGAGGCAGGTGCAGTGAGAAATGGCTGATTCTGGGTATGTCCTGAAGGTAGAGTCAGCAGGATCCACTGATGAATGAGAGCATTCTCCTTTGGCCTTTTTCTCAAACTCTTAACTTGTAGGATGCTCTTCTTGGTCAAATGGATACATGTTTATACAAGGATCCCATTTTGGGCACAGGTTTTTGAAATTAATATCCCTTTTCTGTAGAGGAAATTCCAAGGGAATCTATGTAATTATGTAGGGGCAGTTTAGCATCATGGTGAAGAGCATGGACTCCACAATAAAATTGCCTGGTTCTACTACTCACCAAATATGAGGCCTGAGACAAGCTACTCAACCTCTCATTTGTGTCAGTTTTTTAAATCACCTGTAAAATATGGATAATTATAGTTCCTGCCTCATAGAATTGTGAGGAACAAAGAGATAATGTGCACAGAAATCCCTTAAAACACTGTGTGGCACACAGCAGAGGTAAATAAAAGTTAATAATAATAATTATAATTTTATTAGCAGTTGCCTTACGTTCTTTTAGTAGCTTCTTAGACTATAAACAACCTGCATATTCTTTCTAAATTAGTGACTTTTTGGAAGACTTTTTCTGTTCTCTAATGTGTCCATAGTCATAGAAATAGTCTTTCCTTAACTCTGTTTCTCTTCTTTGTAGCCAATGCAATGTGTTCTCATTGGAGTATATTATTGTGCTATAAAGTTACTGCTCTGAAAGTCAAAACAGTTGAATATTGGCAATTTCATATGATTTAACTGAATATAGGTGTGTATGTATTTATTTGACTGTCTAGTTAGAGGCTTTAGAGGACTAGCTCAGAAGTCAGACTACCTGAGCTTGCATCCTGGCTCTGATAGCCAAATCTGTGTAACCTCGGGCACCTTGTTGAAACAGCTTCTGCCTCATTGACCTCTTTTGAAAATAAGGGTAATAATAGATTCCAACTTGGAGGGTTCTGGTGATGGTGAAAGCTATTCATCTGGAACAATAGCTTGTAAAACAGTTCCTCATATAAGGTAAATGCTCAGTAAATTTTAGCTCTTAGTGAAAACAGAGATCCCTGGGCCGGGTATCGTGATGTAGCAGTATCCCAATGCCTGAACACACCTGGGGAAAATCACTAGATCCAATTCATAAAACGTCAGGTTATATTCACTTAGACACAATTTCCTACAGGCTCCTCCAGTTTTTCAAATATTTTTATCTGTTTCATCAAAAAGTACCTGTTGGAACCTTCTATTATTCATCATCTGAGATAACAAGTGCTCGTGTGTAACTTCTACACATTACACGGAAAGTAAAACCACAAATGATATTTTTTTCTTTTGGGTGTTTAAAGAGTTGCTGAAATTCTAGTCGCGATATTTAACGTGTGATGAGTTCTTTATGCCTGCTGTGAAATATGCCAGCATTTTATTGACACATTACTATGAATTGGGTAGCCAGCTACAGTAATAGGTTTCCCCTAGAGCGTGGGAATCAACAAATCTGATGGCAGGCACTGCCAAGCAAACCCAGCCTGTTCAAAGTTGACTCACTTCGTAGAGAATGGGCACATGCACGTGTCATCCAGTGGTTTCTATAAGGACTTCAGGTGATTTTTTAAAGATATCAATAAGTGCTTGTTATTAATGTTTATTTTTATAGTCTCTCTCTTTTGAGGAATTCTTAACATTCAATTTAAGTATGTGCTTTAGTCTTCTTTTACCTGTTTCTCAACTCCATTTACTCCTAAAAGTCACTTGGGGAATGCTGAAAGATACTGCTGCCTGGGTCCCACTCTCCACAGGTTCTTATCTAATTGGCTTGGGATACAGTTTAAGCACCAATATTTAAAACTTTTTAAATTTAAACGTTCAATTATGAAACCTTTCAAATGTACACAAAATAGAGAGAATTGTATAAGTTCACGTGTACCTATCACCCAGCTGTGGTAATTCACTTCAGTGCCTTAACAAATTTGTTTTGTTGAGATAGGGTCTTGCTGTGTTGCCCAGGCTGGAGTGCAGTGGTATTATCACAACTCACTGCAGCCTCACCCTCCCAGGCTCAAGTATCCTCCCACCTTAGCCTCTTGAGTACCTGGGACCACAGGCATGCTCCACTACACCAGGCTAATTTTAAAATTTTTTGTTGGGGTCTCAATATATTGCCCAGGCTGGTCTCAAACTCCTGGGCTCAAGTGATCCACCCGCCTCGGCCTCCCAACGTGCTGGGATTACAGGAGTGAGCCACCACGTCCAGGCTTCAGTGGCTGTTTTTTAAAAAATCCCCCCACGTGATTCTGCTAATGTGCAGCTGTGGTTGAGAACCACCCATCTGTGCTAGTAAAAGAGAAAATGGAGGGAATATTTCAATGAATATTGATATCACATCAAGAGAAGTGGAAATTTGCTGAAGGTTATACAACGATTTTCAGATATCACTTGGTGCTGTGTTCATCAAGCTATAATGGCATTCAGGAGGATGGTATGTGCTCACTGCATGCCTGTGTGATTTTGTTAAACACTGGGATAATTTGGGAATTGGCATTGAGACACCCAGGAAGAATTCCAAAATAGGCTTCATGGTTTCCCATTCAGAATATTTATACCTTGACTCCAAAAACAATACCATGCCCAGCTACTTATGTTAATTCACCAAAGCTTGGCTCAGAGATAAAGAAAGGTTTCATTAGAGAGGTTGAGGACTTGTGTAAATCTAAGCAGATTAGAGTTGATGGATCCGAGAAGACGTGGGAGGGGAAGAGGTGGTGGAAACTGTCGTGAGATTTATGGAGAAAAAGCTCAGAACCAATGACAAATTAATCTCAACCTATAATTGAGAAGTTGTTGGGGATTCAAAGACCATGTACATACGTACATGAATGTTCCTTCATGAAGTCAGTGCTTGAGTTGCTACCTCAAACAGGGTAGGCAAGCCCTGGTTCCTGAGTGGCAAACATTTGGAACACAATTTCATCTCCCAGTTGGACAGGACCTTATAGCTGATTTTGCCCAAGTGCCCTCCTGACAGCAGCAGCCTTCTGGGGCATTACTGACAGATGTCATCTGGCATCTCCTTAAACATTGTAACTGGAAACTCACTGCTCATAAAACAGCGGGGCACATATTAGAATGATGGTCCTCTTTTATTGAGCTGAAATCTCATCCTTTGATGAAAGAAAATATTTCTAAACATATGTAGATGTAAAACTAGATTTAAGTTTATAGGGTTCATCATGTATACAACCAAAATAACCATATAAATTGATAGGAGAAATACAAGGCCTGTAAAATAAAATTAACAAAACACACTAATTTAAAACAATAAATGATATTGTTTTTTCTGAAACAAAATTCTTCATGTTGTGCTTTGGAAGGATGGAGCCTCTGGTCAATTTCCTTATTTAATTTGGTTCACTAAGTTTTACTAAGCAGCCCAAGGAATGCTTGAGTATGGTATACCAAATGTACTGAAATTCTCTATTTGCAGGGTTTAAGATAGTCAGATCTCAAACTTAACTAAAACTGCCAGCAATTAGTCCTCAATTTCCCATTTTAATGAGACATCCCTTGGCAACTTTGTAAAAACTTGGAAATTAAGGTCAGAGTTGCAGTGTTACTGCAATCTTTAATAAATAGGCATCTAATCCAATTATTGCTGGAATTGGGAACAGGACAATCCTTCATTGTTATTTATTACTATACTTACTGCTAATGAACTGCTGCTACAGACTGATGCATGCAATCACAGGATTCAAGCAATAACTCTTGCAAACTGTGAAATGTGTAGTGTAGATTGTCTTCAGTTCAGCTCTTGTATATGTCTGAGTGAGGCTGTTCTTCCACCCCCTTTCTGTTCCAACTTCTATGAAACATGTCTGAACACACGTTGTCACCTGTGGGATTGTTGGTATGGACTGGTTGTCTAGATCAATGGTTCTCAAGATTTAGTGTGATTTATAATCACCTGGGGAACTTGTTAAAAATGCCTGCTCTCTGGACCCCACCCCAGAGCTCGACTCACTTAGTTAAGGCTGGACCCCCAAATTTGCATTATTTACAAGCACTTTGAATTATTCTGATATCAATGGTGTGCATCTGATAGTTTCATTCTTAAGATATTTATTGACACAAAAATGTAAAACTTAGAAAACTGTGCACAAATAAGCCAGTTTGAGAAACTCTGGTATCCTCAGATTTGTATCATTTACAAATGAGTAAGCCTTGTGTATCAGACAAATCCCTAATAAACATCTTGCATAGGAGAGTGTTAGTAGCCAAGGCTTTCTTTCAAATGGCTTTGACCTATTAAACAAATTTATTTTAAGGGACAGGATATTCTAGATGATGTTCTCAATGATTCCCAGAGCATTCTGGAAGCTGTGGACTACAGTGGAATGACATTTTCAGGTTGTACCCTCACTGTTGAAATCTGCAACCAGTGAGACAGTTGGAAAGGGGGGAAAAACATGCTGGAAAACAGGAATTACATTAAGAAACAAAGCTAATGTTTTTCCTTAAAGTAGCTATTGCTGTATGTTTATTAGTTTATAAAGTTAACCATCACACATTTGCCTGAAGAGGAGATAGCATTAACAAGTCAATAAGCCCGACTGCTGAATGTGTCTTACTATCTACTATTTCTTCCTCAATTAATTTTTGTTGATAGCTTCTGGGGTGAAACATAATAGCTGATTAGGGTTACTTACAGCTTTACAGGGGATGGAGAGGCTTGCTGGCATTTATTTTGTCTTTTGGGGGGAAAGTAATTAAAATGTTAAGTGTCTTGGCATATAATTCAATTGTGGTCACGTGGTTGAGAGTTGAATTTAATATTACAGATTAACAACTTCCATTCTTTGTATTTTAGCATTCATATTTTACCATTCCATATTTATAATACATAAAATCCTTAAATAGAAAACATTCTCAATGGATTTTTTATTTTTACTTGAGAAGAACAGAATCATTCAGCATTTACATTTAATAAAGAACTGATCACTAGAATAACCCTTACAATTTTATTAAAATTATTCCATTTAAAAGTGCTGAGACTTATTTCTAAAATTTACTAGAAATGGAGAAAGTACAAATATCAATAAGGATATGTTTTAATACAATAAAACTTACATACTACGTACTGGTCCACCTTTAAGGCTATTCTTTATATAAGAATACAAAGAGAAAAAAGGCAAATATGGAATTCTGATGAATAGGAATGATTTTAAACGGTGTTAGCATGCCTAAACTTGCTCCCTCTCATGTATACTTTTTTGTACATTTTGTGCTACATTTATACTTATCAATACTTTATTTCATTTTGCATCTGTGCCTTGCATGTAGACAGACCCCTGAAATGGTGTATACAAACTCAATATGAAGAGAGCATCTGGAAGCCTTAATGAGCTGTAAACTTAAAGCTATTCTCAGAACCTAGAAACTCTTCAATGAATTTTTATTTCAGAAGAATAAGCTTGTTGCTTTTGAATTATGCATTCATCCCTGTATTTCTCTTATTTATGGTCCCCAGTAATGCTGTGGCTGAAGACTTTACATCCTGATTTCAAGAACTTGATATGCAATTCAGGTGCCTGACATTATTCTGAGCATAAAATAAGCCTCAACTAGTTATTGCCAGTGTTGTTAACATTTCACTAAGGCAGCAGATCAAGTTGAATAAATGAGGCCAAATGAGTGTGCATGTTTATTAGGGTGTCATTTGTAGGGTTTGCTCAAGCATCAATATTCCTTCAATTTTCATGTTTGAGAGCAAAGTTCAGATGAGTTTAACCAGACTGATTCTCTATTATTTCTTTCTGGAGTCTCGTCCATAACGCTGACAACATGGCTGTCAATACAACTGCAAATTATTTGTCTTGGCTAGCAGGTTGGAGTTATCATTGCTACCCGTAACTGGTAGCAGAATACCAGTTACTCATTCGCTCAAGGAGTCAGTACTCTATTGACATTTGAGGTGGAATAGAGGTTCAGGGGGATCCAATCTCTTCAGCTTGGGATGAATTTACACACATATCTTACCTGAAGTAAGTTGCACCCTTTTCTCTGCACTGTGGCTAGAATTCTTGATAGCTGGTGGCCTTCAGTGATATAACTTATATACAGTAGAGTAATTTCAGGAAGTCCATAAATAAGATTAGCATAGAGGAAGCCCAAGTTAAGGTAGCGGAGACCAGAATGGGCATCCTAAGAACCTAGGCTAGAGTCACAGAATCTTTCTGACTTTCCATGGATTATTTCAGTATTTGCATAACACTCCCTTTAGCACTGTGTGGACATAGTAAATTAAGAATCTGAAGAACTGAGTTCTCATGCCAAATTGGCACTAATTCTAGGACTGTGTAAAAGGCATTTACTGGACCCAAGAACTACTTTTCTACAACTTACTGAAACAGCACCGTGAGGGGGGTTACACTGACAAGAATAAAGAATTCTCTGGGGCTATAGGGGCTTTATTTTTGGTAGTGAGAGGGAAAAGGAGAGAAGTTAGTATTCTAAGAAAGCAAGCAAATTCAATTGTATCTTCATCTTGCTTTCTACTTTATGTTCCTTCTCCTTTCTGTGTGGAAGAGCTCATTATTTCCTGATGAGAGTTAAATAGTAGGGTTTTCATTATTGCTTTTACTAAGTAGTAAGCGGTGATGCATCTTTTAGTTTTATAGAACCCTAATATTATTGAACCATACAGAATTTTAGAATCAGTCCCTAATTTTATACATGAGGAAGCTGAATCCCTGAAGAAAAGTGACAGCTTAGTTCATTATTCAATGTCCATTCATTCATTTAGCAAAAATGTTAAGTGCTTGGCTTGCAGTGTGCCCAGTGAGGCACTGTGCGGAGACAGAGAGGACTAAGACAGGATCCTGCATGGGATTCACAAGAAAGAATGAAGAGATTGCTATTAGGAAGATGCAAGCAAGTTGCTGAGGGAGCTATGCAGCTATGCACCACTCATGAATTGGATGTTTCTTTTTCTCCCTGTCTGTGCTAGGGGGAAAAAAAATAATAGAGAGTCTTGGTCAAATCCAGAGGATTCCAAAGTAATTGCTTCTGAGATTTCCTATCAAACTATACAGCAGTATGATTTTTACTCCAAATTTTCAGTTCATGGAATATTACTATAATTAGATGGGGTTTTGTTTGCTCATTTGTTGTTGTTGTTTTTTGAGACGGAGTCTCCCTCTGTTGCCCAGGCGAGAGTGCAGTGGTGAGATCTCGGCTCACTGCAACCTCTACCTCTCAGGTTCAAGCAATTCTCTGCCTCAGCCTCCTGAGTAGCTGGGATTACAGGCGCCCACCACCACGCCCAGCTAATTTTTGTATTTTTAGTAGAGACGGGGTTTCACCATCTTGGCCAGGCTGGTCTTGAACTCCTGACCTCGTGATCCACCTACCTCGGCCTCCCAAAGTGCTGGGATTACAGGCATGAGCCACCGCGCCTGGGCCTAGATAGGTATTTCTAATTAAAAAAATTACTTAGTTGTCTAACATTGTTCTCTCAAGAAAATTGCCATTCAGGCACTATTGCTGATTTTCATCACCACAAAGATTAAGATTCATGAGTCATAAGAAAAAGTTTGCTTTCAATTTAAAAAAATAGCAAAAATACTGCAATAAAATGAATGAAAATATGGAGCCATCTGTGTCTTGAATGATAATGCCAAATGAGTGTTTATTGTAAACAATACAATTTATTCAAGTCCACTTTCAATAGAGAGTGCTTTAGTGTACATGCAAAACAGGAAAACGAATTCTTTCTTCATTCACATACCTTATATGCTACACACACACACACACACACACACATGGAGTCATACAGGTGCATATGTGATATGTGCATATATATCTCTAATACTCATATGCAACACCTCCTGACAGGAAATGCAGTTAATTCCCAAGCATCCACTATTGGAAATGTCACCTTTATCTGTCACCTGAAAGGCAGTTCAGGCCCTCATTACCTCTGGTAACTGTTTTAATGCCATAGTTTCCTCCTATCACCAACCTGGTATTTGCCCATCTGTTCTAGTCTTTGCAGAGCCATAAGATTAGTTTTCCTAAAACATTACTTAAGTCACACTTTCTTGCTCAAAATTTCCCAAAGCTGTACACGTATAGAATATAGTCCCATAAACTCCATAGCAACATAGTAACTATAATTTTCCAACCTTCTCCCTCTTCAACATGAAAAAACCCTTCCACTCCAGCCAAGGAAATCAAATGCCATCCCCCTTTCCTACTAAAGTTTTCCTCTAGAAACCTGCACCAAGTCTCCCCACCTCTCCAGGCCTCACTGACAGATCAGGCCCACTAATCCCTCCCAGAGGCACGTGTTCTGTATCCTGTCTTTGGCACCCAGTAGCAAATGCAATATTTTTGTTAATCCATTTTTTTTCCTCTTTTAATGAGTCCCTGAGCTCCTGGAGGGGCAACCGGATGATTTGGAGAGGGCTCTATTTAAAAAAAAATAATGTACAACATGAAAAGGATCTGATGTACAACACGAGGACTAGAGCTAAGAAGTGTCTTGTATTCACGATTTTGCTAAATGAGTATATTATAGCTACACTTGCCGCAAGTAGAGGGGTGTTGGGAGAAATGCATAACTATGTGAGATGACAGATGTGCTAATTTGATCTACTATAATAACCATTTTACTATATATGTATCTTATGTTGTATGACTTAAATATACATAAAATTTATTTTAAAAATTAAAAAATATTTAATATTTTAATTTTAATTTTTGTGGGTACATAGTATATATATTTAAAAATGTATATATATTTATGGGGGTACATTAGATGTTTTGCTACTGGCATGCAATGTGTAATAATCACATCATGGAAAACAGGAAATCCATCCTTCATTTATCCTTTGTGTTACAATTCAATTATACTTTATTTTAAAATGTACAAATTATTTTGACTATAGTCACCCTGTTGTGCTATCAAATACTATGTCTTATTCATTCTATTCTTTTTGTGCCCATAAAAACATTTCTTAAATGTCTTAGTTACTCGGTCAGATCTTAAGATATTGTGAGACGACCAGGAGTTACTTATTTCACTTACAAATCAGTGAGCCCCCTCCGCTCCATTTCAGTGGAAAGCTTTATAGATACTGGAGAGGATGGAGTAGCTGAGTTACTGAAAGATGGGCGACTTCTCTTATCAACCATTAATTCAGATCTTCTCTATTAACATGACTTCAAGGCACCACCAACTTGATTTTTATTTTCTTTCCAAAAAGAAAAAAAAACAAAACAAAACTGCAGTCCCTAGCCAATAAATAACTCACCTGAAGGTCAGGAACACCCCCTCCCTCCTTTCTCACAGGGGATGTCTGGGAGGGGAGAGGGGGCTGGAGAGGCCAGGCCATCATCTAAGTGGAAATCAAGGGCTAAAGCTATTGGCATTGGCAGCTGTCTCCAGGCGTCGTCCGCGGAGCCTGACCCTGCGCCAGGAAGGAGGAGGTTGTGCCCATGTAACTGTCCTGAAGTACTGCGGTGGCCCCCTCCCCCGCGGCTGGGAGGGCAGGCAGGACGAGGTTGGCTTTCCTTGCACGGTCTCTGGGCGTGGGCCCCCGTCGCAGCTCCGCGGAGCCTCGGTGTCTCCTGCAACAGGGGGGCGGGGGGAGCCGCGGCGAGCAGCCCTGGGCTGCGGCTTCCTCCCCACGCCCGAGTCTCCTGCGCACCGCCGCCGAGGACGCGCGCCCGAGCTTGGTCCTCACGCCGCGGCGCGCCTGGGCTACCCGCTGATCCCAGGTAACTTTTCCGCCTCCCGGAGTGGGGACTGCGAGGGGGTCTCGGCTTTACAAGGTGCGGAGGAAGAGCCCGAGGCCTGGGGCTAGGCGCACGGGCTGTGGGGCTGACGCGTGGCTCCGGCGCCGCGCGGTCTCCCGAATCCCGAGCTCTGCGCCCGGGGTCCCCAACCGCCCTCCCGCTCGCCGGGACCCTCGGCGGGCCAAGCCTGTGCGCCGCGCCCCCCGCCCGCTCCACCCGCCGCGCTGCAGCAGTGGCTGGGCCGGCGCGCAGAGCCTGAGTCCCGGCCTCCGGCCTGGGGGCCTCCCTGGGATCCCTGGCCGATGGGGCAACTCGGTCCCCGCGTCCCTTCTCCGGCAATTTTCGCAAATCCCCCGCCCGGGGCGCCATGTTTTAAGTTGCCCCTCGGACTGGGGGCGAGCGCGGGCCGGCCCCTCCCCCGGGGAGGTGCGAGGGACAGGGGGCGACACTGCGGCGCCGCCCGGGCGGGTGGCGGCTGGCGGGCCGCGGGGGGGGGGGGGGCGTGCGCTCAGTGCGCGGCGGCTGCGGGCTCGTCCCGGTGCAGGCGCGGGCGGGCGCGACGCGGGGCCGGTAAGGTGCGCTCCGCACAAAGCATCCCCGCTGGGCAGCGGGGTCGGCCGCTTTTATATAACTTGCCTCGTTCTCCGAACTGGGGCAGCGGCCCCCAGCCGGAGGGGGAGGAGGAGGGAGCGTCCAAGCGGGGTTGCCCTGGGCCTGGTCACCTGCAGGGGCCCCTCGCCTCTGGCATCCGGGGGCGGACCGGGGGCGCCTGGGTCGGCCTGTCGTGGCCCGGGGGCTCGGGCCGGCGCGACTCACCTGGCGCCCTCGGGGCTGCGATTTGCCTCGGGAGGTGTCTGCGAAGGCGGCTCTGCAGCGGTGGGGGTGGGGAGGCTGGGGCTTCGCACTGCTGGAGCTGGGGTGTCAGCCAGTTCCTGGCGGGTGTTTCCTGGTTGCTGCCGCAGGGGCTTGCTTTTTCGGGTTTCGCCTCTAATCTCGCCCGACTTCTTCCCCTTCCCCCCCCCCCGCCACGCCCGCGAAGTTCATGGCTTCTGCAATGCGGTGGGTGTGGTTACCTAGTAAATTGTAACTGTGGTCCCTTGCAATGAGAGTATTCTTCTCAATTTTCTTTTTATATTACGGATCTGAAGTTTCCTAGGGTTTTTCCTTTAGTTGCAGCCCAGGGTTAAAGTTGGTAGAGATGATTGCGGAACAGAACAAATAGAATGATGAAGAAAACATGTGGTATTAATTACTTGTGGAGGTTGGGCTGGGAGGTCCTGCGAGGGCCCGGCAGTCCTGCTAATGCAGTGCTTCCATTGCGTGTTTAAGTTGTTTCAGCTTTTTTACATTAGTCTTGCGGAATTGCTTTTGCAGATATCCTGCCTGTCCTTTTGGGGGGCGGGGGTTGCAATGGGAATTTTAAGCTCTCTGAGGTGGCCAGGTGTGCTGGAGTTTCTTTTGGTAGCATTAACTTCTATAGTACAGGAAGCGTCGCACGAAGTGCTTAAAAACATTATTTTTGAAATTCACCCTGATTTTTAAAGTCTCAAGGAAACAAAAATGATAAAATTCCACTTGATGTCTGTAAGCCATGGACGTAGTCCCAATTACAGCAAATTAAGCAGAAAAGCCCTATTAAGAAAAGAGAGCAGCACATCAAGCTCCAGTGAACTCTGGGGACTGAGAGGTGATTTCTGTCTTGGCTCAGAGGGAGTGTTTAAAAAATGCATGTTAATTTTGGTATCAAACTTTAAAAACTTTAGTTGGAGTAACAAAATTAATGTGAGAGGGAATAAACACTAAACTGGAGAAGCGTGACTTCAATTTGTTAATTTGCAAGGCATTGATAGCTGAATGCTTAATACCGTCTCATTTGCATTATGGTTTTCTGGTAGTTTAGAAAAGCAAACTATCAGATGCACAACTTACTGCATCAAGTTTATTTAGTTAATACACTTTAGCCAAAATAAGTTTTTCAAAACAGATCACGTTTTGTGAATAATTCATCCATAACAAGAAGAGTAGCCACTTTAGTTTGTAAATCCCTTTTAGGTGAAGGATTCAGGAGCCGTAGGTCAAATGTCAGCGTCTCAGTGAAATATTTACATTTAATGTTTAAGACATTTCTTCTGCTTGAATACGATTTAGGTTAAAAGCAATTTTTCATCAATTCTTGTACAGTGCTTGGACTTTGGCCAACTTTGTGTTGAAATAAAAGATCAGGATATTTTTAAACTTGATCGGATGCAATTTTATTTATAATTGTTTTTTAAGAACTGGTTGGTCAAATGCATTAAGGGGCCACCTAGGTAGAAGAGATGCAACTATCCATGTACTGAGAGATGTGTTGCTGTTATCTTGTGAATCTTTTCTGGACTTATATGGTATATTAGATTAAGTGTGGCAGGAACTTGCTGTAAAAAGTGTTTTCTGTAAAATACTGTAAAAGTATTTTCTTCCATGTTACATGATGTGCGTTCATCTTTTAAGTTAGTACTTTCCCTAAAATTCACAAACTAGAATTCATGTCCTCTCCAGTAAAGTAGAACTCTTAAGAGTAGACTGAGGAATAAATGTTGTCTTTCTGTGAGAATTTGACTATGTATAAAGAAGAGAGGGACTTTTTTTTTTTTTTTTTTTGAGATGGAGTCCCACTGTGTCGCCCAGGCTGGAGTGCAATGGCACAGTCTCGGCTCACTGCAACCTCTGACTCCCGGGTTCAAGCAATTCTCTTGCCTCGGCCTCCCGAGTAGCTGGAATTACAGGCGATCACTACCACGCCTGGCTAGTTTTTGTTTTTTTTTTTTGTTTGTTTTTTATTAATAGAGACAGTGTTTCACTACGTTGGCCAGGCTGGTCTGGAACTCCTGACCTCAGGTGATCCGCCTGCCTCGGCCTCCCAAAGTGCTGGGATTACAGGCGTGAGCCACCGAGCCCGGCCAAGAGAGGTTGCTTGAGTAATCTACCCTGACATCTTTAATTCCCATAGTCTCCTCTCAGTACCCCATCAGTTTTCCGTGGAATAGAGACTCACAATTGAAACCCATGAATCAGATTTATCTTTAGCACCACTTCATTTAGAGAGATCCTTAATCGTGCGATCACTGCATCTGTTTCTTTCAGAAGGCTAGCTAGCTGCTGATTTGTTGGGAATTCATCAGGCGCTCAGCCCGGGGAGGGTTCTGCAGTTACTTGGTTTGCCTTGGCTGTGAGGAATTGTGTGCTCAGAAGCAAGGACTGGAGCAGTGAAGTCATTGTCCTGCCTGGTGTTGTGACATCACTATGGCTCACAGGAAACAAGGGTGGGGCAGGCAAAACCAGACCATCTGAAGCATCTCGCTGGCTTTACAACTTTGCCTGATCAATGACTGAGACTCTCCTTTCTCAAGTTGAACTGCATTGCGAGGTATTGTTTGGAGAATTAGAAGATATAAATGAATGTAAGACTACATGGGAAAATGTGTCTCCAAGAGGAAGGAAGGAGAGGTGTGTGTGTGTGTGTGTGTGTTTTGTGAGTGTGAAATAGTAGAAAACATTGAATATTCCTTTTGTAGAGAAAAATACTGTAATTTTTTAGAAGGGCCATTTACAAAATTAAAGAACAAGAAAAATGAGTATATTTGTATTTATATATTGAGTCAACATATTTCTTACTGTTCTTTGTACTAAAAGAGCATTCTTTTTAAATTCTCGATTTAGGTTATTAGTAATTTTAAAAAAGTATGTGATCTCTCTGAAGATGCAATTTACTTATTGGGTAGGCAATGTTCTCATTTATTTTTAAGTGATGTGATTGCAGTTGGCAATTGGAAAAAATGGAAAAAGGTATTTCATAAGTGTAGAAGATATCTGCAGTGATTTGGAGTAATTGATTTCCATTTCCATTTTTGTTTTATATACTAATTATTTTATAATTTAGCATTTTAATCCTAATTTAGAATTCTAGTAGAGAGGTGATCAGAGACATGTTTCACCCAAATTAGTGTTGAATAAATGATAAGACTGAAATTCAGAAACAATAAAGTACATTTCATGTTTTCCTTTCTGAATTTATAGTAATATCAGCATAAAAAATGAAGAACCACAGAATGGCTGCAGATGTTCCTTGTCTTTTCCATACCTCCTTGCTAAGATGACTGACAATTTTCATGTGAGTGTATTATGTATGTAGGAGCTCTGGGCAGTTCTTTCTTAACTATGTAGCAATTCCAGAGCAGAGTTTCAAAGCATAAAGAAGAAACAAATTGGGAAGAATGGCACAAGTAGAGAAGTTGAAATTAGATGCCAGAACTGCAGATTACTTGGTTGAAATGTCTTTGGTCGTGCATTTTTAGTCCTTGCAATGACTGGTTAAATTGCATACTTTGGAATTGTAAGCTTCTATTAGCACCAAACCCCTAATTCTTTTGTAATTTGCAGTACAGAGAAAAAGCTGACAACTTAATTTTTAGATTGCTGACATTTTGATACGTTGTTCTTATAACCCTGCCTTACAAACTAAAACAGAGAGAGAGAGAGAGAGAGAGAGAGAGCGCGAGAGAGAGAACGCTGAAAGGTCTATATTAGACCTAGAAAACAAATGCAGTATTTAACCTGCCTTGAGTATATATTTTTCTTTCCAGTTATATTGGGTGGGTGCTTGATGAGGATAGGGAGTTATTTCTTTTGAAGTTTCTTTCCCAAACCGAGTAGAGGACTAGACACTTAAAGCCTTCAGTAAATACTTGTAGAATTGTCTAAAAAGTGGGGCCATTTGTAACTTATGCTTTACTACCAAAAAAAAAAAAAAATCTTGGAGAAGGTTTAAAAAGCATTGTTGCTTTATTTAAAAACGAGAATTACCGGACTCATGTATGTAGTCATTATTTTTAATGGCATGCTCCTCTTCATAACAAGATTGTTACCTCTGTCTGTAGCTCAAATTGGGTAGGTCCTAGAGGTTTTGCCATATCAGGGAAGAGAATCCTGCAGGTACCAAGAGAAAAGAAGAATGGTTTCTTTGAGGGAAGAACTGCAGGGAGTCGGCTTCCTTTCCTGCCAGCTCTAATTGGTGTCATGGAGGACATCAGTGTGGAGGGTGTCCTCTGAAGAGGGGAGGGATCAAATGGGACGGTGACAAAAGCTGAAAAGGATTAGTGCTGGAAGATGATATTGATCTCCTAGCATTGAACTAAAGAGAGGAAAACTATTTTCTGTTTTAGCTCTCTCTTCTTCGGTCATTTTTGTACATGCCTGTGTTTACATCCTCAAATAGCGAGTTTCTTTGTATTTGATTCAAGCCCCAAATTTCATCATTTCTAAAAGAAAGTTATTTTTTCACATTTAACATCTCTGAAATTGGGATATGTCTTACATGGCTCTCAGCCATGTGGCAGAGAAAAAGCTGGCAACTTAATTCATTGATTGTGAATATGCATCAAAAATTGGACATTGGATGTTAGTCTATTGGAGAAAATCCTGGAGACAGTAATGGAGCACTCTTAAGTGATGCATTTCTAGTGCTTGTGGTGACTCAAGATGATACTGTGTGGAAAAGCATAGATTGCAGTAACTCTTAGTTGATGTGCAATTTGGAAGAGTTGAATTCTGAATATGTAAGAATTTTTAGGAACACCTTGGCCAATCTATTTTGTTTATATTTTCTTTATGCGTTGAATAACTAAATCAATTTGAGTTCTTTAGATAAGAAGAAAATGAAAATTCCAGTTTCTGAAAATGTATGAGTCATAGCTTAATTGGCAGAGTGCTATGTAACATAATGTTATCTCTTATAATCAGTGTCGTGAAGGTTTATCGTTTGGCTGTGCAATTTTTTTGAAATGTACTTTATAATATGTAGTGCTTATTTTACGCTATCCATTCTCTGTATCAGTGATTGTTTTTCTGT
This sequence comes from Rhinopithecus roxellana, assembly GCF_007565055.1. Classification (NCBI taxonomy): domain Eukaryota; kingdom Metazoa; phylum Chordata; class Mammalia; order Primates; family Cercopithecidae; genus Rhinopithecus; species Rhinopithecus roxellana. The sequence goes on from NC_044569.1 coordinate 12,745,106, forward strand.
GTATTATTCATTGTTTCCTATGAAAGGATATGTGCATCCTTTTATAGGAAAAAATCTACTGAAAATTCTTCATTTCCCATTTTGACTTTCCTTTTTGGCCTTGGGAAGATGACTGGATTTTGATAGAGAATCTCAATTAGTCATTGAGCAGACATTCCAGACAGGACATTCCAGAAGTCAAGAGACCTACCTTTAGCTGGAATATAGCCTGTACACTGGGGAGTAACGGGAGATGTGCCTAAGGAGGGAGTGGGAGGTCTGATTGTGGAAGGCTTTTGGATATGAGAGTAAGGGATATTTTGGACTTTGCTAGGTAGTGGGGAGTCATTGAAAGTGGTTGAGTAGGGAAGAAGAATATTTTTTTCTCGTGATAAGTGTAGGATGAGTTGGAAGAATAGGAATCAGGAGACAGATGGTCTTTAGTTAATGGAGTTATCCAAAATTTTGCAGAAATTGAATATGATGTTTTTTTCTCTCAATGATTGATATTTTGGCAATTCATTCCATATTTTTGTGGGAGTATTTAACTGAGGATTAAATACTACTTTTGGATTGTTTAAGGTGGAAAATGAGATATACTAAATATGGAAAGATTTTTCTTCTTATTTATCCTTTCAATGAGTATATCTCAGTTATTTGAAATATTAAAAATTATACATTCTCACTTTAAAATATATTCTAACAATACTGAAAAACCAAAGAAAGAAATTTCATTATCTGCCTTTCTGAATGTATTACGTATCAGAGTGGAATAGGACAGACCTGGGTTAGGCTCTTGGCCTTGCTATTTAATAACTATGCGGCATGGTTCTTTTAACTTCCTAGAGCCTGTTTGTTCATTTATAAAATGGGCATAATGCTTATGTCTCATGGATATAATGATTAAATGATGTAATACATGCAAACACTGAACAAGGTGTCTGGTATATCACAAGTACTGTGTAAGTAACAGTAGCATCATTTTGCACATATACAGACTTACACATAGGTTACATAATATTTTACATGAATAGACTTCTATCTTAAATACTTCTATGTAACTATTTTTTGTTTGTTTATTTGTTTGAGAACAGAGTTTCAATCTGTTGCCCAGGCTGGAGTGCAGTAGTGCAATATCAGCTCACTGCAACCTCCACCTCCTGGGTTCTAGTGAGCCTCCCAGATTCAAACGATTCTCCTGCTTCAGTCTGTCAAGCAGCAGTTGGGATTATAGGCGCCCACCACCCCACCTGGCTATTTCTTTTTTTAATTGTTAGTAGAAATGGGGTTTCACCGGGTTGGCCAGGCTGGTCTCGGAACTCCTGACCTCAAGTGATCTATCCGCTTCAGCCTCCCAAAGTCCTGGGATTACAGGCGTGAGCCACTGTGCCCCGCCACACTTTTTTTTTTTTTTTTAAATGTAACAGTGTGTCTGGCGGCAGCTTTTTCATGCATGCAAATCTATACCCACATCATTATTTTTAATGGTAAATAAATACTTTCTTTTGGTCTTGTGCAATACTGGTAAAGGATCATTACCTTAATAATGGTGATGATGTGAAGCTTTGTCATCCAGCCCCCCTACCTCCTGCCACTTGGTGCCTACGCTTCATGACTCCCTTCTTATATACATATAAAGAGGCTTGCGGTAAAACAGAATATTAAAAAAAATTAAAATCTCTGATGATTGTGTATATCTCCATGTTGTGTGTGAATATTTAGTTCTAACAAACTAAAGCAAACTTTCACCATATATTTCCTGATTTTTTAAAATTCAGAATTTAATGTCATCTCTTCATGGAGGGCCGAGCTCACCCAGCTAAGCCTAAGCTGAGTTGCTAGGTGCTCACCATTCTCCCATGTGCCTCTTGGCATGCCTTGAGGGACACCAGATACAGCAGCCTGGACCTGAACTAGGCTCTCCAGAGTCAAAACACCCAGGGTCTGGCATCGTTTAGTAGGTATAGGGGGTCATTGGGCTTCCAGAGATGGAAAATATTAAGCTTCCTTTGGTCTCTCTCGCAGTTCCCAACCCTTCCTTCATCCTCAGCAATAGAGTGGTAACAAATGTCATATTCTATTTACTTCTCGAGGGATGTGGGCTGCTCTGTTATGTTATTCACAATCCCATTATTTTGATGAATCTTCGATTTACCTGGAATCCAGTCTTCATTCACCCATTTGAGGAGAATAGCTTTATGATCCTGAAGGCGGTGCTAGCTGGAACGGTGCACCCAGGCTTCTGTGAGATGATGCCATCAGGGCGTCTGGAGGTCTCAGGCTGGCCCTGACAGTTGCATCCTTCTACATAATTTGTATCTAGAGTTACTAACGTCCCAGAGATGCAGGGAGTTTTTGGTAGTTTCATTACAGAGAATTACTCTTGATGAATTTTGGTATGTTTTATACCATTTTGTGTGGTTCGGTGACAGCTTTTATTAACTTTAGAAGGAATATGCTTACTGGCTAAGTATAAGACTTAGAAAGTAGAGGTTGATTAATTTGTCTGCTCAAGACATCTGGAGAGCTTTTCCTTTGAATTCTTGAAATGAGAGCAGTAATTCACTGGGGGAAGTTATATTGTAGAACAGGGTCCCCAACCATTTTGGCACCAAGGACCTCCATTTTGCTCGCCTCCTGCTGTGTGACCCTGCCCTTGGTGCAGAGGCTGGGGTTTCATGGAAGACAATTTTTCCATGGACGGATATTGTGAGGGATGGTGTCAGGAAGAAACTGTTCCACTTCAGCTCATCAGGCATTCGATTCTCATAAGGAATGCACAACCTAGATCGCTCGCATGTGCAGTTCACAATGGGGTTCGCACTCTGATGAGAATCAAATGCCACTTCTGATCTGACAGGAGGCAAAGATCAGGTGGTAGTGCTCAGTCGCCCACCACTCACCTCCAGTTGTGCGGCTCTGTCCTTGGCCCAGCAGTGGGGGATCCTTGTTGCAGAATAAAGAAAATACGAGGAGTTACGGAAGATACAGATGGAAACATCTGCTAACTTTGAGCTAGGTAACTGTCGGTGGGGTACTCTATTTCTCTAGGCAAGATTCCCCAGAGTGAACAGATGAGGATGCTGCCTACCTCAGGGTTGAAATGAGATCTGTGTTTGAAGACATCTAGAACCAGTCTAATGAGAATGTACACATAGTACATGTTTTCTCATTTCAGTAGTATATGCTGTTGTCCTCTTTGCTTGTTTTTAGGGACATGTGTTAGGAATTGTAAGATCCTCAAGATGAGTATAGAATTTTGTGACATTCCATTACAAAACCCATAATCCAAAAGATGGCCCTCAGTGAGAATGCAGGATTTTTTGAGTGTGAAACTCTAGATAACAGTAGAGGTTTGCAAAGAATGAGACACAGTGGTTTTCAAATTTTCACATACAACAGAACTACCTGATGAGTTTGTTAAAAAGGAATTTTTGGGGACCAATCCATGGATTATCATCTAATAGATCTGGAATTGGATCCAGACCTCCTTATGTCCTGACAAGTACTTTGGTGAAATCTGATCCATGTGGTCCCTGGACCACATTTTGAGACACACTGTTTTAAGGACTTTTGTCTTAATGACTCTCCAGCTTCTTCACTATTGTCAAATAAGCATTTAACCTGGAAGGAAGTTACAATATAAATAAACAGTACTAATGTTGGAGAGAATGTTTAGCGTAGAGCAAAGAAACCTGGCCTTGGACTCAGAATGCTTGGGCTTCTTTATGGCTGGTCCATCACTTGTAACTTCTGTGGCCCTAGGAAATGACATAAAATTTGAAAGGTTAAGGAAGTAGGATAAAAGGTTAGTTTTCTTATCTGTTAAATAGGGATAATGATGATTATGTAGCAGAATGGTCACAATGGTTGAGTAAGAATCTAATTAAAGTACATAGCTCTTAATATCTCTTCAGTTGGGGTTAATTTTCTTGCTTTGTGATTGGTAATAGAGTAAAATGGCCTTGAAGAAGAGATGTTTCTATGAGTAAATGTGATCCTGCTGGTCAAAATCATACTGAGCTATGTGGGTCCTACAGATACTTTTTTTTTTTTTTTGAGACGGAGTCTCGCTCTGTCGCCCAGGCTGGAGTGCAGTGGCCAGATCTCAGCTCACTGCAAGCTCCGCCTCCTGGGTTCACGCCGTTCTCCTGCCTCAGCCTCCTGAGTAGCTGGGACTACAGGCGCCCGCCACCCCGCCCAGCTCGTTTTTTGTATTTTTTAGTAGAGACGGGGTTTCACTGTGTTAGCCAGGATGGTCTCGATCTCCTGACCTCATGATCTGCCCATCTCGGCCTCCCAAAGTGCTGGGATTACAGCAGATACTTTTAAGATATTATGAAGTTCTTCACTTATATATGTGAAACTTAAGATGATTAAAAGCTTTCTTTACAAATGTTGCTGTGTTTAGTGACGTTCATATCAGTGGTAAATGGTCAGACTACATTATTATTTATTAGCATTTTTTTCCTAAGCTCATATTCGAGAAGGACACACACACTCACATAATGCACATACGGGGACAACAAAACCAAAGTCACTGTATATCACATTTAAATTGCATCAGTTTCTTAGACTCCGAAGATAAATTCAAGAAGAAACTTCAGTCTTTGGAGCTGTAGTTGCCATTCAGCCTTAGGGTCTTAAGCTTTTCTGACAGCATGGCCATGTCTTGGTGCAAAGAAGCAGCAAGCCCGATAAATTATGTGACCATTTTCAGACATTGGCTTTTTTCCCCCTCCTTGAACCTTCTCCAGTTGTCATCAAAATTGCGATTTTGGAGTTACATCTAAGGGTTTTCACATTAAGACAAGACATGTGAAAAGATCTTTGACAAAGGGTAGAATATACGTATATGAATAAATTAAATTTCATTTCTTTTTTTGCCCACTCAGTGTCCAGTAAAATGTTCCTCTCACACATTTACTGGTCTTACTGACTTACCATCATACCTCTTATTTCTCCATACTCTTATTTAAGACTTGGATTCCAACTTGATATCACTGCCTGAGGCTTCTCCTGGCTAGAATTGTAAAGCATCTTATTCCGTCATGTTAGAGTGTGTAAGGGCCTTTGTGCTGCTCAGATCAAGGCCAATCCCCCAGGCGCCTTATCTCAGTAAATGCTTTATTGACCCCCAAGATGAATCCAGGTCTTTTCTACTCAGAGCGGCTTCTGAATGATCTCTTCTCCAAATATCCTAGTTCAAGCATCTCCTAGAATAAAGAACCAAGCAAAATTAAACCAACCCATCTTTTGACCCAGTTTCCTCCTTAAGCTTATTGCCAATGTTTCTTCCCAACTGCTTGGTTGTCAGACACGTGTCTTTGAAATTAAGATTTGTCCAGGCAGGATACTCATTTGGCACCAATGATAGTTTGAAGTACTGAGATACACGCTGAAAGTGAAAAGACTAGACTGATGGCATGTGCCAAAATGTGACTCTTTGAGCCTTTGTAAAATTTTGTTCCTTTCTCTGTTCTTTTATCTGTTTGTTTATTTCACAAATACTTATGGAATGCTTGTTATGAACCTGGCACCATACTCAGTGCTGGGGTTACAGTGATGAACAAATCAGATTGTACTCTCCTGGAAACTGTATTTTAAACAAGGGGATGAGTAGTAAATAAGATTTCAAATACCAGTGAACACTGAGCAAAATCAAAGCCCAGAGACTTTGCGTGTGGAGCGCTCCTGTAGATACTATCATTTAGGGGATGTTTAACATTTTACCAAGTCTTTCTTTTTGTTTGCACCCCTTCTCTGCAAGTGTGGTGTCAATTCTAGATTGTAAGTGGAACCAGGCAGGGACCATGTCTCATCTTTGTGTCTTTGAGCCTGGTACAGTGCCTTACACACAGCAGGCCTTGTTAACTGTTAGACAGATAGTTCTTACTCTTACCGCTCTTTTTTCTCATACCTTGCCTTTCCTTATAAGAGTGTTTTGACTTAAAATATACATTCTCTTCTTTCTTGTGTAAGCTCAGGTTTTTTTTTTTTGTTTTTTTTTTTTTGTTTTGTTTTTTTGAGACATGGTCTTGTTCTGTTGTACAGGCTGGAGTGTAGTGGTGGCACAATCTTGGCTCATTGCAACCTCTACCTCCCAGGTTCAAGTGATTCTCGTGCCTCAGCCTCCCAAGTAGCTGGGATTACAGGCATGCGCCACCACACATGGCTACTTTTTGTATTTTTAGTCTAGATGGAGTTTTACCGTGTTGGCCAAGCTGGTCTTGAACTCCTGGCCTCAAGTGATCTGCCCACCTCATCCTCCCCAAATGCTGGGATCCCAGGCATGAACCACTGTGCCCGACCTATAGTCTTTTTTCTTAAAGAAGATTTCCCAATTGCAAGAGCTTTGGCACTTAAAAAAACCTGGATGTATCTCTTATCCTAACCCATATTAAACTGCCCCTTTTCTGAATTTTGACTGCAATTCTGGCTAACCAAAATCCAGAATTTGGCTGTAACAACTCCTCTTCTTTTGAAGTATCTCGTGGCCACACATGAGAAACACATCCAAAGGCTTGAATTTGTGACTTGACTAAAACACATCACTGAACCTCTCAGAAACATACGCTCATCTACAAACGTGCAGAACAGCCGTTTCTTGTTTTTTCAGAACTATTACGAAGATCAAATGGTGTAATTGATGTGAAAGCACTTTTCGAACTGTAAGATGCATAAAAAAATAATGGAGAGTGTTGTCAGGGAGTAGAGCTGGAAAGCATTCAGGGGAAGGAACGTCTGATTTCCTTAATGCTTTGCTCTGCAGCCTGTGCCTCCGTCCATCTGCCTACAATGGAGTATATCCTGAGTACTTACATGTTTACAGCACTACCCAGGCACCCAGCAAAGTGATTGTCACTGCCCACTCTCACGGGGCTTCCTGTCACCCTGAGCACAGATGTAATTAATTGCTGCCTCCCAAGTGCTGTGATGGGGGAATTGGGGCATGAAAGGCGCACAAAGGAAGTTCACCTACCAGCTGTGGGGGTGTGGCTCTGGAAGGAGAGGGAGTGGTGTCCAACCTGAGACCTGAAGATGACCGGGAGTCATGCGGTGGAGAAGTGGGGAGAGCTGGATAGAGTCTGGACTTGGCTGGACAGGAGAGTGTCAGAGGTGACTGACTGGTATGTACAGAGGCCAGGAGGAAAGAGGGAGACATTTGTGTGGCTGACGAGTAAGATGGGCTCCAAGGGCAGTGGGGGAGATGAGCCTTAGGGGCAGCTGGGGTCAGAGTTCAGGGCCCTGTGAACCATGTCATCCTGAGGGTGAGGCACAGCCATTGAGGGATGTTACCTTGTTGGAAGACATGGTCAGATGTGCCTTTAATATGGCTTTTGTAGTAATCTAGGGAGTTTACTTTTTTGAAGGACAATATATCATGATGGTAAAAATGAGTGTTTTTTGAAGGAATGCATGAATGACTCAGTGAACTCCTTAACAGTTTCTGGCACCACAGCAGTCTAGCTTTATGCTTGTAGGACACATGTTTAAACTTAGAAACTTCACTTTTTTTTCCATAAAAGTCACAGTCAATATCACAGTATATCAATCTATACAGCAACCCCAAATATAAGTACTTTGTACATAAGTACCCAATAAATTTACTAATGTTAATATCCAGGGAAGAATTGAGGATAATCTGAGCTAAGGAAGTGTTAGAAGAAATGGAGAAAAATGAATACTTTGAAAAATGTTTAGGAGGTAGAATTTTGAGACTTAGTGACATGTTGGGTATGGTGGGATGTGAGGGAGAGGAGAATGGCCCCACTTGCTGTTCCTTGAGAGAGAGAGAGAGATATATATCTTGCTGTTCCCTGAGACACACACACACACACACACACACACACACACACACAAATATATGTATATATGAGTTGATGGCAGGGTTAGTGATGGCAGGTGCAGGTCAGGAGTTTGTCTTGAAGTTCCTGTGGGATGTTTCAGAACCCATGTCTAGTAGCCTTCATGCATCAGCCGGCAAGCCAGAGAGGTCCAGCTCAAAGATCAAGACTCAGAATCCTCCAGGTAGGAAGGTAATTAAAGCCATAGGAGCTGAGATCACTAGAGAGAGGGCAGAGTAAAGAGAATGTGCAAGGGAAAAAAAGTAGAAGAGGAAAAGGTCTAGAAGCTGGAGAAATGTGATTTAGAAAGAAGTAGTGTTCACTGGGGTTCTTGAACATTTAAATGGCATGAGAGCTGCAACGCTCCCTTTGCACTTAGCCACACTGATGTTGGTGAGTTCGCCATGAGGAGCTTAGAGGAGCAGTACCAGTTTTCCAAGCTTGTGCACCAATTCTTTCCCCTTTGCTTCCCTTTCATCTTCAACCTCCTGCATTCTGAGGGTAGAAGCCAGGCTGCAGTGGGCTAGGGCTGAGAGGAGGGCAGTGCACACAGCAGGGGTATCTGGTGCACAGGAAGACACCAAAGCACAGATGTCTTTGCCACTGTAGCTGAGGTAAGATATATATATATATATATATATATGTATATATATATATATGTATTTGATGTAATTTTTATCCACTGTGTTTTATTTTTTAAAGAAGTATATTGAGAGGCAAAGGTGACATTGTTGGAAATGTTTACCTCCTGTGTAGCTAAGGGGCTGTATTTAAAATTGTGACAGGCAGCTCAGCTTAAAGCACTAAACATAGATCTGCAGTATTTTCTTTTATGCAGCCCTTTTCTGTAGATCATAAAAGGCTCTAATGTAGTTTCGGAGCAGTGCCAGGGCAGTGATGACAGCTGTTTCATTCCATTAATATGCTCTCTTTCTTTCCATGATCATGGACATGATTCCACCAATGGTAGAATATTCCTGGTCACAGCTGAGCAGAAATATTGCGGCTGTCTTGACCATTACTAGAAGGTAAGCAGTAAGCTTCAGTTCAACCCAAGGATGGTTAATTAAGAAACTAGAGGATGGGCCGGGTGTGGTGGCTCATGCCTGTAATCTCAGCACTTTGGGAAGCCAAGGCGGGTGGATCACTTGAGGCCATCAAGTTCGAGACCAGCCTGGCCAACATGGTGAAAACTTGTCTCTACTAAAAGTACAAAAATTAGCCAGACATGATGGTGGGTACCTGTAATCCCCGCTACTTGGGAGGCTGAGGTGTGAGAATCACCTGAACCTGGGAGGCAGAGGCTGCAGTGGGCCGAGATCACACCACTCTACTGCAGCCTGGGTGACAGAGTAAGACTGTCTCAAAACCAAAAACAAAGAAAAAAAGCTAGCGGATGCAGGAATGGGGTTGAAAATTATTTTACAAAAATATTGTGAAATATTTCTGATACACACAAGGGTTGATTGAAAAGATGATGACCTATATGCACAGCCTGCACAAAATGTGACCCCAGCTGGGCTCAGGTGCTGAAGGTCTGTAATCCCAACACTTTGGGAGGCCAAGGCAGGAGGATCACTTGAGCTCAGGAGTTTGAGACTAGCTTGAGCAAAATAATGAGACCCCATCTGTACAAAATTTTTTAAAAAAAATTAGCCAGACATGGTGGTGTGTGCCTGTAGTTCCAGCTACTACTTGGAAGGCTGAGGTGGAAGGATTGCTTGAGCCTGGGAAGTCAAGGCTGCAGGGAGCTATGATTGCACCACTGCACTCTAAGCTTGGGTGACAGACCAAGAACCTGTCTCAAATATAAAATAAAATAGAACAGCCCCAAATTGCTAAATCTCCTGCATTCTCTGAATGTGCACCTCTCTCCCTCTTAGAAGTGGCCACTCTTCTGGATTTGTGTTTCTCCTAACCATGCGTGTCTGTCTTTCTTCCCACATCACTATTTCTAGCATTACTAAATTATTTGTGGTATTGTTTTTAATGTTGATATTTTTAAAATAATATACTGTGCATATCCTTCTGTAGCTTGTTGTTTGTCGTTGTCTAACAGTGAGATTGAGATCCATGCATGTTGATATCTGTAGAATTCTGTGGTGTGTTTCTTGTTGAAGACTGGACGCTTTTGCAAGGTTTGTGGCTTCCTCACTGAACCTTGAACTGGGTCGTGCTTCTCCCTTCTCCCCCATAGGCGTTGGACTTGCCGAGCCCTCACCTGGAACATTCTTCCTCTGCATATTCATATCTGGCTCCATGCCTTTCTTCATCCTTTGCTGCTTAGTGTAGTCTTGCACGTACCTCCTCCCAGCCCCAACAACATCCTACACAACCTGCTCCTCTTCCCGGCTTACTTTTCTTCATATCCCTACACATTTTATGTTTTCATGTTTCTCCCTCAACCAGAATATCAGCTTCTTGGCAACAGGATTTTTATCCATTTTGTTCACTGTCGTAGACCCGACTTTTAGGACACTGCTCGGCACTTCATAAGTGCTCAGTAGATCCTCAGATGAAAGAGTCGTTCAGAATATAATGTGAAAAAATCCCACGAATTTATGAGGGAAAATTCTGGCTCAGTCTTTAACATTTTATTTAGCAGGTATGGTTTTGTTAAGAGTGGTTTAACTTTGAATTGTAAATATAACGTCAAAATGTGAGACTCCCTGGTGAGAAGAGCTCTCCTCTGCTGCCTGCAGGAGCTCCTTGGGATACGAGAGAATCAGTGTTTGCTGGACCAAGACCTTACCCCACTGAGCAGTGAGAGTCATGCTGCTCAGGGTGATGGTTGTGTTTTGGTCATTTTCAATTAACCTGGGCTTGGGATTCTTTATGCTTTTTGGGATAATTTCTCCCCCTCAAGAATTAACACTTCCATGTTGTTAACACTTTCCCTGATATACCATCTGGCCTGCCCCTTTGTTCCCTTCCAGTTTTAGCACAGTCTAAGGTAAACTGTTTTTTTTTTTTTTTTTTTTTTTAACCAATGAATATTCTACTGTCTTGTAATTTGGAAAATAATTCGTACTCCTCTCGTTTTCACTGTCTCTATTCAGTGCTGGGAAAATCAAAGTGTGGTTGGTTTTTAATTCTGAGCTCTTCAGTTAAGTACCAGGTAGATAAGTGAGAGTTTGATTAGGTGTGCATTCTAATTAAAGAAACACGAATGATAATTTTTCATTTGGACTACTGTAGGAAGTTATTCTGAAGTATAAAGATAGATATTGGTGGTTTCCTATTGGCAACATCATTTATAACTTGGTTTTGAAGAATTTCTCATTCATACGAAAGTTTCTGTTGCTGGCTTATTTCTATTTCTTTGATTGAAAATTGAATTTTTCTCCAATCAGAGAATGTGTATGCATTTTAGGAGGGCAGAGATCTGGGGAGAATCTGTCTACATTTTAGGAGGGCAGCGATTTTTCTGTAGCTCCAGGTACTCAGTAAGTGTTGGTGAAATTGAATGGTCTCTCTTCATTGTTAAATTTATATTCAGTTATAGTCCTTTCTTCCTGATGCCAGTGGAAAGTTGTTCTTGGAGGAGGCACTCGGATCAGTGCAATGATTTGAATGTGTCTCGTTGATAAAGGGAAGTTGATTGAGTGGTAAAGAAGATGTCAACTTAGATATTTTCTAATAAGTGAAGGTGTGGGGATACCTGGACCCTCCATAATCATTTATTGTGAACTACATCAATGATGATCCACATGAATTAAGTTTGACCAGGAAATACAGGTGCTTCGCCTCTTTGGCTCCATCTGTATTTGATTTCACTGATTTTAGGATGTCTGATAATAATTTTTACTCAATTGGATGTTATTACTCTTTTTTTTTTTTTTTTTTTTTTTTTTTTTTTGAGACGGAGTCTCGCTCTGTTGCCCAGGCTGGAGTGCAGTGGCCGGTCTCAGCTCACTGCAAGCTCCGCCTCCTGGGTTTACGCCATTCTCCTGCCTTAGCCTCCCAAGTAGCTGGGACTACAGGCGCCCGCCACCTCGCCTGACTAGTTTTTCGTGTTTTTTTAGTAGAGACGGGGTTTCACCATGTTAGCCAGGATGATTTTGATCTCCTGACCTCGTGATCCGCCCGTCTCGGCCTCCCAAAGTGCTGGGATTACAGGCTTGAGCCACCGCGCCCGGCCTGATGTTATTACTCTTTAGCATGGACAGTCAGGATTATGTCTCAGGACTGGATCAGCAAATTAGATGTTTTGAAGCTCTTTTTAAAGAGTCTCTAATGACATAGATAATTTTTTTTATGATTTTCTGTAAAATGGAATTGCCTGATAGAGCCGTCTCATTTCTTGGTGGCCTTTTATCTGATACTGCAAAGAGACTGAGGTGGCATATTTCTCAGTGGAAATACCAGCATCATTACCATCCTCATAAGCACTAAATTTGCATTGGTTCTTTCTCCAATAGAAGACATCTTCTCAGATGGAAGTACAAGGGTCCCTGCAATTATTTTTATGCATCTACCTGATAAAACAAGTTGTTTGAATGGTGGAGAAGAATATCTCGATATCAATTTAGATATTCACTAACAATGGAAAGAGAATGCATAACTCCAGATTATAAGAAGATATTTGTTAATTCTTATTTCATATATTACATAATAACTATGCATATGTATAATAATTATAATATGTCTATAATGTATGTGTTATAATCATTGTGGAAGTTTTCGGTCAGATTTGTGATATGCAGTGTTATCATTATAAATTTATATAATCTCTACATGTAATCCCAGCTCAGTAACCTCCTAATACTGCAGCCACAGGCAAGTTCTTTAGTATCACTTAATGTCAGTGTCATCCCCTATAAAGTATGCAGAGTAATACTAGCCTCATTGGATTTATGTGATGCTTATGTGCGTATCAGTGCATATATAAAATGGGAATTGTAGGAAAGCTGGCCTCATTGTGTTACTGTGTGTTATTAATATTACTCTTCTTTGTAGAGTTTGTTTCAAAATCCCAGTGCTGGCCCCTGCGAGTGCTTTCCTAGGGCCATGGCGTGCCTCTTGGATAACTCCTGGTTGCTTTGGCTGTCTGGGCCCCACACTGAGCAGCTCAGAGCAGGCGGCTGCTGGTCCATCAGGGGACTGCTCTACTTGGGTCCAGCTTGGAGCAAATGTAAGAAAGGTCATCATGGATCGGGGTAGAGGGGACCTTTGTCACTTAGCTTCTGTCACTTTTGCCTGTTGCTTTAGATTGAATAAAATGAAATATGGTGTGTCTGTGTTAAAACTGGGTTTTCTACCATGAATGAATGATTAGAAAGGAGGAACTGAAATAAGTTCTTCATTGGTTTGAGCTCACAGTGGCAACTTCTATTGTGTGCAGCTTTCATTTCAGACCAGCCACTCCCCCACTTGCTTTGGAGAACTGCTCCTCACTCCTTTGTGGGGATGACTTGTCCACATAGGGAGCCACCTGCTCCCTGGCTAAATGATAGGCGGGTGACCCAGACCTGGCCAGTGCACTGCTGCATTCCCTTCTGCATGTGATCCACACTAGCTCCACACATCCTCTCCTGGGGTTATTCCCCATGGATGGAGGAAAGGTGGCCCTAACTTTTTGAGTGGTTAAGACAGAAGAATTTGGCCTTCTTGCTTGGCTCAGAGAGCATGATGCCAAGAAGAGAGATTAAATTACGTTTTAGCGAAGTGGAATCCTTGAGATCTCTGGCACAGCCTTATTTCCTGCAGGTGACCAATGGAAATGGCCAAAAGTATTTTCTGTTTATATTATAGTGGGAAAGCAGCTGTTAGCTGTACAGTATAGTAGTTAAGAGTCCAGACCAGGTGCAGTGGCTCATGCCTGTAAACCCAGCACTTTGGGAGGCCGAGACGGGTGGATTGTTTGAGGTCAGGAGTTCGAGACCAGCCTGGCCAACATGGTGAAACCCTGGCTCTACTGAAAATACAAACAATTAGCCAGGCGTGGTGGTAGGTGCCTGTAATCCCAGCTACGCGGGAGGCTGAGGCAGAAGAGTTGGTTAAACCTGGGAGGTGGAGGTTGCAGGGAGCCGAGATTGTGCCACTGCACTCCAGCCTGGACAACAGAGTGAAACTCCTTCTCAGAAACAAAACAAAACAAAAAATGAAAAGAGTCCGGCTGGTTACGCTGTATGACCAGAGGAGAGTTAAATAACATCTCTGTGCTTCTATTTATTCAGTTGGGAGTAATAATAGTACCCACTTCATAGGTTTGTTGTGAGAATTAAATGAATTAATATTTGTAGGGCACCTCCCGACATGCATCTATGTACCCACATATATATGTATATGTAAACACATACATACAAATATTCATAGAAATCATATAGTTATTTAAATATCTATTTGTAGGCATTATATATAGAGATATATTAATTTTGGATTTTTTTTTAAAAAAGGTTTTTAGGCCAGGTGCAGTGGCTCACACATGTAATCCCACCACTGTGGGAGGCCATGGCAGGTGGATCACGAGGTCAGGAGATCAAGACCATCCTGGCTAACATGGTGAAACCCTGTCTGTACTAAAAATACAAAAAAATTAGCCAGGTGTGGTGGCGGGCACCTGTAGTCCCAGCTCCTTGGGAGGCTGAGGCAGGAGAATGGCATGAACCTGGGAGGCGGAGCTTGCAGTGAGCCGAGATTGTGCCACTGCACTCCAGCCTGGGCGACAGAGCAAGACTGTCTCAATAATAATAATAATAATAATAATAATAATAATAATAATAATAAGTTTTTAAAACAAGTAGGAAGGACATGATCTTGGACAGTTCTCAAAAACAAGTGTATACCAATAGATGTTAATTTTTTTTTAAACAGAGTTTTACTCTTATTGTCCAGGCTGGAGTACAGTGGTGCAATCTTGGTTCACCACAACCTCCATCTCTAGGGTTCAAGCGATTCTCCTGCCTCAGCCTCCCAAGTAGCTGGGATTACAGGCATGTGCCACCATGCCTGGCTAATTTTGTATTTTTAGTAGAGACGGGGCTTCTCCATGTTGGTCAGGCTGGTCTCGAACTCCTGACCTCAGGTAATCCACCTGCTTTGGCTTCTCAAAGGGCTGGGATTACAGGCGTGAGCCACCGTGCCAGACCATTAGATAGTAAAATTTTTTAAGTTGGGTATATTTTAAAACTTCAAATGAAGAAAAATTACATTTTATTTTTCAACGAGATTGTACATAAATTTTTTATATCAGATTTATAGTATTAATGTTTCTGATTTGGAGTGTTGGTTTATTGTTTCAATTGACAGAAGTCCAGTTTAAGCTAGTTTGAAGAAGAAAAGAAATAAAGGAAGACTTGGGGAAACAAAAGAATTGGAAGGGGCCCACTCTTGAAAAGCTTCTCTTCAGAAACCATTATGGATGATTTGAGTAGCCATGTCTAGCATCATTTGATGTTCCATAATGCTGTCCTACCAATCTGTGAAATCTGGAAATCACTGTTTTCAGGGGCTTTGTGGCCCTTGTGTGATGCTTACTGCATATATGTCTGTTCTAATGGAAGCTTTGAATGGGAATTCCTCATTTTGTATATCCCTGTTGGCTAAACTTGTGATGCCTTTGATACTAAGTCCTTGAATTACTTTCATTGCTAAAATATTTTTAATATAATCTCTACGTGTAATCCCAGCTAAGTCACTTTTAACTAGTATTGCAGCCGTGTTGCAAAAATAAAAAATTTTAGCAATGAAAGTAATACTATTTTCCGTTTTTTCACTTATTCGTCAAATATTTCTTGAGTACCTATTATATGCCAGGCACTTTTCTACCTAGCAGTAAGCTGCATTGTAGTACAATTAAAAACTTGTCTGTTATTTTGTATCTGTTGCTTTATCATTTTTCATTGTTTAAGATTTGCCCTCAACCAGAATGGCTTCTAAGAGCTACTTTATTCATTTTTTTCAACTCCTTAAATGTAGACATTGGTCAAAAACATTCAGTGTGTGCTCTGAAGGCTTTCAACTCTCATGAAATTTTGTGGCATGAAGACTAATGCCTGCACTTGTATACTTTTAAGCTGAGTAGACAAAGATGAAATTTCTGCAGGCTCTAAGAGATACTCTATTGAGATGCTTTATATGACAAATAACATTTTTCATTTAGATCACAATTTATTCTACAGATACACATTGACTTTATTATTATGAGTATTGTGGAACTTTAAAAATAGATTTGGAGGCCAGGCTTAGTGGCTCACGCCTGTAATCCCAGCACTTTGGGAGGCCGAGACAGGCAGATCACTTGAGGTCAGGAGCTTGAGACCAGCCTGGCCAACATGGTGAAACCCAGTCTCTACTAAAAATACAAAAAAAAAAAAAAAATTTAGCCAAGCATGGTGGCGGGCGCCTGTAATCCCAGCTACTCAGGAGGCTGAGGCATAAGAATCACTTCATCCAGGAAGGTGGAGGTTGCAGTGAGCTGAGATGGCACCACTCCACTGCAGTCTAGCCTGGGCAACAGAGTGACAGAGTGAGACTCCAGCTCCAAAAAAAAAAAAAAGAAAAAGAAAAAAATTTGGCATTGGAAGAAAATACATGTCTCTGTTTAAAGATAACCCTTTTGCTTGTTGTAAACATCATTTTGAAGTGTGTTGATAGTTTTTAATTGTATCATTGCTACAAGTTAAAATTTTAGCTGTGTTATAAGGTTTTTATTATGGCAAATGTCGAGATTATCAATATTTTATGACTAAGTTAATTTCAAATAATATTTCAGGTGACCACTGAGTTAGTCATTTTACGTTTATTCACTTATTCATCAAATATTTCTCAAATACCTATTGTATGCCAGGCACTTTTCTAGCTAGCAGTGAGCAAAAATTCCAGAAAATCCCTGCCCATGTAGAACTTATATTCTAGTGGGATCTTTTGTTATCTCTAAGCCTGTAACATCTGTGTTAGGTAGATATTGTCTCCTTGGTTTATAGAGGAGGGAACTAAAGCTTGAGGAGTTAAATGATTTGTCCGACAACATATGGAGAGTAAATGCAGGTTGGAATTTGAACCTGAGACTGTCTTATTCCAAAGCCATTTTGTCATTACAAATTCTGTACTCATTCTAAATTGCAAGCGTTTCTTATGATATCCTCACTCTTTAGCCAGCCATGCTTATCATAGTCCTGTTTCTTTAATAAATGATTGAGTGTCAGTGACACACGTGACCCTGACTAATTCCTGGCATTTAGTACTAAGCTAGATAATGTTGGGGGTTAACTAGACGAGTTGAATGTTAGGCTACTATAGACCTGAACTGTAATCTTCAAGTGCCCATTACTAGGCATGCGCCATTCAGCCAGGAAAAACTGAAGTGAATCCTAGATAGGATCCTTTTTTGTGTGTGCTCAGGTGAGTGCCTTAATGATGTATATTCAGAGTTAGCTAACAATCTAGATAAAATGCTTACAAAGCAAATCGTTGCCATGTAGTTTCTATAGCAGACTAGTTAGAGAAAATGCTTCTGTTTGAATAATAAAATGGGCCTGTGGCGTACAGATGGTTCTCTGTGTACAGTTAAAATCCTGAAACATTTAGGAACCATTTTATGCATTGTTTTTACCAGGGACAAGGATTTAAGTTAATATTGATAATTATTCATAATATTTTATCTTCGGCCTCAGGAGTAGTGTGTGGGTTATGGAGCACATCTCTTTCTGCATTTGCTTTTTATGCCACCTATTACTAAGTTTATGTTTTGGCAAATATTTACTCAGAAGACAAATTATGCGTTCTTAAAGGTTTCTTGTATTAAAACTGAAAGGCCCTTTGGAAGTTATCTTATTCAGTGCTTCCATTTACAAGTAATAAAATGGAAGTTCAGGGTGACCAGAGGCCTGCCCAAGGCCACAGGCCTTGCGGGTGGGAGTTGAGGCCTCCCCGGCACTGCCTCTGTTCTGCTGATTTAATGATCCCCTCACGACAGCAGGAGTTTATGACATGTTTTAATTTTTTTGTGGTGGCCCCTTTTTATGTTGTGTTTTCATTGTCTGCCTTTTGTAAGTCCTGAATAGAAGCCCTAGCCTCATCCTGTTTCTTTTTGGTTTTTTTTTTTTTACTTTGGGATGTAGGGGAGGCAAGCATGGGGATACAACTTGGAAGGAAAAAGACCAAAATTAATTAGTGCAGCAGTTTCTGTTTGTGTTCTCCCAAATAATAGATTGTTACTAAGAGTGTTACTCTATGTAACATAGGGAAAAGCTGGTTCAACGTTTTGCTACTTGTTGTATTATTAGATCGTCATATGGAAAATATATTATTATACTTTGGCATTTTCTAGCCAGAACATTTTAAATCGCAGAGGAGGTGCTTAACTACCCTAGCTCTGGCCCCTTCTCTAAAATGAGGCAGGCAGCTTGATTGTCTCTTCTAGATTAATACTCTATGACTCAGAAACGTGTCCAACTTATACAGCTCAGAAATAAATCTGATGACCTAGTTTATTTGGCCTTGATTACTTTCTCCTTGATTTGAAGCATATTTCTTTTGGGGGCATCTCTCATTTGACATCTTTGAAACTCGAAATTGTTGTCGATTACTGTATATTGCTTTTATGATGAAGTCCCTGGAAATGTAGCAGAGAACCCTGGATAAGCTCCTTGGGTTGCCTCAGAAAGCAAAACAGTTCCATTCCTGAGAATCAGTTGCTGCTTTAATGCCTGCAGACATTTTAGGTTTGAGTTGTCCTAGCCAACATGTGTATAGCGCTCTGCAGAGAAGGATATTTGCCATTCTAGTGATTTCCTTGAAAACTGAACGGTGTAAATCCGTGGGATAACTACTGGAGGAAAAGTTATCAGTAACTACTCAGCTAAATCTGCAAATGTAGGAAAAAGAAGCATATCCTTTCTAAGGAGAAACAAAGACTGTCCTGCGCGCTGGGTGGATCAGTGATTGTGTGGCGGTTGAAAGCAAGGTTTGTCCCCGTCCCCTCTGGCAGAGGCTCTGTAGTCATTCGGCGAGGAAATGCCGGAACAGGCATCCCTCCACATGTAGCTCTGCAGTGCCCCTTAGGGACTCCTGGGTTGGGGGACACAGCTGACGGATTTGCATCTTCTTTTGAAAAAGGAGTTCAGCAGTTTGAAAGGAACCAACTTCCACTTCTAAACACATCTTTGGCACCTGACTGGTTATGGTGGAGTGATTCTCGGGTCTTGGTGAAAACGGAGTGACTATTCTCTCTGAGAATTTTGGACAAGGAGAAAAATAGGAATCTGGATAGATTGGGGAGTAACTGACGTCCAGGATGTGTAGAGGGACAGCACTGAAGAGCAAGGAGTAGAGTCGCGGTGGGTTTCCCATACTCTCCTGTAAGATTAGCGGTTTGACAGCCTTCCTGAGCACACGCAGGGGCGTCTCCTCTGTACGCACGGACAGGGACACATGCGGTATCCGGCAGCCAGGACGGTTTTTGCTAGAAGTGTGATGCACGCCTTCACAAAGAACAGCTATTGAAGATTTGCTGTTGTTTCACTCGTTGCTTTCTTCTCCTGAAAGCTTAGGCTGAGTCATTTTCTCTGCAATTTTTCTCTCTTATCAGTCCTATAATTTCATCATCATAATTCACCCTGGGATGTCACTTGACACACAATCTGAGCTGACGTCTTTGCTGAGCCGATTGCCTGTTAATTTGCCAAACACACAGATTCAGACACTTTTTAGTGAGCTCCTGCTTACTCCTGTTACATTTGAGAGATTTGCATCCAAAGAGAAAGCCCAAATCTTTTAATTTGCATACTTCTTTTTATCTGCAAATACTTGTCCATGTAAAAGGATGTTCACTGCAGTCCCATTTTTGAGCAGCACGAGTCTGCGAGCCCTATGTGCCTGTCAGGAGGGGACTGACCTCATCAATCTCTACATCCCACGGTGGACACCCAGTCCTGTGCTGAATACAAGGAGGTCATTTTAGCCATCTAGTAAACTGTTAAGAAATAGTATAAAATACATTATTTGTTCATTTGTTTATGCAACAAAGACTTTCTGATTGCCTGTGGTTAAGTCCCAGGCATTCTTCTAGGACTGAAGGTGGAAGAGAAGCAAGCAGATACAAACTCTTGTTGTCTTGGAGCCTCTATTGTAGAGGCGAGAAACAGAAAATAATCAAGACATGAATATAGCACAGGGGAGATCGGACAGGAGCTATGGGGCAGAACGAAGCGGGGCAAGGACCAGGAAGGGCGAGGGGATTTTAGGGAGTAGTTAGGGCAGGGTTTGAAGAGAGGTGCATTTGAACACTGTCCTGAAGGGCGTATGAGAGAGTGCACGGGGTAGGGGGTGGGTGGTGGTCTGAGGAAGAACATTCCAGTGTGAGGCTCTAGGGTGAGAGTGGCAGGGAAGCCAGTGTATTTGGAGCAGAGAGAGGGAGGGCAGGAGGCAGCGCGGATCCAGAAGAAATGGGGCCACGGTTGGCAGGGCCCTGTGGACCCTTGAAAGGCCGTGATCTTGAGGGGACCTGAGGGGCCCTGATGTGTGCATCCCCTGACCTGACCTTAAATTAAGAGAGGAGCTCTATAGGATGAGTAAGGAATAACTAGACCCTGTGGGAATGGAGAGAGGAGACGGAGCAGGGAGACCCCTTAGGAGCCCATTACGTCATCTAGCTAAGGGATGCTGGTGACAATATCTGGAGCCAGGACACCAGTGAAGCTCTTCAGATACTGAGTGCAGGTATGGAAGAGTTCCAAGAACCAACCCCTGCGGTCCTCCAGTGTCCACAGACCAGAGTGGTGGTCAGTG
Organism: Rhinopithecus roxellana; assembly: GCF_007565055.1. Lineage (NCBI taxonomy): Eukaryota > Metazoa > Chordata > Mammalia > Primates > Cercopithecidae > Rhinopithecus > Rhinopithecus roxellana. The sequence goes on from NC_044569.1 coordinate 12,765,664, forward strand.
GGGTAGGAAGAAAGCCAGGAGCTGGTGCTGGAGTCCTAAGGGAGAAAAGCATCTGGTGGCGGCGGGGAGAGGGGGATGACCCGGCCCATGCTGCTGATGGGAAAACATCAAGTGGAACTCTGTGGATGCTTCTTGGCCAGGTGCAGTGGCTCACGCCTGTAGTCCCAGCACTTTGGGAGGTCGAGGGGGGAAGATTGCTTGAGGTCAGGAGTTCAAGACCAGCCTGGCCCACGTGGTGAAACCCTGTCTCTACTATAAATAGAAAAATGTTAGCTGGGTGTGCTGGTGCGTGCCTGTAGTCCCGGCTACTCGGAAAGCTGAGGTGGAGGATCGCTTGAACCTGGAAGGCAGAGGTTGCCGTAAGCCGAGATCATGCCACTGCATTCCAGCCTTGGTAACAGATTGAGGCTCCATCTCAAAAAGAAAAAAAATAAAAATAAACTTCCTTTTTATTTCTTTTTTTAAGGGTAGGGGTTGTCTAAATATTTATGCTGGAATATGATTAGAACATTTCTGGGGAGATACCCAGAAAACTTGACATTGTTTCTTCTGTGGAGGTGTCTTGGGGCAGGCTCCAGAAAGGTAAGTGGGAAACCTTTTCAATCTATCAATCAATCTAACAGTCCTTTAATAGGACCCTTCTGATCCCTCACCCTGTCACTCTCTCAGAGTTGTAGTTGCTGCATTCTCTGATTTGTTCATTCATCCACTGACACATATTGAGTGCCTCCTATGTGCCAGAGACTGCTTGAAACGTTTGGTGATAGAGCCATGAACAGACCCAACAAGATGATGTTGTTCTGTCCTCAGAGCAGCACCCAGCCCTCCTCCCCCACAGCTAATCCCTGCTGGGTTTAAGAAGAACATTCACATGCATCTGTGAGACTCGACTAAGATATTGTTGACATGCACTCTGGCTTAAGACTTCATAGACAATCTTTGAAGCTTAACTATGATTTATAATACAGTTTCTGTGGAGAATGGAATTTTTGGCACTCAACAACCATTTTACAAGTAATGTGTTGGAATATAATTAACTGGTAAATTGAGGCCTTTCCATACTCTGGTTTTAACTGTTCTGATCAGCAGATTTTGTGTGCAGTTATCAACGTTAGCTATCTCTGCTAATAGAAATAGATGGTGGGCTAAATGTGTATATTTTAACTGCTGGGTTAAAAAAACCAAGTCTGTCTGGTTCATTATTTTGCTTAGGCTAATCCTGCAATGAATTTACATTCCCTGAATTCATACCAGCTGATATCCACGACAGTCATATAGCTGTGGCTGTGGAAAAAGGAACTGCTGGAAGTTCACAGTGTTTAACATTTTGGCCTTCAGGGGGACATGGTCGTGTTAGAAACATTGTCCGTTAAAGATGGTTTTAAAGCCCCTTTTTGTACTGGAAGGAACAGACTTCAGCTTACTGGGAAATTCACTTGGAGAACAACTGATAATGTCAGGAACCAGTGTGGGTGGGTATACTACTCTCTCCTTAACCGTTTGGTTTCTGGGTTGAGAAATTATCTCACTGGGAAATAGCACATAAGGAGAACAAGAATCCCTATAATCGAGATAAATAACAAGCATCCTCTTGCTTTTGTCTAAGCTGGGCATTTAAAAATCCTGCCGAGTAGACGAGCCCTTGGAAAGTTCCTAGTAATGGCCACGTGTCAGCCACCCAGGAGGAGCATATCCGTGGTAGAAATTAGGTGCGAGTTTTGGGAGTATTGACCGCTGGACTTGGGGCCCTGGGTGTGGTGCTTCGGTCAAGGGCGTCTGCGGCACCTGGGCTTTGGTTGGTAAAAATATCTTCCTACCCTAAGGACTCCACATCAGTGATCAGCTCTTAGCATGTCTAACTTTCTATGGGCACTTGCATTTGGTTCATGAGATAGCTTTTGTAGTCAGGGAAACGATGATTTCCTGAGGTTGAGGAGGATCTGCGTGCACAGGCTTCCCTCTCCCATTGCAGCAGGTCCTTCTCTATTGAGAAAAGCCTGTTTCTATGCGTTTGCTTCCTGTGAACACCTAGACTGGAACGAGGAGGGTGGTGGGTCGTGCGCTGTGTTTTGAAAATGTTTTCATTTTCTAAAAATCAGACTTCATTTTGTTTTAAAGGGTTACTCCCACTTAAAGCTTGCTGCTTCCTCTTCTTTTTTGACTTACAACCATGTTTCACTTTCATGCTATCTTTTCTGGCATTGTTGACCTTAAGGATTTTGAAACAGGAGGGGGAGGTTTTTGCCTGTTCTTTCTTCCTTCCTTCTTGTTGTGCTATTTCAGTTCATCCTGGTGATGGTGCCTGGGAAGGAGAATTATGTAAAAGACCAAGAGAGTTGTTGTAACTGATTCAATACTGATGTTGTCTGCAATTCTGAATCAGGAAGTTTCTAGTATTGCTTTCTACTTCCCTGTTTTTCTATGCTTAGACTCAATTCCTTTCCCATATAGACTGATACAGAGTTCATTTCAAAACATACCTTACTTGTGGAACAGAATTGTTCATAGCAAATGGTTGAAGAATTCATAGTTGCTATCCAAGCTGAATACCAAACAATGTTATTCCAGCAATACCATCTTGAAGAAGACTTTTTAGGGAATGCTACAAAGCAAAAAGCTCTCAGTAGCACCCTGCAGTGTAGATGGTGGCAGCTGGAGAGTCTAATTATAGACTGGGAAGCCCCTTAGGAATTACAGAAAGCGTTAGGAAAGGCTTGCAGTAAGTGACAGCTGTTTGGTGTGGGCACCGAGGAGCCAAAGTGCATATAGAATAAAAATAAAATGTCCTCTCCAGCATATGTTGGTTTTAGACACTTGTGAAAATCACCCTACTTACTGTTGGTAATAATAGATAGATGGCCAGTCACTAAACAGTGTTGGCTCAAAAAGCTCTGCAAGGGAGAACACACATTTATTTCATAGGTCAGAATTGTGTTTTAAAAATATTTGACTCTTCATTGTATGTTGATTTAAAGATAGCTTGAGAAATAAACATCATATACCTGTAATTTGGAATAAGAGAATATTATGGGTGCAGCTGTACCCTGTCAGCACTAATGGATTCTAGGGCCAAGGAAATCCCACCTTCTTGTCAGAAACATATGGAGTGAGAAACAGTCCATCTATTTTTTTTAAACCTCCAGCATCTAAGTAATACCAAGGAAACGATAATGATTCCTCTAAGTGAATACGTTTCTGAGACTTAGCATTTTTCATAAGAGGTTCATTTGAAAATATATTGTTTCTCTATAACTTTCACTAATGTTTTTACATTTCTTGATAGAAATAAAGCAGATACATACAGTAATAGTATCCAATGCACATAAAGTGGTGTTTGTGGACTTGTCTTGTAAAAAGGAGAAAACTACTTTGGAAATAATTATTTGCTGATGGATTATAATATTTATGTATAAATAGAGGAAGACAGTGTATTCCAAGAGCAATCCAGTCATATAACCTGTATTTTTTACCTCTTATGCAATGTGATGTCTTATTTTGGTTATGGTTTTAAATTACATATAAAATATTGAAGCACATTTTATGCCATTTGTGATTGGCATCACATATACAAACATATATGAACTTAACGTTTTGCGTTGCTTTATCCTGTGAAGGGAGGATGAACTTTGCACTATAATCAGTGGTGAGGACTATATTATATTAACAGCTGCTCTAGTGTTCTGTTTCAGTTAAGTTAGGACAGGAAGGAGGAAGAAGTGTTTCATACTGAAATAATCACTGCATGAGGGTTGATGTCAGCTCTGTTGCTGTTTAGAGTTATAATTTAATACACAAGACATACTGGGGAAAATACTTATTTTCTTCCACTTTTGTAACCTTATAATTATGCTTTGGCCTCTGTAGTAACATGACCAAAGTCATTATTAGTTTTTTAATTGACGTGGACTTCAAGTTTTAGAATGCAACTTTAGCTTTGCTATGTCGTATTTTATCATCAGATTTCTGGTAGTACATACATTAAAATTATCTTGATTTTCTGTCCTGGATAAGCGATAATGACTATAAGAGACAATATTCTATATATCCTGGGTTTCGTAATCTGAAATATAAATAAGTAGGGGCTAATGTCTGAGTACTTAAGATGTGCCAGATACTGTATAAATTATGTGAATTTTCTTACTAAAACCTCATAAGCTGGTGAGAAAGGAATGTTAACTATCCCCATTTTGCTGATATGATTAATATCACACTTACTAAGCCAAGGCTCAGAAGAGTTAAGTGACTTACCCAAAGTTACACAGCTAATTCATTGTGGAGTCAGTTGAGCCCAAGCAGTGTGACTGTAGGAGATAGACTCTTACCCTCTAGGTTTTACCGTGTCTCTAGAATAGGCGAAGACCAGTGAACAAGTGTACACAGTTTCCTGGCATAGGCACAGAGGAGATACCCCATGAGTGTGGTAAATGAGAGAAAAGTCTTTCCATTTTCTGCACTGTCACCTTCCCTTCAACCTTGCTATCCTACCCTTTTGTTTTTTTTGGGTACTTCAAATTTGGCCCAAACGTAACTGGCTTTCTCTCTTGTCTGCATACCAGCTCTGTGGTCCTCTCCAACTCAGTTGATTAGGGCAGGTTAGGTTATGCTGCTGTAGCAACACTCAAATCTCTGAGGCTTCAAAGAGCAAATTCACTTCTTGTATGAGCTGTGTGTGCACGGTTTTTTGGCAAGAAGTCTTTTCGCATAGTAATAACGGAGGGACCCAGGCTGATGAGGAAGTGTGATCCTGGTATGTGCCTGGAAAGAGGAGAATCAGAAAAACTTGGGAGAGAGGATGACAAAGTACGGCAGCTGCATTCCCTAACCACAAGGATCAAACATACCATCCACCAGATGCCCCAGCACCCTCATGCATGCTGTTTTCCTCATCCTGCTGTATTCTGTGGATTCTAATGTCTGCAGAAACTCCTTACTGATGCTTCTTTAGTGGTGGATCCAGCATTTACATATAGGCAGGACTTAGCTAGGTAGGCTGTTGGGGAGTAGGGAACAAGAGGACTTATCCTAAGTCTATGTTTGCAGAGGCAGCCACTTTAAATTTTGACGATGGTGATGATGATGATGATGATGATGATGATGATGATGATTTTAGGGTGCCTTATGGTAGGAACTGGAACTAATGGAGCTAATGGGGAGGGCTAAAGCTCCCCATTCTCCCTGCCTTCCAAAGCTCTTCTTCATTTCTAGGATATTATAATTATATATAAGCCCTCATCTTCTTTCCCCTGAGTCATCAAAATGCATTCCTCAGTGGTCCTCCTTTATTTGCTTTTGACCTCAGGTCTGTTCCCTAATCCATTCTCCATTCTCTAGCCAGTGCGGTGTGTCTGAAACACCAATCTCACTTAATTGTGCTCACCCTTAAAAGCTTGAACTTGTTCTCCATTGCTCCTAATATGCATTGATGAGTTCCCTTTGTGGTCAGATCCCTCATGACCTCTTGAGCCTCCTGTCTTACCATCACTAGCACCTACCCAAACAAAGACACTCTTTCTTCGCTTTGCTGTATTCTTTGGATATCAGATTTCACTTTCTTTTGAAAGGAAACCCTGATCTCCCTAGCCAAGGTTGAGTGCCTGTTCTCTATGTCTTATAGCCTCCAGGACTTTTCAGTGGCATTTCTCAGCTGTCTTAGAACTGTTTACTTGGGTGTGTTTTCTCTCAACTATAAGGTGTTTGAGGATGGGAATTTACATCCATGTCTTTTTTGTTCATCATTATGTTCCCAGCATTAGCATACTGTGCTGTGTTCAGTACAGGAACAAGCAGGTGGGTGTCTAGTCCAATCTAATTGTCGTCTAATTCTTCTTCCAAATCCATACCTATTTTCTTGCATTGCTGAATTTGACCAGAAAGAAAATTCTAATGCTACCTGATCTCCTTGTCTTATTGAAAGTATTTTGAAGTAGCTATTGTCAAATATTACTTTACTCTGGAAGCCTTTTGAAACTGTGAATCTGTACCAGCTTAATTTTTGTGCATTTTTAATCTCCGTCCAGGTGGTTCTCTGATTTTTGTTTTCATCCCTGTCTCTGGCACACATCTCTGTTCTGTATGCATCTGGAAGGTTGCAGTATTGATGAACTAAGAACCGGGGGTCACCTCTTTGAAAATTACTCTTTTTTTTTTTTTTTTTTTTTTTTTTTTTTTTTTTTGAGACGGAGTCTCGCTCTGCCACCCAGGCTGGGGTGCAGTGGCCGGATCTCAGCTCACTGCAAGCTCCGCCTCCCGGGTTCACGCCATTCTCCTGCCTCAGCCTCCCGAGTAGCTGGGACTACAGGCGCCGCCATCTCGCCCGGCTACTTTTTTGTATTTTTTAGTAGAGACGGGGTTTCACCGTGTTAGCCAGGATGGTCTCGATCTCCTGACCTCGTGATCCGCCCGTCTCGGCCTCCCAAAGTGCTGGGATTACAGGCTTGAGCCACCGCGCCCGGCCTGAAAATTACTCTTAAATTAACATTTTATATGGTAAATGTAAAAAATAAGAGACCCTAAAAAGCTTCAGTTTGGTATTATGAAATATGGATTCAATATTTCACCAAAAATCGTCTTGATTTTGTTAGACTCATTATGGAAAAAACCAATCTGGGCCAAAGAAAGGAGAACCCAAGTTTTGATCCTTTGCCCGTAAGGGAAAGTTGGGTCTACATACAAAAAAAAAAAAAAAAAAAAAAAAAAAAAAAAACCACAAAACCCCACAGCTGTTAAAGAAAGGGTGAGACTTAGGCCCTTTAACCATTTATACTTGCTGCTTCAAGTCAGTTTTTCAAGGGAGATATTGGAGAGAAGTCAAATTAATTCACTTAAATTTCATATACTTTGTTTTGTCCTCCACTCCTGGTGCTGGAAGTCTTCAGACAGATCAGACTCACCAGAAGTTCACTGCAGGCAGGAAGAAGTGGGAGGCCTGTGGATGATAATCTGTTGTCTGCCCCTGGTTAATTGGGAATGAAGGTCTTTGGTCAAACAAATGACTTTGTTCTTTGCACTTTCACTGCATAACAGGTATTCTGGGGTTTCTGGAATGCCCACTGGTTGAGGAGCTCAGTTATTTCCCACTTGAATAAAGGGACAGTACACAGGTACTGTCTAATTATTTCAAAGTTTCCCCTTTCGTTTTTTTAACTGATTGCCTACAACAAATTTTTATTCCTCTTTTATTCCTCTCCTAAATAAGTAGGCAGATAGAGCTGGCTTTTAAGATAAAAAATATTGATGTAGATTTAATAATTTTACCAGATAAAATTTGAGAGTGATGGGGTATACTTTAAAATAAAACAACTAGATTATTCATTGAATATATACGGAAGAAATATGCGAACTATGTGCTAGGCATTAGGATAGAAAGCTAAAATCTGTTGCTCTCTGCTGAGGAAGAGCCCATGGTCAGGCTGGGCAGGGGCTACACAGTGCCGCAGATGTTCCAAGAATGCGGCACAGGATAATGTAGACCACTGGCATAGCATTGATAGTCCAGAAATAAAGCCACGCATTTATGTTCCCCATACATACCCCATTGGCCTTCACTACTGAACTACTGGTTTGCTCTGATTTTTCAGATTGTGCATTCAGGATGCTAAGTGATTTTGAAAACATTACCCAGCCCTGCCTGTCAGTCTCCTACATGTTTGTTTTTTCACCTCAGCTGAGATCATAGGGCTATTAGGTAAATGTTATGTGGTTCCACCTACCATACTCCAGCCAAGATTGGGGATCTACAGCTGCCTAGGGATGCGGCTAGGTTTTATGTAAGGGATGATGCTATACTTGGGTCCTTAGGGAAGAAAGTTGGGACTTTCTGGCCCATTCATCATGCAGACTTCCCATTACTAAGTGTAGTCATGGGCCTGTTAGCAGACCAGAACTCCTTCAGATGCAGATGTTCCCTGGGTCTTTGATACTAGTTTAGTAACAAAATTACAGTACCTACAAAGTCATATCCCATTAACATCTTTCTTCAGATGAAAAACTCTTTCTCAGAGGTACAAGCCCTCAAGTGTTAAACTGATTCTGCAATACCAGCTTTCCCTGATTTCCATATTAAATTACTGCATCTGTAATATGGGGTCAGTGCGTGTTCTAGGAGTATAGGTTCTTCCCAACTAGGAGTATAAGTTCTTCCCAGTCTGGCTGTAATTTGGTGGTTAATTGTAAATCACTCGTTTGCTTGTGTTTAGCTATTTTAATGATCGTCGTGTGTAACTTGTTCAGTGATAAAGATCAAAAGTAGTAAAATTGCAAACGAGATAACAGAGTCTCCTATTTTTCTATCTTTGGGACCTAGCACATAGCATATGCATGCTACTGTATGATAGATTAAATGAGTGAATGATTATAAAGAAAATTATACACCCAAACAAAGCAGAATGATAGCAAAAACAACATAAACCCTATTGACAGGAATTTACTTAAGGTGCTTTGGCAAAAGTAAGCAGAGCAATTTGACTCTGATTTCACCGTTTCTTTGTGTGAAGCCTGTGCCTTTGGTTTGAGCAGATGCAGTTTGGGGCTAGCCGACTTACCTTTGATCTCCTTCGATTCCTTTTAGATTAGTGTGATTCTAAAGTACCAAACCATGAAATAGGAAGATTAATGTTTTTACTCTCATTTAAATTTCAAACCTTTTATTCTTCCTACCACGTTTGACTCTATTCTCCCAGGACCTTGCTACCCATAGGCAGCTGCTGACACCTCTGATGAGCTAGTTGGTGTTCACCAGGAATGGACATCTTAGTGTGGTTCTTGAAGATGCAGTTCTCCAACTCAAGAAAATGAATACCCACCTCCGAGGTTGAGAGGGTGTTGTTTGGGCCAGGTGAGGTCCCGAGCCCTCCTCTGCCATGGGGGCTGGCCACCTGGTGTTCTTTGCTTTATTTTCTCTTCTTGGAAATCCTGAAAGGAACTCTTTTCTGTTAAAAACATCTTCTTAAGCAAGAGCAAAACCAGTTTGAATGTTTATGAACAGTTTCTCAGCATTATGCCAGTGTCTGGTGATAGAAACTATTGGCTTTGTTATCTTCAAGGGTGTTTTCCCGACTGGCCTCTGCTGCGCTGGTCTTGTAACACTTTCATGAGAGACTGCTCAGCACTCCCAGGCAGATGGCATTGATTAGAAATCCCTAAAGATTGCCTTTGTTCTCACAGTTAAGCAAAGTTTGCTGCCTTTTCAAATGTTTATGTATAATCTGTGCTTAACTGGTCTGGGTGTTGCTACCAGACTTAAATAATGGACACATCAAATAGCTGGTACTCTTATTAGATTATTTTATTATTATTATTATTAATATTATTATTATTTTGAGACAGAGTCTCGCTCTCTTGCCCAGGTTGGAGTGCAGTGGCGCAGTCTTGGCTCACTGCAACCTCTGCCTCCCAGGTTCAAGCGATTCTCCTGCCTCAGCCTCCTGAGTAGCTGGGATTACAGGCGCGTGCCACCATGCCCAGCTAATTTTTTGTATTTTTAGTAGAGACAAGGTTTCACCATGTTGGCCAGGCTGGTCTCGAACTCCTGACCTCGTAATCTACCTGCCTCGGCCTCCAAAAGTACTGGGATTACAGGCGTGAGCCACTGTGCCGGGCCTCTTATTAGATTCTTATACATAAGAAGCAGATACATGGTAATAAGGAATGAGCAAATGTGTTTGGAAAATAGGAAAGGAATACTTTACAAAAGTTTTGGCATTAAACAGAGATAGTTCAGTGGAAACTATGTCTCCTTTTTGGTTGGACAGTGTTAATATAGAAATTACGCTAATAGTAAATCATTCCCTTTTGTCCCCATCACCAGGGGAAAAACACAGCTTGGAAAGTAAAGATTTTTTGTTGTTGTTTTATCATGTCTTTTAGAAGCTAAATGAAGAAGATGAAGTATTTATAGTATCAGATAAGAAATAGCTCTGGTAATTATTATTTTATACTTGTGGTTCCTTTATGCCAAGAAAATTTATTTTCATTGTCTTTCTGGCTAACCAAGGGCATCACTGTCCCCCATAACCTTTGTCTGAATTCCCTTTCCCTTATCCCCCTCCTGAGAAAGTCCTGGGGTAAGATAATTACCTCCCAAGCTCAGATTTTCAGTGGAGTTCGTGTAAGCATGTTACTGGAAATGACAAGTGCACAAAAGTGATAGATGCTACTGTTATTCTTCTGACAGAGTGGCAAGGAGAGAGTTCAACCTGTTCCTTAATTTGGTTTATTCATTGTGATTTTATTAGCACTCGTGATCTTAAGGCCTAGAAAACTCTAAAGGAGAAGGTAATATTTCATAAGTTGTAAGGAACTTGGTCCAAATCGTCATTCAGTTTTAACAAGCTGTTCATTTTCTTTTTTTAATACTGGAATAAATTCTAGCCAGGAGATAGTAACAAAAAGAATAGCTCTACTGGTTTAAAAATAATGATGGCCCATTTATTGAATGCCTCCAATGTGTGTTGTACTATATTAATGCTATGTACTCCAGAGTGATAAGATTAGGCATTTTATCTACATTTTTCAACTGAAACAAATAGATTTTTAGAGAGTGTACATAACTTAAATTCACACAGTTGGTAAGGGACACAGCTAACTCTGAACGTAATCTGTTAGATGTCATCACTTTGTAGGAGATTGGTAACTGATACCAACTGGCAACAGTGATTAATGGCATTTATTAATGTCTCAATATCTTAAATAATATGCTTTTGGCTTTTACTGTTAATCCTCTTTGAAAAAGACAAGGCTCATATCAAGTTGCTTACTGCTAATTATAAGCTAGGTAGTTTATATTATGCTACCTGGATATAACATCCGTGTTTTAAATATCGATTGGTTGCTCTGTGTGTCTGTGTGTGTGAGTGTGTGGAGTGTGTGTGTGGGGTGTGTGTGTGAGAGTGTGTGTGTGTGTTTTAATGTGTTCTCTTTAGTTTTAAGACAAGCAGTAGTCTGCCTATAGCAGAGCCTCATTCATGAGGAAGATAAAATAAGGAACATCAGGGTCAGGATTTAGAGTGGATGGGTCGGTCTCAAAGTGCTTTTCTGAATAATAAAGACATGTTTGCCTGTTTCATTTTACATGCACAATTAATAGGTAGTAGGGCTAGAATTCTAGCCCATGTCTGTCTGACATCAGTGACTATGCACTTTTCACTAGGTTAGACTGACCTTCTAAAAAAATGATTCTAATAATTTTAGTAAATTTGTTTATTATAGTGTTATTTTGTCCAGAAATTACCTGTAATACAAAGCACAACTTAAAACTATCTTTTTAAGCATATAGCAGTTGGGTGCCCTCATTCAGCAAACATAATCTAATGAGGACCTGCCAAGTGCCTGACACTTACGATTTAAGGGCTTGGAATCCCAAAGCTGAGTTCCTACATTCAGCAGATACTTCTTGAGCACCCACTACATGCCACACACTATTCTAGATGCCGGGGATACAATAGAGGGGATATGATAAATAAAAATCCCCCACCTCTTGGGGCTTAGAGCCTCTGATGGGAGGAGACAGTAAAAACCAAAGTCAGCAACTGAAGTAGGTAGTATATTGGACTAGTGATGGGTATTAGGGAGAAAAGGGGCAGGAAAGGGGGACAGAGCCAGGAGGGGTAGACAGGGAAGGCCTCGCTGAGAAGGAGAATCTGAGCAAAGACATGAACACAGTGTCGGTGAGTAAGCCAAGGAAGACATATGTTCCAGGCAGGAATAGCAAATGTAGAGGCCTTGGGTGGGAGGAGTGGTGGGGAGGACGCTGAGAAGGGAACAGAAGTAGATGATGAGGGTGTTGGAGTAGCGCTCTTTCAGGCCAGCGTATCCAGACAGTGGAGCTTACTCTAAGGGAAATGCAGAGTCATTGGAGGATTTCAAGCCGAGACGTAACGTGTTTTTATTTATATTGTAAAAGGATCAACCTGGCTGTTGTGTGAAAAACACAGTACAGAGAGTGCAGAGGTAGGGAGACCAGTTGGGAGGTACACTGGAGTAACTGGGCAAGCAGTTACTGGATAGTGAGGTGGTAGGCGAAGAGAAGGTGTGATGGCTAGTGGTGGAAGTAATGTGGCGGGGTAGGCTGGGGCAGAGGTGAGGGTGTGGCAGGGAAGGGTGGAGGTGAAGTTATGGCTGGTAGTGTTGGAAGTGAAGGTGTGGAGACAAGGGGTGGAGATGAAGGTATGGTGGGGAGGGTAAGAGCTGAAGGTGTGGAGGGTAGGGGTGGAGGTGAAGGGATGGAGGCTGGGGGTGGAGGTGAAGGTATGGTGGGGAGGGTAAGAGTTGAAGGTGTGGAGAGTAGGGGTGGAGGTGAAGGTGTGGAGGGTAGGGGTGGAGGTAAAGGTGTGGAGAGTAGGGGTGGAGGTGAAGGTGTGGAGAGTAGGGGTGGAGGTGAAGGTGTGGAGGGTAGGGGTGGAGGTGAAGGTATGGTAGGGAGGGTAAGAGCTGAAGGTGTGGAGGGTAGGGGTGGAGGTGAAGGTGTGGAGGGAAGGGGAGGAGATGAAGGTGTGGAGGGTAGGGCTGGAGGTGAAGGTATGGTGGGGAGGGTAAGAGCTGAAGATGTGGAGGGAAGGCGTGGAGGTGAAGGTGTGGAAGGTAGGGCTGGAGGTGAAGGTATGGTGGGGAGGGTAAGAGCTGAAGGTGTGGAGGGTAGGGGTGGAGGTGAAGGTGTGGAGGGTAGGGGTGGAGATGAAGGTGTGGAGGGTAGGGGTGGAGGTGAAGGTGTGGAGGGTAGGTCTGGAGGTGAAGGTATGGTGGGGAGATTAAGAGCTGAAGGTGTGGAGGGTAGGGATGGAGGTGAAGGTGTGGAGGGAAAGGGTGGAGATGAAAGTGTGGAGGGTAGGGGTGGAGGTGAAGGTGTGGAGGGTAGGTCTGGAGGTGAAGGTATGGTGGGGAGGGTAAGAGCTGAAGGTGTGGAGGGTAGGGATGGAGGTGAAGGTATGGTGGGGAGGGTAAGAGCTGAAGGTGTGGAGGGTAGGGATGGAGGTGAAGGTGTGGAGGGTAGGGGTGAAGGTGAAGGTGTGGAAGGAAGGGGTGGAGGTGAAGGTATGGTGGGGAGGGTAAGAGGTGAAGGTGTGGAGGGTAAGAGGTGCAGCTGTGGAGGGCAGAGGAGGAGATGTAGGTGTGGGAGGCAGGGGTTTAGGTGTAAGTGTGGTGAGGAGAGGCAGAGGCGAAGGTGCGGAGGTGATGAGATGATCACATTCTGGAGATATTCTGCAGGTAGAGCCACAGGATTTGCTGAAGGATCACGTGGTGCATGAGAAAAAGTTACTTTTTGATGTTTTTGTTGATTTGTATTTTCTTTGGCTTCAGACTCTGGGAGGATGGATTGATTGACTATTCTGGAAGACTCAGGTATATCCTGATTTGGGGAGAATTTCAGGTGTTCACTTTTGGACATTATAGGTTTGATGTAGACTTTTAGTCAACAGAAAAGAAAATCCCGCACTTGTCCTTAAGACTCTTAGGTCTGGTGGCAGAATGACAGATGCATGGTCATAGGGATACATATGCTTGCAGTGGATGGAGGAGACCATTTTATGGGGCAGAGGGAACTTGGGCAAGACTTCTGAGTGAAGGTGGTGTTGGAGCGAGCTTTGAAATATAGGGTGAAAGAGTGCTTGGGGAAATGGGGGGGCTTACTAAACACAGAAGCAGCATAGCACGTTCAAGGGCATTGGAGACTTAGAAGCTCACGCAGCACCTGGAGCACTGTAGCTCATTGGGTCATTCATGACTGTTGAAGCTCGTGTGATGAGGCTTGGGAATCAGGAATAGCTGAGGACATCTGTGGTTGCCTCTACTGTTGTATGGAGGAGAAGTCAGTGATGGGGGACGACTGAAAATACTTCATTTCTTAGAAAGAAATAGCTTGTCGATTCCACAGCTGCTGGGACCCAGCTGGAGAGGAATGCCAGTAGAAAACAATAGAGCAGATGCTCATCTGCGGCCCTGTTTGGTTACTCTTTTATACTCTTTTTCCAACCAGTGTTTCTCAAGCTGTAAAAACGCTGGGTTCCTAGTCCCTAGTTGTGCTAAAGTATATCATAGACTGAATTTGGTGAATGGCCCTTGAAATCTCTTTGGACTCACTGCCGGTCCCGCTCCTGTGTGACTCTGAAAAGCTCAACAGGGCTGCCTGGGGGAAAAGAATACAGTGAAGATACTATGAGAAGATAATTGAACAGATTTTCTTGGCATTCAGGATTGAGTAAATAAGAGATTAGATCGTGAGGGCTTTCTAAAATAAAATTTCTTAGGTTCTAGAAGTTACCTGGGGAAAAGAAATTAAAAGAAAATCTGTTAGATGACCAAGTCCCCAACTCAGGGTTGAGTGTTCAGCAAGTTTTTGAGGAGTTGAATTGAAAGCCCTGGGTCAGGTCTGCATAGGTGTCCAGATTGGAGTTGTCACTAAGGCTGAAACTGAAGGTAGCTGGGAATTATCATTAGCAGAGTTCTATTATTCCCCCTTTCCTGTGCAGGCTTCTCTCTCTCTCTCTCTCTCCTATTCTCCTCAATGGCAAGCTTATTTCAATTAAAGGGAGGCACTTCTTTGGAAAGAAGAGGAAATAAGATGTTTTCAGCAATAATCGTTACTAATATATGTGGAGAATATCCTTACCACATATGATTACCTAATATTCTTCTCAGGAGAGACTGAGCATGACTGAGATGGAAAAATATCTCCATTGTGAAATACAGCTTGATATGAGTACTGCATCTTACTAAATTTAAGATCTTAAAATTCAAGAATGTAGTCAGCATATACCTTCCAAATAAACCAGAAAAACAAAATGATGTATCCATCTATGAAACGCAAAAAAGCGTTGATTGCTGCACCACGTTGTCATAGTAATCAAAATATGCACAAATTGATAGTCTTGATTAGCGCCAATGGTCTTTTGTTTTCTACTTGTCATTTCTGTCTTCAAATGCAGTTACTCAGTAGCTTTGGGGTGGAGACGGGCCAGTGGTTGGCAAACTTTAGTTTGTGGAAGAATCACCTGTGTGCTTATTAAAAGTGCAGATAATAATGAGAGCTTACCACTCTCATTCCAGGCTGCATTTTAGAATCCTACTGTAGCTTTTAAAAATTACCTGTGCCTGGAGCCTTCCATCAGAGACACTGTCTGAATTGGTGGGAGTGGTACCCAGGCGTATGTGCTCTGGAGATTCTGTACACCTGAACTTAAGAATGTGTTTTTTCTCGGGCGCTCCAGATGCTTTTGCTCCAAGTGGTCTGAGTTTCATCCTCTGCAAACCTTAAATCTTAACTGGTTTTGCTCCATTTGCTGAATAGTGGCATCCAGTTACGTTAAAGTAGGATGAATACTTAGGTGTATTTCAGATGTATTAAATTATATTAGAATTATTTTTTCTATAAAAAACTAAGTTAAAACAGTAGAATGGCCACTTAACAAAAAGAGTATTTAAAAAAGTAATAAATATAACTTTGACTACCATTCATCTCTAAGAAGAGATACTTTCTTGGTTTGTTTTCTCCTAATCACAAAAATAGTACTTTTGTAGAAAATCTAAAAAAGTGAGTCAACCATCCAGAGATGATCACTCTTCGACATTTTGACTTATCACTTAAGTCTGTCTTTTCCTGGTGGGTCTGAATGTTGAAAACCGTGGGCTTAATCTGCAGCCTCTCCAGGGTCAGTAGCTAGTGCTACCCTCTCCAGCTGTCTGGCCTCTGATGGTAGCTCACCTTTTCCCTCCTAAAGAACTACCTTCCTCTCTCAGGGAATAGTTTGATCTGTCTTCCTCTGTATCCTCCTTTTTCCTACTTTAGGTCAGAAACTCAAGTAGGGGCCCAGGAAGCTCTTATCTAGCCCCAAACTTGTGACACTTTCCAGAACAGACACAGCTCCCTGGGAAAATGTGTTGGGACCAGTGTTGTCCACGCTTCTCAGTCTGTTTTGCTTCGAGCAGCATCCCTCCTTTTCAGCTTCTCCTCTTCTGGACCCAGTTCTTTGCCAAGGTCTGCTTTAGAGGAGCAAACACCCCTTTCCATGCATGTTTGAGGAACCCTCTGAACAGAAGAGTTTAAAATAAGGAATTAGTGTAGCTTCTTACCACATAGAAAGCTTCCACTTAGACAGATTTACTTTGTGTTCGTTTTAAATAGATGAGCTAAAGGATTTAAAACTAATTTCATTGTGAAAACTACAGTAATTAAAAAAATTACCAGTATACGAAGTGAAGCAGGGTTTGCTGTGATTAAACCTTAAAAAAATACTGAGACACAAAGAACCTATAAAAAAATTTAGAAGAGGAACTGCATTTCAGCCTTTCAGTTTTTTCAAATTTATTTCTGAGTTAATCTCCTTTGAACTGGAAATATGTGGATTCAAAAATTGAAAGAGCTATTTATTGGCTTAGTTGCCCATTGGAGACAAAGAATTTAAAATGGAACATCACACCTGTAGCTGTTCTGTCATTTTTGACCATTGTGTGGGACATTCAGCTCCCATAGTCAGTGTATCAGAAGGCAGCCCCAACCACAGGGCGGTCCTTTTATCTACTGAGCCACCTCAGAGGCAGGAGGCAGGAGGGAAGATGGCGGCTGAGCCAGCTGTCTCTTACGGCTTCCATTAACAGAGTATCTGACGCACAAATGGGAGCCCTTTCAGTGCTACAGGTCCACAGTGAACAGCCCTGGAGTAAGGAATCCTCTTATCACCTTCAGAGAACTTGATGAGGCACTGCTTTCAGGTGACTCATTTGTGTGCCAGGGAGACCTTTGAAAGAACATTCTTTATAGTCTCCATCCATTGCTGGTGAAGAGATAAAAGTGGATGCATTACAGTAAAAACAGAATTATTAAACACTTGGCCTCACATTTGTATTGAAGGATGAAAAAAAAAAAGCCAACAGTCTGTCAGACTCTCCAAGAATGCCAAAGGAGTCCTCCATTTCCTCCCTCTGTAAGAATTGTGATAAATTCTGTTGTGAACGCTTAATTAATTGTGGCGCAACAAAGTCAATGATATAGAACTGTAGGGAAAACCAAATTCCATTAATTTGGCTTTGGGCTACAGAAATGGCCTAGAAAACGTTGAGATCGAAGGGAGTGGGTAACTGATCAAATTTAGCATATTCTATATGAGGGAGAGTTGAAAGCTATTAATTGGTGTGCATTTCTGTTCAGTGCAGTATACCATAAAACAGCCAAGGGGTTTCAGGGGTCAGATTGAATTAGATCCCATTTCCCAAGACATCATTTGTAGACTTGTGACTTAGGATACATTTAGGTTAAATGAAACTGATACATTCAGTCATTCATTCATTTAAATATTTAATGACCCCCAGGCTGTTAATGGTTACTTTGTATGATTTTGTAAGTATTAAATAGAAACAATAATAGAATACCTGGAATTTTTCCATGTATTTTATTTTCTGTAGTGATAGAAGTGGCTTTTTTTCCCTATTTCTTTATTGATTTGATCAAACATTATTCATGCTGTGTGAGTCTTTAGTACTCAACGCCTGGGACTCCTTTCAAAGGTAAGATACAAATATTTACAGGCTGCTTGCCTTCCTGGGTCCCCAGAACGTCCTACTCCCCCTCCTTTGTTTTCTTTCTCGTTCTCACCACACGTGCTTACAGTGACTAGTTTTGGGGACCTGCATGAAGCTTACCATTAGGAGCTAACCACAGAGATAAAAGCCTTGAGACGTGTGTGCAGTTACAGAAAATGTCCAGGGCAACTCCTTGTTCTGCTGTTCATATGAATTTGCAGGGCTCCTAGAAATAAGTACTGTACTATACTGTTACATTCATGAGACGCAGAAACACAGACTGTTCATTCATTCATTATTTGTTTAGGGTCTATTTGTATGCAAAATTCTCCTGGACAGACAGGGAATTAGAAGCACAGATTATTTGTGCCCAGGTCATTTTGAGACGGTCGTTTTGAGACAGCCATTGTTGTTCTCTCTGTGCTTTGCCCTGCGGTATTGGCACCTACAAAGAAAAACCTGAACCGTGGATTCTTCGTCAAATATCCCCAGATAGTAGAGGGTATATTGCCCCCTCACTAAGGTATAAAGTTGGAATTTTTTGCATAACCTTTTCCCTATTTTTAAAATTAGTGGCTCTGTGAAAGAGAGACCCATTTCAGAAGGAGTTGGAGAGCTCTTCTTTGGTGGTGGATGACTGTACAAAGAGTCTGACTCGGTTTTAATTTATTCACTCTCTGTGGTTCACACCTCCTTTCTCACAGATGCAGAGTCAGATGTTGGGTAATAGAAAAATATGCTCCTGAATTAAGGTGCCAAAGATATCTTTTTGCTAATAACTTCTTCTCTGAATAGAATTGGCGAAGAATATAGAGAAAATATGCTACCTTCTTTTCTCTCCTCTTGATTTTAGCAAAGGAATGATTGGAAATTTTCAACAGGGTTGGGCATTTATGTCTTGTCTGATTTCTTATCACTCTGAGGTTTCCCACTAATAACAGCTTCAAAATTGTAACTGATTACAATGTGGGCTCAGTCTGTTTTAAAGCTTGAAGCCACCATAGTGGAAAGTTACGAGTTGTTGGGTATCAAAAAGCAGACTCAGTGCCATTCATGTTTTCTCTAGAAACAACAGTGAGCGTTTATTTTTTCTTTCCCGGGAATAAATGTCAACCTGTGACAGAATGACAGAATCTTAAAGATTCACACTAGATTTACGTTTTTTAACAAAGGAAGACACTGGTGTTGTAATGCCATATATATACACACAGTAAGTATTTAGCAGGAAAAATAGTCTTTAAAACAAAATATATATATATATTTTTTGAGATGGAGTCTCTCTCTGTCACCCAGGCTGGAGTGCACTGGCACGATCTCGGCTCACTGCAAGCTCCACCTCCCGGGTTCACGTCATTCTCCTACCTCAGCCTCCCAAGTAGCTGGGACTACAGGCGCCCACCACCATGCCTAGCTAATGTTTTGTATTTTTTTAGTAGAGACAGGGTTTCACCGTCTTAGCCAGGATGGTCTTGATCTGACCTCGTGATCCACCCACCTTTGGCCTCCCAAAGTGCTGGGATTACAGGCGTGAGCCACCACACCCGGCCAAAACAGAGTATTACTTTTTAAAAATTTGAATTGATTAATATTTGACTTACAGTAAGTAAAAAGATAAGATGGCATATTGGCAACATGCAATTGCAGATGATCCCATAAAGCAATACCTTTGATTAATTGCCCATTTCTGAAAGAGGAATAGGAGGTGAGGCGTAGGTTTTACAGCATACCAATGTACATGACTTGTGTGGGAAAAACAGCTCTGTTATTGGAGGCAGAACTCAGATTTAATTCTTGATGCTGTGCACCTTATCCTGTGACTTAGACGAGTTATTCACTAACCTGGCTCAACCCCTGTCCTGTTGAGGTGAGCTGAGCACGCAGAGAGCAGGAGGGAGGTGTTTAACACCCACCTGTGTCTTCCGAGTGACCAGCTTCCTTTATGTTCTCAGGCGTCATCCCCGTTTAACTAAAAAGTAATCACACCATCACACACGGCTTACAGAGAATTATTTCTGTCGAACTCATGAAGATCCTGTGCATTTTAGACACACAACTTTCCTTTTAGGGAACCATTAGGGAGGATATGATCAGATTTGTTTAAAGTTTAGTTAAGAAGCAAATATGCGGTATTTAAATTATGCCTGACACATTGAGGGCTCAATGGTGGTTCCTCCCTTACGAAGGGTGGTTTATGGTTAACAGAAAATGGAGGAAATAGTTGCTATATTTAGTTTATTCACTCACTCCAGGATTCAGTTTACCGTAAGTGCTGAATACTTTTGTTCTTATGTATATCATTGATGCTCTGAAATGTCCATTTTGATTTGATCTTTTTGCTTAAAACCTCAAAGATGCTGTTGTGGGGGTGCCTTTGCTAAGGGAAATGATGTCATCAATTCTGAAGTCCATTTCTTTTTTTCTTTTTCTTTTTTTTTTTTTTTTTTGTTTTGAGATGGAGTCTCTCTCTTGTCACCCAGGCAGGAGTACAGTGGCGCGTTCTTGGCTCACTGCAACCTCCACCTCCCGGGTTCAAGCGATTCTCATTACTCAGCCTCCCAAGTAGCTGGGATTAGAGGTGTCTGCGACCACACCCGGGTGATATTTGTATTTTTAGTAGAGATGGGGTTTCACCATGTTGGCCAGGCTAGTCTTGAACTCCTTACCTCAGGTGATCCATCCACCTGGGCCTCCCAAAGTGCCGGGATTACAGGCGTGAGCCACCGCGCCTGGCCATCTGAACTCCATTTTAATGATAGGGAACACTGGTGAACTATTTTAAGCACAGCTATCAGGAAGCTCAATTGAAATATTTGTGTTAACTCCTGCAAAAAAATTTTTTAGCAGTTTCGTATCTTGGGAACAACTCTTTAAAGTATTTCTGCCATGTTTAGAACAATGTGTGAAAATGCTTGTCAAGTGAAAACGTGTATGTCGGGGGAAACACTGCTCTGTGCTTAGTGAGGTGGTGCTTTCTAAGTCCAGCCCAGGGCAAGGCAGGATTCACGTGCAGACTAATAGCACTGACAGAATTCTTGTGTAGACCACATAGAAACTTTAAAAGCAAGTTTCTGACAATGATGGCATCCATGATAGTCATGTAAAAATGTCATAGAGACTAAAATTCTCTGCCAGATTATGTCGAAACAAACGTGTAAGTGCAGGTTTCATTTATCCATTAGTTGGGTTCTCAGATGAAGTCTAGAAGCATATTCTGTACTCAAGAGGCCAAACTTCTTCATGTTAATCTGTTTTAAATTTGCTTTTTCGGAAGACTGGAGCTGTCACTTAAACCACAGGAATATATCCATTATAAATGAAGGCTGGCATTCCTTTTCACCTGAACTGGATGATTTTTAGAAGTATTGCTGATGATATCAGGTTCACGAATGATTTCCCACGTTAAAGGTTATGGAGCATCCAGCCTAGAAGAATAATTGTCAAAACTTGACACTTGTTTGTTGGTAGTCTCCCTGCCTTAGGGCCTGTTGGAAACAATATTTTTGCCACTAGGGATCCCTGTGTTTTAAGAGACCTAACATTTGTGGGAGCTTTTTCCTAACCAGCTTGGTGCATTTCTCATCTCTCACCAAAGCTGCGGTCAGAGCTTCTGATGGGTGCTGGACAGGCACCACCTGCCTTCCTTCCCTCACCTGCTGCCTTGCTCTGGCATTTTCCCTCACCTGGACTGTTGCCATCGCCTGGTCATTGGGTCCCCTGCTCCTACCTTGCACCTGGTCTCAGAAGCCAGAATGACCTTTTAAAAGCATCTGTAAGACCCTGTCATTCCTCACCTCAGAATGTTCCTTTGCATTTAAAATAAAATCCAGCTCTGTAAACCCATGGGATCTGACCCCTCCTCACATCTGCCTTATCTTGTACCCCTCTGCCTCACACCCCCTGCATTCCAGCTACCCTAACCCTAGCCTTCTTTTCATTCCTTGCCCAAGCCTGGGCAATCATCTTCTGTGTCACAGGCTTTATCGCCACTGTGTGTATCTGCATAGGGCAGATTCTTCTTGATATTTCAGCACTGGTTAAATGTTTCCTTCTTGGAGAAACCTTCCCCAACCATCCAGTCTAGAGCAGCCAGCCGTTTCCTTTAATTGGGTTATTTAATAATGTCTGTCTCTAACTGACACTTTTTATTTCTTGTTTTCCTCCAATTAGAATGTTGTCTCCACTAGAGCAGAGACCTTGTTCATCTTTATTTGATGTATCCCTAGGCCTCAGAACAGCTAGCTGTTCAGGAAATGTTTGTTAAAGGAATGTATTAATGAATGAAGCAATGATATAGCCAGTATTTCTAAGTTAATTCATAAGTTTCCAACATAAAGCAAAAAAGCCTCGTCAGTACGTACAGCCATGTCACTGCTGAATGTACACTTTCCTTTAAAATAGCAAAACAAACTCTCAGATCCTCAGAGTCTGAACCTCTTTTCTGAACCTCTGAAGTTCAGGAATCCTAGTCTGGGAACTTCCTTGCGTTTGACAAAGTGTTCACAGTGCAGAGATCCTAGAACAGAATTTGAATTGGTTCTTCTGCCACTCCCTCAATAGACTTAATTTGCAAGTAGTTTTACCCCCAGGGGAACCCTGTCTCTCCTATTAGTACTGTCACTGAACTCTATTAGAGTTCTCTGCTAACATAGGTCCCCTTCCTCGAGTAGGGGCATCAGCTGCCTCCTTTGCTTATTAAAAGGTATTTGGGTACATGTGGGATCAACCAAAGATTCTTGGTATTTCAGAAGCATAGGCAATTTTATATGCTGGTATTTGGTACCAGTTGGATTTGGAAATATGAACATATAGTGGTAAGGTGGATGCTTCCATAGTCACCATATCTAGATATATATTCTAAACTATATTTGTTGATTTTTCTGCTCACGCATAGAAGAGCTAAACATTTTTGAACTTAAAAGCTAAAAGCTTACTGCAGATAAACCAGATTTTCCCAATCTACTAAGTAAGCGTTTTTTTCAACTTTTTCAGGTTATCTGGGTAAAGTGTTGCTTCAGTGAACTAAATAAAACTTTAATAGATTCAAATAGTTAATGAAGCCTTCAGCCTGAGCCACACAGCGGTGGGAGAGGTCGGCCGCTTGCTGGAGTGCTGCTGGCTGCCTGCCCTCAGGGCTTTATGCCCTTGGGCCTTGTCAGTAGGATCAGGTAGTATCTGTCTTCACTTAGCAACATTTCTTGAGATTTCTTGCTGTGAATATAACAGTGTCTTTGGTTCTCAGGAATCCTAGAATTTTGGAATTTTACAACAGAAAGGGAAGCCACATTCTGTTGAGGGCACAGAGCAAACGGCAGAGTTGGGCCCAGAACCCATTTTTCCTGCCCTGTCACAGTACCTCCTGCACTCTTACTTATTCCTCATTGCCCTTCTATCTTTCCGAAGTAGCCTGTGATGTTTGTGTCTTAAGTTTAAAACTAGTTGTTTAACTTGAGACTGAAAGTTAGTAATTTTTTTTTTAATCAGACAAGGGTTCTTTCCTGTAAAAATCCTTTCTGTCCCCACAGACTTGGTTAAAGCCCCCTGTCTGGGCTGTGTTCTCACACCCTGGGCATGGTGCTGGGCTTGCTTCTTGAGGTAACCTGTCTGAATGTGCATTCCTTGAAGCAGGGGACTGGGGCCCGTGGCCTTATTATAGTCTCATTTGGTTTTTGTTTTAAGTTTCCAGTTCTGATTTGTAACTGTGCAACGCTGTTACGGAATCTTTGTCTCCATATTGGTGAATGTTGGTAATCCTTTGTAGATTTACAGTGGCTGTTGTGCAAGTTAACTTTTGAGTTATTACGTCTTCACAAAAATTCTGACTTTCTGCCTCTTACATAATCTTAAAAAGTCAGTCAGCTCCATAGGAGTTGGTGTATTGGCCTTCAAGATTTGAACTTAGCATGGCCAAAAAGCTTGTTTTTTACAAACTGTCAGAATTGTCCCCCCATCTCAACCCTTTATTATCAACTTTTTGAAGGTATTTATAATGACTAGTCCTGAATTTAACCGTTTTGTACTTTGAGGAGTAACTTGTCCCCGCTGCCCCTCAGGGCCAGTGTGGTCTCTGAGTTTGGCCTAGCTTTGAGCTGAAACAATGGAGAAGCCCAGCTGATGCTTTCTGAGATTCCCATGGCTGCCAGATGAACCCTGAGTAACGAGATGACGTCTCCTTAGCGAGGGTCAGGCGGCCTTGCGGGACCTGCCTGTATCTGGCTCACTCTCGGTCCCTTCTCCTCACCTCTCATCACTCTCACACACCCCTTCCTTCCTGCCACAGCAGACCATGTAACCTCACACAAGTAAGTGCATGCGATCCTCCATGCTGTTCTGCTTTTGCTTGATCGGAATCCTCTGCCTAGAACTTCTTCCATTCTTTCTTTTACTCTTTCTCTCTCTCTTTTTTTTTTTTTTTTTTTTGGAGGGGGGATGGAGTTTTCACTCTTGTCACCCAGGCTGGAGTGCAATGGCATAATCTTGGCTCACTGCAACCTCTGCCTCCCAGGTTCAAGAGATTCTCCTGCCTCAGCCTCCCGAGTAGGTGGGATTACAGGTGCCCACCACATACATGGCTAATTTTGTATTTTTAGTAGAGATGGGGTTTCACCATGTTGGCCAGGCTGGTCTCGAACTCCTGACCTCAGAGGATCCACCCAACTTGGCCTCCTAAAGTGTTGGGATTATAGGCATGAGCCACTGCACCCAGCCTCTTCTACTGTTTCTTTAAACACAACTCAGGAGGTGAAATTGCCAAGAGTGAGGTGGATTGGAGTTAGGCATAGAGAGGGAAGTGCTGTCTCAATCCCAGCATGAGCCTCTGGACAGATGGAGGCCACCTGCTGCAATGGGGAGGACAGGAGTCAAGCAGATTGGGGGGTTGGCAGCAGGCAGGGGGTGGTGCAGAGATCAAAGGTTTGGATGGAAAAATGTTCAGTATTAGGTGCTTCTGAGATAGCCAGGTAAAAAAGTGAGAAGAAGAGTTGTATTTATGGATCTGAAGCTCAGCGAGAGGTCACAAAATTTGGAATTGTCATCATATTTGAAATGAAGTGGATGAGCGCTCCAAGAAAGAGGATTTGAAGAGTGAGATGGATTCATAAAGAATTGCGACGTTTAGAAATAGAATATGAGAAATGGGATATGCAGAGACAAGTGGAAATAAGGAAGAGTAGCCAGAAAAGATAGAAGGAAACCAAGAGGGTGTCAAACCTGGAGAACTGAAAGATGAGAAGGGATGCCACCTAGGATTAACTGGCTTGTGGGGAGGTCATGGTCACCTTAGCAAGGTTACTAGAATTATGAGGCATACATTGAAGGGTGAGTGAGTGGGAGGATGTGGTGACAGCAGGAGAAGAAAATTCCTTCCAGAAGCTTGGCACCGCAGAAAAGTAGAGAGGTAGGGCCCTACTAGAGGGAGTAAGAGAGTGGAATGTGAGACCATTTGGTCGTTTGGTTTCTTTTGGTGATTTTCTTTTTG
The DNA here is from genome assembly GCF_007565055.1 of Rhinopithecus roxellana. Classification (NCBI taxonomy): domain Eukaryota; kingdom Metazoa; phylum Chordata; class Mammalia; order Primates; family Cercopithecidae; genus Rhinopithecus; species Rhinopithecus roxellana. The sequence continues at coordinate 12,790,646 of NC_044569.1, forward strand.
GATGGATGATACTAGGGCATTTTTTTTTTCATGCAATTAGAAAAAATTCAGTAGAAGGGCCAAAGAATATCACTGTCTTCTAGCTTGCTAGCAACTGATGGTTTTTAGCATACTGGTGGATAGTACTCAGTCACAAATACTTACGCTAAGTAGGACCCACTTCTCCTATAAATTTACACTTGGAATATAAAAGAAAAAAAGGTTGGTGTTAAAAAGTTTGTTCATTTGAGTCCTATATCCTCGTTAGACAGGTAAATGGTATGAAGAGGTTTTCTTTTATGAAGTGCTTTGTTACTCTGTAGGAATCCTGTCTTACACATAAATGACAGAAATTTATATTAAGCATTTTCCTTCACTAAATCTTTAGTTTGTGTCTTTTAATAAAATGCCACTGAATTTTCATGTCAGCAAGAGAGGTAGGTAAATTTGAATACAGAAACTAATTTAGCAGTCATTTAGTTAGGAGATAGAGATTTTAGAGCTGCCACTTGTAAAAGTGGAAAAGATGAGGATTAACTGACTTTTTTTTCTTACTTCTGCAGAATAAAAAATTAGAACTGAAAAGGATCAAAGCCCAAAATGCATGACAATGGCCGTCTTTTTATAGGTGAATTAGATTGGAGATTGTGAAGATGATTTCATTCACACCTGCACAGGCATCCTTTGAAGCTCATTACCTTTTCTTTTGGTGTTCATTTAATAAATATATTCCTGAGAGAGGCATATTGAAGTATGATTTACGTTTCTTTAAAAAAAATTAAGGACTCCTCTTGCCATCTGCCTAGCATACTTATGAATGTCATTACCCCAACTTTTAGGCTTTGGAGTTTCTAGGAATCCAAACCTTTAAAGCCTGAGCAAAACACAATTGTAAGGTAAATTTAGTATCAAGAAAAGACAGTTTCAGTAAAAACTAAGCATAAATACATTTTGTATCACTTTCTATTTGGGATTTCAAGTGATGATATTTGCTTCCAGTAACCCAAATAATTGGCAGATAGTTTGGTGCAAAGTGAACCTATCGGAAGAGACGGGAACTTTGGAAAACAATAGTCTTTAGTTAGTTGGAAAGGGAAAGCTGTGATTTTAAATGGCAAGCACCATCCTAGAAAGCAAGGAATAAGTATAAGAAAAAGAAGAACCAAAGCAGTGTAAATATCTTGAAAATCTAGTTTAAAAGAAATGTTTTGGCATTTGGGTTTAAGTGTGAAGGAGCACACTGTAAACTTATTAAAATAACGAGTTAAAGTTAGACGTATTTTATTGTCTTGTCTTGTCTTGTATTTATTTTTTTGAGACAGAGTCTCTCTGTGTCACCCAGGCTGGAGCACAGTGGTGCGATCTCGGCTCACTGCAACTTCTGCCTCCTAGGTTCAAGAAATTCTTGTGCCTCAGTCTCCCAAGTAGCTGGGATTACAGGCAAGCACTACCACGCCTGGTTAATTTTTGTATTTTTAGTAGAGACAGGGTTTCACCATGTTGTTCAGGCTGGTCCTGAACTCCTTACCTCAAGTGATCCGCCCGCCTGGGCCTCCCAAAGTGCTGAGATTACAGGTGTGAGCCACTGTGCCCAGCCAGACGTATTGTATTTAGATGTTTATAGTAGTTTCCCATTACAAATCAGATTATTGCTTGCTTACACTGGTATATGGGTAGGGAAGAGGAAACAAGTTTTGAAATAGAATTTGCTGATCTAGGCCATCCATACTGGTTTATTTGTAGGAATAATAAGAGCTTATATCCTTTGAGAAATGTGGAATTAGATATTGATTCTAGTGAGATTCCAGCATTAAAAAGCTGTTCATTTCAAAGTTTTATTACTTTATCTGTCAGTAGCCTTGACAGTTTTATTTTATTAAAATTGGCCAAAACGGCAATGATTTGCATTTATTATATTATGCCTTTAGTGCTGGAAAATTAATATACCTAGGAAATACATGACAAGGGCATAGTAGATTATTTTGAGGTATGAGCTGCTGTGATTTGTGTGATATACAGCAGGTAAGGTATTATATGGTATAGTCATAGATGATAATGGTACATTATTTTGTTCTTTAGATAGTTGGTAGGTGGTTGTTGGGCTCTATCCATTTTACATTTTTATTTAGCTTGTGTACTGCTGGCTCTCTGCTTTGGAGATGGTCCTGGATTTAAGACAAAAGCAGATGCAAAATGGTTTCCCGACTAGGATGATAACACTAAAATCGTGGGATATTCATTTGCTCAGGAAATAGAATGAGCAATTTCCGGAGCAAATGAACGCAAGCTAAAGTTGTTGATTTCTGCCTAACGTCACAGTCCAGAGTAGGTGGGTCGTGGTCCATGAGGTCATCCAGAGACCCATGCTGGAGCGGGTGGCTCTGTCATTCCCCTGAATGTGACATGTCCAGGATTGGGTTTAAGACCTGCATATCCAGCCAGTGGGAAAGGGAAATCTAGGGCAAGTGGCTTTGTCTTTCTGAAGATGACCTAAACATTGAGTGCATTTTTTTTTTTTCTATTGTCTCCTTGGTCCAGTCTTAATCCACAGCCACAGCTCATTGTAGTCTCAAGCTGGGTGAAGGGCACCTGCTAAATCCGAAAGCTTAGTTACCAAAAGAAGATGGAGAACATGAATTCCAGAGAGCATATTTCCAGCACAGACTAGGAGCTCCTTGAGATGGGGGGTAGTGGTTACAACAGGTGCATCTCTTTTCTAAACCACAAGCAGTGCTTGGCTTATATTTGGTACTCAGTAAGTGTTTGGTGCGTTGAATTGACTATTAAAGCTAATCCTTTCCCTTCCAAAAGATGGAATTTGATCAGAGGCTCTAAATTCTGCAGCGCCCCACAACCTTTCCTCCTCCTCCACTGTTTTCTCTCTATATATAGGCCATTTTCCAGGATAAGCTTACAAAAGAGAATATAATATTTACTTTTAAGATTTGCTTGAAAATCTAAAATGTATTATAACAGGAAAAAAGAAAGTCTGTTCATTTTATTTGCATCACTACCTTTCTCTGTATTTGGACTTGATATTTACATATGCTTTGGGCAACTAAGCACATGCCAAATTGGTATGTCTTTTTTATTCAACAGAACGAATATCTGGTGATTGTGAAAGTAACCCTAAATAGAAAACACAGATATAGCATCTAGTTTATAACCTAGATTGGTATTTGTGATGTTCCCTTTTTCTTCAAATTATTAAATATATTTATATATATAGTGAAGATAGGAACTAAGAAGTTACTAGTTATATTTTTGCGCAATTCTATATTATACCAATTATATCATTTGCTTAAAGCACTACAGTAGTCCTTTGCTTATATTTTTACTATAAAATTAGAATTAGGAAGGGAAATTATATGACAATAATGAGATATTTGTACTTGAGATACTTACTCCATGTACCTAAGATAAGAAGTTGCTTAAAATGACATGGTATCTATTTGGCATAATAGCAGCTCTCTTGCTGCTTAGAGCAAAAATCTGCTTTAAAAACATAGTGGCATATCTTATTAGTAAGAGAAAAATGTCATAGCAAGAAATAAGTTATTTAGGTATTATCATGTTCAGTGTCCTGATTTGTCGGCACGTGTGGAAACCGAGGCACGAAATCCTGAAACATCTTGACTTGCAATCTTTGGGAAGATGTTCATATTTTAGAAGGTCTTTTTAAAGTATGTATCAGATTATTATATATTAAGATCTGTTGTTTGTGTACCTTATGAGATATGAGATAAACTTACCACACTCAAGGGAAATAGGGGGAAGCCAGGAAGAAGATGAGAATTAACTTGGGAGGGAAGGAGAGGTGATCCTGCCTGTGCCCCTCCAGCTATGGCCAGTGGAACAGATCCCGAGTCCCTGAAGAAGCTGCTGTTGTACCTCGGTTGCTAACTCCAAGAGGGATCACTGGGTTAGGAGGAAGCACATGGGAAAGGCATTTGTTCCTTGAAGTGTCTGGAGATTTGGGGGGTTGTGAGGGCCCCTGTGTAGAGATAGGAAGGGGGAGGGAAATGAGAAAGAATGTGTGCTTCCATTATTAAATCATCCTTCCAGGCGATTGAAATATAGATGCAGGTTAACAGCAAACATTTTTAATTGAATGTAAGATACTTCATTATTATGACATTTCTTTAATGTCATTTCACAATCTATTGTGGCAAAATTCTAGTAGGAATGAAGCCTGTGATCATTACAAATCAACTTTTCTTCCTAGATAAATGTTAGTTTTGAGCCCCTGGTGGGCACCCATCTCAGTGGGGAAGTTGACAAGTCATCTGTCGGGTGTGTGGAATAGGATAGGGTTGGTAGCATCTCCCTTTCTCCTTGTGGTTCTCTTGAGCTGTTCACAGTGAGCATCCTAGTTTTCTTGCAGAGGGAAGGTAGCTGCACGGAGTGACCTGATCTTCCCTTTTTTTCTGCTTGCAGAACAATCAACCATGACGACTGAATCTGGATCAGACTCGGAATCCAAGCCGGACCAGGAGGCCGAGCCCCAGGAGGCGGAGGGGGCGCAAGGGCGCGCGGGGGCGCCCGTGCCGGAGCCGCCCAGCGAGGAGCAGCAGCAGGTCCTGGAGCAGTTCGCCTCTGCTGCAGCGCACAGCACCCCGGTGCGGAGGGAGGTGAGCCCAGGCCAGAAAACTAATGACTCCGTGTTTGCTGAGCTGCTCCAGGATCATCTTTAACCTTCGTCTCTTAGCCCTAGAGACAGCTATGAGGGGTCATCTGTTGTTCCCATTCTAGCCCCAGGCAGATGAAAATGTATGCTATTTTAAGGCTTTCAGTGAATGACATTCCACAACCTTGCCTGGTAACGCCTTTTAATTAAAACACTGAAACTCACTGAAGTCCAGGCTGGAGATTATTGGTCCTATCTGGATTTAGAGGAAAGATGAGACACCAAACTGACAGCTTTAATTATGCTTGTGGTTGTTTTTCCTTTCAAGCCTAAGGGCTAGAGTGAGTTTGCATTTCCCCAGGCATCGCCCTGACCCTAATGTTGCAGATCTGCTTTTATCATCATCATCATCATCATCATCATCATCATCATCATCATCATTATACTTTAAGCTCTGGGATACATGTGCAAAATGTGCAGGTGTGTTACATAGGTATACACGTGCCATGGGTGGTTTGCTGCGCCCATCAACCCGTCACCTACATTAAATATTTCTCCTAATGCTATCCCTCCCGTAGCCCCCCAGCCCCCGACGGGCCCCAGGGTGTGATGTTCCCCTCCCTATGTCGGTGTGTTCTCACTGTTCGACTCCCACTTATGAGTGAGAACATGCGGTGTTTGGTTTTCTGTTCCTTTGTTAGTTTGCTGAGAATGATGGTTTCCATCCATGTCCCTGCAAAAGACATGAACTCATCCTTTTTTGTAGCTGCGTAGTATTCCATGGTTTTTTAGCAGATCTTCAGGTAGGTCTTTCCCTCCCTATACACATCTATATTTTCAACTCTTTTCCCTGTACATGTTTGAATAATGCATTTCTTTTAAAAGCTTTAAAGTATGGTTTACCTGCAGGCCTTGAATAAGTCCATATTTAAATGTCTTTTGTCTTAAAACTTCAAACCTGGAATCAAAATGTTTTGGAGTGCCAGTTTGTATGTAGTAAAGCAATCTGGTGTCCCCACAAGTGATTGGCCTCTTGTATGTCAGGAGTGTTTCACACTAGAAATTCTAAGATGTTGAGAGAAGAGATATAATCAGCATATTAGTGAAAATCTTTGGAAGTCACAACATGAAACTATATATTTGCAACCTGATTATTTTATTTCTTTACCTAGAGTATTTGCAGGTTTGCCTCTTTTTTTTTTTTTCTTTTTTTTTTTTTTTTTTTTTTTTTCCATTTTATACTTACTAAAAATTTGAGGCCGGGCACAGTGGCTCATGCCTGTAATCCCAGGACTTTTGGGAGGCCAAGGAGGGCGGATCACCTGAGGTCGGGAGTTTGGGACAGCCTGACCAACATGGTGAAACCCTATCTCTACTAAAAATACAAAAATTAGCTGAGTGGTGGTGCACGTCTGTAATCCCAGCTATTCGGGAGGCTGAGGCACGATAATCACTTGAACCCGGGAGATAGAGGTTTCAGTGAACTGACATTACACCACTGCACGCTGGACTGGGTGACAGAGCGAGACTCTGTCTCAAAAAAAATATTCTTTTTGAGGTAAAATATACATATAACACTTACCATCTTTTTTTAAGTGTACAGTTTAATGATAAGTACATTTATATTTTTATATAAAATATACATTTTATATTATATATATTTATATTTTTAAAAAATTCCTTTCATCACTCCTCCTCCCTACTCTTCTCCCTATGCTTCCTAGCCTCAGATAATCACCATTCTACTCCCCGTCTTCATGAGATCCCATTTTAGCCCCTACATATGAGTGAGAAGATGCAGTATTTGTCTTTTGGTGCTTGGCTTATTTTACTTAATGTAACAGCCTCTAGTTCCATCCGTGTGGGTGCAGATGACAAGATTTCATTCCTTTTTTCTGGCTGAATAATATTCCATTGTGTATATATACCACTTTCTAAAAAATTCATTCTCCTGTTGATGGGCATTTAGGTTGATTTCATATTTTAGCTGCTGTGAATAGTGCTGCAGTAAACACTGGAGTGCAGATGGCTTTTCTATATATCGATTTCCTTTCTTTCAGATGTATGTCCAGTAATGGAATTGCTGGATCATATGATAGTTCTATTTTTAGTTTTTGAGGAACCTTCATACTGTTTTTCGCAGTGGCTGTACTAATTTACATTTATGAGGATTCTCCTTTCCCCACATCCTTGCCAGCATCCATTACTGCCTGTCTCTTTGACGTATGCTGTTTTAACTGGGGTGAGATGATAACTCAGTTGTGGTCTTGATTTGCATTTCTCTGATAATTAGTGACACTGAGCATTTTTTTTCATATACCTGTTGGCCATTTGTATGTCGTCTTTTGAGAAATACCTGTTCAGATCTTTTGTCCATTTTTAAATCTCATTTTCTCTAGCTATTGAGTTGTTCGAGTTCCTTAGATACTGTGGCTAATAATACCTTGTCAGGTAGACACTTTGCAAATTTTTTCTCCTATCCTGTAGGCTCTTTGTTAAGTTTTTCCTTTGCTGTGCAGAAGTTTTTTTGGCTGGATGTAATCCCATTTGTCTATTTTGGTTTTGATTGCCTATGCTTTTGAGATCTTATACACAAAAAAACTTTGCTGAGACCAATCTCCTGGAGCATTTCCCCAGTGTTTTCTTCTAGTGGTTTCATAGTTACAGGTCTTACATTTTTAAGTCTTTAATCCATTTTGATTTGATTTCTGTGGATGGTGAGAAATACAGGTCTAATTTCATTGGTCTCATATAGTTAATCCAGTTTTCCCTACACCCTTTACTGAAAAGACTGTTCCCCATTGAATGTTCTTGGCACCTTTGTCAAAGATGAGTTGGCTGTATATGTGGATTTATATCTGGATCCTCTACTCTGTTCCATTGATTTATGTGTCTATTTTTATGCCAGTACCATGCTGTTTTGGTTATTATAGCTTTGTAGTAAATTTTGAAGTCAGGTAGTGTGATGCCTCCAGCTTTGTTCTTTTTAGTCAGGATGACTTTGGCTATTCGGTGTCTTTTGTAGTTCCATGTAAATTTGAGGACATTTTTTTCTAATTCTGTGAAGAGTGTCATAGGTATTTTGTTAGGGATTCCATTGAATTTGTAAATTGCTTTGGGTAGTATTGCCATTTTAACAGTATTAAGTCTTCTAGTTCATGAGCATGGAATATCCTTCCATTTTTTGTATTCTCTTCAATTTTTTTCATCAGAGTTTTATAGTTTTCCTTACATCAATCTTTCACTTCTTTGGTTAGATTGCTTCCTAGGTATTTTATATTTTGTAGCTGTTGTAAATAGGATTGCTTCTTGATTTCTTTTTCAGATAGTTCACCATTGGCAAGTTTAAACACTGCTGATTTTTGTATGTTGATAAATTCTGCAATTTCACTAAATTCATCTATCAGTTCTCACAGTTTTTTGGTGGAGTCTAGGTTTTTCTAGGTATAAGATTATGTCATCTGTGAACAAGGCTAAGCTGACTTCTTCCTTTTCAATTCGGATACCCTTTGTTTCTTTCTTTTGCCCAATTGCGCCAGCCAGGACTTCCAGTATTATGTTGTATAATACTGAAAGTGGGCATCCTTTACTTGTTCTGGTCCTTAGAGGAAAGGCCTTCAGTTTTTCACAATTCAGTACAATGCTAATGTGGGTTTTTCATATATGGCGTGTATTATTTCGGGGTATGTTCCTTCTATACTGATTTTGATGAGGATTTTTAATCATAAAGGCATGTTGAATTTTATCAGATGCTTTTTGGAGTCTATTGAAATAATCATGGTTTTTATTCTTGATTCAGTTAATGTGATGTATCGTGTTGATTGATTTGTGTATGTTGAACCATCTGCATCCCTAGGATGAATCACATTTAATCATGGTGAACGATCTTTTCAGTCCCCTTTTTAATGTGTGGTTGAATTCGGTTTGCTGGTATTTCACTGAGGATTTTTGCATCAATGTTCATCAGTGATATTGGCGTGTAGTTTTGTTTTTGTTGTCTCTTTGTCTGCTTTTGGTATCAGAGTAATATTGGCCTTGTAGCATGAGTTTGGAAGTATTCCCTCCTCTTCAATTTTTTTTTTTTTTTGAAGAGTTTGAGAAGGATCAGTATTAGTTTTCTTTACATGTTTGATAGAATTCAAGTGAAGCCTTCAGGTCCTGGACTTTTTTTGATAGAAGACTTTTTATTATAGCTTTGATCTCATTACTCATGACTATTTTGTTGAGGTTTTCTGTTTCTTCATATTTCATTCTTGGTGGGTTGTATGTGTCTAGAAATTTATCCATTTCTTCTGGGTTTTCCAATCTGTTGCCATATAGTTGTTCATAATGGTCGCTATGAGTCTTCATATTTCTTAGGTCCGAGTTGCTATGTCTCCTTTTTCATGTCTGATTCTATTTATTTGGATCTTCTCTCTTTTTCTTAGTCTAGCTAAAGGTTTGTCGATTTTGTTTATCTGTTCAAAAAACCACCTCATTGTTTTGTTGATCTTCTGTATTTTTTTGATCTCAATTTCATTTATTTCTACTCTGATCATCATCGTTTCTTTTTCTTTTAATTTTGGGTTTGGTTCATTCCTGCTTTTCTAGTTCCTTGAGGTGCATATTTGAAGGCTTTTTACCTTTTTGATATAGACATTTATTGCTCTCCACTTCCCTCTTAGTACTGCTTTTGTTACATCACACAGATTTTTTGTCTTGTATTTCCATTTTTACTTGTGTTTCAAGAATTTTTTAATTTATTTCTTAGTTTCTTCACTGACTTATTGGTCATTCAGGGCATGCTATTTAATTTCCATGTGTTTGTGTATTTTCTGAGGTTCCTCTTACTGATTTCTAGTTTTACTCCATTGTGGTCAGGAAAGATACTTGATATTTTTTTTTCTCTTTTTTTTAAGTTTGTTTGGACTTGTTTTATAGCCTAAGACATGGTCTGTTCTGAACATATTCTGATGAAAAGAATGTATTCTGCAGCAGTTGAGTGAAATGTTGTGTAAATGTTGGTTAGGCCTGTTAGATCTAGTGCATGGTTTAACTCCACTGTTTCTTTGTTGATTTTCTGTCTGGATGTTCTGTCCACTACTGAGAGTGGAGTATTGAAGTCCCCTACCATTATTGTACTGCAGTCTGTTTCTCCCTTTAGATTTGGGAATGTTTTATATACCTGGGAACTCTGGTGTTAGGTGCGTAGACATTTACAATTGTATCCTCTTGCTGAATTGTCCCCTTTATCGTTATGTTAGTGACCTGCTTTTTCTCATTTTAGTCTTAGATTTGTAGTCTCTCTAGTATAAGTATAGCTACATCTGCTCTTTTTTTGGCTTCTAGTTGTATAGAATGTTTTTCCACCTTTTTACTTTCAGCCTATGTGGGTGAAGTGAATTTCTTGAAGGTGACATAGTTGGTTCTTGTTTTTATATCCATTTACTTACTTTAGGCCTTTTAATTGGAGAATTGAGGCCATTTACATTACTGTTATTGATAAGGGCTTATTACAGCTGTTTTGCTGCCTGTTTCTCGTTAAGACTCCTCTTGTTCTTTTTTTACTTGATTGTCCTTTGTGGTTAAGTGATTTTCTCTGGTAGTGTGTTTTAATATGTTGCTTTTTATTTTTAGTGGATCTATTATAGGTTTTTGTGTTGTGGTTACCATAAGGCTTACCAAAAACATCTTATAGACATAGCAAGTTATTTTAAACAGATGACAGCTTATCTTAGATAACAAATTTAAAAACAGAAACAAAGACCAAAAAAAAAACACACATACACACGTGCATGCGCACATGCGCACACACACACACACACACCACTTCTACACTTTAACTCCATCCCCATTACATTTTGACTTAGTTGTCCTAATTTGCATATTTTAATATTGCCTATCTCTTCTCAGGTTGCTGTAGATATTACTGTTTTTGATCGGTTGTCTTTTGGGCTTCATACTAGAGTTATGATTGTGGTAATAGTAGTAATAGTACATTGTACACTGTAGGTACAGTAAGTACAGTAAGAGAGTATTCTGGGTTTATCTATGTACTTGATTTTAATTTTGCCACTGAGTTTGATACATTGAAAGTTTTTTTTATTTTTATTTTTTGCACATTAGTGGTTTTTTATTTCAGATTGAAGAACTCTCTTTAGCATTTCTTTTAAGATGGGTCTGGTGGTGGTGAATTCTCTCTACTTTTGTTCTTTTGGGAAAGATTTGATCTCTCCTTTGTATTTGAATGATAATTTTGCTGGATTCTATATTCTTAGATGGCAGTTTTTTTCCTTGAGCAGTTTAAAGATGTCATTCAACTCTTTCCTGGCCTGTGTGGGTTTTCTGTTGAGAACTCTGTTACCAGGCACTTTGGAGCTCCTTTACATGTTGTTTGTTTCTGTTTCTCTTGCTGCTTTTAGGATTCTGTCTTTGTTCTTGAGCTTTGAGAGTCTATTGCTTTGTGGTATTCTTATTTAGATTGAATCTGTGTGATGCTCTCAGACTTTCCTGTACTTGAATATTTGTATCTTTTGCAAGTTTTGGAAAGTTTTCTGTGATTATTTCTTTGAATATGTTTTCTACCCTTCGCTCTTGCTCAGCTGCCTCTTGAATACCAATCATTCTTAGGTTTGGTCTTTTGAGGTAATTTTCTGTATCTTGTATGCAGCCTTTGTTCCTTTTTGTTCTTTTTTCTTTCTTCTCTGTGTCTTTTCAAATAGCTGGTCTTTGAGCTCACTGAATCTCTCCTCTGCTTTGTTCAGTCTGCTAAGAGCTTCTAATGAGTTCTTCAGTTTATCAAATCTATTTCTCAGTTCTGAGGTTTCTGTTTGATTTCTTAAAAGTATTTCAATCTCTTCATCAAATATATCTGATAAAGTTGTGAAGTGCTTTTCGTTTTTACCTTGAGCTCATGAGTTTCCTTAAAATTGGTATTTTGAATTCTTAGCTCACAAATCGCCATCTTGTAGGGTTGCATTTTCCCTTGTCTTTTGGGGGAGGTCATAGTTTCCTGTTTGCTGTTGTTTCTTGTGGGTGGGTGTCTGTGTCTTTGTATGGAAGGATTAAGTTTTAATTCCAGTTTTCTCTGTCTGCCTTGTTTTGTTTTTTATTGGATGCGTTTGCTTAGAAATTTTTTACTGCTAGGCCTCTGCCATCTCTTTGGCCCTAGGTGGCCTTTAAACCCAGGTTCACCTTGGCTCTAGTAAGCGATGGGAGTGCTGCTTGTCCTAAATGAGGGAGGTCCCAAAGGGATTATCCTGGCAGTGTGAGATGGCTGACTAGGAGTTTGTGCCCAAGAGATCTGTGGAATGTGCCTTCTCCAGCGTGGTGCTGCTGAACAGCCGCTGTGATTCGGTGTCTTCTTTGGCCAGGTTACAGAGCAGAGTGTCCAGGACTAGGGCTGGTGGTCCCATCTCCCAGCTTTTTCTCTGCGTGTGCTCGGGGATATTTCTCTCTTGAGGCAGTCACATCACTTCCTTCCCATGGGTTAAGGCAAGGACAGGTCTCCTGCAAGGAATCCCAGGAAGGTGGGAAAGATGGTTGACCACCTCAGTCTCACTTTTCCAGTATCACTTTTCCATGAGTTGGGGGAAGATTTTCTGCTCTTTTATTGCCGGGCAGAATCAGGGGGAGGGGCATCATGACTATGGAAGTCTAATTCTTCTTCTATCTGCATGGAGTTTTTCCACTTCTCCGTGGCCTCAGGATCTGTCTTGTCCTCATGTTTGAGTTCTGGGTTGTTGCTGGTGAAAATCTTGTGCCGTATATTTGTTTTAGGTTTTCTGTGGAGGAATGGGAGGAGGGAAACCAGCTCGCTTCTGTGCCACCATTTTAAAATGAATGTCGCAAGTTCTGCTTTAAACAATATTAATAATAACAATTATTTTCACTTTATAAATAGCTGCTCTGTCTGATCTCAGATGCTTTGTGATGGAGAGCAGGGAGATCCCGTCCCAGCTTGGTAGACAAACCTAAGGAACTGTTGTAGCCATCATGGTTTCCTTTTACCTTTTCTTTTTGTGGAGGAATGATGATGACAATGTTTGACTTTCTTTTTGTTTATTTTGTTTTTTTAATCTTCAAACATTTAAAATTACTAAAGTATATGTTTGCTTTTTCTTCATTCTTTCCTCTTTACTCTGAAATGAAATAGCCTGAAAATAGGAGATAATTTTAGAAAAGTATGAATATCTATACCTAGACGTGATTAAATATACTTTCTTTATCTTCTATAGTCAGATACAAAACAAGAGAAACAACACTAACAGGGAGAGATGACTGGCTGCAAAAGGCAGAGACCTTGGAGTCTTGTCTCTTCTAGTCATTGTTTTACCATCTTCAGAGAACTCATGCAAGTCCCCAACCCTCAGCTTCATCTGCAAAATGAAGAATTCAAAAAAGATAATTTCTGAGGTTCTTCCACAAAATTCTTTTATTCAGACTAGGAAGCTAACTGTTGGAGGTAAAATGAAGCTGATTTTAGTACATAGTGATGATTAGAACATGGGTTTGGCTGGATTTTGAATTCCATTCAAATCCATTGAATTTATGCCTCAAGAAAATTTCTTGGACTCCCCATGTCTCTCTTTCCTTATATGCAAATGAGGGTAATAATACCCATACCATAGAGCTACTGTGAGGATTAAAAGAGATTGAGGATTTGCTAAAATCCTATATTTAAAATTAGAACACATCATATGACTATGATTGACATTTCATTTGAGGTACTTAGTCTGCTATTTTTAAGTTCTTAAAGTTTTTTAAAAAATATGTAAGGGCCTCAGTCATGGGTTCATGTTTCCGGTGTTCCCAGAAACAATGCCTATCCTTTGAATGTTGATTCCTTAAGATGCCTCTGGAATTGACATTTAAAGTAACCCAGAAGCTTATTCTCATACAGATATTTTTATTTTAGTAAAGGAAAAGTGAAATTTTGTCTTCCCTGTTACATAGAAAATGTTGATTTCAGGTAAAATTTAAATAAAAATGTATTAATAGCTTCTAATGACCTTTGCCTATGAAGAGACAAAAATAAAACTTAAATGTGCAAAATTTGTGTAAGTTATAAAGCACTTAACGAATGTGTTATTGTTGTTGCTAATACAATACCAAAGTAATCAAACTCTGTAAATTACCTCAAGGCCAAAATTAATGACAATTTTATGATTTTCTTGCTCTTACTATTTTAATGCTTTGCTATAGAAAGGCAGTGGTTAAAAAAGTAGGGCTGGGTTGCCAGAGCAGATTTTCTTTAGTTTACTTTTTTTTTTTTTTTAGCTAAAACTTGCCTTCTCTACTCTTTTGGCCTTTAGAGTTGGTTATTCAGTTTTTTGTTGCTTTCTTTTCATAAGCTCAGCAGTTTGGTCTCTTTCAATTCTTAAGGAGTTCTCAAGACTTTGCCTTGAACTTGTGGGCAAGATAGAAGTGGAGGAGAGGAGTATATTAGCAATCTTTTGGATGGAAAACAAGATAGAAAATGAAGATAAAGCAGAAATCTGTACCTAAAACCCAAAATAAATATACCCAAATACCTTTGTAATTATATTAGTATTATAAAAATGTAAAGTTTAATAGAAAAGTTAAGATGATAAACCATCAATACTGTCTTTACTTTTTGAGCCCACGAATTTGTAGCACCAGGCTGATAGTACGTTCATGGGAGGGGAAATTCCACGCTTATTTCAAAGCCCTAAACAGAATTTAGGTACATATCTTCCTTTCGACTGTCAACATATATTTGCAGACTGGTGACAGTGGTGGCATGGCCTAAGGATTGAATTTGCAGTACTACCATTGGTGGCCATTTAATAGGTAGAAGATGGATATACAGAGAGAAGAGTTGGAGATCTGTGTGCACATTTCCAAAGAGATTGGTTTATGGGAGAATGTTACTGTTACTTAAGATGTCCTCTGCAGTTTTATATCTAGCCTGGACTAGTCTGTTATGGTTTGAACGCAGATTAAAGCTATTGGACAGATGTGATACGTTCTTACACTGGCTCATTACAGTGAAGGGAAGCAGACATAGGGGATTACTTTGTGATGAATTTCAGTTCTGCTGACTTCATTGAATTGATTGAGAGCTAAATTAAACATTTTAACAGTTGTAAAAGTACTGAAAAGATTAATACTTGAAGCTCTCCAAAGCTTAGAGTTTATCAGATATCTAATATATGGAGGGATGAGGCAGTTATATAACAAGCTGTGGAGTATACAAGGATCTGGTGAATTAAAAAAATAGAACATATAAGATGAAATCTAAACAGTACATTTTAGAGGCCTGTACTATCCAATCCTTTTTAAAAAGTCAAGAGTCAGGTATTCATTGTTTGCTTATTGAAATCTTGATAGCGCTTGCTAACTCAGTGGTTCTAAAGTAAATCCTGGAGTTAAAATGAAATAAGGCCTTATTAATACATTTAAATGACAAACAGTATTTAGGCAAATATTATAAATATCTGTGTATTTATATCTATTCCTAATATCCTAATTCAGTATCTCTCCTCCATGAAATAGAAAGCAGTTTTGTGCTATTGCATGAGCAATGCAATATTTATTTCCCATCTTGCAATGAAAACTGTTGATTGTTTGCTCTTCACAGGTCACTGACAAGGAACAGGAGTTTGCTGCCAGGGCTGCGAAACAGCTCGAATATCAGCAATTAGAAGACGATAAACTTTCTCAGAAATCATATAGCAGTAAACTCTCTCGGTCTCCATTAAAGATTGCCAAAAAAGCCTAAAAGCATGCAGTGCAAAGTGATACTTCTAGATGGATCAGAATATACCTGTGATGTAGAGGTAAGTGTGTGTTTTTGTCCTAGATATTGAGAGCTGGGGAATGTTGGTATAAAATATACAAGATGCCTCTTTATTTCTCTAGGTCTCTGGGAAATTACTTAAACCCAGTCTCTAAATATAAAATTATTTCCTAGTCTCTAACAGGGGATCAGATTAAAAATATGTATAATGTCCCAAAATGTTACAATCAAAAGGAAAATGTGATCGTATATTTTTTGAAAGATAAAATCTCCAACAATATGGTAGAAAAAAAAACATTTGAAAGCTTTAAAAACAGACTTTAATATCCTGGCTGTGAGCTATTATTTACATGAATTTTATCCTTTTTTTGCGTAATTTATGGCCACGTCATTTGTTACTTGGTGGAAAGCTTACAGATTCTGTACATAGGGGTGGCGGGATAATTCGAAAATGTCCATGCCCTTCTCTTGCTTGGAGAATGAGTAATTTTTAAAATGCACATTGTGGTGGGCATTGCAGTTTCAGTGTAAAAGGGTATACTCTTTGTTCTTCTTTGTAAAGAAAACAGATTCCTCTCAGAGAAACGGCAGTTGAATGCCTTTTGTCAGAGATGTTTGTCAAGACCAGATTAGCAGATGAGCCCACAACCTGTCTGGAGCTGCAGAGATGGCCGATTGTTGAGTTCTCTGAGTATAAGGGAGAATTCATACAGGGCATGAATTCAGGCTCTAGGAGCAGGTCTGTGTATGCACCAAGATGGAGTGGCTTGCACTTTTAGCAAGGTGATTCCATTTCAGATGTGATGTCTTCATTCAAAGAGCTCATTCTTCCTGCCTCCAGCTCCTGCCCTTGTCATAAAGAGGGGAGGGTATCACACACATCTCCAAGCCAGCCCCTCTACCCCCTCATTCCGCCGTGCTTTCACAGTCCACCCTTTCCTCAGGCTTGTGCTGAGACTCTGTCCCAGGCAGCACAGTCAGTGCACACGTGTGTGTCCTCACATACTTCTCTTCCTCGTCCCTCATGACAGCTAATACCAAGCCCATCTTATTTCCCATGTTCCCATTTACTCTGCTTCCTCTGTCTCCCAACCCCCATATAATTCCTGTTATGTTTTGTATAATGCACTCATGCACCCAGTGTTTTTCTTGGAACAGAAGATTCAAATCCATTTCACGTTGAATTCATTTAGGATGGGAATGAGAGGTAGGTTGCTAAATTGTTACAGATTGCAGGAACATAGAAAAAATCTATATGGTTTTTGAAAATAAAGTCTTACATCAAAAATTATGTAGTCTGTTGTATACCAATTTATAGAAAATTTAGTCATCCTGTATCCTTATAAACATTGATGGGCCGCTGCAGGAATCCCCAAGGGCCGTGCACAAAACTATTTCTTGCCTTTTTCTGGCTTTGATTTTGTTTAATTTTTTAGACCAACGTGTCCAATTCCTCATCTAGATGTGTGCCCTGGAAACAGGCACCTCCAGTAATATACCTCTAACTGAGTTTTACTATGAAACTTACAGGACTTTTATAACCTTGAGAGATACTGTATTTTTTCAGTGTAGATGCGTTTTCTGGAAAAATTGATCCAAGTCAAGAGAAACTTTTCCTCTTAACTTTGAGGACAGTTTTTCTATTGATTGCGTTTATATAATGGAATAAATAGGGTAAACTGGCAGTCTTCGAGTCCTGGCTATCAGAGTCTTCCAAGAGTCTAGAAGAAAGTTGATAGTGTTTCACATAGAGAGGATAATGCCTTACGGTTGACCAAGGCACAAGTAGTATCGAACATTTTGTCAAACTTAATTTATGTCTGTGCTTCAGATTCATTATAGATAATCACTGCAGTTACAAATTTTTAATTTTATATTTACCTTTCTTTTGATGTCACTGTGAACATTTTGAGTGGCACAGCAAACTTGGCCAGTTATTTTCCTCTATAATAAATTATTTTTATACATTTGACAGATTCTTAAGAGTAACTTTTTTTCTGGAATATAAAACCTTTTGCTGGCAGAATTTTTTCAGTTTCACCACAGACATTGATATCAGAAAATACGTGTTCACGACTGACATCTTTGTGAAGAAGATGGAGAAATTTGGACACGGTAAAGTTCATGGATTAATTTGTAACCGATTGGTTGAATAAGAAAAATGAATTGTAAATCAAGCAGAGTGATTCTCAAGGAGGCAATGAGGTGCTAGTTAAAAAAAAAAAAAAAAAAAAAAAAAAAAAAACAAACAAACAAACAAACAAAAAAAAACATGTTACAGTGGCTCTTGTGTTGTGATATAAACAATGGAAAGTAAAGTTTGGCTGGTGAGCTACACACGGGGCATACTAGGTAAACAGAGAAGGGAAAGCATTGCCCAGGGAAGGTGTGCTTCAGTGTTGGCTCTCCTTGAAACTGAGTCTGTATCAAAGACTTGATGAAGGCACAGAAACACAGCTGAACATTATTTTTTAAGCAATATAGAGCTTTAAAGCCTACATTGCTTATTTAAAGAGATTGATGCCTCAAGTGTCAGAATCCAGTTTTATTATAAAATGGACAGTGTGGGACACTGAAGCAAAGCAGGAAAGCTAACATTTAGCAGGAGTGGAGGTAAAACTTGACTCTGATAAAAGGGATCAAGTACAAAATGGAAATGTGTTTGCGAGAGGGGCAGTCAGACTTGGTAACAGTTTGGTTAAAACTCCTCTTTAGCTTTGAGTTCATTACAAACTCATCGTGAACCAACAGTGTGTTACAGTTGTCAAAAGCATTTTGTAATCACAGGCTGTTCCGTGGAAGCGTAGTGTTCGGTTTGCAGAAGGCAGCGAGCCATCCTGTTCCCTGCGTTGCACAGATCCTGCCTGCAGGGCTATGTTTCAATCACATGCGATAAATGCTCTGAAGCCACCAGACTGGGGAGGGCTGTTGGTAACCCGTGTGGTTTCAAGGAACTTCCTTAAAGTTTCTGAACAGAAAGATGAGGGTGAAAATACTTGCCTTGAAAGGCATCATTGAGAAGATTAAAGCAAATAATTTATTTGAACACTTTCTGGGATGTGGCATATTCGTAATGGTCTCTGTTTAATAATGATAATACGAACAATGGACTTTGACCTGAGCTTATTCAGCGAGAATTATAGGATGGTGAATGATCTGGAAGCTTTCATATGAGGAATGGTTAGAGAAATAGGATGTGTTAAATATGGAAAAAAAAAAAAGATTGGTGTGGAGGACAGGAAAGCTATTCTCAGTTACTTGGAAAGGTGGAGACTGAAGGGTTATTATAACTTTTATGTATAAAAAGCAAAACTAAGGTAGAAGTTACAGAAAGATTGTAAGTTAACAGGAAAATAATGTCTTTAAGGATCGCTGTCAACCTTGTGATGACATATGCACTACCATGGGAGGGTTCCTGTGGAAACTGTAGGTGCGATTATGGAAGCCACTGGTTCCTCACATGCTGCCTCAGACCATACCACATCCAGTGCCCCTTCCTGCTACCACTGATGGACAGAAGAGACATACAGACACAAAGAAACCAGACTGAAAGAGGCAGAATTATTTCCCTAATCCCTCTCTCCAATATGTGTAGTTATAGATGAATTAAGAATGAAGGCGATGATAACAGATGAAACTTTTTTTTGCATTTAATAAGGCATCAAAAAGAGCATTTTATTTTCATAAAATTGTGATGTTTTTCTCCATGGCATATTGAATGCCTTCATCACATCAACTTAAAATCATTAAGGCTCAGCTCTGCCATGATGGTAACATGAGAATTTATAGTCACCTGTAAAAGACTCCCTGGCAACACACACACGCGTGTGCACACACACACACACACACACACACACACACACAGACGGCTACAGTGGGAGAGACTTATCAACCCAGAAAGCAAGATAGAAGGAGTAGTTATCTGAGAGCAATGAGTGAACACTTACTGCCTGTTTGATCTGCACCATTTCCCCACCCATGTTTCGATGCTAGCCTTTTCAGATCATACTTTCTCTAACTTCCTTCTAGCAGTCGGCTTAGATCATTGTAGCATTCAGTGCTTTTCCATGTGAGAGACATTTTTTTTTTTTTTTTTTTTTTTTGAGACGGAGTCTCGCTCTGTCACCCAGGCTGGAGTGCAGTGGCGCAGTCTCGGCTTAGTGCAAGCTCCGCCTCCCCGGTTCATGTCATTCTCTTGCCTCAGTCTCCCAAGTAACTGGGACTACAGGCAGCTGCCACCACGCCTGGCTAATTTTTTGTATTTTTAGTAGAGACAGGGTTTCACTGTGTTAGCCAGGATGGTCTCGATCTCCTGACCTCGTGATCCACCTGCCTTGGCCTGCCAAAGTGCTGGGATTACAGGCGTGAGCCACCGCACCTGGCTGAGAGACTTTTTCCTCACTAACTTTTTTTTCAAACTCAGTCTTGATTATTTAAAATATAAGAAAAGATCTTATTATAGCGAGCCTGATACATATGTTTGAGAAATATTTACACTCTGCCAGATTTTCACGTATGCCAACAAAATCACTGTGTGATTCTGTTCCTCTTGTACTGTTAGAGAATGCAATCAGTGTCCTTCAGCAAGTTGGTTACTGTTGTTGATGTTTATTTCTCAAACATAAATTTTAAAAGAGAAAATAAATACAAATACCTCAGTCCCATGCAATGGAGG
Organism: Rhinopithecus roxellana; assembly: GCF_007565055.1. Lineage (NCBI taxonomy): Eukaryota > Metazoa > Chordata > Mammalia > Primates > Cercopithecidae > Rhinopithecus > Rhinopithecus roxellana. The sequence goes on from NC_044569.1 coordinate 12,810,668, forward strand.
TAACAGTCCTCCCACTCATCCCATTTATTTTCATTTTGTTGCTTCCGTGTTTGGCAGACTGATTGGAGTCTGACTGATTAGTGTACAACGTATTCCTAGTGACTATCCAGTTAGGACTTTGCTTTCTCTATTTGGGCACCATTCTAATCTAGTCTGATTTTGTTTTGGGAAAATAAGTCAAGCTTGATCTCACATTTCAGTCCATGTTTCATCAGATACGTTTGCTGCTGCATCTGTTAAAAGTTTCAGCCATTGTGTAGTGCAGTTTGGTTTGTTTCCCACGAGAAGCCCTGTTGGTAGAGTTGTCCAGGGCATTGCTGTAAGAGCAGTAGGTGTTACTCAACGGGTCCTGCCATGTTTCTCTCCCCATGTGAAAGTCAGCCCCTAAATATTGCCAATTTAATAATGAGGGCAATTTACAGCTTATAGGACCCAGGTACATCCATGCTGGGCTAGTATTCCAGGGAAACATGCCAATGAATGGGCCACACGGGAGAGAGATTTTGCCTCCAGCTTGGGGCAAATCAGTGAGAGCAATTTAAATGCAGCCATAACACATAAAAAGCTGGCCCCTAGGTTACTTAGAGCTTGTCTAGAGGCCTATGGTGGAATGGGCTCGGTGACTGAGGACAATTTAGATCCCTCCAGGATAGGCCTGGAGTCTGGAATAAGTACAGAAATGGTCAAGTGGACTCCAATAAACTTTGTTTGAGACCATCCAGAGATGCTTGTAAGGGACCAGAGAGGATAAGGAAATTTATGGAACCATGTTTCTAAGATGCTTTTGTTACCTTCTAACTATTGCTCAGTAAGGGTCTATTAAAAACTTGCCTAATATTCTGTCTTGCCTGTGGTTCAATTAATTGTGCAAATCTTGCCCTGTTTTATGCACTCTACTTATTGGGATTCAACGTCTTAGCTTTCCAACTCTTATAGGTTACATCATTAAATCTTTTCCAGCCCCTTTAGAAGTGCTTGACCAGACAGCAAATAGAATTGCCATAATCTAGAAAGTTAGAGTACCTTTTGCTTTTCTTGCATTACAAGAAATAATAATTGTTAACCATAAAAATAAGGACTGTTTTAAACCAATACAAGTATTGTTCATTCACCAAACACGTAAATCACAGAGCTTTTGATTCCATGTAGCTCTGTAAGTTTCCAGTTTCACCTATAACATGCCACCCTCCTCCATGGATCTCTGCTCAACTGAAGAACTTACATCAAACCATCCATCACCTGCTGTAACCAAATGGCCCCATCTAGCAGCAACAGTAATTTCCTGCTTGAAGAATGATGCCTGTAGGACTCTGGAGGATGAAAGGGCTTTAATTAACCTTGTTTGCTAGTGCGATGGCTCTTTGGTGCAACCATAGGAACAGTTACACACAGGGACTCTTAACATGCAGTGTCTCATTTACATAGTTACCATTAAATCTTCTTACGGTGTTGACATTTGTCTCAATAAGCTTTGATTAAAACAGACTCTGTTTACTAAAACTGTTAACTCCATTTTCCTGGTTATCGTTTTTAAAAGGTAATAAACTTTAATAGTCCATCATGAGTGTAGACAAGGCCTAATAAATATTCGAAACAATATAAATATTAAAAACATGAGCGCATATATCAAGAAATATAAACAATAAGAGTCCTGCTATTTCACTGTACTGTAGGCTATGCTTTGGAAGCTGAGTGACTTTGGGAACTTGAGTGCCTGTGTACGTTCGATGGTCGATGCTCTACATGAGATAAAAATCCACTGAAGCGTTCTTTTTGCTTACTCCCAGTTTCTCCCAGTTGTCACGTTGTGTGAAGGCCTAATAGGATTCATTTCCCAAATGTTAGTATTCTGATGTCATGATGCTGAAGCCCTAGGTTTACCTTTTCATGCAAACCTAACTCCTTTAAGTCTTCAGGCTTCCAGTGTGTTTTATGGCCACTTTGTGTTGCTGATGTCATGAAATGAACTTTCCCTCCCTGTGCCCAGGCAGAGGGACTCACAGGTAAACGCTCTGCTCCATCGTCTTGCCTGTTTCAGAGGACGGTGTCTTATCTCTGGATTTTGTACAACACCGTGGTTAATTTTTCACACAGGAGATATACATGACTTACTGGTTTAATGCAGAAAGCAGTCTTCCAAGTATGAAAATATTGCAAGTTTTCTAGTTTTCACCATCCTGTGGCTAAGATTTCAGGGGATATTTCATAGTTTTATATCTAGTTGACTTGCATGAAGTTCACCTCTGTCAGAATTTTCCCTAGCATGATTCCCGAGAGTTTTCTCATGTGCTGTGGAAGAAGTCCTTTAAATTTCCTTACTCTGTGTGTGGCTTGAGTGCCACAGAGCCCTGTGAAATGGTGACTTGGCCGCTCAAAATTGCCACTGACACCTTTACCTGGGTTCAGATGGCAGTGCTGCCCTTTCAACTGCTTCTTCATAAATAAAGCAGCTTTCCCTCATTCCCCATAGCACGCTGGAGTTCAGGCTTTAAGGAAAGACAGTGTAACAGCACACCGGCTACATCAGCTGGCATTCCTAGGAGTTGTAGAGCTCCTCATCAATGTCTTCCTGCCTGACGCCCACTCTGCTCCTGCATGGCAGGTACCAGCTCACACCTACTGTAGGATGGTACCCTTTCTGCTCCTCAGAGTCCAGGCCCCCAGTCAGCTCTAACCTCAGGGAGAAAAGGAAGCTTCCCACTTTAGTCCAAGGCAGTCCTTATTTACTTCCTCAGGAAAAGAGTCTTTCCAGCATGGTAGACTTCAGCCAACTCCTTGGGTGGCTACAGTGGCCTCCAATCTGCACAGGTTTATCTGGTACCCCATGACCCCAATACAGGACTGCCTGCTACCAATGCACTTTACTAGACTTCTTTCTAGAAGTGCACCTATACTTAACATTTCCAAAAATCCCTTAAGGTGTAGTCTTTATCAGGTACACCTTTGTCTTCTCTGAGCCTACTTCCTCACCAGTTAAATGAGGTGTAGGAGACAAGGTTATTTTCATTGTTCCTTCCAGACATAAGTCTGTTTGGCTGTATGGCAGAGACAATCTCACTTTTAAACTTAAGTCTTTGCCTCATTTGGTCTTCATTAAAATCTTTGCATTTTCTAGAATGCATTGATCAATTTGTACATTATGATTTGTATATAATACTGACATATGTTTTTAACACGAGTGAATCATTTGGGTTTTAATTATTTATCTTAATGCATGTTGGTTTTTCTTGTTTACAATTTTAATCCATAAAACATGTTACCACATTGTGTACGAAAGGTACCAAAGAGCTGTACTCATTTTGCAGGGACTTTAATAAAAAGATTTGCTTGGGCACTTGTTACATTCCAGACACTGAAGACCAAATGAGCCAAAGACTTGAGCTTCTGTGTGAGATTGTCTTCACCATGAAGTCAAACAATTTTATATCTGGAGGGGATATTGGAAATAACCTTTTCTCCTGCGTTGTTTCACTGGTGAGGAAATAGGCACAGGGAAGCTAACAGTGTGTCTGAGGACACACAGAGGAAGGCTAGAACCAAGATCTCCTGCTCTCTGTTCCAGAGGTCTCTGCGCTACAGAATTAAAACCTGCAAAGTCAGTTAGACACGGTGGCTCACGCCTGTAATCCCAGCACTTTGGGAGACCGAGGCGGGAGGATCACATGGTCAGGAGTTCAAGACCAGCCTGCCCAACATGGTGAAACCCTGTCTCTATTAAAAATACAAAAATTAGCTGGGCATGGTAGCATGTTCATGTAATCCCAGCTACTTGGGAGGCTGAAGCAGGAGAATTGCTTGAACCGGGACCCGGGAGGCAGAGGTTGCAGTGAGCTAAGATTGTGGCACTGCACTGCAGCCTGGGTTACAGAGCGAGACTCCATCTCGGAAAAAAAATAAAAATATGCATTCTACAGCAGCAGAAGGAAGGATCCAAAGGATAGTGTTTGTCTCCAGTATGGACTTGTGATTTAGTAGTGTCACAGGATCTTTCGGGCGTTCCTTTTCCAGCCGGAAGCCTCTGGGGCGGGTGGCGCCTGTGCCTGATTTTTGCTCAGGCCCCCTGGGCTTGTTCCACCCATTCAACCTGGCAGGCTGCACTTGGCTAGTGCTACCAGCCCAGATCCCACGCCTGTCAAGGGCAAGCCAGGTGTGGAGTGATGAGGGGTGCAGGAGCGAGCAAGTGCGGGGCCCAGCCACTACGCACAGCCAGACACGCTGGCTGCTGTGGCAGGGCAGACAGCTCCAGGCACTGGCACAGGCACCGGCTCTGGGCGGGCCTGCGGCTGGATCGGACGCACCGCAAACAACTTCTGCTGTGGATACCCACATCTGGACAAGGGGAATGCAGCGACACCCAGAAGCTTGGAGGTGCCAGAAACCACAGACCCCCAGAGAGGATGTCACAGCCCTGGCTCAGGGAGGCTCTAGGTCTGGGCTCTTGGAAGGGCTGCAACCCTTCTCTCCTTTTTGTCTCCCCCAACATGGCAGGGGTTGGGGATGGTGTGTCTCAGCCCTGTGTGCTAATAGTCAGTTATGCTTTTCAGCAGTTCCTGAGTTCTTGTTCCATATGCAGGAATAATGAGGTATGCGGACAGCTGGATGGGGAGCAGGGCAAAGAGGTGCTTTATTGAGCGACAGTACAGCTCTCAGGAGACCTGAAGTGGGTAGCTCTTTTTCCTTTTCTTTTTCTTTTTGAGATGGAGTCTCTCTGTCGCCCAGGCTGGAGTGTAGTGACATGATCTCAGCTCACTACAATCTCCACCTCCCAGGTTCAAGCAATTCTCCTGCCTCAGCTTCGCAAGTAGCTGGGATTATAGGTGCATGCCACCATGCCTGGCTAATTTTTTTTTTTTTTGTATTTTTAGTAGAGATGGGGTTTTGCCGTGTTGGCCAGGCTGATCTCGAACCCCTGACCTCAGATGATCCACTCGCCTCTGTGGGTAGCTCTTTTTCGCAGGCAGATTATCCCAATGGGTGTAGCTGTCAGCGGAGAGGAGTCCTGGAGTGGGTAGCCCCTCTCCATAGGCAGGTCATCCTGTCGAGTGTGCAGCCCTCAGAGGAGAGGAGACTGCCATGGGCAGCTCCTGACTGAGTCCAGTTTTTATGGGCTTCAGAAGGGAGGAAGTGCGTGCTGATTGGCCCACCGGCAGCCATGGACAGGCCTGGAAAAAGCACCATAAGTTACCACTCAGGGGGCCATGGACTCCACCCGGAATTGACAGCCTGGCCCCCATGTTTCAGACCATCCCTGGCTTGAGGATGGGACTTCACTGGGTACCCACCCTTTTCTGCTAGGAGCCTGCTGGCCTCCTGCCACCATCTACATGTCATCCAGGGTGCCCAGGCTGTTTGTGCTGAGGGGCATCTGCAGGCCTGTGCCAAGCTGTCCTCAGTGTCCCCCTTGGCCTCCTTCCCATGCTTGTCGGCGCCCAAAGTCTGGAGAGGGCCAAGGCGGCAGGGCACTTGAGTGTCAGCACCACCTCTAGTGCATGTACACCTTCCTGGGTCATGACAGCCCAGGCACAGCCACAACTTTGCTCTGAAATTGGAGTGGGTGCCCGGAGTGAGGAGAGGCCAGTCAGTGGGATCGGGCACTTCTGAGCCTGCAGGGGCAGGGAGGATTCCTGTGTCCCTGAGAGTGCAGGGATGCCTGAATCCACAGCTGCAGCTGGGCGGGAAGGTGAGGCTCCCACCTGCTCCTGGCTCCTGCCGGCTCCATGGAGTGTGAAGCCTTGGCCGTACCACCCCTGCTATAGCTGGCATCATGGCAGCGGCCACTCCAGTCAGGCCACTGCTGCCATCAGTAGGAAGAAAAAGAAAATAGAAGGAGAACTACTTTACAAATAGTTTATGAAGCTGAAAAAATTAAGTTCCTGATTACCTCCTGCATTTGTAATTCTGTATGCTTTTGACTTCAAAATTGATCAGTTTTTCTATTTTTTTTTTTTTTTTACTTATATGTGTTGTTTTTGGGTAGATATATGGAAGAGAGGCCACCAAAGTCTTTACCTACTATTGACTTTCTCCTGTTTTCTTCACTTGCTCTCTTCTTGTGGCTGGAAGGCTTTGAAATCTTGAAGTGCATCTGCAGTGGACACTGTAGTGGGTATCCCCTTTTAATAAACAGGGCACCTTGGTTCTAGGCCTGCAGTGGATTAATTAGGAGAAAAGGGGCTCAGATCCTATTGAAGAGAAATAGGTTTAGTCAGTGGGCAGAATATCATCCCCTTAAGTTTTCTTAAACCTAATTTCTAAAAATGACTGCTAAAGCTCTGGTTTATACTCTCATGATTATACTGTCCCATGAAAAAAGCTACTATGTGAAGAATAAAGCTTAGAAGCAATGCATTTTGAGTGACAAGAGGAAAATAGCTGGAGAGAGATAGCATAGGAACTTCAGAGTGGTGTATGGAGCAAGTTTCAAGGCTCGCCACAGCTCTTTGCCTTCTCATGGAATGATTATAAGCAAGTTCTGTAGTTATCACATCATCTAGCTCAGAGGGGAAAAGTGAGTCAAACCTGGGGACCCTAACCTTCCCTTCTGGAGAGAAACAAGTTGCATCATCTAGTGATTCTTTTTCAATTTTCCTGATCAATTGCCAGTTTGTTTCCTAATTACAGCATTTGCCCCATGAAAGGCAGGTTATAATTTTCAGGATTATAGCTTATCTCCCCTCGGTTAGCATTTCAATTCATGCCTTTCTTTTTGTGGAAGTACTGTTGATCCTTCAGGAAGTTTAGGAAGCAGGCTGCTGTCATCAGCCACAAGATTAGAAATCTTTTCATAGGTGGATAATATCCTAGGAAAGTTTCTACGTGGCGGATAGTCACTTGAGTTTTTGATAATCTTTTTTTTGGTTAACTTCCATTTCAAAGGAGGATGTCTTTTAACTTTGTCTCCATATTCTGAGGCTTATCAACAGCACCTATGACCTCTTTTTGACTACAGAGTTGAGGTCTGATGAAAACACGAGTTCGTAAGAGTTGGAGAACACAAAGTTTAGTTCAGCCCTCTAAAATGTGTATGTGATGTGTGTGGCGTGTTGCGTGCATGATTTCCAACGAAATGTGGAAGTAGGTTCAGGGAAGAATGAAGTATAGTATGCTGTTGAAGGCCCTGTCATAGGGACTTGATGAAATATTTACTAAGAACCAGCATTCATACAACTGCTGACACATGCATGCTGGCTGATGCAGTCTGAACAGGAGGCATACACTGGCGATAATTAGTTTCAGGATTTGGCTAGCAGTCCAGTGTCCAGTTGGCATGTGGAGAGAGGTATCACTTCTTTAGCTTCTATCGCAAAAGGAATATGGTGCTATTAGTTGGACAAACGTTTTTTAAGTTAAAAGGAGATATTAAAATGCACGTGAAATACCTTTTGTGGTTTTACTATTTTTATGATGTTGTTAATTTTTTGCAGCAGAGGAGTAAGGGAAAATCTGGCATTGTTGTTTTTCAGTCCAATGTTGTTTGCTGTTTGGAAATGGCAATTAAATTTCATTGGGAAATGGAGAAAAATGATAATGAAATACAGAGAGGAAAATGCTCCACCAAAAGGTTGCGTAGTGAAATTTAATAGTTTTTTTTTTCCTACTTTTTTTTTGTTGGTGGTGGTGATACGTATGGATCACTGGCCCCCAGACTTTTAAAAATGTGTGCTTGAAACTCAGAATGCAGATACCCTAACAATTGAATATCTGAATGTCTATGGGAATTTCATGAATCAAATGAGACTGGAGGATTGTTAATATAGTAGAAAAGTTCTCCCATTCCACTCCATAAAGAATTGATTTTTGAACTTAAGAATATTAAATTTTGGGAGGCAGCAGGTAAACGATTCATCCCCAGAAGTCCTCAGTTTTCTTATCTGTGAAGTGGAGCTCACAAGGTTGTCGTGAGTGCTAGAGAGAGTGCATGTTATGTCTGCAGGTAGGTGCCAGGGACCTTCTTTGGGTCTGCAGTGGCTGGCAAATTTGAAACGTTCTCTAAAGTTATGGAATTTCCACCCCATAAAACATACATTCCCTTCTAGGCCTTTGTCTTTAGGAATATAAATATAAAATACCATACAGATTGGCGGGCTTTTGACATGAAAATAGGGTCAGAACCTTCACACTATTTAGAGATTTACTTTTATCACCTAATAATATATAAGACACCAAAAAAATTTCTTAAATCTGAGAATGTAAATTTCTATGTAAATGTTACTCTCAATTTCTCCTTTTTGTTTGTTTATTTGTTGTTTAACCTGGAAAGAATAGTATCTGTGTTTTCCCATCAGCTACTCATTAATTTAGCAGTTCCGGAAGTGCTGAACAATTTTATTAAATAAGAATAGGAAGCAACAATTGTGCTTAAGATTTTTTTTTTTTAAAAACCCACCTACCTAGAAACTGGTAAGATTGAGAAGCTGAGCTGGAAAATGTAGGAAGTTTGCTTTTTCTCACACTGCCCTGTTTGAACCTGCTGAGATTAGACAGAAGATGCAGTAAGGTTCTGTTGCTGTTGTGTCAGAAATCAGTAGGTGTTTAACAAGCCTGAATATGTTCTGAAAGTAATTACACACACACCGCTTGTGGCTTTCAGTGCTTGTCTCTAATCCTGAATGGACTCACATTTTATAGTGAGCAAGTAGGTATAGTGTTCCTTGGCTTCAGTAATGAACTCGCTCAAATATTGAGAGAAAGTCTATTAAAGAAAGGATCTGAGGAAGTCAACCCTCTTTTTCTTCATCTCTAGTCCCTCTGGAAGTTGGCAGAGGTCATTCTTTCTAGTTCTGCCGTGTCTTCTGATTTCTTACTCAGTAACTCTGAGTGCTGTATTTGAAGAGACTTCATATTGAATTTGGTGCCTTTAAAATTACAAGTTATTCTGTATTTGCCCTTCCATAGCAAGCATAGGATAGGATTCTTTTTTGCCCCCTATCGTGTTTGGAGTTCTATGTTAGTCTGGGTTTTTAAAAAATAACTAGGGACTCAATAGTAGCGGCTAGGAGAAAGGAAAGAGATGGAAAGTGACCCAGCTCACTCATTTTCATGTTGGGACAGATCCTCTACTGTCATAGACAACTTTCTCTTTTGCCCTGAAGAAATTGGGAGTAGCTGTTTGAGGCATGTTTCCTGGGTTCTTCTTTCTTTTTTAGGGGCCAGGTTTTGAAACAGGGCTGATGTGTAGAAAGCCTGACCACAGATCTTTGACTGGCTGTAAATACCTTCTTAGGAGTAAAGATTCCTCAATGGTGGTTCAGATTGTGCAAAATGGTAAGCAGGTCTCCAGTCACCTTGTGGCAGGTCGATATTATTAGAAAATGTTAGTTGACTATCCCTGTAGAGGTATTTAAGGCAACATAAAATCAAGTAGCATGCACATATTTTAATAATTTAATTGTTTAAATTTCCAGAATAATTCCAGAATAATTCTAACTATATGCCAGATATTTATGTAACATTGCTTAGCACTTTCATTGTTGGGGCAGATGAAGAGATGTGAGGGCAAGTGTTGAGTATGTTTGAAACACCATGGGCAGCCAAGACAGGAAATGAGCTGGAGTGGAAGCCCTGGGACCCATCCGGAAGGATCGATTTAGTGTGCTCACAAGGTTGGATATTGTTCTATTGGTGTATTGGTTTTCTCTTGTGGCAAAACAACATCGCATAAACATAGTGGCCAAAAACAACACCCGATACACATAGTGGCTTAAAACCGCACATGTGTATCCTCTCACGTTTTGCATAGGCCAGGAGTCCAGCGTGTGTCAGCTGGTCCTGTGTTCAGGGTGCCAGAAAGCAGAAATCAGGTTGTTCACTGACTGCATCCTCATGGAGACATTGGATTAGGAACAAATCAGCTTCATACTCCTTAGGGTTGTTGGCATAATTCATTTCCCTGTGGTTGTACAACTGAAGTCCTCGCTCTCTTGCTGCCTGTTGTCCAGGAACTGCTCTCAGCTAGAGTCCACTCGAATCCTTGCCATGAGGCTCCTGTAGCACAGCCACATAGAACCTCCCTCACCATGATTTGTCTTCTCAGGAATCTCTGACCTCACCATTGGCAACCAGCCAGAGAAAACGCTCTACTTTGAAAGGGCTCACATGATTAGATCAAACCCAAATGGATAATGTCCCGGTCTTAAGGTCAACTCTACCCTCCAACATCACCTAATCACAGGAGTAGGATCTGCTTTATTCACAGTTTCAGGGATGGTGCACGCATATGCACCAGGGAGGCAGGAAAGCTTGAGCCATCTTAGAATTCTGCTTGTCACAATAGGGGATGGGTGCTTCTGAGGAACTTTATGTAGGGGAGTTATTTGGCTCATTCATGTTTTTAAAACGTTCTTCTATTGGCTAAATAGCAATTGGAGGCTAAGGGAATAGAACAGGGACACTAGTCAGCTCTGTCGTAAAGAACCAGGCAGTAGATGCTGAGAACCAGAACCAAGGCGAGGCAGTTGGCAATGGGGTAGACAGAAGAGAGTAGATTTGAAAGAACTATCCTGAGAAGGGGCAGGCCTGATCAATTGGATATAGGAGGGGGATACACGTAGTGGTAAGATCCAGTAACTGATAATGATTTCGAGATTTGTGGACTAAGTGATTGCATAGAGAGTTGTACTACCAATGGATGTAGAATACAAGAGAAAAAGTTTATGGGGGAAGACAGTGAATTTAACTTAGACCTATTGAATTTAAAGTGCCTGCCATATGAAAATAGCAATCTACGATTGCAACTGGATATATTGTTTGGCATTTGCAAGAGAGGTCAAGTTGGTAGACGTTGTGGGAGCCATTATCTTTTTTTTTTTTTTCTTTTTTTTTTTGAGACAGAGTCTCGCTCTGTCGCCGAGGCTGGAGTGCAATGGCGTGATCTCCACTCACTGCAAGCTCCGCCTCCTGGGTTCACGCCATTCTCCTGCCTCAGCCCCTGTAGCTGGGATTACAGGGGAGCCATTATCTTTTATACAGGGGAGCCATTATCTTTTATACAAATTCAAACCTGGTGGTGAATGAGGTTGTTCAGGTAGTGAGTAAATGAGTAAAAAGAAAAGAGCCTTAATAACTGGGCTCTGGGAGATACTAACCTTTGAAGTAGGGAGTGGGGAGAGCTTTCTCAAATCCCGCAACCTCGGGTTCTTCCCCACACAGAACCTGTTTTCCATTTTTACCGTGTTCCAGCTTATGAACTGGGAGTACCAGATCCCTTGGGGGACATTGCAGTAGTGTCCATCAGACAGTTCAAAAAGAGAGAGTGCATAGAAAAGCATCCTGATACAATTGTCTAAGTGCCACGCAAGGACTAGAAAACAGGAAGTGGAAGGGTGCGTAAGGTACCATCGTGAGGAAATCATTGAGTGTTGTCATGCTCTTTGATTGATTCCTGTGCCTTCTTTCAGTTCATTGCCAGTTCCCCTTTTATTTCTTTAATTCGGTTTTTGCTGTCTTTCATACATTAGAATTTCAGCTATACAAAGTGGTAAGAACCATAACATTACGTTGCTTATGAGGAATGACTGATGCCTGATTCTTCTTTGGACACCTTAAATATTAGAAGTAACTTTACATCAGCATACCGCATAATTGTGATTTTTAGGGTACCATTATTAAAAAGTGTGAAGAGTGGTGTGATTCAGAAAGTTCTCTTAAATGTTTATCTGAAATTAGAAAAAAAAAAAAAAATAAACCCTTTAAGTGTAGCCTCCAGCATTTTTCCAGTTTGGGACTGTAATAATACCCTGCTCTTACCTTCTGGCCCTGGCAGGAGGCATCTGTTGCTGAACTGTTGGTCTCACTCCCTCTCTGCACAGCAGAGAGGCAAAGGATTCTTTTTTTCTCCTCCATTTTGTGGCTTGTATCGACCAGCCAGTGCACCTTAAGCTTTTTGTTTATTTGTTCTCTCAGGGGTCACAGACTTCCAGTTGTGGGAGTTTTTGTTGGAACAAATAGCATTTCCATCAATAAAGTTAGCTTCCTAGAACTTGCTGTCATGATTTCCCTTGTCAGATGACTATTGTGGATATTTTCTTTCCAGATAAATGGAATTTAGAATCTTCCTGTTGCTTCTCTTGCAAGACTGACCAATTTTGTTAGCACTGCCTAGTGACTGTTTCCTATAATCTAGGTCGAGGATGAGTCTACCGTAGGCAAACCAAAATGACCAGGTTAGATATTAATTCACGAAATGCTTTGATTGGTGCAAGTTTCTTCTTGTCAATAAACAAGATACCTTTGTTGTGTAAGAGTGTGTCTGTTCAGCGTGACAGACAGCTGTGTTTAACTTGTATGTACATTTGGAATCCTTTTCTAATAAGCACATGAGAAAATTCTAAGTCCAATTCGCACTTAGGAATGCACCTCATTTTCCCTGCTGGTGCTTATAGACATGAGTGATGGTGTGCAGATGCACAGGCAGTGTAAGGAATTGGTTCTTGTTATGGTGTTTGGAAAACTGGAAGGAATACAGAGACTTGTTATTTTTTATGGAATGCCATGGTGACAGCAAATAAAGTCACTAAAAAGGCACCACATTCTTTAGGGAAATGCCATTAGACTGAGCTTGTAAAACACATGAATGGTTGTAAATGATTACCCCAAGCAAAATGCTTGGTTAATGTCTCCAGTTATTCCTTTAGAAAAAACACTGCCCAGACATCACGACTTACAGAGCTTTCTTTAATAGTATGATGATTGCGAATTCCTCGTGATAGGGGAAAAACAATAAAACACCACCACTAAAATTGGAAATGTAGTATTTCAAAACTGAATTTTACTTTAACTTCGGATTTCCGTTATTTAAACCCCATGTTCTAGCAAGGACTTAGGCTGTTTTACGTAAATGTACCCAACATAATGAAGAGAAAATAAATACGTAGAAAGCAGACCAAGAGAAAATGAGAGTAAGAAGCCAGGCTTGAGGTTAGTCCACAAAAGGCATGTTCTGAGATCTCTAACAGGCACAGAGGAGAAAGCCTCGAGCCAGTGTCCATGCCACAAAAACTACTTGGTAGGTGAAAAGGAGCGAGTTTATTCCAGAGCCAGTTTAAGAGAAACTCTGCTGCAGCTCTCTGAAAGCTTATTCAAGGAGTGGACTGTGAACAGCCGTCAGAAACATCTCAGTGATCGTTCTTCCTCTCAAGCAAACCTTTAATAAGCATTAAGTAATGATTCATCAGTTTGAGATTATGCTCCTCGTTATGTATGTGAGATGCAACTTGTTATGTTTAGTACACATACCACATCCACACACACATATGTGCAAATATGTACATATACATATCTATGTGTTTATATGTCACATTTTTTAGACACAGGAATTTTGGTATGGATAAAACTAGAGAATGTGGAATGGACATGGGGCCAAAATGGGCTTTCTAGTTCCTTCCCTAACAAGTTTAGATGGTGGGACTGTCACAGAAGATGGGTTGGGCCTGCAGTGTGCTGTTTCCCAGCCATCTCCCTGAGGACCATTACTGAGAGAACCCAAGTGAGAGGCCACTCATATGTAGCAGCCATGAACCTGCTGAGCCAGTCAGCAGAGAAAAGCAGCCAGTGATTATCCTCAGCAAACTAATGAGGAACAGAAAACCAAATGCTGCACAATCTCATTTATAAGTGGGAACTAAACATTGGGTATATACGTGCACACAAAAATAGGGACATAGACACTGGGAACTCCAAAATGAGGGAGAGAGGGTCAGGGAAAGGACTGAAAATGACCTATTGGGTACTATGCTCACTACCTGGGCAACAAGATCAACTGTACCCCAAACCTCAGCATCATGCAGTATCCCAATATAACATCTGCACATGTACCCCAACTCTAAAATAAAAGTTTAAAAATAAGAAATTTAGAATCATCTTCTAGAGATAATTTTGTATAGTCTGCAGTCTTTCCTTCCTTATGAGTCTATGATAATAGGTAGTTTATTTTAGAAAAAAAGTATACATTTTGATTGCATTCATTTGGTGTGTGTGTCATGTATAATCAAATGCATATGTATGTCTGTTACACACTGATACTATTAGCAGAAGAGAAATCAGAATATCCCCAGGAATACATAATTTCTGAATTTATTTCCGTAAGAGGATTGCAGCTTAAAATTTACATTCTCATTCAATAGATACAGATTAAGAACTTCCTTTATATAACCAGAAATTTTAATTTTAATTAATGAGAGATTTAAAAATACATTTATTTTATCTTTTTATCTTCAAAAAGATCTAAAACAACTACCAAGGTTATAGTTAAGTTATGGATGTGCCCAACACTAAGTTAGAAAACTTAAACAAGAAGCAAAAGTCAAAAATTAATAATTCATAATAAATCTGATAAGGCCTTCAAAAAAAAAAAAGAGAGAGACCAGTAGACATTAGGCTGTCAATACACAAATTAATTGGCTTCCTACTAGAAGGCAATGAATGGGATCAAGATAGTTACAATATCTAGGCAATATTTCAGAGCTATATATTTGTTTGCTTATTTTCGAAATGGGGTCTTACTTTGTTGCCCAGGCTGTACTCCAATTCCTGGGACCAGGCAATCCTCTTTCCTCAGCCACTTGAGTCGTTGGGACTAAAGACATGCTCTACCACGCCTGGACTCAGAGCTGTATTTTAAAATATCAGCGCTAGAGATGATGGGCATCTTCTCATGAGAGGTGAGGATTTGACTAGAACATATTGACAAAGAGAGTATCACCCTCCTTCTGCAAGGACATGGTTCACAGAAGTGCCTGAGGTTAAAATATACCTCAAAAATTTGGATCTAGGCCATTTTAGAGACAAAGGGATACTCAGGATCCCAGAACTGTACTTTATAGAGCATGACTTCAATAATTTTAACCCATAAAAACTTTAAAGCACTCATAGGACATCTAAGCTTGAGCAATGTAATTTTTTCTGTAGTCTTCAAGATAACCTCAAAGCAAAATATGTGCCCACATGTGTCCATTAGTTCATTTCATTTATAGGATTATTAACTGTTAGTCCATTTTAGTCCATTAAATATGCTGACTGCTACAAAAATGTCACTGTCAGTTTTAGAACAGTTTTTAGGTACAAGACCAATTACAGATTTAATAGTTGATACTCCAAACTGTTATTCACATGTTTGTTTCTATAGTTAGATAGGGGGAGAGAATATTTTTCCTAGTTATCCAGGAGTTTAAAGTTTTGAGGAGAGAATCTGAGACACATCCCCCTACCATGCCCGGAACTGCCATCTACATTCATCAGATGACCACACCCACTAATCAGGTGGTGTCCAGATCCAGGTGTGTTGATAACTGGGCAATTCGTGTGGCCTAATACAGTGTAGCCAAGACCTCTCCTTAGAAACCATGATCCATCATGTATTTTTCTATTTTGTGAAGGATAAAATGTGTATCAAATCAAAGTAATAGAGTCAAACCACAGTTTCAGACCACTTACTCCTTGGGGGAAACTTGAGAAGTTTATCAGGAAGTTAACCTTTATATGACATTTGAGGTGGAACATTAAAAAACTAACAGGTTTTTCATTTGTGGGAATAAAGTATTCTCTTTTTACAAAAATGGGGGTAAAAATTCAACACTGTAGTTCTAGCCAGAGAAGATTATACCCGCATGGCAGAGAAATATAAACAAATTGGTCATGAACACATTTCAAAGATTAGAGCAGTTGTTGAAGAGTTTTAAAGCAGGAAATGAACCCCAGATGCATTTATTTAGCTTGATTTTCTTTGATATTTTCAAAAAAATGTTTCTGCTCAATGCCTGACACTGTAAGAATACAGTGGTGAGTGGAAATGGCTTATGGGCAGGCTACGGCAACCACGACTCAAATTCTAATACAAAAATAAAAGTGCCCCCTGACAGTGGCAACTCAGGAGCTATAAAAACATCTTCCCTGAGATTTAACCTAGTCCTGCAGTTCAGGGGTGGAATCCTGAGGAAGGGGTGCTTGAGTGGTAGAGAGAAGGATGAGTGGGTAGAAGGCTTCAGGGCGTGGAGGTGTGTGTGCAGTCTCCTGTTTGTAGGAGAGAGCCTGGGAGGGGAAGAGGTGAGATAGCAGGGAAGCCACAGAGGCAGGCAAGCCTGGGAGGCCCCTGCAGGGACTTCCCACAGTTAGGCTTTTGCTGTCTGTGTCCCAGAAGCATCTCTCGCTACTGAATCTGATAGCTAAACCATGATCTTGTCATATAGCTTTCTTCTCCCTGAGATCCGTGGTTTGTTTGTTTGTTTGTTTTTCCTTTTTCAATGGTAAAAACAGAAGTTAAAATAAATGATACAGTCTCAGGGATAACCTCCCTAAATTTTCACTTCACCGCCCACTGTGCCATCTGAGACGACTTGTTCCACCAGATGAAAGCAAGGAGAGTTGGTTTATAGGATCAGCAAGACTTCCAAAAAAGCCTCTCAGTGCTCAGCCTTACTCAAGTTCAGCCCCGAGGGCAGATAAGCTCCAGGAAAGACAATTGCCTTATCACAGGCAGAGAAAAAGCAGTGCAGTCTAAAAGCCTATGTAATCTTTTACTTTTGCTTGAAGCCATTTTGAGAGTTCAGTTTGCCTTCTGGTTTCAGTTTTTATGCAATTGTTATTTACTACCATTTGCAAATGCTACTCATATGTTTTACAGATTGTAACCACAAAACTTAAAGAAATAGTCATCTGAGATTGGGGAAGGAGCAGTGACTACCATTCCTTGGAGGCTGCTGAGCCATGGGATCGCTGCAGTGAGCGTGCCTCCCTGCTGCTCCAGCTTCTCACTCTGCTGAGCCCAGAAGACAGGGCCTGCCTGGTCTGGTTCTCCAATTAGACCAGGCCTCCCATCTTCTTAGCAGGGTTCAGCAGCTTCCTCCCTACCCCTGTTACAGGAGTGGGAACGACTGGGCAAAGAGGATTAGCACTGGCTTTCCGGGATTGTGGGTTCACGCAGTATTAAGCCAGGATGCCCTGACAGAGGAGTGTTAGAAAACAATACTGACCTTTGACGTGTAGACCCAACTATACCCCTCAGTGGCTCAAACAGGGTATTACATGTATCAGAAACGAAAAACAAAAAGTATACAGAATCAAAATATTTAATGATTGAAAAGGTTTTTTCTTCCCCTATCTACTGGACTTGAAATACTCATCTAAAATATGATATGTTCAAGTGCAGACAAGACTGAACTAAGCATCATTTACAGTGTGAGCATGTCCTGTTTTTTTAACCACTTATTTACATTTCATTACAGGTCTTACATAGATTACAATATCATTTTAATTTAAACATTTATATTTAACTGGTAAAATGATACATTGTTACATTTTTAAATACACTGGTAGTTTATATAATAACCTTGACATTCTTTCTCTTTCTATTTATTCTCAGCTTTGCCCTACTGATATAGGCTTAGATAGTTGATGGACAGAAAAGGACACAGATTCACTTAGTACACACTTTTTTAAAGCAATGACAATATTATTCTTATGTTGTTTTGATTATCAATGCCTTATAGAATTGAAAAGTGACAGTGCTACAAATTCATAGTCATTAAATTCGTATTATTGAAAGTGGTGTTTTTATTGTCAATATTTGAATTGCATATAGCTCTTCATTTGACCAAATGGATTATAAATCACAATTCAAGTTTTGTTTGTTTGGGTTTTTTTTTTTTTTTTTTTTTTGAGAATTCTTACAAAAGACATTAAGTACTTCCTCTCACAGGAAAATTCTCAAAGTTTCACGTCATTCAGAATTAGCTAATATAATTATGTGATTCAAGTTTAAGTATGTGTCAGTTTCAAACGTTCCTCCTTCTTAGACTTCTTTTTCTGCATTCATTTTGCATGCATTGGCTTAGTGACCTGAATCCTTAGCAGATTAACAGCAGGAAATGTTGTCTGACACTTTGCTGCCAACATCTCATATGTGTGATGTGAAACTCTTTGCAAAAAATCAAGCCCGACGTTTTTGCTAGCCAAGAAGCGTGCTTTATCATCTACCACAGTGCACATCTCTGAGTGCAAAAGCCTGGTTTCAAATAGAGACTGAAATTACAACAACAAATGAAGGCAGGAACCAATTGTAGCTGATTAAAAAATAAAAGTGCCTTTAAAGAAAGGTAGATGGGCTTAATATGTAGGAAGGTACTTTTGTCATGTATGTGTTTGAAGTGTTTGTGCACTGAATCTAAGTCAAAACATAGGTCAACTCTACTGCATGTGAACAGCTCAATCTAGTTTGGGCATTGCTGTATGCCATATATATGATACTATTTCACTATCCTATGTTTTGGCTTACAATGTATAATACCAAAATGTGCCAGTATACACAATATGTATTTAAAACTGTTCTGTGAGTGTGTGTTTATGAAGAAAAATTGAATGTAGACTGAGTTTACTAATATCAATACTATTTTTGAATAATTTCCCAGTTTCACCTATATAAAGAGAAGGGATTTGTTTTTCATAAGAGTAATGGTATGAATTGTTTTCTATGATTTCATTGTAGAATAAATAGGATTTTAATAGTACATCAGTCTCTATTCCAAATTCAGCATTGGAAACCTTAAATTTATCAGGCTCCTTATCAAAAAGGTCTAATAATAATCACCCACGTTTATTGCTCACACTTCCCATAAGGTAGGCAATGTACGTTCCAGTGTTTTATCTTAATGCAACAATCCTATGCATAAGTACCCTTATTATTTCCATTTTATAATGAAAACAATGAAGCTCAGAGAGGTTTAAATAACTTGTCTAACATCACAGAGCTGATTAGTTGTAGAACTAGAGTCCAGCCTCGGGACTGTCTAATAATACTGTACTTGAATAATGGGAAGACAAACTTTCAGTGGGTAGGAATATCTATCTTAAAGGTGTTTAAATAATGCCAGATGAATTCTCATCTGTAGATAATTTAGACCTGGAAATTAAACACATATGTTCACTGTTTTATTTATAAACTTACCAAGACCAGGAAATAGTTTCATATTCCTATGTTTAACAGAAGGCTCCAGATCATTATTGCTAACTTGATTAAATGAGAATGTGACAGAACAATTGTTGATTGACTGACGAATGTTTGAAAGAAGTTACCCTCATGGTTTTCTGAAGAGCTGATTGCTCATGAATTTAAAGAAAGAACTGACAATATATGTGCCATCTAGAGAGAAGAAATGTGATCTCTGCCTCTCACATCAGCCGTCTGTGAATATGCTGCCTGGATCACATTTGGGGTTAGTACATAGGCTGAAAGATCCCATTAAGTCCTGCCTCTTGAGAATGGATGTGGATAATGGACTTTCCATGCTTATTAAACATGGCATTGCACGTACACTTGAGACAAAAAGCCCAAAAAGACAGGAGATGCACAGAGGATAGCTGGTGCTTTATCTTTCTTCTTAGGGCTTCCCAGCTCCAGCCCTTTCTCAGGCTTTATGGGCTCTGTTGTCCCAGACCAGACACCACCATCTTTTGTTCCTGGGTTTGACTATGGCCCTTTGGCATTTTCCAAGTATGGATTTAAAACAAAAACAAAAACAAAAACAAAAACCACTCTCCACTTAAATTTCAAGGCAATGTTATAGAGTATTTTTCTATCAAGAATGCATTAGGAAAAAAGGAAGCCCAGGAAAGGTGACTTACGCAGAGTCCAGGTGTCTGATTTGGGCTGTGGCCCAGAGAGTTTGGTGAGCCCTTCAGAGGCTCCATCTTTGAGGTAAATGGTAGTGCAATCATTTAGAAATAAAGACAAGTCCGAGTGACCTTTAAATGTAAGGAAAATGAAAAGGCATTCAGGGAGGAAAAAACGCAATTAGGGCAGGAAGCATGGGGGGAAAAAGATGACGTTTTGTTAGATTCGTCCAAAATAATGTGAGAAAAAATTATTTCTTCAAATTCCTGTCAGTAGCACTTCTTAGACACATAGATCGAATGCCTGCTGTGTTCAGGACACCGTACCCGGGCAGTAAAAAGGGCAAGCAGTTTTCCGTCCTCAGGGAGCAGAAATAGAACTTCACAAAATACTACACTCATGAAGGAATATAACTTCCAAAAGAAAATCAGGGGTCTGTGTGAGGAAGAGGTGATGGAGAGAATGAAGTACTTGGGTTGTAGACAGCCCCTCAAATAAGGATACAGAAGCATCAGTTTTGCTGGAAATTTTCAATATCATAGCCCTCCATAATTTCTTGTAGTAACACAAGTGGATTTGAGCCTAAGCCAGCATAGGCAGGAGGCTTTTTTATTTTCATTTTTCAATGTTATTGTCTAAAGAAACGCATGTGTGCATCCTGAAGAGCATTGCCGACACACACACCTTCTGATGCAGGAGCCCCATTCCTTCCTGAGCAGCAGGGACTGCTGCTTAGCTCCAGTTCTCAAGCAAAACAACTTGTTCTTCTCCTTCTCTTCGTGATTATATAGCTTCAGATAGATAACTGTACCCTGTCTTCTAAGGCTAAAAGACAGTTTTTGACTTGACAGATTTCTCTAATTTCAGCTGTGCCAGAAGAGGACTTCACTCAGGCTGATTCATAGCTTTGTAAGAGTGAAGGAAAAAACCTATTATGTTGTAGTCCGGTGCTGAAACTTGACGCAATTTGTGTCTTCCTGCTTTTTGCACTCATTGTCTTGGGCGCAGATTAAGAGATGATTTATAAGGATTCAGGAATGGAAGCAATGCCCATTTTGGAGAAAGCTGTGCCAAGGAGAGTTGTCCTCCCTGGGTTCAGTGGCAGGTGTTTGTACCTGTCAGTCACCCCAGTTACCTGCTAGGGAAGATGTGAATGCTCCTGGCTCTAAAGAGGAGATCAAGACATTTATTAATGTACTAAGGGTCATTCTTTAGTAATGTAACAGGATCTTGAGTAAAAGTATATTTTAACTATACAAAGGGAAAGTGTCTCCCTGTTTCTTAAAAAAAACACAAATTTCTAAACATTTCTATTTTTCTTATGTTGTATTCATAGTTTTAAATGAAAGTTAGTGTTTTTGTGTTTCTTTCCACAGTTTAGTGGTTTATTATTTCTGATTTATGTCATTTTATTTTAGCATTTGACTGGTTTATCATTTCCTGAGAACTTTTATTTTTCAGGAAAATGTGTTGGAATGAATGTCTTCAGATTTTTAAGCCTGGGTCAACATAGAAAGACCCCATCTCTGCAAAAGAATTTTTATAAGATTTGCCGGAAATGATGTTACATGCCTGTATGCTTACTGGGGTGGGAGGATTACTTGAGCCCAGGAGGTCAAGGCTGCAATAAGCTATGATTGCACCCCCGTACTCTAGGGTGACAGAGTGAGACCCTGCCACTAAAAAAAAAAAAAAAAATGGATTTTAGGCACATGTGTCTGTGTAAACCAATTTTACTATAATGCAACTATGAATTTAATTTAGCCTAGACTAAATCTGAAAAAGCTACATACTTCCCCCCAAAAATGTAAAATGTCTTTAGAGTCCTCATATTTAAAAATTTATAAGTTGCAAACACATTTTAATATAAAGTGACTGTTCAGCCATATCAGCATACCAACATGCATTACCTGGGAATCTTTAAAAAAGATTGGAGCCCAAGGTGGATGGATCACTTGAGGTCAGGGAGTTTGAGTGACCACGTCTCAACTAAAAGTGCCAAAACCATGTCTCTACTAAAAATACAAAAATTAGCTAGACCTGGTGGCGGGCAGCTGTAATCCCAGCTACTCGGGAGGCGGAAGCAGGCGAATCACTTGAACCCAGAAGGCAGAGGTTGCAGTGAGCTGAGATCATGTCACCGCACTCCAGCCTGGGCAACAGAGTGAGACTCCATCAAAGCAAAACAAAAAGCGGGTGCCTTGGTCCAACTTCAGAAATTCCAATGTAATTGACCTGAGGTAGGGGCCTGGACACTGACATGTTTTAAGTGCCCCCAGGATCCACTGTTGAAAACCACTAGTTGAAAACATTGCTTCTGTGTCATTGCTTATGGCTTGCTAGTAAGAAAAATACTTTTGTAAAGTTTCATCAAGTTATTGTTTTAATCTCTTAATGGAATTTGACAAAAAAAAGAGACCCCGTAAAATATGACATGCAGGAGGCCCAATGCCATTGCAAATGTCTTTACGGTCAGGGATATGACGTGAGTGCCCAGAGACACAGCTGGGATGTAAGGCAGGATTTAGAGAGTGCAGCCATAAAGCGCTACAAAGTCCAAAGGAGAGAGAAATCACATTTGTCTGGGAAGACAGGAAATGCTTCAGAAAGTTGGTACTGGAGAAACCTCTTGAAGGACGAGAGGACCTAACAGGCAAAGCAGAACATGTGGGACATTGAGAGCGTCATTATGGGTAATGCCTGAGATGGATTGAAACACATCAGAACTGTTTAACTCAATGAGTTCATCATGATAGTATGAAGCCAAAAGATCTAATTGGTGACGTTAGGTGATGCTAGGGAGCCAACTCATTATCTTGAAAATGGATCAAGGGAGAGAAACAAGCATTTATCTTCATTTTCTTACTTAAACTGTGTCACTGGGTAAACAAATAGTTTTGACAAAAAGAAATACCTCTTTATAAACATGCTCCAGTTAATAAATGGAGAAGAAATGATTCAGATTAGAATATCACCATTTTGCAGTCTGGAATGAATGATATAGGACAATGATCATCAGTGGCTGCTAATATCACACATTTAAAAAAACATCAAGCAGTCATGTAATGCCTCCTTATGAAGTATCATTTATGAAAAAGAAACCAGAACCTGACGAAGCTTCTAGATGTAACTCCCAGTTTAGGGGCCATTCAGGAGACTGGGAGAGCTGGTAAATTACACCATAAAGATGCAAACAGCAGAATCTACGCTGAAAGAACTCCACAAGCAAATGACCGAGTTTCTTAGGCAAGTTAATTTCAAGGGGAAAACCAAGATAAGTGGGGAATTATCAGGTTAAGTTTTGAATTTTCTAAAATGTTGATTCAATTAAAATTTTAAGTTTGTATTTACTCATGATGAAAGTACCATCATTTGGAGCTTAACCTTTTTTTTTTTTTTTTTTTAGCTAAGTTTCTTAAGTAATTATGTTATTAACAATTTAAACTAAGAATGTACTTTTTGTCAGTCTTTCTCTTTTTAATTAGTAGATGTATTTTTCTGGAGCAGTTTTAGGTTTATAGAAAAACTTGAGCAGAAAGCACAGAGTTCCTATATACCCCCTCACACTCTTCCCCTCACCCCCCAGTTTCCCTATTTTTATTTTTTGCTATTTCTTACAGGAAGGATCCCCTATTTTTAACATTTTGCATTAGTGTGGCACATTTGTTAACAACTGATAAGCCAATATTGACACAGTATTGTTGACTGAAGTCCATAGTTTACATTACAGTTTATTCTTTGTGCTGTTCATCCTGTGGGTTTTGACAAATATACAATGTCATGCTTTCACCATTTCACGATCATACAGATAATGGACCGTTTCATTGTCCCCCACATCCCCTGTTAGCCACCTATTCCTCGCTCCCCACCCCCAAACCCTTGGCAACCATTGGTCTTTTTGCCTTAAGTTTTGCCTTTTTCCCTTAGTTTTGCCTTTTCCAGGATGATATGTACAGTAGTCCCCCCCACCCATTATCTGCAGTCTCACTTCCCCATACCGTTCTCCACAGTTTCACTTACCCACAGTCACTGTCTGAAAGCAGGTGAGTTCAGTACAGTAAGATATTTTGAGGGAGAGATAGGGACCATACTCGCATAACTTTTATTACAGTTTATTTTGTAATTATTCTATCTTACTATCAGTTATTGTTAATCTTTTACTGTGCCTATTTTATAAATTAAACTTTATCAAAAGCATATATGTATAGGAAGAAACAGAATACGTAGCATTCACTACTACCTGCGGTTTTAGGCATCCACTCGGGGCCTTGGAACATAAAATCCCATAGATAACGGGAGACTACTGTAGCTGGAATCATACAGTATGCATTCATTTCAGATGAACTTCTTTCACCTAGCAGTATACATTTAAGGTTCTTTAATATCTTGATAGCTCATTGTTTTATCAGTGAACGTTATTCCATTATCTGAATGCACCACAGTTTGTGTCTTCATTCACATAAAGAAGGACTTCTTGGTTGCTTCCAAGGTTTGGCAATTATGAATAAAGCTGTTATAAACATTTGTGTGCAAGTTTTTGAGTGGACATGAGTTTTCAACTCATTTGGGTAGATACCAAGGAGCATGATTGTTGAATATTGCAAGAATAGGTTTAGTTTTGTAAGAAACTGCCAAACTGTCTTCCAGAGCAGCTCTACCATTTCGCAGTCTTGTCAACAATGAGTAAGAGTTCCTGTTGCTCCACATCCTCACCAGCACTTGGTATTTTTATTGTTCTGGATTTTAGCCGTTCTGACATACGTGTGGCGCTATCTCACTGCCGTCTTAATTTGCAGTTCTCTAAGGACATTTGATGTGGAACATCTTTTCGTATGCTTATTTGCTCTCTGTATATCTTTGGTAAGGTGTCAGTTCAGATATTTTGCCCATTTTTAAATTGGGTTGTTTTCGTATTGTGTTTGAAGAGTTCTTTTTATGTCTTGGGTACCAGTTCTTTATCAGATATGTGTTTTGCAAATATTTTCAGCCAGTCTCTGGCTTACCTTTTCATTCTCTTTAAGTTCTCTTTTGACAAACATCTCCTAACACCCAACGATTTCAAGAATCAATTTGGAAAAGTTTTTAATTAAAGAAAAAATGTAAAAAGTTATGAAACTTGTTGCTTGGAGATATGCCATTTTTAGGATATTTCCTTTAAAGCTTTCCTGATTGTCGGACTGCGGTATGTCCGTTTACGTTATCAGAAACAGAAATGCAGTTTGTCAGGGGAAGTTTTAAGAAGAGGGCAAGCTACCATTGGTTTGTTACTCTAGGAAAGTAAAATCACGTTTTGGGGATGACATCATACTGAATACTATACACAAACTGAATGCTTTTGAGTCAGAGATGATTTAACCACTCACAAAGAACTGTAAGACTAAAATCTCAGTCTTTTCTGATTAGTTAAATTATCCATTAGTTTAGAATACCTCTATTTTTTTTTTAATTACTCAGTTCTTGACTCATAGTGTAGCATGTAACCACACCCAATGATAGTAAGATACCTAGATTTGATTACTTAATGAACAACATGTCTTTGAAACCATAATAAACATAATTTTTCCAAAATTTCCAGTCTGATTGATTGTTGAGATTTAGTCATATGATAAACATTATTACCTGCAGGTACATGCAGATATCAACAAGTAGAATTAGTTGACTTGGAAAGTTGAATAATATGCTAGAAAAAAAATCATCTGGGTTAGAAGAATCAAGAAACTTTTAGAGTTGGGAGAGAAGGGATCCAGTCCAGGGCTGGAAAATAAGTTTCATGTCATGTCCCACCTCCATCCATTGGCAGCATCTTTCTCATCATGATGTGTAGAAGGATGCTGATGCCCGCTCTGGGTGCTATGGGAGAGAGTGCCTCAATCCATTAGTGGTTTGCAAAAGGAAGCCCAGTAAGAGCCTCAAGCCCATAAACATCTTGCCCAGTAGAATCTTACATCCCCACTCAAGGATGAGAAAATGGAGGCCCAAATAACTTAAAAGCCTTTTCCAGAGTCACCCAGTTGGTTGGTGGCCATGCTTATGTTTAGCAGGTCAGAATTTCATTGCTTCCATCCCATGATATAACCATCTACAGTTGATATCAGACAACTGGTCTCAGCTCTAAGGGCTAGGAAAAAAAAATCTCCAGTGTGGACTAGTATGTCATTGTCTTTAAAACTAGGGTTTAAAATATGTTTAAAATACTCAGTAAGAAAAGGTCTGGTCTATTTAGGAGAAAGGTGGGACTCATTAATAGAAATCAAATTGCGAGGAACCAGAAAAGTGAGAGCCAGTTAGCATTAACAGTCTGTGCTTGAGCTAACCCGTGTCTCTTGTTAGGCAAAGGAAAGAACACAGCAGCCAGAAAGTGGCGAATTATAACTATGACCAGGGCAGCCTGCAGCATATTCAGAAATGATTCCTCCGTTGAGAACTGGCTGCGGTCTCTTGGGTCAGAGAATATAGGAGACATAGGGTCCTGTGAAGCCTTGTAGAGAAAAGTTTTTGTGTTTGCATTTGTTTTGGTTTTTGTTTACTCATTGAGAAATTATTTGGCCAGACACTGATATATATTTTTCTATGTTGTGTGTATGTAGGTAAAAAAAAAAAAAAAAAAAAAAAAAAAAGGGGTCAAGCTAAAGCAATTAGGTAGTAAGTAGGCATTTGATATCTAAAGAGTGGGACATGTTAATTATAAAGCTGCTTATTGGCGCCACCAGGAGTTGGATATGTACTCCTATATAAAACATGCATAATAATCTGCTCTACTTTAGTTATTCTACCATTTGTCAGCCACCAGGCTATAATAATGGCTGACATCTATAGAATGCTTAATAAATATGCCACCACTAGACCACGTTTGAATACATTATTTGATTTTAATGTTGTCCATCCCAAAGAAGCAAGTAGTGTAATACCCATTTTACATAGCTGCAAGGGACATCCTGAAGATTCAAGCCCAGGTTTACCTGATTCTAAAATCACTTCCCAGGTCATCACATAAGTCTGTCTCTCTCATCCAACTGCTTTGAACCTCTGTTCTTATCTGTGAACAGCAGATCATACCAATAGAAGCATCAGAAGAACCCATTTTTGTGAAAACTTTATAATTTGTGAAGGATTATTCAGAAATAATATGCTTTTATTTATAAATAAATGATTTAAACCAGCAAACAGGGGCTTCATTGTAATATTTATTCATAGCCGATGTGCAATGTTATGTAGTTTTGCTAACAAGTAATTTATTTTCATAATATTTTATGGAACTGTTTTTTCCAAATACATCATTGATTATTTAGCTAGCTATGATTTAGGCCTACTTTTCTGTCATAAATTTGCCTTTTCTCCTAAATAGTCATGCTTGAGGGGACTGAGTAATTGCTTTCAGGATAATTACAGCTGCACAGTAACACAACACACGAGTCACAGGTCTTTTGAATGCTTATTATTTTGGCATAGACATAGTTGATCAGTTTTCATATTTCTCATTGGTATTACATTAAATCTTAAAGACATATGCTTAATGTATTAGATGTAAAATGTTAGTAGTGCACTAATAAAAAACTAGTTTAGTTTATTTGTTGCCAGTTAATTCATCACAGACTTCATGACTATGTTTAAAGGCCTTTGAACGATAAGATGAAAAAATGATATGTCACAATAAATTAAGCCGATGAATTTTTTTCCAAATGACTACCTTTTTCTCCAGATGCCTGCTTGGTGGTCAGAAATATAACTCATATATCTCTATTTTGTATTTATATATGATAGCTCAAGTATTCTTTAAACTTAATATTTTGTTATGTTTAATAAGGATTTGCTCTAAAAAAGTTGAGAAAAACTCTGTACAAACTGAAATTGGTGACAAAAGGAAAACAAAACAAAAATAATGAAATTTGTTTAATGGATTTTAGAAAGTGGTCCTTAGAATTTCTAAGTAAAGATTTGGGATAGAAAGTTTTAAGTGAGAGTCTGCCTAAGACAAGGAGCAGGGTTAATTCTTCTCAGGCTCTGAAGTTTATCTCATAGAGCTGCAATCCCCCACCTTTTTGGCACCAGGGACCAGTTTCATGGAAGACCATTTTTTTCCATGGACTGGGGTGGAGGATGGTTTTGGGATGAAACTGATCCACCTCAGATCATCAGGCATTAGATTCTCTAAGGTGCACGCAACCTAGATCCCTTGCATGCACAGTTCACAATAGGGTTCGCACTCCTATGAGAATCAAATTTTGCCTACTGATCTGACAGGAGGCAGAGCTCGGGTGGTAATGCTTGCTCGCCTGCCACCCACCTCTTGCTGTGCAGCCCTGTTCCTAACATACCGTGGACCAGTACCCATCCACGGCCCAGGGGTTGAGGACTCCAAATCTAGATAATTGAGTTAGGGCACTCTGCAATATGGCTTTTGTTGGTTTGTTTTATACTCTTTCACTCTCAGGATTTTTATATTTCACATATTTAGGCTTCCAAGCATCACATTATTTTCCCCAGTTGCTTCTATTTAGAAATCAGCCACTGGTCACCTGTAAGTACTAAGTAGCACTGTTGATACTTTGCTTTTGTTTGTTTAATCGTAGGGGTGGGCTTTTGTAGATTGAAGCCTCCCCTCTGCCCCACAACCCCCATTTTTTAGCCTTTTTTGCACTTAACAGGAAATGGCAAAGTGACCACACTTGTTGGTCACTCCCTAAAGTTACACCAAGCAATGTTTTAAATATTACCTGGTTTTATCTCTGATGTTTGGGAGAACTTTCTTTGTGTTCTATTGACTTGCTTTGCTTTTCTGTTTCCTGTAGAAACGCTCCAGAGGACAAGTGCTGTTTGATAAAGTGTGTGAACACTTGAACTTGCTAGAGAAAGACTACTTTGGGCTTACGTATCGAGATGCTGAAAACCAGAAGGTCAGTGATCAAAAGCAATGCAAAATAAGATGGCTTGAACTGCTCATTACTGCCAGAAAGTGAACTGAGACTGAATGGGTGGATCACTTTCTCCACCTCCCTTCATACTCCCACACTTTCTACTTTGAGTCTGTAAATGTTGTTAATCATCTATTCCTTGATGAAGGAAATCACTGACAGCTTCCTTTAATCTGGAATATTCTGGTAACAGTAAATGAACCCTTGTTTTTCATGCTTGAGTTATTTGTGGTTCCTGGAAGGCATTTTATGTGGTACCTTTTGCGGGGGGTGGCGGGTAATATATTTCAGTAGATTATTTGAACCAATGAAAATAAATGGATATTTATGTAAAAATCATGCTCATACGCCAAAATTCTGTGAAGATATTATGATTGTAACTATTGCTGCTGCCCTATTTTTCATTCATCTTTTTATGGTTTCATATTGTTTCTTAAATCAGAATATGAGGGGGATTGTGTGCTTACCTGACACTTATCTAATGTGTTTAGTACACGTTTTATGTTTAATGCAGTATCTCTGTAGACTTTGTTCAGGGCTGTATCTCCTTAATCCGCATAACTACCTGAGAAATACAGAAAAGGAAATCGTTTCCGTTGCATTCACACCGGAAGCTGACTCAGAAATTTTGCTCATAGTTGTTACTAGTTTTGGTGTTGTGCCATAAATCATCCTTAATACCTCCCGCATTCTCCAGACAATGGCTAACTTCATTATTAAACATCTGATTTTACCAATGAGGAAAATCAGAACCCACAAGCAGCTGTTGATTTGTTGGGGAAGCTTCCTAGGGGAATACCTGAGGATCTTTCATTGCAGAAGTCTCTAATGTGGAGCTGAATGGCTGGGACATCAGTGTATCCAATTACATAGAGTTTTAATTTATCCTAGTAACTTGTTTGAACATAGAATCTTCTGCCTTTTTCCCTCTGTTTCTGTGCTGGCTTGAATCCCTGAAGGCAATGGTTATAAAAGAAAAAGACTTTTGTCGGGCCCAAACTGCATACATGTGCATTTTCTCATTAGACCGGTGCCTGGGCCTTTGGAGGGCTTGGCAGAGGGGCACCAGATGTGGGGCAAGGACCACAGTGAGGGAAGCCTTCCCACGACCACTGACTTCTCACTGCGTTTCGGGAGAGTCTGTACCTAATCAACATTAAGTCATTTTTATTCTCCTCTGATGCAAATTCAAAATGTTCTTTCCTTTTCAGAATTGGTTGGACCCTGCTAAGGAAATAAAAAAACAGGTTCGAAGTAAGTTCTTTTGGATTATTTTTTGTGGAAATGTGAAGGTTTTCAGAGAGCAAGTTGTCTGAATTTGTAGCCCATACCTAAGTGGCTAGCGTGAATACCAACTTTTCTTGTGTCAAATTTGATCTGGCAATTCCGATAGTATTCATTTTGTAGTTGTCACAACTTGGGGGTCAAAGGGACCGCGATGCTTGGCCTGTTTCTCTGCCTGTGAATAGATGTCAAGTGTATGATTTAATCAACTGATGTTAGAATTGGCAATTAACCATTTAAAAGTTCCAAACTGCATTATTAATGTTCCAACAGTCACAAAAGTATGAAAGGCCAGATAAAAGTCATAATCATTTCATAGCTTTGAAAAGGAATAACAAGTCAAACTGAAGGTTACTGTCTGGTAACAGCCTCTTTTCCTAGTCCCCTGAAGGCAATTTGAAAAATACGTATTTTAATGGACCAAACAATTGCATGAGCAAGTGACAAATTTAAAATACAAGTAGCTAGTAAGTATTAAACAAGTTGCTAAATTTTACTAATGATTAAATGCAAATTAAAATGACACATCATTTTTCACCTATTCAGATGACCAAAGAATTAGGGTTTAATAATAAATTATAGCACTTATTTACTCAAGAATAAGTTGGTTCAATCATTTCAGAGGGCAGTTTGTCAATATTTATTAAAATTTAAGCTGTACTTACTCTTTGACCCTTAATTTCACTTGTGGAAATTTATTCAGCATATGTATTAACGAGGAAAATGTGCATGTGTATAGCAAATGAAGGTTCACTATCTTACTATTTACGGTAGGAGAAAACTAAAAGCACCTTAATTATCCACGTATAAAGAAATTATTAAGTCAATCATGGAATAGCCATATAAATACGTATTAGTTCTCCTTAGTGAAAATCAGTTTGCAGAATATTTTCTATAGCACAATCACATTTGTTTTTAAAAAATTATATCTGTATAGATGTATGGAAAACTTTTGGAAAGCAGGAAGATTTTATTGGTAATTACTCCAGAAGTATTATCATCCAATGTAGGGGTTGAGGAGGAGGAGTTTTTAAAATTTTTTACCCTTTGCTATAGCTCTTACTTTTGCTGCAAACATGGATACTAACTTAAAATAACTACATTTTTATTCATATTTTTGTCAGCGAAGTCTGAATTCTTTCAAACAACTAATTCTAGTTAAAGAATACATTTAAGAGCAGTTTATTAATAAGAACATCATTCCCATTTCAATAAGTAAAAGTTTTCAACAGTTTACTGTTAAAAGAGCAAGCAAATACTTCTTAGTGCCTTTGAAAGTCCTGAGCTATCGAAATAATACCGCAAGTACTAATAAAACATAGTTAGTAGTGAGCAGTTTGAAAATGGTTCAATACTAGATACTATCCCAGAAAGACAAAATATAACCATACTTCCAGATATAAGAAAGTCGACTGACTATGTATACAATTAAGACATATTTACCGTATGTTTGAGGGAAATTTGATATATCCACTAAGCAGAAACTTGATAACAAATTAGGTTAATAGAAACAGTTAATTGAGATGGAAACCAGAGATAGCTGTAGTTGTGATAAATAGATGAAAACACTACTTATTTTTTGTTCTGAGGAATCCTAAGAAAAAAATTAAGATAAATATTTTTCTAAGGAGTATTAAAGAGTTATTAAAGTAGACATGCTGAATATATATCATAACATTTTGTGTGCATGAAGTTCTCTTATTCATCTAATTAATGGAATACTGAGCTGATTAATAATTGCAAAGCACTTTGAAAATATATAAAATGTTCAAGGATAAGTCATAATATCATGACAGGAGAAAGGCTGTATAAACTAATTTTCTTTTTTATTATTAATAGGATTCATTTTTTCTTTAACTTCCCATTTATACTGTCTTCTACCATCCTTTCAAAGAGAAGAAAGCTAAAGGGACAATACAATCAAAATAAGAGTTTTAACGGATTTTTTTTACCATGCATATTAGGCAGTGTATATGACTTTGCCGTAAAGAAAACTGACAGTCTTGCAGATAAAAGAGACAAGGAAAATTGGAATTTCTTTAAAAATGGAATTCCATATTTTTACCTGTATTCTTTGTTGTTTCCCATCCACTAAAATGCCCTCTTGCCACAAAATTTTACATTCAACGAAGGCAGAGAAGTATTACCTTAGTTAATGTAATTACTGTACCATCATCTCTACTTCTAAAATATAAATGATAAAAGGATGTTTCCATGCTTTTTATGCTGTGGGCTTACAGTATTCCTTTAGAATGAGATCTCTAAGAAAATGGAAACGAAGCTAACAAATATCTTAAGTCCAAATTTATGATAAATAGAAAATTCTAAACTTCATGCCTATAATCCCAGTTCTTTGGGAGGCCAAGACGGGAGGATCACTTGAGGCCAGAAGTTCAAGACAAGCCTGGCCAACATGTGAGACCCTGTCTGTATTTTTTTAAAAAATTGTTTTAATTAGCTGAGCGCAGAGACACATGCCTGTAATTAGTTAGTCCTGGCTACTGGGGAGGCTGAGGGGGTTGGATTACTTGAGCCCAGGAGTTCAAGGCTGCAGTGGGCTGTGATTATGCCCCTGCACTCCAGTCTGGGTGTCAGAGTGAGACCCTGCTTCTAAGAAACAGAAAATTTTGAAACTGAAGAGTTCTTATGAAAAAAAATTCTTATTCCAGTCATCTTTTATGCATGCTGGATCTTAAAATGTGTAAATAGACTATATTTTGTGATATTTAAGTATGTTTATGATACAGTAATTTTATAACATAGAGCATATATCATACTTTTATGATAAAAATACAGTATGTTAGAAATTTTAAGATTTGTCTGACATAAAAGACTAACATTAGAAATTTTTCTTAAGAATGAACTAGCATCAGTGTTACAATTTTCTATTTATCATAAATTTGTAACTTAAAATTCCACATCAGCATTATAGAAATATTCATTTTAATGTGTTCAAGCTGTTTCATTTCCTCTTTCTAACTAGGGCCCTCATTTGAGCAGATATAGAGTTGCAAACTTGTTTATTGCATAAGCACTTCCTTCTCAGTGTATTTGTTTCTGTGACATTCTTTTTTTTTTTTTTTTTTTTTTTTTCCCGAGACGGAGTCTCGCTCTGTCGCCCGGGCTGGAGTGCAGTGGCCGGTTCTCAGCTCACTGCAAGCTCCGCCTTCCGGGTTTACGCCATTCTCCTGCCTCAGCCTCCGAGTAGCTGGGACTACAGGCGCCCGCCACCTCGCCCGGCTAGTTTTTCTTGTATTTTTTTTAGTAGAGACGGGGTTTCACCGTGTTAGCCAGGATGGTCTCGATCTCCTGACCTCGTGATCCGCCCATCTCGGCCTCCCAAAGTGCTGGGATTACAAGCTTGAGCCACCGCGCCCGGCCAATTCTGTGACATTCTTTATGGGGATATGTATTTGAGCTTTAATCTGCCTCTCTCATTAATTTCCAGTTTTATGCCCCATTTAACTGGACTTTTTCTTTTTCTTGATTGAGGTGTAGATTGTATTATAGTTTCTGTACACTTTCCCATTGTTTCAAAATACTGTCCTGAAAGATGTATTTTTTGTGTGTTATAACCTTAGGAAAGTGGATTCCTTAGTAGTAGCAGTGATTTTCAAAATGTGTTTCCAAAGACCATTTTTATTATTAGAACCATAAGGGAGCTTACTGAAGTCATAAATTCCTAGGCCATATTCCAAATCTCTGGAATAAAAGTTCCTGGGATGGAGCCTGGGAGTTGCCATTTTTAACGGGTACCTCAGGTATTTCTTTGGCTCACTATAGGTTGAAACTTGCTTTCCTAGAATGAGGATTTTGGCACTAAATGTCTTTTCTATATATTTTATTACTTATTAGTGTCTAACTTGGATATTTATTCTAAGATTATGTAATTACATTGCTAAACTAATCATTGGATTCAGGGCCTGCATTGAAGTGAATAAAAATTACAAAAGGGCAATAAATGCATTTCCCATAACTAATCCATTAGTTTTAATTCTACTTGTTTGGGGGAAAGCCAGCTCTCATTATGAACCTTACCACTGGCAAGCATTGAAGGGATCTATTTTAATAGGAAGTGAGTAGGAATCAATAAGAAAATACAAGCAAATCAGACTATTTTTGGAAAAACAAAAGGACTTTTTTGAGAACAGTGGGAAAAACAATCACTAAAATGTTTTCGACTGACAGATGTATTTGAATGGTTTAAAAATGATAATTAGGTTCCCAATAATGCCTGGTCATATGCTAAATTCTTTATAGGGCACCTGTATAGGGCATCAGGTAGAGTTCCTGCCATGTAGAATCCTAAATGTGATGTCAATGATAGTGTCAAGAATTAACTCTAAGTAATACATGGATCTATGCCATTTATGACAGAATGTAAGAAACTGATGAAGCTAAATATTGCTTCAGATGAAAGAGAACAGTGCAGAGAAAGGATCTAGGAAATACAGTACTGTACCTTCTTTTGAATGTTTGGGAAGGGCTCATGGAGCAATGAAGTTCCCAGAAGTCATTTAATGGAGAGACAGGGAGATTTGGAAGTCTTAGGAGAGTACTGGAAGCATAAGGGGTGGAATGTGAAGTCACAGAATCCTAGAGTAAGGGCAAGTCGGTGGCCACTGGGTGAGGCATGGATGAAAGACCTCCAGGGTGGAAGCCTGGGGGATTGGGAGGAGTTTTTCAGTAAGCCATTCAAAATACAAGCAGGACCTAGGCTATGGCACTTTTAGTGTACTTCTTGCGTAGAGGAAACAAATATAAACAACACCACAGAGAAGGGATACCCAGACTTTGGTAAGTTACTGCATTTACAGGCCAGAAGAACAGAGTGACTACAAGTTAAAGTAATGATCACATAGTAAATGTAGAAAAAATGAAAAGGGTATTTTCCATGTTTATATTGATAAACCATATACAATTAGAGATAGTATTAATGAGATGTGGAGCTTAGTTAAGGCTTCATGATGTTTCAAGGATATGTGTTGACAATACAGAGAGTAGATGCTTGTGAGCTGACTTCTGGTTGACCCTGCTTTCAGTGCTGGAGAGGCCTTGAGTAGAGGCCACAGGATAAAGATCACAAAGCATAAAGAGGATCCGGCTAAGTGTCAGGCTATGGAGGTGCAGGTGCACAATTTGGCAATGTGCAGAAAATACATTCAAGTACCTATTTCATCAAAAATTTCCCTGAGCAAGAAAATAATTTTCAACAGCCCACAGAGCAGCCCACTTACTAGAACACTGTTCACTGCAACAAACCTTTCCCATAAAACAAACGTATGTTGAATAGTCCCTTGACGTTTATTATAATTGGATTTGACCTGTAATAACAAAGCAGAAAAGACAAAGAAAATGGGAATTATGTTTGTAATGTTGGTCTGTGAGCTATCCAGACATTCGCAGCAATAAATCCAGCCACTCCCAGACTTACTGATTGAAGATTATTCGTATCATTCATGTTTTTTCCTTCTTCCAAGTGCTTACCTTTGATTCTGAAAAAGGTAGGAAGTTTGATCAGTTTCCTTACTAGTTAAAAGTACCAATAGAGGATTTGATTGGGGAGAAGTTTAGAAATTAGACGAGGTTTCAGACTCATCTGTAGATTTCATATCACCGAGCTTTCCCAGTTTCCCATTAACGGTCAAAAGTTGCCTGGGTATTAATGCTTGGAGTTAAGGCAGTTCTGGCCATCAATTAGAGTCATAAGATTTTCTCGAGGTTTTACTCTAATTTTTTTCCATCGTTGCAGGTGGTGCTTGGCACTTTTCATTTAATGTGAAATTTTACCCACCAGACCCTGCACAGCTATCTGAAGATATCACCAGGTATTTGAAAGGCTATGCAAAAGACAAGCATCCTGGGAGAGTTGTGCTTCTCTTCAATGCTCCGGAAAGGAGTGTGCTTATATCTGGTAGCCTTACAATCGTCCACGCTCAAATGGCAAACAAAGGCAAATGAACAAGAGCAGACATCTGATGAGAAGATTTGCCAGATCCTATCTTTTCACAGTTGAATCTTTTGTGCCAGGATGATATTCCCTGTGCTTGACCCTGGTGGGAAAACATGCAGAATTGAGATACTGTCATCCACCCACCATAGTCAAATTGGATGGGATTCAGCCTTATATGATATAGCAGCTCTTAGTTTTTCTGCTTTAATACGTAGAGTAAAAATGTCCTTGGATGCTTGTGCTTTTTATATAACCAACACATACACACACACATAAATTTAAGTGTTTACTTTCTATGTCCTGTGTATACAAGGAAAATGATTAATTTGTTTTCTAGAAAGAAGATATTAAGAAAGAAATCAAAACATAAAAATACTTCAGTTTGGTAACAGCTTTGAGTGTGAAAGGGGATCTCATTATAAAGCTGTACTGGATGTCTTAGTCTGGGCTGCTATAACCAGATACTATAAAGTGGGTGGTTGATAAACAATAGAAACTTATTTCTTACCTGTTCTGGAGACTGGAAGTTTGAGATCAGGGTGCCCGCAGGTCAGGTCCTGGTGAGGATCCGCTTCTGGGTTGCAGGATGCTGACTTCTTACTGCGTCCCCATGTGTTGAAAGGGTGAGGGGGGTCTCTCTCCAGTCTTTTTTATAAAGGCACTAATCCCAGTCATGACAGCTCCACCCTAATCACTTCCCAGAGACCCCCACCTTATGATCCCATCACCTTGAGGGTAGATTCGAACATATGGATTTGGAGGGGAGGGGACACAGACACTCAGTTCATTGTTCCTCGTGTGCTCTGACCTTCTAGGCTTCTCTGCATTCACCTTAGAACGCCTACTCTCTTGCTCAGCTCAGTAGTAAGTTTATGGCCAGTCAAAGCAATTTTGTGCAGTGTGTGCAGAATTTTCTGTGTAAGCTTTGCATTCTTTTTGGAGGGCTTTACAGAAAAGGGAAATTACTCAAAACAACTTCAATCACTTGCTACAGTTAAAAATAATTTCACCAGACATATTAAGAGAAGGGTAAAAATTAGTTCCAGAGGATTTCTTATATTTGCAATAAATCAGAAAAAATTTATAATTTCTTACTTAAAGATACTTTTTAGTTGCTGTTGAAGAACTGTTTTATTTTGGCTAATTTGTGGTTATAGAGCCCATATATACCTGGATTTGAAAACGTAGTGCATGGTGGGCCGGGTGTGGTGACTCACGCCTGTAATCCCAGCACCATCCTGGCTAAGACGGTGAAACCCCATCTCCACTAAAAATACAAAAAACATTAGCCGGGCATGGTGACGGGTGCCTGAATTCTCAGCTACTCAGGAGGCTGAGGCAGGAGAATGGCGTGAACCCGGGAGGCGGAGCTTGCAAGTGAGCCGAGATCGCGCCACTGCACTCCAGCCTGGGCGACAGGGCAAGACTCCATCTCCAAAAAAAAAAAAAAGAGAGAGAAAATAGTGCATGGTTTCTTTCTATTGACTCATGTAATACTTGTAGAGCCTGTTAAATGTTTAAGGATTTTTCTGTCATAATTACATGGATTTATGTCACCAGCCTAAAATCATATTTAGAGGGGACCTTAAGACTATCATAGTCCTCTGCTTCCATAGATGAACAGTTCATTTCTTATACACAAGGTACCAGGTGTGCTTTGTTCTGTCCATATGTGAGGCTGTGCTTGGGATTATTAAAACTCATCAACGTTAACACTTACCTTGAGGTCTTTGGCAGTTAATAATTTATCTGTAAGTCTTAAAAGCAAAATAACAGAGAAGACAAATCAACATATTTTTATGTAGGTCATATTTTTATGATATGGCCAAATTATATAGAAAATGTTAATTTCTCCAGTTTAAAACTGTTTGTTTATGGTGACAAGATTCTCGAATTTTAAGGTAGGAAATCTTTATATCTTAGATAGATTTTAAGAAGCTATCTAAATTTTAAAAATGAGAACTGAAAACAGGAGGAATTATGTTATTATAAAGAGACTACCTCATTAAGAATGCAGGAAATTGAGAGTGAAGTTTATAATGACATAGCTGTTGAGTTACCTGCCATCTGTTTTGCTCATATAGTAAGACCGGTCACCTTAATATCAAAATACTTCCATAAGGCTAATTGGGGCCTAATAATCACACAGTCATATCACTTAACAATAGGGATACATGCTGAGAAAGGCATCTTTAGATGATTTTGTTGTATGAACATCCTAGAGTGGACTTGCACAAAGCTAACTGGTAGAGCCTACTATTCATCTGGGCTGTATGATAAAGCCCATTGCTCCTAGTCTAGAAACCTGTACAGCATGTGACTGTACTGAATACTGTGGGAAATCATAACACAATGGTAAGTATTTGTAACTACTAAACATAGAAAACATACAAGAAAAATACAATATGAAAGATTTTTTTTAATGGTACACCTGTATAGGCCACTTACCATGAATGGAGGATGCAGGACTGGAAGTTGCTCTGAGTGAGTGATGAGTGAATGGGAAGTCCCAGGACATTACTGTACACTACTGTGAGCTTTATAAGCACTGTATACTTAGGCCACGTTCATTTTATTTTTAAAAATTTCTTTCTTCAATCATAAATTAAGCTTGGCTTACTGTATTTTTTTTTACTTTTTAAACTTTTTAATTGACTTTTGTAGTAATACTTAGCTTCAAACACACATTGTACAGCTACACAAAAATATTTTCTTTATGTCCTTATTCTGTGAGTTTTTTTCTATTTTTAAAATTTATAATTTGTTTTTACTTTTAAAACTCTTTTGTTAAAAACTTAAGACATAAACACATATATTGTTAGCCTAGGCCTACACAGGGTCAAGATCATCAGTATCACTGTCTCCACCTATTCCTATCCCACTGGAAGGTCTTCAGGGACAATAACACACATGAAGCTGTCATCTCCTAGGATAACAGTGCCTTCTTCTGATACGTCCCGAAGCACCTGCCAGAGGCTGTTTTACAGTTAACTTTGTATTTTTACAGGTAGAAAGAGTACACTGTAAAATAATGATAAAAAGTATAGGTTAGTGAATACATAAACTAGTAATGTAGTCACTTGTTATCCTTAGCAAGTATTAAGTTCTGCACGTGATTGTATGTGCTAGTCTTTTATATGAGTACGTTTGTTTACACCAGCACCACCACAAATGCGTGAGTAATGTGTTACGCTATGACATTAAGATAGCTATGACATCACTAAGCAATAGGAATTTTTTTAGCTCCATTGTAGTCTCATAGGACCCCCATCATATATGTGATCCATCATTGACTGCAGCATCATTTTGTGGCACATAACTGTATTTAAGAGCATTTTTACATTATAATTCCCCCACCCAAGGATTTCAGAAAATGTGTTGGGGACTGTCCATTTGACTTTAAAAGTTATTTTAAAAGATGTTAGAAGAATATGTCTTTAAGTTTCTTTTAGACTGTGCTTTATTAATAAAACCCTATTATGAATGTTGACTTGCTTCTAAATGCCTTTAAATACTATCTTTTGTAACCAAGTATTTTTCCCTTCTATCTAGAAGAAATACGTATGAAATAAATATCAAAATATATAGATGCTAGAAAATTTATCCTAGAGAGGTTGTTCTACAGGGAGAAATTATTTACCCACAATTTTTACCAAGTGACCTCCTTTTCCTGTATCCTCATGCTGGCCTTCGTTGTCTTGTGCTTTTGGTTCCTGGAAGGTACTACCTCTGCTTGCAGTTGCGAGACGACATCGTGTCCGGAAGGCTGCCCTGCTCCTTCGTTACTCTGGCCTTGCTGGGCTCCTACACTGTCCAGTCAGAGCTCGGAGACTATGACCCGGATGAATGTGGGAGCGATTACATTAGTGAGTTCCGCTTTGCACCAAACCACACTAAAGAACTGGAAGACAAAGTGATCGAGCTGCACAAGAGCCACAGGTTAGAGGCAGAAGCCCTGAGCGCGTTCATTTAAGTTGTGCCTTGATGGGAGAGTGTTCCGCATACAACCCACCTCTTCCCAGTACTGGTTTCGTCCATTAACGGCGAGAGTTGAGCATAGTGTGGGTCCATGCACGGTGAAATTCTGAGATGGGTAAGCTCTCACTCAGAGCATCCAGGTGTTCATTTGTAGTGCTTTCTTGCAAAGCCCTTTTTCTTCTTATTCTTTTCTCATGTGTCTGCTGGTGCC
The DNA here is from genome assembly GCF_007565055.1 of Rhinopithecus roxellana. Taxonomy (NCBI): domain Eukaryota; kingdom Metazoa; phylum Chordata; class Mammalia; order Primates; family Cercopithecidae; genus Rhinopithecus; species Rhinopithecus roxellana. The sequence goes on from NC_044569.1 coordinate 12,850,606, forward strand.
TCCATAGGACTTCTTCTTATGAGTAGCATAGAGCTAAGTGGGAAGTATTGCAGCCTACCAGGGAAGGGAAAAGCATCATTGTAACGTATTTTTCTTCTCATCAGAGGAATGACGCCGGCAGAAGCAGAGATGCATTTCTTGGAAAATGCCAAAAAATTGTCCATGTATGGGGTAGATTTACATCATGCTAAGGTATGCATTTTTTTAAACCCCAAACGTTCTATATATTGTTATTTAACTCAATGTTGTTATCACTGTAAACTGGTGACTTTTACTTCAGTTAATGTAAATGAAACCTTTGAGAATTCAAATCTCTGTCTTTTAAGCCTTACTCCACGGTACAACAAATGTAGCTTTCTGATACTTACTGAGGGGTTTGCTCTTTGTGTCTCAAACTTGTATTACTCCTGGGCACAGCCTTCTGAAAGCCCGTAATAGGCAAAGCCTCTGATGGCCTTTTGATGCAGTTAGAAACCTACCTTCACCATGGAATACTATGCAGCCATAAAAAAGGATGAGTTTGCGTCCTTTGTAGGGACATGGATGCAGCTGGAAACCATCATTCTTAGCAAACTATCACAAGAACAGAAAACCAAACACCGCATGTTCTCACTCATAGGTGGGAACTGAACAATGAGATCACTTGGACTCGGGAAGGGGAACATCACACACTGGGGCCTATCATGGGGAGGGGGGAGGAGGGAGGGATTGCAGTGGGGAGTTATACATGATATAAATGAATTGATGGGTGCTGACTAGTTGATGGGTGCAGCACACCAACATGGCACAAGTATACATATGTAACAAACCTGCATGTTATGCACATGTACCCTAGAACTTAAAGTATAATAAAAAAAATAAATAAATAAAAAATAAAAAAATAATAATAAAATAAAATAAAATAAAATAAAAAAAGAAAAGAAACCTACCTTGACCCTTAACAAGCTCTTAGTTCACCCTGCCTCTCCATCACAGTCTTATTTCCCACTCTGTGCTGTCACAGGACCTTTGCTCCCATCAGACTCTGTTTCTACGCTTTCGCTGACTATGTCCATCTCTGGACTGTCCTCCTCTTTCCTGTCTGTTTGTCCAAACTTAGCCAATTGTCCGAGACTCAAGCGTCACACTTGTTAAGTGCCAGACGCTGTCTGTGGCACCTGGTATGTGGATACATACCAGGCAGTCAGTAAATTCATACTGAATTTAAGAAGTCTACCTCCCAAGTTTAGGTACTCTGACAAATAACCAGAACTCTGAAATAAGATTGTTGTTTTAAAGTTCACCTAGGCTAAGGTTTGCTTCGTTGACTGGTGATCGATGAAATGTTAAAGGTGTGTCTTGGGAATGGAGTCTTGGGAAGAAAGAATTTGGGTTGAGACTGTAGGAGGGTTACAATTGTGAGGATACACAAAGCAGCTTTGACTCCGTGTTATGCTTTTTCTGGAATCTCTGTACTTTTCAGTAGTGGTAGAATGAACATAAGACTACTAGTCTTTTTAAACAGCCCAGAATAAAAGTCCTGTGGAAATACAAGAAAGTTTTTTTTTTTTTTTTTTTTTTTTTTTTTTTTTGTATTTTTTAGTAGAGACGGGGTTTCACCGTGTTAGCCAGGAGGGTCTCGATCTCCTGACCTCGTGATCCGCCCGTCTCGGCCTCCCAAAGTGCTGGGATTACAGGCTTGAGCCACCGCGCCCGGCCTACAAGAAAGTTTTTATGAAAACTTTTATTAGCAAAACACATAAAATTTGTTAGGATCCTAGGTTTGAATTCAGATGCATTAGCAGGGTTAAAAGGTCATTGTTAAAGGTCAGAGGTTGTTTCTTCTGATTGGGTCCAACAGGATGACATTGTTCCTGTTTAGGGATGTGTGTTTGACTTTGATGGACAGGGTTAGTCACCAATTTCATGGTCTGAGACTCACACAGAACGTGCAGTTACAGGTTTCCAGGCCAACAAGTGTCTTACACAGTCGGGTTTAGGGCCTGGAAATGAAGAGAATTTCAGCTGGCTCTGTTCAAGCAAACACCTCAGCACCCCTGCAGACCCACTGCAGGGAGCTCTGTGGTCTGTAGGTTCTGTCCATACTGGAAGTTGGGCTGCACTTTGGTTAGCGTTTGGAGAGCAAACTAATCCACAGGGATTTGGGGAGGAGAATGGGGGCCCTGGAATCTATGCAGGTTTGATTGGTTTTGCTGTGGATCACTCTGCATGTCACGTAGAATGAGCTCTCCAAGGCCTGAGCGCTAGCAAAATCTCTGTGACTTGGCGGAGGCTCACACCAGGGATGTGCTGTTATGTTGAATGCCAAGCTCTTTGACATTTGCGTATAATTACAACAGCAGGTGTAGCTCTGTTTACTTGGCAGTTCATTATTGCACTTTTTCACTTATTTTGCACTCAGATAACAAAGATGTTTTCTATTGTATATTAGGTACAAGGTAGAGTGAGAATTTCAAAATGAAAATAAGAACAATTTCTCTTAGTGTTTCCCCCTAAGAGGCTAAAAGATAAAGAAACAAGAAGTAAATGAAGGGAGCCTGAGAATTTGAGTGAATCTGAAGCTATTTTTGAGTGACATCACACGCTTTGATTCTCTTACTGCCCAGAAATAAATAAATGAATAAATAAAAGATTAGGGTGTACATTTCAGGAAGTGCACCTCGGGATGTATCAGTGTTTCTATCAGTAAATATAAAATCACTTAACATTGCTATAGCTACAGAATTAAAATAGATGGCTGCCTTTTCATTTAATAATGTGATTTGAAATTATGCCAGTTAAAAAGAAAGAGAATTAAGGAAGTACAAATGTAGCATTATAGGAATTTTTCTGAATATTAAGTATAACAGATAATTCAGTTATAGATTCAATTTTCCCATGCCACCACACTCCGTCATTTGTAGAAGGAAATTTACTGAAACAAATTGGAGCTAATTTCCGGTTATGAGCGAGATGCCTCGCTTCTGTTAATGGTATGAAGGACCCTGAGCTTTACAATCCATTTAAAACTTCTGAGCTGGAATCCTGTATGAAGAATAAATATGCATATTACACAAAGGTCCTATGTTTTGGAAAACCTATTCTAAATGTTTTGTTTTTTCTTTGTACATCTGTCTCTGCTTGTTTGTCATTTAATGTGCATCTTGATGGGCTTTGTCAGAGTCATTTATTTTATGTAAGATTCTGAAATGTAGATATAAGTCCATATAGGATATCCCACAGAGCAGGAGGTGCTGAAGGATGGCAAAGTTTGAACACTGATGTTGAATTAAAGAAATCGTATGCCCCTTTATTTTCATGATGACTGAGACTATTCGGGTCCACCCCAGTGCTCCTTGCTAAAGGGAGTGCACATGTGTTTATTGATAGTGAAATGCACATGTCCTCAACAAATACTGTTGTCATGACTTTTAAAACCAAAGATTTCTCAGGCCCAGCAAGGTAGCTCACACCTGTAATCCTAGCACTCTGAGATGGGTGGATTGCTTGAGGTGAGGAGTTTGAGACCCGATTCCATAAATATAGCACAACCCTATCTCTACAAAAACAGAAAAATGAGTCGAGTGTGGTGGCACCTGCCTGTGGTTCCAGCTACTCAGGAGGCTGAGGGACGAGGATTGCTTGAGCCCCTAGAGGTGGAGGGTGCAGTAAGCCAAGATGGCACCACTACGCTCCATCCTGGGCAACAGAGGGAGACTCTCTCAAAAAAAAGGAAAAAAAAAGGATTTCTCAAACTAACCTCAATACTGTGGCCTGTGGCAGAAAATTTGAGATGGAAAGTATCATTTTTCTGGCCATGCAATTAATGAAATCAAGACTTGCATCCAATTAAAAACTGCACTCGTTTCTGTCATTTTCATTTTTCATTCACTTTTCTTTCAACAAACATGTAACGGCTTTGTGCATGCAAGGTAGGCAGTGCGCTGGCCATGAGATTACAAAGATAAACAGAGCTCCTGCTCTCAACCAGCTTTTCTCTCCAGGGTAAGGAAGACAAGTGATAGTTTATTTCAGTACCATTTGCTAAGGGTGTACTAGAGATAACAGATCGATTTTGGGACACAGAGAGGTGTTTTTTGGAGGAGACAGGAAGAGGAGGCATCAGAGCCTTCTTCATCTTCCTCAAGAAGGGAGCTACTGTTTTCTTAAAATTCAAAGAAGTAACAGGTGATTAGGTTTTTATTAAAAGTTTTATTGTTACCTAATAATGGAAAAGGTTTCGAATGTCCTTTCCCTTGGTAGGTTGAAAGTACACTTCCTAAAGTCCTGTTCTATAGTTACCAAAAAGAGAGTGAGTCAAAGAGAAGTGATTCTGGCAGTCCTTCCTCGTTCCTGCACTCTGCCAATGGAGTTAGGTGGTCACCTCTGAGTGGTGGTGCAGACAGATTGACTGGTTCTAAAGGATCAGTAATACCAGCTGCGTGTCAGCATCAGGTTATAGCTCTTTAAATCACTCTTTCAAATTAAAGTCCTAGATAAATGGTGGGCAGTTTCCGGTCTTTGAGTTCTCCTCAAATTTTATTATATTGTAATATCCTGCCATGAAATATTTCCACTCCTGCAGAGTAATTCAATATGTCACGGAGTGATACGTTTCCAAAGGAAAATATTTCATTTTAAGCCAATTATGCTTTGTTGGCAAGCTTACATTTCCCAGAGATGAACCAGTATATGTATTTCTGATTCTGGAAATTTCCATCTTCTGCCTTGCATTGGCAGCAGATCTGGGCATAGCTTCCGATGGGTGGTCAGCTCATGACCATTTCTGTCCCCTGATTCCAACAATCAGTGGGACCAGGGATGGACTCTGACCTCACATATAATCCTGCCTGCATCCTATCTTTTTCCGTCATTCATGGCCACCACAGATGTTCATTTTACCCTGACTTAAATGGAATACAACATGGGGAAAGACTGTATGTGGTACATCTCCTAAGCTTGACACAGCATCTCTGATGACTGCTGGACATCACACATCCCTAGGAAATTACCTAAACATGAAATGTGCAAGTAGCAAAAGGAATTTGCAGTTCTAGTATGATCTCACATTTGTTTCTTAAAAAATCTATACACATATTTTTAAAATATTTATATTTTTATAAGTGTGATATATATTTTATAAGTGTGATTACCACTGGGCAGTGTGTTTGTGTGGAGGGAATGGTGGTTGTTGGGGAAAATACATTCTTATATTTTTTCATTCATTCATACTTAAAAAAAAAACAAACCTATTTCATATTTAAATTTTACTCTGACAATAATGGTACATAAAAAATATTTGGGCTCTTTTTAAAGGAACAGCAACCAAAACCCTCATAGGAAAAGTCAGGGTCCATCTTGTTGACATATTTGTTGGTTAAGAGTGCCGCCTCTGGAACCAGGCTGTGTTCAACTGGGACTCTGTACCTATTTTCTCATCTGTAAAATGGGAATAATAATAGCAACCATCTCAATCACAGTGAAGATTAAAAGAGTGAATATATGTAAAGCAGAGCAGTGCCTGGCAATTGACAAGTGAGAACTATGGCTACTATTACGACTGTTATTAAGATACCTTCATGGGCTGGGCCCTCTTGGTGTGCAGTATTTACTTTATAAGTTTGAGACACCTGGAAGAGCAGATTTTACTCTAACAAACCTCTCCATAGTGATAAACATCTTCACCAAAAGGCTAGTGTTTAATAGTAATGTTTTAAAAATGGCCGCATCATTTTGCATATGTAAACCAGCCATTTATATTTCTGTTGTGGATGCTTAAATATTATACCTAGCAGAAAATGGAAATAAGTTAGATACTGATCTGTTGTTTCTTGCTGTTTTTTCCAGGACTCAGAAGGGGTAGAAATTATGTTAGGAGTTTGTGCAAGTGGTCTGTTGATATATCGTGACCGGCTGCGAATAAACAGATTTGCCTGGCCCAAGGTTCTCAAGATTTCATACAAACGGAACAACTTTTACATTAAGATCCGGCCAGGAGAGGTAAGTATACCCACATCTGCATGTGCATTAGGAGGAAAATCCCTGATAGCAAGCAAACATTTAAATTATCTGCTTATGAGTTCTGAGCATTGTGGGACACAGTGAATTACATCTAAGTGCCTGAGAAAATTTATTGTAGATTTGCCCAATAAACAGTAATAAATAAAATATTCTCTTTTTTATATTGTTCCAATATTTCCTACTGTGTACATTAATTGAAGGGTTTTTAAAAACATACTTTAATATAAAATCCAGTTTCATGAATAATTTTGTGTATATTTCAAACAGTAATGGATAAATCTCTTCCTCCACATCCTGTTGTTGTTTCTCCATGCTCTTTCTGTTTGTCCTGCAAATCAGGGTTGTACTTTAAAGTGAAAAGCTTAGAGGTCATGTACTTCAAGGTACAAGGAATATTAGAACAAAGGACAGTGAGTGTGAATTATGTCAATGTTCTATAGCTCAATGTATGCTTGTTTTTTTTATAAGTCAGAGAAGCTAATGAGAGAATCAAAATTGTTAACTAGTCCTTACTCCTTGGACAACAGTCTCCATGATCAACTTATGTTTATATCTTGCTTAGTGGTTTGTACATAATAGTAACACATATCTACTCTTATTTACTTAAGAGATAGTTAATAAAGACCTCGAATTTCTAATTGGTGTGGTTAGTGTAATGGAGGCAGTCAAAGCTCAAAGATTCTAGCATACTTATATCTCTGAATGTTTTCTGATATAATATAGAGTTATCTCTTATCTTCAAAATCTATTTATCCACTGGAGTTTCTTGATGGAAAATGCAATTTTAAAAATCAGAATATCGGCTGGGCATGGTGGCTCATGCCTGTAATCCCAGCCCTTTGGGAGGCCAAGGGTGGGAGAATCACCTGGGCCCAAGGGTTGAAGACTGCAGTGAGTGTGATTGTACCACTGTACCCCAGCCTGGGTGACGGAGCGAAGACCCTGTCTCAAAAACAACAAAAAATTGAAGTATAAAGCATGTAATGATGTTTAATATGAGTATAACATCATACCCATCTATGATGACTGAAATAATCTGTAAGCTTTTCATGTAAATACCTAAAATTACAGTGTTTCAAAAATATTTCCTAAAGATTATGTGTTAAACTTATAGCCAATAGATAGTCATTTGACTTCATTGAACATTTGTTAAGTGAGCACCTATTTATTGTCAGGTATTAGAAATAGAAAGACAAATATGACCTTGTTCCTTGTTAAGGAATTTTCTATTTAGCAGAAAAACGGGTTCATATACTTTGATTGGAACAGCATGATGCAAATGAGATGATATTCTGTAGACATGGAGTGAGCGTAGTATTTTAAGAGGCCAGAGGGGAGAGCTGGAGAAATGAATCAGCAGACACTAGTGAGTCATGGGAGGTTTTAAATCAGGATGTGACACAACTAGGTGAATATTTTGGAATGATAGATTTCTTAATGAAATTCAACTACTTAGAAATATGATGTGATAAGACCTAAACTAGGGCAGAGGCTCTGGGAATAGACTGGAGGGAACAAATTTGAGAGAGAGGCTTGAGAGGCAGAAGCAGCAGATCTTAGAGACAGGATGGAGGAAGGGATTAAAAGAGGGAAGAGTACAGGATAATCAAAGGTTTTCAGTTTGTATGATTGAAGCCAATGGAGATGACATTAGGCAGGAGGGAAAAGGGGCAAATTTTCAGAAAAACAATTGAAATCCCTTTGGAACAGATTTTCAGGGAGTAATTCTTGCATAAGAAGGAGTTGAACAGAGTTATCAACTATATATTTTATTCAAGGCCTTAGACATGGAATAAATTACTCAAAGAGCAAGGCAAGTTAGAGAAAGAAAAGGCCCTAAAACTAGAACTCTGGGTAATACCACTATTTGAGAAAGGGTCAAGAAGATGAAGAAATGACAGCCAGAGAGATAAAAGAAGAAACATAGGCTGATGGAGGACCAGGAGATGAGTTTCAGAGGAAAGTGGTTAGCTAGTAGTACCATATGTTACAGAAAGGGCACGTAGGGTGTGGACCAACAAAAGTGTGTTGAACTTGACAGTCAGGCCCCATGATGACATTTCAGAGTTCAGAAAGGTGTGGGGAGCACCTGCCCAGGGCGTGTTGAGGTCAGGAGTGAGTAGCAGAGGCAGCAGGTAGTGGCTTCTGCTTCCTAAAGTTTAGCAGTGAGGCGCGAGATGGGGTTGTGGTGCTGGCAGAAACAGGCTCAGAAAAAGCTGTTTTTTCTCTCCTCTTCTCTCTGTTTTTACGATCTTATTTACAGCCTGAGAAGAGTGAGAAGAAATTATTGGGAACACACAGGCTCTGAAGAAATTGAAAGAAATTGATATAAAACACAGAGAAATAGATATGAATAAACTATGAATACCTATTCAGGTAGTCTAGGAGCCTGCATCCTCCTTGTCTACAGAGGTTGGCAGAGACTCTTCCCAGCTTCTTGCAGCAGAGTGCAAGCTGACTCTTCCATATAACCCCTGGCATTGGCATAATATGTGCATATTAGTTGCAGGATAAATAAATGGATGATGGTTTAGTCACAGCTACACTGTATCTGTCCTTGACTGGGTCCCTTGGACAGCAGTGATTTTTACAAACACCACTGCGCATGAACATCCAGAGTGAATAAGAAGTTGGGAAAGGCAATTGCGGTTGAAGCAATTGTGATGTATTTCCCACTTCCCCTAATTATCCTCAGCAAACACGAAATAGAGGTCAAACATGATTGTATCTCACATGCCATGCATATGACCCCTCACCTCGGTTCTTTGCCACATAAATTATTTTTGCTATTGATTATAGCAGTAGTACTGGTTGTTTGCTCTTTGGGGAAGCCTTTACTGTTTAAGATGATTGCCCTCTGGTGGTCTGATGTATACTTTCTTCACAATGTGAAAACCTGTGCATCTGCAGTAATAAAGTATATTATGCAGGAAATGAGATGAGTATTTCACCTCGAAAAATCAAATGGCTGATAAAGCATCATCTGAAATGTACATGCTAAAAGATATGAAAATATGTTCCCCCAATCTCTGATCTTACGTATGATATAGAGAGACATTAGCATTTAACACGATAATCCATAGTGGAACACGCAAATAAAATCAACAGTCTCTGACACCAAGTTATCAACTACCTAAGAAATATACATATTTCCTGACCAGATATTAGGAGAAAAATGTCATTTCTAAGAATGCTGTGGACTATATTTGTAAACATTTGGTTCATTTCTGTACTTTGCAGTTGAAGTCATTGTGTCATTGAGAAACCATGAAAATAAAATTTTAAAGTGGTATCAGGACAAATTGATTTCTGGAATAAATAAAAAAAAACCTTTTTGTGTTTAGTTTTCAGTAGTATCATAAGATACGCACTTATTCAGAAGACATTTTACTGTATGCATAATGTGGCTATTTATACCTGCAGCATTTTAAAGACACATTTTCGAAATTAACAAATGAATGTGTATAGCATGAATTATGCATGTAGCAATTGATATAGTAGGTAAATTTTTTAAATTCTGGTGGCATTATGATTTTATAAATTATTTACAGGGCTTCTGTTATTTATAATTTTAAACTTTACTCTTCAATGTATTTTTTTTTTTATTTAGTTTGAACAATTTGAAAGCACCATTGGGTTTAAGCTGCCAAACCATCGAGCTGCCAAGCGTTTATGGAAAGTATGTGTTGAGCATCATACATTTTTCAGGTAGGAAGAGATTGTTTTGTTTTTTCCCTAAGGAATAATTATCATCACTGATACTGGAAAAGATTGTCAATAAGAAAAATATGGAATTTTATTCTTTCTATTCCTTCAAGTTCATTGTCACCGTATTTCTTGATAACAAATCCTAAGAGAACTAGGAAAAGACTAAATCTGAAGGATTTTCCCTAATTTTTCATGTACTTACATGTCCCAACCCCCGCTTCTTTAGTATATTTAGTGTCTTTAAATTATTTTTAAAGTGTCCACTTCAAATATCCAATCTATTCCTTACTATTTCAGTGATTTCTTAACCCCTGAATCCCTTTACCTACCTATGCATGGTATGAGACCCATCAAATTAGGCACCCAACAACAAATTGTCACTCTTCTTCTTAACTAATATCGAACTATTTAGTTGCTGTTTGGGCTTATAGAACCATAGACTGTCCACTTTGCGTGGAGTGTTAAAAGTTCATCTGGTTGGCCGGGCGTGGTGGCTCAAGCCTGTAATCCCAGCACTTTGGGAGGCCGAGACGGGCGGATCACGAGGTCAGGAGATCGAGACCATCCTGGCTAACACGGTGAAACCCCATCTCTACCAAAAATACAAAAACTAGCCGGGCGAGGTGGCGGGCGCCTGTAGTCCCAGCTACTCAGGAGGCTGAGGCAGGAGAATGGCGTAAACCCAGGAGGCGGAGCTTGCAGTGAGCTGAGATCTGGCCACTGCACTCCAGTCTGGGTGACAGAGCGAGACTCCGCCTCAAAAAAAAAAAAAAAAAAAAAAAAGTTCATCTGGTTTAGTACAACCCTTATGTGCATATCTCCTCTCTATAACATCCCTAGTTGATATATACTATGTACATTTTTTAATGAAATCAGATTTATTTAACTGCAATTTGTGTGTTAAACGTTTAGCATGCAACACACATGACCTCTCAGAGTAAAAAGTTTAAAAAGCACTCTCAATATTGGACTTAATAGTCTTTCTGCTGTTTTTCTTTATTCGCTTTAGACTGTTGTTACCAGAAGCACCTCCCAAGAAATTCTTAACCTTGGGTTCCAAGTTTCGTTATAGTGGCAGGACACAAGCGCAAACGAGAAGAGCCAGTGCATTGATAGATCGCCCAGCACCTTACTTTGAACGTTCCTCCAGCAAACGTTATACCATGTCTCGCAGCTTGGATGGAGGTAGGCATCACTCTCCGGCCCTTAGTTACCTAGTACCTACCCCAAAAAGAGTATGAAACTGTCATGAGCTTTCAGTAAGCATAGATATTCCTGGATGTTGTACGTTGAAAAGCATTTGTTGCTCATTGACTGAATGGCACATTTTTAAGTCTCCCCCAGAGAAATGAAAGTCCCTTTGTCAGTCTAACATCTGCAGGTTTATGTAAAGTTACATGAAAGAATGGCATCAGGGAATGAAGAAAATAGCTTTCATAAACTGACACCCCGAATTTGGAGAAAGATGCTCTCATTCTAAATATAGTAGTCACATACTCGTGATTTGATTCTCTTACCAACAAGTCTTGAAGGATTGGTAGGTTTAAGACTATTTGTTTTATAAATCTGTAAGTTAAATTTATTTCTGTTTCTAAAAAATCTTCATGAATGAAGTGCGGCATTTATCAGTTAGTTGATAATAGCTGGTAGAAAGGATGACATGCAAATAACAGAGCAAAGGGCTGTAAGTTAAATTCTCCTAGTTGTGCTAATTACTACCCCAGATGGACTGGGAGAACAGCGCTATGTAGGGGTTCTGTACTGCCAAGTCAAATTAGTCAAATGGAGAGATGATCACTCAAACAACCTTTTTAGGGGATAGCACAACAGTGAATTTTTAGTAGGGTTTTGTTTTATCGAACAGTTTCACTGATTGCTCTCTGGAGTAATATGGAGGTACGCTTTCTGCTGCAAGGCATGCCTTCTGTAACAATGCTCTGGAACTGAATCATGTCTGGGTCTCTGTCTTCTGATTTGGAGCACCTGGAGGTTTGTTTTTAATAGAAGAGCTTATCCTGTGCAAATAAAAAGAATTAGGAGTTTCTGGTATGGAGGTATAGTTTAAATAATAAGGAAAAACATAAATAAAAATAAACAAAAGTTACAAGTGCCTGGGACCATCTCCTTCCCTACCTTTTTTGCCACTGTTCCCCTGAGAGTTTCAGCTCTGCCTTCCCCATTTCACCAGCTGGGTGATTGATGGGGAGAGGTGCTCCCCGAATCTCCCAACTAAAAACAACGTCTTTTTCTAATGGAATACTTTGTGAACAGTTTACAGAAGAAATCAAAATGGCATTATTGATGTTGTATTATGTATGTTACTAATGAGGTGGAAACTGTACTCATGTGGCATCGGTAAATCCAGATTGAAGTCCAGGCTCTGCTGCCCTCTGTCTCTGCGGTGGTTGACAAATGATTTCAGTTCTCCAGGTCTGTTGTAGTCATCTGTATAATAGGAATAAGGCCGCCTTTGATGGGGCCGTTGTGAAAAGCAAGATATATGTGAAAGCACTCTTGTTACATAGGCAATTATTTCAATCATCATATTGATAATTACTCTTTTTCACATTTTTTAAAAAATTTCAGTAGCTTTTGGTATACAAGCAATCGGTTTTTGGCTACATGGATGAATTGTATAGTAGTGAAGTCTGAGATTTTAGTGCACCTGTCACCTGAGTAGTGCACATTGTACCGAATATGTAGGGTTTTTATCCCTCACCCTCCGCCCACCACTGTCTGCCTTCTGAGTCTCCAGTTTCCGTTGTATTACTCTACATGGCTTTGCATACCCATAGCTTAGCTGCCACTTATACATGAGAACGTATGGTATTTGATTTTTCATTCCTCAGTTACTTCAGGTAGAATAATGACCTTCAGCTCCATCCAAGTCACTGCAAAATACATGATTTCATTCATGTTTATGACTAAGTAGTAGTCTATGGTGTATATATACCACATTTTATATCGATAATTATTTCTACAGGCTTTTGTGAGCTAGCCTAGGAAGTTAATTACCATTGTGTGTTTTCTAAAGAGTTTCCAGAATACCAAACTTAGAGCCAGCCCTTTTGAATAAAATAGTTATCAGGACTGTTTCTAGCTGAATTAAGATATTGAAATATCCATGTTAACATTGAAGCTTTTCTTTTTGGTTTATCCTATTGACTCTTCTTTCTCCTTTAGGTTGTCTCTATTACCTATTTCTATATGTTATTAGTATTTGAGGAACTTTTTAGAATCATGCTTTTTTTTTTCCCCTGAATATCATCCACTTTGTTCAGTGATGTGCACCCCAGGGAACACATTTGTTGTGAATGTTGTTTTCCTTATGACCTTTAGTGTGATAATGACTGCTGAGAAGACAGAAGACAATTGTGAAATCAATGTACTAATGTCATGCTGTCTCTTTGTCCCTGCCCAAAAGTGATGTTAGTATGTGTTGTCTCTCACTCTTTGCAGTCCTGCCAGCTCTAGTACGTTTTCTGCTGCTGTTGAGCTGGGTGGCACAGCTGCATGTTGCAACATAAACTGCTTTTTTGCAAGGTTGCATCTTACAGAGGGTGGCCTGACTGGTCCATTAGGAAGCTTTGTCTCATATGAGCTTTTTCAGTAGTATAAAGAGATATAAAATGTCTTAGTGAAGATATTTTAGTGACATAGTTTAGCTATCAAAAGGATTTCAGAGAGGATTTCATTTCAGAATCCTTTTATTTACTTTTTAAAATTCCTAACATCATAATGTAGATTATATTTTGTCTGTGATTAGTTACTGTGTGTTTGAAAAGCAACATTTGTAAGTTTTAATAAATTTTATATCTGAAACCTAAAATAATGAGTACCAAATTTTAAGATTTAACTCAATTAAGCATCTTTTCACTAAGACGTTTTAGCTGGGATGAAAGGCTATGTCTTATTCTCTGGCGTTTGCATGTTTCGTATTTGCATGAATTTCATTTAGCAACATTCATTGTGTTTTCTCAAAATATTAGAGATGAGTAAATGTATATGCATATTATGGTAGCCTGTTTAAAATGCAGTAGAAATGAAAACATTTCTGTGCTTTAGACGAATAGAATTGCCATCTGTATTTTATCATCTCCATCAAGATGGTTAATTTTTGTTATTACCAATGGAGGCTTTATATTGTAAGAGTGACAAACTTTTCAACATTAATAATAATAAGAAGAAAACCAGTTCAGTGCTTCTTGATGAAGGGCACTTCCAACGAGCCAAGTGTATTAGAGCAATTGTGTACTGCAAAGACTGCCGTTAGGTGTGGAATTGGCCACTACGAGACGGGTGCCAGTGCCAGCCAGTGACTCCGGGTGATAACAGGCCCAGCGGCAGCCTCGCCTTGTGGCCCTCCACTCACGTCCACACTTATGCACATCCTCACCAGAGAGCCTGAGGAGAGAGGAAATTCCAAGACATGAGCATTTCAAGAATTTTAAAGCGCTGGTATAGGAAATACAGGAAGCTCGTGCTTACAGGAAGGTCCCTGCAGCACTGATTTGTTTTTTCAAGACAAACCTGGTATTTTGTGATGGTATTCTTCTTTTTCAGTAAAGATATAATTGGTGGTGTTCATCTGTCTTCTGACCTAACTATTTTGGATTTTATTTCTTCAATTGTATTTGCTTTTAGCATCAGTGAATGAAAACCATGAAATATACATGAAGGATTCTGTGTCTGCTGCAGAGGTTGGTACTGGCCAGTACGCCACAACAAAAGGCATCTCTCAGACCAACTTGATCACCACTGTGACTCCGGAGAAGAAGGCCGAGGAGGAGCGGGACGAGGAAGAGGACAAACGGAGGAAGGGGGAAGAAGTCACGCCTGTCTCGGCCATCCGGCACGAGGGAAAGGTATAGCTCCCAGACTGCCTGCTAGAGCTTGCTCCAGTTTTTAAGAATGACTAAATGATGCTGAGGCTGTAAACCAGGAATGTGCTGAGATTTAGGGTAAATCATATGTCAGCACTGGTCACATTCATATGACAATTTTTAGATTATGATTCCTGTTTCAACATTTTTCCTCTGAAAGATTCATTCATAGCTCTTTGAAAATTTGTCTTTTAATGACTTGTGTGCTATGTAAGACTTTCAATAGCTGTCCTGTATGTGTATCTTAAAAATACTTTTGGTGGCGGATTACACGTTTCTGTTTGGGCTCGTGTTTCAGAACTGTCACCAAAGTTGTTTTCTTTGTTTCTGGCCCCATTCTTCTACCCAAGTACAGCGTATTTTTCTAGATATGCAATTATCATATTACCATTCTTCTGACTATAAGTACATGGAGTGACCACAGCCTGTATGTTTTTACTTACGATCTGATCAGCAGAGTAGTGACTGGCCATGTTTTGAAAAGGGATGTTAAGGCAGAAGGTTGCAGTAGAAGATAAAAAGTGAGTCTGGCAGCACTTTCTTCTTTCAGTGTTTAATTCATTAAACTTTGTAACATCGTTTCACCCCAAATTAAGTATCTGTTTTAACATAATTTTTAAACACTGTTTTATTTTCTGGTGATCAGCACTACAAAGCAGCTTTTCAGAAAAATACTTTAAAAGTCAAAAAACACTTCAGGAGGTTTATACCTAATAATAATGGAAAAACAGAGTGCCTCCTGGCCTGTACAGAGCATAGAGTAAGAGGAAGTAGCAGAATGAAAATGCTCGTAATAACCCATGGGTTATCCTAAAGTTTGAGTAAATTTGATTCATGAGTGCTGTTTTGTACGTGAGCTCTGCAAATAGAGATGGAGAGTCACTACCCCGGATTCTATGGAAAGTGTTCCTTTTGGCAAGAATTTAGCAGTGACATCTTAACATAGACAAGTAATTTTTTGTAGTTATATTAAAATATTACAAATGACCCAATCCATCATCTTTTATTTTTTAGATAAGATCATTTATTTGGCAAACACAAAATTAAGCACAGAGTAGGAAATAATGGCAGGGATATTTCAATAACTTTTGCTGTTAAAATGTGCTTTGTTCTCAATTTTGTTTTTACACTCTTCCTGTCTGTTCAGTCAAGGAAGGCTTTAAAGGGGACAGAAAAGAAGATAATCCACCCAAAAAACCAGTACGTGGTTCTTCTTCTTATTCTAACATTTTGTAAAATCGCCATGCCAACATAAGATTCCCTGTGGATGTATAAGTATGAAGAAGTGACACATCAATGTAAATGATTTTTAGTTTTGCTCCCAAGATAAGGCCAGACATTTTTGCTTTATTTGATTTTAAAAGACCACGAGTTTGTTTATGTAAAACATAGCACTAAGCTGTCCTCACTTGGTGCCATTTGTGATGTGGGAAAATAAAAAGACAAAGGACACTGCCAGCCTCATAGCCTGAGTCTCTGAGAAGCCAGCACTGTGGGTAGAACATCTTCAGGAAGCCTGTAGCTGAAATCTGGTGCTCGTATAGGTGTGGGCTGGCTTGGTTTCCCCAATGCAAAGCTGTCTTTTAGAAATGACTTTAATAATCAGCATGGAAGATAAAATAAACCTTAATTTTATCTTACTCCATCTTCAAAAAGTAACCGAGAGGGTACTTATTTTTCAACCAAAATGAAAGTGTATTACTGAAAATAGTTCTTGAAAGGCTGGTGCACTAGGTTGCCTGGGAAGGAGGCACGTTTCCCAGGCTGGGATCCCCCGATCATGGGGCCGCCTCACCTCCATGCTGGAGGACAGTTGTCTTCATGCAGAAGTTAGAGTGTAGCACCTACATTATTTTAGTTGAATGAGATTTGTGCAGGTTCCTGTTTCAAGTGCTGTCTTTAATGTCAAATGCGAGTATGTGGGAAAAGACATACTTGTCTCATAGTAGAAAGAGACCCTTCCAATGCCGAAGGACTATGATTTTATTTTATTTGTGCATTTTCTTTCCCTCATGCCTCCGATGTAACTTTATTTGTGCATTTTCTTTCTGTCGCTATATTTACCACTTCTCCCCAAGTCAGGATTGGATAACCACACAAGGCAGGCTGGGTAATTTCCATGCTGTCAGGCCACTGGACAAAACACACACATACACACATGCAGTGACACAGACATCAGCAGGAGTCTCATTACCTTCAGGCTTGGACTTCCCGGCCTGCAGCAGCTCCTGTACCTGCCCAGGGGCTTGGGGCAGGTACAGGAAGGTACCTCCCTGCTTGGGGCTTGTGTGCTTTCCTTCCTCCCCTTCTTGTCCAGCAACCCCTCCACCACCTGCAGAGGAAACACACTGGTCGTGGAGACTTCCAGGATCCAGAGAGAGGGGAAGCAGGGCACGTACCCCATTAAAGTTTGCGCTCACCAGGGGAGCACTTGTGGAAAACCCTGCTGTTATCATTATATTAAGGCCTCAAACCAAAGATCTAAACATGCCCTTTATCTGCTAAGAAAAAATCAGAAGCCTGGGAAATTATATCTTTCTATTATTATGCATCATAAATAATAGAAAGTAAATACTGGCAAAGCATGTTACAAGAAAACACATTGTTGTTTCTAGTTAGCTTGTTGAAATCACTTGAGTTGAAGTTCCACTAATGTCCTAAGTAAAGGAGCTAAAATAGAATTTTCAAGGGAACTTCAGTTCCTTTTGAGGAGTGAGATATTCAGAAGTGCTAAGTGTCGAATCCCTGATTGTAACTACTTATCAGATAGGAGTGGGGCCAGAAACTTCTTGATTTAGAACATAAACTCTCTGTTTCGGATGTAATTGAATAACCAAGGAAAGGACTAATGTTAGAGATTTCTTTTTTAATCAAAATCTGGATTGGATTTCATCTTTATTTTTAATCTAGTTGAACTATAGTAACAGCTCTGCTACCTGGAAATCAGGAGAAGGTTATTGAAAGTCTTGATTTTAAGTTATCAGATTTACTTGTGTTTGTTCCCCAAAACCTGAAACTTTCTAGAGTTGTGGTCTAAAATGAAAGTTTTTGATCATGTGAGATGTGTAGACTTTGGGATTGCCCACAAATACCTTCTGTTCTGAGTTTTTAAAGAATTCTACCCGTATATGATGGTCTAATGGGAGAAATGTAGCCATTCATGGCAACATTGGCATGCAGCTTGAATACTTTTAACATTCATGAGCAACCCTAGTGCTAAAATTTTTGTTTTACAATTTTATATTGATACCCATAAGAAAATTAACTAATTGCAGTTTTCTTTTTGTCCTTTTGCACCTCTGTTTGCTGCTTTCTGTCTCTCTCTGTCTCTTTCACATCAGTCACCTGGGCTTGGCACTGACTCATGTCCCTTGTCACCCCCATCTGCCCATTGTGCCCCCACATCTCCCACAGAGCTCCGTAGGAGGTGTAAGGAGAATGACTGCAAACTGCCAGGTTACGAACCGTCCAGAGCTGAGCACATGCTCGGAGAGCCCGCCTTGGACTCTGATGGCCCAGGGAGGCCTTACCTAGGGGATCAAGATGTGGCTTTTAGCTACAGACAGCAAACTGGCAAGGGGACCACCCTGTTTTCCTTCTCCTTGCAGCTCCCCGAGTCATTCCCCTCCCTCCTAGATGATGATGGGTACCTCTCTTTCCCCAACCTTTCTGAAACCAACCTCCTGCCCCAGAGCTTGCAGCATTACCTCCCGATCCGCTCACCGTCCCTCGTGCCCTGTTTCCTCTTCATCTTTTTCTTTCTGCTGTCTGCCTCCTTCTCAGTGCCATACGCTCTCACTCTCTCCTTCCCTCTGGCTCTGTGCCTCTGCTACCTGGAGCCCAAGGCGGCCTCCTTGAGCGCCTCCCTAGACAATGACCCGAGTGACAGTTCAGAGGAAGAGGTGTGTACCTCGGCATAGAACACGCTTCCCCTTCGTGTTCCGTGCTTGAGTCCGAAACAGTGTTAGCCGGCTGCTGCCATAGTGGTCCTACTTTCAGAGCCTCATTTATTGTCTGTGCCAATATGTTGAGGTTTCTGTGTGTTGGGGAGTCCAACCTGGGCCCCAGGGTTAGGCACAACACCATGTGGATGTAGCAGTCTGAGCCCAACCCGGAATCGTTCTGCTACCCACTGAGTTCTACGTGGGATGAAAGACTCAGCCAGAAGTCAATTTTATGTAATCCATTAGCCATGTAAAAGATCAGGGTGAAGCTAAAAGTTCTGATCAGTTATTGTTTAATAAGGTAAATCACATATAAGACCGATGATGAGTTGTTTCAACTTAAATGATAGTCAAGGAGAGGTGGAAGAGTGCATCTCCAGAGGGGATGTGTCATTGTCACATTGGGTAGCTTTCTAAAATTGCAAAGGTATCTCCTCCCTGAAGATCCTGAAATGTCCCCACCACCCTCTCATCATTACCGGACAGCCATTGTTACTCACAGAGAGGTCTGTCAGTCAGATCCCGCATTGTGTTGTGTCAGAGCAGTTGAAAGCACCCACATGACATCAGCCGTTGGAAGGGCAGAAACAGGCCCAGAAGCAACGGCATGCAGTGCAGCAGTGTTCAAACACAATCAGAAAAGGACTAAATTGAAGTTTTCAAACAATGCAAAGACAGGCTGAAATTTCACCAGTGCTAGCAATGCCAATGAAGATAATATGACAGCGATTCTTTCAACTGCAGTATGAGCCTCAAAATCCCCCCTTTTTCACAGTGTGGTAAGGCTGGGCCTCTGTGGCTGCCAGCCGGACATGGACATAGTGGGGGAAAGACCCTGAACTATCAGCCTCTATCCTTGAAGGCATGCTGCTGCAGGGCAAACTCATGTCCCCCACTCGAGCAGTCGGCAGCTGGCATGGTAGCCAGTAGTTTTTCCTGTTAATTGCTCTCCTTTCCCACCACCCCACAGCCCTGTGAACAGCCCAGCAGTTTCTCTTTCTCCAGGCTTCAAACAGAGTGCGGGGAAGAATAATAGAAGCTGCCACCAGAAGCCCTGGTTGCTCTGATGCACGCCCCTGCCCACACCTCTCCCCAGGCTCCCTGCAGCCCTCCTGTTCCCACAGAACAAGAGCTGTTGTGATAGGAGAAAAGGAAAATACTCTTAGCATTTTTTTCAAAAGTCACAAAGTCAAGGCAATGCTAAAAAAGGAAAGAAAGTCTGATTCTGTGCTCAGCTAGAAAGTCATAATTTGAGCTGCACCTGTGAGTATGTAGTATTATATGTTGAGGGTGTGCGAGTATCTCTAGTTAGTGGGATTATGACCATTTCTTTGCAGCGGAAGAAAAAAATGTGAATGGTCTCACAGGTGTTTTAAGTAAAAGTCTACACTTTTAATAGACTTTGCATAAGAAAACATTTTCAAGGTTCTTGAGTTATATATAACGATTTGCTCCAAGTGATATATAAATAACTTTTTACACATGGAAAATATTTTGAGAACTACTTGAAATCCTAGGCTTTAATATCACTATTTCTCATATTGGTAATACTATCAAATAGTGTTGGACTAGAACATATTACAGTTAAGAACACAATATTGTCTACAAAGACAATTTTATTATTTATTAGCTGATTTCTAACGTGGAGATATATTTTTCCTCTAACAGTGGAGTTAGTCATCAAGCTAACATAAGGCAAAAAAGATTGCTGTTTTATGCTTTTCTAAATTCAAAATAAATGTTTGAACTTTTGTATAGCAAACCACACAGATCTTGTGCCTAATCCAGGGTATACATCTTGTTGTAATCAGTGCATGAGAATTAATGTTAAACTTGGGCATGTCTGCATTACATTGGCAAAACAAATCACAGCAGTTACTCGTTACAAGCTAGTGAACATGTGATTGGAGCTTCCCGGTCATAACTGTCCTTGTTATCGCAAACCTCCGAAACCATGAATTAGCACTGACCACTGGAGTCTTCATCACCCTTCTCCACAGCCCTAGTCAGCCCATATGATAGCTCTCCTGCCATCAGACTCTGTAACTAGCCATCTGTTCAGTGTTGTCTCTTGAAGTGTTAAGAGCTGTGCATTCTAGTTCAGGCTGAGCTAGAGAACTCACATTGAGGTCATCCTGGATTGTTTTATTTAAATTGCCATTTGCTTACATGGCCTGATTTCATCTCTAGGCCTCAAGCACTGTGGCAGCTACACTGGGTGACTTCTTAACATACAATTCAGCCTTGTCACTTTCATTTTGCCAAGTCACTAGCAATTAATTCTTTTTAAATATTGTATCATCATTGCTTACATTTTTAACATGTTATAGTGGCTTATTTCCAGCCTTTCTCAAGAGTGAAATCCAGTATAAAAAGGCTTCATCATTTCACATTATAAAGCTGTTGACCAGTCATGATTTTTCTTTTGTACTTTCAGAATGGTCAAATAAGAAGGGGCAGAATATCAAAATATCCTATCAAGAAACATGAGATGAACCTACCTCCCCAAACCATAAAATGCTGTTACATGTGTATTTCTGAGTAATTTTTTGATAATACAAAGAAAAATAGAGATGAGTTCAAATCAAGAGGAAGAAAAATGGACTAACTGATTTATAACATTTTAAATTACATAAACATAGTATAATATGATAGTTTATGATATGCTGTGCATTTGCAGTTTTATGTAGGCATCGTACATTATAGAAATAGCAGTTGATATAAAAACTGCTTTATTCAGCCTTATTCATTTATTTACTATTGATCAGGCACTATACTACGGACTGACTAGATGCTAAGTAGGAATTCAAGAAATTTTATATATGGACTATGCTATTTGTATATGGCTAAGAAAAATAGGAATAACTATGTAATATAATTATTATAGGCATTTTTTTTTAGCTCTGAGTGTGTCAGGCATTATATACAGTGTTTAGTATCCATTATCCAATACAGTTAGGGCTGTTATTTTCCCCATTTTATGGAAAGGAAACTGGGACTAAAATATAAAAAGTACCCAATGTGCCACAGGTTTGAACAGAAAGGATTTGAGCTCATGTTCATCTGACATTAAACCTTTCCCTCTTAACGACCACTGCCCCCTGATGCTAAAATGCTTGCAAGTTACTGAAGTAAATTTTAAAACCGTAAGGGAAATAAGCTAGACTGGCGGAGAAACACTTTCAAGAGTTTTATAAGTGTTTGACACAACTAATTAGAACACTAAATGCAAGTCATTCCAGCTGGGCGTGCAGTGGCTTACCCCTGTAATCCCAACACTTTGGGAGGCCGAGGCAGGCGGATCACTTGAGGTCAGGAGTTTGAGACCAGCCTGGCCAACATGGCGAAACACTGCCTCTACTACAAGTACAAAAATTAGCCAGGCATAGTGGCATGCACCTATAGTCACAGCTACTAGGGAGGCTGAGGCACGAGAATTGCTTGAACCCAGGAGGCAGAGGTTGCAGTGAGCCAGGATTGCACTACTGCACTCCAGCTTGGGTGACAGAGTGAGACCCTGTCTAAAAAAATAAAACACTAAGTGCAAGTCATTCTTATTTATTCTTGAAAGCCTAAGATCTTTGAGTTATTCTGTACACCTAAACAAATAACTGGTCTCTCTTACTAATTCAAACTGGCCTTTCCCAGGGCTGTCACTCAGTACAGCCATACTAATCCCATAGCAACAATCACCCTTATAAGAAACTTAACAGCCACCTCCTGCCCCCAACTGTTAACCAAGCTGGTCAGGTCACGAAAATGTGTCAACATGCTTTCCTTACCAACCTCTGGAAAATTATTTTCCACTTAGACTTGGTAGCAAAGGTGCCAGAATGGTGTCCCAAGGTACGTGTGCTGAGCATGTGTTCAGCCTCCCTTTCTTTTAGGAGTATGCAACATGAGACATGCAGCTAGTGCCAAGAAATCAGCCTAGCCAGAGTTTAGTTTTGTCAGTGGAAACAACACTGTCCCAGTTGTCTCTTCTTGACATTTCTTGTTCTTTGTAGTGGGAGGTTATTTTAAGAACCAGATTCAGCCTCATAGACTCCCCTCCCATTTTGATTTTTGTTTTCAAAATATTAATCACAAATATTTGATGAAGGAAACTTTATTAATGATTAGTTGGTATCTGTGGAGGGAAAGTCAGTTAATACTAGGACATTTAGATGTCCATGGCTCTACTCTACTCAAGAGAAAACAGCTTGTAAGTCATAAACCCCTGTGAAACAGATTAAAAACCAGTCCTGAAATTACTGTTCTCATTCTCCTCAAAACCTAGGCTCTGGCAAATGCTGTGCTTTGTTTTATTTGTTTCCAAGTAGATGTTTCTCTCTTTCTCTCTCTCTGTTGTTTCAACAATTCTTCTTATGATTTGCTTCATTTGAATGGTATTTTTGGAGCAAGATGTTTAAATACATACTTCAATATACTTCTTTATATTGGAGGGTGGGGCAAAATAACATACAGTCTTAAAAAATATCGAGTTAGCAACGCTACTTGAAAATTGAGTTATTTTTTTCCCATAAAAAATATATACCTGTGAGTCACTGGCATTGTGCCTTTTATAATTGACAGGTAATGCGGACAGCCTGATGGCCTTAGATGGATATAAATTGTCATAATGGTATAAATGAGGGGCTGAAAGTCCAGTGACTGTTACAGTAGCTTTTTCTGTAAATTGACATTTTCATTTACCTTTCAGATACGAAATATTACTAGAATAAAATATATATGAACATCAATTTTATTTGCATTAAACATTTTAAGGAGATCTTACTTGAGGTTTTTAGTTAAAAGTTGGAGGAGGGGTGTGGGGATGACAAATTGGTTTCCCTGAGACATAGAACCGGACAGGTCAGTGTGGCTCCCCAGCTCCTGCAGCTGAGTGCGCCTCAGGTCTTCCTATGAGTTGACTCTGTTGATGACACCTAGCTCTGGCCCTTCTGTTGCTTTGCTTGAACTTGTGTTCTTGTGGGAAGGTAGTGTGACACAGAGAAATCACAGAGAAAGAAAATGATCTGTCCGACCTGTGCCAGACCATGTTTGACCAGATGGTTTACTTTCTGTCCCTGCCTTCCTCCTGGAACCTGATCACTTCTGTGGTCAACAGACCGACAGTGAGCGCACGGACACTGCAGCCGACGGGGAGACCACCGCCACTGAGGTTGGTATCGTGGCTGAGAGTGGCTGGTAGTGGCGTACCGAAATCGCCTTGTGGTGTGGCTCTGCATTTAAGAACTCCACATATGAGCTGTTGTAATGGAAATCAGTTCTAACTTTAACAGTAGGAGTTAAATATGCATTTTGTCATCTAGACCAGTGGTTCTTAAACTCTGGCCTACATCACAATTACCTGGAGGATTCCAGCCTCATGTTTCTCATTCAGAAGGGCTGGGGGTGGACTTGAGAATTTATATTTCTAACAAGTTCCCAGGCGATATTGATTCTGCATATCTTAGGATGTATTTTGAGAACTACTTGCCTAGACTGATAATACATTTTTTTTTTTTAAGAAAAAGTTCTATCTCAAATGAGAGGCTATAGATGTATGATAGAATGAATGGGAAGAAGGTCACAATTAACTAGTATTTTGGCTTGATGCAGATATATTTTTAATTCCCCAATGGTGAAATAATTCTTGATAAAATAAGACTTACCTTACTCATTTTTGTAGCCTTTGACCATAGCCTGGGTCACTCATAAGAAATGAATTTTCAAATTATTGTTAGTACTTTATTTTTGAAAAACGTAATCACATTAAACAGTGATAGAAGATATACTGTCATTTCTCCTTTTTTCTTTAGGGTACATTAAAATGTGTGTGTGTCTGTGTGTGTGTGGCTTATATTGTTTTTCAAATCTTCTCTACCGTTAAGTAGTTAAAATATCTTTAAAAATAATGTCTGGGTACTAATGGAAGTGAAGATGTTTATCGATGTTAATTTGGCTACTTTTTACTAGCAGAATTTAGTTTTTACTTTGTAATAATGTTTATTTTAGGTTGCTTTTATGTTATTTTTTGCATCATCCTATTATAATAATGTTTTCTAGTTGAATATTTAGAAAAAAACTAAAAATGTTGTAAGTGGTATCTGTATATCACTTAATTGAAACTATCTTCAGAAAAAATCTTTCATGATGGCATTTTATTAGGTTTCTTTCTTTAAAAATGCCAGAGTTCAATGCAAAACTTGAAAATCATAATTTAACGTTAAAGATGATATTGTTAAAACTATTATGCAGATTCTTTTAAGCAATCGTATATAAATCTACTACAAGTTGGTAATTTTCTTTGCCAACTATCACAAAGCTACACCTTGATTTTGTAAGAGTTAGTTACATGTAGCCACAGGGTAGTATATCCAGTAAATTTCATTGGAATCTTAAAGTGCGCTAAAAGGAAAAATATGTTAATAATAATACCCTAAACTTCTACAGTAGTTTTAAAATTTGTTATATAACATTTAAAGCGTGCAAGCGAATACCTGTAACATAGGTAGATTATGAAGTTTGAAAATAAAATGAAGAGCTGTGAACCCCCATGCACTGAAGAATGGGCGTGTCTCCAGCACATTAGCACTGTGTTTCAATTTCCTGTTGGCCCCGCGATACTGATGAAACTCTTCCCCTTCTATAGGTGGCCAACACAACAGTGGTCAGTGTAGAATATGAAGAGTAAGCAGTCTTGTCCCCGTTGGCAAATAAGAAGAGGGAGACCTAGGTAGACTAAATGATTTTCTTAAGGCTCCTGACTTGGTGTGATCCTTTTCTCACCTCTAATTTCATTCTGGGTCTCCTCTCCTAGCATAAGGGCATAATACCCAATCCTGAGTCCAAGAGCCATAGTGAGAGACACAGCTTTAACGCTGCATGCAGATGTGGCTTGGCCTGCTTACTAATTACTGATACTCAGACAGCAGTCCAGGGATTAGACTGCTCCTTGAAATTGGAAAAACCAGGAGAATGAGGTGGCTTTGTATTTTTTCAAATCTCAAAAATTGTCCCATCTAAAACCTGTAAAAGAAATCATGCTGTTGTTGATAGTAGTTGATTTCTCTTTTTTTAAAAAAAACTTTCTTACTTGCCCCGTATTTGTCTTCTCCCCTCCCAAGTTTGTTCTTAACTATATACATTCAAGAAAATTGGCCAGGCGTGGTGGCTCACGCCTGTAATCCCAGAACTTTGGGATCACTTGAGGTTAGGAGTTCCAGACTAGCCTGGTGAACATGGTGAAACCCCATCTCTACTAAACATACAAAAAATTAGCCAGGCGTGGTGGCAGGCGCCTGTAATCCCAGCTACCCGGGAGGCTGAGGCAGGAGAATTGCTTGAACCCAGGAGGTGGGGGTTGCAGCAAGCCGAGATCGTGCCATTGCACTCCAGCCTGGGCAACAAAGCGAGACTCTGTCAAAAAACAAAAGACAAAAAAAAAAGAAAATCAAGGTCTCAAGAAACTTTAAATTGTGGGAACGTCCATGCAAAATTCTTCATATTCTTTGAGCATGGGTTCTCTGGTCTACCAATTGGAAATCATAATCACTAACCTCATAGGGTGGGATTCATACACTACACTTGAGCCCTCATTATTGTGTCATCATAGCTATTCTTACAAATTCTAATTTTAATCTGGCTCCCCTCGCTTCCTGAACTATTTCTAATGTTCATCAAGAAAAACCTGCTACACCCTTGCGGTCACCCTCTCAACCACGTGTGTCTGCTGGTCAAAATGCCAAAGACCCACCCGGCAAAAACTCTTTCACTCCTATGTTCCTATATTCTTATTAAGCTTCCTAATTGTGTGTGAGAATGTTGTGGTTTGTGTATAAGAAAGAAGTGGCATCCATATGCAAGAGCATACGAGTGCCCACATTTAGCAAGTCTATGTAGACCATAGTTCTTCAATCTTAGAGTAAATTGCATGTAAGACTTTATTTCCCACTCTTTCTTGATGCTGGCAGTCGGACCAGGAGGAAGATGCAGAGCTCAAGGCACAGGTAGAACATTAAAAACAAAACAACAACAATAAAAAAAAAAAAAAAAAAAAAAAAAAACAGTGTGTGATAAGTCATTGTTTGTCTACAGCATTCAGATCTTTCAGCATGCTCTGTAGCTGGTTACCATGTTGTTGGTGCAGTGTGTAGGTTGGCATTTGTTCCCTTGACGACTGTGTCCCTTACTTTTCCCTTTCTTCTCCACTTTTTTCAGAATAGTCTGATTAAACGAATAAAGGGTGAAAATGTGTATGTCAAACATAGTAATCTTATGTTAGAGGTTGGTATTGGTATATACCAGTGCATGTTTGTGTGTGTTGTTTTTCTTTTAGTGTAATATCTCTGGGCTTGTACTGTGATGCATGAACTGTGTGCTCATCTGTTAATAAGTGGGGATGACTTCTCAGCTTCTGATTCCTTATTCTCTCCTAGATATAGATCCCTTTTCCTGTGTGTATATTTATTTTAATTCTCTCAGGATACATGTGAATGGTACTCTTTATAGTTTACCTTCTAAAATTCTTTTGGTATTCATGTTTGTGTGAACTAGATCTTTTTTTTTTTTTTCTGTTTCCTTTCCATGGGAAAATCACATTTTCACCAGAGTGTTTGTGGTAGTGCCATGAGCCTTGATCAAAATTTTGTTTTATTTTGACTACTAATAAGATTGACATTACTTTAAAAGCAAACAAAAGAGCTGAAAGGAACGCACATGTGAAAGGTTGACTGTTGGATACTTTGTGTTCTGAATATAGGAGCTAGAAAAAACTCAAGATGACCTGATGAAACATCAAACCAACATTAGCGAGCTAAAAAGAACCTTCCTGGAAACCTCAACAGACACTGCCGTAACGAATGAATGGGAGAAGAGGCTTTCCACCTCCCCCGTGCGACTGGCCACCAGGCAGGAGGATGCCCCCATGATCGAACCGCTTGTCCCTGAAGAGGTCAGTAGTCAGGCTTGTGGTCAGATTCACATTCTGTTTACCTGCCTTCCTTCTCTACAGGGTGTGGAATTGCATTTGACAAGCTTCTGGGTAGAAAATCTCTTTTCCTACCTATGTTTAACCTGAGCTGAGATGCTCAGTGCTGCAAAAGAAAACTGCAAAGTAAAATGATTAAAGTGGCTGAGGAGTGAGTAATAGCATCAGATGGTTCTTAGGGCAGGAAGCCACAGAGAGACTATCGGGAAAAATCAGCTGATTCTGACCATAAACCTAGATTTTATAACTGAGAGAAATCAGGGTATTCTCTTCATGATTGACACTTTTTCCGCATATGCTTTCTACTTTTGCATTGACAAACACTCTGAATACTTATTCTCATCAGTTCTAAGATGAGGCCCATTGAGATTGTTTGACTGAGTGGTACCCTGAAGTTGACAGCATTTCAGGACAATTTTACTCTGAGATATTATACCAGGCTTTTATTGATATAATAAGAGTTTTGTTTGATTTTTATTTATAATTATTTTAATTGATTTATATTAAGTTTTTTGTTTTTTGTTTTCGAGATGGTGTCTTGCTCTGTCACCCAGGCGGGAGTGCAGTGGGGTGATCTTGTCTTGCTGTAGCCTCCACCTCCCAGGTTCACGTGATTCTCCTGCCTTGGCCTCCCAAGTAGCTGGGACTACAGCTGCACTTCACCACACCCGGCTAATTTTTGTATTTTTAATAGAGACGGGGTTTCGCCATGTTGGCCAGGCTGGCACCAAACTCCAGGCCTTAAGTGATCCACCCACCTTGGCCTCCCAAAGTGCTGGGATTACAGGCATGAGCCATCGCACCTGGCCAAATTTATAATCAGTTTCTAGTAGATGTTTTATGGGGAAAGTAGTGGCCAGAATTTTTTTTTTAAGTAAGGTTATTTCACACACTTTGGCTGTACTTTTAAAGAGATTTTTTTTTTTTGAGACAGAGTTTTTTTGTGTGTTTGTTTGTTTGTTTGTTTGTTCTTGAGATGGAGTTTCACTCTGTCGCCCATGCTGAAGTGCAGTGGCAGTGACCTCCGCCCCCTGGTTTTAAGTGATTCTCCTGCCTCAGCCTCCGGGGTAGCTGGGACTACAGGCATGCACCACCATGCCTGGCTAATTTTTTTGTATTTTTAATAGAGGTGGGATTTCAACATGTTGGTCAGGCTGATCTCAAACTCCTGACCTCATATGATCTGCCACCTCAGCCTCCCAAGGAAGCTCTTTTTAAATGTACAACCAAAGACTCTGAGGATTCAGCTGGTATTACTTCAGGGCTCCCATTGTGTGGGAACCAAAAATTACTGTAGTGCTAATTTGACTGTCTAAGACACCATGTTGCTTTATCTCTGTTTCAAAAAAAGTAGTTTTTGAAAACTGCATCTTTTTTAGCACTGTATTGGTTAACCTCCTTTTCTGTAAGACCACTTTATCGGGAAATATTTGTTCAGGAAACGGACACAGAGTAGAACATTAAAACTTAGGCTTTGGTGAGAGAAAAATTCTTTAAACAGTGTTCTATATGCAGTGCTTAAGTCCTTGCAGTAAAAATAAGAATTCAATTACACTTATTGTTGATCATGTTCTAAACCTTTTAAAGCTGTTTATCAAAAGTAATCAAGAACTCACTCTCACTATGTTCATGACAATCCCAAACCTAGCTAATAAAAATAGGTCTATATCCATTTGAATTACTTAAAAGGGACCCTTTTATGCAGAATAAATGAAAAGTACAATTACCAACATATTATTGTACCATTAAACTTCAGTTCCATTCAAACTGCTGCGTTTCAAGAGACAAATTTCACATTCAGATTGATTTAAATAATAGTCCTTACAATATTAAGTTATGCTCTCATAAATTTTATTATAATTGGTTAAGTTTGGCTTACCCTATTTCTACTATCTTTTGGAAATAATTTCCTGGCTCTAAAGATATCAGATACTGGATAAAATTACAAAAACACAAACTAGCCACCCCAAACAAAACAAAACAAAGCAAAGCTAAAAGCTAAGTAATGGCCCCTTTGAATGAAAGTTTAGAGAACAACTTAGAGAATTTGAAGGGTGATGCTAATAAACAAGGGAACTTCATAAGTCTAGGCCGTTAGACTAGTAAGATAATTTTGTTACATCTGTAAAACCCTAAACGTGAGAGAATTAACATTTGATAAGCCCAAGGATGTTAATAATTTAAGGAGTGTTTTGAATATATTGAACTTTCCCTGGATATTAATGCTTTTTCTGTGTTAGTGCAGAAAAACTGGAGAAGGCCAAGAAAGGATTTTTTCAACATCATTAAGGAAAAAAAACATGCCCTCTGCAGAATGGCAAAGTAGTTTGGTTATTTAAACTGGAGAAGAGCAAAGGCTGGTGTCCTCACTGCCTTCAGTGTCCGCAGGGTTGTTTTGCAGTCCCTCCGTGCTCTGTCACACTGTGAATGGAGACATAGCAGAAAAAGCTTGACTAGATATAAAGAACTCGTTAGAAGCAGGGCTGATTAACCGTGCTTATCAAAGGAGCCCTGAAAAGTATCTCAAAGGAGCTTCAAGTGCCAGGGGAAAGGGGATCTGTTTAGGTGTCAGGGTGCTGTGCTCCCTATGACAGCAGGGCCGGGCAGAGTGACCTGTCCTCTCTTCTACTCTTCTCCAGGACCTCATAGTCATCGATGATACCGAGTTTATACTCCAATCGAAGGCCCTGTAGATAGCCTTCAGAACAAACCAGAAAGTTCTTTTGCTCTAAATTATTGCCAATTTCTATATTAAAACCATAGTTTCTGTTATTTTTGTGTGTGAAAAGCACAAAAGATAATTTTATCCTTTTTTAAATCCTTTGTGTGTTATGCACGTAGAAAACGTACTGGTTTATAAATATATAACCAAAAGATTTTTATTTTGGAGGGGATATTTTTTAAGGTAAGTTACTAATTTGATATTGCTCTATTTTGTAGTAAAGCCCACTTCAATTAAACAGTGATCAGCCAGTTTAGAAAGAAATCCAGTTACTTCTAAATGGAAATATTTAACTTAATTTTTAAAATTGACATCTCGAATAAAGTAGTGGTTATTTTGTGTCAGAATCAGAAAGAAACTTAGATTTGGTGACTCCAAACTTACGACGTCCCAAAGCTTAGTTTGTTGTGTTTTTGTTTTTGTTTTTGTTTTTTCTTTTGTCTCAGTGACAAAATGGTATTTTGAAGAAAAAAACCTAAAGATCTTTTGAGTTTTAATGTGACCATCTTTTTTCTTTTTTTCGTTGTATCTATAGTAGTTGAATTGTTACAATAATTATTTCTATACAGTGCTACCAATGTATGAACAATTCAAAGAAAATTTTGGTTAGAATTATATACAGCAAGCTAATAATGATGATTATGTTCTGAGAATTGTGTTTGTTTCCGATATAAAATGGAAATTTGATTGCCGATTGTTTCAAGTTTCAGATATTTAATAGCAGACAAGTAGCAAAGATGCCCCAAAGCAGCAAATAATATCTAATTCTCATTTGCTTTAGAAAATAGGCAAATAAACTCACACACAGGTCCCACCAAACATAGGAAGGGTAGGCATGTGGTATGTGCAGCGTGCCCAGGTACAGCCTCTGTCCACAAACCCTTCCCATGACAGGCTTTCAGGATGCATCTAAGCCTTGTCCATGTTAGAGTTATATTCCTTAGTGGTTACTTGAATACCAAAAGTTTCCAAACCACAATAAAAAAGCAGTACCTACTGGTATGTATGCTGCGCCAATATTGTCCTCTCTTTTATGTGAGTGCTCGTTTTACAGGTGTGTTCACTGTACAGTAATTCCTTAAGCAAGACGATTACTATAGTCAGTTCCCATGATTTGCAAATTCTGTATTTGCAAATTTGCCCATTCCCTAAAATTTATTTGTAGAAACCTTTAATCACCCAACAGGAAATGACACTGTTATGAATTTTGTGTGCCAGTATAGGGCCTTGTTTTCCAATTATGATATTAAGATTAATAACTTATAATGTTTAAGTAACTAAATGAAATGGTTGGGCCATATATCTGACTATATCCTAACCCCTAATAAAAGTGAATTTTTAGATCACCTTTTCTTTATCAGTACTTCTTTACTTCTCTATTAACTAAACTAACTATATTGGGAGGTTGACCATATATAGAATTACATTTTAAAATCTACTCACTATGTTACCTGTTTATGTTACTGGACATACACAGTTTGGAATGTAGACACTGTTAATATTTTCAGTTGTAAGACATAGGCATTTTTTAAATTAGTTGGTTTCAGACACCAGGATATGCTGAAAACCACTGTTTTGCTGGGGGTTTTGTGAAGCTTTTATCTTAGTAATAATATTTAGCTCAGTGATTATAATTAGAGACCTAGCACTGTTATTCTGAAAACTACCTATAATTTTGACCTTTCCTTGCTGTTTCTCATTTCTGTTTGCAAAAGAGGCTATGATTAAAAGCAAAAAAAAAAAAAAAAAGAAAGAGAAAGAAAAGAAAAGAAAGAAAACAAAAAAGGAAAAGAAACAAAGTCCACATTTAATGATTCCACATGCCACATTTTATCTTTTCCAATACCGTCCTCCAAAATGCAGCGGGACAGAGACTTTTTTGTTTTTCCTTTTGTTTTTGTTTTCCTCCTCTGAAAATGACTTATTTGTTTCTCATTAGAAAGAGTCATTTGAGAATGATACTATCAAAATCTGTCAGTAGGTCCTGCAGAATATTCCGATGTTCCCCTACAATCTCTTGCAAACAAATGATTAAATGTAGTACTGGTAGATTTTTAGACAAAAAGAAATTTTAAATAGCTCTCATAAAATTACATTGTTTGTAATGATAAGATGTATTTTAAAAGTTTCATTCGTCTAGAAACTTTGAACTTTCCATTGTTATTTTAAAGTTAATCTTCCAAAATATCCTTTCTGTCCTTGCTCTGTGAAGTTGAACACTTGGTTCAACTTAGGCGTGGTAGCTAATGTATTGCCACCTGAATTGTGCCTATTTAATACTAGAGAAAAAAAACAAAAAGTAGTTAAAAAGCAAAAACCTAATTCCTAATATGAAATACTTAATATTTCTTAATTTTTTGTGTTAAAGTATGAATTGATATACTTAATTTTCCAGCAAGATATTTTGAAATTGACAAAAAAATTATTAACCATGTTATAAAAGTTCAAATAAAGCCATTGAGTATTTTGTGTTTACTTGTGGGTCAATAAATCAATCCATCTAAGTATAACTGGGTTTATTTAAATTAGCGGCTAATGCAGTGACATTGTGTACATTTCACTACTCTGTAACAGGCAGCACGTAAATAGGGAATACAGTAAGATGCTTGTCAGAAATAGAAGTCAGGCTTAATTCCTAACTTAAATTTTTTACAAATTTCTTAATGCTTTATTTTTAATACCCACTTTTTAATACCAACATAAACATGGTTTAAATGCCAAGAATAAATGCCTTTATATTGTTCTTGTATGTTCTGTGTTTGTAGAAATGAAGAACATTTGAGTTATATAAACCCCGAAGTTAACCCCAAAGTTTTGGAAAATCTGAACTCTTTGGAAAAAACTAAATTTTGAGGTAGTTTCAGATCGTTTTTCAAATGCATAAACAATAATTTACTCCTTCAGGAAGAAAATGAATGAATATTATGAGATGATATGAGATGATAAATAGATAGAATACAAGTGAAAGAACTCCCTTCCTAACTTGCC
This sequence comes from Rhinopithecus roxellana, assembly GCF_007565055.1. Classification (NCBI taxonomy): domain Eukaryota; kingdom Metazoa; phylum Chordata; class Mammalia; order Primates; family Cercopithecidae; genus Rhinopithecus; species Rhinopithecus roxellana. The sequence continues at coordinate 12,883,825 of NC_044569.1, forward strand.
TTTTTGGAAACTGTCTACTTCCTCTTCTCCAACCCAACCCCCTTTATTCAAACAGACCAAAGAAGAAACAGAGATTTCTGAAAAAGTTATATTTTTGCAGCAAGGAAGCGCTCCATTCCTTGAGTCTCAGGTAAAAACCAAACATAAAGGATTTTCCACAAGAAATTGGTCTTCAGACTTCAGTGTCATTAAAATGTTTTTAGTTTTTATTTTCCCTTTTAAATTTATCTTGTTTAAAACCAAGGTAGGTACATAATTTGGAGTTAGATTCTGGGGAAGGGAAAATTGAATTTTCTTAATATTTTAGTTAGCAGTTATGCATCATTTCTTTTATGGCTTCTAATCCAAGCTGATTTTTCTCTGTATGTTGTCATCGACTGACTTTTGAATAATAATCTTGCTGAAATGTTGTTTTCTTGCCTGTTTTTACCTGTAGAGTGGTGCTAATTTAGATGATGTTGATTGATTGTGAAAGTTCTGAATTCTTATTGGTTTCCCCACTAGCCAAGTGTGATAAAGAGAATGCAGGAAGGAGACTCTGCTGACTCTGTGGTTACTTCTCGTCAAATAATTTTCCAGAAAACTGTCCCATCAACCGTAGAGGTTATTCTTTCAATTCATTTCATTTAATCTAGCAATAACATGTAGATCAACCTGTAGTGATTTTTTTAAAGGCACACGTATTTCTAGATTTAAGTTTTCAGGCTGTAATAAACACAAAAGTTTCTAGAAAGCATCCTAGTTTAAAACGTAAACCAAGGCACTCACCTGCTCCTGGTTTGATATCTCTTCCCTCTGTAATCTGTGAAGCTATTAACCTACCTGGTCACATTGTGTTCTGCCTCCCTGAGTACAAAAGTTTCTTAGCTTTCATTTCTTTTGCCTTACTGGAACTAACACTAAAGAAAGTGAGAGAGAAACTCCTGAGACAATGAACTTCACTTGTAAATAAGATTAGAGCGGGCACAATGGCATGTGCCTGTAGTCCCAGCTCCTGGGGAGGCTGAGATGGGAGGATCACTTGAGCCCAAGGGTTCAAGGCTGACCTGGGCAAAATAGGGAGACCCCATCTCTTAAAAAAAAAGTAAGACTTGAACAATGTACAGATCACTACAAGAGACTCTAATAGTGTCCCTTTTGTGGGAAGTATTTCATTACAATGCCTTGAACACAGTCACAATCAATATTTATTGAATAATAAGTGCTATCATGGATTCAATTCCCTATATAAGGAAATACAATTTACGAATATGGAAAATACTTACATAAATTTGTAGAATGTCGGGAAGTTCTTTGTAAGAACAATAGTATATGAAGTATAGATTATATTTAACGAGGAAAACTTTTTATCCCCACACACATAAAGCTAAGTAACTTGTAGAATAACATCAATAATGTTATTTAATCTTGAAATATAAAATGATCCAAAATTTATCATAAGAGCAAATCTGTTCTTAAAAAAATGTACTGCAAAGTATGTTCCAGTTTAAGTAAGTTGCAACTCTACCTACCGAATGTATTCTGAGCTGAAGTTTCTAGTTTATCATTTCAGAGGAGAAGAGATTGCAGCCATAATTATTAGCTAATAACATGAGCACTGTACAGTTCCATCACAGACCTGCATGTAGCAGTTGCCCTGATTTTCTTAAAGGGTTTTTATTTTAGAAATGAGATACCATCAGAATTTCTAATTTAGCTTTTATATTTCAAATATAGGGCACAGAGGATTGGGTTATTGTAGACAGAATACCAACTGAGGTAGTTGATGGTGATTCGAAAAAGATTGTGACTTACAAGGTGGTGACCGTGAGCAGTAGAACTGGTGACCTCCCAGCCGACATGTTAAAATCTGGCACTATTAAAGTGCATAGCTTCGAAGACTTGGCTCGAGAAATGCAACTGAAAGAAGACAGCAAACAGAAAATATACACTCTAGGAAAATCCTATGACACTGTCTCCGGGAGAATTGTTACTATGACTGGGAAAGCTAAAGAGGGCGAGCAAGTGGGGCAGCCCTCCACTGTGGAAGCACTTCAGAAAATGGAAAAAGAAATGTCAGAGTCCGTGAAGATCATTCCCGGCCTAGCAGAGTATGAGGTCCTGGAAGCCCTCGCTGATGAGAAATCCAAGAGAGGACCCGAAGTGCAGACGACAAAGCGGAAATTGTCCGAATCTCTGGCGCCCATCAAGGAGGCTGAGTCTCGCCGGCAGAGTCCTGAAGAAGATGACCTCAAAAAGGCTCCACAGCAGGGGAAGGATGTGGCTGTCCTCCCTGGCCAGGAAGGCAGACGCTTCAGCAAAACAGAGCAAGTGCCTGAGAGTGAGGTCTTAAAAGTGGGCCTTTTTGGTCCCCGAAGGAAGAGCCTGTCCGAATGGAGATATTCCCAGGAACCAGCCTTTACCGTTGCTACTGCTCGTTACGTTACTGAGTCGTCCGCCTCCCGAGTAGTGGTAACCAGTGTCGCTCATTGGGGCCACAGTTTGCAATTCCAGCATGACAGTTTTTGAGGCAGTCCCCTTCCACCCCAAACCTTTCCGTTTCTCTTGCTGCCTGGCTTTATGTTGACAGCAGCCAACCCAGCTTTGTAATTTTTTTTCATGGTTAAGTCAATACTGCAGTGCAAAGTCAGCATTGAAACATTTTCCATTTTATTTCCAGCTCCCTGTCCCCAAGATGTGATGGTGCTGCTGTGGCTTGCAATGAAGGGGAAAAAAAAAATTATCTGCTTAAATCGGCGCCACCCTGATCCTAATAACTCTCTCTGCTTTACCAAACAAGAGCACCTGGTCACCCCAGTTTTCTGTTTTATTTCCCATTATTTTCTGTTTCCAAACTCTCTGAGATTCCTTCATTCTTCCTCCTTCCTGTCTCCTCTGCCTACGATTTTGTCTAACAAGCTGTGAATGTTTATGTGCCTGAGTTTGTGTCTCTCTTTTGTGCTTGACTCTGCCTTTCTTTGTTCACTCAGACTAAGCAGTCTTCTGGGGAAAAGCTCATGGATGGCTCTGAAATCTTCAGTTTATTAGAGTCTGCGCGAAAACCAACAGAATTCATAGGAGGGGTTACTTCTACTTCTCAAAGCTGGGTTCAGGTGGCCATTTGTTTTCAGTCCTTGGTATTTCTGAATGTGCCCATGTGCCTTTCCTTACCCTTTTTTGGGCGTGAGTGTGTATGTTGCATCCAACCTGGCTTTTGCCTTCAGCATCTCAAAGGTGTCTTCACTTTATTGCCCTTTGTGCCTGCTTGGCATATCTGTCACATACCTTTAGTTGCATCTCAAGAATGTACTTCAGATATTCAAAAGGCGATCATATTGAGACATTTTAATGGCATTTAATTTCTAAAAGCATTATGTCTCACCAATTGAGTCTAAGAAAGCAGCCAAAACCAACGTGAATGCGCTGCAATGCTTTGGTTTTTGTTTTGTTAATTGCACTTTATCCTGCCTTCCGTTTGTTTTGCGGATATCGTGAAGCCGCCGCACAGGTTCCAGTGCATGCAGCAGGGGCAGGCATCAGAGATTCCAGTGAGAGGAATGAAAGCTAATTGATACTTTTTGTCAGTGTTTCTGGTTATAAGCACTTGATGCTGGCTTTAGACATCCTGGCGAAGTGGCGGCTTTAGTTATTTTCTGACCTGTGGTTGATGGAAGGTCACACTGATGCCACAATCTCTTCCCATGCAGAAAATGGAAACCAAGACGGAGTCCAGCGGAATAGAGACAGAGCCCACCGTGCACCGCCTGCCGCTTAGCACTGAGAAGGTGGTGCAGGAGACCGTGTTGGTGGAGGAGCGGCATGTGGTGCACGCGAGTGGGGATGCTTCTTACTCAGTGGGAGACAGCGGGGATACTGCAGCACAGCCCGCATTCACGGGCATTAAAGGGAAAGAAGGCTCTGCCTTGATGGAGGGGTCTAAAGAGGAAGGAGGAGAGGAGGTCGCTAAAGCTGTCCTGGAACAGGAAGAGACAGCCGCTGCTTCCCGTGAGCGACAAGAGGAGCAGAGTGCAGCCATCCATGTTTCAGAAACTTTGGAACAAAAACCTCATTTTGAGGTAACTAGTAGTTAATGTTACTTTTATCACTAAAATAAAACTGAGATAGGATGCCTGGAAATTTAGATCAGCATAAAGGTGGAGCTGTTTAATTTTCTGCCTCTCCCATGTATAGTGTGTTTCCCCTCTCATTTCCTTCTTTCATACCTATTAGGAGTCTCCATGCTGATTTCCAACTTTGGGGTCACATGCAAACATATCTCTTAATTATTAATAATATATCTCCAGGAAATGGTTTCTACTCTCACTGAAATTACTATAATTGGCAGTAAAGTTGGGAAATGCAAAGTTGGCCAAGATATTAGAAAATGTGATACATTTCTGATCAGTGCACTTTTCCAGAAGCACCAAAACCATGCTTGCCCAGGTCCTAAATGCCAGCACGGTATTCTTTATCCTCTTCTGTTGAGATTCCTGAAGTATTTGGAGGAGTTAATGTCTCATTTTTAGTTTTTTCTTTCTAAGAAGTTATTAAACAGAGAATTTACTTTTTTCTTATTGGCTTTAAAATGTTTTTCTTTACTTAGAACATTTCATATAAAAATGCTATAAGAGTCTAGGAGACTGTTTGACTTGTGCATGTTGTATGCCTTGTTCCCCAGCTTACTCTCCACATAAACATTTATTGCATACTAACCTGTGCTTATAACTACCAAAGAGGAAAAGGAAGAAAACAGTGTGTTCATGCAAACTATAACAGCCACTCTGCTTACTTCCCTTTGGCACAGTCCTCAACGGTGAAGACGGAAACCATCAGTTTTGGCAGTGCTTCACCAGGAGGAGTAAAGCTAGAAATTTCTACCAAGGAAGTGCCAGTAGTTCACACCGAAACCAAAACCATCACATATGAATCATCACAGGTTAGATGTTCTGTGAAGACCAGAGCCCTGGCTCCTCCTTTCACCCCTCTGTGGCCTAGTATGTTTGCATAGAATTGCACGATATTTAATTTATGAGACTTAGAGGATCCAGCAACCAGACCATCTCTATTAAAAGTGATGCCATAATGGTCATTTTATTAGTGATCAGGGAGCAGCAGGTGACTTAACCGAAGTCTTTATGTGTCTCGAAGTATAGAAAAATGCTCAAAAACCTGTTTCCCTAGCTGCAGAGAAAGACAAATATTCACTCACCCATCCACCAGTCACATTTCTGAAACCTTAGTTTTTTTAATGACAGTTATCTCTGGTTGCCCTTAGTTCTTATTCTTGGGAGCAGCTCTCAGACTCTGAAGAGCACAATGATTGTATAATAGGAGATAGTGAAATTGTCGTAACGCCTTAACTAACATAGCCACCTTCTGAAGAGCAGGTGTGAGCACCTGGATGAGGGGTCTATTCCTCTGCTGCCTTAGGTCGATCCAGGCACAGATCTGGAACCGGGCGTGCTGATGAGTGCACAGACGATCACATCTGAAACCACCAGTACCACCACCACTACGCACATCACCAAAGTAAGTGGAGTGAGAACCCAGAAGAGGATTCCTTGAGAGTGAGCTGGAGGAAGGTGCTTGTTCAGAACTCCTCACAGGTTGGGCTGCACAAGCACAAGGTGGCTTGACGCTCAGGATGCCGGGATAGCTGCAAGGGCAGCTTTTACAACCCCTAGATTTCTGATGCTCTTGTCCTCATGGTCGAGTTCCCCTTTAGGAATATACATTCTGATATCCTAAGCTTAATGCTTACTCCGGCCCTTGGCGTGTGGTAGGTGTTCCAGAAACACAGGCCATCCAGACCCAAAGACCTCCACTCTGTCCTCACCTCTGGAATTAAAAATGTTAAATAACTGCCATAGAACTCTAATTTCAATTCTCAAAGAATGAATGATGTTACTTAATGCTCTGTCAGCATCTTCTGCCATTTCCCTCCACTGAACCATGGGGGTTTCTCCCAGTGAGTAAATTCATAAAGCTTCTCTTTGTGTCTTCCAGACTGTGAAAGGGGGCATTTCAGAGACAAGAATCGAGAAGCGAATAGTCATCACAGGGGATGCAGACATTGACCATGACCAGGTAGTATGTGTGAGATGGTAAATACCCTGGCAGAGAAACAAAGAAAAACCTGTTGGCCCTACAGTCTCAATGCTATTCCTCTAGTCCAGCATGTATTCTGAGAAAAATTCCGAATTAACTTTCCAATATATGATCTATGATTCCTTTTGTAATCATTGTACCTCATTTGTAAATTGTGGATATAGATCTAGCTCGTAAGGCTCCACCTCGCCACTGATCATGCATGTTCCACCTCCTTTTTGTTTCTGCCCTTCTGTGATTTCCTGGGGATAGGCGCTGGCTCAGGCAATTAAAGAGGCCAAAGAGCAGCACCCTGACATGTCAGTGACCAAAGTAGTGGTCCATAAAGAGACAGAGATCACGCCAGAAGATGGAGAGGATTGACCAGAGGTAAGAGGTGACGCCGATTCTCTAGGCTTGCCTAGGCTGGCATGGGGCATGGGGCACTTCCCTTTCATCCTTCACCTGATCCCTCCTTTCCTCTGTTCTCTCACTGGCATTTGTCGGGCTGGTTACCAAGACAATGGAGAATTGGTTTACGGGTTTGTCTCACATTTAGAGCTTCCATTCTTGTGGAGGTTTTGCATGCACTGCCAGTCGGAGGATCAAGGAAGAGCAGAGTCTATGCTTGTGTGGTCTTCCTGGTGTTCCCTTTTATTCCATGGCCTGTACTCTTTCATTATGCAAATTTGTAATGTCAAATTTGATTTTACTTGCCATGTGGCCTAATTGGAACTAAGGCAGTTTTGCTCTGAGAGGCTCAATTTGTGTGTTCCAAATACTAGGGAAATAATACATACCCTTTTCTCCTTCCGAGGGCAACATTATCCCATCGTAAGCTTTCTCTTCAACTGTGTTTGATTATAGCCTGTTCATGCTTTGGTCTTTGGTTTTGTTTTTTAATTTGAAAGCTGAGCATTCACTTTCTTTTTGGATGTCTTACATTTCCTGTATTCTTTGGGATGATTTTTCTCCCTAGTGTAGCACTGTCTCAGGAGGAAGCAAAAAATGCAGTCTTGTGGTCCTTTAGAAAACACATGCCTTTCCGGTGGTTGCTTGGCCAGCGCCATGAGCAGACTGTATCATCTGTGTGTACACATACTTGTCATGCATACTAACCTGCCATGCAAGATCTCATGGGGCCGTCAGCGTTTCTGAGCAGGCTTTGAATGCTGAATGCAGCAGTCGAGCGACTTGCACAACTTGGTGATGTGATAAAACGTTTAAGAGATTTAATGTATCAGTAAGTTCTCTAACATTGGTTTAAGAAACAAATTGATGTGTGGCATCTCTTAAAAGAGAAATACCAAAACCACTCATTTTACTCAAATGAATAATATATTTTGGAAGATAGCAAAAAAAAAAAAAAAAAGAAAAATTTTCTTCCATGAGCTTCAGCCACGTGGGCATTGTTGTAATTACTTAAGAGAAAGCATCTAATTGGCAGTGACTTAACGCTGGAATGTCATGGCATCTTGTCCAAATGAGCATTCTAGCCTCCAAGATACTTTTTTTGTGCCCTTGATCTGAGAAAATCTTTCAGCTGTTTTCAAATGAGTAACTAATCCCATCTCTGTTTTGCAGGAATAACTTAGCTTGCACATGAATGCAGTCATGCAAACCATTAAGAAAACCAGAGCCTATATGGAGTTCCCTCTTCTAACCCAACTGACTTGTATCTGTCCATGGAAAATTTCAGTCCAGAAGAATTGACCTTGACCATTACTAAAGACACTGGCAAAGAGATCTTCCCATAATACAGCAATCTGATTCAGCATCACTAAACTGATAATGCATGAAGCGACGATAAAATTACAAAAGAGCAGCATTTTTAATTTTCACAAAACGTCTCAGTTTTCAGCTCTACCTGCACGTTCATAACCAACAATATAAACCGTGATCTCATGTAACACATACACAATTCATGCCTTTCATAGTTTATTATTATTAAAGTCTAAACAAAATGGCAATTTCTTAGGTAACAAACCTTTTGTTTACAATTAGCGAAGATTACCCTCAAATGCTAGAAGCTGTCTAGGTCCGTCCGGTGTGTCAGATTTTCCCCAGGTTAGATGTGCCAATAACCAAGTTTATTCAGTAAACAACTTGTACTTGTTTCATCTGGTTTTATTACTCTCACCCATAAACATTAATGACTCTCTGACCCTCTGGAAATATTTAACGCTTCCAATCTTGCTTTGTGTATCTCATTTAATTTGTTATAAGGTAGTACTGATTTTAGCATATTAATGCGATTTCTTCCTTGTTGTTTGCTTTGGTCTGTGTTCAATCCGGAGAGCTTTTCAGAGTTCCCTAACAGGTCCTAAATATGTAAATTGTCGTTATTTTGGGAAGAAGAACCTGTATTTTTGTTAGTTTACAATATTATGAAATTTCACTTCAGGAGAACCTGCTGGGCTTCCTGTGGCTTTGTTTTCTTAGTTTCTTTTTCCGTGTATTTTTTAATTAATTTTTCTTCTTTTACTTGACAAGAAAGTGTTTTATTTTCAAATCTGGTCCATATTTACATTCTAGTTCAGAGCCAAGCCTTAAACTGTACAGAATTTCCACTGTAATTACAACTATTTAGTGTTAGTTATAAACAGCCTTCAAAAAGAGAGATTCTCCATTAAACGGTCACCTGCATCACAGCCCATGGTGAATGTATGTTTCTGCATAGCGAAATAAAAATGGCAAATGCACTGAAAGCTCTAAGTTTGTATGTTTAATAATTTCAGTATTGTATGTGTTCAGTCCAGAAGTAACATTTGCATGACATCAAAGGCCTTATCATCTGCACTGTAGAGATATCCTGTCTTTACAAGAAAAAAAACACACACACACAGAATATACAGTGTGCAGTGTCTGTACCCTTTGAGGGATTGAAGATGGGAACAAAATACATATATTTAAATATTTGGTTGCCTAACAAGGCTTTAAAAGATACATCATTGAATCGCATCCTCGAAGTTTTAGGTTTTTTTTTTTTTTTTTTTTTTTTAAATAAGAAACAAGGCTCTGCTATAAAACAGGGTTGCTGGGTTGCTCAGCCTACAATCTCATGACCTATTTTAACAATCACTGCCTCTGTTATCCATTTCCTTCATTATCTCCACCTCTTCCCAGCATATCTATTGCTCTGTTAAGTCAGTGTCAACCCTAGTTATTTTAAAAAATCAACACGGAGTCTGGAATGCAAATTTGAAATTGCTTCTAACTTACAAATGAGTGTTACGTGTTCCTTCCATGCTTTTTGTTGTTGTTGTTGCTTTCTTACTGCTTCAGATTAACTGATATGGGCGTTTACTCATGTAATACAATTGGACTGTTCGATTAAAAAAAAAGAAAAATTTTTGTGGCAAGCCATCAGTGCATGTAAAATTGTGTTCTCAGAAATGACATTTATTTTGACAAATAGTTCTTATCAGAGCTGTGTAGCTCTGAAGGAGGGTGACAGAAGGATCTGATCCTCCCCCATGAGTGTGGCTATTAACACACGCATGCATGCACGCATATGCTCTGCTCAGGAAATGGGGATGGGACAGCAGGAAGACTGGCTCCGAGGGGCTTTGACATGTGCTATGTCGACATCACTCCACTGTTGCTGGTACAGAACACCTTCCACTTGGTTTAATACCACAAAATTTCAGGGACATTAAAAGACATCTAACTTGATAACAAGAGGTCATTTCTAAGAGCAAACCTTACAAAGAGGTTGCTGTGAATAAAAACAACATTCATATGGGTGTTTTGTTCATCCTGTTACATGAGCCAGAAACCTGGGAGACTTGGGCACCAGTGTCTTTCTCGCCCATCATTTCCCCAGCCTGCCAATGACATTTCTTCACTGTCTCTTAAATCTAGCCAGGACCCTATACCTAGATTATTCCAGTAGCTCACGGACTCGTGTTCCCACATTCTTACCCACATCATCCCAGTCCCTTACACTGTAGCTTGCAATCTTTCAAGAAAGACAAGTGTAATCTTGTCACCCTTGTGCTTAAAATGTGTGTTTGGCTTTCTATTGCTCGTAGTACAAAGGCCTCAATTCTTTTTTTTTTTCTTCAACTTTTAGATTGAGAGGGCACATGGGCAAGTTTGTTGCATGGATATATTGCATGATGCTGAGGTTTGGGGTGTGATTTAACCCATCACCTAGGTAAGAGCATAGTACCCAACAGGTAGTTTTTCAACCCTTACCTCCCTCCCCCATCTCATAGTCTGCAGTGTCTGTTCCCATCTTTGTGTCCATGTGTGCCCAATGTTTAGTTCCCACTTATACATGAGAACATGCAGCATTTGGTTTTCTGATTCTGCATTGGCTCACTTACAGTAATGACCTCCAGCTGTATCCGTGTTGCTGCAAAAGATGTGATTTTGTTCATTTTTTATGGCTGTGTAGTATTCCATGGTGTGTATGCAGCATATTTTCTATCCAATCCACCTTGGATAGACACACCTGGGTTGATTCCATGTCTTTACTATTGTGAATAGTGCTGTGATGAATGTATGCATGCATGTGTCTTTATGGTAGAATGGTTTATATTCCTTTGGGTATATCCCCAGGAATGGGATTGTTGGGTTGAATGGTGGTTCTATTTTTAGTTCTTTGAGAAATCTGCAAACTGCTTTCTACAGTGGCTGAACTAATTTACTTTCCCACCAACAGTGTATAAGGGTTCCCTTTTCTCCACAGCCCACCAACATTCTTTTTGTTTTTGTTTGTTTTTTGAGACAGAGTCTTGCTGTGTCACCCAAACTGAAGTGCAGTGGTGCTATCTCAGCTCACTGTAACATCTGCCTCCCGGGTTCAAGTGAGTCTCCTGCCTCAGCCTCCTGAGTAGCTGGGATTACAGGTGTGTACCACTCACGCCCGGCTGATTTTTGTATTTTTAGTAGAGATGGGATTCCATCACATTGGCCAGGCTGGTCTCGAACTCCTGACCTCAGGTGACCCGCCTGCCTTGGCCTCCCAAAGTGCTGGGATTACAGGACTGCGCCACCGCACATGACCCTTTTTTTTTTTTTTTTTAACTTTTTAATAGCCATTCTGAATGGTGTGACATGGTATCTCATTATGGTTTTGATTTGCATTTCTCTGATGACTAGTGATGTTGAGCATTTTTTCATGTTTATTGGCCACTTGTATGTCTTCTTTTGAGAATTGTCTGTTCATATCCTTTGCCCACTTTTTAGTGGAGTTGTTTTTTGCTCGTGGATTTATTTAAGTTCCTTGTAGATTCTGCACATTAGACCTTTGTCAGATGCATAGTCTGTGAATACTTCTGCCATTCTGTAGGTTGCCTGTTTACTCTGTTGGCAGTTTCTTTTGCTGTGCAGAAGCTCTTTAGTTTAATTAGGTCCTACTTGCCAGTTTTTGTTTTGTGGCAATTGCTTTTGAGGACTTAGCCATAAATTCTTTGCCAAGAAAGGCCTCAATTCTTCTAACCTGGCCTGAAGCCTTGCATGGACTGGCTGCTCCCCACCTACTTCTCCAGCCACAGATGCAACAGTGTGTCTGCTTACTCTGGGATCCCTGTCCCCCTCCACTGCACTGGTGAAGCGCTGGAACTGTTCTCATTCCTGTTTTACTGGGCCCCAAGTTTTATTGTAGATCTGAGCTCAAATGTTCCCTTTCTGATTTTACAGATCAGCTTTCCCTATTAGATACTTTCAAAGCAACATTTTTAGTAGAAAATTTCATGATTGTAATTTTTATTTATCCACCCAATTCTTTGAATGAATCTCTTCTGCGTGCCATGGGTCTCACAGATGGCCCACATCCAAACATAGTGCCTCCATAAGTGGTGCTCAGTATTTGTATGAATGAATGAACAAATTGATAAAGGTTACTTTGCTAAGATAAATTTGAAACAACAGTTTTTTTCTGAGTTTTCTCTGAAGGCCAGCAAGTATGGGGGAGTGGCTCCCCATGGAAACAGTTCCTATTTCGGGTCCCTCAGCAGCTGTCATGATTATGCCATTGTCATTGAGTCAGTGGCTGGGAATCACCCCCTCAGTAAATACGGTCTCTCCCAGAGATCTAGCATTAGACAGGACGGGTTGGGTTCAGCTCTCTGACTAGAAGCGGTTACACATTAGTTCACGTGTACTGATGTCAGCCTCCTCCATTCAGTTAACATCCGGTTGAGGTCTGTTGTTATTGAGCTCTAAACTTTAAGTATATTTGAAAGTGGTCTTGGAAGCTGGAATTGCCCTATTTCAAAGAGTCAAATTGTAAATTTCACTAGATACACCATTTGTGAATAATGGAAGTCTTAACCACTTCATAATCTTTCTTTCTCAAGGTCATTAATTCTTCAGCCTGGGCATAGCAGAGGTAAGAGAGTAAGACATACAGGCTTAAAACCCTGGGGTTAGTTTTGACCCCTTTATTTCCTTTGCAACGTGAAAGATGCGTTACATGTAACCTTCCTTTACCATCCTACTTTAAGCCCTCGTATCTCTCACCTGGACTGTTGATCGACTGCTAACTGGTCTCTAGGTTCCATTCATCTACTACCACCACCCCACCCCAACCCCCGCCCCCCACGCCCTGAGTTCTTTAAGCTGCTCATTTGTCATTCTTAAAGGTGCCATCATGACACAACTAAAAAATCCTTTGGGGATATCCCCCACTCGTTCCCTAAGGCTCAATTCTGAACTCCTAAACTTGAGTTAAAACTATGTATCATCCTGTATCCCACTTTCTTTCTGCCGCATTGTACAAGATGAACTTTATACGTCTACTAACATGACAGATACGCCAACAGTCATAGCAGCATTATTTACAGTCAATGGTGAAAACAGCCCAACAGATGAATGGCTAAACAAACTGAGATATACACACACAGTGGAATCTTATTCAGCCATAATGGAGAATGAAGGTTTTATTGTTTTGTTTGTTTATTGGTTTTGAGACGGAGTCTCACTGTTGTCCAGGCTGGAGTGCAGTGGCATGATCTCGGCTCACTGCAACCTCTACCTCCTAGGTTCAAGTGATTCTCTGCCACAGCCTCCTGAGTACCTGGGATTACAGGTGCACACCACCACACCAGCTAATTTTTTTATTTTTAGTAGACACGGGGTTTTATCATGTTGACCGGGTGGGTCTCGAACTCCTGACCTCAGGTGATCCACCTGCCTCGGCCTCCCAAAGTGCTGGGGGCCTCCCAAGTGCTGGGATTACAGGTGTGAGCTACCGCTCCTGGCCCAGAATGAAGTTCTTATATGTGCTACAACAAAGATTGCCCTTGAAAGCTTACACCAAGTGAAATAAGCCAGACACAAAAGGACAAATACTGTATGGTTCCACTTATATGACTGTATGGTTCCACTTATATGAGGTGCCTAGAGTAGTCAAATTCAAAGAGAAAGGTTGTGGTTGCCAGGGGCTTCTGGGAGGGAAGAATGGGGAGTTACTGCTTAATGGGCATAAAGACTCTTGGATGATGGAAAAGTTTAGGAAATAGTAGTGATGGTTATAAAACATTGTGAATGTACTTAATGCCACTGAAGTATACACTTAAAAATGGTTAAAGTGACAAACCTCATGTGATATTTTACCATAATAAAAAAAAAAATACATTTGTTGTCTCAACAAAGAGCCTTCCAAAAGTTCTTACTGTCAAGATCAATGCTGGCCAGCCCCACCATGTGCTCCATGGTCCATCCAACTTGATGTTCTTATTAGCATCAGAGAAAAGCCTCTTTCGTGGAAGGTACAACCAAAAGAAAAAAAGGCTATGCAAGATGGATTTTTTTAAAAAAGGAAAAACTCTTACGAATAGCCTCAGATCAGAGAGGACACCACATCCATGAGAAAAGATCAGAGAACTACAGAGGAACATTCAGAGAACAAAGAGCTTTTACAAATTGAAACATACTGGAAGAAATGAAAAATTCAGTAGAATGCTTGGGAATTTGGGGAAATCTAAAAATGCAGCAGAAAACAAAATTGAAAAAAAGATGCAAGAAAAGATAAAAGCAAAACATTCTAGAAGAAGCATACAAATAGCTGGAGTTCCAGAGAATGAAATGATCATCACCATTGTCAAAGTTCCCAGCTTTGAAGTCGTGGGTTGGTTTTCAAGTGGCAATAGAACATACCCTTTCTTTCCACTGCTAAGTTCATGCTGGCTGCCCAAAATATACTTGTTCAGGGAAAGCTACGTAGGTGGTAGAAACTAAAAGGCAAAGAAATGACTAATGCAAAAGTCAGAATGGTAGTTACTTCTAAATCAGGGAAGGAGGGTTGTGATAAGGGAGGTTCCCACTGGGCTTTCTGAGGGTGTTAGGCAGGAGTATTCCTTAGGTTACTTACTGTTCTTTCACCTCTATGCAAACCTTTTTCTCTGTCCTGTGTTTAACTTCAAAAATACATATTTTTAAACCCTTGTTGTCTTCTATTGTTGAGACAGGGTCTCACTGTCGCCCAGGCTGGAGTGCAGTAGTGCAGTTATGGCTCACTACAGCCTCAATTTCCTGGGCTCAAGTGACCCTCCCATCTCAGCCTCCTGAGTAGCTAGAACTGCAGGAACATGCCACCACACCTGGATAGTTTTTGCATTTTTCACGGGGACAGGATTTCACCATGTTGCCCAGGCTGGTCTCAACCCCCTGGCTCAAGCGATCCTCCAGCCTCAGGCCTCCCAAAGTGCTGGGTTTACAGGTGTGAAGCCACTACACTCGGCCTTCTTTTACTTTTATGAGAGGAAATACATCCCAGGACTAAAGAAACGTGGACTAAGAAACAAGTCCTGGTTAAAAGCATGAATGTGTCAATGATTAGATTTGAGATCTTAAAAAAAAAAATTGACTTCATTTCTCTGAGTCTCAGTTCACTTATTCATAATGAAGAAGTTGTACTAGCTGATCCCCAAATGTTCCATCGAGTTTCATGTTCGATGATGCTAGCTAAGCTGTAATGGAAAATGATGGCCTAGGAAGTCGGCCCTTTCTGTCCTCAGGCCTTTCACCACAAGGCTATTAGTGATGCTCAAAACTCAGAGAAGATGCAAGCTCAGAAGAACCTTTAGGACCATGGAGTTGAAGCAGCTCACAAAAGCAGCCCTTTAACATTGCCTTTGTCCCATGGAAATACTCTAACTTACAGTCCTACAACGGAATGGAAATGGGTTTCTGAATACAGACAGACACACACAGAATAGCCTCTCAAGTTTCTTGGAGATAAATGTAATCTGTTAGAGACTGGCCTATATTGCAAGTTTAGGAATGTTGTTTCCATATTACAAGTTTAAGGAAAAGTTTATCTGCCAAAAGAATGCATAGATTTCTAGAGCACCCCATGCCATAAGGAGGAGCCGGAATATTTTCCAGCTGAATTCCAGTCTTACTCATTTTCCTTGAATGATACTGAAATCTAAATGATCCTTGAACACAAGCAATGACAAAGAAATACAAATGTCCATGCGGTGTAACTTTCAACAATCAAACTGGCCAATATGATTCTAATTCTAAGCTTTGCTGAGGACGCCAAGCAGAAGCCACGTGAGCACACTGCTGGTGAGAGTCTGCGTTGGTGATTTGGAGTAGGATTGATACCGATATGGAGTCTTAAATTGTGCAAAGTTGTCAGCCCAGCAAATCCAACTCCTGGGTTTTTCCTAAAGACACAGAGGCATACGGCAGTTAATGTACAAGGATGAATAGCTCAATGTTGCTCATAAAAACCAAAAAGTTTTAAGTGTTCTAAATAACAAAATGGAAATCTGTAAATACATCATGGCATTACATAAAATAGAATACAGTGCAACCAAAAATTATACAATAGGCCAGGCATGGTGGCTCATGCCTGTAATCTCAGCACTTGGGGAGGCCAAGGTGGGTGGATCACTTGAGGCCAGTTCAAGACCAGCCTGGTCAACATGGCGAAACCCCGTCTCTACTAAAAATACAAAAATTAGCTGGGCATAGTGGTGGGCACCTGTAATCCCAGTTAATTGGGAGGCTGAGGCAGGGGAATCACTTGAACCTGGGAGGCAGAGGTTGCAGTGAGCCGAGATCGTGCCACTGCACTCCAGTCTGGGTGACAGAGTGAGACTCTGTCTCAAAAAAAAAAAAAAAAAAAAAAAAAAAAAAAAAAAAAAAATTGTAGAATACCCAACCTGATAGAGGAAATCATCTTAATATGTTGTTCAATGAAAAAGTGAATAAATGAGTTTATTCGTTATGGTGTTAATTAGGTACAAAAGCTTATCTCTGCACAGAAAATGCCTGGGAGAATAATTTTTCTCTGAGGAGAGAGTGTATAGTGATTTTTTTCTTCTTTGCGCTGTTGTATTTTTGTAAACTCTTGTTCTAGGCAAAGTTTCTTCAAATGTCTATCACCATTATTATATTTTTTAAATAGTTTAAAAAATAATGTCAATAATTTTATCTAGGAACTGAGAATAATGGAGAGTGAGAGATATGTAAATGAGAAGAAAATTGGAAAACTGACTATTTCCAGAACTTCAAAGTGATTATTACAATCTGCAGATGTTACAAATGCTTTTGTTAAATGCTTACTTCCTTAGTCACCTTCTAGTTAGAATGGTGATGGATTAGTTTCTATTACAGACAATGAAGTTATTTATAGTAATGCTTGATGCTAGATCTTTACAGATAGAGAGCTTCTCCTTGGATGCACATTAGCAGTTTAGTCTGTGCATTTACTTTTTAAGGGTGTTATTTCATATACCGTTTAAGTAATTTTGTGTCACCGCAGTACATTGAAGATTCTCTGCATTTGCTGAATGTTTACCTCCTTCTACATAAAGCTATCACTGGCCCTGTTTCCGTTTGATCAAACATGGCCTTAAAAAAGCAAACAAAAACCATAGACTCTGAAGGCAGCAATCCTGTGCTTTGTCACTTACTAGCTCTGATACCTTAGGCCAATTATCTAGACACTCTGAGCCTCAGTTTACCCGCAGTTTTAAAGGGAAGCATAGCCAGCTACACAGGTGGTTGTAGATGTAATGAAACCCTTCAGCTATATGAGAAAGTGTATGAGCAAGTAGGAAATTCTTTGTAAAATGTATTCCACATTTTACAAAGTAGTTTGATGTAATAACAGTATTTTTCCTTCTCTCTCCTCAACACTGTGCATCACTTATCTGTATATGAGAACTCAAACTGGTTTATCTCAAGAATAGCAATTGCCTCTGTTTAAGAAAAAGTAGCCCTAAGCTTGAGGAAGTTCAGTTCAGAAGCTGCAAAATCCTTTTCTTGGGGTGTAATTCAAGTGATATGACTGTATCTAGGATCCATCCCTGTAGCAGGGTCAATGTTCACTTTATACACGGACAGAAAAGAAATGTATGATTACTTATATGTAGGTGGTTCATACTTTTTTATGGTGAGAGTTTAATACTGTCAGTGAAATGGTGAATCTGAGTTGGCTGGCACAATGCCTGGCCATGTTAAACAGGTAGTAAATGTGCACTGTTTATAAATCCAAAACCTAAATATGCAAGATCCTATGATTGCATTGCATATTGAAATGCATATATACAGGGGATTGCATATATTTGTGGATTAGAAATAATGATTTTCTATAGAAGGATATATAATTACCTTAACACATTTTGTATAACTATACAGAGAGTTGACAAGTGATCACATTCCAAAATATGTAGAACATTTGTGTACTTGGCTGGATTCATGTCAGATACCTTTTCTGGGAATGCTTATTGAGGACAGAAACAGAAGGGAGTCACAGACTGCATAGGAGCTGCAGCCTTCGGAGCTGCAGGTTTAAGCCTAACTGCGTGTTAGAATTGCCTGAGGATTTCCTTCAAAATTCTGAAGCCTAAGCTTCATTCTGGAGGTTCTGAAGTAGTTGGTCTGGGAGTGGGGCCCAGGCATTACTATTTTTAAAAGCCCCACATATGAATCTAATGTGCAGCAAAGGTGGAGAATCTGGTTGTTCTCAAACCTGACCATGCATTCAAATCACCTGGAGGGCTTGGCAAAATCCTGCCCTGCCTCCCGCCCCAGATTCCTGATTCAGGAATTCTGGGGCAAGGGCTGAGAGTTATCATTTCTAGCGAGGTCTCAGGTGCTACTGATACCACTGGTCCTGAGACTACACTTTGAGAACCACTGTCCTAGTGGAAAAGAGCACTGATTTAGGATCCAGAGGAGCTTAGTGACAAGTTTCTTGATCTACTGTGATTCAGTTTCATCTTTGAAAGAAGATGAACTCATTAACTCATCCACATACAAGTTACTGTAGAGATTGATTGAGACAATATTCTGAGTCACCATAAGGAATGTTTCAAGTGCCAAAGGCCTGCATTCCGTGATCTCTCCATGTACCAGGAGTCTGAGATCAAATGGGGTGAATCCCAGAAGCACTAAGAGAACATGGATGACAAAATGATGAAAGCAGCAACTGGTCTACCATCAGCAATGATGGGAATAATGGCTCCAGTAAGAGAAGTGGTGTCTCACAGAGACACTAGGCATCACCTTGAAAACATTGATAAGAGTAACTGAAGTAACGAAAAGTCGGAATTTTCCAAGGAGGCACCAGTAATAATCAGTAATATTGTAATGATGCCAAAAATGGGCTTCAGTGTTCATTTGTTGTAATCACCCTAAATAGGCCTTAAATGTAGGCTCTTCATAAAGCCTTAAACTAATGTGCAAAAGAATGGATCATGGCCACTTATAAAGATGTTCGTAAAGAAGAATGTGGGAGAACAAAAAAATCAACATGCAGTGTAATGAACTAGGAGGTATAGTAATGGTGAGTGGAAAACAGGAGCCCGGAGGAGAAAGAGCCTCTCCTAGGTGGGATGGAAGATGTGACATTGGAAGTGATACTTGAAGGATATACAGTGCTCACCAGACACCAAAGGAGGTGGCGGGGTGGGGATCAGGACACTCAGAAAATAGAAGCATCTCCTCCATAGGTCGGGTGCCCTATGCCTTCCAAACAGCCATCTACTGCTGGCTCTGTCCCCTACTCCGATAACTGGGAACCTTAACCTACGTGAGCATTGAAAGAAGAGAAGCAGGGCTGCAAGGGAAGTGTCCCAAGAGTAAGAACGCAAGTGCAGATGGCTGGGTACCACCAGCTTGTGGTTGTAACTCCTGCTGCCAGAAGGAGCAAAGCCTTCGGTCTGAAGTCAACACTTTAATGAGAAGATTGACTTGGAGGCAAAGGAAGGATTTCTGTGACTTGGCACAGGTGATTGGGGTAGCGGGGAGTCTTATCTCTAGTGATGGTAACAGAAAAACAAATCATAGAACACAGATCACCCTTGGGGAGTAGCTTAGGATACTCTGCAAGAAGGTTGGGAGAAGGACTGGATTTTTTAACTAGTAGTCTCCCCCATTGTGTAGTTCTAGATTTATATGGTATTAGTGGCAATGTTTTCATGTAAGGAGAGTTTTAAAATAGAAGAGCTGTTTCTTCAAGTACAATAGAATAATAAGTGAAACGATGTGAAAAGATAGAACTAATAATTAAATGGATTTTTTTTTGTATTAAAACTCTCCATTAGCAGAAGTGGTTGGGATAGAGTATTTTGATTAGTTTAAACCATATTATTTCCTACATGAGTTACAAATGTTTAAAGACTGACAATACCATGTCATATTCTAAGTGCAATAACACTATGAATAATTTCTTCTTTGATGATTCAGAACACCCAGGATCTTTCCATGTATGGCAGCCTTCATGTAAGGTCTCTTCTTACCATAGAGTGTTGTGGATACAGAAGGGAAGGAAATGGATTTGGATGAGTACTGAGTACTGATCACAGGACAGAACTTGAAAGTTGTTTTTTGGAATAAATTTCTTATAGTAGCCTCTTCATCATATGACCTTCTCATAATAGTGGAATATAAAATATAGTTCAGGCTGGGTGCAGTGGCTCACACTTGTAATCCCACCACTTTGGAAAGGCGAGCCAAGTAGATCACTTAAGGTCACGAGTTCGAAACCAGCCTGGGCAACATGGGGAAACTTTGTCTCTACAAAAAATGTAAAATTTAGCCAGGCATGATAGGGCACGACTGTAGTCCCAGCTACTTGGGGAACTGAGGTGGGAGAATCCCTTGAGCCCAGGAAGTTGAGGCTGCAGTGAGCTGTGATTGTGTCGCTGCACTCCAGCCTGAGTGACAGAACAAGAATCTGTCTCAAAAATAAATGCAGTTCCTGTACAAACATTAAATACTTTGAATTTTTAAGAACTTGGATTTAAGGCGAAGGGAAGTTTTCTGCAAAAAGAAACAGGGTTGACTGATTGAGCAGGACATTGCCTCCCTTGTGTCCCCAGATTATCAGGTGCATCTTGGGGAGCTGGCCAGCCTAGGATGTCACTGGTACAGATTGAGATGTTGTCACTCAGATCTTAAAATGATGAGACTTTCCTTAGCCTCAAAGGTGTCCTAAGACAGGGCAGGGGGAGTGAAGGCAAGTGTTGCTTCTCTGTGTAGGAATGATTCCCCAGGCTGCTGCTAGTCATTCTAGGAAAGAGTTTACTGCCTCTCGGTGCCAGGGGTAGTAGACAGTGGAGAAAGGTGGCCACATTGGGATCTAGGGGCAGCTGGAGCAGGAGGCACCAAGAAGCACAGTCAGGGTCTGCACCTGGAGCTCCCTGGAGGGAATTGCAGAGGTTAGAGTAAGCCGGGCACCAGGTGACAGTCACAGGTGAGCGCATATACGTACATCAGGTCAGAGCAGCACAAAGGCTTGGCTACAGACAAGCATGAGGCAGGAGGGTCAAGAGCAATTTCAGGCTTGACTGGCCAAGTCCAGGAGCTTACCGAGAACTTGCAGCTCTGGATATAGGTGACTTTTTAAAAATCTGGTATGAATTTGTTTTTTTGTCATTCCCCGTCCTCCTAAACTAGTAGTGAGTGGGAGATGAAGGGGAGACAGAAATCTAGTTGAGCATGCTGGTCAGTTGGGTACCTATTAATTAAGGATTGGTGATAAGTGAATGTCATTTAAGAACTCATGACTAATATCTAGCTGTCATTCAGTTTCAATAGGCTATGAAATGCCTGCTGTGCCCAGAATGACTCCCACAGAAATTTTTGACAAGCACTATGTGTTAAAAAGAATAAATACCTGACTTCAGTTCTTTTAGATATGAAAAAAGAAAAATGCTATTGCCTCTTATAAGGCCATGCATGAGTAGTGGTGACTTCTTTTGCTTTTCTTTTCTTTTCTTTTTTTTTTTTTTTTTTAGAGTCTTGCTCTGTCACCCAGGCTGGAGTGCAGTGACGTGATCTCAGCTCACTGCAACCTCCGCCTCCTGGGTTCAAGCGATTCTCCTGCCTCAGCCTCCCGAGTAGCTGGGATGACAGGTGCATGCCATCATGCCTGGCTAATTTTTGTATTTTTAATAGAGACGGGGTTTCACCATTTTGGCCAGGCTGATCTCGAACTCCTGACCTCAAGTGATCCACCCGCCTCGGCCTCCCAAAGTGCTGAGATCACACGTGTGAGCCACCACGCCTAGCCAATAGTGGTGACTTTTAACCTCTCCCCTCCCCTCCCAACCTCTCATATTTTGCTCATTTCACCCCTTGGCTTATGGCTCCAGCCCCATCCCCAGTGCCATCACCCCTCTCTATGACGGCTTTTCAGGGAGCTTCTCCATCCTTACTGGTTTCCCTTAACCCTATTTGTAAAGTGTTTCCTTCAGTGTTGTCAGCCATCCCCAACACAAAAGTGTTCCATTTGTTCCTGCAAGAACACTCAACCTGTATAGCCACTTACTAGCTTTGTGATGTGAGGCAAGTTATTTAATATCTTCTTTCAAATCCACAAGGTGGGAGAATTTGTAAAATGGTCATTTAAACCATGTAAAATGATGCTATATGACCAGCTCTGACCTACAAAAATATCAGCCTCCTATGCTGTGAGAATTAAATGTAAAGCAATTCAGGTAGCACCTGACGTGTTGTAAGCTATTAATCATTTCTACCGATGACATTCAGACTCTATGAATTATGTCTTTGCCCAAGGATAGCAAATGTGTGACCTATGCTGCCTCCACCTCCATGCATTCCCAAGAAGCCACTATTCCTTTATTGTAGGGCTCTTTCTCACTGAGCCCGCAGGCCAGTTGACACCCTTTGAGGATAAGAGGCCCCGTCTCCCAACCTCACGTCCTACTCTTCTGGTCTCAATAAATTTCCATGCCCTTGCCCAGCCAGTCTATCAAAAGGGTCTCTCCTCTCTCTTGCGGTAAGGCACTGTGTGCTCCTGGCATTTTTCCGTGGATTTTTTTTCATGGAAACGTTCTACATGGTGGTAAGGTCTTAGGTCGCTGTTAATGCTTAGTGGTGCTGCAGTTACCTTTGGGTTAAGTGAGGTTTTGTGGACTTCCCTGGTGGTTCAAGGACCTTTGTGTAATTTTGTTTTTTTGGAACATATGTTCTGGATTTCAAACTCTACGCCACCACGCCCGGCTAATTTTTTTGTATGTTTAGTAGAGATGGGGTTTCACTGTGTTAGCCAGGATGGTCTCGATCTCCTGACCTTGTGTTCCACCCTCCTCAGCCTCCCAACGTGCTGGGATAACAGGCATGAGCCACCGCACCTGGCCCAAACTACATTACTTTTTAAAAATGAGGCCAGTGGACAGGCACAGTGGCTCACACCTGTAATCCCAGCACTTTGGGAGGCTGAGGTGGGCAGATCACCTGAGGTCAGGAGTTTGAGAACAGCCTAGCCAACATGGCAAAACCCCGTCTCTACTAAAAATACAAAAATTAGCCAGGCTAGGTAGTGCAGGCCTATAGTCCCAGTTACTCAGGAGGCTGAGGCAGGAGAATCATTTGAACCTGGGAGTTGGAGGTTGCAGTGAGCCAAGATTGTACCACTGCGCTGCAGACTGACTCCATCTCAAAATAAATAAATAAATAAACAAACAAACAGGCCGGGTGTGGTGGCTCGCATCTGTAATCCCAGCACATTGGGAGGCCAAGGCAGGAAGATCAGCTGAAACTGGTAGTGAGACCCTCTTCCTAACCCCCGCCAAAAAAAAAATTAGCTGTGCATGATGGTGCCGCCTTTAGTCCTAGCTATGCGGGAGGCTGAGGCTAGATGACCGCTTGAGCCCAGTTCAAGGCTATAGTGAGCTATGATCAAAAGAATAGTATTAATGAGTCCCACCTTTCTCTGCTTTTCCTGAGTCTATTGCCAAAAGAAAAAAGTTTCCAGTCATGGACACGATGCAGGCTTTTGTTTGCATGCCACAAACATCCTTTACAGTCTTGCTATTGTGGCAGAATGCGTGACTTCCCTATCACGTCAGCAAAATACATTAGGAATTAACTCGCAACCAGAAAAGCACCCAATTTATGTAGCAAATTAATTTAAAGTGGAAACATTTTCTGCACCGTTGCTAAGGGGTATAAACCCACCCACCCCATCTAGGGTTAGGTGAAAGGAGGAGAGTGACAGCAAATATGATTCAGGCTGAAGATCAGGGTTATTTGGCTGGTTCTAGAAATGAGAAGCTAATAAAACAACTCACTCAAGTAGCTTTTTGTGTGTGTCTACTAAAATTAACTCAGTTGCCCCTCCATCAACTTCACTTTGCATACACAGTTGGATAATTGCGTATTTAACATTTTGATTCATTTTTACACTGAGAAAGTTTGTGCATATTTTCAAACTATATCCTGAATTCAAACTTAGCATACTATTTAAAGGATATATCATTTTGCATATATAAGGTAATCCAAAGAGTGGTGACATTTTCTTTTTCTAACTCAAAGAAGAGAAGATCCTAGTCCTGGATTTTAGAGCCCCTTCAGGTTCTTTCTCGTCTAACCCAGGTTTAGCCCACTCAAATATCACATGCATGCTAAATTTAAATGCTGCCAGATTTGTATAACATCTCACTTCTCAGTGTATTTGCAGCAATGTTGCAAGACATCGCTGTGTTCCAGAGATCATTTTGCTCTGCCTTCAACAGTTTTTTAAGGAGGCTTGAATTTTTCTGGGGACGTGCTACTAGGTTGATTTCAGAGGAGTTGTCCTCGAATGTTGGGCAGCCAAATGAGACAAGGCATTTCGGGACCAGAAGGACACTGAGCTAGCTGCCTCCCGACTAAATGAAAAGGTGCTGCCCACATTCCAACCCAAGCCTGTTCTTTCCTAAAGCTGACTTTCAAATTCCCCCTGCTCATGACTTACGGTGACTTTTTAAATTAGCCTCAACTGCTGGATGAACGCTGCTCCAGATGTGGGGCTCCACTCTGATCATTAATAGCAAGAAGCTATTAATCAGCAAATCGCAAAATTCTAATCACCAGGACTTGACTTTAGATGATGGGCTGCTTCAGCCTCATAGCCCAAGACCTGAACTATGAAGAGCCACCCTGGCTACCGCGCTCTGGAGGAGCCTCAAATCCATCCACATCTTGGCGCGTCTCCATCACGCGGATTTTAGCATGGGAGGTGGTACACGATGGATTGGGGGCCAGGGAATGATTCTGGGCTTGAATCCTAAAGGATCACGAATAGAAAATCCCATCTATACAAATAATGGCCCCTGAAAATATGTTGATGTTATTGGGCCTCTGAAATGCTTTCAATGTGGTCGATTATTTTATGAGCAGTATTTGCACAACTTGTTCTACCCCCGTGAAGTCCAAACTTTTCCTTGTGGCGTTCAAAGCCACTCACAGTCAAATCTATCTTTCCACTTCAATTCCAGGGACTTCCCAACTCAACCCCTAGCCTGGAGTGTAGACAGTATTGGGCCCTCATCCCTCAATGCAAAGCCCATATTCACACTTTAGGGCATGTGTTCAGGATGAGCCCTCTGTGTTGGAGCTTCCCGACCTTTTAAAATTAATAGCTCATGAAGATAGTCCTTTTGTATCCATAGGTTCTGTATCTACAGATGCAACCAACCATGGATCAAAATGTAGTTAGGCCTATGATGGTTGTGTCTGTAACTGAACATGTGGAGACATTTTTTCTTGTCATTATATCGTTATACATTGCAAATATATAATTATGATAATTTTGCATGGCAAAAGGGATAAAATGAAAGCATTTTAAGATATCTGTGGGTTTTTGTGAAAAATTACTTTATATAATTATGCTAAAATATAAAGACAGTATATCACAGAATATAATTCTGATTTTTACAATATTTTTAAATAGAATCTTTTAAAATATTAATGATCAATTTGATATGGTTCTTTTTTGCTTGTATTGTTAAAATATCTGTTTTCAATACTTGACACGCTTCCACATTATTCCTGAATAATAAATTTTAATGATTATTTCTTAAAATTCTGGTAGTCTCCACTGATGAGAAACTTTTTCTTTAAACAACTAGGTAATAAAAATTTAAAAACCATTGATTTTATGATCATTCGAAATGTATAATGTAGCTGATTATTATATTTAAATATTCTAATAGCTCTCATACTAATGAATAGATTTTTTAAATGCTTGAGATAATGTTAATGGGTTTTTAAATTTCATTGAACTTTCCATGTCAGTTATTTCAAAATTTATTTATTCATTTGTACAAAAAATGTTATTGACCTTTTATTATTTGTCAAGTTCTACTCTAGGTACCAGTAATTCCGCCACGAGCAATTGTAACAATGCCACAGCCCTGCCCCCATGGAGTTTACTCCTAGTCAGGGGAGACAAATGATAAACAAAATAAGTAAATATTTAGTAATCAATATACTACATAGTATGTTAAGTACTATTTAAATATACTTAATATACTCGGTAAAGTAAGTGATATGGAGAAAAATAAAGTAATGTAGGAGATACTGAGCAATAGCAGTGCTGGCCAATTTTGAATAGTGTGGTCAGGGAAGACCTTACCAAAGTGATATTTGAACAAAGACCTAAAAAAGAAGAGGCGATGAGCCAAGTGGATACATGGAAGAAGAACGTTCCCAGCAGAAGTATGAAGCCTATGCATAGCCCAAGGCAGGAGTGTGTCCGGCTTGTTAAGAAACATCATGGCTGCCGGACACGGTGACCACGCCTGTAATCCCAGCACTTTGGAAGGCTGAGGAGGGCAGACCACAAGGTCGTGAGTTCAAGAACAGCCTGGCCAAGATGGGGAAACCCCATCTCTACTAAAAATACAAAAAACTTTGCTGGGCGTGGTGGCGGGCGCCTGTGATACTAGCTACTCAGGAGGCTGAGGCAGGAGAATCGCTTGAACCAAGGAGGCAGAGGTTGCAGTGAGCAGAGATCACACCACTGCACTCCAGCCTGGGTGACAGAGCAAGTGAGACTCCATCTAAAAGAAAAATAAAAAAAGAAGAAGAAACATCATGGCCGTTGTACATTAGACAGAAGGACACCACGGTGGGCACTAGTGTGATATGCAATGAGAGAAATCACAGAGGTCGGATGATGCAGAACTTTGAAAGCCATTGCGAGAACTTTCTAAACAAGATGGGAAGCTGACACAGGGTTGATAGCAGAGGAGTGATAAACCACAATACGTTTTTACATTTTGAAGGATGCCTTCTGTGCTGTGTTGAGGACAGACTGCCGTGTGGAGAGTGCTACAGGAGAGAGAACTCTTGGGAGGCTCTTACAATCACTTAAGCTAGAGACAATAGACTAAGAGGGTCAGTATTCCAAAACACACCTTCTGGAGCACACAGGTGCCTCGCCACACCAGTCGGGAACTTCTGCTCTCCAAAGTCTGAAGACTGAGCTAAAGGTAGGTACCTAGGGCCCTATAAGTAATTTACGTGTATCTCAAGGATCCTGAATCAAAGTGTCCCAGTTCCAGTACCCAAACTAGAACTCTTGAGCCCAGTGTCACTGAAAGTTGCTGATTATCTTTCCTCACGGCCTTAGATTGTTCTGTTCATTCTCAAGGGCAAGTGACAACATTAGGCTCTGACACAGGCGCAGCTGTGTTCTCATCCTGGGAAAGCATAGACTTGGCCGTTCTATCTGCCCTCCCTGCATTTGCACTTGTCCCACCTGGAAAAAAATTGTTTCTGTATCCTCCTCTGTGTGGTCCTCCCTATTCATACCAGCAAGACCTTTTGTCTACGTTTTTGTAAGCCCAGAGCCTAAGATAAATAGAATATAATCAAGATATGAGTGCACTATGTGACTGGGTCAAAAAGAGATGGGGGCACCAAGAGTCCACTGTTATTCTCCAAATCCTTGGTCCCCCAACTCTGACCCAAATTCATCTCCAGCTTGACCTCAGTTCCTATGACCCACCACCCGTGCCTGCCTATCCACAGAATAAGATTGGGACCTGGCCCAATCCTTTGCCTGCATTTATGCTGTAGTAAATGAGGTGTTCTCTATCTACCGATTGATGTGCCACAACTCTGTGACTTTATTCATCTGCTCCCTCTGCCTGGACCCACTGTCCCATTTTCTTCAACAGATTGACTTTCACTCATTCTTCAGGGCTTAGCGCAGGCATCTTGGCCAAGTGTCCGTGGCTAACCTCCCCAGGCAAACTGTCCTTTTGCATTCCTGTACTGTTAGACATCCAACATTATATTAAAAGTATTACTGTCTTTCCTACCAGAATTGAAGGTTTTGTGGTCAGATATATCTTATCTACTAAATTCCTAAATCCTCTTGCACTTAGCTCTATAAATGTTTGCAGAACTCAGCCTCCTCTACTTTGTAAAGCTTATTCAACAACTTCAAATAGTCCAAACTGATTTTCTCCTCGTCTGAATTCTAACCTAAACCAAATAACTTAAAATTTAAGTATTCTCTAATTTTTGAATTATTCTGTGTGTTTTTCATCTGCTGCTCAAATAGGTCTAAGTTTCATGCACATTGGGACTATGTCATGCATTTCAATATATAATGTTTCAAGTACATCTGGGATAGCAATAAGCAATACTATAAATGCAAAAACTATAGATTGTTTCATGAACTCTAACTTTCATTCTACTAAATGAGGAAAGTTGACTAGCTTCTCTACTTCAGAGAGTGATTATGAACATCATTTAGTAAATATTCAAGACTACATTTGAATTATTTGGATGAAATATGATTTACATCACGAGATTTTGTAGTCTTAAATATCATATTCTTAAATGTCATGTTCATATCATATTCATGTTCTTTACAACAAGTAAAGAGAAACCCACAAAGATAATATAGAGTGAATCCCAAAGGAAATGCGATCAATATGTTTGATCACACTTTTCTAAGGGCTGTCAATCTTTGAAGCTTCAATGCTGGAATTGCTGTAAAAGTCCATTTTTAGATATTTACATGTTCCATGTTAATGTATGAAAACATCATATATAATAAAATTAATGTTATCCATATTTTATTTTTTGCTTTTCTTGTTTTGGGCACAAAGATCAATTTACATAGTAATTCTAAGAGAAGACATAGCTTCAATTTTTCAGGTGTTCTTGTCTAACAACATTTGGAAATTTATCATATACATTATCTTAGTTCACTTGAGCTGCAGTAGCAAAATACTATAGAATGGGAGGTTCATAAACAACAGAACTTTATTTCTCAGTTTTGGAGACAGAGAAGTCCAAGATCAAGGTGTTGGCACATTTCTGTGTCATAGGTAGCCATCTTTTTGCTATAAGCTCACAGGGTGGAAGTGAGGAAGCTCTCTGTGGCCTCTTTTATAGGCACTTAATCCCTTTCATGAGGTCAAGAATCCCATACATGACTTAATCATCCCCCAAAGGCCCTACCCCCTAATACTATCACCTTTGGCATTAGCATTTCAACATATGAATTTGGGGATACAAAAATATTCAGTCCATAACATATGCCTAATGATAATATGAGGGAAATGCTTAAAATGTGATTTAGTACATTTCATTGTTACGAAATATTGTTGCTTTTTTTTTTTTTTTTTTTTTTTTTCTGGAGTTTTTCTCTTGTTGCCCAGGCTGAGGTGCAATGGAGTGATCTGGACTCAATGTAACCTCCGCCTCCCAGGTTCAAGCGATTCCCCTGTCTCAGCCTCCCAAGTAGCTGGGATTACAGGTGCCTGCTACCACGCCCAGCTATTTTTTTTGTATTTTTAGTAGAGATGGGATTTCACCATGTTGGCCAGGCTGGTCTTGAACTCCTGACCTCAGGTGATCCACCTGCCTCAGCCTCCCAAAGTGCTAGGATTACAGGCGTGAGCCACCACACCCTGCTTATTGTTGCTTTTTAAAAATAGAATCAGAATGATAATAATACATTTTCTAATCTAGAGATAACTGCAAACTCTTAGCACCCAGTAGGGTTGAAACAAGACTCATTTAGGAAGCTATTTTTAGATGCTTTATTGCTGTAGCTAAATTTATATTTAACAACTGCCCTGTCAAATCTCTATACATGTTTCATTTTACATACTTAACAAAGTATCATGAACTTGAAAAATTCAAAAATAACAATTTTAGAAGAGTTTTATAACAAGACAACTTACCCTGGAAACACTTTCATAGTGGCTAAAGAGCAATCAGTGCATTTACTCATAATTCTAGCATATTTTTGTAAAACCATCCTCCCGAGTAACTATACTTTTTTTGTTTTTGTTTTTCTTAGACAGTGTCTTGCTCTGTTGCCCAGACTGGAGTGCGGTGGCACGATCTCTGCTCAATGCAGCCTCTGCCTCTTGGACTCAAATGATTATCCTGCCTACCTTCCCATGTTGCCAAGACCACAGGTGTGTGGCACCATGATTGTGCCACTACACTCCAGCCTGGGCAACAGAGAGAGACACTGTCCTCCACAAAAAAATTATTGGTAGCCACAACTGAGACAAGACATTTTGTGTCCTCAATTATTTTAAGACCGTGAAAAGTCCTGAAAACCAAGTGTTTGGCTTAGGACAAAGTGTTTGACTTAGGACATATTCTGCCTGGCTATTTTTTGTAGAGACATGGTGTCACTTTGTTGTCCAAGCTGGTCTTGAACTGCTGGACTCAAGCAAGCCTTTCACCTTGGCCTCCCAAAATGCTGGGATTTACTGTGCTGGGCAAGTTAATATACTTTTTAAACAAAAGTTTTAGTCACACTTCTGAATAATCTATTATGTTACTGCAAACTATATGTCATTCTGGCAGTTTATTTTAGATTATTTTAATAAAATATTTTAAGTAACCATTTATTTAAATCTACTCCTAAGGAACAGACCAATGGAAATAAATAGTTCCTAAGTTCAGTTCTAAAATATTATTTTTAAATGCTCTGAGATTTTTTTTTTTCATGGCCTGGAATGATTTAGGATCTGAAGAGTGAGTACATGGAATTCTGGAATTCTGAATATGGTGCTAGATCTTAGGTTATTTCTAGCCCTGTTATAGTAGCTACTGGAGCTGTCCATGGTGTTCTGTTACAAGGTTCAGAATATGTCCTAAGCCAAACACTTTGCTTTCAGAATCTTTTCACATTCTTAAAATAATTGAGGACCCAAAGAGAGGGATCTTGTTTCAGTTGTATCTACCAATAATTTTTTTGTGGAGTACAGGGTCTTGCTCTGTTGCACAAGTCTTCCACTGGCCCTTTTTTATTCATATCTCTTTGTTTCTGGTGTGTCCCTCTATCATTAGCTTTGCTAACCTGAGATGCATCATACACCCTCCTTCAGCTGATACCTACATTCTCTGCCCTATGAATGTCCAACTTCCAAATACCCTTTCCTCTGGAGAGCTTCTGAGCAAAGGCCAGCACTGTTGTCAGAGCATTGCTATTAACATAGAGGCTGTGCATGTGGCTACACTAGAATTATAGTATATAACAAGGGCAAGGAGACCAACTGTGTACTGCACAAGCCCTGTCCAAGGGAACCTTCTGCACGATGGAAATCTTTTATATTTGAGCTGTCAAGGAGAGCAGCCATGAGTCACAAGTGGCTATTGTGTACTTGAAATGTGGCTACTGTAGCTGAGGAACTGCATTTTAAATTTTATTTAGTTTTAATTCACTTAAATTTAAATAGCTCTGTGTGGGTGTCATATTGGACAACAAAGTCATAGACTCTACTTGAAATAGCTCCTTTAATCTGAGAATCAAGTGAAGTCATGTTAATGATGTCACTATGTAGACATTGGTACTGCTCTTCAGCACAGGCGTCTTTTCCATTTTCTGGGCACACAGAGGACACTTCCCAGTTCTCTTGCCTGGAGGCAGGGTCACGTGACTATGATCATGTGATGCAGCTCCCTTCCAGGCAAATATTTAACTGCAGTACATGACACTCCTTTTTCATTCTGCCATGGTAATGAGAATGTTCCAGACCATGGAGCCTCTGTGATCCTTGGTCCAGAACGAGTGTGGAACAGAGCCACTCACTCCATTATAACCCATACTGGACATGAATGTGAGTAAGAAATAAACTTCTGTGTGGCAAGCCACAGGAAAGTCAGGGTTCCTCTATTACTGCAGCATAACCTAGACCTTCCTGGCTAGTAAGATTCCACATCAGAATCACCCGAGCAGATTGTTAAATCCACATAGCTAGAGTCCATCCCAGGTCGGGAGCTGGGCACCAGTATTTTTGGTTCAAAACAAAATAGAACAAAAGATCTTTCCAGGTACTTTGAATGCATGCTAACTGGCTAAGAAGCAGTGCTGAAATACACTGTCACTGTTACTACAGATAGTATAGAAATGAGTCCAAGAGAGAGAATGCTAAATTTTGTAGAGCCACTTGCCTGCTACATGAGGGAGACGAAGTGTGACCTGTGCTCTTTCCCCAGGCTGTGGTTCCCTTCCTCTTGTTCTAAGTGCCGGGGATGGTGGGAGAGAGCAGACTGATATGTCCTGGCCTCCAAATTGAATTTGTTCATGCTTTTATCCTTATTATAATACTTTCACACACAGTGATTAGTTCCACAAAAGCCTGTTTATTCCAAAACCTAGTATTAAGAGTGGCATATACTGTAGAATAGGCTAGGAATCTAACTTCTACTGAAAAATATTGTTTCAATCAGTACATGTATTCCAAGTTTGAATAATATGTGTAAAAACAAGTTTTACAAGTTAAATCAATTTTTATTGGATAATAGGCTGTAGAGAACAGGATTGGCATTGCATATTGCTTGATTAGCATAGCAGGTAATTAGTAACAACTGCTCTACTGACCATATAATGTCTGCCTTGAAATGTCTTTTTTTTTTTTTTTTTTTTTTTTTTTTTGAGACAGAGTCTCGCTCTATCGCCCGGGCTGGAGTGCAGTGGCCGGATCACAGCTCACTGCAAGCTCTGCCTCCCGGGTTCACGCCATTCTCCTGCCTCTGCCTCCCGAAATGTCTTTATTCATCTTTTAAAGTGATGAGCCTTGGATGTTGGTTATTTCATTTATCCAGCAAATGTTGATAGAGTATCTGTCATATACCAGTCACTGTGATATGCACTGGGTACAGAGTAGTGAACCAAATCAACAAAATACCTGTCCTTGTGGAGCTTCTAGTTTAATAGGAGATGTAAACAATAAGCAAATACATCATTAAATATATAATTACCAATTGTGTTGATTTCCTCAAAATTAATACATACATGTAATGTAATTCAATTTAAATTCCAATTTTTTGAGATAATTCTGTAATGTGCTGATAATGTATATATGGAAGAGTAAAAGACCAAGATTGGCCAAGAGAAGGAGATGAATGAGTACGGTGGTGGGTGGGTAGTTTATCTCAGGCATCAGGTTCAGTCCTCTGACGGAGGAGTGGGTAGTGCCTGTAAAATACGAAAGGGAACAAGCGAGGCTGGGCAGGGAGAGCTTCAATTCTGATCACACCTCACACGTGTGAAAGGAGAGGGAGGAAGAGTCCCCAAGGGCCATGCACCTCTGATGAAGTCCTGGCCAACCCAGTCAAGAGCCCTGGAACAAAAACCTTGCCTTTGGGGGAGTCCTGCCCTGGGTAGAAATGGCCAGGCCCCAGTGCTTCTGCCATGCCAGTCATTTGCTGGGGGCTGCCCAGCTCCAACTTTGCAGGGCTGTCAGCTCACTGGGCTCCATGCAGCTGAAAGGCCAGTTTTTCTGATCAGTGCTGAGGCCCCAGGCTGTATAGTAGCACATAGAATAAAGCTACTGTCTTCAGAATAGCCTGGTATTGGAATAAGAAAAGAAAAAAGATCATGAGATGGAATAAGGAGCCAAAAAAAAAAAAAAACAAAAAAACAAATAAATGACTTTAGTATCAGTAAATGAGAATTACTTTTAAAAAAAAAAAAAAAAAAAAGTTTAATTCAATGGAGGAAAAGGTTTATTTGATAAATGGTGCTGGCATAAATGCCTGTCTTTTTGGAAGAAAATAAAAGTGGATATCTCCATCTTAACTATAGACAAAAATTTATGCCAGATACACCAAACACTTAACTATAATAAATAAAATATAAAAACCTTACAAGAAACGATGAAATTCTGTCTATGTAATCCAGCGGTAATGACCATAAATTACTCAAGGCTGGAAACCCAGAACCTATTTTTAAAAAGGACTGTAGAATATTCAAAATTTTACTAGAGAAAAGATACCATAAACAAAGGCATGAGACCAGTGACACATCAGGAAAATCATTTAACTGATTAAATGATTAAAAATCATTCAAGCATTTAGAGAACTGGCTTACAATATTGTACAGCCATAACAAAGAGGTTGATTTCTATGAGCCAGGAATGAAAATCAGTTATGTGTTTTACAGCCAAATAGGACATCTACTGTTTATATTTTCCATGTGGGTTCAGTGAAGAAATGCATATATAGGGATATATTGGATGGACTGAAATCTTAAATGATCTGTGAGGAAAGCCATGTTGACTTTCTTCACTTCTCAATTCTGTTGAACACCAGAAAGTTGGGGAAAAATATGACTGTCCTGCAGTGAAATGCTCTCCCTCCACAGGCACACCTGGCATTGTAACTCTTTTATGTATAATGGGATTTCTGCATTATACTGTATCCCAGGAGAATGAATGCTTGTGGATGCCTGCTAGAAATTTCAAAGCCCTGTGGGAAAGTCTTATCTCACCCTGAAGGTGAGGTCATTTTCCATTTCAGGGATACATGAAAGAAGTTAGTCCTCAAGAAATTAAGTCTACAAAGGCAGGCCTCAAGTAGGTCAGGAAAGGCTCTCTTTCTTTTTTTTTTTTTCTTTTATTTTCTTTGCTTTTCTTTCTTTCTTTTTTCTTTTCTTTTCTTTTCTATTTCCTTCCCTCCTTCCTTCTTTCCCTCTTTCTTCTTTTGTTGAGGTTTTCTTCTCTCGATTATAGATACCAATGAGTGTAGATGTCTTTGAAGTGACCCTTGTTTGGTAGATAATAAGATGGTCTCAGATCATAGACCTGGAAGGGTCTTAAATACTAAACCACCAACAGAAGATGCATAAGCTATATTTACCAGGCTTTACTAAGACAGATATTTAAGTGTCACAGGTCTCTGTCCCTTCTTTCCATTTGTTTTCCAAACCTTCGGTAAACATCTGCCTTGTCCCTGCTGGGTAAAGCCACTGTGAACCATATCATGAGAATGCCTGGATGTGGTGATGAGCATCTGCCCTGGTGGCCAAACGTGGATAATCTATTATTGAAAAGAAGTGGCAATTTCCTCATAATACTTTGCAATAACAACCTAGAGCCTAATGCTTTATCCCTCTGAAAAAAATCCCAATAATTGCCTATATATCTGTGATCCATTAATTTATCCAGTCCTTTGGTAAAGCTATTTGTAGTTTCCATTTCTACTGTCTCTGTGTCCTAGGATAACACATCCATAATTTTACTATTTCTATTTAAAGCAGGACTACATTTATTTGTCCTTAGTTTCCTTCTTCAAGCTTCAAGGGATACTCCCCTACCCTAGGATGACAAAATTTAGTGGATCAATATTTGGTGAGTTCTTTTTGATCTATACAAAACAAGTGTGTGTACACATATATACATAAGTATATATGCACATATATATCTGCAACATAATATTTTCATATTGAGTTGTGCATTGTTGTGGTTGTAGTTTAAGCTTTTTAAATATAGTATTCCTCACTTCATTCTCAACCCCCTTATCTTTAACCTTTTATATTGTCCTACTCTTTAACCTGATATAGTCAGCTACACTGAATTCTAAGACCATCAAAATGTATTTGAAATAAATTTGTTTGAAAATATTCCTGTAATAAATAAGCTTAGTTATCAGAAATACTCAACATCAACAGGTAACAATAACTTTCATTAGATTTTTCTTTCCTTAAAATGTGAAAGAGAGATAAATCTTATCCATATCTGTTATGATTGCAACAACAGTAGAAATGGTAGTTTAAATTCCATATTTATAGGGATACATGAATATTCTTATATTAGTCACATGATTTATGAGTAGTATATTCTGTTGGGGTTAAAAGAATGTGGAGCCTAAAGGCACAATTACATTTTAATTCTAATTTCTTTCAAGCAGTTTTCATTTACATTACAAATTTGTCATCTCCGGAGACAAGGCAGCTCTTGTCTGGGAACCATCTGGTTTTAATTTGGTATGTTATAAACTGTAAGGCAAGGTGGGAGTGGAAAGAAAACTGGATCAGGAGTTGTTAAAACCTGTGGTGAGTAGCATTATGCCGTGGCCGGGCTCTGCAGCCCCAAATCGGCTTTGATCTGGGCTCTGCCATTCGACAAACAATTCACTGTACTTGGGCAAATCATATCCTCTGTCTAAACCTTAAGTAACCTTATTTGTGAATTGAGGGCTGTGGGGAGGGTTCAGGGAGAGTAGCCAGCGAAGCACTTGAATGGCAAGTGTGCACAGCGGGTTGTCTTCTCAGTGACGCTTGTCCTGGCTCTATTGCGAGCTCGGAGATGCCACGTTAGTCACAACCTGTAAAGGCGTCCATTTCTTTATTTGCTAAAAGGTTAGTTTAAGGAAATTCTAAATTCCCTTTTAATAATGCATTTTATACTCATATCTGAAAGGCACTTGTTTTCACCATAGCCATCTCCTCTTGTTTCAGTTTATTCTCCACTAAGTCCTCCAAGACCACCATGCACCCACATCTTCATATGCCAAGACAAGTCCTCCTTCTCCGTGTCCCACAGTGCCTTGTCTCCTGAGATGACAAACTCCTTAGCACCAGAGATGGTATCTTTCTCATCTTTGCCTCCTCGGGGATACTGTACACAGTGCATAGTACAGAGTAAGTGCTAAACAAGCATCATTTGACTGAATGAATGAATAGGCACAGGGAGATAGGTGAAAGGATATGGTACTAGTTTACTAAGGCTGCCTTAACAGCCTTAACAGGTACCATACAATGCACGGCTTAAAACAACAGAGACTAAACATCTGAAATGAAGCCATTGGCAGGATCGTGCACTCTTTGAAACCTGGAGTGAAGAATCTTTCCTGTCTCTTCCTGGCTTCTGGTGGTGGCTGGCAATCCTTGGTATTCCATGGTGTGCAGCTGCAATGCTTCTATCTCTGTGTCCCTTGTCACTTGGCTTTCTCTCCGTGTGTGTGTGTGTGTGTGTGTGTGTGTGTGTGTCTTCCCTTCTTATGAGGACACCAGTTGTATTGGATTCAGGGTCGATCCTATTACAAACGACCTCACCTTAACTAATTTCATCTGTAACTGCCCGATCCAAAGTCACATCCACAGGCACTGGGCATCCCCAAAAGGGAAGGACAAGATTCTCTCCTTGATCAGATTCTAGCCAGACTCCCCTGAACTGTCTTCTCAAGTAGGCCTTGGCTTTTGGATTTCTGTGATCGTCTCTGAATTTGTCCAGTTTTAGCAAGAATCCTGCTTAGTCAGTTTAGCTGGAGACGCCCATTGATCACCCTCAATATCTGATCAGAGGCCTCATCCCCCGCCGTCCCCCAGGTGATGGTTGATCATGTTGGTCTCCTTCAGCAAGAATGTTGGTAGGTCAGTTTAACAAAGAATTGCCCTACCTTTTGGTAATTTTTTATCCACTGACTCCCAAACTGTTCCTTGGGTGTAAATTCCCACTTTACCTTATTATATTCAGAGTTAAGTCCAATTTTTCTTCCCTATCCTGAAACCCCATTGTAGTAGCCCCCCTTGAATAAAGCCTGCCTAACTCAGATGGTTGCAGAGCAAAAAGCATAATCATCTTCAACAAAATCTTTCTGCAGCCCAGATAGAATTTAATGTTCCAGTATATTTAAAGTCTTTAAAAAGTAAAGATTAAAAACTAAGTGAGAGAAACTGAAGTGGAATGAGGTAGAAGCCAGAAACTTCAGAGATGTTTACTCTGAATCTCTTAGCGTAGAATTAGGGAAAAGAAAGTAAAGAATCCGCTGTAGGCTGTCCCAGCGACATGGGTCTCTAATAAAGTCTCCTGTGGAATGATCCTCCAGCTGAAGGTGGAGGACTCACTGCGCACTTTCTTCTCCACCTACAACTTGAGCCTTCAGTTACAGGACTCAGTTCTAGCATGTCTTTGAAAGTTCACCCCTTGGCCGGGTGTGGGTGCTTATGCCTATAATCCTAGCACTTTGGGAGGCTGAGGCAGGAGGATACTTTGAGCCCAGGAGTTCGAGACCAGCCTGGGCAACATAGGGAGACCCTGTCTCTTTAAAATAAAATAAAATAAAATAAAATAAAATAAAATAAGATAAAATAAAATAAAATAAAATAAAATAAAATAAAATAAGGTTCACCCCTTCATCAGATGTCACTGAAGTTACAGGCAATGGAAATAAAGTAGAATGGGCTGAATGCAGTGCCTCACACCTGTAATCCCAGCACTTTGGGAGGCCAAGGTGGGCAGATCACCTGAAGTCAGGAGTTCGAGAGCAGCCTGGCCAATATGGTGAAACTCCATCTCTATTAAAAATACAAAAAATTTGTCTGGGCTTGATGGTGGGCGCCTGTAATCCCAGC
Source organism: Rhinopithecus roxellana (assembly GCF_007565055.1). Classification (NCBI taxonomy): domain Eukaryota; kingdom Metazoa; phylum Chordata; class Mammalia; order Primates; family Cercopithecidae; genus Rhinopithecus; species Rhinopithecus roxellana. The sequence goes on from NC_044569.1 coordinate 12,921,716, forward strand.
TACTTGGGCGGCTGAGGCAGGAGAATCGCTTGAACCCAGCTGGCTGAGGTTGCAGTGAGCCGAGATCATGCCATTGCACTCCAGGCTGGGTGACAAGAGTGAAACTCTGTTTCAAAAAAATAAAATAATAAAATAAAATAAAATAAATTAAAAAGTAGAATGGCTGGCCTCTAACCCACTTCCTATTTAACTACTATAATACGCATTATTATGAAATATCCATTTGCCCTTATTTTTAACTTGCTACATTATTTTATACTCAATAAGAACTGTGCTGGTAATTTTCTTTCTCCTTTAAAGTCTTGTCCTTAAATTACAGATGCACAAATGTAATTTTATTCTTTATTCAGTTTTCCCTTGATCTTTATATCCATTCAGAATCTAGGTCAAAATGCAATAGGAGAGCATATGATGCACAAGAGAGGAGCAAAGGCAGACGCAGCTGGGGATGGAGGTGAAACTGGTAGGCACCGTCTTCCATGCTACCTCCATCTGCCTTTTATAATAGTAAGGTAAAGGAGCTCTAGACATGGAACTGTATGTTATTCTTCCACATTAGTGTTTTTGGAGGTGTCAAAAAGGCAGATGTATAATTCACAGTTAGCAAAGTGATCATCTGCTGCATGGGTCAGTATAGAATTTTCTCCAACTTGGCCCTGACCACAGATTCGAGAGTGCAAATGTGCTTCTTCCTTGACTTCTCATGCCCCCTGAGGCAAGGCCCTTCTAAGAGTCTCTCCTACTCCAGTCTCGCACTGAAACTCGTTCTAGTATTAAGACGTCTATTATTAAAAAAAAAAAAAAATTAGTTAAATGTAAAATATGCTCAGAAAGATACAAACCTTATTACATTGGCTAACTAAAATAAACAAGCAAACTATATATATATTTTTATTTTCCTTTAAGTTCCAGGATACATGTGCAGAGTGTGCAGGGTTGTTACATAGGTATACATGTGCCATGGTGGTTTGCTGCACCTATCAACCTGTCATCTAGATTTTAAGCCCGGCATGCACTAGGTATTTGTCCTAATGCTCTCCCTCCCCTCGCTCCCCACCCCCGATAGGCCCTGGTGGGTGTTGTTCCCCTCCCTGTGTCCATGTGTTCTCATTCTTCAACTCCCACTTGTAAGTGAGAACATGTGGTGTTTGGTATTCTGTTTCTGTGTTAGTTTGCTGAGAATGATGGCTTCCATCTTCATCCATGTCCCTGCAAAAGACGTGATCTCATTCTTTTTTATGGCTGCATAGTATTCCATGGTGTATATGTACCACATTTTCTTTATCCAGTCTGTCATTGACGGGCATTTGGGTTGGTTCTATGTTTTTGCTATTGTAAATAGTGCTGCAATAAACATACATGTGCATGTATATTTATAGTAGAATGTTTTATATTCCTTTGTAACCAAAGTTAATCCTTACCCAGTAATGGGATTGCTGGGTCAAATGGTATCTCTGGGTTCTAGATCCTTGAGGAATCACCACACTGTCTTCCACAGTGGTTGAACAAATTTATATTCCCCCCAACAGTGTAAAAGCATTTCTATTTCTCCATAGCCTCACCAGCATCTATTGTTTCTTGACTTTTTAATAATTGTCATTCTGACTGTCATTCTGACTGACAATTTAATAATTGTCATTCTGACTCATTTAATAATGAGTCATTCTGAGAATGACTCAATACGTCAAATGCAAAAAATGGTTTTGATTTGCATTTATCTAATGATCATTGATGTATAGTTTTTTTTATAAGTTTGTTTGCCACATAAATGTCTTCTTTTGAGAAATGTCTGTTCATAAAGGATTCCCTGTTTAACAAATGGTGCTGAGAAAACTGGCTAGCCATATGCAAAAAACTGAAACTGGACCCCTTCCTTATACCTCACACAAAAGACTAACTCAAGATGGATTAAAGACTTAAATGTAAAACCCAAAACCATAAAAACCATAGAAGAAACCCTAGCCAATACCATTCAGGACATAGGCATGGGCAAAGACTTCATGACAAAAACACCAAAAGCAACTGCAACAAAAGCCAAAATTGACAAATGGGATCTAATTAAACTAAAGAGTTTCTGCACAGCAAAAGAAACTAACATCAGAGTGAACAGGCAACCTACAGAATGGGAAAAATTTTTTTGCAATCTACCCATTTGACAAAGGTCTAATATCCAGAATCTACAAGGAACCTAGGCAAATTTACAATAAAAAACAAATAATCCATCAAAAAGTGGGCATAACAACATTTGCAATCCATCCTTATTACATTTATGTTTTGTAGCTTTTTACTCTCTACTATACTAGAACATAGTAAGCTCCACGAAGATAGAGATGGTATCTGTCTAAATCACTATGCACCTCGTGTATGAAACAAAACCTGTCATATAATAAATATTGAATATTTGCCTGCTGAATGAATGAATAAATGATGTTTTATCTCCAGTAGTAACTAACCTAGTGCCTTATGCATGGTTGGTGCTCAATACATAGCTGTTGATTTGATTGTGTATTTCATTCCCATCATGCTATGCACAAATGTTTGCCTTAGCACTGTATGAAAATTTATAGTTGCTGGTTGGTGCTCAATACATAGTTGTTGACTTGATTGTGTATTTAAAAAGAAATACACAAGAGTGAGAAGTTTATAATGGCAAAATAAGAGACTGGTGCCTCAAGGAATACGTATTGTATTTTACTTAAGATACCGTCGACTGTGGGATGAACAATGATCTTATGAAAATTTAAGAAAGAAAAACTGACACAAAACAGAAAATCAAACACTGCGTGTTCTCACTCATAAGTAGGAATTGAACAATGAGAACACATGGACATAGGGAGGGGAACATCACACAGCAGGGCCTAGTGGGGGTTTGGGGGAAGGGGAGGCAGAGCATTAGGACAAATACCTAATGCATGCAGGGCTTAAAACCTAGATAATGGGTTGACAGGTGCAGCAAACCACCTTGGCACATGTATACCCATGTAACAAACCTGCATTTTCTGCACATATATCCCAGAACTTAAAGTAAAATGAAATAAAATGTTGTTATGAAGGAAATTTATATTAAAATTTAAAATACAAAGTTTTGTTGATCAATTGTTTTTCTGTCTTTCCTATCTCTGAACACATTCCCTCAATGTCCCAGAGCATTTATGGATAAATCTTTGAAGACCATGTTCCCAGAAATATTTCAGTACAAGCTGAAGCTCAGAAATCTGGACGTTTGCTCTAAAAACAAATCTACTTCCTACCATTGCTGTTTTCTTTTAGCCACTGATTACTCTGTGAAGATGTGTAATTCTGGATGATTTGCAGACATACTTCTAATGGTTTTACAATGTGAGTATGGGAATCAAATAAGAAGCTGATAACTTATGACTTACCGTTTTTATTCTTCTACATTACATCTTAGATACCAGAACATATCTAGATTATATAATACCTTTATAATTAAGGCAAATGTGAGTCATGTCTTACTTACAGAAGGTCTTTTTGTGTCACTTTATCTGAGAGGATGCGCAGTGACTTATGGTCTTTAAATGACTATCTCCTAAACCCTCCTTATGAGGATTCTCTGCAATTGTTTTATTGTGGTAAGATACACATAACATAAATTTTGCCATTTTGACCAGTTTTAAGTTCAATGGCATTAGATGCACTCCCTTTCTCTGCAACCATCACCTCCATCCATCTCCACAACTTCTTCATTATCCCATATTGAAACATAATACCCATTAAACACTAACTTCCCCTTCCCTGCTACCCACAGTTCTTGGCAAGCACTGTTCTCAGTTTGGCTTCTCTAGATACCTCACTTAAGTGGAATCAAATAGTATTTGTCCTTTTGTGACTGGCTTATCTTATTCAGCGTAGTGTCTTCAAGGTTCATCCATGTTGTAGCGTGTGTTAGAATTCCCTTCCTTTTCAAAGCTGGTTAATATTCCGTTGTATGTATACACATTTTGTTTATCCATTCATCCATCAGGGGACACTTGGATTGCTTCCCCTTTTCACTGTTTGTGAAACATGCTCTTATGAAGACGAGTGTACAAGTATCTTTTCAAGACCCTGCTTTCACTTCTTTTGATGAAAATTCTAATTTTTATTTGTTGAGGAACTATTGTACTGTTTTCCATAATGGCCACACCATTTTACCTTGCCACCACCAGTGCATAAGGGTTCTAGCTTCTGTGCATCCTTGCCAATACTTGTTATTTTCTGTTTTTTGAAAACGATAGTTATCCTAATGGGTGTGAAATGATATCTTATTATGGTTTGAATTTGTATTTTCCTAATGATTAGTGATGTTGCATATATTTTCGTGTGCTTATTCGCCATTTGTATATCTTCTTTGAAGAAACGTATATTTAAGTCCTTTGCCCATTTTTAAATCAGGTTTTGTGTTTGTTTTGAGTTGTAGGAGATCTTCACAGACTCTAGATATTAACCCATTAAGAGATACATGATTTGCAAATATTTTCTCTTTCTGTCAGTTGCCTTTTCATTTTATCGATAGTGACTTTTGAGGCACCAAATTTTTAATTTTGATATAGTCCAATTTATCTCTTCTTTTATTGTAATTGCCTATGCTTTTGGTATCATATTCAAGAAACTGTTGCCAAATGCAACATCATAAAGCTTTCCTCCTATGTTTTCCTCTCAGAGTTTTATAGTTTTAGCTCTTATATTTATGCCTTTAATCCATTTTGAGTTAATTTTTGTGCATGGTGTAAAGTAAGGGTCTGACTTCATTCTTTTACAAATTGATATCTGATTTTCTCAAAACTATTAACAAATGGTTAGCAAATAGAAAGACTTTTTCCCAATTGAATGGTCTTAGCATCCTTCATTTAACTGTATATATGAAAGTTAATTTCTGGGCTCTTTATTCTATTCCACTTATCTGTATGTGTGTCTTTATGCCACTGCCACACTGTTATGATTACTGTAGCTTTATAGTAAGTTTTGAAATCAGGAAGTGTCAGACCTCCAACTTTGTTCTTCCTTTTCAATATTGGTTTGGCTATTCAGGGTCCCTGTGATTCCTTGTAAATTTTAGGATGGATTTTTTTTCGTTTCTGTAAAACAGTTTATTAGACTTTTGACAGGAATTGCATTGAATCTGTAGATCACTTTGAGTAGTGTGGACATTTTGACAATATTAAGTATTCCAATCCATGAACTCTGAATGTCTATTTATTTTTGTCTTCAATTTATTTCAGCAATATTTTGTAGTTTTCAGTATACAAGTCTTCTCCCTCGTAAGTTATATTTATTCCTAAATATTTTATTCTTTTTGATATTATCATAAGTGGAATTGTTTTGTTGGTTTCCTTTTAGATCATTCAGTGTTATTGTATAGAAATGCAGCTTATTTACCTGCAAGTTTTAAAGAAATTGTCTTAAGCAGGTTAGTTTACCTTCCCACCTCCTACCCCATGTCTCCAACTCCTGCTGGGTTGTAAAGACAGCATACAGTTGAAGAGGTAGTTCTTAATATGAAAGTGATATCTAATGTAATTATGTCATATTTTACGGATTATTTTCTTTATCAACCCCCACTTCTTGTTATGCATTTTTATGCTATTGGAAGACATAGGTGCAAAGACCCCATACAAATACATGTTTGAGCTTTTCTTTTTTTCTTTATTTCTTCCTTTCTGGGTTTTTTTTTTTTTTTTTTTTTTTTTTTTTTTTTTTTTTTTTGGCAGCGGGGAGGGGGGTTGGGGTGGATGGAGAGACAGGGTCTGGCTTTGTCTGCCAGACTGGAATGCAGTGGTGTGATCACAGCTCACTGCAGCCCTCTGATCCTTTCTAATTCCATCCTTGGGCTACACACAAATGACTATTTAGTGGTATTTCTTATATGAATTTAAGCTCCAGTAAATCATTTCCACTCCCTGTGTCTGATTCTTCATCTATCAAAAGCATTCTGCTTACTCTTTTAGTGGAGGGTGGGGGGAAGGCAAGATGGGGAGGTGCAGTTTCTACCTAACTGGAAACTTTAACAAGGGATGACATTTTTCACTTACACCTGTCATTGGAAATTATAAACTGTTCTTCCAGCCCAAGACTAGGCAGGTCCTCAAAGGAAGTGATTGTAGTACTGCCTCTGGTATCAAGCTAAAAGACATTATCTTGGAATGCTAACCTGAATATGTGAAGTGATTTTCATTTTCAAGAGTCCAGAGAGGCTCTCAAATACATTTTTCTTTTTTCACTTTAATATGATTTTCTTTTAATCATGACATATGTACTACAGATAAAATCTTGCATAATTTGATATTTTTATTTGGACTATAACCTCTAGGTGACAGTCAGTATTAGTAAAATAATGATTCAATGCAGGAATATCGCTCAGCTAATCTTGTGACATTTTGAGCATGAGTTGTCATTTTTCTGGCTTGATTTGTTATTGAACAAATTAGATTTCCTAAGAACACGCTGGCCATTACTTTTTCTGATGTAATGAAACACTCAGTTGACTTGTTTTAGATTGCCTTGCAAATCTGCACTATATTACTTTCATTTTCCTCAAATCTCACAAATCATTTGGTCTGACAGCTTGAATGAGAATTCTCCAAAGTAAACTTGAAAGCTTCAAGGTCCCACAGCAATATTCTCTGAGAGACTACTTGGCCACAGCTGCAGAGGGCGGAGGTTTTGGGTGGATGTCACAGTCTCTAAGACCTCATATGTCCTGTGGCCTTGGTGAAGGCTCTTATGTGGTTCTCAAGAAGCCCATGTTTTAAGAAGTCTACCTTTTATTTCAAGATTCAGCACTACCACTGAGGAAGGAGCATGACGAGCAAAATTTATTTGGATAATTCAGTAAATGATATATTTGATTTGGAAGCATGGCTTGTCAGAATCAGAATGCAGGAAACGAGAGAATGATAAGGCAGCATTGTGTGCAGGTAAATAGCAATGTACTCCTTGAGCCCTGCACCACACAGTGGGTGAAATCAGCCAGGCACATGAGTAGATTACCACACCCTTTACATTTTCAGAGTTTGGTCCTGCCCCCAAGGCTCTGATCCTTGCACACACCAGGAGGGAGAACCTTTGCTAGATACAGTGGGGTAGTGAATTATACTCCATTTTGGCTATCAACAGGGAAAGGGCCTGGCCTTGGATGAGTGGCCCCTCTCTTTGATTCTCACTGGTGGTTGCTTGTGGGTTTTCATTTGTTTGTGTGTTTTTTTTTACCTTCTTCCTCTGATGCCTCATCTGAGGAAGGAGAAGAGGCACAAGAATGTGCAATATGTGACCCATGTACGTGAAGATATTCCTGGTTCATTCAGAAGTACGATTTTGAGAAGCCCACCTAGACGTAAAGATAACCACCGTTATTTTACAAGGCAAGCTATTGTGTTTCAAAATAATCTCTATACAGAAAGTATCAAATTAGAGCCTGCCAAATTATTCCTTAAAACCCATAAATATTATAAATACTCTATAAAATGAAGTGGAGATCACGTTATAGCAAGAACAATTACTACAATCAGATCTATTAAGACTACTCTTCATTGACTCATACTGGGATTGATTTAGTCAATTAGGACTCAGCCATGTTTACCTGATCAAAAGGAGGATCCTTGCATAAAGTTATTTTCTTTTTGGCTATCAGAATTCAAAAATTAAACTGTAATAGTGAGTAACGAGGGAACTTTTAAAGCAACACAGACAAATAAAAAATTTGCTTGAAGTAGTGACCAGTAAAAAAATTATTCCTAATTGCAGAAACGTATAAATCATGTGTGTACAAGGTAACGATGGAAAAAAATCTAGTCAAACTGGGAAAAGGGTAAAAGATAGGTGAATTTGGCCGGGCGCGGTGGATCAAGCCTGTAATCCCAGCACTTTGGGAGGCCGAGACGGGCGGATCACGAGGTCAGGAGATCGAGACCATCCTGGCTAACACGGTGAAACCCCGTCTCTACTAAAAAAAATACAAAAAAAAACTAGCCGGGCGAGGTGGCGGTCGCCTGTAGTCCCAGCTACTCCGGAGGCTGAGGCAGGAGAATGGCATAAACCCGGGAGGCGGAGCTTGCAGTGAGCCGAGATCCGGCCACTGCACTCCAGCCCGGGCTAGAGCGAGACTCCGTCTCAAATAAAAAAAAAAAAAAAAAAAAAAAGATAGGTGAATTTGGAAGAATTCTTATTTTTGAGTTTTACCTAGACTGGCCTCACTAGTGCTATAGCAGCTTTTTCCAGAGGCAAAAATTACATTTAGCCATTGAGTAAAAAAGGCAGTGAGATTGTTTGAATGTGTCTTCCAAAGAGCATGTGTTGGAAACTTAATCTCCATTTCAACACTACTGAGAAGTGGGACATTTAAGAGATGATTAGAATCTGTGGGCTCTGCTCTCATGAATAGATCAATGCCATTTTCAGGGGATTGGGTTAGTTATTGCAGGAGTGGATACCTGGTAAAAGCATGTGTTCAGCTCCCTTTCCTCTTGCTCTCTCTCGCATGCTCTCTTGCCCTTCCATCCTCTACCATGGGATGACACAGCCAGAAGGCCCTTGCCAGATGCAGCCCCTCAACTTTGGACTTCCCAGCCTCTAGAACTGTAAGAAATAAATCTCTGCTATTTGCAAATTACTTGATCTCAGGTATTCTGTTAAGATAGGCAGTATTGTCCAGCATCTCCTTAATATACAACCCATGGATTTCCTCACACTGCTGAGTCTCTGGGACAGAATCCTCAATGAGCCGTTTGGACTAAAAAGCCCTGGAGTAAAAGCTAGTAGCCTAGCTTGCTTTCCAATAATGTAGATCATTTCTCATGGAAATTTTGGTGGATACTAAATCCCCAGAAGTCCTTGAGAAGAACGGTGTTTGATATCCAAGGTGCATTTAAACAAAAGACCCAAGCCTAATGTGGAAGCTGTTCTTTCCCTCACTGGAGCCCAGGGACACCCTGCAGACATAATGTAATTACACAGACATGCATCCTTTACCACATTGCAGACCCACCTCTGATATTGGTAAAGCAATAATGCCGACATCAGGAAGAGCAGAAGGGCTTTCTTAGCTGATACAGCAATTTAAGGTTTGCACTCCATACCCAACACTGCCGTAAGTACTGGAAATACAAGGATGAGTACAATAGTTTTGTGTTCCAGGAGGTCATATCTCCTGAGGGGGGTAAACATAGAATACAATATAGGTAAACACAGAATACAATATGGATAAAAAGTAGAAGAATAATGATTGAAGTGAATAAGAATAAAGTGCAGCAGTGATCATGGATGGGTACACAGGGGATCAGGAAAAACATTATAAAGGAAGACATGCTTGATGTAGATCTTGAAAGATAAGTGGAGATTTTTCCAAACACCTGAAAAAAGAAGAGCCACAAGGAAACACAGCGTGTTTGGAAAAGTCTGAGGAATTCTGTGTTGTTGGAACATAAGCTTAATAGTCCAAGAAGGGAGAAGGGGAGGCCCTCTGGGGACAAGGGGAAGCAACCAGAATTGGAAAGCCTGGCAGACTGCACCAAGACATTTGTACTTTATCTTAGATGTGATGGAGAGCCATTCAAGCCTTTTGAGCAGGTGGAAAAGATGATCATATTTGCATTTTAAAAGTTGATGCTGATGTGGTGTGTGAAAGATGAAGTGGAAACAAGCAAAACTAGCATCAGGGAGGCCAACTGGGAGACTAACCACAGCGACCCATTTCAGTGATAAGGAGGCCTGTTTGTGGGGTGGAACTGAGAAGATAAATTATGAAAGACATCAAGGAAGTATATCACCAATTTTCAGGATATAAGAGCCCACTGCAACCAATCATACTTTGAATGGAATGCATGAGTGTAGTCGGGGGGAAGGAGTTGGAAACCAGTGGGCGGAGGAAGAACTACAAAGTTAACTCAGAAAATTTGATGTGGCTTTCACACTTTCCACTCTGTCCACAGCTGCTCCTCTGCTTCCCTTCCCTCCCAACTGCTCTGCCAAGGTATCAGTCCTCATTATCTACTGCCTCCCTGAAGCATCCGACACCATGAAAATCTCCCTGCTAGAAATATTTTCTCTCCTTAGCAGCCATGACACCACACTCTATTGGTTTCTTTCCCTTTTTTGGGGGGCTGTTTATGATTTTTTATTAGCTCATTTTTCTCTGCCTAGTTCCTTCGGGTTTATCCTAGGCCTCTTTCTCTACTTACATATTTACCATGCAATCCCATTCGTTTCCATGTCTCTAATATCCATGTTAATGCCAGGGACCTCAAAATATGTATTCCCAGGAAAGATCTTTCTTCAGAATCTTCTTTCTATATGTTAGACTACCTACTTGATCTCCTCTTTGATATTCCATAGGTATCTCAACTAAACATAGGAAAAATCCTCAAAATTATTATCACCACCTCTGTCTAGCTCACACTTGTTCCTTTCCCTCTTTCTTATGGGGGTAAGACACATTCTTTACCACATATCTGGACATAATCCTTGACTCATCTTTGTGCCTTAGCAACCACATCTGATCAATCGCAAAGTCCTCTTCATTCTACCTGTGAATTGTCTTCAAAATCCATCTATTTTCTCTCTGTTCTTACTACTGCTCTTACAGGACAGGTCATTGCTGTCTAAAATCCTGTATGACCGCATCAGCTTCTTCCTGATCTCTTTGACTATCATCTTGTGATAGATTACCTATAGACTCTCTAACATGCTGGTTCTTCTGCCTGAAACATTATTACACCCTCTCCCACCAACTTGATACTTGCAACTACTATTCATTTCCCTAGTTTTAGCTCAGTCATTACTTTTTGCTAGGAACCTTTCTCAACCTTCTCCTCCCTACTTAGTTGTCACTGAAATGAGTTCCCACAATACTCTGTTTAAACAGTTTTACTCTCTTGTTATGCTTACACCATAAAGATGGCCTATCTCATTCCTTGTTGTATCGCCAGTGCCTAACACGGTGACTCAATGCTTAATAAATATTTATGGAATGAACCCATAAGTATATTCAAGTAATTTTATTGAAATATAACATACATAAAGAAAAGAGCATCGACAAGCACACGTCCCAACAAATGAAATACCACAAAGTAAATTCATGGGTGTAAACCAATTTAAAGATAGAATACTCCAGAAGCCCTTTATATAAAAACCCCAATTATTAACCACCTCCTCTTTTCCAAAGGTCATCTTTACTCTGTCTATCATCATAGCTGACTTTTGTCTGTCTTTGAAATCAATATAAATATAAATATACTCTTTTGCTTATGGTCTTCTCACTAAATGTGTTTGTGAGATTTATCCATGTTATTGCATATAACAATAACAGTTCTTTCATTTTCATTGCTATTTTGGTTTATCACTGCATGAATATGCCATAATTTACCAGAATTTGTTCATTCCACTTTTAAATATCAATAAAATTGTTTTCAATGTGAGACTATTATATATAATATTGCTATGAACATTCTTATTTATATGCTGTTTATATTTCTGAACATATATATGCATTTCTGTATGGTATATACCTAGGAATAGAATTGGCAAGACATAGTGAATGTGAACTTCCAAATATAATGAAAATTGCTAAACAGATTTCCAAAGTTATATCATTTTACACTTCCAGCAGTTAATGAGATTTCCCGTTGCTCCACATTTTTGCCAACACTTTCCGCTAGTATTTTTTCTCTTCTATTTAAAAAAAAATTTGCCCTTGTGATGTGTATTGTACACAATGTTATTATGAAACCAGACAAAGTGGCTCATGCCTGAAATCCTAGCAATTTGGGAGGCTGAAACAGGAGGATGGATCACTTGAGCCCAGGAGTTAAAGACAAGCCTAGGCAACATAGATAGCATCCATTTCTAAAATATTTTATATATTTTTTCAAATTGCCAGGCATGGTGGCATGTGCTTGTAGTTCTAGCAGGCTGAGGTGGAAGTATCAGTTGAGCCCAGGAGTTTGAGGCTGCACTGAGCTATGATAGCGCCACTGCACTCCAGCCTGGGAGACAGAGCAAACTTGTTTGCCCCCACTTATTTCATTATTTACTTATCAACTCTTATTTTAGGTTCAGGGTACATGTGCAGGTTTGTTGTATAGGTAAATTGTGTGTCACAGGGGATTGGTGTATGGATTATTTTGTCACAGGTAAAAAGCATAGTACCCAGTAGATAGTTTTTCAATCCTCACCCTCCTTCCACACTGCACCCTCATGTAGTATCTATTGTTCCCTAGTTTGTGTCCACGTGTACCAGTATTTAGCTCCCACTTACAAGTGAGAACATGTGGTATGTGGTTTTCCATTCCTGTGTTAGTTCGCTTAGGATAATGGCCTCCAGCTTCATCCATGCTGCTACAAAGGATGTGATCTTTTTCTTTTTATGGCTGTGTAGTATTTTGCTGTGTACATGTACCATATTTTCTTTATCCAGTATACCACTGATGGACATTTAGGTTGATTTCATGTCTCTGCTATTGTGAATAGGGCTGCGATGAACAGAAACGTGCATGTGTATTTATGGTAGAATGATTTATATTCTTTTGGGCATATACCCAATAATGAGGCTGCTGACTTGAATGGTAATTCTGTTTTTGGTTCTTTGAGAAATTGTCAAACTACTTTCCATGGTGGCTGAGCTAAGTTAAATTCCCACCAGCAGTGTGTAAGCATTCCCTTTTCTCTGCAACCTCACCAGCATCTGTTATCTTTTGATTTTTTTTTGTTTTTTTTTTTTTTGTTTGTTTGTTTTTGAGACGGAGTCTTGCTTAGTCGCCCAGGCTGGAGTGCAGTGGCGCAATCTCGGCTCACTGCAAGCTCCACTTCCCAGGTTCATGCCATTCTCCTGCCTCAGCCTCCCAAGTAGCTGGGACTACAGGTGCCCGCCACCACGCCCGGCTAATTTTTGCGTTTTTAGTAGAGATGGGGTTTCACTGTGTTAGCCAGGATGGTCTCGATCTCCTGACCTCATGATCTGCCCACCTCGGCCTCCCACAGTGCTGGGATTACAGGTGTGAGCCACTGTGCCTGGCCCTTTGCCTACTTTTTAATGGAGTTGTTTATTTTTTGCTTGATAATTTGTTTAAGTTACTTACAGATTTTACATATTAGACCTTTGTTGGATCCATAGTTTGCAAATATTTTCTTGCATCCTGTAGGTTGTCTCTTTACTTTGTAGATAGTTTCTTTTGCTGTAAAGAAGCTCTTTAGTTTAATTAGATCCCATTTGTCGATTTTTATTTTCATTGCAATTGCTTTTGGTGTCTTCATCATAAAATCTTTGCCAGGGCCTATGTCCAGAATTGTATTTCCCAGATTTTCTTCCAGGGTTTTTATAGTTTTAACTTTTACATTTAAGTCTTTAATCCCTCTTGAATTGATTTTTGTATATGGTATAAGGAAGGAATTCGGTTTCATTTTTCTCTACATGGCTAGCCAATTATCTCAGCACTATTTATTTAATAGAAAGTTTTTTCTTCTTTGTTTGTTTTTGTTGACTTTGTCCAAAGATAAGATGATTGTAGAATTGTAGGTATGTGACATTATTTCTGGGCTCTTTATTCTGTTCCATTTGTCTGTGTGTACATTTTCATACCAGTACCATGCTGTTTTGTTTACTGTGGTCCTGTAGTATAGTTTGAAGTCAGGTAGAGTGATGCCTCCAGCTTTGTTGTGAATAGGGCTGCAATGCTTATGCTTGCTTTTTTTTTTTTTTTTCTTGCTTATGATTGCTTTGGCTATTCGGGCTCTTTTTCACATGAATTTTAGAATAGTTTTTAAAAAGATTCTGTGAAGAATGTCATTGGTAGTTTGACAGGAGTAGCATTGAATCTGTAAATTGCTTTGGGCAACATAGCTATTTTAACAACATCGATTCTTCCTATCCATAGGCATTGAATGTTTTTCCATTTGTTTGTGTCAGCTCTGATTTCTTTCAGCAGTGTTTTGTAGTTCTTGTTGTAGACATCTTCCAACTCCCTGATTAGCTGTATTCCTAGGAATTTGATTCTTTTTTTGTACCTATGGTGAATGGGATCACATTCTCGATTTGGCTCTCGGCTTGGATGTTTTTGACGTATAGAAATGTTACTGATTTTTGTACATTGGCTTTGTATCCTGAATCTTTGCTGAAGTTGTTTATCAGACCTAGGAGCTTTTGGGTAGAGACTATAGGGTTTTCTAGGTATAGAATAGTATCATTTGCAAACAGAAGTAGGTTAAATTCCTCTTCTCCTATGTGGATGACTTTTATTTCTTTCTCTTGCCTGATTTCTCTGGGTTGGATTCCTAGTACTTATGTGGAATAGAAGTGGTAAGAGAAGGCATCCTTGTCTTATTCTGGTTCTCAGAAGGATTGTTTTCAGCTTTTGCCCACTGAGCATGTTGTTGTTGGCTGCGCATTTATCATAAATGTCCCTTATTATTTTTAGGCGTGTTCCTTCAGTGCCTAGATCATTGAGGGTTTCTGACATGAAGCAATGTTTAATTTTATCAAAGGCCTTTTCTATGTCTATTGAGATCATCATGTGGTTTCTGTTTTCAGTTCTGTTTATGTGATAGATCACATTTGTTGATTTGCGTTTGTGAATCCAGCTTGCATTCCAGAATAAAGCCTACTTGATTGTGGTGGATTATCTTTTTGATGTGCTGCTGGATTTGGTTTGCTGGTATTTTGTTAAAGATTTATGCATCAATGTTCATCAAGAATATTGGCCCGAAGTTTTGATTTTTTTTATTGTGTCTCTGCCAGGTTTTGATATCAGAATGATGCTGTCTTCATACAATGAGTTATGGAGGAGTCCCTCCTCCTCATCTTTTTGGAATATCTCATTAGAAATGGTACCAGCTCCTTTTTGTACATCTGGTAGAATTTAGCTGTGAATCCATCTGGTCCTGGACTCTTTCTGATTAGTAGGCTTTTTATTATTGATTCAGCTTTGGAATTCATCATTGGTCTGTTGAAGGTTTCAGTTTCTTCCTGTTTTAACCTTGGGAGGTTGCATGTTTCCAGGAATTTATTTATTTATTGTAGGTTTTCTAGCTTGTGTGCACAGTGGTGTTCACAGTAGTCTCTGAGAGATTATTTATTTATTTATTTATTTATTTATTTATTTATTTATTTGTATTTGTGTGGAGTCAGTGGCAATGTTCCCTTTGTCATTTGTTATTGTGTTTATTTATTTGGGTCTTCTTTGTTTCTTTATTAGTCTACATAGCAGTCTATCCATCTTATTTATTCTTTCATGTAGCAAATATCTGTATTCATTGCTCTTTTATGTGGTGTTTCATGACTCAATTTCCTTCAGTTTAGATTTTGTTTTTTGTTTGTCTTCTGCTAGCTTTGGTGTTGGTTTACTCTTGTTTTTCTAGTTCCTGTATGTGTGATGTTAGGTTCTTATTTTGAGATCTTTCTACCGTTTTGATGTGGCCATTTAGCACTATAAACTTTTCTCTTAACACTGGTTTAGCTGTGTCCCACAGATTCTGTTATGCTGTGCCTTTGTTCTCATTAGTTTGAAGGAATTTCTTGGTTTCTGTCTGAATTTCATTGTTTACCATTCAGGAACAGGTTAATCTCCATGCAATTGTATGGTTTTGTGCAGTCTTCTTAGTATTGACTTCTATTTTTATTGCACTATGGTCCAAAAGTGTGGTTGGTATGATTTCAGTTTTTCTGAATTTGCTAAAAATTGTTTTATGGACAATTGTGTGGTTGATTTTAGAGTGTGTGCTCTAAAATCAATATAGATGTGAAGAATATATATTCTGTATAGATGTATGAACACCATTAATAATCAGGAAAATGCAGGCTAAAAGCATAATAAATTTTTTTTTCAGTCACAGTGTGTAGATGAGAATATATATTCTATTGCTTTTGGGCAGAGAGTTTTGTCGATATCTGTTAGATCCATTTGGTCAAGGGTTGAGTTTGGGTTCTGAGTGTCTTTGTTAGTTTTCAGCCTTGATGATCTGTCTAATACTATCAATGTGGTGTTGAAGTTTTCTACTATTATTCTGTGATTATCTAAGTCTCTTCATAGGTCTCTAAGAACTTGCTTTATTAATCCGGCTCCTGTGTTGGGTGCATATATATTTAAGATAGATAGGTCTTCTTCTTGAATTGAACCCTATACCATTATGTAATGTCCTTATTTGCCTTTCTGTTGTTGTTGTTGGTTTAAAAGTCTGTTTTGTCTGAAATTAGAATAGCAACCCCTGATTTTTTCTGTTTTCCATTGCTTGGTAGATTTTTCTCCATCCCTTTACTTTGAGCCCATGTGTGTCATTGCATGTCTCTTGAAGACAGCACACAGTTGGGTCTTGCTTCTTTATTCAACTTGCCACTCTTTGCCTTTTTTTTCTTTTTTGAAATAGTCTCACTCTTTTGCCTAGGCTGGAGTACAGTGGTACTATCTCAGTTCACTGCAACCTGTCTCCCCAGCTCAAGTGATACTGTTGACTCACCCTCTCAAGTAGCTAAGACCACAAGTGTATGCCACCACACCCAGCTAATTTTTGTACTTTTTGTAGAGACAGGGTTTTGCCATGTTGCCCTATCTGGTCTCAAACTCCAAGGCTCAATCTATCTCCCCAACTTGGTCTCCCAAAGTGCTGGGATTACAGGTGTGAGCCCCATGCCTGGCCCACTCTCTGCATTTTTTGTTTGTTTGTTTTGCTTTTGAGACTGAGTCTCACTCTGTTGCCCCGGCTGGAGTGTAGTGGTGCAATCACGGCTCACTGCAACCTCTGCCTCTCGGGTTCAAGTGATTCTCCAGCCTCAGCCTCCTGAGTAGCTGAGATTACAGGTGTGCCATCATGCCTGGCTAATTTTTGTATTTTTAGTAGACACAGGGTTTCACCATGTTGGTCAGGCTGGTCTCGAACTCCTGACCTCATGATCCATGTGCCTCTGCCTCCCAAAGTGCCGAGATTATAGGAATGAGCCACCACACCTGGCCCACACTCTGCCTTTTAATTGGAACATATAGCCCATCTTCATTCAAACTCAATATTGATATGTATGAATTTGCCCCTTCTCTTTAGTTGCCTTTGGATTTTTGTTCTCATTTCTACTTTGAAGAATCTGATGACTCTGTGTCTTGGGAATGGTCATCTTGTATAGTGTCTTGCAGGGGTTGTCTGCATTTCCTGAAATTGAATGTTGGCCTCTCTAGCAAGGTGGGGGAAATTTTCATGGATGATATATTTTCAAATATCGTTTTCCAAGTTGCTTGCAGAAAGAGACTTTGACTGAAAAAAAAAGTTATTATGGTTTTAGGTTGCATTTCCAATTATTAATGGTGTTCAATATTTTCATGTGTCTATTGGCCATTTGGGTTTCTACTCATTCACGTCCCTAATTTTTCTTGTTTTTCTTTTGGGACTTTTTTCCACAATGTGTCAAAGCTAAATATTATACATATATATATTCCTGATTCAAGCTCATTGTTACACATATAACATACAGATACACACATGCACACATCCACACTCTGTGGCTTATTTTTTTTTTCCTTTCTTCTTTTTTTTTTTTATTATATTTTAAGTTCTAGGGTACATGTGCATAATGTGCAGGTTTCTTACATATGTATACTTGTGCCATGTTGGTGTGCTGCACCCATCAACTCGTCAGCACCCATCAGTTCGTCATTTATATCAGATATAACTCCCAATGCAATCCCTCCCCCCTCCCCCCTTCCCATAATAGGCCCCAATGTGTGATGTTCCCCTTCCCGAGTCCAAGTGATGTCATTGTTCAGTTCCCACCTATGAGTGAGAACATGCAGTGTTTGGTTTTCTGTTCTTGTGATAGTTTGCTAAGAATGATGGTTTCCAGCTGCATCCATGTCCCTACAAAGGATGCAAACTTATCCTTTTTTATGGCTGCATAATATTCCATGGTGTATATGTGCCACATTTTCTTAATCCAGTCTGTCACAGATGGACATTTGGGTTGATTCCAAGTCTTTGCTATTGTGAATAGTGCCGCAATAAACATACGTGTGCATGTGTCTTTATAGCAGCATGATTTATAATCCTTTGGGTATATACCCAGTAGTGGGATGGCTGGGTCATATGGTACATCTAGATCTAGATCCCTGAGGAATCGCCATACTGTTTTCCATAATGGTTGAACTAGTTTACAATCCCACCAACAGTGTAAAAGTGTTCCTATTTCTCCACATCCTCTCCAGCACCTGTTGTTTCCTGACTTTTTAATGATTGCTGTTCTAACTGGTGTGAGATGGTATCTCATTGTGGTTTTGATTTGCATTTCTCTGATGGCCAGTGATGATGAGCATTTTTTCATGTGTCTGTTGGCTGTATGAATGTCTCCTTTTGAGAAATGTCTATTCATATCCTTTGCCCACTTTTTGATGGGGTTGTTTGTTTTTTTCTTATAAATTTGTTTGAGTTCTTTGTAGATTCTGGATATCAGCCCTTTGTCAGATGAGTAGATTGCAAAAATTTTCTCCCATTCTGTAGGTTGCCTGTTCACTCTGATGGTAGTATCTTTTGCTGTGCAGAAGCTCTTTAGTTTAATCATATCCCATTTGTCAATTTTGGCTTTTGCTGCCGTTGCTTTGGTGTTTTAGACATGAAGTCCTTGCCCATGCCTATGTCCTGAATGGTACTACCTAGGTTTTCTTCTAGGGTTTTTATGGTATTAGGTCTAACATTTAAGTCTCTAATCCATCTTGAATTAATTTTCGTATAAGGAGTAAGGAAAGGATCCAGTTTCAGCTTTCTACTTATGGCTAGCCAATTTTCCCAGCACCATTTATTAAATAGGGAGTCCTTTCCCCATTTCTTGTATCTCTCAGGTTTGTCAAAGATCAGATGGCTGTAGATGTGTGGTATTATTTCTGAGGACTCTGTTCTGTTCCATTGGTCTATATCTCTGTTTTGGTACCAGTACCATGCTGTTTTGGTTACTGTAGCCTTGTAGTATAGTTTGAAGTCAGGTAGCGTGATGCCTCCAGCTTTGCTCTTTTGACTTAGGATTGTCTTGGCAATGCGGGCTCTTTTTTGGTTCCATATGAACTTTAAAGCAGTTTTTTCCAATTCTGTGAAGAAAGTCATTGGTAGCTTGATGGGGATGGCATTGAATCTATAAATAACCTTGGGCAGTATGGCCATTTTCACGATATTGATTCTTCCTATCCATGAGCATGGTATGTTCTTCCATTTGTTTGTGTCCTCTTTGATTTCACTGAGCAGTGGTTTGTAGTTCTCCTTGAAGAGGTCTTCACATCCCTTGTAAGTTGGATTCCTAGGTATTTTATTCTCTTTGAAGCAATTGTGAATGGAAGTTCATTCATGATTTGGCTTTCTGTTTGTCTGTTACTGGTGTATAAGAATGCTTGTGATTTTTGCACATTAATTTTGTATCCTGAGACTTTGCTGAAGTTGCTTATCAGCTTCAGGAGATTTTGGGCTGAGACAATGGGGTTTTCTAAATATACAATCATGTCATCTGCAAACAGGGACAATTTGACTTTTTCTTTTCCTAACTGGATACCCTTGATTTCTTTCTCTTGCCTGATTGTCCTAGCCAGAACTTCCAACACTATGTTGAATAGGAGTGGTGAGAGAGGGCATCCCTGTCTTGTGCCAGTTTTCAAAGGGAATTTTTCCAGTTTTTGCCCATTCAGTATGATATTAGCTGTGGGTTTGTCATAAATAGCTCTTATTATTTTGAGGTACGTTCCATCAATACCGAATTTATTGAGCGTTTTTAGCATGAAGGGCTGTTGAATTTTGTCAAAAGCCTTTTCTGCATCTATTGAGATAATCATGTGGTTCTTGTCTTTGGTTCTGTTTATATGCTGGATGACGTTTATTGTTTTGCGAATGTTGAACCAGCCTTGCATCCCGGGGATGAAGCCCACTTGATCATGGTGGATAAGCTTTTTGATGTGCTGCTGAATCCAGTTTGCCAGTATTTTATTGAGGATTTTTGCATCGATGTTCATCAGGGATATTGGTCTAAAATTTTCTTTTTTTGTTGTGTCTCTGCCAGGCTTTGGTATCAGGATGATGTTGGCCTCATAAAATGGGTTAGGGAGGATTCCCTCTTTTTCAATTGATTGGAATAGTTTCAGAAGGAATGGTACCAGCTCCTCTTTGTACCTCTGGTAGAATTCAGCTGTGAATCCATCTGGTCCTGGACTTTTTTTGGTTGGTAGGCTATTAATTATTGCCTCAATTTCAGAGCCTACTATTGGTCTATTCAGGGATTCAACTTCTTCCTGGTTTAGTCTTGGAAGAGTGTAAGTGTCCAGGAAATTATCCATTTCTTCTAGATTTTCTAGTTTATTTGCATAGAGGTGTTTATAGTATTCTCTGATGGTAGTTTGCGTTTCTGTGGGGTCGGTGGTGATATCCCCTTTATCATTTTTTATTGCATCTATTTGATTCTTCTCTCTTTTCTTCTTTATTAGTCTTGCTAGCGGTCTGTCAATTTTGTTGATCTTTTCAAAAAACCAACTCCTGGATTCATTGATTTTTTGGAGGGTTTTTTGTGTCTCTATCTCCTTCAGTTCGACTCTGATCTTAGTTATTTCTTGCCTTCTGCTAGCTTTTGAATGTGTTTGCTCTTGCTTCTCCAGTTCTTTTAATTGTGATGTTAGAGTGTCAATTTTAGATCTTTCCTGCTTTCTCTTGTGGGCATTTAGTGCTATAAATTTCCCTCTACACATTGCTTTAAATGTGTTCCAGAGATTCTGGTATGTTGTATCTTTGTTCTCATTGGTTTCAAAGAACATCTTTATTTCTGCCTTCATTTCGTTATGTACCCAGTAATCATTCAGGAGCAGGTTGTTCAGTTTCCATGTAGTTGAGCGGTTTTGATTGAGTTTCTTAGTCCTGAGTTCTAGTTTGATTGCACTGTGGTCTGAGAGACAGTTTGTTATAAATTCTGTTCTTTTACATTTGCTGAGGAGTGCTTTACTTCCAACTATGTGGTCAATTTTCGAATAAGTGTGATGTGGTGCTGAGAAGAATGTATATTCTGTTGACTTGGGATGGAGAGTTCTGTAGATGGCTATTAGATCTGCTTGGTGCAGAGTTGAGTTCAATTCCTGGATATCCTTGTTAACTTTCTGTCTCCTTGATCTGTCTAATGTTGACAGTGGGATGTTAAAGTCTCCCGTTATTATTGTATGGGAGTCTAAGTCTCTTTGTAAGTCTCTAAGGACTTACTTTATGAATCTGGGTGCTCCTGTATTGGGTGCATATATATTTATGATAGTTTGCTCTTCCTGATGAAATGATCCCTTTACCATTGGCCTTCTTTGTCTCTTTTGATCTTTGATGGTTCAAAGTCTGTTTTATCAGAGACTAGGATTGTAACCCCTGCTTTTTTTTTTGCTTTCCATTTGCTTGGTAGATCTTCCTCCATCCCTTTATTTTGAGCCTATGTGTGTCTCTGCATGTGAGATGGGTCTCCTGAATACAGCAAACTGATGGGGCTTGACTCTTTATCCAATTTGCCAGTCTGTGTCTTTTAATTGAACCATTTAGTCCATTTACATTTAAGGTTAATATTGTTATGTGTGAACTTGATCCTGTCATTGTGATATTAGTTGGTTATTTTGCTCGTTAGTTCATGCAGTTTCTTCCTAGCATTGATGGTCTTTACATTTTGGCGTGTTTTTGCGATGGCTGGTACCGGTTGTTCCTTTCCATGTTTAGGGCTTCCTTCAGGGTCCCTTGTAAGGCAGGCCTGGTGGTGACAAAATCTCTAAGCATTTGCTTATCTGTAAAGGATTTTATTTCTCCTTCACTTATGAAACTTAGTTTGGCTGGATACGAAATTCTGGGTTTAAAATTCTTTTCTTTAAGAATGTTGAATATTGGCCCCCACTCTCTTCTGGCTTGTAGAGTTTCTGCCGAGAGATCTGCTGTTAGTCTGATGGGCTTCCCTTTGTGGGTAACCCGACCTTTCTCTCTGGCTGCCCTTAAGATTTTTTCCTTCATTTCAACTTTGGTGAATCTGGCAATTATGTGTCTTGGAGTTGCTCTTCTGGAGGAGTATCTTTGTGGCGTTCTCTGTATTTCCTGAATTTGAATGTTGGCCTGCCCTACTAGGTTGGGGAAGTTCTCCTGGATGATTTCCTGAAGAGTGTTTTCCAACTTGGTTCCATTTTCCCCCTCACTTTCAGGCACCCCAATCAGGCATAGATTTGGTCTTTTTACGTAATCCCATACTTCTTGCAGGCTTTGCTCATTTCTTTTTCTTCTTTTTTCTTTTGGTTTCTCTTCTCGCTTCATTTCATTCATTTGATCTTCAATCGCTGATACTCTTTCTTCCAGTTGATCGAGTCGGTTACTGAAGCTTGTGCATTTGTCACGTATTTCTCGTGTCATGGTTTTCATCTCTGTCATTTCGTTTATGATCTTCTCTGCATTAATTAGTCTAGCTGTCAATTCTTCCACTCTTTTTTCAAGATTTTTAGTTTCTTTGCGCTGGGTACGTAATTCCTCCTTTAGCTCTGATAAGTTTGATGGACTGAAGCCTTCTTCTCTCCTCTCGTCCAAGTCATTCTCTGACCAGCTTTGATCCGTTGCTGGCGATGGGCTGCGCTCCTTTGCAGGGGGAGATGCGCTCTTATTTTTTGAATTTCCAGCTTTTCTGCCCTGCTTCTTCCCCATCTTTGTGGTTTTATCTGCCTCTGGTCTTTGATGGTGGTGACTTACTGATGGGGTTTTGGTATAGGTGTTCTTCCTGTTTGGTAGTTTTCCTTCTAATAGTCAGGACCCTCAGCTGTAGGTCTGTTGGAGATTGCTTGAGGTCCACTCCAGACCCTGTTTGCCTGGGTATCAGCAGCAGAGGTTGCAGAAGATAGAATATTGCTGAACAGCGAGTGTACCTGTCTGATTCTTACTTTGGAAGCTTCCTCTCAGGTGTGTACTCCACCCTGTGAGGTGTGGGGTGTCAGACTGCCCCTAGTGGGGGATGTCTCCCAGTTAGGCTACTCAGGGGTCAGGGACCCACTTGAGCAGGCCGTCTGTCCGTTCTCAGATCTCAACCTCCGTGTTGGGAGATCCACTGCTCTCTTCAAAGCTGTCAGACAGAGTTGTCCGGGTCTGCACAGGCCTCTGCTGCTTCCCCTGTTGTTTTTTAGCTGTGCCCTGTCCCCAGAGGTGGAGTCTACAGAGACAGGCAGGTTTCCTTGAGCTGCTGTGAGCTCCACCCAGTTCGAGCTTCCCAGCAGCTTTGTTTACCTACTTAAGCCTCAGCAATGGCGGGTGCCCCTCCCCCAGCCTTGCTGCTGCCTTGCGGTTAGATCACAGACTGCTGTGCTAGCAATGAGGGAGGCTCCGTGGCCATGGGACCCTCCCGGCCAGGTGTGGGTATAATCTCCTGGTGTGCCCGTTTGCTTAAAGCGCAGTATTGGGGTGGGAATTACCCGATTTTCCAGGTGTTGTGTGTCTCAGTTCGCCTGGCTAGGAAAAGGGATTCCCTTCCCCCTTGCGCTTCCCAGGTGAGGCAATGCCTCACCCTGCTTCAGCTCTCGCTGGTCGGGCTGCAGCAGCTGACCAGCACTGATTGTCCGGCACTCCCCAGTGAGATGACCCCAGTACCTCAGTTGAAAATGCAGAAATCACTGGTCTTCTGTGTCGCTCGCGCCGGGAGTTGGAGACTGGAGCTGTTTCTATTCGGCCATCTTCCTGTGGCCACTCACAGTGGTGCATGTTTATGAATAAATTTCCTAATTTAAATGTAGTCCAGTTTATCCAACTTTTATAAGTATTTTTATTGTCCTCTTTAAGAAGCCTTTTCCTACATCACATTATAATTTTTTATTATATTTTCCTTTCATATTGAAGTCTTACTATTCACCTAGAATTGATTTTTGTATATGGTGTGGTATAGGAGTTAAGATTCATTTCATGAATTTGGATATCCAATTGTCCCAACATCTTTCATTGAAGAGCCTTCTTCCCTCACTGGTCAGCAGCGTCGTCTTTTTCATAAATCAATTACCTGTATAATTATAGGGCTGACTGCAGATTCTCTGCTCTGTTCTTCCGGTATATTTGGCTATGCTTGCAGACAATACTCTCTTAATTACCATAGCTTTATAATAAATCATGTTGACCACTAGAGTAAGTCATACTGTTTTTTTTCATGAAAAAAGCTTGACCTTTTGTATTTTCAGATAAAATTTAAAATTACTCGTACATTTTCATAGAAAAGAACTCTGCTAGCATTTTTTATTGGAATTGGATTGAATCTATAGATCAATTTGGTAAGAATTGACTTCTTTAACCCATTAATATGGATTCCAATGCTTAAATTTATTAATTCAAGTTTTTAATTCATTTTTATGTTATGTCCTTACCATTCATTTAGGTCTCAATAACTTTTTTAAATTTTATTGAAATGGTGTTGCACATCTTTCATTTGACTTATTTCTAAATATTTGATATGCTTAATGTTTTAAGTTAAATCATTTAAAATTAAATTTTCTAACTGTTTACTGCAGGTATCAAGGAATGCTTTTGGGTACCTGGTGATTTTGCTAAGTTCTAATAGTTTATCTGCATATTATTTGGATTTTCAATATGTAAAATTGTGTCATCTATGAATAGCATTTTTGTTTTGTATTCTAATCATTATACTTTTTCTTTATTTGTGTGTTTGCTTTTTTTTGTTTGTTTTGTTTTTTGTTTTTTGTTTTTTGCTTTACTGCACTGGCTAGGACACATTACAATGTTGAGTATACAGGGTGAGAGTGGGCATCCTTGTCTCATTCCCAGTTTCAGGAAGAAAGTTTTCTTTCACCCACAAAGGATGATGTTTACTAGAGGGACTTTAATACTTTTTGTTAGAAAGGAAGTTCCCTTCTATTACTAATGTACAAAAAAAATTATCTTGGATGTTGAATTTTATCAAATGCATGTTTCTACATCTTTTCATATAATCATATGGGTTTTCTTCTTTATCACAATAATGAAATAAATTCTAATAATTGCTTATTGAAAGTTAAAACAACTTTGTATTCTTGGAATAAATCCAACTTGTTTGTGATGCATTGTCATTTTTACATAATTGGATTTGATTTACTATTTTTTTTTGTTTAGAATTTGTACATCGATATTTATGAGAGGTATTGACTGTACTCACTTTTTTATTTCATTTAAACTTCTCTATAGCAGCATGTGTTAGTCCATTTGTATCACTATAAAGGAATACTTAATGCTGGGTAATTTATAAAGAAAAGAGATTTAATTAGCTCATGGTTCTGCAGGCTGTACAGGAAGTGTGGTGGAGCATCTGCTTCTGGTGAGGGCCTTGGAAACTTACCATCATGGTGGAAGGTGAAGGGGGACCAGGAGTGTCACATGGCAAGAGTGGGAGCAAGCAGGGAGGAGGTGCCACACTCTTTTAAACAACCAGATCTCACATGAACTCAGAGCATGAACTCACCAATTATTGTGAGGATGGCACCAAGTCTTTCATGAAGGATCTGCCCCAGTGATCCAACACCTCCTACTAGGCCCCACCTCCAACATTGAAGGTCACATTTCAACATTAGATTTGGAGGGAACACACATCCCCCACCATATCATAGCAACAATAATTTAATGCTTCTCAACAAATAAAAATTTTCTCACCCAAATCCAAAAAAGAGAGACCTAAGATTTCAATGATTATGTATTCATCTCTAGGTGATGTTAATTGCTTTCCTAGCTCATTTATAATCCCACCTGAATATTCTATAATAAAAAAACTGGATTGTAAAGTTAATCACCATGCAAATTCTGTATATAACATAATACAGAAAAGGAAAATGGTAAGAGAAATGTTTAAAATATGCAAATTAATACTTAAGAAGCAAGGAAGAAAATATGCTTAGCTGCTACAATCCTCATTTCTATTAATGGCTGCAAGACTGTATTTGTTACTTATAACTTTTTTCTGCTTCTCATTTCATGTTTCCTGGGCCCTCAGCCAGCACCTAAGCTAGCTGTAAAGTTTTACTTAGTGCATTAATTCAAAGTTTTATTTCTGAAAGGCCTGAGTTCATACTGATTCTGTCTTTGCCAAGTTGCAGTAGATACACGTTAATTTGTATTAATGAACAAGGAAGTGGTAAGAGGTGCCCAGAAAAAAATATTCTCACATCCAGACATTATTTGCTGATACCATTTCATAAAGTAAACCAAATTTTCACTTACTAGATAATTAGAACCAAATTCCTCAGCTAGTTTCTGTTAGTCTAGAGACATGAGGAGCCCAAAAGGGCCAGATGGTAGTCTCAACTTCCAATTCAATATATCTATTATTGTATCTCTTGGTGGAAGCATTTCTCTCTTCAGAACTAAGACCTTTAAACCAGAAAAGGCAAACCTTTAGAAATTAAAAGCAAAGCAAACATTCTGTAGTGGATTATTAGATGTGAGAGTGAGAGGAGCCATTTTCGCATCTACTTCTTTATTTCCAGACTCATAGATTAGGGCAGTTGGTGAAATGGCGTCATACATTGGTTGCTGCCTCAAAGCATATTCTGTAGGATATTGTCCAATTTCATAAAACTTTTGTCTCTTCACTGGCAGCATACTAATCTTCATGGAGCTATCCAAGAGCTCCCTCAGACTAGATGCGTCTCGGTAACAGGGTGCATGGTAAGACCAAAGAATCGTATGGCATGAGTTCATTACTGTTATGAATTGCTTTTTTTTTTTTTTATCAGAAGCAATACTGTGTGAGATACTTTGATGATGAATAAGGTGTTTCCTGTATATCAGTGAGAAATATTTTGGGTGCAAATATTGTGAGCAAGAAAGGTAAATCCAGATCCAAAATAAATGGTATGCCATTGCAGATTAATTACTATTATCAGGATTAAAAGAGTTTAATATAAATAACCTATTATCAAGTGGTTAGTTGGTCTCCCTTGGAACGACATCAAATTGTGAGTCATCATACTGCTGGCAATGGTGTTAGGTTAGGCACCTGGGATGGTGTTACCAAGATCAGACTTAATGAAGGGATACATGCTTAATCAGCTAATTCATAACCTCCATCCCTTTTGCCATGTATTTTGTACAAGAGCCTATTCATTAGGAACAAGGGTGGCTAGAAAAATGTGAAAACTTATACCCACAGAATGGGTCATTTTGTCAACCTGACTATTGAGATCTTCATCTGCAGAGGAAAAAAAGTAGCTTTACAATGGACAGATGAGGCAGATCAACTGCCAAACTGATCAAACAGCATTACTAATCATGAGTAATCTGACATTGTGGGCCACTGATGCAGTGCACTATGAACTACAGAGCATTACCCAAGAAATATCCTTGCCAAAAATGTTTCCCCTGAATCTAATTAAGCCTTTAGATCTAATTTACAATTTACAGGAATACAGGGGATAAAGGGAAAAGGAGAATGACAACAAAAGGAACAATCAGACAAATTGAGAGTGTGGTATGATTTACAAGATAACTGCTCTTATGTCTTCCCAAAGACGATGTCACTGAAAAAAAAAAAAAAAGTGAGATGTCGTTCAGGTTTAAAAGAGATTTTAAAAATATAACAATCAAATGCAACTCATGACCATTGTCTAGATCCTCAATATGTTTTTAAAAAGCAAAAAAAAAAAAAAAAAAAAAAAAAAAAAATTATATTTTGAGGCAATTGGAGAAATTTGATTATGGACTAGATGTGAGATGATATTAAGAAGGTATTGTGAAGCTTCTTGGAAGTTGTAATGGTATTATAGTTATGAAAAGCATACAAAAAGTATTTAGGGATTAAGTTTCATGCTACTTGCAACTCCCTTACAAGCAACTCCCTTGTTAATTTGTTTCAAATAAAATACAACCCATCCATATAGATAGATAGATACACAGATAGATAAACAAAATGGCAAATGTTAACACCTGTTGAATATAGGTGGTGAGTATGTGTGAGGTATTTTAAATTACTTCAAAAATTCCATATATTTGAAATTTTCTTAATTAAAAACTATGATAAAATGGGCTGGTTAAAGAGGAAAATTGGAACAAACTTCGAAAATACATTCTGAAAATTTCTAGTAAAAGACAATTAAAATACAGGAAATTTTATGGAATCCACTAAAAACTATTTGAATTTAGAAATAGCAAGGTTTCAAAATACAAGATCAATATAAAATATCAATTCTATTTTTGTATGTTAATGTAAACACATCAAAACAAAGCAAGAGAACAAATCCACATACAGTAGCATAAAAATGAACAAAGTACTTAGGTATAAAATTAATAAAACAAGTACAAAAGGCATACACTGGAAACTAAAAAACATTGTTGAAAGAAATTAAATCAGATTTAAATAAATGAAAAGGCATTCAATATTCATGACTCAGAAAACTTAATATTGTTAAGGCAACATGACTTACATTGATCTGAAGATTAACACAATTTTCGTATCAAAATCCTAGCTATTTTTCCTGCAGTAATTGACAAACTGATTCTAAAATTTATGTAGAAATGTAAGGAATCCAGAAGAACCAAAACAATACTGAAAAAGCACAGAGTTGGAGGACTCATGCCTCCTGATTTCAAAACTTACTACAGTAGCTAAAGTAATCAAGACAATGTGTTATTGTGCCACATAAGCAAACAAAAAATGGCCCCTGTACGTTGACTCCAAATTGTTTACTTTTTCACAGCAGGATAGGACTTTTAGCTCAAAGCCCTCTGTGCTAAACTCAAATTCTTACACATCCAATTTCTTTGAAGATAGCAAAAATAAACATATTTTTAGGTATGTAGAGTCTGCCTGCTTTATGTAACTTGTGAAACTGCATGCAGTACCTACTAACCATAGGTAATACAAACTCTGTACTGGTAAAAGACCCCAAAACATTGCTACCCCTTGGAGCTCTCTGACCCAGTGTCTCCCTACCTTGCTGCTGAGCAACATAGAAGTCCTTTCTTCAATTTTTATCTTTTTCTGGACCTTGCCCTGTCCCCCTACTGCATGGTGATATTGTTCCACTGTTTGGAAAGTTTGCTGTGAGGCACTTCTGCTCACATGCAACCCTCAGTCACCACCCAATAAAACTTGATGTACAGTACTGCCTTCTTGTGGTCTTTTCATTTCCTTGGTTGGTCCCCAAATCCTTGAATTCAGCACAATCTGGCATAAGAATAAACATATAGATCATGGGAATAAAATTAAGGGCCCAGAAATAAACTTTTATATTTATAGTCAATTAATTTTTGACAAGGGTACCAAGAAAATTCAATGGTAAAGAATAGTCTGTATTCGTTCATTTTCACATTGCTGTAAAGAAATATCTGAGACTGGGTAATTTATAAAGAAAAGAGGTTTAATTGGCTCATGGTTCTGCAGGGTGTACAAGAAGCATGATACTTCTGCTCAGCTTCTGCCAAACCCATTTTATCATACTTTTTAATCAAGGAAAGTTTCAAATATGTGGAATTTTTGATGTAATTTAAAATACCTTACATATACCCACCACCTATAATCAACAGGTGTTAACATTTGCCGTATTGTTTATCCATGTGTCTATCTATCTATACAGATGGGTTTTATTCTATTTGAAACAAATAAACAAGGGAGTTGATGTTTCTGCTCAGCTTCTGGGGAGGCCTCAGGAAACTTACAATCATGGCAGAAGGCAAAGGGAAAGCAGTCACATCACATGGCCAGAGCAGGAGCAAGAGAGAGAGTGGGAAGGTGTCCCACACTTTTACACAAGAACTCAGTCACTATGGTGAGAACAGCACCAAGGGGGTGGTGCTAAACCACTAATGAGAAACCCACCCCCGTGATCTAATCACCTCCCATCAGGCCCCATCTTCAACACTGGGGATTACATTTCAACATGAGATTTGGGTGAGGACACATATCCAAACTACAGCAAGTGTTTTCAACAAATGGTGTTAGTACAACTGGATATTCATATCCAAAGAATAAAGTTGAAACCCCAATCTCATACCACACACAAAAATTAACTTCAAATGATCATAGTCCTAAATATAAAAGCTAAACATATACAACTCTTAGAATAAAGCATAGGAGTTAATTTCAGTGACCTTGGGTTGGGCAGTGATTTCTTAGATGAGACATCAAAAGCACAAGAGATAAGAGAAAATATAATAAGTTTGATTTCATCAAAACATTTGTTCTGCAAACAATACTGTGAAGAAAGTGAAAAGAATGGGAGAAAATATTTTCAAATTCGATTTCTCATAAGGGACTTATAGCTAGAATGTACAAAAAAGGACTGTTACAACTTAATAATAAAAAGATAAATACTACAATTTTTTAATGACCACATAATTTAAATCAGTATTTCTTCAAATGTCAAATATTCAGTATACAAATGATATGTAAATTGCCAGCAAATGCATGAAAAATACTCAACAACTTTTTGATGGTTAATTTTATGTGACAACTTTGCTAGTCCACAACACCCAATTTTTGTTCAGACACCAGTCTAGATG
Source organism: Rhinopithecus roxellana (assembly GCF_007565055.1). NCBI lineage: Eukaryota > Metazoa > Chordata > Mammalia > Primates > Cercopithecidae > Rhinopithecus > Rhinopithecus roxellana. The sequence continues at coordinate 12,952,160 of NC_044569.1, forward strand.
TTGCTGTGAAGATATTTTAAAAATATAACTAACATTTAAATTAGTAGAATGAATACTCTGAAGTATCCTCCATAATGTGTGTGGACCTTATCCAATCAGTTGAAGGCCTTAAGAAAAAAGACTGAGGTCTACTGAAGAAAAAGAGATTTTTGTCTTCAAACTGCTTTTGGACTTAAGAATGCGACTCAACTTTTCCCTCTTCTTTAGCCTGCCATTGTGTCCTGCAGATTTCAGACCAAGATGGACAGAGGATATATAGATAGATAGATAGATAGATAGATAGATAGATAGATAGATAGATACATACATACATACATACATACATACATACATGTATAGATATATGTGCATGCACACACAGTCTATTGGTCCTATTTTTCTGGAGAACCTGAAACATATTTTGATACCAAGAATGAAGTGGTTCTAGAGAAACAGAATCTTCATGAGGAGTTTTCATGCTGGGGTTTCTGGAATTGGTTCTGTAGTCCAATTAGATTTAAAGATGCTAATGACACTATTTCCCACAGTAAAAAGAATACTGATAGCCCATGGCATTATGTGGCAATGGAGATAAACAAAATATCACCACTGGATATTCCTGATCAAATACATATAAGGGGCAAGGTCCTAGGTGGTCATGTATTGGATACCTTAGAGCGTTTTTGTCAAACTAATGAGTATGAGGTTGGCTGGTTGCTCCAATTGGACTGAACAAAATGGGGGAAAGAAAGTTTGAGATGAGAATTCAAATTCCTAGCTCAAGCACCACATAAATGATCTGAAAATTTCTATGTCTGCTGTACAAGCAACCCTTATGACCTGCAGCCACAACACTGAGACTGCTGAAAACCAAACTGAGTCTCATCCTGTGAGTGTCTAAATTCCAATGGAAATTAAATTCTCAAATTTACAGAGTGTCTGCTGTAAAGTGAGCACTTTCGTGGGGAAGGAATGGGATCCTGAACACTGGAATGGGGCTTATGGGAAAATCCTGATGAAGCTTGTGACGTTGAATCCCCTGCATTCTAATGAGTCCTCTTTGTCAGTAGAAGTGCAATTCCATCCCCATCTGAAGAGATTAACCTTGCTTTGCCTGAAGAAACTGTATAGACTCCCTGAAGGTAATTGCATTGCAAGACACTGCTGGTTCCTCAGGGCCTACCCGCATCACCCTTCTTGGCTTCTAATGACTTATAATGAGACTCAAGTCGCAGCAGGCTCCGAAACCAGAAGTCCAAAGTGTCACCCATGAGCAGGTGCACTAATAAGAACTACACAATTTTTTTCCAATTTATAAAGGCAGAAATCTGGGAAATATGTGTGGTGAAGGATCTTAAAGGTGTAGGATAATCATGGAAGGAACACAATGTGAAATCAGGCTGATATGTGTCCACTAAGCGGAAATTCTGGATTCAATGTTGTGGTTCAAGGAGTCAGAAAGAGCTCCAACAGTTTGGTTGGTTGGTGACTGAAATATGAACTGAAAGGTAAGCCTACCCTAAATGAAGTTGAAATGCCAGAACTGCCTTGGCACACTGTAGAGGAACATATCCAAGGCTTAAGGAGATTGGGGTATGGACTTATCATTTAAAACCTGTTTATGCACCTTGGAAGGGTCCAGAAGACACAACTTTCTCCAAGACTGTGAGAAATAAATTTGTGAGTGAAGTCCCAACATCTTTGAAGATCTTTGTGATTCATCTTCTCTGCAGGTCAGAAACTACAGTGGGGGCCAGCTGCCTCGAAACTGGGAAGCCTAATTGCCATGAATATAATTGGATCCCAAGGTGACAGGGGCCACGTGGTGCCCTTCATTAGCAGAGGTGGGGATGTATGGAAGTCATTTAAAGTATATATTTTCATTGTTTATTTTTATCACATGCTTTGACTACTAAAAAGAAAAATTAAAACTAATAACAATGGAAGATATTCTGAAATTGTGAGGATTAAAACCAAGCTCAAGTCCTATTTGAATATGGTAATCCGAATTTTGCCACCATTAAAAAGTACTATGTCAAAATGAAAAGAAAGGAATCCTGTTATTAGTAAAGATCAAACTGTAGCAGATTTCAACATTAGTGATTTAAAACATTATCCAAGATGTGAATAACATTGAACTGTATTCTAATTTATTCTTCTTTTCTGAAAAACCTATTTTTGTTATACTTTATAGATGGTGTTTTTTCAAATAGTTAAGGAAAGGTAGAAAATAAAAAGCAAGCCTGTGCAGCTCCCCACTCCACCAATATCCACTTCAATGATACATACTTTTAACTATTGCTTATTTTAGTTCTTAGAGGTTAGCACTTTTAAATCTGATAGTATGTTTATACTTCTATTTCTTGATGTATCAATTTTTATAAACAGGGTCTATTGAGTTCCCATGTTGAAAGTTGAAGGAATAGTTCAATTTTCACTGGCTTCTAACTTTCCTCTCTCTTCCAAATTTTATTTGTGCTGTTCTTTTGGTTGTTGTATTTCTGCTTGTGTTTTTCTTTATAACAATGAATAATAAACATCAAATATATTTGTGATCCACTGATTTAAACAGAAACTTTTAATTGGTTTAGTATCATTATTATCTACCCACCTGAAAAATAGACAACTTAAAATCAAGGAATCCAAAGCCAATATTGGCAGAAGCATTTATTTTTTAAAAAGTCTTATGAGATGCATAGCAGCTTGACAATGAAGTCTCAATTGCATTTGCATAGCTGTTTTATGCATTGCTTAATATAAAATTCATAGCCAAGAAGGAATGTAAAATTCAGTAATTTTGATATTAAATGAATGATAAAACAATTTTACATATTTTTACAGCTATTTATTTCATACCTGAGAAAAAGTTAAGGCAACCAGAATAAATGAGGAAAAGTCTTGAAGGTCGATGTGACACTGTGGTGCCAGTATTAATTCGCATTGATAAGATGTGGTAACGACATCCAAATAGCTAATGAAAAACGTTGTGTGCACGCCCCTGCTCCTCAGATCTGTGAACCGGATGACCAAGAAAAAAGCTGGTTTTATTCAGAATGGTGGTGTCTTTTCTCCTCCCAGGAAACAAATGGCTCCGGAAGGTGGGTGTTTCCAAACAAAACGGACTTTTCTTGCTTTGCTCTTCTCTCCTTGAGACACAGAAAGAAATTCGATCAGAAGCATGAATTCTGCTTTCCCATGAGGCTCTATGCTAACAGTTTTCAAACTTTACTTGAGAAGTGGTGCCGAGGAACAAAAGCACCTAGAAGCAGTCATGGCATAGGTTTCTGTGGGTTATTAAAGGGATAATCTGGCAAAGCAATGCTTCACTTAATTGAGATACCACGAGCATAGGAGAAAAAGTTACACCTGGCCCTCCCTTCGCCTGCCTCCTCATCTTCACTCCGCTTTATAACACAGTCCTGTACTACAACCATGCCCTCTCTCATAATCAGTGTTTCATTCACCCATTCCTCATGCCTTAGTTTCTAATTCACTAAATTATTATCCTTTTTGATTTTAAATCTATTAGTAAATTGTGCTTCAAAAGATACAAAAGTGCATGTACTTTCTACAGTCAGTGAAACAACACAAAAACGAGAAAACCCTGGTAAGTTCTGTCCCCATCTCCTCCCATCTACCCGCCCTTGGGGACACAGTATTACTAGCTTGGTGTGTGTCTTTTTCCACCCCATTCTCCATATATAAGAGGGGTTTTTACTTAAACGAGACTATTACTTAGCATCTTTTCTTATTTCAAAATTCATGGTGGATATCCAGGCAAATGTATGGACATGGAGCTAACTCATTTTTAAAATAACTGCATGTATCAGTCACTATTTAACAGCCATTCTCCCCTGCTTCTCTGTGAAAATGACCTGATTTTATCTAGGTATTAACTGACAATCAATGTGCTCAGGTGAGGTCAGCCTCTCCTTAGTCCCAAAGACTAGATGATGGACCAGTCATCACCATAGTAACTCCAATCATGGTAACTCCATTCCTTTGTTTCTTTTCATATAAATTTTATGAAGTATAATATTAATACAGAAAAGTACATAAACATCAATTACTTTTTACCAAGCATCAATCCCATATAAACGTTACCCAGATCAAGATATGAAACATTACCTGCATCTCTGAAGCCTACCTCAGGGATCACTGCCCTCCAAAGTAATCAGTATTTGATGTCTATAGATCAAACTTGCCACTTTTGACATGAGATAAATTGAATCATACAATATATAACCTTTCATATCTTTTTTTTTTTTTTTTTTTTTTGAGACGGAGTCTCACTCTGTTGCTCAGGTTGGAGTTCAGTGGTGCTATCTCTCATTTTGACCTTGGAGAATCTGATGATTGTGTGTCTTGGGGCTGTTCGTCTCATAGACTATCTTACTAGGGTTCTCTGGATTTTCTGAATTTGACTATTAGCCTGTCTTGCCAGGTTGGGGAAGTTCTCCTGGATGTTATCCTGAAGTATGTTTTCCAACTTGATTCCATTCTCACTGTCTCTTTCAGGTACCCCAATCAGTTGTAGGTTTGGTCTTTTTAAATAATCCCATATTTCTCATAGGTTTTGTTCATTCCTTTTCGTTCATTTTTCTCTATTCTTGTCTGCCTGTCTGATTTCAGAAAGATAGTCTTCAAGCTCTGAGATTCTTTCCTCTGCTTGGTCTATTCTGCTGTTGATACTTGTGATTGCATTGAGAAGTTCTTGTGTTTTTCAGCTCCATCCGGTCAATTATATTCCTCTCTAAACTGGTTATCCTGGTCATCAGCTCCTGTATTGTTTTATCACAATTCTTAGCTTCTTTGTATTGGGTTACAACATGCTTCTTTTGCTCAGTGAAGTTCATTATTAACCACCTTCTGAAGTCTTTTTCTGTCAATTCAGCCATCTCAGTCTCAGCTCAGTTCTGTGCCCTTGCTAAAGAGGTGTTTGGTCATTTGGAGGAGAAAAGGCACTCTGGCTTTTTGAGTTTTCAGCATTTTTGTGTTGATTCATTCTCATCTTTATGGGCCTATTTACCATTGATCTTTGAAGTTGCTGACCTTTGAATAGGATTTTTATGGGGTCTTTTTTGCTGACGCTGTTGCTTTCTGTTTGTTTTTCTGTTAACATGCAGGCCACTCTTTTGTAGGGCTGTTGCGGTTTGCTAGGGCCCCACTCCAGACCTTAGCTGCCTTGGTTTTTCCCATACCTGGAGGTATCATCAATGAAGGCTGCAAAACAGCAAAGATGACAGCCTTTTCCTTTCTCTGGAAGCTTCATCCCAGGGGGATGCTGACCAGTTGCCAACATGAACTGTCCTGTGGGAGGTATCTGGAGACCCCTGCTGGGAGGTCTCACCCAGTCAGGAGGAATGGGATCAGGGACCCACTTAAAGAAGCAGTCTGACTGTTTTTTGATAGAGTAGGTGTGCTGCGTTGGAGGGAACCCTTCCTTGTCCAGACTGCCTGGACTCTCCAGAGCCAGCAGGCAGGAAAGACTAAGTCAGCTAAACCACAGAGGCAGAGACAGCAGCCATTCCTCCCACCACAGGGCTCTGTCCCAGGGAAAGATCAGAGTTCTATCTGGATAACCCTGGCTGGAGTTGCTGAAATTCCTGCAGGAAGGCTCTGTTTAATGAGGAAGGATGGATTGGGGTTCCACTTAAAGAAGCAGTCTGGCCATGATCTGGCACAGCAGCTATGCTGCATTGTGGGGGACTCCTCTGGACCGCCTGGACTCCCTGGAGCCAGCAGGCTAGAATGGCTGAGTTGACTGAACCATAGTGACAGTGGTTGCCCTTCCCAACTAGAACTTGGTCCATCTCAGGCAGTGTCTCCAGCCTGGTGTAGCTGGCTGGCTGGAATTCCAAGCCAGTAGAGCTAATCTGTGAGGTGCTGTGGAAGTTGGGCCTGCAGAACGATGCTGCTTGCCTTTCTGGATTCCACCTCCTTCCTAGGGGAATGTAAGGACGAATCTCCCACCTTGCTGGGATTCCCGGGGCTGAAGTTCATAAAACTCCTGGGTCTCTGTGTGTGTCTGAGTGGCTGCTCTGCCAAGACTTTGCACAATGCTGTCTATCAGAGCCAAGGCCCTGGTAGTATGGGCTCTCCTGATCCATGGTTTGCAAAGATCCATAGGAGAAGTGTGGTTTCCTGGGCAGGGTTGCACAATCACTCACCAGTCCCCTTGGTTGAGAGCAGAAGTTTCTTTGGCTTTGTGCTGCTCCCAGGTGGCTCGTTGCCCCAGCCTGCCTTTCTTCATTCTCTGTGGGTCAAGTTTTCCACCTAGAAAGTCCCAGTGCAGGAACTGGGTTTTCAGTTGAAGGTGCTGAATTCACTGGCCATTTTCATTCCTCTCCATGAGAGCCACGGACTGCAGCTGCTTCTAATCTGCCATCTTGGCCCCTCACACAGTATGCTCTTTTTCTTTCAATATTTTCATTACGAACATATCTATGTGTATATATATTTATTGTGCACCTTTATGTTCTGTCTTCATCATTCCCTGTCTTGAGATCTATGTTCTGATTTAATTGCACTCAGTCAATTTTAATTTCTCTTGATTTAATTGCATGCTTCAGTAAGTTCCTTGGATACAGTATTTGGGAAGCATAAAATATGTATATTGGCTTATCTGAAAATGCCTTTTATTCTGGAAGAGATGAAATATAGCTCTGATGTGTAATGGCTTTTTTAGATCTGTTCTCTTTTCAACTAGTGTTACCAATGAGAAGTCTGACATTTGTCTGTTTTTTCCCCTTCTGTGTAGTATCCAATGTGTTTTCTTTAACTTGGAGTTCAGAAGTTTTACTGGGCTGTGTGTGTGTGTGTGTGTGTGTGTGTGTGTGTATGACTATTAATCCTGATGGGATTCATTCTGTTCTTTCATTATATTCTCAATTTTTTCCCTTCAAATTAGAAAAAAAAATTCTTCCTGGTAATTATTCTTCTCTGTGTATTACTTTTTCATCTTTGAACATCCTATTCCTTGAAGATATAGTTTTCCAGGCTTCATCTTTTCATACCTCCTATCTTTCCTCCTACAGTTTTCATCTCTTTATATTTCTACCTTATCTACTAGTGTTTCTTTCAATTGATCTTCAGACCACTACTGTTTTTTCAGGTCAAATACAAATTTTTATTTTAGCTGGTTTTCTTAGATGTTCTGGTTGTTTTACCATGAAAGTAATTTTAAAGTATTTTTTCCTGCTTTTCTATTAGCTAACTGTACTGAGAGTCAATCTGATATCCCTCTGGTTTCTAAGGTTTCTTATGTGATTTGTTTTTTGAAGCTGGTTATGGTTTGGGATTGCCTCACTCAAGCCCTGAGAGTCTCTGGAGCAGTGCCAAACAGTAGTGGAAGATAAAGAAAATTCTATTATCATGAATAAGTGGTTAAAATAAACCTTGTCGAAATCCAACCACCCACTTAAGACAGAAGGAATAAGTCTCTTTGCTGTCAGGCCTTCCTAAGGATAAGATGTAGCTTTTCCTCAACAATGGACATTAAATAACTCAGTCACTCAGTAGACTTTCCTTCAATGGACTTGAGTGAGTAAAGGCTGAAGGACCCTCCTAGGGTGACAGGAATACAAATAGTGTTAGAGACATCTGGACCCTCTGAAATCACACAATCTGGCTTTTAGTCTCTGACTTCATTGACAATCAAGCACTCTACTCTGAAGCTAATTTACCTTCTTCCTGAGATCCTGTTAGACTCTACAGCTTCATATGTGTCCTAGGTGCTCTGCTAGCTTTCGTCCTTTGCTGCAGCATCCCTACAGAAAAGGAGTTAAGAGGCAGTTGAAGTCAAAGGTATATGTTTAAGTTACCATCTTCACAGGACTCCATCACTGAAACTTCCTTCCTGCCATAATTATCTACTTTGTCTTCCTGTCAATCTGAGCAATTCCAAGCTCTTTAGATCTTAGTTTTCTATTGATTTCCCATATCACTTCTCCAGCATTTGGGATCAAAGCCATAACCAAAATTCTGGACCCGTTACAGAATCAGGAAGGTGACTATGCAGATATCCTTCCTCCCTCCCTGTTCCACACTGTCTAGAGTGCAAGGGCATCTTTTCTGTTGCTGGCCCCTTTTTGTCCCGAGTCACTGTTTATCCCTTTTTCCTTGTTTTACTTTCTCAATCTAGATGCTGAAATATCTTAGTTTGGTTATTTTTCATCAGGTTTCTTGATATCCTCTTACTTCATTTTTCCTGATCCTCACTCTCAGGGAAGCCCTTTAAACTCTCTTCTACTTAAAGTCAACTCAATACCTTTTTAAAGAAATATATCTGTGACAGAGGATTACATGAGGTTCCATCTTCAAAGACCTCACTGTCCAATGGGGGAAGTGGGAAAACAGACTACTTCATTACAGTATTACAGATGTTATGACATGTGGTGGGTTGAATAGTGCCCCCCTGACAAAATTCATGTCCAACTAGAACCTCAGAATGTGATCTTCTCTGGGAATAGTAGCTCATGCCTATAATCCCAGTGCTGATGGAGGCCAAGGTGGCAGAATCACTTGAGGCCAGGAGTTTGACAACAACTTGGGCAACACAGTGAGACCTCATCTCTACCAAAAAAAACTATCTGGGGCCAGGCACAGTGCCTCACACCTGTAATCCCAACACTTTGCAGGGCCAAGGCAGGCAGATCATGCAGTCAGGAGATTGAGACCATCCTGGCCAATGTGGTGAAACCCCATCTCTACTAAAAATTAAAAAAATAGCCAGGTGTGGTGGTGGACACCTGTAATCCCAGCTACTTGGGAGGCTGAGGCAGGAGAATTGCTTGAACCTGGGAGACAGACGTTGCAGTGAGCCAAGATCGCGCCATGGCACTCCAGCCTGGCGACAGAGCGAGACTCTGTCAAAAAAAAAAAAAAAAAAATTATCTGGGCGTGGTGGCACAAGCCTGTAGTCCTAGCTGCTTGGGAGGCTGATCAGGGAGGATCACATGAGCCCAAGAGTTCAAGGTTGCAGTGAGCTAGGATCACAACACTGGACTCTTTCCTGGGCAACAGAGCAAGACCTTTCCTCTAAAAATAAAAATCAAAAAACCGATCTTATTTGGAAATGGGTCTTTGTAAACGTAATTACATAAGATCAGTTCACACTTGATACTAACAAACACTAGTTTGTATTTGCCACCCCAGAATCCATTCTTCCCCTTTTCTCCCCTACATTTCTTTCCAGTATGGCACATGGCTGCCCATCCATGCACGGCATTTCCTTGCATTCTGTGCTGCTTGATAGGGCCATGGGACCAAGGTCTCACCAGTGAAATGTGAGTGAACTGACATGTGCAAATAATATATCATTTCCTTAAAAGGAAATGCTTAACTCTCTACTTTTCTTTCTTTCCTTTTTCCTGCTAGCTGACCAGGTATGTAGTACTGTAAATCAGCTTTTACCATACAGAGGAGGATGATACAATATATTCTAGAACAGCATTGTTTCATAGAAATACAGCATGAGCCACACATGTAATGTAAAAATTTGTAAGCTTTAAAAAAATACAAAGAAATGGATGAAATTAAATTTAGTAACTTATTTTTAACTCAGTACATTCAAAATATTATTTCAAACTGCGATCAATAGAAAATTATTAATGAGATTTATTATGCTTTTTTTATTCCCACCAATCTTTGAAATACGACATTTATACTTACAGCATATCCTAGTTTGGACTAGTTACATTTCAAGAGCTGAATAGCCACACGTGGGCATTGGCTGCCAAATCGGATGGAGCAGCTCTAGAGCATGGCAGAGCATCATGGTAGGAGGAAGTTGAGTCCATGGTGCAGACCCCTCCCCCATTCAAGCTCCCCTGAACTATTTAACTATGGTTACTATATAAAAAACAAACTTTTCCTTGTTGGGGTCAGTGGGTTTTTTTAGTTTCTTTATTACAGAAGCTAACCGATATCTCACACTTACTTACACTTAATCTCACACTCGTAGCAACACCAATATAGTACCTCATTGAAAATGCCTTTGTTCAAGGCAACTAGAAGGTTTGTATAATATTTAAAATGCAAAGAATTATAACTGAAAAAGCTCTGGTAATATAATGCTTGAAGAAGTATCTGGAGGGCCAGATATTTCATAATAAACTATGTCTCACTTCCATCTATTTTTTACTTTTTAGCTGTCTGTTGACTTCATGCGTCCATTGCTTCTCTCTCATATTTTTCTTTGGAACCCTTGTGTTTTATAGGAACTGTTTATGACTGAATTAAAAGATGTTATGTACAGGATATATTGTAGATGCAATAAAAACTCAAAGGACAGAAAGCGAAGTACAAATAAAGTTGAACTAGAAAGAAGTTAGTTGTATCAAATTAGGGAAAATTTAATTGTTAAACGAGAAAATCATACAAGCACATAATTGCATTTCCAAGAACATTTAAAATTTCTACTATATGCTAGACGTTGCACTAGACAGCAAAAATTGAAAGGTGAGTATTACATGGATCCATCCTCAAAGACCTCACTGTCCGATGGGGGAAATGGAAAAGTCAACTCCTTCCTTACAGTATTACAAATGTCATGACATGTAGTGGGTTGAGTAGCGTGCTGCCCCAACATGTATGCCCAAATGGGACCTCAGAATGTAATCCTGTCTGGGCACAGTAGCTCATGCCTATAATCCCAGGGCTGAGGGAGGCCAAGGTGGCAGAATCACTTGAGGCCAAGAGTTTGAGAGCAGCCTGGGCAACACAGTGAAACCTCATGTCTCCCAAAAATTGTCTGGGCGTGGTGGCACACATCTGTAGTCCTGGCTGCTTGGGAGGCTGACTGGGGGGGATCACATGAGCCCAAGAGTTCAAGGCTGCAGTGAGCTAGGATCATACCACTGCACTCTCGCCTGGACAACAGAGCAACACCCGGTCTCAAATAAAAATAAAAATAAAAAATGATCATACTTGGTAATGGGTCTTTGTAAATGTAATTACTTAAGATCAGGTCACACTTGATAGGTACTAAATCTAATGACTGTTGTCCTTAGAAGGAAAGGAAATGACACAGAGACACACAGAGAGGATCAGGTGAAGACAGAGGCAGAGATTAGAGTGATGCATTTGCAAGCCAAAGACCATCGAGGGTTGTCTGGGACACTAGGAGCTAGAAGAGGCAAGGAGAGCCACTGTGATTTTGGACTAGAGCCTTCAGAGAGACACTGTGATTTTGGACTTCGAGCATCTAGAACTGTGAGAGAATAAATTTCTTCTGTTTTTTGAGACAGAGTCTCACTCTGTCACCCAGGCTGGAGAGCAGTGGCACGATCTCAGCTCACTGCAACCTCGTTCAAGCGATTCTCCTGCCTCAGGCTTCTGAGGAGCTTCGATTACAGGCACGTGCCACCATGCCTGGCTAATTTTTGTAGTTTTAGTAGAGATGAGGTTTCACCATGTTGGCCAGGCTGGTCTCGAATGCCTGGCTTCAAGCGGTGTGCCCGCCTTGGCATCCCAAAGTGCTGGAATTACAGGCGTGAACCACGGCACCCGGCCAATTTCTTCTGTTTTAACCACGCAGACTTGTAGTAGTTTGTTGTGGACATTCTGAAAAACTGATGCAAGGTAAACTGAAGCGGTGACCTTGGGGAGCACATAGAAGGAGCACCAACCTAGACTGGGCACCGAGAAAGACTTGTAGGTGGAGAGGACACCCAAACTGAGTCTTGAGACATGAGTACAAGCAGGGCAGCTGAAATGGGAAACCGAGGATTTGTGAGAGAATTCCAGCAGAAAGGATAAGCAGGTGCAAGGTGCCTGGCAGCATGAGAGCATGGCACCGTTTTGAGACCTCAGGCATTTGTTTTAGCAAAACTCTAGGGTGCAAGAGAGGAGAGAGGCTGGAGATGAGATCAATGAGTTATGGAAGGAATGGCTTTAAAAAGGCCTTGAGGTCCATCACAAAGAGGTAAGCTTTATCTTACAGGTGCTCTAGACCCTGTACAGATTTTCAGTTGGATGTCCCGGGTCGGTTGCTGACCATATCAGATCTGCCTGATAATGAATATGACACTAAAGAGATAGAATTGATATAATTCAGTGACCAATTATAATTGAGGTGCGAGGAATGGTGATTTTAAGGGTGGTGCTAAGATTTCTGTTATGAATGATTCGGTGTCTGCTGATCCCCCAGTTGAGAAGAAAACAGAGGGTTTAAACAGCATAATGACAAGTTCAGTTTTGGAAAAGTTAAGCATATTGGAAACCTGGTATGTAAATCCAGCCAGGAAATAAGAGCCTGGAACACTACCTTTGGGGATAGCAACATGTAAGGGATAGACTGGGTGCTGGGATGGAGGGGAGAGAGCAGAAGGGGAGACAGAAATCATAAAGGCCAAGAGAAAGGACATTTCAGAGCACACATTTTAGTGCAAAGTGCGATTAGGCCTGCGGGCTAGAAAGTGCTGACTAGATTTAACAATAAGACAGGTGATGACCTTAGGAGGTGCTCACTGGGGTGTTGGTAGCAGAAAATAGAGAGAAGTAAGTGGAAGAGAGTATTAAAGTAAGAAAGTGGAAATGATAAATACAGACTACTCTTTCAGAGAGGTTAAGTCTTAAGAAAGGAAACAGCAGGAAAGGGCAGATAAGAGAGGGTTGGTTTCGTATTTTTCTTAAAAAATAGATGATATAAATATCTCATGCTGAGGGAATCCTCCAATGAAATAGAAGAGAAGAAAGTTATCTCATAAAGCAATGAAAATGAAGCATCATCTAGGGCAAGATCCTGTTCTGCTGAGATGGGATGAGGAAAACAATTAGTGCATTGGGAGTGAACCAGCAGAACAAACAGGAGGGACTTGAGGGAGTTCCCTGACTTCTCTAAACTGAGGACAGGGCCTTTGCTGAGTGAGGGTGGGCTGTTGGCTAGGGATCTGGCGAAGTACTGACTTCAGTGGTGCCACTTTCTCCTGTGATTCTCAGTTGTCCAGGAGCTGGTAGTTCAGAGATTAGAAATAGTTGGCATGATTGAGAGTTGGGCCTTTGCCATGTAGGCATGTGGGGGAAAAGGGAGGCAAAGGAATTGAGGTTTTGGGGAAAAAAATAATTGAATTAAGTTTTTTTTGCGTTTAGCCTGACTGAGAATGTACCTGTTTAGTCTTATTCAATGTCTTCATTTTACGGAGGGAGAACCTGAGAAATCTGCCCAGGCCAAAGCTAGTTGCTGGCAGAGTTGTGTCCAAAATTCTGACCTTTTAATCCTATGGCTTTTCTACTGAGTGAGGCACTCTATTCCATCTGTTTCTTGCTGCGTGGTTGGCCAAACTCTTGGTGGAGTGTTTGAACACAGCTGTTAACCATTTGGGATAAGGCCATTTCACGTTGTCTCTCACCTGGCTTTTGAGTAGTATTGAGTGGTGCTCCATCTAGATGTGGGTTGCTTGAATTCACCTGTTGGTGTTTGGAAACCTTGCTCTTTCTTCTGGTTCGCAGCAGACGTTGAAGAAGCACAGTCAGTATGACAGGAAAGGAAACTGTGTAAGGTATGAAGCTCGTGATTGTAGAGTGCCCTGTGATTGAGCGCTTTCAAAATCTTTTTCCATTTTATCCCAATCACCATGAAGTCTTTTCGAATGTCAATCCCTTTCATCCCACTTTGATTATTTCTCCTTTGGTGTCACTGTCTTTCTTTGTTGCAAGAAGAAATTGCCATCACTAGAATTAAGGCCATTGTGAAATAGCAAGAGACTGACTCCTCACCAATATTGTCACAGATATTTCAACACCACCTTCTTGACAGACACACTGAAAATATATCATCACACCTCTGCATCAATCACTTTCTGAAACAAATGCAGTCTCAGTCTTTCAGTCTCTATGGTTGAAAGGCTCATTCTGAAAAAGAAAATAACTTGCTATCAATTGGAATTATTCTTAAATAGGGAAGATACATATTGTAAGTACTTAAAGCTTAATCATAGTGATATAAATTATGTAAATAATCACAATTATTAAAATTATTTACATTCTAACAAGTAAAAGATCCCAAAATAATATAAGTCGAGAATGCTGTGAAATACAGACCTTTAAAAACATTATCATTAGAACTGGACTGTCAGTAGTATTTATTTAAATGTTTAAATTGGGTGACCATTTTATTTTGTTGGATCTTATCACTTTACTCAGGACTAGGATTAACAAATTTAGCAAGTAAAAATACAGGATGCTTAGCTAAATTTGTATAGCAGATAAACAACCAATAATTTTTAGTGTAAGTATGCATACTTGCATACAAATGTATTCATTGTTTATCTGAAATTCAAATTGTACGGGAATGTCCTGGGTTTTATGTGGCAACCTACTTAGGGTTCACTTAACTTTAGCATGGCAGAAACACTACCTCTGTCACCAGGTGTGGTCCTGTGTGTTTGCTTCTCAGGAGCCTCCCCTCCCCGTCTCCATGTCCTTGGGTTCATATGAAATTATCTTTGGGCTGTTGTATGCTACCTAGGCTGGAAATTGGATGAAGAGTTCAGCCGTTTCCACAGAATAAGGACATGTGGAGGGTGGCTGGGAAGCAGGAGAGCAGGAGACTGAGACAATTCTGAAGGAAAAAGACCCAGAACCCTCCAATTGCTGGCTTGTCCTTCTATAAAACCTTGGATTGTGATGATTTCATCAAAGCATATCCTTTTAATACTCCTCTACCGGAACTCTCTTTTTTCAAGTCAGCAAACAGGGTTCAACTTGTTTCTGACTTTTTTCCTTTTTTTAGATATGGGGTCTTGCTCTGTTGCCCAGGTTGATCTTAAACTCCTGGGCTCAAGCAATCTTCCCACCTTGGCCTCCCAAAGCTCTGGGATTACAGCTGTGACTAATATTAATGCACTTGTATTAATTAAAGTTTCCCAGCCCTCTCCCGCCCCCACCAGATGTTTATTTTACATTCCCGGAGTCTAAGCCAGCAACTTAAACTGTGAAGATTTTTCTTCTCCCCTAACCCCCAACTCATAAATGGTGAGGGGTAAGGGTTGGTCAGTATTGGAAAGAAAGTTATCTAGTAACCGGGTAGAAGAAGGTGGGGGTTTTCCTCCAACTTGAAAGTCTGTGGGTAGTCAGGTGAGGAAAAGGAGGGGGGAGTGGGTGGTGCTATCTGCCTAGGGTCCAGCTGTACTCCCTACCCCATCTTAAAGAATACCCCAGGGTCATTTGATTATTCACAGCCTGTCTGCCCCTGGTGGTGATGCAGTCTACGTAGAATTGCAGAGCCTATATGTCTAGGGAAATAACTTTATGAACTTCCCACTTTTTCATCCATCTTCGACTCCTTTGGTAACTATACTCTGGGTATGATATGGTTATGATAACTGACAGTAAGTCAGATAACGGCTCTTTTAAAATATGCAGATAAGTGTGAGTGTGTAGCCATATTCCCACACACACACACACACACACACACACGTACGTATTATATATATATTTGGAAAGAGGTTCCAGGCTGCAGTGTAGTGGAACAATCATAGCTCACTGCAGCCTTACATTCCTGGGTTCAAGTGATCTTCCCGCCTCAGCCTCCTGAATAGCTGGGACTACAGGAGTGAACCACTGTGCCTGGCCCAATCTTTTAAAGAATAAATGTGATGTATATTTATTACTCAGCCTCCTGAGTAGCTGGGATTATAGGCACACACCACCACGCCCAGCTAATTTTTGTATTTTTAGCAGAGATGGGGTTTCACCATGTTGGTCAGGTTGGTCTCAGAAAATGAGCAAGTGCCAAAAAATATTAAAAAGGAAACAAATCACCCACAGTTCAGAGATTACTGCTACTAATATTTTGGAATACTGTTTTTCGGTTTTTCCATGTGTAAATGTTTTAAATATTTGAAATCACACTATCTCACTTAATGTTGAATCATGATCATTTCCCATTATCAGGCCTTTTCTTTCTTATAAATACCTTAGATCATCTCGTCGAAGCCTCTGTTTTACAGGTAAGGCAACTGAGACCTAGAGCAGCAGAGAGACTTATCTAAATCATACATCTGGTCAGAAGCAGAGTGGGACTGGGTTGACTATGGGGCAGAGACATCAGTCTCTTATATGCAAGATATTTAGAAGCATGATACGGGAATTTATCAGTCTCTACAACTCTCCCTAAACATCTTTCTGAAAGAGAACTTCCCTTAGCAGTGATGGCCTTTGACTTCAAACTTGTAGCCTAAAATTCTCACCAATAAAGAATTTATCATTTTTGGAGGGAAAAAATGCATGTAAACTTCATAATATGCTTTTTTTTCTTAGGTTTTACAGCTCATACTCTCAAAATATTGCACAAAAAGCAGCATTCTCATGCAAGCATCTCGACCACTCTCCCGTCATTGGCATGGTTAATTCACCATGTACACTTCTGAAGGCTTAAAGCCTAGTTTAAGGAGCCAAGCACTGATTTTATCATGACACTCTCTGCTCAAAAGGCAGCACTCTCTGTCTGATGTCTCTGCCCCATAGTCAACCCAGTCCCACTCTGCTTCTGACCAGATGTATGATTTAGATAAGTCTCTCTGCTGCTCTAGGTCTCAGTTGCCTTACCTGTAAAATAGAGGCTTCGACGAGATGATCTAAGGTATTTTTTACCTTGACATTCATGATTAAAATTAGAGACCAAATTAAGAGAAACATTCTTTTGTCATTTTCCAAACGATGTCCAGGAATCTGGGCCCAGAGGTATGGAATGGATATGTAAAACCATGAAGTCTGGTAGAAATAGCGCTGGGGACACTGAGCCAATGGAGCCATTTCCACCTTCCAAACCTAATACCTGCCATCATGAAATAGCTCTACAGTGGCAAGGATTCCTTCGTTTCCAGTCTATTTTGAAATCATGTGGATTCCAAATTTCACTGAAGCCTATCTTTGGTTGCTCCACATCAACTGGGAATGCTTAAGAATTCAATCAAGAATGCCCATTGTAACTTTGGGTGCTTTTCTCTGTGGAAACTAACCTCAGCTCCAGAAAGTCAGATATAAAACAGGAATTCAGCAAATGTTTATTTAATAACAAATGGATGATAGACTACCTAGGTATACTTAGGTTCATGCTTTTTTTTTTTTTTTTTTTTTTTTTTTTTTTTTTGAGATGGAGTCTTACTCTGTTGCCCAGGCTGGAGTGCAGTAGCATGACCTTGGCCCACTGCAACCTCCGCCTCCCAGGTTCAAGCAATTCTCCTGCCTCAGCCTCCTGAGTAGCTGGGATTACAGGTGCACATCACCACACCCAGCTAATTTTTGTATGTTTAGTACAGACGGGGTTTCACCATGTTGGTCAGGCTGGTCTCAAACTCCTGACCTCGTGATCCACCTGCCTTGGCCTTCCAAAGTGCTGGGATTACAGGTGTGAGCCACCACCACCCGGCCAGGTTCATGCATCTTTTGGGAATAAGCCTTGTGGCACTGGATTGTGAAAAGAATATATTTTTCACAATTTTCTAAATGGAAGGCTTAAGCTATTTGCATGTACAAATTAGTAAGAGATTTTCACTCCAGTAGGTGATTGTATATGCTTCTGTCTAAATTAATCGTGATAATACAGATGTTGGACCAGATAGCTATTATATTTAGAGGATGTGTATTGAATTCATCTTAGCCTTGTTTTTTCATGATTATCCTCTTGGCCATCATTGCAGTGCACTGGAAATATGAAATAAGTAACCTAAATGCACACAGAGGATAGAATATGATCATATCAAGGGAATGGTATTTACCTTTTGGATTACCTTCCCTGTGCACCAAGCAGTATGCATATAACAATTTAATTATCATTAAAAAGCTCATGGCAACTGGATGAAGTGAGTTCTAATTTATCTGATTTTCTGCATGGGGGAAGTATTGTACCTTCCTGAAGTCACATAGCAGGCAACTGAATTGAGGTTCCATCCTAGGCTGATAAAGTTTGAAAGCTCACACAATTTTAACTGTCTGAGAGAAAAAGCAACATCAGACAAAAGGGCATCTTTATCAAACGGAATTGGTTAAAGGAGTGGAAGAAACCTAAGGGACTAAAGGCATCGAATAAAAGAGATCTAAAATAGGGGAAATGCAGAAGACAAATAGGGCACATGTGAAAGGAAATGTAGGGCCAGGCACAGTGGTTCACATCTGTAATCCCAGCACTTTGGGAAGCCGAAGCAGGTGGATCACCTGAGGTCAGGAGTTCAAGACCAGCCCGGCCAACGTGGCAAAATCCTGTCTCTACTAAAAATACAAAAATTAGCCAGGCCTGGTGGTGCACGCCTGTAATCGCAGCCACTCAGGAGGCTGAGGCAGGAGAATTGCTTGAACCTGGGAGGCAGAGATTGCAGTGAGCCGAGATCGCAGGCCACTACACTCTAGCCTGGATGACACAGAGAGACTCCATCTCAAAATAAATAAACAAATAAATAAAAATTGTAAAAAGGAAATGTAGCTGAAGTCAAAGCGGGGAGAAAGGAATAAGAGGAATCCAGTAACTGAGTTGCAGCCTGCCAGTGCTTGAAGAGTGAGCTACCTCGCCTGGCTCAGTTCTTTACCCAAGATCATGTGGTTTTGGTTTTTGTTTGTTTGTTTATTTGTTTGTTCGTTTCTTTCTTTCTTTCTTTTTTTTTTTTTTTTTTTTTTGAGACAAGGTCTCACTCTGTCGCTCAGGCTGGAGTGCAGTGGTGCCATCCGGGCTTACTGCAGCCTCAACCTTCCTGGGCTCAGATGACCCTCCCACCTCAGCCTCCCAAGTAGCTGGGACTACAAGCACGTGCCACCATGCCCAGTTAATTTTCTGTATTTTTTGTAAAGACAAGGTTTCACCATGTTTCCCAGGCTGGTCTCAAACTCCTGAGCTCAAGCAGTACTCCTTCCTGCCTTGGCTTTCCAAAGTGCTGGGATTACAGGCCACTGCGCCCAGCCAATTATGGTTTGTTTGTTTTTTTTTTTAAGGAAAGGTACCAGATTAATGGTCAAATATGTTTATCCATCCCAGCAATATGATCTTTTTGTGAATTGTCCAACACATTACCTGTATTTTTAACCTTGGCTGTCTTTGGCTTGTTGGGGGACCATGGTAGGAAAGGGGGCAGTGGTCAGGAAGTCAGGAGATTCTAACACTTGCAGAAGGTCACTTGCTGCCTGTGTCACCCTGGACAAGCCTTCTAGCTCCTGAGTCTTAGCTTTTCCACTTTGAAAATACCCACTCTTCCAATCTGTTAATGTTTTGTACATGTACATAAAATGTAGAAAACCTGAGTGAAATACATATGTGCATGTTAATTACACAGTACTGTACAAAAATATCATGATAACTATTTCAACTTAAAGCTCCTGAGAGTAATATTTGTTCTTCGAACGTTGGAAGTATAGAGAGAAAGGATTCAGGTTACATAAAGGATACTAGAGATAATTTGGATATAGAGTTCAATCTGGCCTCTCTGGTGACTATAATGATTTTGGAGATACTGGATTAATGTCCTTTTTACTCAGCGAGGAAATAAATCACTTTATGAGTCAAGATTGCATTTAACACCCTCTACAATAAAAATGAGGAATTTCATATGAAGCAATGATTTACTTGTGACTAGAGCTGGAGTCATTCTGACCAAATTACTGAAGTTGACAGCAGAAGAAATATAAGCATCCAACAGTGAGTTGTTCCAAGTGGAAACGACCATGCTGTTTCCAGAAACATTTGGCAAGCAATCTGTGTGGGGAGAAAATAGCGAAGGCAAAAATGAACAAATGACAATTTAGCCATCAATGTGTGCCCCATAGAGTCACTGCAGCTAAGGGAGAGATCTCCTGATTTTAGAGTCATAATTCCTCCTTCTGACTGCATGCAAATAAAGACGCATTGGCTTAATGTGAGCAGATCAGGGAATTTACGAGTCAGCAAAAATGAATAAAAATGCTGGCTAGGTAATAAATAATTGTTTCTATTTACTCTCTAGCTGCTCACTCTTTAACTTATGTCAGAGGTGTAAATAATAATATCTGAACGGTACAAATGCATGCATATTACCTGGACTTGAAGTTTAAAGTACAATCAGCATTCCACAATAAAGATTTTTGTAGGATCTATTATTAGATCCCCTTTTGTAGACTTTATACTATTAAAGAAAATATTATACCTTCCCTCTTGCCAGCAGATAAAAATAAAATTATTTCTGGTTTAAATCTCCGGTACTAAAATACTTTCAACTTCCGGAGATTACCAGGACATTCCAAGATACTTTAGAAAAGTTTTGTTTTGGGGAAATAGAGGCTTGTTTGGGGGCAGAAGAAAATGTATCTAATCATTAATTTCAAACATTGTGCAGTTTGCTTTTCCTCAAACACAGATATGATCAAGTCCTTTCTCTTTGAAAAGTATGAAACAAACTTTGGCACACATTTTTTTAAAAAATGTTAAAAATTGTCCTTCTGTTGAAGATAAATGAAGTAAATGTTACAAACCATTGTGTCTTACTTTAGCCATTATTACTGTATTTATTACTTTCAAAGTCATGATCACTGTCTCTCTTCTAAAATATTATTATGACTCTATCTGATATTTAATTGTGTACTATTGGAGACTACAGCTATGATTTGCTATATCGTTTTTTAAATACAACTGATCCTTTTGCTCTTGTATTGTAAAGAAATTTTAACTCTACCATCCCAAATTCCTCACTTCACACCATGACTAAGTTACAGTCTCCTTGAAAGCAGAGATTATATCTGTCTTGTTCACAGCTATATCCCCAATCCCTTCTGCATAATATGTGTTCAATATTCCTTCGTGGAATAAATGGCTGGATTGAAGCGGGAGCCCTATGAAAAGGAACAGTGTAAGGAGAAGTTCAGCAACAGTACTAAGTGCCACAAGAGATAATATTATTTCAGCTCACCTTGGGAAAATCTCCAGGTTCATTGCATCTGAAACTCCTATGCATGCTTAAGACAGTGACAACTATGTAATGTTTTCTACTCATGAGTGAGAAAATGAAACTAAGAAACGAGAAAATCAGCATCTGAGTTAAGGTGTTTGCCATAGTGGTTAAGAGGCACTGGGGTGATGCAATCTGGGTTCACATCCTAAGCCTGCCATTTGCCAGGTGTATGATACTGGGCACATTGTTTAATTTCTAAGTGCTCCCATTTCATCACCTGTAAATGGGAAGACCCACCTCACAGGCTGTTGTGGGGATAATGAGTGAAGTGCTTGAAACAATACTGATCTTGACTCATGACAAGTACTGTGTAGGCATTCACTGCTGGCTTTATTACTCTAAAGAGGCCAGCTAGCAGGCCTGAAGGACTAGAGGACCAGAGATTAAGTCCATGTTCTGCCACTGACTAGCTGTGAGGGCTAGTTTGACATCTCTAGGTTTCTGTCTTTGCATCTGTGAAATAAGGGTGTAGGCTACATGCAAGGGCTTCTGGATTTTAAGTCCTATAATGCTTTATCTGGCCCTTCATTTCTTCCCTTCTAAAATGGAATTGTACAAGGTTGCTGCAATGAATGTGTATGTACCATACAAATGCAAAGCAAGTATAGTGTCCATTTTTAGTGTCAATATAGGGTATATTTGGTGCTATATTCACTACAAAAGCATTTCAATATTAATTTCCAAATCTACTAAGTCCCAATTGCACTGCAAGTATAAAATTAAGTGGTCATAAAAGAAAATAAAGCAACTACAAAATCGTTCTGATAGGATTGGCTCCTCGTTCTGAAAGAAGAGGAAGCCAATGAGTATGCTTTCTCATGAATTTCTGGAGTGAGAGACATCTCTCTCATTCTTGGTGTCTCTGTAATTTAATACACTTGTATCCTTTTAAAAATCGGATTCTTCATTTGTTTCCTTTTGTTCTAGAAATATGCATAGCCTACTAATATATTTGCCTCAATTGGGTAAGTTTAGCCCGAGGGTGGGAATATTTAGTAGACTGGGAAAATCTTTCATAAATCTGTAAATGCTGGAGATTCATAGAGAGCACATGATTTTTGGGAAAAGGATAAAGTGAATACACAATAGTTGATGAAATGATGATTATGTGGGCTTCCTTTACCCGCTGATCACTTGAGTGTAACTAGATGTTACACACACAACAGGTGGGCTTGATCACCTGATGGCTCACACTCTAATGACTGCAACCGAGGAGAATTTAACAAGGGGATTTTATTATTTGCAACAAGTAAGAAGGGCACCAGGGATAGTTCTCAAAGCAGTGCCTCCCAGAAAAATGGTGAGAACAGAGCTTGTATTGGGCTGGTTAGCTGAGTCATTGCATGTAGAGACAGAGTAAAGGTAGAGCAAGCGTAGACCTGATCATGCTTCTACATACGTCACATGTATAGTATGTATAGTATAGAACATGGCTAGTAAGCTCCTCCCTGAGCAGGGATTTAGTACAGTAATGAGTGGAGTTCGCCAAAGTTCATCTCCAACTCAGGCACCTCTGGATCCAACCAGTTTCTGTTTTTCCTGAGTTGAGCTTCTCCCTGGAACTTTTTGAAACAATGAGAACTCAAGGTGCATCAGTTGTAAGTGAGTACTTTTTCACAATGTGTACCCAAAAGCCTGGGGACCCTGGGCTACAGACAGGCAAAAATTTATAAAACTGGACTCTCTCATTATCTCTCTCTCTCTCTATATATATATATGCTATATAAAAATGTAATGGGGCTGGGCGCGGTGGCTCACACCTGTTATCCCAACACTTTGGGAGGCCGAGGCAGGCAGATCATGAGGTCAGGAGATCGAGACCACACTGGCCGACATGGTGAAACCCCATCTCTACTAAAAATACAAAAAAATTAGCTGGGCGTGGTGGCGGGCACATGTAGTCCTAGCTACTCAGGAGGCTGAGGCAGGAGAATCTCTTGATCTTGGGAGGCGGAGGTTGCAGTGAGCTGAGATTGTGCCACTGCACTCCAGCCTGGTGACAGAGCAAGACTCTGTCTATATATATATCATGGGCTGTATACAATATTTGATCATAACATTTTAGAACTGGAAAGGATCTTAAAGCTTACCTAAAATATGGTGATTTAAAACTTGTTCAATAATGTGACAAGAAGGATACTTCACTTTGTGCTATTCTTTCTAAAATCTCATAACCCCAGCCTAATCATGAGAGGAATATCAGATGAACCTAGATTGGGGGAATATACTACAGGATGTCCAGCTGGTACTTCTCAAGACTGCCAAGGTCATGAAAAACAAGGAAAGACTGAAGAACTGTTGCAGAACAGATGGGACTGGGGAGACATGACAAATAAATGCAGTGTGGGACTTTGGGTTGTGTCCTGGAGCAGAAAGAGAACATTAGTGGAAAAACTGATGAAATCTAAACATGTCTTAAGTTTAGTTAATAGTAATGCACCAATTCAGCGTTTTAAATGTGGACAAGCATACCGCTGTCTTGTAAGGTGTTAACAATGGGAAGAATGAGCGAGAGGGGCATATGGGAGCACTCTGTACTCTCTATGTAACTTTCCTATAAATCTAAAATTGGTTCAAAGTAAAAAGTTTATTTAAAAATAGCTAGACACTTCTTTTGGGAGGCAAAGGCAGGAGGATCACTTGAGCCCAGGAGCTCAAGAACAGCCTGGGCAACACAGCAAGACCCTGTCTCAAAAAAAAAAATAGACACTTTTAATGAAAATAATTACTCTTTTCATTACTCTTTTAATTTCTAATTTTTATTTGTAAAAATAAAAATTTCCATTTTTTATTATTTATTATTATTATTTCTAATTTTTATTTCATTATTTTTATTTCTAATGAAAATAATTACTCTTTTCCTAATAATAAAGTGAAACATTGCTCTAATGGTGGCCTAGAGTATATGAACTGTTTCAGAGGTCAAATATATTAGTAAATATATAACTCCCTTGGATGGGAAATTTAACATGAGCATACTTAAATGTTCGACTGTTATTAAGAATTTGTAGGCCCGGAGCAATGGCTCATGCCTGTAATCCTGGCACTTTGGGCGACCGAGGTGGGTGGATCACCTGAGGTCAGGAGTTCAAGACCAGCCTGGCCAACATGGTGAAACTCCATCTCTACTAAAAATACAAAAATTATCCAGGTGTGGTGGTGGGCACCTGTAATTCCAGCTACTCAGCTTAAAACCCAGGATGTGGAGGTTACAGTGAGCTGAGATCGTGCCACTGCACTCCAGCCTGGACGACAGAGCAAGACTCTGTCAAAAAAAAAAAAAATTGTTTACTTGCATCTTTCCCCATGAGTATTCATTTTAATTATTCTAAATACAATTTTGCAAACAGTAGAATGAAATTTTGCAAATAACTTTTTCATATTAAATACAGCATAGGCTTTTCCAAAAACATCAGTTTAGAAAGATAAGCTGTTTCATTTTGAAACTGAAGGAAAAGAATACGAAGCCAATGACATATTTTGTCTGATCATTTCCTTTACCATTTATTTAAGTGGTTTAAATATTAGCTCTGAAAAGATCTATATGTCTTTATAAATTTCTTAGGACTCTTATTGAATTGTTTCTTTTTTTAACTGTGGAGATTAAGGCCATAACTTTTATTAATATCAGATAAAAGATGTATGGGAAAATATATTAGCTTGTTCCCCAAGCGTAAAGACAGTCATGTAATATTTAGGGTCATCCGTTACTTTTATTATGCTGCAGTTTGAATATGGTAGCAGCTAATAAATTAACTTGCTTAAATTCATGCTTGGCTATTCATTACAAAGAAAAACTGGAATTCAGACTCAATGTGAAGGTTCGTCATGCAGATAAATTTGATTGATTCCCAAGCAAATTATGAGAAGAAAAAGAACCTTCTACTTATCCCATTTGACCTCATCTCCAGTCATATTTGCAAAACAGGGAAGGTAAAGAATGGCAGCTAATCTCTAGACAGGACATTGGGCTGACCATGGAAAGATGGAGGTTTGCATAAAGATATCTTGAATGGAATAAATAATTTGGTGGAGATGTTCTTATCCCTTTCACATCAGTCCATCCTGCAGAACCAAGTAACATTTTCTTAAGTGTTCCAGAATTTAATAATTTGAGTCTGAATTGTTCTCCCTGGAACCCTACTGGTGCTCCTCTTTGGAGTAGAGCAGGACACACTCCTTTCTTTCCAAACCTTTCCCCCTCCCTTCTCTCTCAAAATTCCTAGCTATGACTCTCAGATTATCAGACTACACAATTAAGTACCCCTTCCCTGCCACTGTCACTCTACCTCATTCTTTGAAGATTTTAGCTCCTTGACCTCTCTCTCTTAAACCATGCTAGAATTTGCCAAGAAATATGCAAAATTATTGTTATATCAGGATGTGTTTTTTTCTGTTCAATAAACATAAATGTAACATCTCAGTAGAAAACAGAAACAAGAACTCTCACACTGTCACCTGTCCTTCATAGATGGGTGCAGAGTAAGGGTGGGCACATGTTTCCATGGCACTCTTCTTTTCTATCTCTTCTTTTGCTGTTTGTTCAAGACAAAAGGCATGCTTTCACCTCAGGACCTTTACACTTGCTGTTTCTGTCTCCCTGGAAAGCTCTTCATCATTATTTGCACCTGACTGACGTCCTTCATCTCTTTCAGGTTTTTGCTTAAATATTTCCTTCTCCGTGAGGTTTTCCAAACAGTTTTATTTAAAATTGCTCCCCTGCATTTCCAGTTTTCCTATTTCCCTCCACCACATTAGTTTTCTATAGCATTTATCACCAGGTAATGTAATATATATTTCAACTATGTACTTGTTTGTAGTCTGCCTCTGAGGCAGACACATTTGTGTATTTTGTTCACTGCTATATCCACAGTGCCTAGAATGGGTGGCGCAAAACAGATAGGAAGTGATATACAGCACATTCTCCAATAACATCATTCAGTTCAATGCTGTTTCATTATAGCATTCACGGGAAAAAAAAGAATTGGTTTCTCTACGGGTCATTTCTTTTTTTTTTTTTTTTTTTTTTTTTTTTTTTTTTTTTTTTTTTTTATTATTTTTTTTTTTATTATTATACTTTAAGTTCTAGGGTACATGTGCATAACGTGCAGGTTTGTTACATATGTAAACTTATGCCATGTTGGTGTGCTGCACCCATCAACTCGTCAGCACCCATCAATTCATCATTTATATCATGTATAACTCCCCAATGCAATCCCTCCCTCCTCCCCCCTCCCCCCTCCCCATGATAGACCCCAGTGTGTGATGTTCCCCTTCCCGAGTCCAAGTGATCTCATTGTTCAGTTCCCACCTATGAGTGAGAACATGCGGTGTTTGGTTTTCTCTTCTTGTGATAGTTTGCTAAGAATGATGGTTTCCAGCTGCATCCATGTCCCTACAAAGGACGCAAACTCATCCTTTTTTATGGCTGCATAGTATTCCATGGTGTATATGTGCCACATTTTCTTAATCCAGTCTGTCACAGATGGACATTTGGGTTGATTCCAAGTCTTTGCTATTGTGAATAGTGCCGCAATAAACATACGTGTACATGTGTCTTTGTAGTAGACTAATTTATAATCCTTTGGGTATATACCCAGTAGTGGGATGGCTGGGTCATATGGTACATCTAGTTCTAGATCCTTGAGGAATTGCCATACTGTTTTCCATAATGGTTGAACTAGTTTACAATCCCACCAACAGTGTAAAAGTGTTCCTATTTCTCCACATCCTCTCCAACACCTGTTGTTTCCTGACTTCTTAATGATTGCCATTCTAACTGGTGTGAGATGGTATCTCATTGTGGTTTTGATTTGCATTTCTCTGATGGCCAGTGATGATGAGCATTTTTTCATGTGTCTGTTGGCTGTATGAATATCTTCTTTTGAGAAATGTCTGTTCATATCCTTTCCCCACTTTTTGATGGGGTTGTTTGTTTTTTTCTCGTATATTTGTTTGAGTTCTTTGTAGATTCTGGATATTAGCCCTTTGTCAGATGAGTAGGTTGCAAAAATTTTCTCCCATTCTGTAGGTTGCCTGTTCACTCTGATGGTAGTTTCTTTTGCTGTGCAAAAGCTCTTTAGTTTAATGAGATCCCATTTGTCAATTTTGGCTTTTGCTGCCGTTGCTTTTGGTGTTTTAGACATGAAGTCCTTGCCCATGCCTATGTCCTGAATGGTACTACCTAGATTTTCTTCTAGGGTTTTTATGGTATTAGGTCTAACATTTAAGTCTCTAATCCATCTTGAATTAATCTTCGTATAAGGGGTAAGGAAAGGATCCAGTTTCAGCTTTCTACTTATGGCTAGCCAATTTTCCCAGCACCATTTATTAAATAGGGAATCCTTTCCCCATTTCTTGTTTCTCTCAGGTTTGTCAAAGATCAGATGGCTGTAGATGTGCGGTATTATTTCTGAGGACTCTGTTCTGTTCCATTGGTCTATATCTCTGTTTTGGTACCAGTACCATGCTGTTTTGGTTACTGTAGCCTTGTAGTATAGTTTGAAGTCAGGTAGCGTGACGCCTCCAGCTTTGTCCTTTTGACTTAGGATTGTCTTGGCAATGCGGGCTCTTTTTTGGTTCCATATGAACTTTAAAGCAGTTTTTTCCAATTCTGTGAAGAAACTCATTGGTAGCTTGATGGGGATGGCATTGAATCTATAAATAACCTTGGGGAGTATGGCCATTTTCACAATATTGATTCTTCCTATCCATGAGCATGGTATGTTCTTCCATTTGTTTGTGTCCTCTTTGATTTCACTGAGCAGTGGTTTGTAGTTCTCCTTGAAGAGGTCCTTTACATCCCTTGTAAGCTGGATTCCTAGGTATTTTATTCTCTTTGAAGCAATTGTGAATGGAAGTTCATTCCTGATTTGGCTCTCTGCTTGTCTGTTGCTGGTGTATAAGAATGCTTGTGATTTTTGCACATTAATTTTGTATCCTGAGACTTTGCTGAAGTTGCTTATCAGCTTAAGGAGATTTTGGGCTGAGACAATGGGGTTTTCTAAATATACAATCATGTCATCTGCAAACAGGGACAATTTGACTTCTTCTTTTCCTAACTGGATACCCTTGATTTCTTTCTCTTGCCTGATTGCCCTAGCCAGAACTTCCAACACTATGTTGAATAGGAGTGGTGAGAGAGGGCATCCCTGTCTTGTGCCAGTTTTCAAAGGGAATTTTTCCAGTTTTTGCCCATTCAGTATGATATTAGCTGTGGGTTTGTCATAAATAGCTCTTATTATTTTGAGGTACGTTCCATCAATACCGAATTTATTGAGCGTTTTTAGCATGAAGGGCTGTTGAATTTTGTCAAAAGCCTTTTCTGCATCTATTGAGACAATCATGTGGTTCTTGTCTTTGGTTCTGTTTATATGCTGGATTACGTTTATTGATTTGCGAATGTTGAACCAGCCTTGCATCCCAGGGATGAAGCCCACTTGATCATGGTGGATAAGCTTTTGGATGTGCTGCTGAATCCGGTTTGCCAGTATTTTATTGAGGATTTTTGCATCAATGTTCATCAGGGATATTGGTCTAAAATTCTCTTTTTTTGTTGTGTCTCTGCCAGGCTTTGGTATCAGGATGATGTTGGCCTCATAAAATGAGTTAGGGAGGATTCCCTCTTTTTCTATTGATTGGAATAGTTTCAGAAGGAATGGTACCAGCTCCTCCTTGTACCTCTGGTAGAATTCAGCTGTGAATCCATCTGGTCCTGGACTTTTTTTGGTGGGTAGGCTATTAATTGTTGCCTCAATTTCAGAGCCTACTATTGGTCTATTCAGGGATTCAACTTCTTCCTGGTTTAGCCTTGGGAGAGTGTAAGTGTCCAGGAAATTATCCATTTCTTCTAGATTTTCTAGTTGATTTGCGTAGAGGCGTTTATAGTATTCTCTGATGGTAGTTTGTATTTCTGTGGGGTCAGTGGTGATATCCCCTTTATCATTTTTTATTGCATCTATTTGATTCCTCTCTCTTTTTTTCTTTATTAGCCTTGCTAGCGGTCTGTCAATTTTGTTGATCTTTTCAAAAAACCAACTCCTGGATTCATTGATTTTTTGGAGGGTTTTTTGTGTCTCTATCTCCTTCAGTTCTGCTCTGATCTTAGTTATTTCTTGCCTTCTGCTAGCTTTTGAATGTGATTGCTCTTGCCTCTCTAGTTCTTTTAATTGTGATGTTAGAGTGTCAATTTTAGATCTTTCCTGCTTTCTCTTGTGGGCATTTAGTGCTATAAATTTCCCTCTACACACTGCTTTAAATGTGTCCCAGAGATTCTGGTATGTTGTATCTTTGTTCTCATTGGTTTCAAAGAACATCTTTATTTCCGCTTTCATTTCGTTATGTACCCAGTAGTCATTCAGGAGCAGGTTGTTCAGTTTCCATGTAGTTGAGCGGTTTTGATTGAGTTTCTTAGTCCTGAGTTCTAGTTTGATTGCACTGTGGTCTGAGAGACAGTTTGTTATAATTTCTGTTCTTTTACATTTGCTGAGGAGTACTTTACTTCCAATTATGTGGTCAATTTTGGAATAAGTGCGATGTGGTGCTGAGAAGAATGTATATTCTGTTGATTTGGGGTGGAGAGTTCTATAGATGTCTATTAGGTCCGCTTGGTGCAGAGATGAGTTCAATTCCTGGATATCCTTGTTAA
Organism: Rhinopithecus roxellana; assembly: GCF_007565055.1. Lineage (NCBI taxonomy): Eukaryota > Metazoa > Chordata > Mammalia > Primates > Cercopithecidae > Rhinopithecus > Rhinopithecus roxellana. Next base: position 12,981,698 of record NC_044569.1, read on the forward strand.
CTTTCTGTCTCGTTGATCTGTCTAATGTTGACAGCGGAGTGTTGAAGTCTCCCATTATTATTGTATGGGAGTCTAAGTCTCTTTGTAAGTCTCTAAGGACTTGCTTTATGAATCTGGGTGCTCCTGTATTGGGTGCATATATATTTAGGAGAGTTAGCTCTTCCTGTTGAATTGATCCCTTTACCATTATGTAATGGCCTTCTTTGTCTCTTTTGATCTTTGATGGTTTAAAGTCTGTTTTATCAGAGACTAGGATTGCAACCCCTGCTTTTTTTTGTTCTCCATTTGCTTGGTAGATCTTCCTCCATCCCTTTATTTTGAGCCTATGTATGTCTCTGCATGTGAGATGGGTCTCCTGAATACAGCAGACTGATGGGTCTTGACTCTTTATCCAGTTTGCCAGTCTGTGTCTTTTAATTGGAGCATTTAGTCCATTAACATTTAAGGTTAATATTGTTATGTGTGAACTTGATCCTGCCATTATGATATTAACTGGTTATTTTGCTCGTTAGTCGATGCAGTTTCTTCCTAGCCTCGATGGTCTTTACATTTTGCCAAGTTTTTGCGATGGCTGGTACCGGTTGTTCCTTTCCATGTTTAGGGCTTCCTTCAGGGTCTCTTGTAAGGCAGGCCTGGTGGTGACAAAATCTCTAAGCATTTGCTTATCTGTAAAGGATTTTATTTCTCCTTCACTTATGAAACTTAGTTTGGCTGGATATGAAATTCTGGGTTTAAAATTCTTTTCTTTAAGAACGTTGAATATTGGCCCCCACTCTCTTCTGGCTTGTAGAGTTTCTGCCGAGAGATCTGCTGTTAGTCTGATGGGCTTCCCTTTGTGGGTGACCCGACCTTTCTCTCTGGCTGCCCTTAAGATTTTTTCCTTCATTTCAACTTTGGTGAATCTGGCAATTATGTGTCTTGGAGTTGCTCTTCTGGAGGAGTATCTTTGTGGCGTTCTCTGTATTTCCTGAATTTGAATGTTGGCCTGCCCTACTAGGTTGGGGAAGTTCTCCTGGATGATATCCTGAAGAGTGTTTTCCAACTTGGTTCCATTTTCCCCCTCACTTTCAGGCACCCCAATCAGACGTAGATTTGGTCTTTTTACGTAATCCCATACTTCTTGCAGGCTTTGCTCATTTCTTTTTCTTCTTTTTTCTTTTGGTTTCTCTTCTCGCTTCATTTCATTCATTTGATCTTCAATCGCTGATACTCTTTCTTCCAGTTGATCGAGTCGGTTACTGAAGCTTGTGCATTTGTCACGTATTTCTCGTGTCATGGTTTTCATCTCTGTCATTTCGTTTATGATCTTCTCTGCATTAATGAGTCTAGCTGTCAATTCTTCCACTCTTTTTTCAAGATTTTTAGTTTCTTTGCGCTGGGTACGTAATTCCTCCTTTAGCTCTGATAAGTTTGATGGACTGAAGCCTTCTTCTCTCCTCTCGTCCAAGTCATTCTCTGACCAGCTTTGATCCGTTGCTGGTGATGGGCTGCGCTCCTTTGCAGGGGGAGATGCGCTCTTATTTTTTGAATTTCCAGCTTTTCTGCCCTGCTTCTTCCCCATCTTTGTGGTTTTATCTGTCTCTGGTCTTTGATGGTGGTGACGAACTGATGGGGTTTTGGTATAGGTGTCCTTCCTGTTTGATAGTTTTCCTTCTGACAGTCAGAAGGACTCTCTGTTGGTCTGTTGGAGATTGCTTGAGGTCCACTCCAGACCCTGTTTGCCTGGGTATCAGCAGCAGAGGTTGCCGAAGATAGAATATTGCTGAACAGCGAGTGTACCTGTCTGATTCTTCCTTTGGAAGTGTCCTCTCAGGGGTGTACTCCACCCTGTGAGGTGTGGGGTGTCAGACTGCCCCTAGTGGGGGATTTCTCCCAGCTAGGCTACTCAGGGGTCAGGGACACACCTGAGCAGGCAGTCTGTCCGTTCTCAGATCTCAACCTCCGCGTTGGGAGATCCGCGGCTCTCCCCAAAGCTGTCAGACAGAGTCGTTCGCGTCTGCACCGGCTCCCGCTACTTCCCCTGTTGGTCTTCAGCTGTGCGCTGTCCCCAGAGGTGGAGACTACAGAGACAGGCAGGCTTCCTTGAGCTGCTGTGAGCTCCACCCAGTTCGAGCTTCCCAGCGGCTTTGTTTACCTACTTAAGCCTCAGCAATGGCGGGCGCCCCTCCCCCAGCCTCGCTGCTGCCTTGCGGATAGATCGCGGCAGACTGCTGTGTTAGCAGTGAGGGAGGCTTCGTGGGCGTGGGACCCTCCCGGCCAGGTGTGGGATATATTCTCCTGGAATGCCGAGCTTACAGCGCGTTGGGGTGAGTTACCGATTTTCCAGGTGTAGTTTTCTCATTCCCCTGGTAGGAAAAGGATTTCCCCTATGCGCTTCGGTGAGGCGAGCCACCTGTTTAGCTCGCGCTGTCGGCTGCAGCAGTGACCAGCACGGTTGTCGCACTCCCTAGTGAAGATGAACCCAGTTACCTCAGTTGAAAATGCAGAATCACGGTCTTCTGTGTCGCTCGCGCTGGGAGTTGGAGACTGGAGTTGTTCCTATTCGGCCATCTTGCTCCGCCCCTTCTCTACGGGTCATTTCGTTTAAAGTCGCAGTTTCCAAGAATCTTCACAATCTTAAGTGAGGATTTATTGTATTCATAACTATGGATTCAATTAATCAATTAACCTCATGAAGTAGGTACTATCTTTATTCTGATTGTACAGGTAAGGAGACTAAATTTTGAACCATGAAGTAACCTCTCCCACAAACATTGGCATGTAAGTGGTAATGGTTGGACCCAAATCAGTACCCAGACATTGGGCAATTTGTACTCAGGGCTCTCCACTGCTTTGCTTTTCCTCTGTGCATTAAGTGGAGGACTTGTCTCCTAACTTTGTAAAGGCAGGCTGAAATTTGAGGTAGTGGATAAGAAGCTAAAGAATATGACATTATGGGCTTGAGCTGTTTCAATGGCTATTTGTCCAGCTACTGTGATTTTTATTTAGACAATGAGAATCTGAAATATATTTTAACAATGTAACCTGAATATCGCAGAGGTACACAAAGTCCTGAGGGGGAAACATGCCCACTCCGCTCACGGAATAGCAAAGACTAAGTATGGGTGTGGGAGTGGCAGGGGTGGCAGGGGTGGCAGGGGTGGCAGCAGTGGTACAGAGAAGTAGCATGCCCTTTGCACAAACCTATCAGAACAGATACCAACTGGAGAATCTTCATTTTGGTTTTTCACTGACTTATGCTGAGAATGAAGTCTTTACGGTTGAGGAAACAATATAGCTTTTCGATTGTCCAAGATGGGAAACTGTAATTTTAGCTCGCCATAACTATGGCTAAATGCATTGCAGGTTTTATTTGAGTTTTAATAATTTTTGGCAGTGTGATGAGAATTTTGATGAAATAAAATGTTACATTCTAAACCACACTGATGAGTTGATTCTATATGTGATAGGTGCACTATAGTAAACAGTTTACTAAACATCAGAAGTAATATGACACAGTTTGCCTATTATAGGCCGAAAATGTTACTATGATAGAACACCAGTTTTGAAAAAGTAGCAAAAAAAAAAAAAAAAAAACTATTATAAACAGTTTGGGTCACAGAGAAAAGAATTTGATTTAAGTAGAATTTGGTAGATATTTCTATCAAGCATTAAGAACAGATTTAATATGAATGCCAGCTGCAAGTTAGAAAAGTGTCACTCCTATAGAATGCAATGGTTCAGACATCTGGGAGTGTCATAGGTCTGGATACCCTCTCAGAGCAGAAGAGTAATTGACAGGCATCAGCCCATATGATGGATGAAGAGATGTTCCATACTTTGAAAATGTTCACATTTTTTTTTAAATGCCCAGAGGAAACTAATTTAAGCTTCAATAACATGCTGGTTCAAAGAGAATACAATATTTTGAATATTAATATAAGACTACATGTTTCACTCTAGCAGATGAAATATTCTTTGCTCAAGGACAAAAGTCAAACCTTAACATTGGTCCTCCAGAAAACTCTCAAGTGTAGCTGAGTGCTCTACTCTGCTGTAAATAAAGTAGCTGAGCTTTGCAACTGAGAGAAGAAAGGTAATCAAAGTTATCCTGAGTTTTTAGGAACTAGGACTATAACAATATAATGGTATTTCTTGGTAATGGGGAAAGTTACAGCAAGGAAGAAAGGGAGTCTTCCCCTTGATGTACTAAACTTAAAATGATGCAAACACTCTGATACAGGTGTTTTACCAGAAGACAAATCACAGAATGTGAAAAAAGAGTAGCGTTGGTTTTGAAGAATATGAAACAGGGTTAGAAATAAATAACAAAGGGTAGATCCATGCTAGCTAAATGCAATGAGTAATTTTGGAGCAGGAAACAATTGATATACATTACAATACACATTATTGAAACAATTGGTGAAATGTAAATATAAACACATTAGATAATAGTATTGTATCAATCAATGTTAAATACTTAATTTTGACTATTGTATTATAGTCACGAAAGAGTGTCCTTTTTTAGGAAATACACACTGAGGTATTTAGGGGAAAGAGCATATTTGTACCTTACTCTTAAACGATGGTTCAGTGTGTGTGTGTGTGTGTCTGTGTGTGTGTGTGTCTGGAGACAGTGTGCACATGTGAGCACAAATGATTAAGCAAATGAAGGCAAAATGTTAACAATTGGTAAATCTGGATAAAAATAAAATGCACACAGGACTTCTTTTTTACTATATTCATGCAAATTTTCTGTGTTAGCATTATACCAAAATAAGAAATTACCAAAAAAAGATAACTCAAAAATATTCCCATGTAATTGGAAGCAATATTATAAAATCATACATTACATGGGAATATTTTGGGTTAGTAGCATTATTAAATAACATGAATTTAAAAAGTAATGAAGAAACCAAAGAAATACATAGAACTGAATATAAATAAAATAACATGAAAAAAATACGTTGGAAAGGAGAAAGTAGTCCTTAGGAGGAAATGTATAGCTCTTTAAAATCAACATGTCAGAAAACAAGAAAGCTTATCACCAAGCCGGCAGGGAATTTACCATTGTTTTCCTTTTCGTTCTTCTGCCACTTGGCTGTAGATGAGAGTGTAGCCATGGAAGTGCCCCAACTTTCTGGATGTAGGAGCAGAAAAGGGAGTTCCAGGGAGGTAGAAAGTACCAGGGAAATCAGAAGAGGAATGAGCCTAGGAAAGTGAGCCCCAACATTGTTTATGAACCTCTAAGCTCCCCCTTGAGCTGCACATGCTGGGTCTGAGCCTAGTCAGCATATAAAAGACTTTGGGAGGCTGGGCATGGTGGCTCACGCCTGTAATCCCAGCACTTTGGGAGACCGAGGTGGGTGGATCATAAGGTCAGGAGATCTGAGACCATTCTGGTGAAAACTGTGAAACCCTGTCTCTACTAAAAATACAAAAAAATTAGCCAGACGTGGTGGCGGACGCCTGTAGTCCCAGCTACTCGGGAGGCTGAGGCAGGAGAATGGTGTGAACCCGGGAGCCCGGGAGGCGGAGCTTCCAGTGAGCAGAGATCTTGCCACTGCACTCCAGCCTGGGCGACAGAGCAAGCGAGACTCCATCTCAAAAAAAAAAAAAGAAAGAAAGAAAAGAAAAGACTTTGAGAATTGAACTAACAGATCATCAGGTCCTAGACTGGCCAATGCCTGGACCACATAAAACAGATCCAAGTAGCAATCCAAAACCACCAAACCACAGCACACAGAAAGTGTGTAAAAACTGGTCACCAGAACATAACCCAATTGTCTATTAAAATTAAAATATCAACATTTTCCATAGGATTTAAACAAGACCCAGGGTATTATAACATAATATTTAAAATGTTCAAGATGCAATCCAAAATAATTCAGCATTCAAAGACCCAGGAAATCTCAACTCACGTGGCAAAAAACAATCGACAAACGGCAACATTGAGATGACAGTGATGTTGGAATTAAGTAAAAAAGACTTGGAAGCAACTATTATAAATTCTCCAACAAGCAATTATAATACTCTTAAATCGAAAAATAGGAAGTCTTAGCAAAGAAATAGAAGATATAAAGAAATGAAAAATGTTTAAACTGAAAAATACAAGTGAAACAAAAAAACTGACCGGACAGGCTAAATGGCAGAATGGAGACGGCAACAGAACAAGTCAGTGAATTGTAGAGAATCAATAAAGACTATTTCATCTGAACAACACAGAGAAAGTATTTTTAACAATGAAAAGACTTATGGTCCTACGACATAATTTTTAAAAACTCAACGTTCCTGTCATTGGAGTCTCAAAAAAGGAGAAATAATATGCTGCTGAAAAAAATGTGAAAAAATAATAGCTGAAAGCTTCCCAAATTTAGAGAAAGATATAAATAAACCTATGTATTTAAGAATCTCAGCAATCCCCAAACAGTATAAGCAATGAAATCCCTACTCAGAAAACACCATAATCAAAAATGCTGAAAACTAAAGACAAAGAAAAAATCTTGAAAGTATCTAGGAAAAAATAATTACATGAACAAGAATAATTTTTGTTTTAAAATAATATTGGATTTGCAGAAGAGTTGTCAAGATAACACAGAGTGTTTCCAGAAACTCTTCACCCAGTTTCCTCTGATGTTAACCCAAAAGGCCATGAGGAAATCTAAATGACCAGGTTCCAGAGGGAGAAGATACAGCAGTGTCTGGTGCCCAGAATCGACCAGATGCCCCACCAGTTCAGATCCATAGGAGAATGATCCTCCACATGGCCAACTCCATCCTCATGCAGCAATGCTCTACAAGCACAAGACAAGTTTGTCCTGATGCTCCCTGCCCTGACAGATGTTCAGGAACTTCCTTTGATTCAACCCCTCCACCTAAATGGCCCAAGCTTTCCAGGCTCTCATTGTGCAGACCCCTTCCTGTAAACCACAAGGCCCTACAGGTGCTGGACACTGTTGTTCTCACAAACACATCTCACGTCCACTTTTGCAGAGCCTGAGGTACTCCAATCTCGTTCGACTCTTTCATTCACTCTGCTCCTGTCTCTGTCTTGAAATGCTATTTCTTCCCCCTCTTTGCGTATCTCTCCCTCATCTTTCAGGTCTTAAATGTATGCCTTTGGAGAAGCTTTCACTGATTTCCTAGGTAAAATTAATTCCTCCTGTTCCTCTTTTTCATCTGTGCTTTTAAACTTTCTTTAAAAGCACTTATTGCAATATGCAATTGTATAACGATGTGATTATGTGTTGAATGTGCATTTCAGTATCTCCATGATGACAGGGATTGGATCTGGTTTTTGTTCATTTACTGTATCCAGTGTTCTCAGAGTCACCAGGGGAGGGTGGTTATGGCATTGGGTGGGACACTTTCTTGCACAGATGTATTAGATTTTGCTCAGTAACAAAGCATAAAACCCAGCCTTCCAGTGGCTTCTAAAACAAACATTGACTTCTCACTCATGGGTCTGTGGGTGAGCTGTCTTCTGCCTAGGCTTGGCTAGGCTCAGGTTTTGGGGTGGTTTCATTCTCAGGTCTGTTTGTCATTCAAAAGGTGAAGAGGAGGTTGTGGCCTAAGCATGTTCATGTTATGCTGGGCGTCACAGCAGAGGAGGAGGTGTAGAACAAAGGCTGCTCTCAAAGCCTCTACTCAGACCCGGACCACTCTCATCTGCTGGTATCCCGCTGTTCCAAAACCAGCCAGAGGGCCCAAGGTCAACATAAGGGAGAAATCAACCTCCCCTGCCTGTAAGACATAATGTTTCCAAATGGTCCCTTACCAGGCTGCTCTGTAACCACATCAGACCCTGGCACCCGGGACTGCACACTGCAGGCACCATGGTCTGGGCCTCACAATTCTTAGAAACAGGTTCCACTCAGAAGGCCATCGGTGTCCCAGGTGAGGAACGACATGCTCCAAATGTCACCCAGCACAGGTGTCGGAAAAGGAGGAAAACTTTGTCAAGGACCTTGGGTCAGTGCATTTCAGGAAAGCCCTGCCCCCACGTTGACTCCACAGTGTACTTTCACAAAGCCCCTTAGTATCAAATTCAAGGCTGTCACTTACTGTCAGCTGATGTTTATTGAAAACCTCTTGGGTGCTGGGAGGTGCACTTTTGGGTGGCAACACAGGCAAGAAACCAGGCCTGAGTCAGACCGTTCCTTTGTGGTTTTCCATCCCTCCTCCTTCCTACAGAGTTGTCCCTTTAATTTAGACTCATCCCCATAACCCCTGTGAACCAGCAAGGGACAGCCAGGCAGAGCCCAGGTGACATGAACATAAAACAAATGAGAGAAGAGGATTCATTGATACAAAACCAGGATGTCAGGAACCGTCACTTGAGAAATACATTCTAGTGCTTTAGAACTCTTGTGAATTATGTTATCGGGTTAGTTGAAACGTGGGAAGTCTTTTCCTAGCCATATGCAAAAAGATTGTCTTTACACAGTAGGCAGACCAGAAATACACGCAGAATGAGTGGGAAACCCCATATGTGGTAAGGGAGAAGGGGGAGTGCCAGCAACAGATGCGCCATGACTGAGTACTGGCCATGTCCACACACTGTGCTAACTGCAGTGGCTGCTTTACCGCGTGGTGACGCAACCCTATGACAGAGTACTGTTATTATCCCCCATAAACACACAACATACACAGGATTGAAATGCAACTTCAAGAGCTATGCAAACAAGAATAAAGCAAGCGAGTACACAGTATCATGTCTTATGAGTGTTAACTTTGGCGGCAGAAGACTTGGTTCTCGTCCTGTCCAGGCCACTGGAACCCACTATCTGTGGGTGCAGGTCATTTTCCATCATGGAGCTAATACCTGAGCTAAGCACTTAGCTGGGCATTATTTCACTTAATCCTTACAACTGCCTTAGTAGGTGCTTTCCATAGCTCTGCTTCAGCTGAGGTTTAGAGAAGTTAAACCATTTACCCAATATTTGAACTGGATATGTCTGACTCTACAACCGGTCTCTTCCATCCTATTTCGTCCATATAAGCCATAACTTGGGTGCCTTTGTGAACATCAAAAAAGATGTGTATAAAGTCACCTTGGGGAACGTTAAACCTAAGTCGATTAATATTACAAAATCAACTGAGGCCATGTAGAACTTCCTTTAGAAAATTAATACAGCCAATCATCATATTATTTCCCAAATGTTTACTAAGGTGCCTGTTGTAAGCATTATCTTATGTCATCTTTACATAAGCCCAGGAGGAAGCTTCTGCTCTAATTTTTAGATATTAACTTTCGCGTTTCAGGGAAACGCTGTTCGCGTGTGAGGTAAAGCAACAGGAGCCACTCTAAGGCGGCGCGGCATTGCTGTCCGGCATCCTGTATCTCGGTGAGTAGAAAACGCGGGAGCGGGAGGGACTTCCCAGCTCCCGACGCCAGGCACAGGCACAGGCGCCGCGTCAGAGGGAAGGCGACGTGGTTCAACAGCAACAGAGCCATTACTAGCGCTGAGCAGGGATGTAAGGGCAGAGCCGAGTTACCAGAGCTCTCCGAATCGAGTCCAGGGTCTCGACTGCCACAGACGGGTCGCCTCCTCCAGCCCCCGGGACTTTTCCTTGGGAATGTCCGGGCGCGGACCTACTAGCTCCAGAGCCCTATGGGTGATCCCTTTCTGCTGGGCAACTGGGGTTGCGCTTTACACTACAAATTGAAGACGTCACTTTTTCCATTTGTTCTGCAAATGTTCATCGTGCACCGTCCACTCCCTTACAAACTCAATGTGCCGGCGGCAAGAGGCAAGACCGCAGACCTGCGGGCGCTTCTCCCAGTGTCGGCCGGTGTGAGCGGTGGGCGAAGGTGGCCTGGGCACCCGCTCCGAGCCGCGGCAGAGACCCACAGCCTCAGGGCCCGGCCTGCGCGCGCCCGGGGGCAGCTCTGGCCCACGCACATGCACACGCACGGGAGCGCTGGCTCCCGCGTCCCCGGCGCCGGGCGCGGGCGGGAGCCCAGGAGTCAGCTGGAGGGAGCTCGAAGAGGGGCGGGTGCCCGCGAGCGGCGCTCGTGCTTAAGTTCCCGGGCTCCTTAAGCCCCGCCCTTGCCCCGCCCATTCCTTCTCCCGCGCGCGGGCTCCGCGCGCCCTAAACCGCGCGCGTGCGCGCGCGTGCGCAGGCCAGGGCCCTCCGGGGGCGGCCCCGTAGTCTACAACGAAAGCGTCGGCAAGGGCCCGGATTAACCCTTTCTCTGCTCGCCCACTCAGAGACCCGGTCGGGTTCCGTGCCTGCGCAAGCCGGCGGCGCGCCTTCCCCCCAGCCCGCACCGCGCATGCACGGGAAGGGGGGGGCGGTGGGGGTGTTCACGGCCGGCTAGACATTCTGTGCTCGTGCAGGAGGAGGGCTGCTACCATCAGGGACGTGCACGATTTCCCCCACCCCGCCCCCTCCCCAAACTCCAAAAAAAATCCAAAACACACTGCCACCCACCGTGCCCCCGCGCCCCGAGCCCATCCCGTCCCGGCCTGCGTTTGCTAGCGAGCGCGGGGAACCCACGGGAGTGTCTGTGGCTCTGCCAGGCTGCAGGTAAGCGCGGGCCAGGGTGCGGAAGGGGCTGGGGCCGTCCGTGAGGCGGGCGCGGGGGCGGCCGGCGCTGGCGGGGCGGCCCGGAAGACGCGCGTTCTCGCCGAGCTCTGGGGCACCAGCCAGCTCCAGGATGTGCGGCGGCCGCCAGCGGCGCGGCGCGGTGCGAGCGGGGACGGGCGTGGGCCGGGGCTGGGCGTGGGGCCGGGGCGCCCTGGGGGCCGCGCGGGCCGGCGAGCGGGCTCGGGGAGCGGCCAGGCGGTGGCGGCCCCGCGCGCGCGCTCGCAGAGCCTCGGCGGCCGAGTTCATGGCCGCCCCCGCTCGCACCGCCGCAGTGCACCGCGGTGGGGGTGGGGACGGCCCGAACCCGGCGCGGAGCGCGGCCCGCCGGGCGCCGCCCCTCGGAGCCGCGGGCCCCGCCGCGCCGCCCCCAGCCGCCGGCGGAGGAGGGGGCCGGGACCCCAGCGCACGCACTCCCCTGGGTGCGCCCGCGGAGCTTGGGTTAGCCGGCCGCGCGCCGCCCCCGCCCCCGGCCGCGGGAGGGCGGGGGAGGGCCCGGCGCGAGCTGGCCGGGGAGTGCGCGGGGCGCGAGCTCCGGGCTCGCGGGCGGAGCGGGGCGCGGCGCGGAGCTGCGGAGCCGGCCGCACGCCCGCTCCCGCTCGTCGCGCCGCCGGGGCAGCCGCGGGCCGCAGTCCCTCGTTGCGCGCTCCGAGCCGCGGTCCCCAGTCTGCGCTCGACGTCTGATTATGAAAGGGAAAGTGGCCCTTTCACCACCTGGCTCCCAGGCTGGGAGCTTTTGTCTGGGAAGGAGTGCACACGGCCTCATCCACTCCCCACCTCCCAGCCCCGAAGAAATTGAGAGTGAGGACTCAGTACGCCTTGAGGGCTCCCTGGGTCTGCTCTTAGCTCCCTGCTTCCTCCCCACTCCGAAGTTGCAAGCTTGCAACAAGGAAGTCGTGCAGCCGCCATTGTCGGGCTGTCCGGGGCAGGGGAGGCAGCTGCAGCTGCTTATGTAAGTTTTTGGCTTTGCGGGCAGCCGGCTCCCTGCACTGTAGCGCGGCTCAGCGCGCCCGCAGTTTGGAGAGCAATTAGGAAGGGGCAGCCTTATTGTGAAGGTGGTGTTGGGGCTACGTCTTTTCCTACATGTGCCTACACAGATGCTAGCAACAGCTGTCTTCCAGTTTTGACTCACCTGAACTTAGCGATTGGAATCTCTCAATGGCAAGGGAGGCGGGGCGGGGAGGAGGCCGTCATGGACACACATGGTCTCCTTTCCAGGTCTCATACATCTTGAGAGAGAGCGGGGAGAGGGGTGGGTGGCCAAGTACACACTAGCCAAAAAAAAAAAAAAAACAGTAACAACACATTGATACGTTGTCATAGCTATTCTAAGGCCACTCCTCTCCCTGGTCCCATGCACTTGTATCCCACAAGCCCTAGGACGAGTTAGTGACTACAGTAGTAAGTGTCACAGTAGTAAGGTTTTTGCATGGGGTGCCTAGTCTCTGGATGACTACAGGCCTGGGGGCTTCTAGGGAATACGGAGGCAGAAGCACGTAGAATGATAACTCAAAATCATCTTTTGGAAATGTTGCCTAACCTCAAACTTCAGATGAGACATCCCGCTTCTACGCTGGGCAGCTCGGTGCGTTCACTTTTCTTTAGAAGGAGCTTATGGGTTTCAAGGTGTTGGTCTCCAAGTTGGAGTCTTGTTCCACGGTTTTTGTGTTAAGACTATTACAGCCCTGTCCTTTGCTCCTACCACACCAAACAACTTACCTGTGTGGTCACTGTTCAGTAGAGGAAACTTTTTGTTTTTCAGGATATGGGTCTGCAGGATGGAGTTCTTCCGGTAAGAGTTAAAACTCACAAAAAAGCTAAAATTCTTTCACCCTTCTTGTAGGGATAGAGGTAAAAACACCTGGATTTCTCAAATACAGTCTTAAAGACAAATGTGTGTACTGTTAATACATCACACAGGTGCAGAAAGAAAAAGCAATCATTGTTCCCTCTCCTCCCATGTTACCTGTTGGGTTTATGTACTTCTGTAGCTTTATTTATAAAGGTATATACTTCTACAGGTTTATATGAGTCTAGAGAAAAATGTAGAGGGCTAACATACCCAGCGGGAAATGGGATGAGTGTAGGGGGCACGGTGCACTTGTTTTTTTCTGTATCTGTGTAGCCATCAACAACTGTACAAATGTGGACATGGGCTTAGTGTGTGAGGAGAAATCTCTTAATGGTTCTCCAACCCCTCCTTCCAGTACCTAGGGCGCAGCCCCTTTATGCCCGAGTGCTACAGCCCTTACCTGTTCTAGTCCATATCTGTTCAGAACTGCACTTGATGTGCCAGCCACCTACCTGCCCAACCTGAAAATGCACAAGAGAGGGAACAAGAAAGTTTATTTTAAAAAAATCAATTCTTGGTTTAGGATTTGGGATACCGGAAGATCCTACCTCATTCTTGTTTGTCCTTTCCTCTGTAGGTCTGGCGTGCTCCTGATCAGAGTTACTCTGATCTGAAGATTTTGGCGTTTAAGGCATTAAGATACTAGCCTGAGTTGTTCATGGTAACTATAACTTTGGATATTAAATCTTGATGAAAATGACTTGGCATTTGCTTTAAAATATATCTACCAATTCTGATTGTGCACGAACACTTCTTTTTGGGGGAAAATACTTTGCAGAATAAAAGTGAAACAATGTTTTTAAAAAGGAAACATAGAGAATGCTTTAAGATGATCAGTTTTTTAACATGATGACAGAGATCCTTCATGCCAATTCCAAATTTTTGCTTATAAAATACTCTCAGCACTTATCAAGTATGTACATCTGGTGTTTGATGGCACTTTTATCTGGATGCCGGTAGATTGGCATCTGGAGACAACAAAGCCACTTCCCAAATGTCATCTCATTCTCTTAAGGTCAGATTAAACTTTGACCTTCATTTAGAAGTGGCCCAAAAGTGCTGTGGAAAAACTAGAACACAACACTCAATGGGATATCTTGGCAGTAATGTTCCTCTCTAGTTCTGCAATAGTGATTTTTTCCTTCTGTCAAGGAGGTATAACACAATTCATTATTTTGCTGAATCCTCCATAGAGTAGATGGAATAAGAGTAGGTGTGCCATACAGGACTAGAGGATCATTCCCTTGAACCTGTTTCTTTTTTTTTTAAGACGGTGTCTCACACTGTCGCCTAGGCTGGAGTGCAGTGGCACCATCTCAGCTCACTGCAAGCTCCGCCTCCTGGGTCCACATGATTCTTCTGCCTCAGCCTCCTGAGTACCTGGGATTACAGGCACACACCACCACACCTGGCTAGTTTTTTGTATTTTTAGTAGAGATGGGGTTTCACTGTGTTGGCCAGGCTGGTCTTGAACTTCTGACTTTGTGATCCGCCCACCTCGGCCTCCCAAGGTGCTGGGATTACAGACTTAAGCCACTGCACCCAGCCTGAACCTGTTTCTTAAACCTTGAGTTTGGGTTATTTGATTACCTCTAGTTGTCAGGAAGCACTGGTTTTGTAGCCAGATTGTCTGTATTTAAGGCCCAGCTCTTTACTAAATAGCTATAGAATATTGGGCAGATTTCTAATTTTGCTTATAAAATGAAGATAGTGATATGTGCCTCATGAGGTTACCTGAATATTAAATTAATTAAAACATGGAAAGCACATAGAACAATGCCTGGGATATAACTAGGCAAATAGTGAATTGAAGATGAATAGGAGTAACAATATGGAGATCCTTGAGTTGGGATCAGTCTTTTCTACCCGTATTCAAAGACTACTGTTAACATTGACTTTCTGAAATTGTTAGGTTCCATAGATTGACCAGGAAATGAAAATGTGACCGTGTTCTCTGTATGGACAAGTACTATTTGTAATTATGAAACTCTCTTTTTTTTTGGTAGGAGTTTTTCATCAGTATGTCTGAAACCATTAAATATAATGACGATGATCATAAAACTCTGTTTCTGAAAACACTAAATGAGCAACGCCTGGAAGGAGAATTTTGTGATATTGCTATTGTGGTTGAGGATGTGAAATTCAGAGCACACAGATGTGTTCTTGCTGCCTGCAGCACCTACTTTAAAAAGCTTTTCAAGAAGCTTGAGGTTGATAGTTCTTCAGTCATAGAAATAGATTTTCTTCGTTCTGATATATTTGAAGAGGTCCTGAACTACATGTACACAGCGAAGATTTCCGTGAAAAAAGAAGATGTTAACTTAATGATGTCATCGGGTCAGATTCTTGGTATCCGATTTTTGGATAAACTGTGTTCTCAGAAGCGTGATGTGTCCAGTCCCGATGAAAACAATGGTCAGTCCAAAAGTAAGTATTGCCTCAAAATAAATCGCCCCATTGGAGATGCTGCTGACACCCAGGATGATGATGTAGAGGAAATCGGGGATCAGGATGACAGTCCTTCTGATGACACGGTAGAAGGCACTCCCCCGAGTCAGGAGGACGGCAAGTCACCCACCACAACGCTCAGGGTTCAGGAAGCGATCCTGAAAGAGCTGGGGAGTGAGGAAGTTCGCAAGGTCAATTGCTACGGCCAGGAAGTAGAATCCATGGAGACCCCAGAATCAAAAGACTTGGGGTCCCAGACCCCTCAAGCCTTAACATTTAATGATGGGATGAGTGAAGTGAAAGATGAACAGACTCCAGGCTGGACAACAGCCGCCAGTGACATGAAGTTTGAGTATTTGCTTTATGGTCACCATCGGGAGCAGATTGCCTGCCAGGCGTGTGGGAAGACGTTTTCTGATGAAGGCCGATTGAGGAAGCATGAGAAACTCCACACAGCGGACAGGCCATTTGTTTGTGAAATGTGCACAAAAGGTTTCACCACACAGGCCCACCTGAAAGAACACCTAAAAATCCACACGGGATATAAGCCCTATAGCTGTGAGGTGTGTGGAAAATCATTTATCCGTGCCCCAGATTTAAAGAAGCATGAGAGAGTTCACAGTAATGAAAGACCGTTTGCGTGCCACATGTGTGACAAAGCCTTCAAACACAAGTCTCACCTCAAGGATCACGAACGAAGACACAGAGGGGAAAAGCCTTTTGTGTGTGGCTCCTGCACCAAGGCATTTGCCAAGGCGTCTGATCTGAAAAGGCATGAGAACAATATGCACAGTGAAAGGAAGCAGGTTACCCCCAGTGCCATCCAGAGCGAGACAGAACAGTTGCAGGCGGCAGCAATGGCTGCAGAAGCAGAGCAGCAGCTGGAAACGATAGCCTGTAGCTAGAAGCAGTGGGACAGGGACACTTTGGGAAGTGGAGACTGAGATGACGTGGATCATGATGAGTGAATGCCAGTTACTATATTTTTGTGGAAATGTATGGAACATTGTACTCACTGGACTTCAGGCAGTGATTGGTTAGGTATTTTTAAGACTTTCAAGGAAATGATGTTCCTCAGTTCTGACCAAACTGTTTCACTGTCTTGTCTGGTGTCTAGTATTAATGTTGCCAGTAAGCACCCCTCTCCCTTTTTTTTTTTTTAATTTTAATTTGAGAACTCCTGTGTCCAGTTTAGAAGTGAGAGACTTCCATTTTTAATTCCTTTACACTCACCACCCTGGCAGGTTCCCTGCACAGAGTAATAAGTAAATTGATTTCCTAATCATCACAATTCTATGTGACTTAGGGTCAAATGAGCAGTTTTAATAACTTAATAAAAGTACTTCAGATAGATGCAGAAAATTGGTGAGTAGTTGACCATGAACACTGCGCAAATATAAAAAAAAGTTCTGGAAATGCAGAATGGCGTTAGATTTATATTTGGTTTGTTAATTTTATATCACTGTTTTTCACTGTTTTTGTGGACAAATAATGGTTGCTTTGCTGAAGTGTTTCTTCCTCAATCTTGATTGCCCTGTACCTACCCCAGAAGCTATAGTCACATGTCCTACAGGCCAAGCAAACCCACCGGGATGGTGGGGGGTCTTGGGGCCAAGCTGTTAGGTTTCTCTTATTTGGGGCAGTGCCACTCCACACCAGCTGGGATTTGTGAGTGGACCCGTGGTAAGAAGAATAGAAAAGGCTCTCAGAGATAAGGTTTTTTACATGTGTAACAATCCCAAGATTTCCTAGATTAAAATCTTAATTGATTTTGAAATTGGATTTTTATTTAGAATCAAAATGAGGACAAGAACAGATAACTTCTTCAGATACATTCGTGTAACTTTACAGAATGTCATCAAGCTTTGGGGCTCTCTGGGGCACATGATTTATCCGTAAAGGAGATGCAGTATGCTTACTTAAATTAATAAATTTAAAATCTTTTAAGTGTGTAAATAGTAGTGTTGGTCTTATGTATTTCAAGTAAAAAGTAGACAGCTGCACTTTTTTTGCACATTGGATTAAAATAACTTCCATCAGCAAACATCAGACTGTTTTTAACAAATATTAAAGATTGTCAGACCAAATGTTTATGTTTTCGAAGTATATTTCATCGCTGGTTACAGTTTTAAATAGAAGTTGATTGCCTTTTCATAACCATAAATGAGAATTAGAAACTCTGTTCCAGTTTTGGTGTACTAAATGTTCTTTTAACCATCTTTAGGAGTATACTGAAATGCTAACAATAGTTTGAATTGTGTTCTGTAAAAAAGTATTAGTCAATTATTTTACAATATGTAGAATTGTAGAAAATGTCAATTTTTCAATTCATTTTTCATTGCTAGGATTTTTTTTAAAAGATATTAAAGTAATTTCACTTCATAGCTTGTTGCATTAACACCTGTAATTCTATCGTGAAAGAAATTTTATTTTTTTAATGGGTGTGTATGTTATGCCCAAGATGTTAGGATGAAGATGCTACCTTTTTAAAATTTTTAGTTATTGGTACAATGTTTAATTTTACTTAAAATTAGTTTCTTTTCTTGAAAGTTGTTTATTCTGTTCTAAAGGTAGTCCTGTCACTGTGTTTTTATGCTATTTATAGAAGGGGAACTGATTGCCGTTCCTAGGCTGTTTTAACCAAAGCAAAGGAAAAATAATTTTAACATCTTGTTGATAGCTACTTCAACAAACCATATTTTGGGTCTTCATTTTTTGTATATAAAAGAAAATATACTATCATTCCTCTTTTCATTTTTTCCTAGCAACCTTCCACATACCCAGATTTCTACCAAAATGTATTTTCTGTGCTAGTTTCATCCTGGCTTTACAGAGTTGAAGTTAAACATGTGATATTAACCTCCATTGAAACCACATAGTCATGGTGGTAACCCCCAAAAAGAAAGGTTAGTTTTCAGCAGTCCGTATGATGCAAATATTTATTATTTAGCCTATTTTGCATGAGAAATGTATTTGTGTTATTTCTACCACTGGTACTGGGTTTGTATGTATGTTAGGGTACCTGTTTCCTTTGTATATTTTTGGTGGCAGCAGAATCCTAACACGGCAGCTCTCCTGTCTGCTGGGTCCTGGTCAGTAACTGCCTCTCTATGCCTGGCTCAATTTGGTAGTCCCCTGCATAGTGAAGCCATCGTGTTAAGAGTCTTCAAGGTTACCTCCAACACCGTAGGGAGTTAATTCTGAAATGTGATTATTCTGAATCTGTAGTGTACGAGGAAGGTCAAGTCTAAATGTCAACATTACTACCTTTACATTACTTAGAAATTATTGACTTTTTTCTGTTTTTACAGAGAATGCCGCAAACTTGATGTTAGCTTTTGTGCTTAATTTGCATTGTATTGGCACTGATTGAGGAAGAGAAATTTAGGAAGTTTAAATGTAAAGTAATTTGCTGGCCATTAACTTGATCACTAATTTAGAATTGTTAGAAAGTGCAGAGGTCGCCATCAAGTGAGGTTGATACTAGCAAATTCACCCTATTTTATTAGGGAAAAAAGATTGAGATGAGGGAAAATGATGCAAATTTATGTAGTTTCCAGCTTAAAGGGTTATTTTGTGTAGTTATCTGCAAGTCATTTGGAAGGTGGGATTCGTTGTCACGTATTAATGCTATTAGTGTTATTAATGCTATTGTTCTCAAGAGTAGCAAGCCTTACGGTGCAGTTGTAGTAGAGCTGGCACATAGTAAAGATTGTGGTGTAGGATTGAGTCCTAGGCGGAGGCAAGAAAGCTGTTCCAGGAAAGAGAACGGAAAGCTCTCACTTTCCTTTGAAGTCTGCCTGTTTTTGCGTACCCTCTTGTAACTGGAGCTCTCTCCCCCTGGTAACTATTTATAATAGGGTTAATCCTGCATCTCCTTCAGGTATGTAAAGATAGCATGTTGCCTACTTAACTTGTGTTGAGCATCATATGCGAGGCACTGGGCTGGATTCTGGAGATATGCAAAGGCAGAAGCAGTTTGGTCCCCGACTATCAGAGTGAGTGTGCCCCTTCCCAGTCTGGTCTTAAATGTTCTTTTTGAAAATGTTTTTCCATCACCTGTTATCCATGATTCCTTAAAGGTCGCCACACTGATCTCATCTCGGGGGCCCTGGGTATAATTTATCTGGATTGTGACAGATTTTAGCAGTTGGGTGTTTTCATGATCTCTTCAAAAGATGTTCCCATTCACCAATATTCATTTAAATCTTTTCAGTATAATGAGGAGGTGAGGTTTAGTGGAAAGACTTTACAAGACAAACTTAGATTTGGATCCTGGTTCTGCCTCTCAGTAACTGTAAATTCAGACAAGTTCTTAACTGCCTTCAGCCTCAGTTTCACCATCTCTAAAATAATAGTAAGTATTTCTGTCTCACAGCCCACTGAGGATTAATGTGGTGGCCAGGAAAAAACATTAACCCCAGCATCCACACTTTTTAGGTTCACTGTAAACGTTCCCTGTTTCCTAAAGAGCATTCCCAATGGAGCAGACAGAAGGAAAATTGAAGTTCTCTCTTACCCTTGGCATCTCTTAGTCCTACCATCATTGGCCCTGAGCTGTAGACCTAGACCTTATTAAGTGTTATTAACTGAAAATGTCTACAGACACTATGTTTATCTTAGTATTTCTGTAAGCTTCGATCCGTTTGTGGCTCTGGTCTTACAAACTTGTGTATTTGTCTAAATGTTGTCTTTGGTTTTGTAATTTCCCATAATTTGTACATTTTAAAGTAAATCATTGGAATGTAGTTGGTGTAAACACTGGCCTCTTTGGATGGCTCCCTGCTCTTCTTTGGGAACATCTGTGATGGCAGAACCAGAATGGCAGAACCAGAATGGCAATTTTGAGAGCTGGCTTTTGAATCTCATACGTGAAATCATACATTAATATATTTTTATAGGATGCTTTTCTAAAATGGGGTGCATTTCAGGCTGCACCCAACTGTTCCCTTTCTAGTTAATTCCAAGATGATCTGTTGCTTTCTTCCCAAAGGGGCCTAGACTACATCCATTACTTCCATCTTTTTTTCCTTTTAGTTCTGGAATAACAGTTTGCTGAGTCACTCTGCTCTTCTTTGGGGGATATTTCTACTAAACTTACACAGAAGTACTTTTTATAGCCTAAGATTAAAGTATATCCATCAACAAATCATTGAATGCCTTGTATGTGTCTGGCATTGGACTATGTGCTGGGAATGCAACAGTGAGCAACACCAGCACCATTCCTGCCCTCCTGGAGTTATCCAGTGTGGGATGCTTATCTTTTCAAGATTTACAATGTTTTACAAGGATTTACAAATAACGTAATGATCACAAATAGACAAACTACTATTTAAAAAAAAAAAATCCACCATGTTATGTATTTTCATCCAGTTCATGGAACATACTTTAGAAAAGTAAGAATTTTTAATAAATTGTCATGGGTTAGTAGTGCCAATATAAACATTCTTAAATGACTTTTGGGAATGTATACTGAGAAAATATCTATTAATTATTGCCATTTCCGTAGAATGATTCTCCTTTTCCCTAACTGTGATACTGGATTTCAACAAGAGGAATGGTAATATGAGGCTAAGATAGATTTCTTTAAAATAATAGATGCTTTCCTCAAGAAGAATACTGATGCAAATAAAATGAGAGGAGTAAAGAATGATAACCTGGGCTCCCAGTGACTTTGGGCAAGGATGTTAATATGGTTTTAAGGGAGGAAGCACCATGAGCAAATAGAGTATGCCCAGTAGTGGCTGAGTCTGCAAATGTTCCCTTAGTGCCCACTGACCAGTTAAAGTTGACAGTCTTGATAGGATAACAAGCAAGCTAATGGAAATCTGAAAAGACAAAATATGTCTTCTGATAGTTTTAGATCAGCTCCTGCTTGTCATGTTGATGGGAGTTTTGAGAAAGCATTCTATGCTATTAAACTCACTTGGAATGGACTCATTTTCTGTGTTCAGCTGGAAGGCAGGAGCTTTCTATGGTCATTACTTTTTTTTTTTTTTCCTACTGATTTGAACTTCAGTCACAGGAGAGATAGTCGAGGGGTTAGGATTTTAATAATAAAACCTAGTATACGTTGAATATTTGCGAGGTTTGGCACTATATACACAATCACTATGTTTTGTGACAAGTCTGAGGTAGGTACTCATTACCGCTGGTGAAGACACCAAGATTCAAAGAAGTTAAAAATCCTGCCCAATATCGTTCTCATCAGAGCTGGGACAGGAAAGCAGGTCCATCTGCCTCCAGAGCCTGTGCCCTTAGTGACCATGTTGTTGGCCTCAAGCCACAAAATGTGCAGCTCTGGCCCCGCACACGTCCTTACTGAGTTCAGACTGCTGTTTAGCAGATGGCACTGGGGAAGAGAGGCATTTATGCAGACAGCTGTCTATGTCTCTGTGCTAAATTGGTCCTGACATTTTTATTTCTCTGAGATGTCTCCCATGCAGGGCACTAATACTAAACCAATATTGTTTTACCTTGCTTCAGGTGTATAGGCTGCCCCCACATAATATGAAAAACTGCTGGTAGAATGTCATGGATAATTGCAATATAATACAAAGCTACCAGTTAGCCTTCTTCACATGTTCCGTTATGCGGTGAGCCAAGCAAAGCCCACAAGACCAAAGGCCATCTAGTCAGGGGCCAAGGTAAGAATGGTCTTATGGAAAGGCCTACTTAGAAGTGGTCTTCTGTGTTAGGAGATCTCTCTACCTATACTCTCCTCACCCCCTTTCTGTCTCTGAAAGGTGTTAGAAAACTTGGATTCAGATTCTGCCTCCATTGTTTTCAGGCCGTGTCACCACCTTAGGCGGGTTGCATAATCGTTCATAATTTCTGCCAAAATGCAAATGATTCACTGCCCCGTGTACACCGTTCTTGTTTGTTATTCCAGAAGACAAATTCACTTTCAGGGATAGATAAGAAATTCAGCCTTAAAATCAGATATAATTGATTTAAAATATTACTGACTTCAAATAGGATGACAGAGATGTCTAGAAGTTTGACATTTGGGAAACTGTATTACGTTTCATTCTTAGGCTGTTTACATTTAATTTAATTTAAAGTATGTGTAATGTTTTGGCTATTCTGTTTCTATAATCTTCCAGCCAATACCAAACAGGAAATATTAACCAGATTGGAAGGCTACTGGATCAATTGGCATTAGTGTAAACGAGGTTACATTTAATAGTCTTGATACCCTGTAATAAAATGTGGGGTTGAGAAAAGAGAAATGAAAAATAGTAGGGGTAAATTAATTTTAGATGGTGTATAATCATTATTTTCGCAAACTTCTAGGAGTTACAAAGTCATAGGACTTTAAAAAAATACATTATATACAGAAAACAATTTTAACTTTGGTGATACAGTAGACTTGAACTGTATACTAATTAATCTCTGACATCTGCAGAGTGCTTTACAGTATACATTAAGGTAGCTTACAATATTATGAATAGGTATTACTATTCTCATTTTGAAGACTTAAAAAAAACAAGAGCTCAAACCTAGGTTCTGTAATTCTGGTGACTGAATTACAAGCAGCGTGAAATAGAATCCTAAAGTACATAGAGAATCTATTTATTTCATTTATATAAAGCTTTCGGCTCTTTCTAAAATTATAATATAAAAATTAAGATTTGAAAGATTGCATTTAAAACTCCTGAGTTCCTAAATTTGTTTGTTTTTTACTCTGTATTACTATTATTAGTTGGCGCTCAGTATCCATTGTACCCTTGTTGTAGAGCAGCTGCATTTTTAACTCAGCATTGTACTTCTGACTCTAAAATCTCAGATTAGTTTTTTTTTTTTTTTCCTACTGCAAAACTTTGAAAATACTTGTATTGGTAAAAAAGCCAGCCTAGTGATTTAGAGTATGAGCTCTGGATTCAGACTGCGAGGGTGTGAGTTCTAGTTCTACCACTACCTGGCTGGCCTTGGGCAAGTTATTGAGACTTTCTGAGTTTCATTTTCTCATCTGTAAAATGTGATAATAATGTTGCAAGAATTACATGAGACAAGCTGTAGAAAGTTCTTATATATGACAGATAATTGCGTTATTTTCTACCAATCAAGTCAAAGGTAATACACTGATTTCAGTCACTACTCACCCTTTAACTTGCTTATAAGAACTTTGAGTAACTAATTTCACCTTCATGAATCATTTTCTTGTTTTAAAGGAGGGGATTGCATGTGTTGGTCTTTAAGGTAATTTCAGGATTCAAGTCTATTATTCTGTAATTAATTAGTTGGAGTAACACACCAAAAGCGCTTTTAATGTAATTACTTGAAGTTTTTCTACCATCCAACTCCAAATGAGCACTAAAGGTGATCACAAGATGTAGGTTCCTCAGTACCTTGAGAGGTCACAGGAGAGGGATGTTCAGAGACTGGTCATCATCTCTCAAGCTTTGCCAGAGTTTAAAGTGAAAGGAATGTGGATGATTCCATGCAAATTGTCACAACTCCTAGCAAAATAATTCAAATCACATTTGTTGTAATCCACAGAAAACTGGGATTTCCTGCTCCTATTTTAAGGGCCTTCTCAACTTTTGGAGATACATCCAAAAGAAGTAGAAATCTTACTCTCAATAATATTGAAAAATAATGTAGTTATTTACTGAAGTTTTTCTGAATTAGTGTCAACAAGTAGATCAC
Source organism: Rhinopithecus roxellana (assembly GCF_007565055.1). Classification (NCBI taxonomy): domain Eukaryota; kingdom Metazoa; phylum Chordata; class Mammalia; order Primates; family Cercopithecidae; genus Rhinopithecus; species Rhinopithecus roxellana. Next base: position 13,005,219 of record NC_044569.1, read on the forward strand.
ACAGCAGCCCTTCTTACATTTCTTTTTCTATTTCTCCCATGTCTTTTAGCAACTTCTTCTCATCTCTTCCTTTCTATCTCAGCCGAATCTAAAAAATCATCTCACTCTCTCATGGTTTGGGAGAAACACTAACCATATTTCCTCTCCTCTCACACCACATCAATCATAAACACGAAAGACTCTCATAACCAATAGTGGGGTGGGAGGGAGCAGAAACCCCCCCCCCCCCCACTAAGTGAGTAATCACTTCTGCAGCTCAGTGTCCTCCAATTTAATTCTGACACTACCTGGGGATAGCATCAGATTCCACAGTATGAGGGTTCAGTCCCCAAGACTGCCCTCCACCAGATGCCAGTTGCAAGTCCAGGCCTCTGGAACTTCTGACCAAGCAACTTCAAGTTGGGCTTTCCATGAACCCCACTTCAGATTTGGAGGTAAGATTAATTTGCTGGAGCAGCTCACAGAACTCAGGGAAACATGTTTATTGGTTTATTATAAAGGATATTTCCAAAGATACAGATGAAGAGATGTGTAGGGTGAGGTATGGGGAAAGGAGCATGCAGCTTCCATGCACTCCCTGGGTGCCATCCTCCAGGAACCCCCTTTTAGCTCTCCAGAGGCTCCCTAACCCAGTCTTGGGTTTTTATGGACTATCATGTGGAAATGTGATTGGCCTCCAGGGTATGGGGTAAGACCCTCTCTGGAACTATGACCTCATGACCTGCAATTAGAAAGGTGGGGGAAGATTAGAGTCCTGCCTTGGGACAAGGGAAAGAAGGACAGAAAGTCAGAGAGATTCTATTATTTCCTGAAGCCCGACACACCCAACATTATAACAGAAGACTATAACAAGGCCTATGGGAGTTGTGAGCCAAGAACTGTGGACAAAAACCTGTATCTATATCTCTCTATAACACCACACCTACACAAATATTTTCCCAAGTATTTCCACTATTCCTTCAACCTTTTCCTCTACCATCCTTTTGCACATAAAGCAGTTGTATCTGTTGTCGGAATCTGACATTTGCTCTCTATCCCTTCTTGGAATTAATTAAGGCCTGACTGCTTGCAGAGCAAGTAGGAGGGAGGCGGTATTACAGTTACACAGATTTATTTTCATAGCTGTCACATTATTAGTGTTCTGATCTTACTATGCACCACTCTCCCCCTACTCTCCCCAAAAAAAGAAAAGAAAAGTTATTGCATTATGTTTTACATTATTATCACAGGTCAAATCCCATTATGTCAAAATAGGTCACCTCTAAAGTTCAGCTTTATTTTGGCTTTTAAATAGGATAATCTGCCCTCCTATATTGCAGAAATGTAGAAAACCCCTTTGTTAAAAGAACTAAATGTAATAGATTTATAATATTTACCTGGAAGAAAATAATTATAGTTCCTAGGAATTAGAAACTACCTCCTTAAGTGGGAGAGATTGATGCTTGTTCAATTTCAACTATTTTTAGCTGCTAAATTTGGTATTTTTCTCTATTTCTTATGTTGCTTTTTTATTTCTCAAATTTAGACTTAAATCTGTTGACTTCCTGTGAAGATCTTTTCCTTCCTTACATCTTGTACATATACACATTTGTGTTCCTCCTGTACTGCTAATATAGTTTCATCATCATTTTGTTAAATCAAAATTCATTGTTTACAGATTTGCAATTATGTAAGTTGTTTACAGGATTGCGATTATGTAAGTGCTGTTGCAACTGAGCCACCTAGTATACTATGATATATTTTCCTTGCTTGCAAGTTGTTTCCCTGCAGTTAAGAACTTTTGTTTCCTTAGGTTTTTATGTGTATACCAGTAATTCCACCCTAAACTCTGTGCTAGTTGTCTAAGTCTCCTGTCCTTATGTCAGTTGTGAGGTATACTATCATTTGCATCTGTTTGAAGAACTTCATCTCAGAGAGTGGTGGGCCCTGATGCTCTGGGTCTCCCTTCACCATTATCCTAGAACTCCATTCTTGAATTGGATTACTGATTCTAGAGCTCACTTTGTCTTTTCCTGATTTATTCTCGTTTTGGTGAAAGAACAATGGTATGGTTTGGCTCTGTGTCCCCACCCAAATCTCATGTTGAATTGTGATCCCTAGTATTGGATGTGGGGCCTGGTAGAAGGTGATTAGATCATGGGGGCAGTTTAGCCCCCATGATTGTTTAGCACCATGCCCATAGTGCTGTCTTGTGACAGCATTCTCCTGAGATCTACTTGTTTAAAAGTTTGTAGCACCACCTCCCTCCTACTGGCCATGTGAAGATGTGCTTGCTCCCGCTTTGCCTTCTGCCATGATTGTAAGTTTCCTCAGGCCTCCAGAGAAGGAGAAGCCTGTACAGTCTGCAGAATTGTGAGCCGATTAAACCTCTTTAAAAGTTACCCAGTCTCAGGGATGTCTTTAGAGCAGTGTGAGAATGCAATAATTCAAATACATCCTCAATTGAAAGAGTGAATGAGAGGTGAACATTTTAAGGTCCATTTTACCTTCATGCTTTATTGATGGTTTGCCTGGGGGTAGACAATAATTTGTAGGGAAGTGAATAATTTCATGTTTCTGCATAGTTAGGGCTTTCTGAGCACTTTTAATAACACCTAGGTTGAAAAACTAGCCTGGGAAGGGTAAAATTGAGTAGCCAGAGACCTGCAGAAAGATTTAGAGACTTACCTCCAAATGCGTTTAAATTTCAAAGGGGGATGACCCCAAGAGCCAGTTATTCATATTCCAAAGGATGGGTAATGACTAGGGAGCAAAGGTTTCTCTGCTCCTCTCAAATGATGATAGGGAAGCTGGTGGCCTGTATAAGCCCCCCAGATAATTTCAGACAGATTCTCATATGTGCAGGGTGACGTGCCTTTCATCATGTTTTGTGTAGCTATTGGGCATGGGGAACTCTTGCAGTGATTGCTATAATAGCAACTTTGATTTCTGCTCCCAAAATCTCACATTTACTTTCAGGATAGAAATTTGAGTACAGATATTAAAACCTTATAATAAACTTTTAAAATTTTGAAGATATCTTGAAAAGTCTGATGCCATTCTCAGTTTTGATCCTTTATGTGCAACCTGTGTATTTTTCTCTCTTTAAAGCTTGAAGAATCTTCCTGTCACCCCCTATATTCTAAAATATGGTGACGTTTCCTAGTGTGGATGTACTGGAAACTGGTAGATCCTTTCAATCTGGAAAATATGTCCTTCAGTTATTCTGGAACGTTTTCTTGAATTATTTGTGATTTCCTCTTTTTTTTTTTCCTTTTTCTTCACTTTTCCTAGACGAGCCCTCTAAATTTCTTCTTATGGTTTATTTTTCAGCTCTTTGTCCTCGATCTAATTTTTGAGAAATTTTCTTAACTTTATGTTTCTAACATTTATATTTTTTAAACAATTATTTTGAAATAATTTTAGATTTAAGAAATATTGATCAGAAAATCAGTAGAGAATTTCCCAGTGAACTTCTTCCAGTGTTAGCATCTTAGATAACTATAGTACAAAGATGAAAACCATGAAATAAAATTGATGCAATTCTGTTAATTAAACTACAGTCTTAATTTTGGATTTCACCCTTTTTTTCACTAATATCCTTTGTCTGTTATTAGATCCAGTCCATAATTTCACATTGCAATTATTTCTTACGTTTCCTTAATTTTCTCCAATCTGAAAGTTCCTTATTCTCCCCGTGTCTTTCATGGTCTGGATACTTTTTGGACAGTACTGGTAAGTTACATTTTAGACTGTCTCAATTTAGTTTGTCTGATACTTTCTCATATTACATTGAAATTATGCGTTTTTTGGCAAGAAGACCACAGATGCAATGTGCCTTTCTCTTAATTTGTCTTAACATTTTTGTGTGTGCTCTCCAGATTTCTATGTATATATATATTTATTTTTATCATGCTTCTTTCATTAAATGGCATAAAACAAAGCACCTTTCAATAACAATATCCTTGCATAGTATGATTTTTATTTCTGCATAATATACCATTGTTTGGAACTTGCCATAATTTATTTAAGCCTTTGTTTTAACTGTTTTTATATGCTTAATGCTTTGTGTATATAAAGCATACTACTATTACTAACTCTTTCTGCATATCTCTGTGAACAGTATATATCCTCGAGATAGATCTTAAGAAGTAGACTTAGTAGGTCAATATAGATTAAAAATTATAAGGCTTTGTTATCCACAGCCAAGTTGCCTTTAAAAGGTAATATTATTTGTACTTCTTTCAGCTGTGTCATACTTTTTTTAAACATTTACATTAATGTGTATTCATACTAACATCTGTGAATACTATGGGAGACCAGAATATGCCTTGTTAACATACAGAAGTTTGTTGAGCAGAAATCAAGAAGAGGCAGATAAGGAAAGCTCCCTGCCCTCCCTCTATTTGTTTAAAAGCACAGCATAGATTTACAAAGACAAAAGGTATCCTGCTGCCCTTTCCTGCTGTTCTGCCAGGGAGAGCAAAGTTAACTACTGACAACTTTGGCCTCTTAGCCTGGTGATGGCACCAGAGGAATCTACATTAACAAGCTTTACTAACTAGACTTTATCTGCCAGTTATTTGCCTTCCCCCACACTGCTACCTCTAAAGACGCAAAGTTCTTTCCTTTTGACCTGTTACTTCGCTAAAAATGTATGGGTCTTTGTTGAAGATGCTATGTAAGTTGGAATTCACAGTCACCTCTTTGAAAACTACTCATTTTCTGGGTGTCTCCCACGTCTATGTGAAATATGTATGTTAACAAACTATGTTTTTCTCTTGTTAATCTTTCTTTTGGTACAGGGGTCTTTTCCAACTAAGAACCTATGGAGGTCGAAGAAAAATTGTTCTTCCCCTACAATACATTTACAAAAAAATGTAGTGCTTTTAACATTTTACATTATAGGAGGTATTAAAAACATCACTTTTTAATTATAAAATGGAAGAGTCTAGGAATAATTTAATCCTTTTCTTTAAAGATAGAAATCTTCCATCTCTACCCTATCACTTTATCTGTCCCTAACTGACTCTAAAACTTTGTGAAAGTTACTTAAACATGGTGGAATAGCCCTTTCATTTGTTTCCTGGAGATATATCCAGTATATATCCTAATATACTTTCTCATACAGACACATTCATTGGGGTGTATATGCTTTCTACAAGAAATTTTAAATTCTATTTTTATAATAATAATGAAAAGTAATACCAAATATGTTAGGGAAGACCATCTTATAAACAAGAAATAACTGCCAATCACTTGCAAATCCCACATTTTTTGTGCTTAGGATTCTATAATGTCTTAGTCGTTTTTTACTGCTGTAACAGAATACCACACACTGCGTAATTTAAAAAGAGGAGAAAGTTATTTCTGTTTTGGTGGCTGGGAAGTGCAAAATCAAGGCATAGGCATTTGGTCTTGTGAGGACCCTCTTGCTGCATCCTGTCATAGCAAAAGGCAGGAGGGCAAGCAAGCTAAATGACATGTGAAGCCTCTTTTATGAGGGTCTTAATCCCATTAATGAGGAATGAGCCTTCATGACCGAATTATCTCTTAAAGGCCCCACATCCTAATGCCATCACATAGGCAACACCTGAATTTAGGAGATTAAGCTCTCACATGAATTTTGGAGGAGACATACATATTCAAACCATAGCACATATACAACAAAGAAAGGTATTATCTATATTGTCATGGAATAATAAGAAAACATGATGGAGGTAGATTCCATATGTAGAGTTGCATTCTTGCAAATGGCACTGAACAAATGAAAGTTTGGTTGTGTTAATAAAAAACATTGACAAAGTAGCATCTAAAGCATTTAAATGTAGGGCATTTAAATGTTCCTTTATTTACCTGCATTTTGATACAGGGTCAAGGTCTTTTATGTGAACCCAGTATCTAGATTCCATAATCTATTTTTTAAATAATTCATACTCATAATACTACTGCTTTTTTCAAATGGAGAGAGAACTTAAATCCATTGTGAAACAATTATTACATCTCAGATTTTTGAATTTTGGGGGGTCAATATTTTATATTTGTCTCATCTATACATAATATAACAATTTAACCATTCAGTTTTTTTCCAATGCATCCAACAGATTTTTAAAATGGAAGCAACCCTTCTCTTTCTTCTCATAATTATTTATCAGTTTGGGAAATATTTAATTAAATTTCATATTTAAATTAACAAGTACAACTGGCATAACATGTCTGGGGTGGAAATAGAGGAAGACAACAAACTCTTGGCAGGCATACAATTCAATTTATAGAGGCAGACATATGTGAATGTTCTAGACAGTAGCCCACTAGCCGTGAGCTTATTGTGGGCTATAGGTGTCAGACAAGGGAATATATAGTGTCATTTATATCAGAATCATGTCATATTGTGAAGAAGTAATCTATTTTCAGCAAAACACATCATAATTCAGCTTTAATTCATGTTCATTTGAATTTTGTTCATTTTAAAATTTGGTTTGTTTTTAATTGGAAATTTTAGTACTTGCGTGTTACAAGCATAAGGATTTATTGTTAGTTTAAGTTGAATATGTTTAAGTAATGTTCTTTTTTGGGTGGTTGACAAACAGGTATTTCATCTTTTAAATTTTTCATTTTAATTTTTGTGGGTACTCAGGTGAATATATTTATGGGAGACATGAGATGTTCTGAAACAGGTGTGCAAGGCATAATAAGCACACCATGGAGAATGGGGTATCTGTGCCCTCAAGCATTTATCCTTTGTGTTAAAAACAATCCCATTATGCTCCTTTAGTTATTTTTAAATGTACAATTAAATTATTATTGACTATAGTCACCCTGTTGTGTTATCAAATGCCAGGTCTTAGTCATTCTTTCTAACTATTTTTGTACCCATTAACCATCCCGACCTCTACTCACGACCCCCACTACCCTTCCCAGCCTCTGGTAACCATGTTTCTATTCTTTATATCCATGAGTTCAATTGTTTTGATTTTTAGATCTCACAAATACATGAGAACATATGATGTTTGTCTTTCCGTGCATGGCTAATTTCACTTAGCATGACTTCCAGTTCCATCTATGTTGTTGCAAATGACAGGATCTCATTTTTTTTTATGGCTGGATAGTATTAATACTACATTATGTATAGGTAACACATTTTTGTATCCATTCATATGTTGATGGACACTTAGGTTGCTTCCAAATTTTGGTAATTGTGAACATTGCAGCAACAAACATGGCAGTGCAGATATCTCTTTGATATACTAATTTTCTTTCTTTTTGGGTGTATACCCAGCAGTGGGATTGCTGTATTATATGGTAGCTCTATGTTTAGTTTTTTGAGGAATTGCCAAACTTCTCTCCATAGTAGTTGTACTAATTTACATTCTCACCAACGGTGTACAAGGGTTCCCTTTTCTCCACTCCTTGCCAGCATTTGTTATTGCCTGTCTTTTGGATATAAACCTTTTTAACTGGGGTGAGATGATATCTCATTGTGGTTTTGGTTTGCACTTCTCTGATGATCATGATGTTAAACACCTTTTCATATGCCTGTTTGCCACTTGTATGACTTCTTTTGAGAAATCTTTGTTCAGATCTTTTGCCTATTTTTTGATCTTGTGATTAGATTTCTTTTCCTATAGAGTTGTTTGAACTCCTTATATATTCTGTTTTTTAATCCCCCGTCAGGTGGGTAGTTTGCAAATATTTTCTTCCATTCTGTGAGTTATCTATTCACTTTTTTGATTGCTTCCTTTGCTATGCAGAAGTTTTTAACTTGATGTGATCCCATTTGTTTATTTTTGCTTCGGTTGCCCATGCTTGCAGGGTATTAAGAAATTTTTGTCCATCTCAATGTCCTGAAGACTTTCACCAAAGTTTCCTTGTGGTACTTTCATAGTTTGAAGTCTTAGATTTAAGTCGTTAATCCATTTTGATTTGATTTTTGTATATAGCATGAGATAGGGGTTTAGTTTCATTCTTCTGCATGTGGATATTCAGTTTTCCCGGCACCATTTATTGAAGAGACTATCTTTTCCCCAGTGTATGTTCTTGACACCTTTGTTGAAAATGAGTTCATTGTAGGTATGTGAATTTGTTTCTGGGTTTTTTATTCTGTTCCATATGTCTGTGTGTCTGTTTCTATGCCAGTACTATGCTGATTTGCTTACTACAGCTCTGTAATATAATTTGAAGTCAGGTAAAGTGATTCCTCCAGTTTTGTTCTTTTTGCTTAGGATAGCTTTTGTTATTCTGGAACTTTTGTAGTTCTATATCATTGTTAGGGTTTTTTTTTCTCTATTTCTGTGAAGAATGTCATTGGTATTTTGATAGAGATTACATTGAATCTATGGATTGCTCTGTGTAATATGGACATTTTAAAAATATTGATTCTTCCAATCCATGAACATGGGATATATTTTTATTTTTTGTGTGTCTTCTTCAGTTTCTTGCATCAGTGTTTTATAGTTTTCATTATAGAGACCTTTCACTGCTTTGGTTAATTCCTAGGTACTCAATTTTAATTTCTGGCTATTGTAAATGGGATTACTTTTTAAATTTCTTTTTCAGATTGTTCACTGTTGGCGTATAGAAATGCTACTTATTTTTCTGTGTTGATTTTGCATCCTGCAACTTTACTGAATTAGTTTATCAGTTCTAATAGCTTTTTGGTGGATTATTCAGGTTTTTACAAAAAGAAAATCATATCATCTGCAAACAAGGATAATTTGACTTCTTCCTCCAATTTGGATACCCTTTATATCTTTCTCTTGTCTGATTGTTCTCGTTAGGCCTTCCAGTACTATATTGAATAACAGTGGTGAAAGTGGGCATTCTTGTCATGTTTCAGATCTTATAGGAAAGTCTTTCAGTTTTTCCCCATTCAGCATGATACTAGCTGTAGATCTGTCATTTATGGCTCTTATTATGTTGAGGTATGTTCCTTCTATACCCAGTTTTTGATGGTTTTTATCATGAAGAGATGTTGAATTTTAACAAATGCTTTTTCAGCATCTGTTGAAGTGATAATGTTTTTTGTCTTCATTCTGTTTTATCATATTGATTTATTTGTGAATGTTGAACCATCCTTGCATCCCAATATGGTTTGGCTCTGTGTCCCCACCCAAATCTCATCTTGTAGCTCCCATAATTCCCATGTGTTGTGGGAGGGACCTGGTGGAAAATGATTGAATCATGGCGGTGGGTCTTTCTCATGCTGTTCACATAATAGTGAATGGGTCTCATGAGATCTGATGGTTTTAAAAAGGAGAGTTTCCCTGCACAAGCTCTCTCTTTGCTTGCTGCCATCCACGTAAGATGTGACTTGCTTCTTCCAGCCTTCTGGCATGATTGTGAGGCCTCCCCAGCCATGTAGAACTGTAAGTCGGTGAGTCCAATAAACCTCTTTCTTTTATAAATTGCCCAGTCTCAGGTATGTCTTTATCAGCAGTGTGAAAATGGTCTAATACAGTAAATCAGTACCAGTAGAGTGGGGCAATGCTGAAGAGATACCCAAAAATGTGAAAGAGACTTTGGAACTGGGTAACAGGCAGAGGTTGAAACAGTTTGGAGGGCTCAGAAGAAGATAGGAAAATGTGGGAAAGTTTGAAACTTCCTATAGACTTGTTGAATGGCTTTACCTAAAATGCTGATAGTGATACAAACAATAAGCTCCAGGCTGAGGTGGTCTCAGATGGAGATGAGGAACTTATTGGGAACTGGAGCAAAGGTGACTCTTGTTATGTTTTAGCAAAGAGACTGATAGCATTTTGCGCCTGTCCTAGAGATTTGTGGAACTTCGAACTTGAGAGAGATGATTTAGGGTATCTGGTGGAAGAAATTTCTAAGCAGCAAAGCATTCAAGAGGTCAGTTGACTGCTGTTAAAGGCATTTAGTTTTATAAGGGAAGCAGAGCATAAAAGTTTAGAGAATTTGCAGCCTGACAATGCGATAGAAAAGAAAATCCCATTTTCTGAGGAGAAATTCAAACTGGCTGCAGAAATTTGCCTAAGTAATGAGAAGACAAATGTCAATCACCAGGACAATGGGGAAAATGTCTCCAGGGCATGTCAGAGACATTTGCGTCAGTCCCTCCCACCACAAACCCAGACAACTAGGAAAAATAATGCTTTTTTGGGTCAGGCCTAAGGTCCCTCTGCTGTGTGCAGTCTAGGGACTTGGTGCCCTCTGTCCTAGCTGTTCCAGCCATGACTAAAAGGGACCAAGATACAGCTTGAGCTGTTGCTTCAGAGGGTGGAAGCCCCAAGCCTTGGCAGCTTCCATGTGGTGGTGTGGCTACAGGTGCACAGAAGTCAATAATTGAAGTTTGGGAACTTCTGCCTAGATTTCAGATGTATGGAAACACCTGGATGCCCGGGCAGAAGTTTGCTGCAGGGGTGGGGCCCTCATGGTGAACCTCTACTAGCGCAGCATGGAAGGGAAATGTGGAGTCAGAGCCCCCACACAGAGTCCCTACTGGGGTACCACCTAGTAGAGCTGTGAGAAGAGGGCCACCGTCCTTCAGACCCCAGAATGGTAGATCCACCTACAGTTTGCACCGTGTGCCTGGAAAAGCTGCAGACACTCAATGCCAGCCCATGAAAGCAGCCAAGAGGGGAGCTATACCCTGCAAAGCCACAGGGATGGAGCAGCCCAAAACCATGGGAACCCACCTCTTGCATCAGTGTGACCTGGATATGAGACATGGAGTCAAAGGGGATCATTTTGGAGCTTTAAGATTTGACTGCCCTGCTGGATTTCAGACTTGCATGGGGTCTGTAGTCCTTTTGTTTTAGCCAGTTTCTCCCATTTGGAACAGCTATATTTACCCAATGTCTGTGCCCCCATTGTATCTAAGAAGTAACTAACTTGCTTTTGAATTTACAGGTTCATAGGCAGAAGGGACTTGCCTTGTCTTGGATGAGACTTTGGACTGTGGAATTTTGAGTTAATGCTGAAATGAGGTGAGACTCTGGGAGACTGTTGGGAAGGCATAACTTGTTTTGAAATGTGAAGATATGAAATTTGAGACGGGTCAAGGGTGGCATTATATGGTTTGGCTCAGTGTCACCACCCAAATCTCATCTTGTAGCTCCCATAGTTCCCATGTTTTATGGGAGGGTCCTGGTGGAAAATGATTGAATCACAGGGGTGGGTCTTTCCCATGCTGTTCTCATGATAGTGAATGGGTCTCACAAGATCTGATGGTTTTAAAAATGGGAGTTTCCCTGCACAAGCTCTCTTTTTGCTTGCTGCCATCCATGTAAGATGTGACTTGCTCCTCCTTGCCTTTTGCCAGGATTGTGAGGCCTCCCCATCCATGTAGCACTGTAAGTCCAATAAAACTTTTTCTTTTGTAAATTGCCCAGTCTCGGGTGTGTCTTTATCAGCAGCATGAAAACAGACTAATACACATTCTAAAGATAAATTGCACTTGGTCGTGATGAATGATTTTTTTTTTCACATATTGTTGAATCTAGTTTGCTGGTATTTTGTTGAGGATTTGTTTTTTATCAATATTCATCAGATATATTGGCCTATAATTTTATTTCTTCTTCTTCTTTTTTTTTTTTTTTTTTTTTGCTATGTTTTGTTTGGTTTTGGTATCATGGTGATACTGGCCTCACTCATACAATGTTTGGAGGTATTTCCTCCTCCTCTATTTGTTAGAGTAATTTCAAGAGGATTGGTATTAATTCTTCGAATGTTTCATAGAATTTGGCAGTGAAGCCATTGGGTCCTGAGCTTTTTTTCACTGGGAGATTTTTTTTTTACAGCTTCAATCTTTTTACTTGTAATTGGTCTGTTCAGATTTTGGATTTCTTCCTGGTTCAATGTTGGTAGGTTGTATATGTCTAGGAATTCTTCTATTTCTTCTACATTTTCCAACTTATTGGCATATGGTTGCTCATGTACCCATCAGTGATCCTTTGAATTTCTGTGGTATCAGTTTTAGTCCTTTTCACCTCTGATTTTGTTTATTTGAATCTTCTTTCTTTTTTTTAGTCTGGCTAAAAATTTATTAATTTCGTCTAACTTTTCAAAAATCAACTTTTTGTTTCATTGATCTTTTTTATTTTCTTCATTTTACTTATTTCTGCTCAACTTTTATTATTTCTTCTGTTAATTTTGGGTTTGGTTCCCTCTTGTTTTTCAGATTCTTTAAGATGCATCTTTAGGTTGTTCATTTGAAGTTTTTCTTATTTATTAATGTAGGCACTTGTATCCCACTTAGTACTGTTTTGCTGTATCCCATAGGTTTTGGTATGTTTTGTTTCCATTATCATTTGTTTACAAAAATATTCAATTTTTCTCTTAATTTGTTCATTGACCTACTGCTCATTCAGACACATATTGTTTAATTTTCATGTATTTGTAGTTTTAAAAATTCCACTTGTTATTAGTGTCTTGCTTTATTCCATTGTGTTCAGAGAAGATCCTTGACAGTACTTCAATTTTGAAAAAATGTATTCAGTCTTGTTTTGTGACCTAACACATGGTCTATCCTTGAGAATGATCAATGTGCTGAGGAAAATAGTATGTATTCTTCAGCCTTTGAATGAAATGTTCTGTAAATCTCTATTTGGTCCATTTTTTCTACAGTGCAGATTAAGTCCAGTGTTGCTTTGTTAACTTTTCCATCTGGAAGATCTGTCCAATGCTGAAATTTAAGTGTTGAAATCTCTAGCTATTATTGTATTGGGGGTCTCTTTCTCTGTTTAGCTCTAATAATATTTGCTTTATATATCTGGGTGCTCCAGTGTTTTGTCCATAAATGTTTACTATCATTATATCCTCTTGTTGTATTGACCCCCTTTTCATTATATAGTGACTTCCTTTGTCTCTTCTTATAGTTTGTCTTGAAATGTATTTTATCTGTTATAAGTATAGCTATTCCTGCTCAAAACCATTAGCATGAAATATCTTTTTCCATCTCTTTGTTTTCAGCCTATATGTTTCCTTATAGGTGAAATGTCTTTTTGTGTAGGCAAAAGATCAATGGGTCTTGTTTTTTATTCATTCTGCCACTCTAAATCTTTTGATTGGAGAGTTTAGTCCATTTACATTCAATGTTATTATTGGTAAGAAAGAACTTACTCCTGCGATTTTGTTATTTGTTTTCTGGCTGTTTTGTGGTCTTCTCTCCCTTCTTTTTTTCCTTTCTGTCTTGCTTTTAGTGTAGGTGATTTTCTCTGGTGATATGATTTAGTTTCTTGCTTTTTATTTTTTGTGTACCTGTGGTATGTTTTTTGGTTTGAGGTTACAACGAGGCTTGCAAATTCTATCTTATAACTCATTCTCTTAACCTGATAACAATTTAACACTATTTGTATAAACAAACAAGCAAAAAGAAAACTAGTAAAAAATCTACACCGTAACTTTGTCCCCTTGCTTTTAAACATCTTTTTTTTCTATTTATATCTTATTGTACTGACTATATCTTGAAAAGTTGTTGTAGTTTTTATTTTTGATTGGTTCATTGTTTAGTCTTTCTACTTAGGATAAGAGTACTTTACATATCATAGTTACAATGCTATAATACTCCATGATTTCCTGTGTACTTGCTAGTACCAATAGATTTTGTACTTTCAGGTGATTATTTATGGTTATTAATTTCTTCTTTCTGGTTGAAATACTCCTTTTAACATTTCTTGAAGGACAGGTCTGGTGTTGATAAAATCCCTCGACTTTTTCTTTTTCTTCAAAAGGTCTTTTTATTATTATTAAGTTCTGGGGTACATGTGCAGGATGTGCAGGTTTGTTACATAGGAAAACGTGTGTCATGGTGGTTTGCTGTACCTATCGACCCATCATCTAGGTATTAAGCTTAGCATGCATCAGCTCTTTTCCCTGATACTCTCCCCCTCCTCACCTGGCAGGCCTTTAAGTTCAGGGATACATGTGCATGTTTGTTACATGGGTAAACTTATTACATGGGGGTTTGTTGTACCGATTATTTCATCACTCAGGTATTAAGCCTAGTATCCATTAGTTATTTTTCCCGATTATGTCCCTTCTCCCAGCCTTTACCTTCGGAGAGATCCCAACGTGTGTTGTTTCCCTCTAGGTGTCCACATGTTCTCATCATTTAGCTCCCACTTATAAGTGAGAATATGCAGTATTTGATTTTCTGTTTCTGTGTTAGTTTGCTAAAGATAATGACCGCTAGCTCCATCCATATCATTGTGAGGAACATGCTCTCATTCTTTTTTATGACTGCATAGTATTCCATCGTGTATATGTTCCACATTTTCTTTATCCAGTCTATCATTCTATCATTGATGTGCATTTAGGTTAATTCCTTGTCTTTGCTATTGTGAATAGCACTGTGATCAACATACACATGCATGTGCCTTTATAATAGAATAATTTAAATTTCTTTTGGTATACTCTCAGTAATGGGATTGTTGGGTTGAGTGATATTTCTGTCTTTACATCTTTACAGACTTGTCATAACTTACACTCCCACCAACAGTGTATTACCATTCCCTTTTCTCCACAACCTTGTAAGCATATATATATATTTTTTAATAATAGCCATTCTGACTGGTGTGAGGTGGTATGTCATTGTGGTTTTGATGTGCATTTCTCTAGTGATCAGTGATGCTGAGCTTTTAAAAATATGTTTGTTGGCTGCAAGTATGCTTCTTTTGAAAAGTTCTTCTTCATGTCCTTTGCCCACTTTTTAATGGGGTTGTTTCTTTTTTTCTTGTAAATTTAAGTTCCTTGTAGATGCTGGATATTAAACCTTTGTCAGATGCATAGTCCTCAAAAATTTTCTTCCATTCTGTAGGTTTTTCTGTTTGCTTTGTTGCTAGTTTCTTTTGCTGTGCAGAAACTCTTTAATTATATCCCATTTGTCAATTTTTGCTTTTGTTGCAATTGCTTCATCAAGAAATGTTTGCCCATGTCTATGTCCTGAATGGTATTGTCTAGGTTGTCTTTCAGGCTTTTTATAGGCTTGGGTTTTACATTTAAGTCTCTAATTATCTTGACTTAATTTTTGTATATGGTGTAAGGAAGAGGTACAGTTTCAGTCTTCTACATATGGCTAGCCAGTTATCCCAGCACCATTTATTGAATAAGGAATCCCCTCTCCATTGCTTGTTTTTGTCAGCTGCTTCAAAGATCAGATAGTTGTAGGTGTATGGCCTTATTTCTGGGTTCTCTATTCTGTTCTATTGGTCTATGTGTCTGTTTTTGTACCAGTACCATGCTGTTTTGGTTATTGTAGCCCTGTAGTATAGTTTGAAGTTGTGTAGCATGACGCCTCCAGCTTTTTATTTTTTATTTTTTATTTATTATTTTTTTTTATTAGGGCTTTTGGATATTTGGGTTATTTTATGGTTCTATACGAATTTTAAAATAGTTTTTTTTCTAGTTCTGTGAAGAATCTTAGTGGTAGTTTAATAGGAATAGCATTGAATTTGTAAATTACTCTGGGCAGTATGACCATTTCAGTGATATTGCTTCTCCCTAACCATGAGCATGTAATGCTTTTCCAATTGTTTGTGTCATCTCTAATTTATTTGAGCAGTGTTTTGTAGTTCTCCTTGTAGAGATCTTTCACCTCCCTACTTAGCTGTATTTGTAAGTATTTTATTCTTTTGGTGGTCATTGTGAATGGGATTATGTTCCTGATTTGGATCTCAGCTTGACTGTTGTTGGTTTATAGGAATGCTAGTGAGTTTTGCACACTGATTTTGTATCCTGAGACTTTGCTGAAGTAGTTTAGTAGCTTAATAAGCTTTTGGGCTAAGATTAGGGGGGTTTCTAGATATAGAATCATGTCATCTGCAAACACGGTAACTTTTACTTTCTTCCTATTTTGATGTCCTTTATTTCTTTATTGTGCCTCATTTCCCTGGCCGGGGTTCCAATTCTATGTTGAATAGGGGTGGTGAGAGAGAGCATCCTTGTCTTATGCCAGTTTTCAAAGGGAATGCTTGAAAACTTTTGCCAGCTGTTGCCCATTCACAATGATGTTGGCTGTGAATTGGTCATATATGGCTCTTACTAATATGAGGTATGTGCCTTCAATATGCAGTTTATTGAGAGTTTTTAACATGAACAATGTTGAATTTTATCAAAAGCTTTTTCTGCATCTATTGAGATAATCATGTGTTTTTTTGTCTTTAGTTCTGTTTATATGTTGAATTACTTTTATTGATTTGTGTATGTTGAAACAACCCTGCATCCCAGGGATAAAGCCTGCTTGATTGAGGTAGATAAGCTTTTTGATGTGCTGCTACATTTGGTTTGCCAGTATTTTGTTGAGGTTTTTTTGTTTGTTTGTTTGTTTTTGTTGTTGTTGTTTTTTTTTTTTTTTTTTTTTTTTGCAAGAATGTTCATCAATGATATTGCCCTGAAGTTTTCTTTTTTTGTTGTATCTCTGCCAGGTTTTGGTATCAGGATAATGCTGGTCTCGTACAATAACTTAGAGAGGAGTCCCTCCTTCTTAATTTTTTAGACTAGTTCCAATAAGAATGATACCAGATTGCCTCTGTACACCTGTTAGAATTCAGTTGTAAATTCATCTGGTCCTGGGTTTTGTTTTGGTTTGTAGGCTCTTTCATTACTGCCTCAATTTCAGAGCTTGTTATTGATCTGTTCAGGGATTTAATTTCTTCCTGGTTTAGTCTTGAGAAGTGTATGTGTCCAGGAATGTATCCATTTTGTCTAGATTTTCTAGTTTATGTGCATAGAGATATTCATAATATTCTCTGATTGTTGTTTGTATTTCTGTGGGGTCAGTGGTCATATCCCCCTACTGTTTCTGATTGTGTTTATTTGAATTTTCTCTTTTCTTCTTTATTAGTCTAGCTAGTGATCTATTTTATTAATTTTTTTTTTTAAAAAAACCAGCCTCTGGATTCACTGATCTTTTGATTTTTTGTGTGTCTTCTTCTTTCATGCAGCTCTGATTTTGGTCATTTCTTGTCTTCTGCTGTGGGTTTTTTTTTTTTTTTTTTTTTTCCTCTTGGTTCTCTAGCTCTTTTAGTTGTAATGTTAGGTTAATATGACGTATTTCTAACTTTTTGATGTGGACATTTAGTGCTATAAGTTTCCCTCTTAACACTGTCTTAGCTGTGTTCCAGAGATTTTGGTATGTTGTATCTTGTTCACATTAGTTTCAAAGAACTACTCGATTTCTGCCTTAATATCGTTATTTACCCAAAAGTCATTCAGGAGCGGGTTTTTCAATTTCCATGTAGTTGTGTGATTTTGAGTGAATTTCTTAATAATGAGTTCTAATTTGATTGTGCTGTGGTCTGAGAGCTTTTTATGATTCAGATCCTTTTCATTTGCTCAGCATGTTCTACCACTGATTATGTGATTTATTTTAGACTATGTGCCATTTGATGATGAGAAGAATGTATATTCGGTTGTTTTGGGGTAGAGAGTTCTGTAGATACCTATCAGGTCCCTTTGATCCAGTTCTGTGTTCAGGTCCTGAATATCTTTGTTAATTTTCTGTCTCGATGATCTGTCTAATAGTGTTAGTGGGGGGTTAAAATCTCCCACTATTATTGTGTGGAAGTCTAAGTCTCTTTCAAGGTCTCTAAGAACTTGCTTTATGAATTTGGGTGCTCCTGTGTTGGGGTGGATATACATTTAGGCTAGTTCAATTTTCTTTTTGAATTGAATGCTTTACCATTATGTACTATCTTTCTTTGTCTTTTTTGATCATTGTTGGTTTAAAGTCTGTTTTGTCAAGAACTAGGACTGCAACCCTTGCTCTTCCATTTTCCATTTGCTTGGTAAATTTTTCTTCATCCCTTTATTTTGAGCCTACGTGTCATTGCATGTGAGATGGGTCTCTTGAAGACAGCATACTAATGGGTCTTGGTTCTTTATCCAATTGGCCACTCTGTCTTTTAATTGGGGCATTTAACCCATTTACATTTAAGGTTAATACTGATATGTGCAGATTTGATCCCGTCATTATGATGTTAGCTGGTTATTTTGAAGGCTTGTTTATGTGGTTGCTTTATAATGTCACTGGTCTGTGTACTTTAGTGTTTTTGTAGTGGCTGGTAATGGTCTTTCCATATTTAGTGCTTCCTTCAGGAGCTCTTATAAGGCACGTCTGATACTAACAAATTCCCTCAGCATTTGCTTGTATGGAAAGGATCTTCTTTTTCCTTCACTTATGAATCTTAGTTTGGCTGTATATAAATTTTTGGTTTGGAATTTCTTTCTTTAAAAAGAATTTTGAATACTGGCTCCCAATCTCTTCTGGCTTAAAGGGCTTCAGCTGAGAATTCCATTGTTAGTCTAATAAGATTCTCTTTGTAGGTGATCTGACCTTTCTCTCTAGAGCTGCCTTTAAGAGTTTTCTTTTCATTTTGACCTTGGAGAGTCTGAAGATTATGTGTCTTGGGGATGATCTTCTTGTGAAGTATCTCACTGGGGTTCTCTACATTTCCTGAATTTGAATGTTGGCCTTTCTAGCTAGGCTGGGGAAGTTCTCCTGGATGATATCCTGAAATATGTTTTCCACTTGGTTCTATTCTTCCCATCTCTTTCAGGGAAATCAATCAGTTGTAGATTTGGTCTCTATATATAATCCCATACTTCTTAGAGGTTTGTTCATTCTTTTTCTTTCTTTTCTCTCTATTTTTGCCTGCTTGTCTTATCTCAGGAAGATAGTCTTTAAGCTCTGATATTCTTTCCCCCACTTGGTCTATTCTGTTATTAATACTTGTGCTTGCATTACAAAATTCTTGTAGTGTGTTTTTTTAGGTCTACCAGGTCAGTTATTTTCTATACTGGCTATTTTATCTGTCAGCTCCTGCATTATTTTATCCTAATTGTTCACTTCCTTGTACTGGGTTTCAATGTACTCCTGTAGCTCAATGATATTCATTCCCATCCATATTCTGCATTCCATTGCTGTCATGTTGGCCATCTCAGCCTAGTTCCAAACTCTTGCTGAAGAGATAATATTGTCATTTGGAGAAAAGAAGGCACTGTGGCTTTTTGAGTTTTCAGTATTCTTGTGCTGATTCTTTCTCATCCTGTGGGCTTCTCTACCTTCAATCTTTGAGGTTGCTGACCTTTGGATGTCTTTTTTTATTTTTTTCTCTTTGATGACCTTGAATGTTTGTGATATAAAGTGGATTCAGCAGACTGGTTTCATTTCTGGAAGATTTTAGGGTGTCAGCACTCAGTTTCCAACTCTAAGACTGCATGTTCTAACTCTGGGGGACTTGTATTAGGCCTTGACTTTGTACTCTGGCTCCTCGAGGTTTGGAGTCCTCTGTGCTGGGAAAGCCAAGGTGTGGCAGCTTCAGCAGAGTGCTAGTGGATGCAGGGGTTCCTTCTTCACTATGGGCATTCACCACAGTGGTAGAGGCAATGCAGCTGGTGGGGGGTCCTGCTGGAGACAGTGTGCACAGTTGTACTGGAGGTAGTGTTGGTTTGGGGGTCAGGGGCTTGCCAGCACAGGTCTGGGTGTCTTCTCTGTGCCCTGCAAGCAGGAATGATCACTTAGGGTGTGGGAAGATTCATTGTTCTTTGTGTTGTGTTAGTGCAAAGGCAGGGTGCTGGTGGTAGTGGGGCTTGCTGACCCTGTGCCTGCAAGGGTCCATCTGCAGTGGTCGTTGGCAGGGAGAGGGAGGCAGACTGAATTCCCATATGCTGGCAGGGCAAGTAAAGCAAAACCCACCTGTACAGACATGCACCAGAAAAGTGATGTGGGGAGTTGCTGTGAGTCTAAAGGAAGCTGCAGTATGAGGGGGGAGCATGTGGGCTGTTGCAAGGCTGTAGTAGCTGCCTAGCTGGACCTCTGCACCGGGCAGGCATGGTCCTCTGGTGCAGAAGCTATGGTGTGGGCCCCCAGGGACCCACAACTGTCCTGTAAGCAGGTATGGCCAGGCTGGGGACCCAGGAGAATCCAGCAGACCACTGAGTGCTCAGGTTGGGCAAGCCCCATCTGATGTGCAAGACCACCATGCAGAGATTAGGTCTGACAGTTCACCTAAGGCTAAAGTCTCTTGTGGAAACAAATCAAACCTAAGAGGATGGCCGTTCCTGGCCATGCTCCACTACAGATACTCCCATACCAAACTCTCTGGGTTCCACATCAGCTGACTTGCTGCTCCAACCACTTCTCTAAGCAGCTGTCTCTGTCCATGGTGGCAGAAGGGGTCCCCTCCTGCCAGGATCCCATAGGCATGTGGCAAGAGCAGGTTGCTCCTTGCCAGTTCATCTCACCGATTCCCCCAGAGCTACTGTGGTTCAGAAATGAGTCCCAGTGTGTGGGTTCCCAGCTTTCTCTCCCTTCACCCAGCTTCTCTGTCTTTCCTCCATCCACCCTCAGTGCCTTCCCTCTGAAGATCTGTTAAAAGCAGGCCAGTTGTCTCAGCCCCTCCATGGAAGCTGTTCCACTAGTCTGGGTCTAGTCAGTCATCTTGTCCTCTGTATTCTGGGAAAGTCTTTATTTCTCCTTCATGCTTAAAGGATAGTTTCACCAGATATACTATTTTAGGATAACTTTTTATACACTAGAATAGTATATATTTAAAGTATGGCATATTTAAAGTCATGTCACTCCCACCTGGCCCATAATGTTTCAACTGAAAATCTTCTGCCAGACATATTGGAGCTCCATTGTATGTTATTTATTTCTTTACTCTTGCTACTCTTAAGAGCCTTTCTTTACCTTTCACCTTTGGGAGTTTGATTATTCAATGCTTTAAGGTAGTCTTCCTTGGGTTAAATTTGCTTGGTGTTCTATAACCTTTTGGTACTTCAATATTGATATCTTCCTCTAGGTTTGGGGAGCTCTTTGTTATTATCCCTTTAATGAACTTTCTACCCCATCTCTTTCTCTACCTCCTCTTTAAAATGAACAACCCTTAGATTTGCCTCTTTGAGGCTATTTTCTAGATCTTGTAGGCATGCTTTTTTTTTTTATTCTTTCTTCTTTTTTCTTTTGTCTCCTCTGACTGAATTTTCAAATTGCCTATCTTCAAACTCACTAATTGTTTCTTCTGCTTGATTAATTCTGCAATTTAAAGGCTCTGATGCATTCTTCAGTATGGCAGTTATACTTTTCAGCTTCAGAATTTCTGCTTGATTCTTTTTGGTAATTTCAATCTCTCTGTTTAGTTTGTATGATTGAATTCTGAATTGCTTCTCTATATTATCTGAATTTCTGTGAGTTTCCTCAAAACAGCTATTTTGAATTCTCTGCCTGAAAGATCATATATCTATATTTCTCCAGGACTTGCCCCTCGTGTCTTATTTTACTTCATCTGGGGAGGTCGTTTTCCTGCATGGTCTTGATACTTGCAGATGTTCATTTGTATCTGGGCATTGAAAAGTTGGGTATTTACTGTAGTATTCTCAGCCTGGACTTTTTTGTACCTGTCCTTCTTGAGAAGGCTTTCCAGGTATTCAAAAGGACTTGGGTGCTGTGATCTAAGTTGTATCTCTTTTAGGAGGCATTCCAAGCCCAGCAATGCTGTGGTTCTTGCAGACACATAGAGATCCCACCTTGATGGTCTTGGACAAGATATAGAAGGATTCCCTGGAGTACCAGGCAGATACTCTTTTCTCTTCCCTTACCTTCTCCCAAATGGAATCTCTCTGTTCTCAGCCACTTGGGGCTAGAGGTGGAGTGACACAAGCACTCCTGTAGCCACGACTAGCAGGACTGTGCTAGGTCAGTCTTGAAGCCGGCACACACTGGGTCTCACCCAAGGCCTGCTGTAACAACTCCCTGGCTATGGCCTATGTTCACTCCAGGCCACTGGGCTCTATAATCAGCAGGTGGCAAAGCCAGCCAGGCCTGTGTTCTTCTCTTCAGAGTAGAAGTCCCCAGGCCCGGAGTAGGTCCAGA
This sequence comes from Rhinopithecus roxellana, assembly GCF_007565055.1. Taxonomy (NCBI): domain Eukaryota; kingdom Metazoa; phylum Chordata; class Mammalia; order Primates; family Cercopithecidae; genus Rhinopithecus; species Rhinopithecus roxellana. The sequence goes on from NC_044569.1 coordinate 13,027,033, forward strand.
GGTGCTGTCTAGAAACCAGAGACTAGAGTCAAAAACTTAGAAACCTACCTGGTGTCTGCTCTACTGTGGCTGAGCTGGCACTCAAACCACAAGACAGTCCTTCCCACTGTTCTTTTCCCAAAGGCAGAGGAGCCTCACCCTGTGGCCACTGCTACCACAGGCCCACGGGGAGTATTGCCACACTACTATCAATGTTCCCTTCAGGCCCAAGAGCTCTTCAGCCAGCTTGTAGTGAATGCTGTCTGGCCTGGGACTCACCTTTCAGGGTAGCGGGCTCCCATCTGGCCCAGGGCGGGTCCAGAAATGCCATTCAAGAACCAAATCCTGGAATTGGGAACTTCAAGAGCCCTCTTCAGTTAGCAAGTGATGAATCCTGACAGGACTGGGTCCTTCCCTTCAAGGCAAGCAGTTCCCTTCTGTCCCAGGGTATATCTAGAAATGCCATCCAGAGCTAGAGCCTGGAACCGAACTCTGATCAGTTCCCTTTTCCGCTCTACTGAGCTGGTATCCAAGATGCAAGACAAAGTCCTTCCTTCTCTCCTCAAGTGGAGGGTAGGGGTCTCTTTTGTGACTGTGAGCTGTGTGGTCTGGGGTTAGAGGAGTGCTGATAGCAGCATTCTCTTAGCCACCCGGCCTGGTGTCTCAGTAGTTCTTGTGCCCTCCTAGCCCACTGTTTCTGGGCCCAGTTCAACACTAGGATTTGGATAGGTGTGGCAGTTCTTGTGGCCTACATTGCCTTTCAAGTATATTTAAGGCCCCAGAGAACCTTAGCCTGTGGTGGGGGGGCTTGCAGGAACTCAAGTTTGGAGACCATTGGGATCGGCAATTCCCCTCTGGCTAGGCCTGGTTTAAATGCTCCCTCTGTGGGTGGGCATCAGCTAAGTTTTGTTCAGTTTTGTTTTCAGATCTAATAGGGCAGCTCTGAGTTCAATGCGTAACAACTGCTGCTCTCTCTGTCTCCCCAGTGCACAGAAATGCGCTCCATACCACACCACTGCTGCTGGAGGATGGGGAAAGATGGCTTTGGCAATTCAAGACTGGCTTTCCTATGTCTTCAGTGCCTCTTTCAGCAAAATGATGTTAAAATCAGGTACTGTGAATGCTCACCTGATGTTTGGTTCTTATGAAGGTGCTTTTTTGGGTGTAACTAGTTAAAAGGGCATCATTGCAGTGGAGATGACCAGTGGAGCCCTCTATTTTGCCATCTTGCTTTGCCCCAAGTTCTGAGTAACATTCTAATAAAAAGTATTGAAATTAGCATCAGGGATAGATGAGGACTTTTTTCTTAAGTTTTATAAAGGGGTTGTATAATACTTACATACTTGAATAAGAAACACTTTCATATGAACTAGGAAGAAACTTGTAAGAACTAATGTAAAAATAACACATATCCATGCCTAACAGATACATGAATTTACATTTACTGCTGCACTTGTATCCCCTGGCTCTCCTTCCATTACTTAATGGAGCATTCAGCCATCAAGCTAAAAATCTGAACTCTAAACTAGGCTGGGAGGGCAGGGGCATGGTGGATACAAAGTTGAGTTGTTCTTTGCTCTCGTAAGTATCCAAAGGGAGAAAAAGTATATAACTACTAATTCAGACAAAAATTGCTATTTAACAAGGCAGAAAGATAACTGCCATGAAAGAAGCAGACATGATTACTATGGGAGCCCAGAACATGGTCTGATCCTGCCACTACTTAGTTTTTGCACAATGAGTTGCCACACTAAAATTTGTGATTTGTAGTCTTAACAGTTCTTTGTTCTGAATTTGCCTCTCTGAATTAAAACCATTATAATGGTGATGTAGGGGCCAAGGGATTTCTCCCTCCCTCTCTGAAGGTTTGAGTCTTTAAGTCTGCTGAAATAAACTGGCAACAGACAGATTAGGAGGGCTAATTTAGTAATCTGCATATATGCACAGAAGCCACATGAAATATGACACTCCAAAAAGAGGCCAAATGATTGAAGGTTTTATACCATACAGAAAAGAATAGAGGCTTGGAACTCCTTGGTGGAGATGGCGACAGGCTATGGGAGGTGTAGGGGAAGAAAGGTGTGGCGAACAAAGGCTGTCTTGTTATACAGATAAAGACTATCATGTAGCAGCCCTTGAAAGAATAGGTGGTAGCCTATGGTACTAGTTTCTCTGTCAATTCTGTAAAAGTGTCAGGACTTTAGTCTCCTTTTCCTGTGAGTCAATCTTTCCTAGATTTGGATAAGGCAGATAAGGAGGCCCTCAAGAAAGCCTGTTTGCATCTGCTGTTTACTTCACTAATATAGATTTCCTCTGCAGATGCAAATCTCCTCCACAAAAGGACAGCTTTTCAGAGCTACTCCAGTGTCTGCAGCCCCTTTAAATAACCATACTGAAATATGCCAAAGAAACATATTTTAGGGTGGCATATTTTGGTTTCCCAGTGACAAACTGTTCAATTCTCAGCTGTTATTACTGCTAACATTAGCCTTTATTATACCATATTGCTTGCAATTATATTCTTTTAGGCCCACATAAGTGTGTTAAAAGGAATTGTGCATGTTTGTGCGTGTATGTGTGTGTGTGTGTATTTAGTCCCTTTAAGTATGAGAGTTATATTTCTCCTGAGGAACTGAGATTAAATCATATTCTAATTATGAAATTGATAGTTAAACCATTAGTAATGAAGGATATGAGTTTTAAATTTAGGTTTTTATAGTCTTGATAGATGTTCATGTGATAGATGTTCATGTTAACAGATTTTCCTACAGTACTTATTTGCTGTAGTCAAGGAAATAACGTATGTAGTGTAGTCCTGACAAAAGTCAACAACACTAACTTCTCTTCACCAACATCAGGAAGGAATCTAGCAATTATCCATGTATTTAACCAGAACTCGTTGTCTCACAACAGAAAGAAGACTTAGTCTGAGAGGCTGATTTGGGAAATAAGCAGGGTAATCAGATAAATGGAACAATGAGTCTGGTCTTAAAAGACCAACTCAGAGATAAGGAATTAGAAATTTGTTGGCTGGGCTGTTAAGAGGCTCTTGATATAAAAGCTCCTCTGTTCATGCATGGATCAGAGATAGGCAAACCAGGGCAGTAGGGGGCACTTTTTAGGGTGTTCGGTCTTGGGAGTTTAGGAAGACAGAAATAGAGACAGTTCTGTCTGATAAGCCTTAACATGTCAAAGAAAAAGCAAAGCTGGACAGTAGTAAAAGTGTTAAAAATATCTTTTATTCAAGACTGTTGCAATACAGGAACAGAGACCTCAGTATAAAACTGGGCTCACAACCACGTAAACCATGAGCAAGTGGGAATTTATAGCCAAGGAGCAGGGAGGGTTGGTGGAAAGAAAGCAGGAGAAAATTACTGAGAGGAAACATCAGAAACAAGGGAGATTCTGGCTACACCAACGTAGCAGGATTCTTGCTGAAGACAGGCCAGGATGACAGAATATCACCTCAGAGATGGTAAAAGATGAATGCTGTGATTTGAATGTGTCTCTCAAAGCTCATGTGTTGGAAATTTAACTCCCAATGCAACAGTGTTGGGAGGTGGGAATTTTAAGATGTGATTTGGTCATGAGAGCTCTGCCTTCATGAGTGGATTCATATCATTATTGTGGGAATAGATTAGTTGTCGTCTGAGTGGGTTTGTTATAAAAATGAGTTTGACCCCCCTCTTGCTCTCTTTTGCCCTTCTGCTTTCTGCTATGGGACGATATGGCAAGAAGACCCTCACCAGATGCCTCTGGGTCTTGGACTTCCCAGACTCCAGAACAGTAAGAAATAAATCTCTATTATTTAAAAATTAGTCTGTGGTATTCTCTCATAGCAGCTCAAAACAAACTAACACAATGAGAAACTCAATTACATATTTATTGTCTTAGTCTGTTTTGTGCTGCTGTAACAGAGCTATATTTATCAATCAGATAGTGAAGGTGATCAAATAAAGAGGATGGGGGATTTTTGCTAAACTGGCTGAGCAATGTTCTTGCTAAAACTGGGTTTTTACATGGAAGTACATAGATGGACCTAGAAGAAGGTTCAGCAATGTGACTGAAGTTTGGCCAAGCAAAGAATCTTTATCAAATGAAACAACAAAGTGTGACAGAATTTGGCAATTAGTTCTTAAGGATGGTCAGATTAGTTTATTGAATTTGCAAGGGGAGGTGAGAGAACTACAACTTTAACCATACTGGCAAGTTCCTCAGCACCTAAGAGATGGAGAGGAGTGATAATATTTTTTTCTCTTCATTTTCATATATTTTATATAGGAAGTATAAAATATAAGAAAATTGTTCATAGTAAGCATGTTTCATTTTATAATAAAAAATTAAATTTTCTGTGAAATATTCAAGTGCTGTGTTATACAATTAAGCCCAAAATGTAAGCAAAATATCATATACTATATTTGAACATCATCTAAATACTGTTATTTTTGGAAAAACCTTTAGAAATAAACCAATGTAAACTCTTACCCAATAAAGAGGAAACCACAAACCTAGACAGTTTGTATTTCTCACATAGTCACTGACACATCTAGAACTAAGTATTTTTTTGCTCTTATTCTAGTGCTCTTTCCCACATATTGTCAAAATTATATTCCTCTGAGATAGAGTTTTATATAAATAATTCCATTTGGAATCATTAAATTATGTTCCAAACTAATCTAATACCATTTTATCCTAAAAGATATTTCTGGAAAAGTGAAATTGATATATATCCTTGAAAGAGAATAAGGCAGTAATTTACCATTACAATATTAGGAAGGAGTCTGCTATTACTATATTCCTAAGCATTTTGGGGGAAAAGTGACTAAAATTAAAATAAATTGGTCTAAATATTATTGTCAGTTTGGAAATTAGTGATAAAGGATCATCTAACAAAATCTTCTGATTGGTGAATAATAGAAATAGGTTTTAGCACTTTCCTTGGTTTTGTTTTGTTTTGTTTTGTTTGAACAGAATATTACTCTGTTGCCCAGGCTGGAGTGCAGTGGCATGATCTCAGCTCACTGCAACCTCCACCTCCTGGGTTCAAGCGATTCTCCTGCCTCAGTCTCCCAACTGACTGGAATTACAGGCAACTGCCACCATACCTGGATTTTTTTTTTTTTTTTTTTTTTTTTTTTTTTTTTTTGTATTTTTAGTAGAGATGGGGTTTCATCATGTTGGCCAGGCTGGTCTCAAACTCCTGAACTCAAGTGATTCACCTGCCTTGGCCTGTAAATCCCAAAGTGCTGGGAGAATTTTTAGGTTGAATGTTCAAGTTTACAAGGGGTTCAAAATCGTTAAGGAGACACTCAAAGTTAAGTTGTATGCAAAATAGTTTTGGAAGTGTTATTATTATTTGTAGCTCAAATATCGTTTTAGTTTGGCATTCAGAGGTATTGATTAAAACAAAAAGTATCATTCACAGTCTATAATATTTTTGTTAAAAGGTCCGTATTTTCATTTCAAAATTTCCTCTCAAATGTATCATATTTCTTTGTCCTGACCTAGTCTTTCATCTTCTTTCCTTTGGACTATTAAGTTTGTTTTGTCAACTGATCTGTCTTTAGTTTATACCCTGTGAAATCCATTCTCTAGACTGTTTCCACTTTTATCTTTCTTTTTGACATGTTTGATACAATAATTTCCGTAAAACATGAATCTGATTATATCCTGTCTTCCTCACACACTGTTAATTTCTCACTGCCTGTGTCTCACGGTTCCCACTTCAGATGACTAGTGGCATAATCAGGGGAATTCGGATGCAGGCCTTGAAGGTGAAAGTACTGCCAGGGACTCAGTCTTGGGAGTTAGTCTGGGGTGAATCTGGGTCCAGGATTGAGCCTTTGCCATTAGTTGGTAGGGAGGTGGGCACAAAAATGGTGTCACCTAAGGTACACTTTTATTTATTTTTTTAGTTTTAAAAACCATCAGGCCAATGTATTACCTAAGACATTATAGAGGATGATCTTACTTGGAATGTGCTCAGAAGGAGCAGTTTCTTCATTCTCACCCCTCCTCCCCACCCCAAGCTACCTTTCCTTGAAGGCCATGATGAAAGATCTTTGTCTATATCCTAACAGCAGTGAACAGCCAGTAAGGGATTCTGAGAAAGCAATTGACAACAACAGAATATACACATCTATTTCTGATTGGAATCAGATAGATACCTGATCTTAATCATTTCCCTAGAACCCTCCCTAACCTGGGGTAGTTGCTATCACATCTCTGTTAAACTCAATTTCAAAAGATTTGGAATTTTTTTCTTCAGAGGCAGTCTGCCAGCTTACTTTCTCCCATGGCCCCAAATTGTCGCATTTTACTGATCGGGTGATGTTTTGCCAGTTAATCATCAGTGTAACATTTTTTGCAACCTTACTCCATTCGTAATCTGTTCATTTTGATGAACTTTTTCTACTGATCTTAGAGCAAGGCTTCTCTTGCCCTTTGAGGACAGAATGTTATTGAATATTCCTCTATAAATACCAAGAGAATTATACACATTTTCTTCTTTAGCTTTTTGATGTGGTGCATTATGTCAGTAGATTTTTCTAATGTTGAACTATCCTCATATTCCTGGAATAAGGAAGTCCACGCAGATTATGAAGCGGTATTTTAGTTTTTTAACATGTTGTTCAATTTTATTTGTTAATATTTTACTTATGATTTTTGTATTTGCTTTTAGTGAGATTGGTCACTAATTTCATTTTCTTGTATTGTTTGTGTACTGTTTTGTTATCACAATTATCTAACTCTAATAAATAGTTGGGCAACTATCTCTTTTTCTCATAGGTTTCAAATTATGTGTCAGGTTGAATATTGCAATAGACAGACTGTTTACGTCCCCTCAAAATTTATGCATTGAAATCCTAACCCCTAAGATAATGGTATTAGGAGGTGGGACATTTGGAAGGTGATTAACTCATCAAGGCAAAGCCCTTGAGAATGAGATTAATTCCCCGGAGAAATCCCTCAACCCTTCTATCACATGAGGACACAGCATGAAGGCATCATCTGTAAGCCAGAAAACGAGTTTTTTTATCAGACACTAAAACAAGGTGTCAGTAGGGTCATGCTCCCCGTGTGAGGTTCTGGGAAGAATCTGTTCCATGCCTGTCTCCTAGCTTCTGGTGGTTCCTTGGCTTGAAGTTGCATCCCTCAATCTTTACCTCTGACATCACAGGTCTTTCTTCCCTGTGTGTCTCTCTGTCCTTTCCTTTGCTTAAAAGGTTATCAGTCATACTGGATTAGGACCTACCCTAATCTGTTATAACCTCACTTTAACTACATTTGCAAAGACATTATTTCTATATAAGTCCCTGCTATGGTTTGAATGTCCCCTTTAAAATTTATTTTGAAATTTAATTGCCATTTTAACAGTATTAAATGGTAGGACCTTTAAGAGGTGATTAGGCCCACACCCATGGAACCTCACTCATTGCTAGCACAGCAGTCTGAGATCAAACTGCAAGGTGGCAGCGAGGCTGGAGGAGGGGCGCCCGCCATTGCTGAAGCTTGAATAGGTAAACAAAGCCACCTGGGAAGCTCGAACTGGGTGGAGCCCACTACAGCTCAAGGAGGCATGCCTGCCTCTGTAGACTCCACCTCTGGGGACAGGGCGTACCAAACAAAAAGCAGCAGAAACCTCTGCAGACTTAAATGTCCCTGTCAGACAGCTTTGAATAGAGTAGTGGTTCTCCCAGCATGGAGTTCGAGATCTGACAACGGACAGACTGCCTCCTCAAGTGGGTCCCTGACCCCTGAGTAGCCTAACTATGAGGCATCCTCCAGTAGGGGCAGACTGACACCTCACACAGCTGGGTACCCCTCTGAGACGAAACTTCCAGATGAACGATCAGGCAGCAACATTTGCTCTTCAGCAATATTCGCTGTTCTGCAGCCTCCTCTGCTGATATCCAGGCAAACAGCATCTGGATTGGACCTCCAGCAAACTCCAACAGACCTGCAGCTGAGGGTCCTGACTGTTAGAAGGAAAACTAACAAACAGAAAGGACATCCACACCAAAACCCCATCAGTACGTCACCATCATCAAAGACCAAAGGTAGATAAAACCACAAAGATGGGGAAAAAACAGAGCAGAAAAGGTGAAAATTTAAAAAATCAGAGCACTTCTCCCCCTCCAAAGGAATGCAGCTCCTCACCAGCAATGGAAAAAAGCTGGACAGAGAATGACTTTGACGGGTTGAGAGAAGAAGGCTTCAGACGATCAAACTTCTCCGAGCTAAAGGAGGAAGTTCGAACCCATCGCAAAGAAACTAAAAACCTTGAAAAAAGATTAGATGAATATCTAACTAGAATAACCAGTGTAGAGAAGTCCTTAAATGACCTAATGGAGCTGAAAATCATGGCACGAGAACTATGTGACAAATGTGCAAGCTTCAGTAGCCGATTCGATCAACTGGAAGAAAGGGTATCAGTGATTGAAGATCAAATGGATGAACTGAAGTGAGAAGAGAATTTTAGAGAAAAAAGCAGAAAGAAATGAACAAAGCCTCCAAGAAACATGGGACTGTGTGAAAAGACCAAATCTATGTCTGATTAGTGTACCTGAAAGTGATGGGGAGAATGGAACCAAGTTGAAAAACACTCTGCAACATATTATCCATGAGAACTTCCCCAACCTAGCAAGGCAGGCCAACATTCAAATTCAGGAAATACAGAGAATGCCACAAAGCTACTCCTCGAGAAGAGCAATTCGAGAAGAGACAAATGGAATCTAATTAAACTAAAGAGCTTCTGCACAGCAAAAGAAACCACCGTCAGAGTGAACAGGCAACCTACAGAATGGGAAAACATTTTTGCAATCTACTCATCTGACAAAGGGCTAATATCCAGAATCTACAAAGAACTCAAACAAATTTACAAGAAAAGAACAACCCTATCAAAAAGTGGGCAAAGGATATGAACAGACACTTCTCAAAAGAAGACATTTATGCAGCCAACAGACACATGAAAAAATGCTCATCATCACTAGCCATCAGAGAAATGCAAATCAAAACCACAATGAGATACCATCTCACACCAGTTAGAATGGCGATCATTAAAAGTCAGGAAACAACAGGTGCTGGAGAAGATGTGGAGAAATAGGAACACTTTTACACTGTTGGTGGGACTGTATACTAGTTCATCCATTGTGGAAGATAGTGTGGTGATTCCTCAAGGATCTAGAACTAGAAATACAATTTGACCCAGCCATACCATTACTGGGTATATACCCAAAGGATTTTAAATCATGCTACTATAAAGACACATGCACACGTATGTTTATTGCAGCACTATTCACAATAGCAAAGACTTGGAACCAACCCAAATGTCCATCAATGATAGACTGGATTAAGAAAATGTGGCACATATACACCATGGAATACTATGCAGCCATAAAAAAGAATGAGTTCATGTCCTTTGTAGGGACAGGGATGAAGCTGGAAACCATCATTCTCAGCAAACTATCACAAGGACAAAAAAACAAACACCGCATGTTCTCACTCATAGGTGGGAATTGAATAAAGAGATCACTTGGACATAGGAAGGGGAACATTAGACACTGGGGCCTGTTGTAGGGTGGGGTGAGGGGGGGATAGCATTAGAAGATATACCTAATGTAAAAGACGAGTTAATGGGTGCAGCACACCAACATGGCACATGTATACATATATAATAAGCCTGCACATTGTGCACATGTACTCTAGAACTTAAAGTGTAATAATAAAAAAAAATAATTAAAAAAGAGGTGATTAGGCAATGAGGGATACACCACCATAAATGGATTAATGCTGATTATAAAAGGGCTTGAGGCTGTGAGTTTAATTTCTTCTTCTTTCTCATCCTGTCTTTGCCCTTCTGCTATGGAATGATGCAGTAAAAAGGCCCTGCCAGATGCCAGACCCTTGATCTTAGACTTCCCAGCTTCCAGCTGTGAGCCAATAGATTTCAGTTCATTATAAATTACTTAGTCTCAGGTTTTCTGTTATGGTGGTACAAAATGGACTAAATCACATTACGAGTTTCTTAGCAAGACACCCAGACATGTTTATTTTTGTGTACGTGAGTTTTAGGGGAACATTATTCAACTGAGAATAGACCTCTTTCTGTTTACTCCTTCTCTTTTTTTCCCCCGTTTACCTCCTTTCTTCTTAGGACTTTAATCAGTTACAAGACCGGCAGTGAACTGGTTGTGTTCCTACTTGCTATTGATAACCTTTTACAAATCATTCCTTGTTATGTTTTTCTCAGTACTCAAGAATTATAAGGTCATCAATAACTCATGAAGATACATTATTTATTTTAAACATGCTCACTAGACAAGCTTCATATATTTTCTCTGACTTTTTACTTGTCATCTTTAATTATCTTGCATTATTTGGGCTTGCTTGAACTTCAGAGGTCAGTCAATACATTTTTCATATCTTTTAATGGATGTTTTTGGTCTCATTTTCAGTGTCTTTCAAAGATGGATAATGTCTCCATCAACCTTTTCTCATGTTTAGAACAACTGGTAATTCTATGAGGCTTTATTTTTTGATGCAGATATTCATGGTCACCTGATGAAGGGGTAACTTTGAACAAAGTCCAGTGAGAGAAGTGTGAGATATACACAATGTGTTGTAAAAATAGTGATGCCATTTTTACATTGAAGTGAAGAAGGATCTTCACTGGAAATGCTTCTTACCAATATCCTCATTGCTGTGGGCCAAAATTAGACTTTCAGGTCTCTTCAGGTCAATCAAATGAACTATTTTGGAGATTTTTTTTTTTTTTTTTAATAACCATGACCAGTATGAACAATGGACAAACAAAGGGAGTAAGAACGGACATGGTTAGGAGGACCCAGCACAGCGCCACACTGCAAAGTGGATAACAAACACCAGAGGGACAGCTGTACTTGCACCCAGGAAGTACGTCCCCTTACCTCATCCAAAACGAAAAGAGGGTTCAAAGACTGTTGAGCCTTGACCAATCACTTTATCCCCTCCCCCTCCCTTAGGAAAGACCATGAAAGGCGATGAAGAAAAATGGAAACGTACCCTCAATATTTCTGACTGGAGAGAGAAGAAACACTTCTCACATTCTGTTTATCTGTAAGGCTTGCCATTTCTATCCTCAAAATATACCACAAATCTATCCCCCATATCTACCTCTGTCATCTCCACCTTAGGCCAAAACCCTTTCCTTTCTCATTTGGATTATTGTAATTCAGGCCTCAGCTGTCTAAAATTCAGAGAAGAGGGTGTATGAAGGCTTATGTAGTCTCCAAGTAGATTAGAAGCCCTATCCAATAAAGCATTTGCCTAGGACTTAAGAGATAATGCTTCCTTATTTCCATTTGGCAATTTAACACTTCTGTATGCCCCAACAGTCAGAACCCTGGAAGGAAGAGTTGAGTCATACTTTGAACCCCAGTCCAGCAGATGTTTGAATCTGAATTTCAGAGTACATGACTGAAAAGTGCTCCCTTTTTTCCTGTTATATGCAATAACTTAGTATTAAGTTGGAGTCCAGATGACATGTCCTGCAACTGACAAGCACCTTCTCATCTTATCACATCACTATAACTTTTTCCTCTACCCGTAATATATCAGCTTGATAATGTATGTAGAGTTATCCACTGTTACATAAATAATTGCCCCAAAGCTTTGTGGATTAAAACAAAAATAAATATGTATGATTTCACAGTTTTTATATCAGTAATTCAGGAACGGCTTAGTTAGCTGCCTCTGACGTAAGGGCCTTTCATAAGGTTTTGGTCAGGATGTTGTCCTGGGGCCACTGTCATCTGAAGGCTTGACTAGGGCTTGAGGATCTTCTTCCAAAATGATGTCCTCACATGGCAAGTATATGCAGCCTGTTGAAGGGCTCAGTTTCTCACCACATAAACTTCTTCCTAGGGATATTTGAGTGTCCACTCTATATAGCACCTGGCTTTGTTTGAAGCTAATAATTCAAGGGAAATCAAAGTGAAAGCCACAGTGTCTTTTATAACCTAGTCTTAGAACCCACACGCCATCACTCAAGTCTATTTATTAATAGTTAATACTCAGTCTGGCCCCTACACAAGGTGAGGGGAATTAGACTCTATCTTTTGAAGACAGGAGAGTTAAAATCTCCACCATGTCTCTTCTCTTTTTGAATTCTGGCCTCTATTCCCCAATTCAACCTTCTTGCCAATTCGAAATCTCCTCCCTTTTCTCATCTCCAAACATATGCACATACTAACTTTATTTAACAGATTTTAAAAATTTCTTTCTGGTATCAGTTAGAATCAGTTTTGGCTATAGTAGCAGCAAACTACAAAATAGTGGTAGCTTAAATCACAGTAGAGGTTTATTTCTATCATGCATGGAAAACATTTGCAGGTAGACAGTCCAAGGCTGGTCTGGTGAAACTGTTATAGTTTATGACCTTCATTCTCATGGTTCAAGATATCTGCTAGGGTTCTAGTTGCCAAAGGTGAAACCCAGGAAGCAGAGTAGAGAAATACAAAAAAAGTTAAAAGTGTGTGCTAGCAGTTGTTTAAGGTTTCCTAGAAACCTTACTGTATAACACATTGCCTCCCTCTCAGCAGTCAGCACTTAGTTACATGCAAATGTATGACAGGTAATATGGAAGCATAAGAGGTACAAGCTAATATGCTGAATGATGTCTTTATTTGCAGGTATGTGATGGTTAATTTTAGGTATCAATTTGACTAGATTAATGGGTACCTAGATAGCTAGTAAAGCATTAATTCCAAGTGAGGATGTGTCCAGAGCAAATTGGTGCATGAGTTGATAAACTGAGTGGGGAAGATTCGTCCTCAATGAGGGTAGGCACCATCAAATTGGCTGGGGGCCAAGATAGAACAAATAGACAGAGGAAAGGCAAATTAATGCTTTCTCTTCTGGAGCTGAGACACCCTTCTTCTCCTGCCCTTGGACATCAAAACTTCAGGTCCTCAGGCCTTTGGCCTCAAACTGAGAGTTATACCACTGGCTTCCCTAGTTTGGAGGCTTTTAGACTTTTACTGAGTCGGCATCCCTTAGTCTCAAGCTTGCAGACAGCCTATTGTGGGACTTCTCTGCTGCCATAATCATATGAGCCGATTTCCCTAATAAATCCCCTGTCATCTATCTATTATCTGTCTATCTCTATTATTATTTCTGTCTCTCTAGAGAACCCTAATAAAAAGTGATTATATACCCAGCTAAAAATCAGGGAGTTTCTTGCTAAGGAAGAAGTGGAGAATAAATATTGGCCATGGCTCTCTATATATTTTTGGCTACCTGAACATATCAGCACCTTTTTCCTATATAGGGTGCTGTGTGTTCTCACTATGTGGAAGTTGGCTTTCCTCAGAGCTGATGATCCAGGAAAAGCCAAGAACATGTTTGCAGAGAACATATTTACTGTTTCTCCAAGGAAGAAAACTTCAAGATCTTCCTGAATTCCTGCTCCATGTTCAGTATCTCTCCATCATATGCAGTCCCTTCCTTGGGGTCACGTGTACCTTCTTGTGGTCTGTCAGCAGATACATTAAAAAACATACATGGATATGGAAACAGGACACCATAGTAAAAACTCCTATTTGAGAAAGGGGAGAAGGAGAAACTGGTAGTGGTCACTGGTCCATATCAGTGATCAAATACCTCTGAGCAGAAACTACAAGCTCCCTCTCCTAGTAAAGGAGTGCATTCTTTGCTTAGCTATTTGGTAGTCCTCAGTTAAGCTCTTGCCCATTGTACTTTGTGGTTCTTATCTCTGGTTTCTAGGATGTGCATTATATTACATGGCTGCATGAGAAGGGGCCATGGGGCAGAAGCCCATTTGTGGTGGTTGCCATTGCAGAAGCTCTCTTCCTGCTAGGGTGAATATGGGGACCCAGAAATTGTTTTAGGAGCTTGATGGTCACAGGCAAGGATTGAAATTTCTTTTGAAGAACAATTTCCTTAAAATTTAGTAATCTTCTCGTCTATTTGCTTTCAGTTGGTTCCGCATATATTAATAGCCAGAGATCATGATGTCTAGACAGTTTTTAAGCCTGAGACATTCTGGTGTGATGTACTTCTTGGGAGAAAAGCTGAGTGTTGGGAGAGAAGCTGAGGCAGGGCTTGCATGTCTAATATAATGTAAAGTCTTGGAACATGTCTGGGGTCCAGGGCCTAAAACCCTTTGTGGCCTTTGGAACACCAAGCTTTGTGCTAAAGTGTAGAAAGCCACCCTGACACACCATAATCTAAGCCCAGGGCATGAAACTCCTCATGGCTTGGATAGAATCCAGGGCCTATGGCTTCTGGAATGTGTCTAGACTTGCTGGCTCTTTGCTCCCTGATCTCTGAGGATTGATTGTATCTTGAGTTGAAAGAACCTGCTCTCCATTATCTCAAGTAGTAGAGCAGATGCTAAACCATCACAGCTATAAATCATGTGCTTAATGCAATGCTCCCTTTCAACCCCACATCCTCACCACCTGTTTCTTTGTTTGATCACCAATCAATCGTCTGGGCTTCCAGAGCTTGAAGGCTTCACAGCCTCCATACTTAGCATTGGCCCCCCGGACCCACTTTCTCTCTCAAACTGTCTTTTCTCATTCCTTTGACTCTGCTGGACTTCGTCACCCCTATGACCTGGTATTGGGTCCGATTACCCCAACAGTATTGGCATCTAGGCTCTGCTATTCTTCCCTATACCAAGCTCAAACACCCTATCCCTCCAAAAAGTATTGGCTATCTTGAGACATTTAAAAATAATAGGCAAAAATCACAATCTGATCTTTGTCAGTGGACTAAGTTCTATTGACTGACAGTTGCCTAATGGAAAGTATTTGAGAAAGACTAGGGGCCTAGGGCACTTTAATTGGATTAATGACCCAAATTTTTGCCCCTCTCTCTAAGTATACTCTTTGCCCTAACATATTGCAGTGTCCTCCTACTCCTGGGGGAGCATTCTGCCCAATAGCATACTGGTAAATGTTTCTTAAAAAACTACTTTGTATATTATGTTATAAATTTTATTGAAAATATGTGTAGCACACATTGACAAATAAGAAAATATGCAATACTTGGCCGGGCGCAGTGGCTCAAGCCTGTAATCCCAGCACTTTGGGAGGCCAAGACAGGCGGATCACGAGGTCAGGAGATCGAGACTATCCTGGCTAACAAGGTGAAACCCTGTCTCTACTAAAAAAAAATACAAAAAACTAGCTGGGCGAGGTGGCGGGCGCCTGTAGTCCCAGCTACTCAGGAGGCTGAGGCAGGAGAATGGTGTAAACCTGGGAGGCGGAGCTTGCAGTGAGCTGAGATCCGGCCACTGCACTCCAGCCTGGGTGACAGATCGAGACTCCATCTCAAAAAAAAAAAAAAAAAAAGAAAAAAGAAAATATGCAATACTCTTTACTGTAAGTTCTATATAGCCAATTGATTCTTATTGAATGTTTTGACTGTCACTAAATTTTCTTATCCATAGCCAATGTACAGTTGTAGCTCATGCGCAAGCGTAGTTCTGACATGGATGTTCATAGATATTCTCATTGTCAGTAAGAGGAAAGTGAAACAATAAAGAGGTAGTTGAAACTTCAGTTGTTTGTAAATGAGGTGACATCTTTGCAGAATTAGATAATAGTTTTCAAAAAACATTTCCTCATTTTTTTTTTTTGTATTTGCAATGTAATAGCCACAGATACAACATGCTTTTAAGTTTAATCTGCATTAATGTTTTCTCTACCACTTTCTTAAGCCAGACAATTAACAAATCAACAAGCAACACTTTATTTGTAGCTTCTATCAATTTCTATGGTACAAACACTCCAACAGTGGCTGATTTCAAGCTGCTGGTTTGACACAACTGAAGCATGAGGTAGTGTTTCTACTAGATACACTAGAAACAAACACCTAAAGAGGACAGACGATAGGAAAATGTAATAAAATAACTGGAAAGTCATGAGTTTTGAGTGCCTATTATCTTTGTTTTAATGTAAATTATTTGATTGCAAGTACATAATTTAATATTAAACAATGGCTGTGTTAGCAATCAGCTTGCCAAATTCCTGAAAATTAAAGAGTAGACCCGTGGGCTGGTATGAGTTGCCTCCTAACACCACAGGTTCTGCCCACCCCTTCACCTTAGGCTTGGAAAAGTGGTTGCATATTATTCTTTCTTGCTTGCTCTTATGCTGTAAACATGGGAACATTTCTGGGCTGGCCAGCTGAAGGATGAGACAGTGGAGAGCTGAGTAGTCCACCTGTCTCAGTCAAGACCATCCTAGACTAGTAGAGCAGCTGATCCTAGACACGTGCGAGATCCCAGCCAGGATAAGAGCTAGACCCTGCAGCTGACTGGGTACAGGTGAGCCCAGCCAAGACCAATAGAAATACTCACCTAACCCGCAGATTCATGAGCTAAACAAATGTTTATTTTTTGAAATCACTGGGTTGTAGGGTGTGTGTACATGTGTGTATATACACACACATATAAATATATACACATATATACACACATACATACACACATATATGCTATATATGATGGTTAATATAGTTTCATCCCATAAGGTTACCTCCTTGCAGTCACTGCTGGTAACTACTTCAGGGGTATATGAGCACTTGTATTCTTTACTCTTTCAAAGCTCAAATACAGGACCTAGTCAAACTTGACTGCAGGCCACAGACAGAGTACTGCCTTAGTACGGCTGTGTTTCCTTCCAACTGTACCTGTAGAATTGCTTAATCCAGCCTCAGTTTGTCCTTCTTTTAAGATTGGCAAGAAGGGGTTAGAAAACATGAACATTTTGGATTTTCCTTACTATTTTCCCCAATCCTACATTCTCATCATTTGCCTCCCAAGACACAGCACATGAAAATGTGATCCATTGTTTTGCCATCACCTAATAAAGACCAACAGTTTTCTAGCCCCAACAAAGCCTGCAGCACCTACTGCTTGACTGTCTTCAACAAAGCAATGCCACATTTACAATTTTTAAACATTTACCTTCCCAGTCCCAGGTACCATGCTTTCTGTTACTTGTAGTATCTCTCTCTCTCTCTCTCTCTCTCACACACACACACACACACGTAGGTAGTCCAGGGCTGGTATTGTCGTTCCACATCTAGAATCCCGCTTTCAGGTCCACCCTCCCTGAGGCGTGGCTCTCATCTTCATAACAAAATGGCAGCTAGGGTGTTAGCCATCACATTTGCATTCCAGGCAGAAAAATGGAGAAAGAGGAAAAAGAAGGCAAAAGGCAATGTTCTTACTATCTTTAATAGAATAGCTTCCTAACACTGCCACAGAAGATACCTGCTTGTATCTCACTGTTGAAAGTTCAGTCATATGGCCACAATCTCAAGGAAGATTGGGGTACTTTAATATTTATTGAGGGAAGTCATGTGCCCAGCTAAAAACCAGGGGTTCTATTACTAAGAAAGAATACAACTGCCCCCCACCCCAAAACAATTCAATACAAATACAAATAAACAATACAGTGTAACAACTATTTTCATAGCATTTACACTACAGTCATTATTATAATAATCTAGAGATTATTTAAAGTATATGGGAAGATGTGCAAAGGTTATATGCAAATACCGTAACAGTTTATATAAATGACCTGAGCACCTGCAGATTTTGGTATGCCTGAGAGTTCTTGGAGCCAATCCCCCTCAGATATTTGGTAGAGAACTAGTTGTCTCTGCCTAGTCTCCATTCTGGTCACTTCTTTAGTTTCCTAATTTCAGAGTAAGGCCAGTCTCCTTCTGTGATGGTTGTGTCAACTTGAGTGAACTAAGGGATGCACAGATACCTGGTAAAACATTATTTCCACGTGTGTTGGTGAGGGTGTCTCTGGAAGTGATTGACATTCCTATTGGTAGACTGAGTAAAGAAGATCCACCTTACCAGTGTGGATAGGCATCAGTCCATTCAGTGCCCCATATGAAACACAAAGGCAGAGGAAGGACAAAATCAGTCTCTGTGCTTATTCTGGGACATCTATTTTCTCCTGCTCTTGGGTATCAGTACACTCGGTTCTCTGGCCATTGGACTTGACTGAATTACACCTCCAGCTTTCCTGATTCTCCAGCTTGCAGATGGCAGATCGTGGGACTTCTCAGCCTCCGTAATCATGAGCCAATTCCTACAATAAATCTCTCTGTCTCTCTCATTCTGGTTCTCCGGCAAACTCCAATATTCCCTCCTAGGGACAGGAATTTTATGACTTTGATACCTTATTACTATTCATGGACATTTCTTACAGCTTTGATTTTTTTGCAGTGTATATCCCAGGTAAATACCTTTCTCTGCTATTGGAGTCCCCTTTCCTCCCCTTGTTCTTGTTAACTTTTGGCTTGGATTGCATTTTATATGAAGTAGGCCTTACCAAAAAATTTGAAAGATGTCTGTCAGTGAGGAAAGGACAGGTCCAGTGTATAACGTAACAGAGGCTATGAGGCAGAATTTGGAGTGCAGCGGCACTACCTTGTTTCACTGCAACTTCTGCCTCCCGGGTTCAAGTGATTCTCTTGCCTCAGTCTCCCGAGTAGCTGGGATTGCAGGTGCACACCACCATGCCCGGCTAAGTTTGGTATTTTTAGTAGAGATGGGGTTTCTGCCATGTTGGCCAGGCTGGTCTTGAACTCCTGGCCTCATGTGATCTGCCCACCTTGGCCTCCCAAAGTACTGGGATGTCAGGTGTGAGCCACTGGGCCCAGTCAGAATTCTTTTTTATTTTGATAGCTTTGACCACTTTGATAGTTCTCCATCAAGGAAACTGTTCAAATGAAAAACAGAACATGTCTTATAGGAGGAATCTAAGTCCAACATTAGTGAAGACGATGAGGAGGATTTCTTCCTAGAAATAATGTATTTCTATCTTCAGCACAAGAGGAATGAATTCCACAGTGCTAATAGAAACTGTTAATAGTGCAATATAAATTACAAACAAAACAACAAAAATGAAAAACAGACTCCACAGGAGTATGTCAGAAATAAAAAAGAAATTCCTTAAACCCTCAAGCCAGCATGCTTGATACAACTTTATACTTTTTTTTTTTTTGAGATGGAGTTTTGCTCTTATTGCCCAGACTAGAGTGCAATGGCACAATCTCGGCTGACTGCAACCTCTGCCTCTGGGGTTCAAGCAATTCTCCTGCCTCAGCCTCCTGAATAGCTGGGATTACAGGCGTGTGCCACCATGCCCAGCTAATTTTGTATTTTTAGTAGAGATGGGTTTATACCTTTTTAAAAGATACTGATGCAGATGATTTGTGAACATTTTGATGAGAAAGTGATTAGAAGGATACAGCATAAATTTAATTGTAAATATGCTTATCTAGCTAACCTAATCTGTTTCTGTAGAATTACTGGCATGGGAGATTGGAGAGATGCCTAACGTATCTCAATTTTAAGTAATGTGAGCAAGTCTTTAAGGTATACCCAATGATAAAATGGAGAAACATGACCACATGATGATGTAATTAGATGGATTTGTAGGTGGTTGAAATTGTATTCAAGCATAGCAATCTGGTCTCTGTCTACTCTTCAACAGCATCAATAATCATTCCCCATCTCTCTGCTCCAACCATACTGAATTATTTGCAGTTTTCTAAAAACATTATATTCTTAAACCCCAGAGCTTTTGTACATACTATTCCTTTGCCTGAAGCAATGTTTTCCTCCTCCTTTACCTCATTCTTACTCATCCTTTGTATATCAGCTTAAATTTTATAAGTTGAAAATGCACTTAATACACCTACCCTACTGAACATTAGAGCTTAGTCTAACCTACCTTCAACCTGTTCAGAACACTTACATTAGCCTACAGTTAGTTGCGCAAAATTATATAACACAAAGTCTATAATAAAGGATAAGATATTGAATATCTTATATTCAATATGTAATTTCCTGAATATTATACGGAAAATGAAAAGCAATGGTTTTGCACCATCGTGAAGTCAAAAATTCAAGTCATGGACTTTCTGTAGTTCTCAAGAGAAATTGGCAGCACCATTTGTCACACAGAATTCACCCTAAATTCACCTGGTAATTTTGGTGACCCTCTGCTAGTTAGTTGCTTTGTCCAAGAGAAAAATAAATTTCTTGTATCTTTATGACAGAAGATAGCTTTGTAATGGAGCAAGGTAGCTACTAAAGTTAGGCTTTTATGTTTCTAGGAAGCTGAAAGATAGGGGTACTATTTCTCTCAATGATTAAATTTCAGTGAGATAGCTCCCAGGTCCTTGAGGAATTCACATTCTTAGGTTGTAAAATTGGCAAAAGCCTAATTTAGTTTTTGGGAAGATTTACAGACATTTCAAAGAGGCACAGAGAAAGCTTACAATTAAGTTTCCTCAAGTAAATGACCAAAGAAAAGGATGTGGAGGGTAAAAGTCTCTTTCTCTCTTCTTTGCACTAGGCAGAATTAAATAGTTTTGTTCCTAATTTGTACTCACCCTTACACCAACAGTGTCAGCATCACCTAGGAACTTTTGTTAGAGATGCAAATCCTCAGATCACAATGTAGACTTACTCGATAAGAAACTCTGGGGATAGGGCCCAGGAATTTGAGTTTTTACATAAGCTCCCTAGGAGATGCTGAGAATCATTGTAGAGGATTGTTGATAGTAGGCCATGTGCAAAGCATCTGGGGAAGGCAAAGGATTTAATTTTGCTTTTTTTTTTGGTAGTTTTTTAAATTTGTTTTTTAATTTGTAGTTATCTGAGGTTTGTGTAAGTAGTTATCTGGTCTGCTAGTATGTTACCTTCAATTAATTGGCAAGAAATTAGGATATCAAAAATAAAGATATTAGATGAGCCTTAGTTTAGCCAAGACAGTCAAACCTCAATCATTTACACAACAGAGAACTAAAACAAAATGATTATTTTTAAACTGTGCTAATTTGGCTCTAGAGTTCATTCCCTAATTTACAAAGAGTCACCTGATCAAAATCATTGGAAAATCATTTGATTACAAAATCAAGTAAAGCCATAAAAGCCAAACCCAAGTGAAACTAGATAATTGTGCAGTTTTCTTAGATGGACTCCTTAAGTTCATTTGGCTCTCTACTGGGGACCAAATCTTTTATTTCTCAATTATGTATGCAAACTGGAATCACCTGAAGATATGTTTAAAGACAAAAATTGCAGCAGAGAACCTGAGAGTAGCCAGGGAAGAGGTACAGTGGATTCTTCCAGCGCATGAGTTCACATGACTACTTCCCCTTCTCAACAGGGGCCAGAGTGTGCCAGGACCTCAAAGAGGAGAGCTTCAGAGGCCCAGCTGACATACTAGACATAGGGGCCAAAGGGTCTACCTTGAGAAAGGTTTTTATATCTCAAATGTGACCCACTCTTGAATGACAGCTCTAAGAAATTGATTTCTCAGGCAACTGAGACAAACAGCATTTGTGATGCTACCACGCCTTCCTTAGGAAGTTGCCTTGAAGCAAAGCTGGTGGAACCTGATTTCCAGCGACTCCGGGTGTTCCTGTGTTAGGACCTCCCTCATGTGTCCATTGGCCCCATTGTGGATATGCTGCAGTTTGGCCAGAAAGACCTGGATGTGGAGGTTAAAGTCACACAAATGGATAATCTGGAATCTAAAAGCATGGGGAGCTTTCCATGAAAAATGCCTGGAGATGGGGAAAATCATGAATGGGACTGTACCCCAGGTGATGGAGATGGCTCAGAAACAGAGGAAGCTTGCCACAGCTGAAATCCAGAAGGTTCTGAAAAAAAAAAAATCACAATCAACTTACTAGACATGAACTCCATGAAAAAAAAACTCATCTTTTCAAGGCATTCGAGAAGCAGGAAGGCTACTAGTGAAGGCTACTGCAAAAATGAATAATGGCTAAAATTATTATGCTGAGCATTACATACTAAGAATTAAAAAGGAAGACCAGAGATACCAAGCATTAAAAGCCCACACATAATATAAACAGGTATGGATCCGTTCCCTTGAGAGCATTCAGCAGAAAATAAAAGACTAAAGGAAATGATAAACTGATCAAAATCTGTAATTACCTGTTTTCAGAAGTATAAAAACCTAAAATCACTGACCAGTGACCTTCTGTCCCTCCATGTAACTCCGTATCTATAAGCAAGCCTTGTGTACCTTCTCAAGAAAAAAAAAAAAAAAAAAGACATCTGTATGAGATACTGACTTTTATGTTCTTATAAAATGGTGATGATCTTTCATTAGAAAATCCTTGTATTCTATCAAATGTATGCTCTTGTGAGGTTTATTGAAATTTTTTTTTTTTTTTTTTTTTTGGTGGTATCCTATAGATTTTTTACTATGGGAAAAAAAACGCTGCTTTGAAACTGTCAGCAAATAGGATCAAGACTCAATTTAAAAACAAGGACTCTCAAGTGTTGTCCATATAAGGTCAAGTTAATGGGGAGTTCCTCAGGAACTTTTGTAATACTAACTGGCAATACCATAACTGCTACAACATGTCTTTATTTCGTCTTTCAAAAACAGTGTTTTTCCCCATTGTCTTTAGGTAAACTGTCCACGAAGGGAAGAGTGATCAGTTTATCTTAACATAAAGATTTCTAACTAGGAATTCAAGAAGATATTTCAGTGGGACGATATCGATCATCAGAATGACAAACCCATGAACATTTTAGGAAAGGCGGTTTCAGATTTTTCTCTTTCGAGGGTTTCAAGAAACCCCTTGATTGAGAGGAGGGCACATATCCTCTTCTTACCTTCTTTGTTCCCGTAAGAGACTCAAAGAATTGTGAACCAAACTTTAATAATATAATGTCTCTAATTACATGAGAAAACTGCAGCCCAAAAATGTAAAGTGGCTTACCCAAAGCAAGGAAGTTACTACTATTCCTTTTAGTACAAGAGAATAATGCCAACTAGACATAGCTCAAAGACTGCACCATTCCCATTATTTTTTGCCGTTAGTTATGTTTAATTTTAAATATACCAACTTTGGTAGCGAACATCAAAACTGCTCAAGCTGGGTTTTCTGTCTCCTTTCTAAATTGCATATATTAACATATATTAATACTTTAAAACTGTGGGGTGGAAAGTTTAAAATGCCATAAGAATCATACATGCATTCTTTACACTCTAAAGCGTTTTACATTAGAATCTGTATTCAGAATTCTTTCTCAGAACGTGTTCTTGAAGACATACATTTTTGTCTTACTAATCTGTTTCTTCCAAGCACTACTTTATTGGGCATATGGTAAAGATATACATTCAAGTTTTAAAAGTACTTTTTCCTGGTAGTGGCCAGGGCCTGGGCTCCTCAGACCAAAAGGCGCAAACTGACACTGCTGTGATTTCAGGAGAGAAGTGAAATGTATAAAACGAAGTCGTTTTGGGGAAGGAAAATGTCACAATTTTTCATCAGTGTTCTCTGGAACACTAACCCGGAAGCTGTCTCTGGGCCTAAACTATCCAAATCAGTGTCCCAGCTGTGCCAAATGCAGGCCCTTCCAAGTCTGACCCTGATTCTCAAAGGGGGTCAAAAGCCGTCTCTAGAAACGGCGGTGGCAGGGGCGTGATTCTGGGAGGTCCATTCAATTTTTAACAGGTCGTGGGCAGTGGCCGGGTTGCTGGGCAGTGCAAAGGCTGGGCAGTGCAAAGGCATAGAAACTGGCGAGAACAGGCGGCGATCAAGCTTCCCAGCGAGGGTCAGAGTCCAGCAGCTTGGAACTGGTGAGCCGGGCTTGTGGGAGTGAAGTGGCTCGCGCGGGCCCGGGCCGTAGCCGCTCCCCAGACACTGGGGATCCGGCCCGACTCCTTCCTACCTACAACGGCCAAGGCCCGCTACAGCGCGTCCCCGAAGCCCTCGTACTAAGCCAGGAGGGGGCTTTCCCTCTCGATGTTGGGGACTACCCCCTGCTCCGCCAGCCGGCGAGGCAGCTAATTAAGAAAGCCGCCTTCAGGATGTCTTTCGAGAATCTAGCCTCGAAGAAAGTCAGGTAAGAGAACGCCTGCATCAAAAAGTCGGGAGGCAGGGCAGAGTCGCCGTTCAACGTCTCGGGAAAGCCCCCAGGTGGGCCGGCGAACATCCCCGGGCCAGCAGGTAGGCTTTCTCGCACAGCAGCTGCCGGACGCGGTTCATGAGCTCGTTGTTCTCCCTGCGCTGGGCATGGTTCTGGGTCAGCAGGTCCTGCATCATGACAGCCAACGCGTCCATCCCGCTCCGCACCGCAGGCCTCTCTCCCCGCCCAGTCCTTCCCAGCCGCGGTGTTGCCGGAAGTGCGTGTCAGCGCGGGGGCGGATCCCAGTGGCGGCGAGGGACGGACTCTGCGGACAAGGCCAGGCCTAGCTTCGCGCGCCGTCGGGCGGTTGTGCCGGGATCAGTGGCCAGGAGAGCGAGAGCCCAGCGAGCTGGAGTGGGCGAGCGGGAGTGAAAGGAGAAAAGCTGGGGAGCGAAGGCAAAGCCGGAGGAGAGAGGGCCGCGCTCGGCGTAGGAATCTGCCTTTGCGGTTGCGTGCGCTCACTTCCGGAGGGCTCCCTCCGCGGGGCAGGCCCGCAGGTGGTTAAAGGCAAAGCGTTCCCCTGCGCTGTGCATGAAGTTGACTTTCTCCCCGCCAGGCCACGCTCTCTTCCCCCAAATACCTCCTAGTCTTATGTTTCCATTGCCCCAGTTCTTATCTGTTTTGCCCAAGGTCTCATAGCTACAAGAAGGCAATTTCTAACGAAGCCCTCTGTGCCTTCCAAATGGATTATTTTGGCCGGCTTCCACCCAGACAGGATGCCAACCGAATGACTGGACCAGTGCACGGGAGCGGCTGTCATTTGCAGAGTGCCCCCTTGCGAGCTAGGCGCTTCACATCGCAAATTATCCAGTAATTTGTCTGAAATCGATGCTGATTTGTTTTCCGAAGGCAAATCAGCAGCTTATACAGACACTGGGGCCAGCAAGCCGGTGGAACAATGGGAGACAGCTTGCTGAGTGTCAGGTCTTCCAAGATGAGCTTAAACTTCGGGTGGTGGGCAGGCTCGGTAGGTGGGAAAGGCCCGTGTCCAGATGAATGCAGTCCATGTTTATATGGATGAAAGGCACGCATACCATTTGGTCCAGCTCAGCCACTCTTACAGGTGCTGGCTGTGAGCACTGGTGTGTGTGTGCCTGCGTGCAACCAGCAATGTGAGTGATGACCAGCTGCATGATACCTTAATTTGAGTGGACAAAGTCTGTCAAGAACCACTTTCAGGCTTCTGGGTCTCCAAGTCTTTGTCTCCCTGTATCCAAACGAGGCATTCCGAGGTTGACAGCATGGATCATTGCATGTCAGAAATACCCACGGTGAAACTGGGTAAAAAGCTTCAGGAGGTGATATTGATGTGTACAGTTTAGGAAATAAAACCCAACATTTACTTCAAAGAATGTAATTTGTGGCTTTTTAGAGATAAGGATACTTTGACAGAAGTTTTCATTTGTCGTTTACATGTATATCGTACGTTTCATTCTGACTTTTAATTAATTTGTTATTTTACTATGGAAACAACTTTGTATCAATAAAATAATGTATTTCCAATGTTATAAATTGTGTTATAACAGTTTCAAAAGCCCAGTAAACAAGATGCATTTTGATATCAATTATTTAAAACGTGTATTTTGAAAAAGAACAAAATCATACGCAAAAAAGTGGTTATCTTTGGGTGGGGGATTGTGGAAAATTTTTACTTTACACATTTCTAGGTTTTTGAAGTGAGTGTATTCATTTTATAATTATAGAAACAAGACATTAAATCCAGAAAACAAAACTTAAGCTTAACCGACTAGAAACTGTCAACCAGCTTCTCACTAGGGACTTCCCAATTTAACCAAATATTTTATTTGTTTTGTGTCTGCAAACACCTTACAAAAGTTTTCCCTTTTTGCCTCCACAGTGGAGCACTGAACTGCTTGTGGTGTAGTGCTGACTGATTCATGAATCACTAGATGCTCAAAGAAACTCTTTACATTAAAAAAGACATTAAATGAAAGAAAAACTTTAAAAAATAGAAATCCTTTCAATTTTTTAACAAATTCTTCAACGGAAGAAAGGATGCATGCAGAGATTAAATAAGACTGCGTTTCAGATCCGAGGCTCAATCTGAAGAACATGTAGTATATGCTTGTTCCTTTATAGCTAGATGTTATTTTCTTTGCTGAGGAAGAAGGAACATGTCATTATCTTCAACTCTTCTAAAAATAGGAAAGCCATCTACTGAGTCAGTATAATTTATGGAATTTATCTCGAGCTAAAGGTAGTATCAAAATGCCATTTAAAGTTTCAAAGCCAAAATGAACTCTTACTTTGTCCTTTGTAATTTATATGAATTTTATGAACCCAAATACAAGACTAGGCAGTTGTGCTCAAAACACTCAGGATGTGCCTGCCGTTGACTAATGATAGCTACATATATTATTTTGTAGGTATATATTAGAAAATAAAATTTTAAAACAACATGTTGCCAGATATATGACAGATCTTCAATAGATATGCAATGTCTGTTTTTAAGTAATGAAACATAATCAAACACTCCTGAATCTATGACCTATATGAAGACCTAGATTGTTGAACTTACTGTTATTCCCCTATCCCATCTTTACAGAGTTAACCACTAACCTGAGATTTGGGTTAGTCATTATCATGTCTGTTTTATTTTTCAAGTGTAATTTTATATCTGTTGATCAAGATACATACTTTTAAAAGTATGGTTTACATATAAATATAGCACACACACATATGTGTGCTTAATGTTGCTCATTTCTGAGCTTTATAAAACTATGACTTTAAGATTTCTGCAGCTTGCTTCACTAATTCAAGATTGTTTCTATCATTCCTCCAAGTCGTGCCATGTAGAATTAGTTCATTTCTTCTCACTGATATATAATATACTACTATGAATATACCGTAGTTTATGTGCCTGTTTTCCTGGTGTTTATACTGTCTTTAACCTTTTGCTATTACAATGATATGTTTATTCTTTATATGTCTGCTGGTGCACGTGTTAAGAATTTCTGTAGGGCATATATTTAGGAGTGGAATTGCTGGGTTAGAGGGCATGTGGCGATGCTACAGTGTTATCTAAAATAGTTGTAGGAGTTTATACTTTTACCAACACTTGGTATTTTCAGAACTCTTAAATTTGCCAATCTAGTAGGAATAAAGATGTATCTAATGAGTTGTTTTAATTTGTACTTTCTTGATTATTAGTGTGGCTGAGCAGCTTTTCATATGTCTTCATGTACTTCTTTTTTGTGCCATGCTTGTTCATGTATTTTATCTGTTTCATGGAGGTTTTTCCCCCTAATCCATTTTCAAGAGTTCTTGGACATATCTTGGACATGAAATTTTGTCAGTTATATGATTGAATATATATTCTCCAAGGTTGTGGCTTTCCTTTCATATCTTTTGATGAGTAGAAATTACTTTGATTTAGTTGTATTTATGTATCTTCTCTTGTGTTTACCATTTTTAAAATGCCTTTAAACTCTTCCAACCTCAAAGTAAAAAAAAAAAAAAATTTCTGCATTTTTTAAAAGTTTTTAAGTATTGCCTTTTTGTTTTAAGTCTTGGAATTAACATTTTGTGAGATCAGATCCACTTATTTTTCTTCTTATTTATTTTTGGAGACAGGGTCTCACTCTGTCACGTACGCTGGAGGGCAATGGTGTGACCATGGCTTACTGCAGCCTTAACCTCTCAGGCTCAAATGATCCTGCTACCTCAGCCTCCCAAGTAGCTGGGACTACAAGCATGTGCCACCACATCCAGATAATTTTTTCATTTGTGGAGACAGGGGTCTCACTATGTTGCCATGGCTGGTCTTGAATTCCTGGGCTCAAGTAATCCTCCCAGCTTTGTCTTCCAAAGTGTTGGGATTACAAGCATAAACCACCATGCCCCACCCAATTATTTTTTCCTTATGACTGAACATTTGTTCCAAGAATACTTACTAAATAGTCTCTTCTTTACTCATTGATTGCTATGCCATCTTTCTCATGTATCAAGTTTCTATGTATGTGTGATTCTAAGGTTTCTATTCTGTTCTATTTATTTGCTTGTATTTCTATAAATACCAGGTTGTCTTAATTTATAGAGCTTTATGATAAATTAAGCAGAACAGTCTTCTGTCTTATTTGTCTTCTTCAGGAGTGTCTTGGCTGTTCTCAGGTCTTTGTTCTTCCATATACATTTTAGAATCAACTTGTTGAACTATTAGTCTAATTGTTTTATCCCCTTGCCTTTAAAAAAATATTTTCCTTGCCTTTGGGCTAAGGTTTCACTACAAAGTGTCTAGAAGAGGATTTATTTGTATTTAGCTTGTTTAATACATTTGTGTTTCCTGTATCTGTGGGTTTATGACTTTGCTTCTGAAAATATCCCAGCTGTTATATCTTCAAACGTAGCTTCTCTTTCATTCTTTCTATTTTCTCTGGCTGAAGCTCATATTAGCAGTACGTTAGATCTTATTATTATTCCAGTCTGTCTTTCTCTTAATCTCCCACAGTTACTAGATCCTTATCTCTCTGCTGCTTTTGGGTAAATTATTTGAGCTATCTTTCATTTCAGTGATATTATCTACAGTTGCTTTACATTTGCTGTTTGACCTATACATTGCATTCTTAATTTCAATAGTTATGTCTTTTATTTCTAGAAGCTTATGTGTTTATTTTTAAAGTAAGTCTATCTGTCTTGTTAATCCTATGTCTCTTGCTCATTTATGTTTTTCATTTTATTAAACTTTTCACAGATAGTTATTTTATATTCTGTATCTGATCATTCTGAATCCTTGAGAATCGAAATCTATTGTTTCTGATGGCTCTCATAATGGCATGTTTCTTTGTGTGTATCATGAGTTTATATATATGAACAATTGTCTACTAAGTCTTTCACTAATATGGTATACACAAGTTATAATAATCAGCCATCCTCAGTTGCCTGGTCCATGTCACAGTTATTAAGTGGTAGAGCTCAGAATTAAATTCAGGTCTATCTGACTTCAAAAACAATTTTTACTCTCTCAGCCTTAGCACCATCTTCTTGAAAACCTCTGCACCATGAGAGCCAAGTGGAGAAAAAAGTGAATGCACAGGCTGAAACACAAAAGAAGAAAGGTGAGGCAGAGGTCCAAGTAAACTGCTAGCTTGTGTACCCGTGGAGGCCACAGCAGCAGAAACATGGAATGCCAGAGGCTGGGGATGCTGGCACAAGTTGTTGGACTGCATGCTACTGTCTAGAGCTTGTCTCAATGGATCTAGAACTTTCATTGCCATCCGATTGCTGAGACCACCTCTGAGACCCACCTTGCTCATAATCAAAACTGTCCGTCTTGGTCCTTTGCCCTGAACTATGACATTCTGTACTACTTCTGTATTCACTTGTGGCTGAGTGTAACAACCATACAATAAATCACCTCTTCTGCTGTGTTAGCTGAAGAATTAGGAAAAAAAAAAAGAATACTTAACCAGGTGTCCCAAGGGTAAGTTTGCAACCTCCTTATAGGGCCAAGCTGATGTACTCTTGAAAGCACTACCTCCTGGCTGGAGGCCAACCAACACAAAACCAGTGCACTAAACAAAATCACAACCAAAGACCCTCATGGAGTCCACTTCACTCCCGTCTTACCTCCACCAGAGCAGGTGCTGGCATCCACAGCTGCAGGACCTGAAATTGGATCATATCACAGGCCTCTGCAGACATTCCCCAGTACCAGCCTGGAGCCTGGTAGCTCTACTGGGTGGCTAGACCCAGAAGAGAAAAAAAAAACAATCACTACAGTTCAGCTCTCAGGAAGTCTGTTTCTAGGGGAAGCAGGAGAATACCACATCGAGGGAGCTCTTCATGGGACAAAAGAATCTGAATCAGCCCTGAATCCCAGATCTTCCCTCTAACATAGTCTACCCAAATGAGAAGGAACCAGAAAAATAATTATGGTAATATGACAAAACAAGGTGTTTTTGTTTGTTTGTTTGTTTTTTTACCACCCCCAAAACATCATACCAACTCAACAGCAGTGGATCCAAACCAAGACTAAACCTCTTAATTGCCAGAAAAATAATTCAGAAGGTCGATTATTAAGCTAATTAAGGAGGGACCAGAGGGTGAAGTCCAACTTAAGGTAATCAAAAACATGATACAGGATACGAAAGGAAAATTCTTCAGTGAAGCAGTGAAACAAAATTCTTCAGTGAAACAGTGAAATATAAATAAAAAAACAATCACAACTTCTGGAAATCAAGGACACACTTAGGGAAATGCAAAATGCAATGGAAAGTCTCAGCAATCAAATTGGACAAGCAGAAGAAAACTTCAGAACTCGAAGACAAAGCTTTTGAATTAACCCAATCCAAGACAAAGAGGAAAGAATTTATAAAAAGGAACAAAGCCGCCAAGAAGTTTGAGACTATGTTAAACATCCAAACCTAAGAATAATTGGTGTTCCCAAGGAAGAAGAGAAATCTCAAAGTTTGGAAAACATATTTGAGGGAATAATTGAGGAAAACCTCTCCAGCTTTGTTGAAGAGCTACACATCCAAATACAAAAAGCTCAAAGAACACCTGGAAAATTCATCACAAAAAGATCATTGCCTAGGCAAATAGTCATCAGGTTATCTAAAGTCAAGACAAAAGAAAGAATCTTAAGAGCTGTGAGGCAAAAACATCAAGTAACCTATAAAGGAAAACCTATCAGATTAAGAGCAGATTCCCCAGCAGAAAACCTACAAGCTAGAGGGGATTGGGTACATATTTTTAGACTCCTTAAACAAATCAGCGAAGAATTTTCTCTCCAGTGAAACTAAGCTTCATAAATGAAGGAAAGATACAGTATTTTCCAGACAAAGAAATGCTGAGAGAATTTACCACTACTGAGCCAGCACTACAAGAACTGCTAAAAGGAGATCTAAATCTTGAAACAAATCTTTGGAATACACCAAAATATAAACTCCTTAAAGTAGAAATCTCATAGGATCTATATAAAATAACATGATGAAAAAACCCCAAGGTATTTGGGCAACAAGTAGCATGATGAATAGAATAGTACTTCACCTCTCAATATTAACATTGAATGTAAATGGACTAAATGCTCCACTTAAAAGATACAGCATGACAGAACAGACAAGAATTAACCAACCAAGTTTCTGCTGTCTTCAGGAGACTTCCCTAACACAAAAGGACTCATGTAAACTTCAGATAAAGGGCTGGAAAAACATATCCCATGCAAATGAACACCAAAAGCAGTAAGCAGGAGTAGTTATTCTTCTATTAGACAAAACAAACTTTAAAGCTACAACAGTCGAAATAGACAAAGAGGAACATTATATAATGGTAAAAGGGGGCCAGGCGCGGTGGCTTACGCCTCTAATCCCAGCACTTTGGGAGGCTGAGGCGGGCGGATCACAAGGTCAGGAGATCGAGACCATCCTGGCGAACATGGCGAAACCCTGTCTCTACTAAAAATACAAAAAAATTAGCCGGACGTGGTGGTGGGCACCTGTAGTCCCAGCTTCTTGGGAGACTGAGGCAGGAAAATGGTGTGAACCTGGAAGACAGCGCTTGCAGTGAGCAGAGATTGCACCATTGCACTCCAACCTGGGTGACAGAGCGAGACTCTGTCTCAAAAAAAAAAAAAAAAAAAAAAAAAAAATGGTAAAAGGACTAGTCCAACAGAAAAATATCACAATTCTAAATATATATGCACCTAACACTGGAGCTCCCAAATTTATAAAACAATTACTACTAGACCTACAGCAACACAATAATAGTGGGTGACCTTAATACTCCACTGACAGCACTAGACAGGTGTTCAAGACAGAAAGTCAACAAAGAAACAATGGACCTACAACAAATGCACTTAACAGATATTTAGAGAACATTCTACCCAACAACTGCAGACTATGCAGTCTATTCATCAGCACATGGAACATTCTCCAAGGTAGACAATATGATAGGCCACAAAACAAGTCTCAGTAAATATAAGAAAATTGAAATTATATCAAGTACTCGCTCAGATCACAGTAGGATAAAATTGGAAATCAACTCCAAAAGGAACCCTCAAAACCATGCAAATACATGGAAATTAAGTAACCTGCTCCTGAATGATCATTAGGTCAACAATGAAATCAAGATGGAAATTTAAAAATTCTTTGCAGTGAATGGTGATGGTGACACAACCTATTAAAACCTCTGGGATACAGCAAAAGTGGTGCTAAGAGAAAAGATCATAGCAGTAAATGCCGACATGAAAAAGGCTAGAGAGCACAACTAGACAATCTAAGGTCACGCCTCACAAAACTGGAGAAACAAGAACAATCCATACCCAAACCCAGAAGCAGGAGAGAAATAACAAAGATGAGAGGAGAACTAAATGAAATTGAAACAAAAAAATTACAAAAGATAAATTAAATGAAAAGGTGGTTCTTTGAAAAGATAAATAGAATTGGTAGACCACTGGTGAGATTAACCAAGAAAATAAGAGAGAAGATCCAAATAAGCTCAATTAGAAATGAAACAGAAGATATTATTACTGATCCCACAAAAATACAAAAGATTATTCAAGGCTACTATGAACACCTTTATGCACACATAAACTAGAAAACCTAAAGGAGATGGACAAATTCCTGAAAATATACAACCCTCCTAGATTAAGTCAGGAAGATATAGAGCCTCTGAACAGACCAATAACAAGCAGCAAGATTGAAATGGTAATAAAAAAATTGCCAACAACAAAAAAGTTCAGGATCAGATGGATTCACAACTGAATTCTATCAGACATTCAAAGAAGAATTGGTACCAATTCTATTGACAATATTCCAAAAGATAGAGAAAAAGGAAATCCCCCCTAAATCATTCTATGAAACCAATATCATCCTCATACCAAAAACCATTCTATGAAGCCAGTATCACCCTAATACCAAAAGAAAGAAAACTACAGACCAATATCTCTGATGAACATAGGTGCAAAAATCCTCAACAAAATACTAGTGAACCAAATTCAACAGCATATCAAAAGATAATCCACCATGATCAAGTGGGATTCATACCAGGGATGCAGGTATGCTTTAAGATATGTAAGTCAATAAATGTGATACATCACATAAACAGAATTAAAAACAAAAATCACATGGTCATCTCAATAGACACAGAAAAAGCACTTGACAAAATCCAGCATTGCTTTATGATTAAAACCCTCAGCAAAATCGGCATAGAGGGGATATATCTTAAAGTAATAAAAGCCACCTATGACAAACCCACAGCCAACATTATACTGAATGGGGAAAAGTTGAAAGCATTCTTCCTGAGAACTGGAACAAGTCAAGGATGCCCACTTTCACCACTTCTATTCAACATAGTATTGGAAGTCCTAGCCAGAGCAACCAGACAAGAGAAAGAAATTAGGAGCAAATTGCTAAAAAGGAAGTCAAACTGTCACTGTTTGCTGATTATATGATCGTATACCTAGAAAACCCTAAAGACCCATCCAAAAAGCTCATAGAGCTGGTGAATGAATTCAGCAAAGTTTCAGGATAAAAATTGAATGTACACAAATCAGTAGCTCTGCTATACACCAACAGTGATGAAGCTGAGAATCAAATCAAGAACTCAATCCCTTTCACAATAGCTGCAAAACAAAACAAAACAAAACAAAACTTAGGAATATGCCTAACCAAGGATGTGAAAGGCCTCTACAAGGAAAACTACAAAACAATGCTGAAAGAAATCATAGACAACACAACCAAATGGAAACACCTCCCATGCTCATGGATGGGTATAATCAATATTGTGAAAATGACCATACTCCCAAAAGCAATCTACAAATTCAATGTTACTCCTATGAAAATACCACCATAATTCTTCACAGAACTAGAAAAAACAATCCTAATGTTCATACAGATCCAAATAAAATAAAAAAGCCCGCATAGCCAAAGGGAGACTAAGCAAAAAGAACAAATCTGGAGGCATCACATTACTCAACTTCAAACAATACTATAAGGCCATAGTCACCAAAACAGCATAGTACTGATATAAAAATAGGCAAATAGAGCAATGGAACAGAATAGCGAACCCAGAAATAAAGCCAAATACTTACAGCCAACTGATCTCTGACAAAGCAAGCAAAAACATAAAGTGGGGAAAGGACACCCTATTCAACAAATGGTGCTGGGATGATTGGCTAGCCACATGTAGAAGAATGAAACTGGATCCTTATCTCTCACCTTATACAAAACTCAACTCAAGATGATCAAAGACCTGAAACCATAAAAATTCTAGAAGATAACATTGGAGAAACCCTTCTACACATTTGGCTTAGGCAAAGACTTCATGACCAAGTACCCAAAAGCAAATGCGACAAAACCAAAGAAAATAGATGGGACTTAGTTAAACTAAAAAGCTTCTGCACAGCAAAAGCATTAATCAGCAGAGTTAACAGACAACCCACAGAGTGGAAGAAAATCTTCACATTCTATATCTCCAAGAGAGGACTAATATCCAGAATCTACAAGGAACTCAAACAAATCAGCAAGAAAAAACAAACAATCCCATCAAAAGTGGGCTAAGGGCATGAATAGACAATTTTCAAAAGAAGATATACAAGTGGCCAAGAAGCATATGGAAAAATACTCAACATCACTAATTATCAGGGAAATGCAAATCAATTTGATACCACCTCACTCCTGCAAGAATGGCCATAAAAAAAAAAAAAAAAAAAGATGTTGGCATGGATGCAGTGAAAAGGGATCACTTCTACACTGTTGGTAGGAATGTAAACTAGTACAACCACTATGGAAAACAGTGTGGCAATTCCTTAAAGAACTAAAGGTAGATCTACCGTTTGATCCAGTAATCCTATTATTTGGTATCTTCCCAGAGGAAAAAAAAGTCATTATACAAAAAAGATACTTGCACAGGCATGTTATAGCAGCACAATTCACAACTGCAAAAATATGGAACCAGCTCAAATGCCCAGTGCTATCAATCAATGAGTGGGTAAAGAAAATGTGGTATACATATACCATGGAATACTACTCAGCCATAAAAAAAGAATGAAATAATGGCATTCACAGCAACCTGGGTGGAATTGGAGACCATTATTTTAAATGAAGTAACTCAGAAATGGAAAACCAAACATCCTATGTTCTCACCCATATGTGGGAGCTAAGCTGTGAGGACACAAAAGCGTAAGAATGATACGTTAGACTTTAGGGACTTGGGGGTAAAGGGTCGGGGGTGGTCGGGGATAAAAGACCACAAATTGGGTACAGGGTACCCTGCTTGGGTGATGGGTACACCAAATTCTCAGAAATTACTGCTAAATAACTAAACACCACCTGTTCCCCAGAAACCTATTGAAAACAACAAAAACAATTGTTTTAATCTTTATTTCCCAGTGTTTTCCATGTTTTAGTTATACGAATAGCACCTTTGTAGTTTTTGACATATAAGTATTGCATTAACAATGGATGAAATAAGTGAGTGTATGCAAAATAAGTATATTGATTAAATGAGTATATACAATAATATATAGCAAATGTGTTCGATAAATGCAAACTATTGTTATCTTTATTATTTTTCTTTAAATAAACCTTATTTACCTACTTTATCGTTATCCTAAATAATGCTATCTGTGACATTACAGTTTTGATGTCTAACATATTTGTTTTAATACAATTTAAGGCACATACCTAACAATGACTAATGTTTATATCCTCATATGCTTCAAAAAATCTTTTGTCTCATTAGTGTTAACTGTACCACACTGATAAACACAACAGGCACTCAATAAACTCTTTTTGATTAAATGTGTCTTTAATTCTGTTGCTAAACTAAAGCATAGTTAGCAGCTAAGCTCATTTGAGGTCCATTTAGCTCCTATTTGACTTTGAACAATTTAGTCTCTTCTCGTCATCTTGCCGGGATTTTGTTTGTTTGTTTTGTTTTGAGACAGAGCCTCAAAAGCTGGAGCAGAGAGAAGGTATGCAGGTCCTCATTGATTTCAGGCTGGTGGGATGCCCTGCTTTTCTACACCAGGTTGGGAGGGGGTTGGACCCGACAAACATTAAAAAAATAATAAAAGCAATCTATTACATGTTAGATTTTATAATAGCTACAGATGAGAAAAAGGGATCTTTTGCTTTTTAATTATTATGTTTAAGCATTAGCACTCCAATAGAGATCTTAATTTTTGACAAAACAAAGTGAAGATTAGTGTGCATTTTCTATGTCAGCTATAGCCCATGTATAACTCAAACCACGTGTCATCATTCAGAAAACCAGAAGACCTGCCCTTGACTAAGAAATGGCCATAATCAAGTGCTATCATCCTCTAATTAGAGGATATGGATGCTTTTCTTTTCTTTTCTTTCCTTTTAGACAGGGTCGTGCTCTGTCACCCAGGATGGAGTGCAGTGGCGCCATCTCAGCTCACTGCAACCTCCGCCTCCCTGGTTCAAGTGATTCTCCTGCCTCAGCCTCCTGATTAGCTGGGACTACAGGTACCCACCACCTCTCCAGGCTAAGTTTTTTTGTATATTTAGTAGAGACAGGGTTTTGCCATGTTGGCCAGGCTAGTCTCAAACTCCTGACCTCAAGTGATTCACCTGCCTTGGCCTCCCAAAGTCCTGAGATTACCGTGCCTGGCCCATACCTCAGTTTTTGAAGGTAATGATGGATATTATTAAGGAAATAATGTATGTAAAACTTTTAATATAATTTCTGATATATAAGAAGGGCTCAAGAATATTAAATAGCATTATTACCTTAGTTTAAAATCTTCCAGGGGGGAAATTCTAACATTTTAGAAATGTAGCATTTAAATAATCCTCCTGGAAGCTAACAATCTATATAGGAGTATCATTTTAAGGATCTTTTGTATGTAATTTTAAGTATTTCAGGTGAAATTTACATAAAATAAGATTAGCCATCTTAAAGCGAACAGTTAGTGGCATTTAGTACATTAGCAATATAGCGCATTTTCATCATCCCGAAAGGAAACCCTGTATTGATACCGTTTGCACCCAATTATTTTCCCTGCCCCGGTAACCACTAATTTATGTTATGTCTGTATGGATTTTCCTATTTTGGATATTTCTTATAAATGGAATTATATCACAGGAAAGCTTTAGTATCTGCCTTCTTTCATTTAGCATGTTTTTAAGGTTCAAATATTGTAGTATGTATCAGTACATCTTTCCTTTTTATAGCTGATATTCCGTTGTAAATATATATCAAAATTTGTTAATCCATTCTTCTATTGGTGGAAATTTAGGCTGTTTCCACCTTTGGGTTATTGTCAATAGTGTTGGTAGGAACATGTGTGTACTTATACTTGCTTGAGTACCTGTTTTCAGGTCTAGTAGTAAAATTGCTATGTTGTATGGTAAATCTATGTTTAACTTTTTGAAGCACCACCAAACTGGTTTTCGCAGTGGCTGAACCATTTTACACTTCCACCAGCAATGTACAAGAGTATCAATTTCTCCACATCGTGCCCAACACTTGTTATTTTCCGTTAAAAAAAACAACTAGCCCTCCTGTTGGGTGCTGAGTAGTACATCATTGTGGTTTTGATTTGCATTTCCCTAATGACTAATGATGTTAAGCATCTTCTCGTGTATGTGCTTGTTGGCAATTTATGTATCTTCTTTGGAAACATATCTACTTAGATCCTTTGACCATTTTAAAAATTGGGTTTTTTTTTTGTTGTTGAGTTGTAAGTGTTCTTCATATATTCTGATTTCTAGATCTTTGTTAGATAAATGGTTTGCAAATATTTGCTAGCATTCTGCAGGTTGTGTTTTCACTTTCTTGATAATGCCTTTTGCACAGAAGTTTTTAATTTGGTGATGACCAATTTGTCTATTTTCTTTTGTTGGTCATGCTTTTGGTGTCATATCTAAGAATCAATTGCCAAATCCAGCATCATGAAAATTTGCTCCTGTTTTCTTCTAAGTTTTAGAAGAAACTTCTAAAAGAAGTTTAAAGAAGAAACTTTAGTTGTTCACCACCAAATATGATGATAGCTGTTTTAGCTCTTGTACGTAGGTTGTTGATTCATTTGAGCTGATTTTTGAATATGGAATGAAGAAAGAGTTCAACTTCATTCTTTCGCATGTGGATATGCAGTTGCCTTAGCATCACTGGTGAAGAGATTATCCTTTCTCCCATTGGATAATCTTAGCACACTTGTCAAAAACCAATTGGCCATAGGTTATTTCTGGACTCTCACTTCTTTTCTATTTGTCTGTATGTCTGTTAGGCCAGTATCACACTGTTTTGATTACTGTAATTTTGTAGTAACTTTTCAGGTGAGAAAGTGTGAGTCCTCTGATTTTTTTTTTTTTTTTTTTAAACATTGTTTTGGGCTGGGCATGGTGGCTCATGCCTGTAATCCTAGCACTTTGGGAGGCCGAGGTGGGTAGATCACCTGAGGTTAGGAGTTTGAGACTAGCCTGGCCATAATGGTGAAACCCTGTCTCTATTAAAATACAAAAATTAGCTGGGCATGGTGGCACATGCCTGTAATCCCAGCTACTCAGGAGGCTGAGGCAGGACAATCACTTGCACCCAAGAGGTGGAGGTTGCAGTGAGCTTGAGATGAGATTGCACCACTGCACTCCAGCCTGGGTGACAGAGTGAGACTCTGTCTCTAAATAAATAAATAAATTAATTAATTAATAACATTGTTTTGGCTATTTGGGTTCCTTCATAATTCCACATGAATTTGGGGATTGGGTTTTCCATTTATGCATAAAAGACCGTTGCAATTTTGATAGGGATTCGATTAAATATGTAGATCAATTTGGGACATCATTTGAACAATATTAAGGTTTCCAATTCAGAACATGGTATGGCTTTCCATTTATTTAGATAGTCTTTATTTTTACAGCAATGTTTTATAGTTTTCAGTGTACCATATCTTTGATTATATTTATTCCTAGGTTTTTTGTTGTTTTGGTCACCATGGTAAATGTAATTTCCCCCTTATTTTGTTTGGATTTGCTTTTCAAATTGTGCACTGCTGGTGTATAAGATACAACTGATTTTTGCATGTTGATCTTGTACTCTGCAACTTTGCTAAATGGATTAACTGTAGTGGCTTTTTTGGGGGAAGGGGGATTTTTGAACCATCTGCAAATACAGATAGTTTTACCTCTTTCTTTTCAGTTTGTTTTCTTTTATTTATTTTTCTTGCCTCATTGTTCTGGCTGGAACTTCTAGTACAATGTTGAGTAGAAATGGTGAAAGCAGCATCTTTATCTTGTTCTTGATACTTGGATGGAAACTTTAGTTGTTCACCACCAAATATGATGATAGCTATGGATTTTTTCATATATACCTTTTGTCAGCTTGAGGAAGTTTCTATTCTTTGTTTATTGTGTGGTTGTTTAAAAATCACAAAAGTGGTTGATCTTGTCAAATGCTTTTCCTGCATCAATTAAGATGATCATGTGATATTGTTCCTCCATTCCATTAAGATGGTATATTACATTTATTTTCATATGTTGAACCACCCTTGCATTCTTGGGATAAATGCCACTTTGACATGATGTATAATCTTTTTAATATGCTGCTGGATTCAGTTAGGATTTTGTTGAGAATTTTTATATCTGTATTTAGAAAGGACATTGATCTGTAGTTTTCTTCTTTTGGTGTCTTTGTCAGATTTTAATATTATGGTAATACTGGCCTCATAGAATGAGTTAGGGAGTGTTCCCTCCTGTTCTATTTTTTAGAAGAATTTGAGAATAATTTGTATTAATTCTTTAAATATTTAGTAGAATTCACCAATGCAGCCATCTGGTCCTGGACTTTTTGAGAAGTTGTATTTTGCTTATTTTGTTTCTTAAATCACCAATTCCGTTTCTTTACCTGCTATAGGTCTGCCTAGATTTTATATTCCTTCTTGAGTCAGTTGTGATAATTTGTATGTCTCTAGTAATTTATTCATTTCATCCAGGTTATCTAATTTGTTGGTGAATAATTATTCATAATATTCTTTTCTAATCCTTTCTGTTTTTGTAAGGTTGGTAGTAATATCTCCATTTTCATTTCTGACTTTAGTTATTTGCATCTTCT
Organism: Rhinopithecus roxellana; assembly: GCF_007565055.1. NCBI lineage: Eukaryota > Metazoa > Chordata > Mammalia > Primates > Cercopithecidae > Rhinopithecus > Rhinopithecus roxellana. The sequence goes on from NC_044569.1 coordinate 13,067,045, forward strand.
CTCTTTCTTTCTCAGTGTAGCTAATGTTTGTCAATCTTGTTGATTTTTTCTGGGAACAAACATTTGGTTTCATTTATTCTCTGTTGTTTTTATATTACGTCTTTAATTTATCTCTACTGTAATCTTTATATTTATCTCTGCTATCTTTGGGTTTAATTTGGTCTCCTTTTAAAAAATATTTAAGTATGTATTATGAATTAAATTGTGCTCCCCCATTCATATGTTGAAGTGCTAATACCCATTGTGACTGTATTTGAGGATAAGTTCATTAGGGAGACAGTCAAGGTTAAATGAGGTAATAAGGGTAGGGCCCTCATATGATACAGTTGGCATCCTTATAAGAAGGAGAGACATCAGAGCACTCTCTTGCTCTGTGTGCACACGTGCACAAAGGAAAGGCCATGTGAGAGCACAGTGAGAAGACAGCTGTCTGCAAGCCAGGAAGAAAAGCCTTATCAGAAACCGACTCTGATGGCACCTTGATGTTGAACCTCTGGCCTCCAGAACTGTGGGAAAATTAATTTCTGTTGTTTAAGATACCCAGTCTGTGGTATCTTGTTATGATAGCATTAGCAGATGACACAAGGTGTGAAGTTAAGTTACTGATTTGAGACCTTTCTTCTTTTGTAACAGCATTTACTGCTATAAATTTTCCTCTGAGCATTGCTTTTGCTATATCCTATAGGTTTTGTAACATACATCTCTTTTAATAAATTTGACTTGCTTTACTACAACCTTGTTATTGTCCAAGGCAATAGTGTACTAGCATTCAAATTTTTTTGGTCATAAGCCTTTAAAAACATCTCTTGAAAAGGTAGTAGAACAACACATATATGCACAAAAATTATGGTCCCAGTTCTCAATAGTTGTAAGATTTTTTTTTTTTTTTTTTTTTTGCAGGGTAGGAACTACTTGAAAGATATCTTCCTATAGATATATATCCATGAAATATACTCTTGATTGAAGAAAATTTAGAAATGAATATGAAAGGAATGTGTTAGGGTTCTCCAGAGACACTGAACCAATAGGACACACACCCACATGGGGAGAAAGAGAGAGAAAGAGAGAGAGAGACAGAGAGAGAGAGAGGAAGGGTAAGGGATGAGATATTTTTGTGATCATAGGGACTGGGAAATCCAAAAGCTGTTGGGCAAGCTGGGAGGCTGGAGATTCCAGTAACAGTTGAAGTCACAGACCTGAGTTTGAAGGCTGAAAATTCAGGCAGAATTTCCATGTTTCAGTCTAGGACAAGAATTTTTTCTTTGGAGAGCTTGTCTTACTCATTGCTTTTAACTGATTGGATGAGACCCTCCCATATTATGGAGGGTAATTTGCTTTACTTAAAGTGATTATAAATGTTAATCACATTTAAAGGAAACCTTTGTAGCAACATATTGAATAGTGTTTGACCATACAACTGGTCATTAGTCTCACCAAGTTGACACATAAAATTAATCATGTAAAAATAAAATGAATAATATTTGAAGATATTAGAAAGAGAGAAGGCATAAACAAAAGTGGAAATTTATGAGAATCCATCTGAATGTTGGTTTTTAACTCATGATTATTTTAGAAAATAATTTAGATCAGGAAGATTTTAAAATAGTTACTATCTTTAGGCATGTAAATTCATAATATACCCCATCAGTGAGGAGTTAGTTATTCAAAATATATTTGAAACTTGCTAAAAGTGATTGTGACAAAAGATGGTACAACTGTCAAATAGTTGTTTTTGTTCAGAATGCATCTTTTATCACTTGCTCACTCTGTTTGGGGGATTATTTATTGTGACTCGAATTGTGAGTCAGGACGTAACATGTTCCTTGATGTCACATTAAAAAGACTTGTGAGACTTACAAACTACAGAGACTTGATGAATGGATAACCTCTGGGATTGAAGGAACATTTTAAAGTGAGTATCTCTTCCTTGCAGATATCTTTGGGAGACAGTTCTCCTGCTCATGGAATTTGCTTTATTTTGATATGGGCCCAACACTAATGTATTAGCCCTTTTTGATAGTTTGTCAGTATGTCTCAAGCCCCTACTATGTTCACCAACCTTGTGGATTTCCTAGGGGCATTAAATGAATAATGCACGTGAAAACTATTTTGGAAGGGATAAAAAAGTAGGTTGATGATACAGGTAAGACCATGTCTTTACCAAAGAAATCATAAAATGTCAGAGAATTTATCAGGAACCACTGGTAGGTTTTAAAATTTCATACAATATCTAGATGAATTTTGGCATTTTAGGTGGTAAGGATGATTGTATTGCATTTTAGAGCTTTCATTGTGGGAAGCATTAATGAGTTTATTGAATTCAAAGTTTTAAAAAGCAGAGGAAGGCAGTAATATGGCCTATGTGACTGTCAGTTTAACAAAGGTGAGTGGTCATTAGACAGAATTCTGAGACCAATACTATGGTTTATTATATTAAATACTAACCATGAAAGTTTTTGAGAAAGACTTCTTTTACCATCTGACCTGTCTTTTTTTTCTCCCTGCCTTTCTTTAAGTGTTGCTATTCCCCATCCCAGGACTTTATCTCTTCTTCCTCTACACCCTCTCCCTATATTATTTTAATCAGGACCAGGGCTTTAGTCATTTATATTTCAATAACTTCCAAATCTTTGCTTGTACTGTGTACTACTATTTGTAACTATATGGGTGTGTTCAAAGAATCTTAAACTAAATATGGCCTAAGTTGAACTCTTTATCTTTACCTGCACATCAGCTTCTGCTCTGAATCTCAATCTTAGCTAATCTTACCACATTGTATTAGTTAAGTTAACCCTAGCTTCTGGGTAAATCCCCAAGACTTAGTGGCTTCACATAGTAGATGTTTGTTTCTTACAAATGTGAAGTCCAGTCAGTGAGACGGGGATATGGGCTCTGCTTTCAGGGATCCAGGGTAACAGAAGCTCTTCTTTCATCACTGTGTGCACTGACAGCTAGCTGACAGGGGAAGAGAATGGAAGATAGAGTGGGGGAGATTTTTACTGATGAAGACTGGAAGTGATGCTCATCATTTTTGCTCACATTCCCTTGACTGTAATTCAGTAACATTGCCACACCTAACTGTAAGGGATGCTGGGATATGTAATCTTATCTGTGTGCACAGAAGTCAGAAGGAATGGGTTTGTTGGGAACACAGCAATATCTTCCATAACTCGTCTTATCTTTCACATTAAAAACATTCTCATCGAACACATGGACACATAGAGGCGAACAACACACACTGGGGCCTATTGGAGAGTGGAGGGTGGGAGGAAGGAGAGGATCAGGAAAAATGACTAATGCGTACTAGGTTTAATACCTGGGTGATGAAATAATCTGTACAACAAATCCCCATGACACAAGTTTACTGATGTAACCAACCTGCACGAGTATCCCTAAACTGAAAATGAAAGTTTGTATTAAAAAAACTTCTCATCTTTGAGTTTTCCTTTTTTTAAGCCATTAAATTTAATAAGTTAACCTATTTCTCACTTTATAACCTTATTGCTGCTATTCTGTTCTGGACTTTGATCATTTCTTCCTCAGACTCTGGAATATTTTCAAAATGACACTCTTGATTGTGTTGCCAACACTGTCTTTCATAATACCTAACTAATGTTGTCACTCTAATGCTTAAACATGCTTCAGTAGCCTCAGAATAAAACTCTGTGGTAAGGCATCAAAGGTACTCAAATTGTGGTCCCAGAGTTCTACATGATGAGCCTCTACTTGTTGCTTGTATCCTGTCTTTCTCAATGGTCCCTATTCCCTAGAAGAAAAATTAATTGCTTATTTCTTACTGTCATTTCATGCCTTCAGAATAAATGTGTAGCACATTTTCACCAGGTTAGAAACTCCACAAAGGGCAATTCACTGCTATATTTCTAGGGCCTAGAAATCTAGGCACTTAATAAGCCCTCAGTAAGTGTCCAGCAAGCATTGAATGAACAGATTATAGTTTTTTTGTGTGAACATATCTGTTTGCCATATTAGATTATATAAAAATTAAAGATGAAGATTATGCCTATTAATTTCTGAATCCCCTATATCTGGAATGTGGCACATACTGAATAAATTATTACCAAATTGAGTAAAATAGGTCTTAGAATACAAGAGATACAGTTACTGAGAGTGGTTGGCTTAAGATGTAGCAAGATGCTTCTGAAGAAAGAAAACATTGGAAAAACACATGTAAATGACACCATCACTTACTTATGAAAAAATACTTATCATTTCTAATTATATGCCAAGATTGTCCTAGGCACTAGAAATGTAGTGATAAATAAAAAAAAAAAGATATAGTTGGTGCTACATGGGAGCTCATGATCCAGATACTGCATACTAAAAGAAAATTAAAATTAAGATAGCATATGACGAGGAATCGCACTTCTCTGTAGTGTCAGATAAATGGTCCTGAGAAAAAGACACTTAAGTTGAGATTTGAAGGATGTGAAGGCACTAGCCAGGTGGAAGGGTGAAGATGGGTGATTTTCACAAAGGCAACAGGCAAAACCTCTGTTGATCAGAAGGATGGCCACTTGAAAAACTTTACCCTTTTGGTTCCCTCTGCTCAGGTGTCCATTTTGATTTCTTCTCCACCATTTTCAGGTCTTTTTTCAAATTTTGCCTTCTCAGTGAAGGCTTATCTCAATATTACTTTAAAATCTCAGACTTCCTTCCAATACACTCTATTCCCTTCCTTCACTTTTTCTCCATACCATTCATCATGGTGAAAAATATATTTTTATATATTTATGTTTTTGTTGATCTCTCCCCAACTTGACTGTAAACTCTATGTGGGCAGGAGCCTTTTATGTTTTGTTTACTTTGTATCATCAGCCCTTAGAACAGTACTTGACCCATAATAAATATTCAGTATTTGCTAAATGAATGAATTAATGAATCCATGTGTGCATAGTGAATAGGCAATTAGATTTGTAAGTTTGTTGCTCACAGAAGAGTTCGTCAGTGGAAACATAAATTAGAAACTTGCTGGCGTGTAGATAGGTTGACAGTGTATCTGTGTTGGCCCTGAACAATCTGGGCATAGTTGCCAATGATACCCCTCCTTTACTCTTAAAAATGCTCTCTGGCTTGGAAGATTCCTTTAAAAATACATGGTAGTTGAAACCGCAGGAGTGGATGGAATTGCCTAGAGAAAATATAGAGAGTGAAAACAGGAAAGGATCTAGGAAGAGCCCTTAGGTTCTCTAACTTAAACACTCATAAAGGAGAAGGACTGTGAAGAAGCTATCAGAGGAGAAGGAGGAAAACCAGAAGAATGTTGAAAAAAAAAAAATAAAAGTGACAGAAAAAACCACAGAGAAAAGAGCAGTTCAAAAAAAGGGGATAGGCCAGGTGCAGTGGCTCAAACCTATAATCTCAGCACTTTGGGAGGTCAAGGTGAGAGGATCATTTGAGCCCAGGAGTTCAAGATCAGCTCGAGCAACATGATGAGAGCTCATCTCTACAGAAAATCAAAAAATTAGCTGGGTGTGGTGGCATGTGTCTGTGGTCCCAGCTACTTGGGAGGCTGAGGATTGCCTGAGCCCAGGAGATTGAGGCTGCAGTGAGCCATGGTGGCACCATGACACTCTGGCCTGGGGAACAGAGCAAGACACCATCTCAAAAAACAAAACAAACAAACAAACAAAAACAGGTGGTCAATAGAATCAGTCAATTGAGAGATCAAGTAAGATAAGGATTGAAATAGCTGTTAGATATCTTGGAAGTCAGTGATAGCTCTTTTGGTGGAATAATTAGGGTAGAAGTCAGATTGATAAAATAAAAGGAAGAGAAATGAGGAACTGAAGGCAGCAAGTTACAGAAAATTCAAGTGAATGGGGAGAGAATACGAGAGCTGTGCCTACAAAAGGGAAAGGGAAGTTCTGGATCTCCCATTTAGCAGATTGAGTATGTGCTTAAGGCATTAGCAAAGCAGGAACACCAAAACAACAACAACAACAAAATTTGGAAATAATTTAGTATTTAACAATTTTAAAATGAGGAACTAAAGGAATCTTCCCCAAAAACCTCATACTTTTATAGAGGTTTTTCTCAGTTATTTTAATGTTTGAATTACACATGGAAAAGATCATCTCAATGCTTAGGTTCTCGAAGACTCTAATCTGGTCCTGAATATGGTTGTAGGTAGGATGAGTGTGGCGTTGAGAACGTGGTTTTCTGTTTTTGTTTGGAAGATATTTGAGCTTGTTAAACATTTATGGAAAGAATCCAGATGTGGGAGGTCAGCTGAATACACAGGGGAGGGAAGAGATAATTGACAGTAGCATGTTATCTGAGAAGGTGGGAAAGGATTGATCTGAGGACAAGTGGAGGACCAATCTGAGGATTGGTTTCTGGTAAGAGGAAGGATGCCTCTTCTGTTGTAACCGAAAGAATGAAGGAGAAGCTGGTACATCTACAGCCGAGTGTAGGGTTGGATATGGGAGGAAAAGTGCTTTTTTTTTTTTTTTTTTTTTTTTTTTTTTTTTTTTTTTTTGAGACAGGGTCTTGTTCTGTCACCCAGGCTAGAGTGCAGTGGCGTGATCGTGGCTCATTGCAACCTGGACTTCCCAGGCTTGAGTGGTCCTTCCACCTCAGTCTCCATATATGCTGGGACAACATGTGTGAGCCACCATGGCTGGCTAATTTTTAAAATTTTTTTGTACATCTCACTCTGTTGTCCAGGCTGGGAAGGGACATTTCTTTCTGAAGTCTTCAGTTTCTTTGAGAAGAAGGCAAGACCACCTGAGAGTGAGGAAGGCTTCTAGAACTCAAAGCAGTTAGAAGAACATGAAAGTCACTGACTAAAGAAACAATGGTGAGGGTTCTTTTGAGGTTAGCTATTATCAATCATCAGTAGACATTTCTTCAGTTACCCAGGTAATTACAGGAAGTAATAGGCTTTTTCTTTGATCAAGTAAAAATCACTGAGCAAAAGGTATTTAAGAGTGGCATTACTCAAGTGACTAAATATTCAGTTCTCTCTCTTTTTTCTTTTTTCTTTTTTTCTTTTTTGCTATGTAGTGGGTCAACAGATGCATGTGAAGAAAACAGAGGGGATAATTTGGAGACAAACACTCTGGAAGACAGCTTAATGCTTTGTTTTGTTTCTTTTTCAGGAATGGATGAGACTGAATACCTTCTTCTCATAAAGTCCTTCTTGGACTGCATGGGAATCAAGAGATCTCAGTCATAGTTCTGGTTCTGCCACTTGTTAGGTTTCTTTCTCTGGGTCTTAGTTTCCTCTTCCCAAAGCTGTGGACAGATGATCTTATTCTTCCACTTTTAACGTCTCTGAGTCTATGGCATTCTGTCTCTCTTTTGGCTTCTGAGTGACAGGCAGGAATGTAAATCACGGACTTCTTTTTAAAGTTAAAAGTATTCTTGCAGACCACAGGTATCTGAATTCATGCTCTAATATACTGGGTTTTGAGGCAGCCTGGTTGTTGTCCTTCTTGCTGGCCAGAGTTTTGAGCCGATCAGGAGATAAGGCAAAGGAGTCAGGCAGACAGGTTAAAACACTGTCTTTATTACTGGTAAATCTGATATTGACGAGTGTTTCTTAGCGCTGCAGACAAATGGGCTTTATAATACTGAATTCCAGAATGAGGCAGACTTACCCAGCAGAGTCACAGGCAGCACAGAAAATCAGAGGATTTGTTGCACTGTCTCTGGTAACTTTCACATAGGGAAGCAGAGCAGAACACAGGCTTTCCGTAGGCAGCCAGCTCCCTAAAGGCAAGGAGAGAAGAAGGAGTGGGGCAATCCATGATCAGGTTTTCCTCAAAACTTATCAGTGAATTAAGTTACTCCTTCTCAGGGCAGAAATAAGAAAGAAGCAGAGAGACAGAGAAATAAAAAAGAGACAGTAGTATTAAGCTACTTCATTGACTGCTTCTCCTATCTCCTTTATTGGTTTCTCCTCATCTTCCTAATTTTCAAACACTGGAATATTTCAGATTCAGTCCTTAAAACTCTTATTTGTCTTATTCTCTTCCCATTTGCTCTCCTGCAGTCTCATGGCCTTGTCTGTGATGATTCCCAAAGTTATATCTGCAGACTGAAATACTTCTTTGAACTCCAGAACTTCATATTCTTTTAGGTCTTTGCTCAAACGTCCTTTTCTCAGCTTTCCCTAACTATCTTATATAAAATATCTGGAACCCTCTACCCAGCACAGTGTATCTCTTTACTCTATTTTCCTCCAGAGTACTCTTCACCCCCTGCCATAATATACACCTACTACTTATTTATCCTCCATAGACAATGTCTGTATAATGAAAGTTTCATGAAGACAGGGTATAGAATGTGCCTGGCATATGGTAGTCATTCAATTAATATTGGTTGGTTGACTAAATTAGTAAATGAAAGCTATGGTGCTTCTCCAACCATGAAGGAAACATTAAGATTAGGGAAGATGCATCCTCCCTCCCAACATCATACCAACAGGAGCCTAGGCTGCAAGGCAGTGACTGGAGTCCAGTTTGAATTGGGCATTGGGGTAGGGGAGGGACTTGTCCCAGGGGGAAGACAGCTGAGCACCAAGTGTTCAGAGGTGAGACTGAAGTTGAAAATCAGGTAATGGAAGGGGACTTCCACTCAGGCTGGATCCAGGTACAAGGAAATAAAACACAGAGGTGCCTCTAGACACCATGCTCAAAGACCACCAGCTAAGACATTTTGGAGAGTTTTCCTTTTTCCTCCTTTTTTGCTTAAAGGGAAAAAAAAAGAAAAAGAAAGAGTGGGACTATCCATGCTCAGGTCCTCGCCTAAATGTACGACTCAACAAGTAAGTCGTCCCCTTCTCACTGTGATGACTCTGCCTTTGGGCATAGAAAATTATTTCACCACTTTATTGTGCTTATTATGCTGACATCATTATTTCCTTAAAGTCACTCTCGTCCACCACAGGGTGAACTTGAGCGCAGAGCCTGCCTTATTTGCATTATTAATTCCAGGGTTTAGCACAGAGATATTCACAAATATTTAAGTGAATGAATTTTGGGGATTGTATGCTGGAGGGGGAAAAGGAAATTAAAGGGCAGGAATAGCTCAATCTTGGGCTCAAAGCCTCTATGTGGAAATTCCCAAGAACACAGTAGACCTTTGATTTCCCTAACAGCTTGGCTTGCAGTTTAAGACTTAGTTAAATTGAAGCATGGGGCTGTTTACACAGACAGAGGGCCTGCAGAAGAGATGAGGTGCAAAGTCCTATTTTAAAGACAGAATCTCATTGGTCTTTGAAAAGAATTATTATTAATATTGTTCCTTATTATTTTACCTCAATACAGATTGATTATCCCTTGTTCAAAATGCTTGGAACCGTAACTGTTTCAAATTTTGGATTTTTTTCAGATTTTGGAATATTTTCATGTACGTAATACGATATCTTTTCATGTACATAATGAGATATCATTGGGGATATAAGACCCCAATGTAAACACAAAATTCATTTATATTTTATATATATCTTATACATATACACTATTAAGGTAATTTTATGCAATGTTTTAAATAATTTCATGCATGAATCAAAGTTTGTGTTAATTCTACTTATGTGGAATTTTCTACTTCTGATGTCATGTGATAATGGTTTGGCTGTGTCCACACCAAATCTCAACTTGAATGGTATCTCCCAGAATTCCCACATGTTGTGGGTGGGAGCCAGGGGGAGGTACTTGAATCATGGGGGCCGGTCTTTCCTGTGCTATTTTCTTGATAGTGAATAAGTCTCATGAGATCTTATGGGTTTATCAGGGGTTTCTGCTTTTGCGTATTCCTCATTTTCTCTTGCTGCCACCATGTAAGAAGACCCTTTCACCCCCCACCCCACCATGATTCTGAGGCCTCCCCAGCCATATGGATCTGTAAGTCCCATTTAACATCTTTTTCTTCTCAGTCTCAAGTATGTCTTTATCAGCAGCATGAAAGTGGACTAACACCTCGTGTCAGTGGTCCGAAAGTTTCCTATTTTGGAGCATTTTAGATTTTGAATTTTTGGATTAGGGATCATCAATCAGTAGTACTTTCTTGTCCTCACTGTGAACCGAGACCCCTTAAGCAACACATAGGGGAAAAGCAGATGAAACTAAGTGGCTGATGACTAAGGTAGGGCCAAGAAGTGGCAGGTCGTATTGAGAGACGAGGATACAATGTTCAGGACAGGAGTAACCCCTAAGTTGGGGATGAAGACTTTCAAAAGCAGGTGGTAAAAGGGTAATAGCATGGATAATCCATTCTCTTCACACTATTCAAGGTAGACACTGTAGTGTTGCTAATAGGAAACTCGAACCTGAATTAACTGTTTTTCACATACTTCTGAATCCTATGTGTGTAATAATCAGTCAGCTCACAGAAAACTTGTCCTCAGTAATGAATATGCCAACCAAACTTCTGAAGTTAAAGGCAAGTTACAGGTGAAATCATACACTACCTTAGCTTTAAGCATACACTTCAATCTCTTTGTGCACTTCTGTCTTCGTTTGTACTATGTTAGAGCATTGCATTAAGCAGCGAACAGTTTCAAGCTGAACGGCAAAGGTGCCAGATGCTTTGTGTCAGGGAAATGTGCATAGTCAGGATTTCCTGTACAAATCTGAGAAACAAAGACACTCCAAATGTAAAAGCGTCAGAAGGTTTAGGAACTGACCAGTCTCGAACCATCCCCTATCTCTGCACATTACATGTGTGAATTGCTGACCAATCTGACATTTTTGGTTATTTTAGAGATAAAGAAGAAAGCATTAGAGGGTTGCACATGCTGGCTACCCAAGAGTCCCAGAGGCAGCTCTTGAGGCGCAACCTTGTCTTCAAAGGGCCAGAATCCTATGACTGGTCTGCCAGCTCCTTGCACTGTACACATTGTTCCCTGCATCAAGGGACCAGCCAGAGCTTTGAGCTTTTCTGGAGAGAAAACTCTCCCTAGGATGCAGGACAAAAAGGGAAGAGCTTGTACAATTTTCTCTTTGACCACTGTATCCCTGGACATACACTTCTCTTTCAAAAGCCTGGGTACTCGAAGTGTTTAATTTAACCAGGTATGTCTAAATTAGGTAAGAAATGAGATCCCAGTGATTGTTGAGAAAGCTAAGATTTTATCAGCCTACTGGGCTTAGCCTGAGCCCATTCCAAGTGGAGAGAAGAATTCATTCTACCTCTGCTGCTAGAGATGGCACTGATAGGAAGCGTTTTGTCGAGGTTATCTATAGGGTTTTTTTTTTCCAGTGTAATCCATCCATGTCAAAAACTAAGAAACAGAGAAATGGTTGATGTATTAAGAAAAAATAACAACTCAATCTAGAAACCTGCTCAGTGAAACTGTTTTTCAAAAACAGTGGTGGAATAAAGACACTTTAGATAAATACAATTTAAGGATTTATTATGAAATATCATACTGAAGGAATTGTAAAAGTGAGATAGCTATTTGTATATAGGTTAATAAGCAAATATTTATTCTATAAAAACTAGAATAATAACATCTAATTTTGGGGGAGAATGGCTAGAACTAAAATACTGGATACTAATATGTAAATGTTGAGAAGCGTGTGATCAGAGTTAAAGCATTTTGCGGACATGTTGTTGAGAAGAATAAAGACGCTAATTTTGATTACCTTTGGATACAGTTAAGAATAATTTTTAGAGGCATGATAGTAGTGTGATTATATTTAAATATTTAAATCCTTAATTTTTAGAGATATGTACTGAAATTGTTTCAAGTGAAGTGGTGTAATATCAGAGGTGCACTTCAAAATATCTGGGGGGTGGCAAGATTGGGTGTGGGTATGGGTATGGATGAAACAAGATTTGCCATAAAGTAGTAAATATCACCATTGTATGAGTAGTAAATGGGGAGGGAGTTCATTATAATATATTTTTTACTTTTGCTTATATTTGAAAATTTCCATAATAAAATTGTTTCAAATATACAATTTCTAAAAATACATTGAAATATCACACATGCATGCACACATTATATATATAGATAACAAAACATGTGTTTCACAGAGACAATGCTATGTATTCACCAAGTCCTGTTTCATTTATATAAGCTATCTTAAAAATAACTGTATTTAAATGGATTCATTAGAACAGTCATGTATTCAATAAACATTTATTTTTAAAACATTTATAATTTTTATATGTGCTATAAAAAGTCCTGGGCATTGGATTGAAAAGATAAGACATAACAAACCTTTCCTTGAGGAACTCATAGTTTAATCAGGAAGGCAGCAGTTCATTATATCCCAGTGCAGTATTCACATAGACATGAACACAGGGATTCTTGCAAGACAGGGGAGGGACAGTTAACCCTGCATGGACCATGGAAAGCTTCCAGAAGGAGGCCTGGATCTTGCCTGGAGGAATAAGTAGGAATTAGCCAAGTGAAGAGGAAATGTGAGTAGGGAATTCCAGGAAGGAGGAAGATCATGGTTGAAGATACCAGATCAGGAACATCAGGTGCTGTGGAAACAGTCAGTGTTAGAGGAATATATGACATGCAAACAGGGAGTGGTGAGATATAAAGTTAGACACGAGGCAGGGGCCGGATCAAATCTGTAGGGCATGTTTATGAGTCTGGATCTCTCATAGACAAGGATAGATATGACACTATAAATTTAGCAGGTGGTTTGGGCTTCCAAAAAAGGAGACTGTGGCTACATTCCAAACTTGGTCAGTTGCAGGAGAGGTGGGACCTTAAGGGGAAAATGACCAGAGCCCCAGATGAATTTGGAGAAATCCCAAGACCTTCTTCTCATTTCCAAGGATATATACAGCTCAGAAAGGCCTCTAGCTTTTTGAAAAATGTCAAGTTGATGCTAGAGAGATGAAATATCAATAACAGAGTAAGATGTCTGGGCAGATGAACTGGAGGCCACCTTCTAGGGTCCTTCTTAACTCCAGAGCACAGCAAGAAGAGAATGCTCATAAACCTGGCAGGGCCTGGACTTGTAGCCAGTAGGGGTCTTGAGATCAGAATAGGAAGGGCTCTGAGGGATCAGGGACCAGGGTGAGATGTGGACATCTAGATAACAGAACAGGAACCAAGTTCCACAAGCAAAGAACAGGCAAAGTCACAGTCATATCGCAGTGAATGCCAGAGGAGAAAAGTGTCTCCAGATTGGCTGCTTCACCCCCTTGAGTTTAAATATAACCTCTGGGGAAAGGCATAAAGTGAAGAAAAAAAAAAAAAAGAAAAAAAAAATAACTCTTGCCCTGAAGTACAGAAAGAGTTTTCCAGCAAAATAAAACAGCAACAAAACATTTCCTTCCTTTATGGTAGAAAAACTGGCAAGGCTTTTGTGACTTTTATTCCTTCGCCTCTGCTTCTCTTTGACACTTTATATTTTGAGCTCTTGAGGTTAGGAATTAAAAAAACCTACCCACTCCTCCTATGGTCACACCACCCCTCACCCTGACTATTATGAAAAGCTTGCTGTCCAAGACTTTAGTCTCTGCTCCCGACTTCAAGCTCCTATTTTAAAATTCAGAAGCCAAAAATTTGAGTGTTTATTTTCTAAATCGAGCTCAGTCTCTTCCTGAAACAATGCATTTCAGCCTAGAAGTCTACTTGTCTACTATTGCTATGAAAACCGGTATAAAAAGGAACTACTGACGATGAAAACCATCAATATCAATTTCCAAACTTTATTGTGCTACATAAACATGGTTAGCTTATTCAAAACCCCTTTAACTCTTTTTATCCTTACATTTATCTGGCAGAAACTTAATATTTATAGCTATCCTCCCCCACCTCCATTCATAGAAAAGGATGCTGTGTGTTTCACCATTCTCTCCTCCACCTCTGTGCCCACCCATTATTCGAGGTGACTCGACAGCTCCAACACTTCACTCTCATGAATCTTTTACTTCCAAGGCTACTCTCAAGACCTTATCGTCATCCAGAAGTGCTATGAATCGGAAACTTTAAACTCAGAAATCCTGCATGAAGTCCTGCCAGCCTTACTTCTTTGTTTTCATCAAGCTTAACTTTTGACATCACAACCTGTAGTCCAGAATGACCTTTTATTTTCTTCATTTTTTAGAGTGTTCTTCTTGGCTGAATTTCCTTCTCTCCCCAGTTTGGATCTCTGTTACACTTTTCTTGCATTGTTATAAAGAAATACCTGAGCACTTTGGGAGGCCGAGACGGGTGGATCACGAGGTCAGGAGATCGAGACCATCCTGGCTAACACGGTGAAACCCCGTCTCTACTAAAAAATACAAAAAACTAGCCGGGCGAGCTGGCGGCGCCTGTAGTCGCAGCTACTCCAGAGGCTGAGGCAGGGGAATGGCGTAAACCCGGGAGGCGGAGCTTGCAGTGAGCTGAGATCTGGCCACTGCTCTCCAATCTGGGCGACAGAGCGAGACTCCGTCTCAAAAAGAAAAAAAAAAAAAAAAGAAAAGAAATACCTGAGACTGGGAAATTGTAAAGAAAAGAGGTTTAATTGGCTCACAGTTCTGCAGACTGTACAAGCATGGTGCCAGCATCTGCTAAGCTTCTGCGGAGGCCTCAGAGAGATTTTACTCATGGCAGAAGGTGAAACAGAAGCACCTCACATGGCAAAAGCAGGAGCAAGAGAGTTGGGGAGGTGCCGAACACGTTTAAATAACCAGATTTCCTGAAAACTCACTCACCACCGTGAGGACAATATCATGCCATGAGGGATCCATCCGCCCCGTTGAACCAAATGCCTCCCTGCAGGCCCCACCTCCAACACTGGGGATGACAACTCAACATGAGATTTGGAGGGGACACAGATCCAAACTATATCAGGATCCCACAGGTTTAGTGGCATTCTCATCCGTACCCTGATTTCATGTGACCATGCCACCTGACACCCCCACAGATAAACATTTGCCGGCCTCAGCTGGGTCTCAGTGTTCTTTCCTCCCTGCTCTTCTCTCCTACACTTTTTCTCCTGCTTTTTCCACTGGACTCTAAGCTACTTGAAAGTACATCTGTGTCTTATTCCTCCAAATCTTCAGTATCTAATATTCTTTGTAGTATATAGTAGGGATCAATAAATGCTTGCTGAATAAATTAATGAAGAAAATGGTAATCATTAAGTTGCAATATATTATATCTATTTACTCATTTTTCAATCATTCATATTGGCCAAATACAATAATTCAAAATGTTGAACAGAAAATGTGAAATTATTTTGGATTTAAAAAAAACTTTTTTAATTAGGAAAAATCGAGTTAGCATACCTTTAGAATTAAGGTTAGCTCTCAAAATATTACATGTTTTGGATATTTTCACCCATATTTTTATTTCCAAAATATTATACTGTTATAAACTTATTTTAGATCAAATTCTATAGCAGTGTATTATATAAAGTAAAATGCTTCCATTATAAGTGTACAGTTCTATGAATTTTGATATATTTTACTCCCATATAAGCACTAGTACAGTGAAGATATAGTACATTGCCATTATTCCAAAATGCTCCTTTATGTCTCTTTTTAATCAGTTCCAATATACCTTTCCAAATTTCCAAGCCCCAGATCATCAATGATTTGCTTTCTGTCAACAATAAGTTAGTTTTTCCTTTTGTAGAATGTCACATAAATTGAATTGTAGAACATGTGCTGTACTCTGTTGTGTCTGGCTTCTTTTGCTCAGCATGCTTTCAATATTTATCTGTGTTGTTGCAGGTATATGCCACAATGTGAGTATCCATACATAGGTTGATGGACTTCCAAGTTGTTTTCACTTTTTGGCTCTGATGAATAGAGCTACTGTTACCCATTCATGTGTAAGTCTTTGTGTGGACATAGGTTTTCATTTCTCTTGGGTAACCACCTAGGACTGGAACTAATGAGTCTTATGGGAAGTGTATATATAATGTTACAAGAAACTATAAAACTGTTTTCCAAAGTGCATATAAACATTTTACATTCCTACCAGCAATGTAATAGACTTCTAGTTGCTCCATATCTCATCAACGCGACATTGTTGGTCTTTTTAACTCTTGCCATTCTACTGGGTAGATAATTGATACTTTACTGTGGCTTTAATTTATATTTCTCTGATGGTTTATGATGTTGAGAAGTCTTCATGTGCTTATAGGCCATTCATATTGTATTCCTCTTGTGAAGTGTTTGTTCAAATATTTTGGCAAGTTTTAATTTGGGTTGTCATCTTATTGAATTGCAAGAGTTATAAATATGTATGTCAGATATATGTATTGTGAATATTTTCTCCTAGTCTGTAGCTTGCCTTTTCACTTTCTTAGCAGCATTTTTCAAATAGCAGAAAATTTTAATTTTGAGGAGGTAGGTGCAGTTTATCTATTATTTTCTTTTATGACCCATGCTATTTGTGTCTTATCTAGGAAATCTTTGCCTACCCCAAGGTTGCAAAGACTTTCAATGTTATCAGTTGATTTTTAATAGAAGCTTAAAAGTAACCAGTCACTATTGCAATGATCTTAGCTATCATATTCTAAAGAACAATTCTTCTCCGACACTGAAATCCTTGTGTAGAGTACCATGACTCTCACCAATCCTGAATGGAGCCCTTGAATAAAGATGAAGAGTTTTCAACAATTGCTTTAAAATTAACAAGTGTTTCCAAAGGCAGCGATTAAATATACTCTCAAACATACAGCCTAAGTGAGCAAGATATAAGAGGAGCATTCAGTTTCTCAATTTGGACTGTATTTAGGCTCTCTTCTTTGTGATTTTTTTTAAAAATCTGTTTTTTCTTTCTTCTATTTTTTAAAAATCTCTTCTGAGTGTCTCAGTATGCATCTTTTCTGTCCTTTGTATATTTCTCCCTTATGTATGCTCTTCCTGATTTGTCTGTTTCCTGCCTCTTTTCATTCTCCTTTCCTTATTCCTTTTCCATCTTTTAATTTCTCTCTTCACTTCTTTCCATTTTTCCCTTTCAATTTTTCCCATTGTTTCTTCTTAAGTTGACTTAGTGTGGAAGCTATAAATAAACAGATAGATTTATACATTCAGAATTTATTGGATAAAGTTTTATAATGTGTATTCACAATTTTGAATGTGAGTTGAAAGCTAAGTTAGTTGAATGCTTTATGCTTCTCCTTATAAACTAACCAAACAGGTTTTATTTTGAATGTTGTCTTCAACTAATCTTCCATCTCCTGTCATCTAATAGAATAAATAATATCATTTGGTGATTTGGGAAAATCTTTTCTACAGAAATGAACATGGATACATAGTTCTTTGGTAGTGGAAAAGGTCTTCGAAGGCATTTTTTTTCAAGAAAATATTCATTTTGTATAAACATAATGCAAAATATTAACTATTCTAATGAAATTTTTTAATAAGAAAGTTTTGCTGATGTTTTACTTTCAGAAAATATAGCTGTTTTATATTCTCTTTTAAAGCATCCAGCAGGACTCATAAACTGCTTCATAAAATGCAAACCTACAGAGACATTGTCCTATACTCTTCAAGCCTGCAATTTGCTTTAATATTTTCTATTTTTTAATGTAGTAAGTTATTATTTTTATTCCCCATACCTCTATATCCTACCTTCTATCTCTATTTTTATTTTCTGTTCATGCCATTTCCCTCTCTCTATATATTTTTACCTTACTTTCTTTAAGTCTTTATAGATTGAATAGCACAAAGATTAGTTTTTCAATGTCTTCTTGATTCAGTTTTTCTATTTCCATCTCTCTGTATACCACATTCTCTCATTCATTTTTTTATATTTCTGTTTTACTTCACTTCTGTGTCCTCCTTAGGCCCAATTCAAAAACTTTCAGGAGCTTTTAGAAAAAGAAAATAGTTATTTTCGATCATTTTATTTCTGTAATCATTGAAACCTATAAGCCAAGACATTTTGGAAACAATTATAGTTTAATGCTTTATAATGAAAATGCCTCTTTTAAACCTATTTCAACTTCTTGAGGGATGCTAAAATTATTTTTAAATTTAGTAGATTGAATGATCTATTTAAAATAAGCATTAAGTGGAAAGAATCAGGGAATGGTTGGAATCAAGGTATGCTAAAAATAACTAGGGCAATTGGAATGTTTCGGGATGTGTTTTCAACATTTTTTATTTGCTTAAGCTCTAAAGCGAGAGTATAATAAATGAATGTTAGAGTGAATGGATACAGACTTGGGGAAATCTGAGAGTTATAGCTCTAATCTGCCGATGGTGATTTCTTTAGGGTCTCCAATTTAATGTTTATATATCATATGAATTTTTTTCTATTTTATAAATGTATCCATGCTCACTTTTTAATTAAAAATTTTCCCAAATTTCCAAGTAAAATCATTGGTTCTACAGGAAACTTTTTCCTCCTGTGCCTTCTCATTCATGCAGTACCCTGCTAAGCATCTAGTGGATGCCCCAACTTTTTGTTTACTATCTTGCTTCCTATCACTATTCCCATAATTGACCAGATATGACAGTGCTAAAAGTCAGAATGGGGTACATGGTGATGGTAGCTGACTCTCTGACAAATGGCTGTCTTCAAATGCAATCGACTGTTTGAGTACAGAGTGAGTCATTCTGAGTGGAGGTGTTTAACCAGAGAACAAAATATTATTGAGAACCTCATTGCGGGGTAAAACTGGATAAATCATCCATCAAAGAGAATCTGGTTCTTATACTAGCAGAATAAAAGGAGGCTTTCATTTTCCTATCAGGCATTCTATTGTTAAATTGATCATTTATATTAAGATGTAAAGACATAAGAAAAAAATCTAAGGCCTGGGGCAGTGGCTCACACTTGTAATCCCAGCACTTTGGGAGGCTAAGGCAGGTGGATGGCTTGAGCTCAGAAGTTCAAGACCATCCTGGGCAACATGGCAAAAGCCCGTCTCTAAAAAATGCAAAAATTAGCTGGGCATGGTGGTGTGCACTTGTAGTCTCAGCTACTTGGGAGGCTGAGGTGGGAGGATCTCTTGAGCCTAGGAGGTGGAGGTTGCAGTGAGCCGAGATGGCACCACTGCACTCCAGCCTGGGCAACAGAATAAGAGCTTGTCTCAAAAAAAGTCTACTAGTATTACTGGGGTGTTTCAATAAAGCTAACAGAATAATGAGCCAAGTAGTAGTAAGCATCGGAGATAGTATTGTTGACCGTAAAATTTACTGGTGAAATAAATGTCAGTGTAAAATAGAAAAATCATCAAAGTACCTTGGTTTTATTGGAAATAAAACAAAGGTTCTGACTAAAATATATGCACACAAAAACTGGATTGGGAATATATCGTCCTCTGGCTAGTGGTGTTGGGTAGAAAAAAATGAAGAGATGATGGGAAGAAGAAGGACAGAAAAGAGCTGAGGATGGGACTGAGAAGAGTTGGTTTTTTTTTCCTCTGTTCTTGACCTCTTGAGCTGGATTCTTACTACCTCCTATTGCTGCTGAAGGCTAATCACATAGCCCGAGGAGCCCCAGGACCATTTTCAGGCATTCTTTCTTTCTACTGCCATCTTGGCTACTGTTTATCTTGGTAGTCTATGGGAATCCATCTGAGTTCCTTCTTTGTTTAAAACTCAAAAAGATAAGCTCTCTGAGGTTGGAAAAATACAAGTAATTTCCTTCTTTTTAAAAGGCTGATGCGTCTGATACCTTGCTATCCAGGTTTACTCCATAGACCAGCAGCATGGACATTACCACGGAACTTGTTGGAAATTTAGAAACTCAGGACCTGTTTGTATTAGTTTGTTTTCACTCTGCTGATAAAGACATACCTGAAACTGGGAACAAAATAAAGTTTAATTGGACTTACAGTTCCATATGGCTGAGGAGGCCTCAGAATCATGGCTGGAGGCGAAAGATTCTTCTCGCATGGCAGCAGCAAGGGAAAATGAGAGAGAAGCAAACGCGGAAACCTCTGATACTGATAAACCATCGTATCTCATGAGACTTATTTACTATCATGAGATTAGCACAGGAAAGATCAGCCCCCATGATTCAATTACTTCGTCCTGGATTCCTCCCACAACACATGGGAATTCTGGGAGATACAATTCAAGTTGAGATTTCGTGAGGACACAGCCAAACCATATCACTGCTGAATCATAATCTTTTATTTTAAAAAGATCTCCATAGGATTCTTATGCACATTAATGTTTGAGAAACACTGATCTAACACATTTTGTTTGCTTTCCCATGGGGTGTACTCTACTCCCAGGGTGCCAGTGATTTCCTGGAATGAGTTTAATTGAGACTGTGCTCTCTCTTAATTAATCCATTAATCCATCTTACAGCTAATCCTTACAACAAATCTTCAAGATACCTTAATCCTTATATTGCAGATGAGTTAGGACCGGCGAAGTAACTGATTTAACGTCATGCATCTAGTAAATGGTGAAGATGTGGTACCTGGGTCTCAGTCTGACTGATTCTCAAGTCTTTTGTTGTTGTTGTTCCTATACTATATTGCTTTTCCTTGAACTTAATCATGGGTAACTGTTTATGTATTGGGAGATGAAAGCCCATTTAAACAAAAGGGCTAAAAGAGAGCGCTTTTGAGTGTGTTAAAAGAAAAACACCTTTCATCCAAAAATTATTTAAATACTGTTTTACACTTACCATGGGATGAAGAAGACAGAGTGAAGTATCACTGGAGAAACTTGGCAAAATGGGAGAACTCCATCCTGTCGTGCACACACTTCATCCTGCCCATCAGCTGACTTGCATCTTGTTGCTGCTGGGGTAGGACCCATCTGTTCAAGCCTGTGTTGAGCCAGGTGCTAAGAGCAATACTGATTGTATTATGATGAGGCTTCCCATATGCCTCCTTGCAAACTGTAGTTCAAAAGCTGTAAAACTATTTGCATTTTTAATCTATCAGATGGCTTTGAACAAAACCAGTGCCAATAAGGTTATTTGGATGCTTTATATTTGTCAAAAGACTCTAGAACTTACAGCCATCAACCAATTATTAAGAAATACTTAATTTTCAGAATAGTTACATTTTCCAGGGATAGTTGCAAGTGAAGAAACCCCATAAAACACTGGGGATGACCTTGATTACCTTTGTTCTTGGAAAACCTTATTTAACTGGAAAAATGGGGGAGAGGCTGGAGGATTCTGGGTGGCTTTAGCTTTGGGTTTGTAACCCACATGGACCTGTTTCAAGCTGGGTGACATCTAGTGTGGGCTGTTCACACTGCACAAACATTATTGGGGAATAGGTACCTAAAATGAGCAATGATTAGGAGCATGAAGTGAGCATAAGGCAGTCCCAGTACCTTTAAGGTAGAACTGGGTGTATGAGGAGGGGGATGCAGACACAGTTTTCAGCTGGGTGAGGATAGGAGAAGAACTGATGTTTCTTGATTGATCTCAGGGCTGTTCTCACACTTGCAGGGGGCTCTGTTGGCTCATCCTTGTAGAGGGTGTATGAGTTCTCTTTCCAGTGCCCTGGCAGGCCTTGCTTTTTCTAAAGCGATGACCTTGAGGACCTTCAAGCTTAGGAATGTTCAGAGCCTGATTTGCCACCTGGGAGCGGAACCTGACAGTGGCGCCCTCCTCCAGCGCTCCATAGTCACTCTGTCCTTCCCTCCTGCTCTCTTCCGGACGTTAGCAGAGGACTGGGACTCGCGAGAGAGGACTCACGGACCTCTAGGACCTATTAACTTGACAGACCCGCCCCTCTGTTCAATCCCAACTCGGAGAACTGAGCGTCATCCTCGAGAGTAAAGAAAGCTCTTAGAGGTGTTGCTTTTTTTTTTCTTTCTTTTTTTCTTTTGACAAACCTGTCTTAAATGTCAGTCCAATATCCACGGGGGCGAGCCACAGCAGGTAATTAAAAGCAATTAGCTGTCCCCCTGCCGGGAAGTTTACCTTTCTCTCTCTTCCTCTTCCGTCCTTCCTCGTCGCGTGAAAGCGGTGGAAGTGCTTTGCTCCCCAAGCAGCAGTGTGCGCCGCCGAGCTGGCACAGGAATGAGGGATGGACTGAGCGGGGATTCACTCTCCTCCTCCCGCCGCCGCGGTGGCCGCGGGCGCAGCGGTGCATTGTGGAGGGAGAGCGCGCCGCGCGGATTGGAGCTTCGGCCCCAGGAGCTAACGACGGGAGCTGTCCGGGGTGCTGACCGTCCCGCCCGCCGTCCGCCCAGGGCGCTCTCCTGCGCCGGACCCCGCCAAGTCCGGCCTTCTTCCCATCCTCCGTCTGCCTGTCTTTCTCTCTTAACCTAGGGGCGTAGCGGCTGGAGGAAATCATGGTGTTCGCTCCAGGTACACCGCACCTTGCTTTTTCACCAGGTATCTAGTAGGGAAGAGGGGTAGAGGACGGAGAGGAGAGGGAGAAAAGGCCTCTTTACCTTACGGCCCATCTGCGCGTTTTGGAGTTAACCGTCTGTGCTCAGGGGCCAGGGGAGTGCCTCGGCGGGTCGCCTTCGTCCCTCTCGCCAGTCCCGCCCCATCTGTCCTCTAACAAATCTCCAGCCCTTCCTCGCCCTCGTCCCGCCGCTCCTCTTCCCACCTAGCTCCTCCACACCCACCCGAGCTCGGGCACCTTAAGAACTGGGACTTTCGCCAGCAGCACCGGCACCTACACGGGCGAGAGAGTGGAGAGGTGGGGCGGAGAGTAATGGGCTTCGGGCTACTTGCGTGGGAATCTCCTTCACTGCTACTTCCCCCTTCGCAGAATTGGCAAAGTGACCCAGGTCCTCCTGGCCTCCGGAGGAGAAGGAGGTGAAGTGGGTGAAGCCAAGGGGAGTAGGACGAAGGGCAGAGGAGCGATACTCCTTAAGGAATTAGACCTGAAACTCCGACCGGAGGCTGCAGCACAGAGGCAGCTACTGCGGCGCTGCTGGAGGTTGCAGTGTCTTTTTGGAGCAGGCGGTGAAGGACCTTGGTCCCTTTGCTGCTCTCCGTGGCTAATAGTTGGCGAAGAGTCAGATTTGTCTGCGGTTGACCGGCTTGCTGGCGTGGGCGTGCGTGTGCATTTGAGTCCGCCCCACTGGAGCAAGTGAGGCCGGGCTAAGCGAGGAAGCGGGGAAAAGCGTGGTCATTGTGAACGTCCGACGCTATCTCTAGGGGTAGATCCAAAGTATTTCTCTCTCACACATTTTAGGGTCTGATTTCTTTAAAGACGGAAAACAGGGAGTGGGGAAGCCTGGAGGGGCCTAAAACTCTCTAGGTTTGTACCGGGGGTCTTTCACTTGAAAGACTGGTATGCATTTGGTGTGGTCATGGGCTTCAGATGGCTGGGGAGAAAAGGCATAATGCATTTTTTTAAGGGAAGAATTGAGTCTTTTCTTCAGAAAATTCAATTAGCAAAACTTGAGAAGAGGAAGTCAGTCCCCTCCCCTTCCCCCTCAGAATGCTAGCTGGGAAGGGAGGGATGAGGTTCTGGCTTTACCACAGGCAGTGGTTCCTAGAGGAACGCCTTAAAGGAATGCCCAGGAGCTCTTCCCATGCCCATCCTAAATAACTCAAGGGAGGAAATTGTTCCATATAGTGAAGGACATTCAATCAACACTGGAACAAGGAAGTTGGAAAACAGCTCTTTGCTGCATTTATACAGCACTTAACACTTTACAAAGCAGTTTCATGCTGCTATCTCATTTGATCTCCTAATTACCCTGAGAGGTAAGGAATACTACTCTACCTACTCTACCATCCCCAGGGAGGCTGGTTCCGGATAATCTTGCTAGTCTCAAATGGAGTTTTCTGACCTCACAATCTGTCTTTTTCTCCCACAATCTTTCTTCCCGACAAAATATCTCGCTGGCTCCACGGGTAGATGATTTTTGGTCCAAGGTCAGCTGTAGCCAGAGACTCAGCATATCCTTTCCAAGGAGGGGAAGGACATGGTGTTGTCCAAGAGTTAGGGTTGTTGGATGATGTTAACTAGGCATTTTTCTGAAAGCAAGATCGTGAGTGATGGCTAGTGTAATGAACAGTGGGGAATTTCTGGAGTGGACTGGCTTGGTTTGAAGAGCTCACAATTTGGACAGAACTTTATTTTGCCATTTTGCTTTCAAGTTTTGTATTAATGTTTTGTTCTGTGTGGAAAGTAGAAGTTATTCATAACTGTCAGAGATGGCATAAATTGACCTGGATAGGATAGACACAAAAACCTCTGGGGAAACATTGTTTGTTTGTTTGTTTGTTTTGTATCACTTCTTCAATTTTGGGGTTCTCTTGAAAAATCACAAGCATTTGGGACAATAAGAACAGGGTGCTAAAAATGTCAACTTACCTTCTCATTTATGGATCATTTGTTTTCTAATTCATTTAGTGATGTGTATTATTCTGAAACAAAAGCAGAACAATGAATTGCTTTTGAACTCCGCCAGATTTTCAGCACTGCAACCTCATTTCTTGCCTATTGCTTTTCTAAATCTCTATAACAATCTGGGAATCCAGATGTTTTGTACTAAAGAAAATACACTCCCACCCCTTTTTTCCAAGCTAACCTAACACTCAGAAAGGGAAGAAACGGGGTCATATGCTAAGATCACTCCAAAATTATTAAAAGCGTGTTATGTAAGCCAAGATGAATGTAACAATAAATTAACAAGGAGCTATTCATAAATTGGGTCAGTGGGTACTGTGCCCTTCAAAGCACATTGTAGCTTTTTTGGATTTTAGCACAGGAGGGCAAGAACCCTGAGGTATAGTTCTGAACTTGCCTCAGCTGACTTGTCTGCCTTTGAATGATTCTCCTGGCTCTTTACCTTAAAGGCAAAGGTGTAAAGTGACAGATATTTGTAGAACAAGTTCTAGTCCAGAAGTACAATGGATGAGGGAGAACTAGAATGAGACTTTATTAACCCTATTTAGGATTCAGTTTTATATGCCATAAAATATTGTTATATTTTCTTGTTTCAGTTAGTCTATAGATTGTAAAGAGTATAGCTTAAGTTGAACAGGGTATTTGGGTTGTTTTTCAGTTTGCATGGGGCAGACAGTTCAATTCTATTTTATCCTCTTTCTCTTATTATTAATAGACTATAATTTAGGAGGGTTTTAATTTTGTGCATGCCAGTTTTCAAACCCCTTAAAGGTAAGGGACATGACTACTAATTTTTTAAGGATTTAATTACTTGAAGCCCATCACTTATTTATGCTTCCCTCTAAAGGAAATATACAAAATTATTAACAGTTAAATGAGGTATAAAGTATACATATACATTTCTCTGTAAGTACCATATATACCTAAATAGAAGTTGAGCTAGGCTACATGACTTAGGCTAAAGACCAAAATGAGGCCTCTTGCTTCCTTTTCCTAAATTGCTTTATTGCTGCCTCTCCCATCCCCATAAACTGAAGGTAGAAAATTTCAAGAGCAATATGAGAAAGCTAAGAAGCATACTACCAAGGCCAAAGGAAAGGGGATGACACAACCAATATGGAGAAATATATTTGTCCCATAATACTAAACTGATCCAGGTTATTTAGGCTGTGGCTATAGCAATATTTTACATTCGGGAGGAAAAACATTTATGGGAGAAGTTCTGTACTTCTAATACAGTGCCCTTCGTTTTGTGGGGAAATATCAAGGAATTATTACTAATTTGTAGACAAAGTCAAAGAGGAACAGAAACAAAGACCACTGACCATTGGTATTAAATGTAACAAAGTACACAAGGGAATGTTAGGATATTTCTTGGCCTAATTCCAGGAAGAGAAAGAGGGTATGTTCACAAATTCAAATGCCTTTTCAGTGCCATGGTTTCACCCAAAGAATTCCAGACTCTGAAAAATCAGGTTTCTTATCCTACATTCCTTCTTCCTTGAGGAACAGCTAATAAGAAACAGAGGGTGAGGCAGAAAGTGAGGGCAGAAGTTACCTTATCCCCGGGCCATTCCCCACTTTCTTTCATGATTGGTATATAATTCAGGGATTAGTCTACCTTTCTTGTGAATAAGCCTAATATATACTTGAATTGCTTTGATTGCCTTCAAGTCAGGTGAATTGCCGACATAAAAATATTTATTTTATTGCATAAAAAGTAGGCAAGGTTTGATAACAAGGATTTCATGGAGGAGTAAAAATGGTGTAATTGTAAGCAAAAAGACAGCCAGTCTCTTGCCATCTAAGCTCCATCTGAAAAATATTTGGCACCAATATTTCTAGAAGGAACTTCCAAAGACATGTAAGAAAATATTTATTGCAAGGTATTTATAACTTTTATTAATTTATATAAACCTCTTAACAAATTCCTGACACATTGATAAATAAATAAATTATATATCTGACTGTCTTAACTGTGAGGCTTACAATCTGCCAACACAATAAATTCTTTTCTGTTAGCATAGTCTTTCAACTTCTATTTATGTATTATTTTAAAAATTTACATACAGTAAAATTGGCTTTTTTGGCATAGAGTTATATGAGTTTCAATATATGTATAGATTCATGTAATGACCACATAACAGTTTCATTGCACCTAGTTTTTTCTTGTGCTACCCCTTTGCAGTCAAATCATTCCCCCTTCCCCCTCACCCGGCCTACCTCTGGTGACCACTGATCTCTTTTCTCTCCCCATGGATTTGCCTTCTCAGACTGTTGTATAAATGAAATCATACCAAGTTTTAGACCACTGGGACTGCTTCAACAAAATACCATAGACAGAATGGCTTATAAATGGCAGAAATTTATTTCTCACAGTTTCGGAGGCTGGAAGTCCAAGTCCAAGATGCTGGCAGATTCGGTGTGTGGAGAAGGCCCACTTTCTCATAGACAGCGCCTTCTGTAACCCCAGTACTTTGGGAGGCCAAGGCAGGAGAATTGTTTGAGGCCAGAGGTTGAGACCAGCCTAGAAAATTTAGAACATAGTGAGACCTTGTCTCTACCAAAAAAAAAGAAAGAAAGAAAGAGAAGAAAAATTGGCTGTATGTGGTTGTACATGCCTGTAGTTCCAGCTACTAGGGAGAATGAAGTGGAGGATCCTTTTTGAGCTACGATTGAGCCTCTGCACTCCAGACTGGAAGATAGAACAAGATCCTGTTTCTAAAAACAAACAACAACAAAACCTAATTGACTATATTTATGAGCATCCATTTTAAAACCCTTTAGTCTGTTGAACTCATCCATATGTGTATCCTTTCATTAAGACCACACTGTCTTTGTCACTATAGTTTTACACATTTGGAGCATGCCTAATCCAAAAATCTGAAATCCCAAATACTCCAAAATCTGAAACTTTTTGAGCACTGACATAATGCCACAGATAGAAAACTCCACACATACTTAACATAGATTTTGTTTCATGTATAAAATTATTTAAAATATCATTTAAAGTTACTTTGTATGTGTATAAGATGTATATGAAATATATGTGTATAAGAAATATATGTGTATAGGCTATAGGCATAAGATAGATATATATGAAATGTGAATGAATTTTGTATTTAGACATGAGTCCCATTCACAAGATAGCTCATTATGTATGTGGAAAGATTCCAAAATCTGAAAAAAATCCAAAATCTAAAACACTTCTTGCTCTGAGCATTTGGATAAGCAATACTCAACCTGCAGTGAGTCTTAAAACCAAATAGTGTCAATCCTCCAACTTTTCTTTTTTTTCAACATTGTTTTGGCTACTGTAGTTCCTTTACCTTTTCATCTAAATTTTAGAGTCAAGTTGCCTATATCTACATAAAATCCTGCCTAAATTTAGATGGAATTTCCTGAAATCTATGGATCAGTATATGGAGAATGAACTTCTTGATTACGTTGAGCCCCAATTCATAAACAGATATGTCTCTTAATTTATTTAGCTCTTCTTTATTTCATCAGAATTTTGTAGCTTTCAGCATATAGATCTTGCATATTTTGCTATATTATACCTAAGTGTATCTTTTGGGGGGTGCTATTGTACATGTAATTTAAAAACAATTTGATTTCCGCACATTCATTGCTAGTATAAAGGTATGGTTCAGTTTCTCATGTTGACCTTTTCTGTGTTCTTGCTTCGCTGTCTTATTAGTTGTAAGAGATAAGTTGTAGATTCCTTAGGATTTTTAAATGTAGGCAGGTACTTTGAAAAAAGTTTTATTTCTTCTTTTCTAATTTTATGCCTTTTTGTACAGACTAGTGCTTCTACTACAATATTAAATAGGAGCAAT
Organism: Rhinopithecus roxellana; assembly: GCF_007565055.1. Taxonomy (NCBI): domain Eukaryota; kingdom Metazoa; phylum Chordata; class Mammalia; order Primates; family Cercopithecidae; genus Rhinopithecus; species Rhinopithecus roxellana. The sequence goes on from NC_044569.1 coordinate 13,095,069, forward strand.
AAGAAGACATTCTTGCCTTGTTTACAATCTTAGGGGAAAGCAAATTGACTATATTTGTCTTTTACCATTAAGCATTATATTAGCTATAGTTTTGTTTGTTGTAGACACTTTTTATTAGGTTAGAGAAGTTTCCTTCTATTCCTAGTTTGCCGAGAGATTTTGTCATCAATAGATGTTGAATATTTTCAAATGTTCCCTCATCACCAATTTACATATTGAAATCCTTACCTCCAATGTGATGGTAATTTCAATAGGGCCTTTGGAAGATAATTAGGGGTAAATGAGGTCATGGGGGTGGAACTCTCATAAATGGGACTAGTAACTCTATAGAAAGAGACATGAGAGATATTATCTCTTTCTCCACTGTGTGGGAATACAGGAAGAAGGCATTCATATGCAAATTAGGAAGCAAGCCACACACCAGGAACTGAATTGGCTGGCACCTTGATCTTGGACTTCCTAGTTTCTAGAACTATGTAAAATAAATATCTAAAGTTTAAGCTATCCAGTCTATGGTATTTTTGTTATAGTAGCACAGACTGGGCTACTATTCGAAAATGATGTGAATTTTTCAATTTTTTCTGCTCGTATAAGACAGATTGTATAATTTCTTCTTTAAATGTTTCCTTCACCAGTAAAACCATCTGGTTATAGAGTTTTGTTCATAGGGAGGTCATTAACCACAAATTCAATTTCTTTAATAGATATAGGACTATTTTGTTTATCTTGAGTGAACTTCAGTAGCTTTTTAGTAAATTGGCCTATTTCATTTAATTTGTTGAATTTTCATGAATACAGTTGTTTGTAATGTTTTCTTATTTTCTACTTAATGTACGTGGGTTCTATAGTAATAGCCCCTGCTATGATTTGAATGTCTCCTCCAAAACTCATGTTGAAATTTAGTTGCCATTATAACAATATTAAGAAGTGGACCTTTAAGAAGTGATTAGGTCATGAGGATTCTCCGCTCGAGTGGAGTAATTCCTTATTACAGAAGTGAGCTGCTGACAAAGGGATGATTGCAGCCCCATTACTCCCTCTGTCTCACATGCTTACTTTTGCCTTCCACCATGGGTTGACCCTTGCCAAATGTAAGCACCATACTCATGGGACTTCCTGGCATCCAGAATTGTGAGCCTAATAAACTTCTTTTCTGTATAAATCACTAAGTCTGTTGGATTTTGTTATGGCAACACAAAATGAACTAAGACAGAAAATTGATACTGAGAAGTCGGATTGTTGCTATAATAAATACCTGAAAATTTGGAAGCAACCTTGGAACTGAGTAATGAGTAGGAGCTTGGAGAATTTGGAGGAGCAGACTAGAAAAGTCTGTATTGCTGTGAACAGAGCATTAAAGGTGATTCTTGTGGGGGCTCAGAAAAAAAAAGAGAGAACTGTAGGAAAAGTCTGAAATTTCTGAGAAATTATTTAAGTGGTTGTGACCAGAATGTTGGTAGAAATATGGATGATGAAGGATAAGGCTTCAGATGAAAATGAAGAACAAGGAGTTGAAAATTGGAGTAAAGGCTATCCTTGTTACAAAGTAGCAGGGACATTGACTGAATTGTGTCCATGCCTGAGGGCTTTACAGAATGCAGAGTTTAAGAGTGATGAATTAGGATATCCGGCATGGTTACTTTTAATGGCATGCAGTTAGACGTAAGAGGAAAGGAATGACTTAAAGACAGAATTTATAATTAAAAGGGAAGCAGAGCAGAAAAATTTGAAAAATTAAGACCCTGGCTATATAAAGAGTGAAAAAGTGTGTTTGTTAGAGAATGCTGAGGGCAGAATGCTGTGGCCAAGTCATCATTTGCTAAGGAGATTACAATGGATAGAAGGAAGCCAGGTGCTGTTCATAAAGACAATGGGAGAAAGATTACGAAGGCATTTCAAAGATCTTCCAGGTTGCCCCTCTTATCCCTGGCTCAGAGCTTTAAGACGGCAGAATGGTTTTGGGGGATGGCGATGAGGTGCCCTCCAAAGGCTTGCTACCCAGAGTTGTCTTGGGTCTCTGCTCCCTGCATTTCAGCATAGCTCTCCTTGGCTGCTCCAGCCATGGCCCAAATGGGCTCAGGTGTAGCTCTACCTGCTGCTCTAAAAGGTACAAGTTGTAAGCCTTGGTGGCATCTACATGATGCTTATTCTGCGAGTGCTGGAATACAAAAGCTGTGAAGGCATGCCTTTTTCCACCTAGATTTCAAACAAAGTCATAATTGTAAGGTCAGCCAAGAGAGAAAGGACAAGAGAGAGAGAAGACCCAAGTTCAGGCAAGCCTTTATTAACCTGCTGGCTGCCCTCTTAATAGTCAGAGGAGCAGTTCTGAGCTTACACAATGAGGGGTTGATATTGGGGAGGGGAGTTTGGGGGAGTTCTTGGGTATGGCCACATCCCGGGGTTGTTTGCTGGTTAATTTTGTCATGCATCAACTTGCCACGTTTATGGTAGAATTTACAGGAGGCTGTAGGTGAAGTTTGTTTATGCTTCCCATGACATGCGCCTGTGCAGTGCTGATGGCTTGTAATTAGGGTTTGCTTATTGCAGCAAGGCCTGATAGGTAGAGTCTGCTGGCTTCACTGTGGCACCTAGATAAGAGCTTAGAAATGTAAAAGGGCTCAGTGGGGAGAGTAGGTGGCACAGAGAAGAGGTGCAGAGCATAATGGGGAGAGGTGGGCAGCACGGAGAGGTTTGGGGGAAGTGTCAGCAGTACCAAGAAGCTTTGTTGGGGTGGTTCGTCCCTAACAATAATCAGCCTTGGTGCCCAGGAAGAAACTTGCCTATGGGTGGAGCTACCATAGAATTCCTCAGTAGGGCAATGCCAAGTGGATCCATAGAAGTGAGGCCACCCCTGAGGCCACAGAACTGCAGAGTTACCAGCATAAAATGCCAGCCTGGGAAAGATGCAAGCAAAATACTTCAGCCCAAGAGAGCTGAAGCATGAACTGAGCCCACCAAAGCCACGAAGGAAAGGTTGTCCAAAGCCTTGAGGTCCAACTCTTGTCCCAGGGTACCTAGGATTCAGGACATTGAGTCAAAGAATATCATTCTTCAGCTTTAACATTCAATGTTGTTTTCTGTTGGGTTTTGGACTTACATGGGGGTCAGTTACCCCTTTTTTTCTGGCCTATTTCTCCCTTTTGGAATGGGAGTGCCTATCCTATGCATGTCCCACCATTGTATTTTAGAAGTAGGTAACTTGTTTTGATTTCACAGTTTCACAGCTAAAGGGAATTTGCCTCAGGGTAAATCACAGCATGCATCTCAGCTATCTTTGATTTAGTTGAGACTCTGGACTTTGAACTTTTGAATTGATGCTGGAATGAGTTAAAACTTTCGGAACTATTGGGATAAAATGAATATACTTTGCATTGTGAGAAGAACGTGAGTTTTGAGGGGCTAGGGATGGGATCCGGTAGTTTGGATGTCCCTCCAAAACTCATGTTTAAAATTAATTGCCATTGTAACAACCACATTAAGAGGCAGGACCTTTAACAGGTAATTAAGTTGTGAGGTTTCTGTCCTCATCAATAGGTTAATGCCATTATTGTAGGAGTGGGTTAGTTATTGCAGGAGTGGGCTCCTGACAAAAGAATAAGCTTGGCTCCATCTCTCTCTGTCTCATATGCTTGCTTCTGCCTTCCGCCTTCCCACCATAGAATGATTCTCACCAGATGCCAGTACCATGCTTTTGGAGTTCCCAGCATCCGGAACCATAAACCAAATAATCTTATGTTTTTTGTAAATTACCAAGTCTGTAGATATTATGTTATAGCAGCAGAAAATGGACAAAGACATTTCCCTTTCATTCTGGATATTAATAATTTGTGTCTTTTATTTGGTTTTTTCTTGTCTGCTTGGCTACAGTTTTATTAGTTTTTAAAATCATTTCAAAGATACATCTTCTGGTTTCATTGATTTCTTTATTGTTTTTCCTGTTTTCAATTTTGTTGACTCCTGCTCTTTATTATTTCCTTTTTAATTCTTGCTTTGACTTTGTTTTGCTCTTGTTTTTCTTGACTTAAGATAAAACTTATATTGTTTACATTAGATCATTCTGTTTTCTAAAATAAACATTTAATGCTATAAATTTCCAGCTAAGCATTGCTTTAGAGTATTTTAAAAATTTTGATGTTGTATTTTCATTTTCATTCATTTCAAAATATTTTCTAATTTCTTTTGAAACCTCCTTATTGTCCTGTGGATTATTTAGAAGTGTATTGTTTAGCCTACAATAATTTGGAAATTCTCTGGGCATATTTTTGTTATTGATTTCTAGTTTCATTCTATGATGATCGAATGATAGATTTGCAATTGTTTCAGTTGTTTTAAATTTGGTAAGGTATGTTTATAAGCCAGAATGCGGTCTGTCTTGGTGAATGTTTTACATGCCCTTTAAAACAATGTATGTTTTACTCTTTCAGATGGAATGCTCTATAAATGCCATTTTCATACAGTTAATTGAAGGTGTTGTTTACTTCTTTTATATCCTTACTGATGTTCAGCCTACTTGGCCTATTAATTACTAGGAGAGGAGTACTAATGCCTATAGAAAAAATTGAGGATTTTTCCATTCCTCATTTTTGTTTACCACTTTTAGCTTTATATATTTTGAAGCTCTCTCGTTAGATGCATGTACACTTGAGATTGTTATGTCTTCTTGGTGAATTGGCCATTTTATTGTTACAGAGTGTCCCTCTTTATTCCTAGTAACCTTATTCTGAAGGTTATTTAGACTCATAATAAATCCAGTGCTTTCTTTCAACTTTTATTTTAGGTTCAGGAGTACATGTTCAGGTTTGTTACATAGGTCAACTGCATTTCATGAGGCTTTGGTGTACAAATTATTTTGTCATCCTGGTAATAATCATAGTACTTGATAAGCAGTTTTTTATACTCTCCCTCCTCCCACTCTCTACCCTCAAGTAGGCCCTGATGTCTGTGGTTCCCTTCTTTGTGTCCATGTGTACTCAATGTTTAGCTCCCACCTGTAACTGAGAACATGCAGTATTTGGTTTTCTGTTTCTGTGCTAGTTTGCTTATGATAATGGTCTCCAGCTCCATCCATGCATCTATGGAGTTCCAGCTCCTACAGCTCCAGCTGCATCCATATTGCTGCACAGGACATGATGACATTCTTTTTTGTGGCTGTGTAGTATTCCATGGTGTATATATACCATATTTTGTTTATCTAGTCTACTGTTGATGGACATTTAGGTTGATTCCATGTCTTAACTACTGTGAATAGTGCTGTAATAAACATACACCTGCATGATTTATGGTAGAATGATTTATATTTCTTTGGGTATATACCCATCAATAGGATTGCTGGGTCGAACGGTAATTCTGTTTTAAGTTCTTTAAGAAATCACCAAACTACTTTCCACAATGACTGAACTAATTTACACTCCTACCAGGAGTGTATGAGCATTCCCTTTTCTCTGAAACTTCACCAACAACTGCTATTTTTGTCTTTTTAAGAATAGTCAGTCTGACTGTTGTGACATGGTATCTCATTGCTGTTTTAATTTTCGTTTCTCTAGTGATTAGTGATGTTGAGCATTTTTTAATATGTTTATTGGCTACATGTATGTCTTCTGAAAATTGTCTGTTCATGTCCTTTGCCCACTTTTTAATGGGGTTGTTTGTATTTTGCTTGTGAATTTGTTTCAGTTCGTTGTAGATTCTGGATATTCGACCTTTATTGGATCCATAGTTCGTAAGTATTTTTCTCCCATTCTGTAGTTGTCTGTTTACTATGCTGATAGATTCTTTTGCTTGTGTAGAAGCTCTTTAGTTTAATTAGGTCCTACTTGTCAGTTTTTGTTTTTGTTTTTTTTGCAATTGCTTGTGGCATCTTTTTCATGAAATCTTTGCCAGGGCCTATGTCCCGAATGGTATTTCCTAGGTTATTTTCCAGGATTTTTATAGTTTTAAGTTTTACATTTAAGTCTTTAATCCATTTTGAGTTGATTTTTTATATAACACAAGGAAAGAGTCTAGTTTCAATCTTCCACATATGACTAGCCAACTATCACAGCATCATTTATTGAATAGGAAGTACTTTCTCACTGCTTGTTCTTGTCAACTTTGTTGAAGATCAGGTGGTGGTGCTGGGTGTGCAGTGATATTTCCGGGCTCTCTATTTTATTCCATTGGTCTATGTGTCTGTTTTGGTACCAGTATCATGCTGCTTTGATTACTGCAGCCTTGTATAGTTTGAAGTTGAGTAATGTGATGCCTCCTGCTTTGTTCTTTTTGCTGAGGATTACCTTGGCTATTCAGGACCATTTTTTGGTTCCATATGAGTTTTAAAATAGTTTTTTCTAATTCTGTGAAGAATGTCGTTGGTAGTTTGATAGGAGTAGCATTGAATCTATAAATTGCTTTGGGCAATATGGCCATTTTAACAATATTGGTTCTTCCTATTCTTGAGCATGGAATGTTTTTCCATTTGTTTGTATCACCTTTGATTTCTTTGAGCTGTGTTTATGATTCTTATTGTAGAGATGTTTTACCTCCCTGGCTAGCTGTATTCCAAGGTATTTTATTCTTTTTTTGTGTCTATTGTGAATGAGATTGCATTCTCAATTTGGCTCTCAACTTCGACGTTATTACTGTATAGAGATGCTGCTGGTTTTCATACATGGATTTTATATCCTGAACGTTGCTGAAGTTGTTTATCAGAACTAGAAGCATTTGGGCAGAGACTATGGGATTTTATAGGGATAGAATCATATTGTCCGAAAACAGAGAGAGTATGACTTCCTTTCCTCCTATTTGATGTCTTTTATTTCTTTTTCTTGCCTGACTATTCTGGCTAGGACTTCTAGTACTATGTTGACTAGGAGCAGCTTTCTTTTGTTTAGTGTTTGAATGATATTGTGGATCGTCATTATTTGTGAATATCATATTTGCAAATTTGCCTACCCCCTAAAATTTATTTGTAACCCCCAAATCAGTGCAGCACTTTTGCTGTTATTGTGGGACATGGGCAGAGTGGCAAAAAAATTGAGCCACCTAACAGATTCCCAGCTAAGGTTGAACATTCTCTCTTCGTTCCAGCTCTGATACTATGAACAAATGTTCTTATGTGTTCTATTAGTGCCATGTGTTTCATATTTTTGTGCTTTTTGTTAGCGGTTTCACTGTTTAAAATGACTCTTGAATGTGGTGCTGAAGTGCTCTATAGTGTTTCCAAGCACAAGAAGGTTGTGATGTGTCTTATGGAGAAAATACATGTGTTGGGTCAGCTTGATTCAGTCGTGAGTTATAGTACTATTGGTTGTGAAATCAATGTTAATGAATCAACAGCATATGTTAAGTAAGGTATCTTTAAACAGAAACACACATTAAACAAGGTTGTGTATTTACTGCTCAATTGTAAAAAATGTGATAGAGGCTCACAGGAAACTAACCCTGTATTTTTCCTAAGAACAGTGGTTTCATATGATCTAATTAAGTGTTTGCAGTAACTTTATAGGAAATAACTACTGTGACTAACAGGAATCAACATTGTAGCATTTTCCTTTGTTTTTACTTTTAAACTACCTTTTGCATTATATTCAACACCGGGTTTTTTTTTTTTTTTAAATCTTGCTTTTTAAATCAACTGCATAGAGTTTTAAAGGTGGTTTAAGTTGGCTACTGACTGCCTACATGTCTTTCTTCTCTAATTGCTATATTCTCTGATTTCCCATTACCATTTAAAATTGAACTATATTTCATCATTTGAAAATTTTTGTTGTTACAGTTTCAGGAATTTTAGAAAGCATAACTAACCAAATTAAAAGACAAAAATCACTCACAGTATCATTCAACTAATCATTATTGATATGTTGAATGTAATTTCCTATCCTTTGTCTGTATGAATATATCTTTCTCTTTTTGTAACAAAAACCTTATCCTGACATGCATATTATTTTTTGATGTGACTATTTACCCAGTGTACTCTTATCATTTTTTCATGTCACTTAGTTGTCTTTTATATATCATTTTTTAAAAAGACATAGAGCAAAAGGTGCCATTATTTATATTTTTCCTTTCAGATGATAAAAATGAAGCTCTAAATGCCTGACCTATTTTAGGTTGCAGAACCAGGATTTGAAAGTTGGGCCACTTTTTTTATTCTGTATACAACACAGTTATTAAATAGGAGGCAACAAACAATTTGCATGATAGAGTTAGGGACAAAAAAAATATGTGCACTAGATAAAACTGGTCTCTTTAGAAAGAGTCTTCTGTATGTCCAGCACCTTTTCTTCAATGTTAGAGGATATAAGATGCTCTTCTCTCCTGCAGGGAAATGAACTCTGTCCCTGCACAGTTTCTAGGCTCTTCACGTACTCCTGGATGCTGCTGTCAGGGATGGACAGTAAAAGAAGAGACAGCCAGGACTGCCAAAACTTGTCTGGAAGATTAAGAAGACCTAATAAATTCACACCATGCCTTGCAGTTTTCAAAGCATTTATATTAACTAAGTGCCGCATGCATGAGCTTTCTTAAGGTGAAAATCAGTGGAATTTGGCCAATTATAGTCTCTCCTTCTCCGTAAAACTGATCAGAATATTTCAGTTATTCCATAGCAATTCAAATATGAAGCAAAGTTGGTTGTTGCAGAAGCTTGGGTTTGGGGACAGATAGGTCAAGGTTCAAACAACTAATTTCTGTCACTTTCACATTTAGTGGCATTGGGTAAATTATCCAAGCTTGCTGATATGCCTATTTGAAAAATGAAGATGATAATATCTGTTTTACAGAGTGGTAGTGAAAATAAAGATGAAATGCCTAGCCCACAGTAGGCTAAATGGAAGCTATTCCTGATGTTATTGTTGTTTTAAAGAGGAATGACTAATAATGTACATTTTACATACATTTGCATGTGGACGATCTCAACATTGGACCATCAGTTGGGAGCTAAACAGTTGATTCTTTCTGTGGAAAGAGACTGATTTACTGGATCACAATGTTACCTGTGCAGGCATTAAAACTTTAAAGCAAAATGCTACAGAAGCTAGGCTGATGATAAAGCAGATGTCTGAGTGCATCCTGAGATGAATAAGTTATGAATCATGGAAAGTTGCTGTTTAAAGGCTAGCAGCTGCATGCTTGAAAGCAGATGGCCATCTTGCTGATCTGAATAATTTTGATCTCATCTATATTTAAGAGCTGAATACGTTTAGGTATGAGGATGAACATGTAAGTATACTTGGTAGCTCTGAATGATGATTTTCTGGTGACGGTATAGTGCATTATTTTTTTAAATACTTAACTACTTAGGTAGGGTCAATTTGTATTGTGAGGTATTAAGACCTACATTACCATCCTGTGGTCTTATGTCAGAGCCAGACACATATATTCTTGGATACTATTCTTTGACCATTATCTTTGGTCTTGAATGTTCTTAGGAAGAAGCCACAAACCTTGTTGGTGAAACAACTCTGCAGTCACGAGCTAGGCATTAGGAGAGGGTTGGAGTTTTCTTCAAAAGCACTGATTTGTTATGTGACTTTGAGTAAGTTAATATAACTGCTGTGCTCTTTTAAAATCTTGTTCCACATCATCATCCTCAGCATCCTTGGAGGTTTAGCATCTTACTCTCACGAATGACCTTTACTGGGCAAATGAGATGAATGTAAGAAAAGGCAAGGGGGCTAACATTTGTAGAAGACCTACTCTGTGCCACATGTATCACATGCACTTTTCAGCAAGGAACATCTTTATACAAGTAAATGCCAAACTAGAACTGTCTTTCTTTAACGTGTGACTAAAATGCTGTTCCACATTCCAAATAGTCACAGCTGATGGATTTGCTGCGATGAGCAGACCAAAGTAAAATGACTTCTCTCAATTCCTTTAAAAAACTTTATTTCTTTTATTTTCTTTTTGAGATGAGGTCTTACTTTGTCACCCAGGCTGAAGTGCAGTGGTGCAATCACAGCTTACTGCAGCCTCAACCTCCTAGTCTCAATCAGTCCTCTTACTTCAGTCTCCTGAGTAGCAGGGACTACAGCCATGTGCCACCATGCCTGGCTAAATTTTACTTTTTTTTTTTTTTTTTAAGAGATGGGGTTTCACTCAGTGACCAGACTGGTCTTGACATCCTGGGCTCAAGGGATCCTCCCACCTCACCTTCCCAAATTTTTGCTATTATAGGCATGAGACACCGTACCTGGCTGTGTGTTTTTTGTTGTTGTTGTTTTTTTTTTCTTTTTTTCAAACTTAGAGAAGTGTTGCTGTGGCACTCAAGAAATACAATGAAATTATGACTGTAATATCTCTATTATGGACAAGTATGATGAGTTTGTTTGGCATTTAGACAGGAGGGCTCGATGGAAACCACATCTTGTGTTGCCTGAAAGAAGTTGTTAATTTTTATCTCCATGGAATTTATTTCTAACATTCTTGTGCACTTATTCCTGCCTTCCCATTTTATTTTTGCATTTTGGGGGGCATAAAAAGTGAAATTATGTGTTTATTGCCATACCATAGATGAGATTTTAATCTCTCTCCAACCAGGGAATTTTGAATAAAGTTCCCTACAGCCTTAATTGCAATCTGACTCATGCTTCAGAGTAGATTATTTCACCACCTACCTGATCAGGTCATGCTATACAAGTTAATGATTAATAGTTATTTTACTCTAAAAATAACTTACATCAAGAAGGACAACATGTAAATCTTCTCTTATCTTGCCATTCTTTGTTGTGCCTATAGGACAGTGCTAGTTGAGTGGAGCTGTTGGCCATCAGTAGAAAGAACCGGTATGACCACCCCTCCATGTACCTGCCTTAGACAGGGGCAGGTCTCTCCCCATGGATCTCTCAGTCACATGCACCTGGCCTGGGAAAAGAGAAAACAGCAGCCTTGGTGGGAATGGAGCTAAAGGTATCAGTTAAGGTCATAAATAGGTGGGCAGTATGGAGGATAAACACTTCTTATAATTTGATTCATTTATTTCACAAGCATTCGCTGCCTATCTTCTGTGAACTATGTACTCCGCTAGGTAGTGGGCAGGACTTTAATATAAATAAGGACACTAAAGTGTCAGAGTGCTGTGATTGAAGGGCAGAGAGCAAAGCGGGTTGGAGAGGAAGATGGGTCAACTCTTTTGGGAAGAAAGTGATTGTCTTGCTCTGGGTCTGAGTCCTCCTAGGAAACCTGCACTGGGGGTGGCTAAAGCTGTGCTCCAGTAAAGAAACCCTCTTCAACCGGTAGTCCCTTAGCACCACTGGGCGAAGCATGGGGCTCCATTTTTGAGTGCTGGAGTGTGGGATGGGGACAGAGAAGCTACTGAGGGTGAAAGAGAGTTCTTTTGTCATGTACCTTATAAAGAAATGGTCTTTAGTGCCTTTAAACAATAAAGATGTCCTCGAGAGGAAGGAGCCTATTAAAGAAATGAAAAGAGACTTTCTAAGGGGAGCAGATGTATTTGATCTGGGTCCTAACTTGAGCCCATGAAGTTTATCTTCTACTTGACGTTATCTTCTTTTAATGACCACTGCCACCACCAGAACAGGATGAAGGTGTGCCAGGCTCCTGATTTCTCAAAGAACTAAAACTAGAACTACCATTAGTTCTAGCAATCCCACTACTGGGTATCTACCTAAAGGAAAATAAATCATTATAACAAAAAGATACCTGCATTCATTGGTTTATTGCAGCACTATTCACAATAGCAAATATATGGAATCAACCTAAGTGTCCATCAACAGATGATTGCATAAAGAAAATATGGTATACATATGTATATATATATGTACACATATGTATACTCAACCATAAAAATGAATGAAATCATGTCTTTTGCGGCAACATGAATGGAACTAGAGGCCATTATCAAGTTAAACAACTCAGAAACAGGAAGTCAAATACCACATGTTCTCACTTACAGATCAGAGCTAAATAATGTGTATGCATGGACACAAGGAGTGATGTAATAGATATTGGAGACTCACAAGGGTGGGAAGGCAGGAAGTGGGTGCAGGATAAGAAATTACTTAATGGGTACAATGTACTATTCAGGTGATGGCTACACTCAAAGCCCAAACGTCACCACTAATCAATATATTCATGTAACAAAATTGCACTCTTATCCCCTTAGTCTATTAAAAAGATGGTGCTTTGAGCATGGTTAGACATGTTTTTTCCTTAGTGTCTCTAAGTATAGCTGAGGTTGACTTTTATTAAACACGAAGGGAAAACCCAAAGAAAATTGGCATACCAATACCTTTAAAGGGTTAGGATTTTTATCTGATCGCAAATATATTTTACTTCTTAGTTCCTGTTCCAGCTCACCCCATTGCCATCTGTGCTTTGGCTCAGGGATTATCAGTGCTGGGTGCACCTGGGAAGCTCTGGGACGCACCCAGTCTGGTCAAATAAAAATCTCTAGGAGAGTGTTCTAAGCATAAGGATTTTTAAAAGCTCTCCAGGCAGTTGATTGTGTGGTTGGGTTGAGAAGTTCGGATCTAACTTCTTCAGGGCAGGCACAACAGGCAGGTGACTTACCTGATTATTCTCCATCTCCTTGTGCATCTCCTCTTGGCACATACAAGTGCTCTGTACATGTGATATAAATTAATGAGCAAACGATCATCTTTCTTTTTATCTCATAGTTTTCCCATTAAGTATAAACCAAGAGAAGATTCTAACTCTGCTGCTCACACAGGGGTCTTTCCCCTCAAGCCTAGCCCTGGTTTGAAGAACACACCTTTCTGGTCATTGGCAGCTCTGCAGGATTGTCACTCTTTAGATACTGAGAGTGATCTTGTCCCACTTCCTTTTTTTTTTTTTTTTTTTTTGAGGTGGGGTCTTGCTATGTTGCCCAAGCTGATATTGAACTCCTGGGCTCAAGGAATCCTCCTGCTTCAGCCTCCAGAATATTACAGCCTCCAGCCACCATCCATGCCCGGGTTGACCCACTTCTTCATGGTGAAATCTCAATAATTCACTTACCATAGCATGCATATCAATAAGCAGGAGGGTCTGTCTGTCCTTAGGCAGATAAGTCCTACCATGGTTAGGCTAGGGGATGATGTACAGTTCTCCAAAACACAGGACAGAAAGCAGGAGCATGCAACCACCCAGAGCAACACCAACCTGGATGTGCACTGAGGACTTTAGGAACAGTCTTTCTTGCCTGGCTGTTTGCTTGCAGACGTGACTCTTAGATGGATAAAGAGTCACAGTTCAGGAAGGAATAAGACAGGGCCCATAACATTTGTGCTCAGGAATTCCTCAGGCAGTGTTGACACTATGTCTTCTCCAATGACGTTCTAAGCAGCTTTTGATGTTCCTTCAGACAATCATCCAGGTCAAATGGAGAAATAGGGGCAGTGTTCTTAGTGCCACATTTCAGAAAGGCATGCCACTGCAAATTTCAAACAGAGGAAATTATTGAGGTAAGTATATTATCAAATTAGGTTCAAGGCTTCTATTTTTGTTATATGACAACTTAGAAGCAATTTATATATGGAAAATAAAAACAGCATTTTTATTATTTATAGAGTATTTATATAGTGCATGAGTCTGAAAATAAATATTTAATGTTATTTAATGTGTTAAGTATCTTACTTTGTTTAGAGGGTTCTGGGACTGAATTGCCTAAATGTCAAACTTCTATAAAAGGTAATTATAGATATAGGTATACATGTGTGTATATATATGGAAAAGAGAAAATACATAGGTAAAATGTCTTCATCTCTTAAAAAATAAGGTCAGTATATAGGAATCATGGCATAGGAAAACATTGCTTGACTTAAAATCAGAAACTTGGTTTTAATACAAGGTTTTTCTACTTACCTGCTATTTGATTTAAGGACAGTTACTTAGTCTTTCTGAATCTCAGTTTACTTAATTATAGAATAGTAATAATAATTTCTTCCTTATCATATAGGGTTACAATAATGATTTAAAGAGAAACATTATAAAATCTGCTTAGTAGACTATACATCACACATAAATTTGAGTTAAAATTTGCATTTAAGATTTTTAACTTTAATTGAAGGCTCACCTTGCATAGATCTATAAGAAAGAGAATTCATGATATCCTTAGGTGTTTTAACGAGCACTCTTACCGAGCCCACTGCTACCACTGAGCTGGCCGAGGTTGTGATTCCACTGGTTACTGGCCTTTGGGAACTGCTATATTTCATTGCATCCCGAGACCTACACACCCTGAAGCCACAGTGGGTGTCTGAGTTCAACTGTATGTACCCTTGGAAGTACATGAAGACTTTCCAAGCCGTATATAGGTGCAGGTAGAATTTTAAGGGAATTAGTTTTTCTTAGAATTAGAATTTCTTAGAATTAGAATTAGTTATTATCGTGTTTTTTCTTAAAGTTGCTTGAGAAACACATACAGTTTTTACTATCTGGCCATTATTTTTCATAACTGCTCTTTTCTCTTTTTACGAAAGAAAGAGATGTGTCTCATCTTTTTCTAATCTTACATTGTCTTGACAGAAAAACACCAAACACTGGGAGGCACCAAACATTCAGGAAATGATCTTAAATTTTGGCATCTTATCATAGAACTTGAATCCTACGGTGTCCACAGGATTTTAAACACTTGGCTTCCATAGCACTTTTTCATTTGAAGTTCTGTCGGTCTTTATTTACAAGTCTTTTCTTTTCTTTTCTTTTTTGAGACAGGGTCCCCCTCTGTCACCCAGACTAGAGCGTAGTGTCCCGATCTCAGCTCACTGCAATCTCCGCCTCCCAGGCTCAAGCGATTCTCCTGCCTCAGCCTCCTGATTAGCTAGAATTACAGGCATGTACCACTACCGCCCTGCTAGTTTTTGCACTTTTAGTAGAGATGGGGTTTCACCATGTTGGCCAGGTTGGTCTTGAACTCCTGACCTCAAATGATCCACCTGCCTCGGCCTCCCAAAGTTCTGGGATTATATGCATGAGCCACCGTGCCCAACCTATTTACCAGTCTTTAGTTGTCAGTTTGGTAAAGACTGTCTAGGGCAGTGGTTCTCAACCAGAGGTGATTTTGTTCCTCTCTCGCTTCCCCAGGGGACATTTGGCAATGTCTGGAGACATTTTCCCTTGTCATGACTAAGGAGTACTACTGGCAGGGCCAACTACATAATTTGCAGGGTCCATTGCAAAATGGAAATGTGGGGCCATTGTTCAAAAAGCAGGACAAAATGTCATTAAATGCACTAAAATGTAAAGTTTTTCTTACTTCTGTTAATCTCTCTGCATCCTCTTATCATGGTGTTTTGAATTTGCTGTTTCATGTTTAACTAATTTAAAAAAAAAACTCTATAAGTTAAAGCTATGAGCTTGAATTTTATCATTCATTTTAATACTGTGCAATGCTAGTTTCAAATATAAATTAAACTCATATGCTGAATCAATAAAATTGTACAAGTTGAGTTTTATAGCTTGTACATGATTATGTATTTCTTACCAGAACAGTGGAAATGCTGCATAAACGTACTGAACTGTTTTTATTTTACTTCCTGATATGCACATGTTCTACCAACATGCTCTACCTTTGGCTTATTGATGAGTTAGGAAGGGCTGAAAGGAAAAGGAACTAAGCGCTTCTCTGTCTTTCCCTTGCCTTCTATGTCACTGTTTTCAGTGTAAATTGTTGGCCAATATAGGGAAGTAACAAGAGCAAGAAAGAACACGATAGGGTCCCTTGGTTGTTTATGTTTCCTAGGATGCCATGATCTCTTTATGTGTTCTAAGCAAGATATAGTTCTAATAGAAAGCATGGCCTTCCACTTACCCACAACTCAGTTGTCAATGTCCTGTGCTTACCTTCTTCTAACTTTGAGGCTTTAAGTCTCACTGAACTCACGTGCGTCATGAGCCACCGTAATTCTGTGCTTGTGGGGCATTGCTAAGGCATTATGGGTATACAAACGGGGAGGCAAGGAATGACAAATTGTACACATCTCTCTACAGGTGGGGTTCCATTGTTCCATTGAATTTCACTTACAAAATGCAGGGCTTATGAAGATAAGATCATTAAGAATTTTAAGACAGCAATGGCAGAGCATTAAACCAAGCACAGAGTGCCTCTGAGTGTGAGGTCCTGTGTGGCTACACTGGCTACCTACCCATGAAGCTGGCCCTAGCTATTGGTATGTAGTCAAAGGAGGCTAGGGATGCTGCTAAACCTCTCACAGCACACAGGACAGTCCCTCAAATCAATGACCACCCTGGAAAGGTTAGTGTTCTGTCTCTGCAGGGCTCTGGGGACTGCACATGAGACCAGATTCCTCTTCTTCAGTGAGTTCTTCCCGTTGTGGAGTCTGCTCTGTTCTACAAATGTGACGGTCACTCCATCTGAGACGGTTGCTTTCTGTTCTTTTTTTTTTTTTTTTTTTGACAGAATCTCCCTCTGTTGCTCAGGCTGGAGTGGAGTAGCGTAGTCTCAGCTTACTGCAAACTTCACCTCCAGGATTTCAGTGATTCTCGCGCCTCAGCCTCCCAGGTAGCTGGGACGATAGGGGCATACCGCCACGCTAGGCTAATTTTTGTATTTTTAGTAGACATAGAGTTTTGCCATGTTGGCCAGGTTGGTCTCGAACTCCTGGCCTCAAGTTATCCACCTACGGCAGCCTCCCAAAGTTCTGGGATTACAGGGCTTTCTGCTCTTTGAGAGGCTGTTTACTCTGCAAAGTCAGGCCCATTCGGTGCTTTACATAAGTGGGCAATTTTGCTTATCACTCTTTGCCATCAATTTGTTGATAAGACCAGACAAGGTGGCCTAGCTTTCTAAGGTGGCCCTTGACTGCTCCTAGCTGAGGTAAGTGGTCCTCACAGTCCCTTAGGCACTATTCCCTTGAAAGGGAATTCTGTGAGCACTGCCTCTTCCACAGCACAGGACTTAGGGAGATGCAGCCCTCAAGAGCTTGGACCTCCCTAGGCAATGGTCCTCAGGATTGTTATCACCAGCCTGGATCATATCCAACATCAAGTCCACAGCATGATTGCAACTTCCCTGCAAGTTTGAAAGTCTTATAAAAGAATGTTCATGGAAGAAAAGCTGGCATAGGACAAAAGCTGGCATAGGAAACCCAGGGCAGGGAGCAAAGAGCAGGTATGGAATGAATCCAAGGGGAGAGCTCTGGGGTGAGGGCTCAGAGCATCTTCCTTAGATTTTTGTTGTCACAAGCCAGAAAGAGTGCTGGAGCGGGGGAGCAAAGATCCCAGCCAGCCCGAAGTTAATTTTCCACCTGCTTTTTGGGGCTTCAAATTCCATTTCTCGGTCTCTAATCACGCACAGCAGATGGCCGAGGGGGGTCATGCCAAAGATGGCTCAGAGACAAGCACTTCCATAGCACTTAATGCTACAGGTGCTATCAATGCAATAGAGTGTTTACAGATCACCAGCCCCACTGCATTTCTGCACTCCTAGAGATCAAGATGATTCTTTGAACATCATCTCCAAATTCTCAGCACTGAAACAGCTTGGTTCATATTAATTATTCATTAGGTAACAATTATGTGCCGCTAAACAGAGCGGACCCCTGCCCTCTGAGGCGCTGAATGTATTTAGGCACAGAACCAAGAAAAGCAACACCCCACCAGTTGTCTTGACTGTGTTTTTTCCTCCAAAGGAAAGCACATTATTTTATTCCAACTAGAATATAACAAAACTCAACCCCTGATTTCTGTTTTGGCTCCCGATAGAGCTGCCAGCTGTCTTTGTTGGGCTTTCAAGTCATTGATGGCTGTTCTTCTTTTTGGACATGGGGAAAGTGTCAGTTTCTTGAATCAATGATTTGGAAAAAAATTACAGGAATTTGGACGGTTATAAGATGTAACACACACACAAAAACACCAATAGTGGCCCATGATTTGATGTTTTTAAAGTTTTGTTTAATTCTACAAAAAGCTTTCAGCAATTGTGTTCAGTTAGTCCTGAGGAAATCTGCATATATTATGTAGCTGTGTGATGGTCAGTAAAAGCAAGTTATCTCCTGAGAAAGGATCTGAGCATTTTCATGGCCATTAGTAATTAGTACCATTTATTAAGTCCTTTATTTTGCACATTACAATATCAGCTTGTGGGATTGCAATGATTCAATAATTTTTAACCAACTGTGAAATGAAATATTTCCCATGTATTGTAACTGAAACAATGTTTAAATAGGACTTTTAACCAAATCATTTATCTTGCTTCAAAGTATCTAATTATGCTGCAGACTTTAAGACAAAAGGTATGTGATTTGGATTCCACACCTATTTTCTTCCATAATAATTCTTTTCTTCATTGGCAGAATGGTAATATTAAGTCTTAAGATGTTCCTTAGAGGGGGTTTTATAAATATGGTATAAATTAATTGAGTTAGACTCCTTAGAAATTGCTTCCCCCAGCAGTAAAATTTCAATTTTTTTATATTTTTAATAAATATAAATAGAAGAGACCAAGAAACAAGTTATTTTCTGATATAGAACTTTATTCCTCCCTAAAATACATTGTTAGCAATCATTTAGCCTTTGGTAACGTAATTTCTTAGAGACAAACACACATAGCTACGTAAAAATTATGTAAAAATATATTTTAAGTCATTTGATTAGATAAGATGCACATTGCAATGTCACAAGAAATCAATATGACTAATTATCAAAGATGAATCATTCTTTAAAAATTTTTTTTAAATTTTTAATTTTTGTGAGTACATAGCAGGTGCATTTATTTATGGGGTACATGAGATATTTTGATACCAGCACACAATGGGTAATAATCACATCATGGGAAATGGGGTATCCATCCCTTAAGTATTTATCCTTTGTATTAAAAAATTCTAAGTATACTCTTATTTTAAAATGTACAGATAAATTATTACTGACTAAAGTCATCCTGTTTTAATTTTGTAGCCATTAACCATCCCCACTTTCTCCCCACTCCCCACTCTTTTCCCAGCCTCTGGTAATGATCATTCTACTCTCTGTCTCCAAGAGTTCAACTGTTTTAATTTTTAGCTCTCCCAAATAAGTGAAAATATGTGAAGCTTGTCTTTCTGCATCTGGCTTATTTCACTTAACACAATGTCCTCCAGTTCCATCCATGTTGTTGTAAATGACAGGATCTCATTCTTTTTTGTGACTGAATAGTACTCCATTATGTATGCGTACCACATTTGCTTTATCCATTCTTCTGTTGATGGACACTTAGGTTGCTTCCAAATCTTGGCTTTTGTGAATCGTGCTGTAATAAACATGCGAGTGCAGATATCTCTTTGATATACTGGTTTTCTTTCTTTTGGGTATATAACCAGCAGTGGGATGGCTAAATCGTGTGATACCTCTGTTTTTAGTTTTTTGAGGAACCTCCAAACTATTCTCCATAGTGGCTGTACTAACTTACATTCCCACCAAATATGAGAGCAAAGGTTCCCTTTCTCCACATCCTCCTAGCATTTGTTACTGCCTGTCTTTTGGATATAAACCATTTTAGCTTGGGTGAGATGCTATTTCATTGTAGTTTTGATTTGCATTTCTCTGATGATCAATGATATTGAGTACCTTTTCTTATGCCTGTTTGCAATTTGTATGTCTTCTTTTTGAGAATTGTCTATTCAGATCTGTTGTCCATTTTTTATTGGATTATTAGATTTTTTTTCCAGTACTGTTATTTGAGCTCCTTATATATTAGGTATTAATCCATTGTCAGATGGGAAGTTTGCAAACATTTTCTTCCATTCTGTGGGTTGTCTCTTCACTTTGTTGATTGTTTCCTTTGCTGTGCAGAAAAAACTTGATGTAATTCCATTTGTCCATTTTTGTTTTGGTTGTCTGTGATTGTTGGGTATTACTCAAGAAATCCTTGCCCAGAATGTCTAATCACTCTTTTGATAATTACTTATTAAATGGAAGTATAGCATATCATTTAAGAGTTCAGCCTGTGGACTTTCTTTGTCTCAGTTTCCTCATGTGTAAAATGAAGAGAAAATACTACCAGCCTTGTTCTGTTACTGTATAGCAACCCACCACAAAACGTTGTGGCTTAACAACATGACCTCATTCTTTTGGGGTCATGAATCTTCAATTTGGATGGCAGCGCTGGACAGGGATAGCTTGGTTCTGCTTCACTTGGCATCAGCTGGGATGACATGAATGCTGTGGTCTGGAGTCATCTGGAGGCTTGTTCACTCCTGTGACTGGTGGTTGATGATGTTCATCAACCAGGATCTTAGCTGGGTTCTGTTGATGGGCACACTTGCATGTGGCATCCCCGTGTGGCCTAGGTCTCCTTGCATCTGTTGTCTGACTTCTAAGGTAAGCCTCCCAAGGGAGAAAAAGCCAGGTATTTCTTTTTTTGATGGATCCTTGTCATTTTTCTTCTACCATATTCTATTGATTGAGGTAGTCACAAGTGCCCACACAGTTCAAGGCGAGGTGAAAGACACTTTGTTTCTTGATGAAGAATGGCAAGATTCTGAAGAAGATGGAGAAACAGACATATTTCTTTGGTCGTTTTGAAAAACAATCTGCATGCTATTGTTTTCATGAGAATTAAATGAGTCAACACACACATAAAATATAAGCATCCTATTGTTATCAATGCGGATGTACAATGTGCTAGGGGACTGTACAATGTCTTTGCTTAGCAGAGACTCAAAATTCTAGGGTTGCTTCTTTATTTAAACATAAGGAAATTGGAATCCAGTGTTTAACTTGCTCGGTTATCTAATGAAAGAACTGGGGCCATGATATCAAAGTTGTGAATGCTTATTACAGGTCACATTATGGAATATGGAAGCATAGAGTTAGCAATCACATAAATAGACCCCTAAATAGTTAATTAAGACATGGAATGAATGCCCTGTCTATGGAGATCCTTGGAACCTGATTCAAAGATAGATGTGAGTATAAAAGGATGAGTCTTTCCTCTTACTTGGAGTATATTTGTATTCTGTTGCAAAGTTGGTTTTTTGCCTTTATTTTGTGATTGATAGGATCAAATGAATTTCTGCCAAAATTTCCAGTGCCACATATTTTGCCACATCACAGATGACAGGCAGTATTTTTGTTAAAAATCAGAATATTTTTGAATATGCCAAATGTGTGAATTAGTAATACAGAAGGCATGCATGTCTTACTGACAAGTATTATTGTACCCAGGGTAAAGTTTCAAATGGTTATGTTTATTAAAACTTTAGGCCGTCACAGGCCTGAAAGACTGCAAGTGAAGAGTAACTGCAACATGCCAGGCATTAGCTATAATGTTAGGTGTTTTATATAAATAGGTTTTAATAAGATTAGCATCAATTTATTCCTAGACAATTATGTATGTAGATTATTATGAAGTTTTATCTTTTTGCTCAGAAATATGTTAATTGGGACAAAATGCTTTACTTGCTTTTAGTTTATCTAGATTTTCTAAAATATATGTAAACCAGAAAACAGTAATATTTTTTAAAATACAGATAAACTAAGAGAGACTTCAGAGGAGACTGAGGCTGCCACATTAGTTGCTGGCCTCGTCAAACATGATCTGTGGTAATGGTTTTGGACTACATGGTCCAGACTATGGACAACTGGTAGATTTCAACTCCTCTTCCAATTGTGCTTAGATTTTTGGAGCTGAGCTGTGTAGAACTCACTGGAGAAGAGGGTCTTAGCTGATGAATGATGTCTGTTATGGTCTCAGGCAGAGAGGGTGGATACATGTGCATGTGGTGTATTTGCTGTCCTTGCTGTGAATTTCACCTAACCTTCCTGTGATTGTGAATTTTGTGTCAACTTGGCTAGGCTCTAGTATCCAGCTGATTGACCAAACACCTGTCTAGATGTTGCGGTAGGATATTTTTAAAGATATAATTAACATTAAAATTATTAGATCTTGAGTAAAGCATATGACTCTCCATAATGTGGATGGTCTTATCCAACCAGTTGTAGGGTTTAAGAGCAAAGACCGAGGTTTCCCAATAAAGAAGATTCTTTTAAGACTGCAACATAGACTCTCTGCCTGATTTCCCAACATGCTTCCCCGAGGAATTCAGACTCAAGACTGCAACATTAACTCTTCCCTGGGTATCCAGATTGCCAGCTGGCCCTGCATGTTTTAGACTTGCCATCCTTCACAAACGCATGAACCACTTCCATAAAACAAATATTAATCTCTCTATGCATTGATTCTGCTTTCCTGGTGAATGCTGACTAACACACCTCCTTTAGGTCCCTTATGTAGCTCCCCCATCCCTTTTTGTTGTTGTTTTTGTTTGTTTGCTTGTTAGTTTTTTTTTAAGGAAATGCCTCATATGAGGAGACAAGCACCTGTTTATTATGCATGTCATCCAAATGCCCCGTTTATTATTATATTATGAACACTGTTGGGTAATGGTTTATGGGAGTCTGCCCTGTAAAACATCACCTCTGTTATAAACTTAAATGTTTTAAGCTCTTGAAGGGATGATATTACCTGGTATATCTGCAAAGTTAACATTTGTGAGTCAAGATTTGGTGGCAGGATCCTTAAAGCAGGGTTCACACTGAGACAAAGTTACAAAAAATTTGTAGTAGGTTTGAAGGTAAAGCAACACTTTAAAACAGTATAAGGTATGGAAATATAAAGACATTGTGGTGCTGAGGAGGAAGGGGCATGAGTTTTGGATCTGAACTGTAATATGCAACTTAACTGGATATGTGGCCTTTGGAAAGGTGTTTAGCTTTTCTAGGCTCCAGCTTTCCCCTTCTACAAAACAGTGGAAATAACATCCAACTTCTTTACAGGTAGTAGACAGTGTAGGTGCTCAAGCAATGGTAATGACTTCGGCTGTCCTTGTTGTTAAGAAAGGTTACATTCAAGCCACGGCAAAATCATGAAGTAGTTACGTTTTTCTTTATTGCTTCCCTCTGCTGTGCTATAACTAGGTTTCCTTCAAGTTAACCTCCTCTCTTTACTTTACCCAATGCTGCTTGGAGACTATTCATTCACATCAAGATTTGTGATAAATAAAGTGTTCAGATGGGTTTGGGTGCAGGGAAAGGAAATGGTGGTTTCTTCCATAGCCAGCCCGTGCACGTGTCTCATTCTACCACCTGCATGTAGGGGAAACAGCATGATTTCATAAGGCAATTTAGAGAAATAGATGAGATAATTCATGAAAGAGTGTTAATCTGTGTCAGGAACATAGGAAGTGTTCAATAAAGGTTACTTCGAAAGATTAGCTCTTACAGCAGCAGCAAGGGCAGCACTAATTTTACTGCAAAGATTGGCATAGAGCACCGGAGGTGGGGTGAAAGCATAAAAAAGGGCTAGAGGAAAAAGTAAACGTGGTGTCTATACTGGCACCAACTAGACTAGACTAGTGAAAAATAAAATATTTAAGATAGGGCCAGGATAATATCATAAAACTCAAAGCACTTACATAGCTATTATTACCACTGTTTGGTAATGGCTCATGAGAATCTGCCCTATTAAACATCACCTCTGTTATAAACTCAATTGTTTTAAGCTCTTGAGGGGATGATGTTACCCGGTATTTCTGCAAAGTTACCTGCATTGATGTGGCATACACTAATGCTTGCTTAAACAACAGTAACTCCTCCTTCATTCATGTAGAAGAGTCCTGATTTTGTTATCGTAGCTACCTTTTGCCCATGTGACTCAGGCAGATGCTCACGAGTCTAGGTTATAATGATGGTTACATTTCCATTGCCAGTGATTGGTTCAAGGGTGGCCATACGACAGAAGAGATACGAAAGGAAGCCTACCAGCTGGGATGTGTATGTATAGGGGTCATTTCACATTTCACCATTCCCTGCTCCCTATCTGCAGTTAGAGATTTAACAATTTTTAAAAAATCTATCTGACTCTTAAATTTCTCTGCTCATTTGAACTGCCATATTTACCATAGATCAAGTATCAGGCTTTTAAACCTGTTCCATGTATCCATCTGTGTCTGTTTTGGTGCTATCATCACACTGCTTTAATTATCATGTCGTTTTTAACACGTTTAGTATGAGGAGTGAAAAATCACGAGTAATGTCCTTCATGTATCATTTACTACTCTAAGAGAAGGGAGACCATTCTTTAATAATGTGCGTTAGCCTAGCGGATTGCTAGTCACTGTCACCTAAGTCAACTATATGCAATATTTTGCAGATGGCGAAAAATGTTAGGGAAGATGTGATTTTGGGAGCAGAAACATGTTTGAAAAAGTGTCTACAACTGATTTAAAAGGAAACAGATGCTCACATGTTTTTGTGAACTCTCGTTTGGAGTTACTCAAGATGCTTACTGTGATTAACAGTCTTGCAACCTTAAATCGTGCTCTGCCGACTTCTAAGGCAACAGTTTCAAAAGCCTTGTTGAGTAATGGTGGAATAACAAGAACTAAATCAGGTTCTGACCTTCTTTTCCTGCATGTTGAGCAGACTGTCATTTCTGAAATGGATTTTTATCAACAAACTTTGTTTTCTTCTGCATATTTATCATGAGATGTTCTTTAAAGATGGTTCTTATTTCATGAAGTATATAGAAGTATGGTGGCTCTGAGAATTGGATTTTCTGCTTTTGGACACAAAATGGGGCCTTGTTCTTTGAAAGAGCACTGGATGGTGGTCCATGTGCCTAAAAAGGGAGAGAGAGCACAGCAAAGACATTTTCTATGCCTCCTAAGGCAAAATGAGAGGGGAAAAGTTGGTAACTCACTAGTGCCTGAAGAGTCAAATTTATTAATTCAGAAAATAAAAATCCAAACGTTTTGTTGTGACGAAACAGAAAAAAATGCATTGCTCTAAGACTTGAACCTCTTAATTCCTGCCAATAATTAGTAATATAATAATGAATTAGAAGAAGACTTATACATAGATGATAATATGATATTTTAGGTAATTCTATATGTAATTTGGAGGACTTTCACACTAATAGATACTTATATTATTTCTGGATACATTGTAATTAATTTGGCAGACATCAGGTAGATATACCTAAGGTAAATGACGAGTTAATGGGTGCAGCACACCAACATGGCACATGTATACATGTGTAACAAACCTGCATGTTGTGCACATGTACCCTAGAACTTAAAGTATAATTAAAAAAAAGAAGAAAGTCATGAAAATAATAGCTTTTCACAATCATACATAGCACATTTTAGAACTTTGAATATTAGAGGAATTTTTGCTTCCCAGAAAAGCTTGAACCCAGACATGACAAGTGAATTACTGAAGTCACTTAGTAGGTTAGTGTTGAGACTGGCTGCAAGTCTATAACTTTATTCTCAGCCCGGTGTGGGTTCCACCATACTAGGAACTGTAAAATGCTTTTCACTGCGATCAGTGGGCAAAGGCCGTTTAGAGAACTGTGTGAAGGATCCTGAGCCAAGTTCACTGTTAACAAGAAACAGGATGGATTAATAGTGCTTGCCTTAGAAAGAGGAGTGGTGATACATGAGGCCCACACCTGCTATCCTGATATCATGCCTTCCTTTTATTTTGAGACACCAGTTTGTACCTATTCTTAGCTTGTCTGTTAAGGATTCTTTTAGGCCATATTTGACATTTGAGTCAAGCTCTCTATTATCTGATTTTAGGACCAGACATGAAGGTTGAACAAGTGATCATATTAGAATCCTGAGCATTTGCTTTGAAAACTCCCATCTGTACTCTGAAAACTGAGTGTGGTACAAGAGTGTCATTTTCTTACTGAGTTTGTGGGTTTGAGTTCATATTATAATTACAAGGAGGACATGAGTGTGGCGAGGAGATGTTGCTGTTGCTGTTCTTTCTTATACCTTACTCATTGCCTCCTATCCCCTTTGGAGTTTTGACAGGCAGACCTGCCACTCTCCAATTACAAGTTAAGCATGGGATAGAGTCAGTAGCTGAGGGACCATTTTATCTGCTTTTATTAGCTATTAATTAAAGTCTTGAGTGATATCTCCCTTTGATAAGTAGAAGATACAGGTTGAAACATTCCAATAGAATGTTTGTCTGGGTTCATCTGTCTCTTTTAATGGGCCCTTCTACCAACCCATATTTCCTCAATTAGTTTTTATGTTCTACTACCTACTTGCCTGGCAGATTGGCATAAACATAAGAGAGACACCAATTGTACACAGCAGGGAATAAAATAGAATGGAAAATTATTTAATTAATGGCCTAGGAAGGTAGCAGTAAATTCAAATCATAGAGGAAAACGTTATTTATACATTCAGTTACCTTTAGACATAATTGAATACACATTAGTGGCTTGTACTCCCAACTCTTTAATATTGATTTTGGAAGACCAGTGATGTGACAATTTTCCTTACTCATCATCACCAGAAATGCATTGTCTGCACCAATTTATTTTTACATTGTGTGGGGGTGATATAAATGTATGAGCTGCCTTTGCATAGAGAATGACACTAGTGTAGTATGCATTACCTGTAAGGCAAGTACTGTAAATATTTTCAAATGTCACGATAAAATTTTGTTAAGCTACTCAATCAACTTCAACCACCCCTTTTCCCATGACCATAGGGGGATACACTGAGGACAGCTTGTGTGACAGAGATGTTATCTGTCTTCCTGGGAGGGACTCAGATTTCTGGCTCATTCTAGATTGTAGAAATCACCTTGACATTCTTAGCCCTATAAAAAACAGATGAGTTCATTGGTTAGAGATAATAAAGTAGAAATTACAACACATTTTTTACTTGCTTTTCTAGAGGTAAATTTAGTTTTCAGTGAATGAAACATTCTATTGGTAAAATAAATACAAAATTGTGATATATCTTCAATCCACCTGTGGTGCTAAGTTGTGTTAACCTTACCACAAGTCACAAGAAATTAATTGCTTACTCTTCTACTTTGCTGAATTCTGGCCTGTGAAGGCAAAAGAACTTTGTCATAAGTGAAGGGACTAATCTGTTTGTTTTTCCTCCTTTTCCATCTTTGTATCAATTTATCTATTCCCCTGGGGTAACATAATTTTATACAAAATCATTTCTACATGGATTTTAAATTCAAATATCATGTGGGTTTTTTCACCGTACTTTTTTCATGTTGCTCTAAATTTTTTGCACATGGTTAGAGAATATTTTCCACATACAGGTGTAATATCTACCTATGACATATATTCAAAAGAGTAATGGTCATTTCTTTTCATCTGGTAGTTAGAATTACACCCTTCCCCCAGTTTTCTACAAAGACATAATAGTTGTATTATTCAATTTTTAAAATAAACTGCCCAGTACATGATGTGATTCACATAAGTATACCAGATGGATTCAAAAGATATTGAGTCATATTGTTCAGCCTTCTGAACACATATATTGATAATATTATTTGCCAGCATTTCCTTTTTGTCATTTGCAAATGTTCTACATTGATTCACCTGTTAATGCTTCATAAGGGTTGGAAGTGTATCTTCTGATTTTCTTACTTCTTGGAAGTCATTTCAATTCAGTCCTATTAACTCCAATTAAGTATTGAAATATATTGCTTGAAGGCTGCCAAGAAGACAACATGACTTTAACATACACAGAATTTAAAGCATATATGGGAGGAAATGTTTCCATACATAAGAGTTTGTAATTTGACACTGTTTCTGACCAGTAATTTTTTGGCTTCATGATAAAGTAGAATTTGAACATTTTCTACTTGGTTTATTTCTATCTCTCAACAAGCCAAAAATTATCAGAATAGCAGTTCCATTTCCCTTTAACAAAAAGTTACTTCTTATATTGCACACAAACCTGGGTGCTTTGTTACATTTAATATAATTAAAGAGGAAAACCCTGGAAATGATACTAATCTTCATAATCCTGGTTTGAGGCCTGGAGAGGGGATAGATACGTAATACCCAGAATTTTCAAACAAAAGTTTAAAACCTTTTTGAAGACTAGTGCTTGACTCTCGTTTCTCCAAATGCAGTACAGATTTGGCAGTTAGCTGGTTAAGTACATGGAAAAGGCGGAACTTGCACTTCGGGACTTGAATCATCTGCTAGGTTGTGTCCATTAATTAAATAGGCTGTAAAACAGTCACTTAGCTACCAAATTTCCTCACAGTCTGAGGGTATAGGCTGAAGTTAGCACTGAAAACAGGGTGGCTGCCTGAAACCTGCACCCGAATTACCTGCAGTCATGGCTAAATATGTACATTCCTGAGCCAGATCCCAAACCTACTGAATTGGAATCTCTGTGGGTGGAGGCTGAGAATATTCGTTGTAACTATCAGTCCTCGGTGATTCTTATGGAAACTAGATTTTGAGAGTCACAAACCAACAAGAAGCTCCATGACCTGCCTAATGCTGTCACTTAGACCTGACCTTTCCTGTAACTGGTCACCCTCTTTATCACTTTTCTCTTTGTTCTCTGCTTTCCAATGCCTACCCCAGGGCTGGGTGAGCCCTTTCCTCTTCACACTTCTGGCATTGCTTATTTATTTATTTATTTATTTGTTTGTTTATTTATTATAAAGAGAAATATGCAAAATGAGCATTTGTAACTCAGGGTAGATTTGAAATCAGCCCAGCAGCTCCACACACACACCCACACACACACGCACACACACACATCACATTGAACTCTTCATAGAGTTTGAATATGTACTACATATTTTAATCCTTATATTCATCCTAGGCATTTCTATTGTGATTGAAAGATGAGTTAAACTAGGCTGGGGAATTGAGACTTGCTCATAGTTCCCAGATATTCTGTGCCTTTGGTGAACATTTTGAGGACAAGGAAATGTGGATTTTCTCAATATCCCTAATGCCTAACACTTTGCCTGGTCTGTAGTAGACGCTGAATAGAAGTTGAAATGACTCCAGGTATTATTTACCACCTCTGGCAGATCCAACCCTCCAGGACATGGGCCAAGAAAGCAGTCAGAGCAGCAGGATGCCTAGCTTGCTCAGAATCCTTACCTAGGGGACCAGAAGATCCACCTTTCCCAACTCTGGCTTCCTGATTTCTGGAGTTTTCTTTCTAAAAGAAGATTCTAGTAAATAGGCCAGGTGAGAAAATGTGGCCATGCAACTGTATCATTTGTTATTTTCACTGATTTTGACCTAAGTCCTTATAATCTCTTTAACAGTATATAGACTCAAGTTAGCCCTTTTATACATAAATCCTTCTCTTCTCAGTATCCATTACAGTATCAGTTGTTTTTGGTCTGTGGTACATTCCCCTCCCAGATTTCCCAAAAACCTTGAAGAGCTCCACCATTTATTACTGTTTCCTTCATTTTCACGTGGCTATTAGCAAATAAATCCAGCAATCTATGAAAAGAGTAATACATCACACCTGAGTGAATTGATCCAAAGAATTAAAGATTGGTTAGCATTAGAAAATTGGCTAGTGTGCTTTGCAATATTAATAAATTCAGTGAGATTAAATAATACATTTATCTTAGTGGATGTGAGAAAATATTTGACAAAATTTGATAGGCATTTCTAATTAAAAAATAATTCTTAGGCAGCAAGAAATAAAAGGAAAATTCTTACACTGATGGAACCTACCAGAAGCTCCAGAAAATATCACACTTAATATTGGGATAGCAAAATCTTTTCCTTTGAGATTAAGAACAATATAGGAATTACCATGTTTTTCAGTCTTTTACTAGAGGCTCCAACCAGCATAGAAAGGTGAATAAGTAAGTAAATACATAAATAGAGGGTAGAGAAATTAAAAGGAAGACAGCAAGTTGTCATCACTGGGAGGTGCCATCATTGTATACGGAAGTTTCAACAGATTATTAGAATTAAGAGAAGTTGGCCGGACTCGGTGGCTCATGTCTGTAATCCCAGCAGTTTTGGAGGTGGAGGCGGGCAGATCACGAGGTCAGGAGATAAAGACCATCCTGGCTAACACGGTTAAATCCCGTCTCTACTAAAAATACGAAAAATTAGCCGGGAGTGGTGGCGGGCGCCTGTAGTCCCAGCTACTCGGGAGACTGAGGCAGGAGAATGGCGTGAACCCAGGAGGCGGAGCTTGCGGTGAGCCGAGATGGCACCGCTGCACTCCAGCCTGGGCAACAGAGCCAGACTCAGTCTCAAAAAAAAAAAATTGTATGTGTGTATATATATATGAATTATATATATATGAATTAAGAGAAGTTGATGAGTTTTCTGAATTTAAAGTCAATAATTAACATAAAATATTTATTTCATTTCTGTACATTAACAACAAACACTTAGAAAATACAATTTAAAGAAAAATATAATTTACTATGATGTGAAGTACCTTGGAATAAATTTAACAAAAGATGTACAATACCTTTGTAAACATGATTTTTTTTAATTAAAGGAGACCTAAATATATAGAGAGGTAGACACTACGGACGTGGAGCAGAAATACAAAATATGGAAAGATCTAATTTTCCCAAGTGAAGCCAGTGAAACTCCATGCAACTATGGAGTCCCAGCCAAAATCCCAACAGACTTTTAAAGTTTTGAACCTAATATTTTGATTGCCAAATTTACATAGGAATTCAAAGGACCAAGATTAGCTAAGATATTGTTCAATAAAAATAATAAGATGGAGAGACTTGTTGTTCCAGATATTAAGGCTTATGAAGTAGTAGTATTTAAGACAGAGAAATGGGTGCAAGTCAAGTAGTTCAATGGAAAAGAATAAATAATTTAAAAACAGCCCCCAACATATATGGATACTTGGTTGATAATGAAGGAGCCATGGCAGGTCAGTAGGGAAAGGCCAAACGTCTGAAAACGTTATTCTGCGGCAATTCACTATCCATATGAAAACACAGGAAATCAGGTCCTTACTTCACACCATGCACAAAAATCAATTCCAACTGGATTAAAGTCCCAAATGTAAAATCAAAATTGCAAAGTTTTCAAAAGACGTTAGAAGAGAACAACTTCAAGGGCTCAGGAGTTCAAGACCACAACAAATTGTTAACCAGAAACGAATAAAAAAAAAAAAAAGATTTGATTACATTAAAATAAACTTCTGTTCATTAAGAGAAACACAGAGGTTCTTTTTGTAAGCCACAAAGAGGGCCATAGAAGTATCTGCTGCACATATATATATGTGGGAATATATATAAAAAAGTAAGAAATATATATAAAAAAGTAAGATAAAGGAAAACAACTCAGTAGAAAAATGGGTAAATAACTTAAATGTGTACTTCATAAAAAGAGGAATCGTCATCACAAATCAATCTCTGAATAGATGTTCAACCTCATTAGTTATCTGGGAAATGCAAATAAAATCCATGAAATATGGTTGCATACTTACCAGGCTGAAACTTTTAAAATGATGACACACACTAGGTATTGGTTAGAATTTTGAACGAAGAGAGGGTTCCTTGCTGATGAGAATGCAAATTTGCAGACCTCCTTTGGATAACAGGTTGGCAATACTTAGCGACTTTGAGCATGCTTATTATTCTCTACAATGCAGAAGACTACTCCTACTTCTAGATTCTGGAAGTTCCTGCACACGTGTAGGCAAGGACAAGAATGTTAGAATTATTAATAATAGCTAAATTACTGGAGTCAAACCAAATTCTATTACTGGTGGAATGGAAACATTTTGGTCTATTCATTAAATGGGACACCATATAGAAGTAAAAATGATCAAACCACAGATACAGACACCAATATAAATTTGTGACAGAATATTAAAGAAAAACACGGAAATGATTGTGAGAAAATTCTGGAGATGATTTATCTTTTGCAGGATTAAGCGGACAAGATTGGAGAGCAGCACTAAGGTGGCGTCTAGGATCTGGTCAATGCCTAGTTCTTAGATTGAGTGGTGGCTAAACAGACAAACCAACTAACAAATTATGTTAGAAGAGTTTGTGGCTGAAGAACTTAATGTTTCATGAAAAAATAAGATGAATTGAAAAAACGCAGATGTTTTCACTAAATAAGGCAAAAATGACAGCACAATGACAGTGTTCTCATTGTAAGTTCTTGCATCTTAAACTAGTCAGTTATTATGTCTTCTATAATTAATTTCTATTTACCATAGTTTGCTTGCTAGAAACTTTTAAGCCACTATCTACAATTTCAATTAGATAAAATGTAATTTAATTTTATTTGAGGGTAGCTAATTTGCATCCTCAAAGGTACTGTTTCACTTTTCCTCCCTTCCTCTAACTCTTCTTCCCTCCCTTTCTTCTTGTCTCCATTTCTGGTTCTCAGACCAAAAGCTCAATACATTTGACTTGGAGTTTTTGAATGTGGCAGCCAACGCTCCCTGAGACACAGGGTGAAACACGTGACATTAATTTCCTGTCACACAGTTCTAACAAAAACTTCTGAAGTCTGGGTTTAATTTTCTTCAGCTTATTTTTTCCTTCTGAAATATCACTGAAAAAAAAAAAGACGTAAAACATCTGATCTTGTTCTTCACTTCCTTTTCTATTTCCAGCCACCTGTTCTCTCTTTCTAATTAACCCCAACACAGTAAAAAGAGCCAAGATTTTCATTCTCATGGTTATAGAAAAAAAGGTATAATAAAAGAAAAGCCACATACACTAGGATAAGGGAAACTGATGGCTGGAGGAAGATTTTTGGATTTCTTTATCCTATTTGTAGGTGAAGCAATGGTGACTCATATTCTCATTTATCTGCTTCAAAAATTAATCAGAAGTTTTCACCTCTATTTTGTAGTTTAGGTGTGAGAAAACCAAGGCTTGTTCAGGTGAACTCAAAAAGACGCTGAAATGGGATTCAAACCCAGTGCCTCTAAGACAAGGGCTTTCTCAGCACAGGCTCATGACTACAGAGCCTTAGAGTGTTGGCAGGACTTGGTTCATTACATACCAATGTGTGCAGGGTTCAGGAAGTTTATAAGCTTGAGGAGAATGTTGTCATGGCAAGTGGCTGACCAACAGGAACAAAATCATCTGGGAACATCACTGGACCCAACTGAAAAGAACTTATTTTCACACTTCCTTGTTCTGTAGTGTTTGAAACCAAATGGAGGGAGCGGAGAACTGACCCCCTTAGAAGTTTATAGGCATGCAAAAGGAAGAGGAGGGAGAAAACAAGAAGCTAAGAGATGGCAGGGATGAACTCGTTATAAGATTTCTAAACTGCTAATTGGCCTAGCCATATGTGGCCTGGAAATTGGAGCAGCCTTTCTAATATTCACGCTCTAGTGTGTTTTCTGCAGCGTCTCTCATGCAGAGGGGCTGAGCTGGCACCAAAGGAGTGTCTCCTCAGCTGCTTCCTCCTGTGCCTTAACTCTCACTGCAGCGAATCAGCAAAACATAGCAAACCAGGCCAAGAGCAGAAAATTAATGGGAGCAGAGAAAGTGGGGGAAGAAAGAACAGACTGGAAAACTGACTTTCACAGCCACTTATTGAACCATACTTACTGATTGTGCACTGGGCACACGGGGACAATGTTGAGTGAGAACAAAGGGGGTCCTCCCCTTGAGAGCAGATGCTCTAGGGGATGCAGGCTGCAACAACCTTGTGAGGGCGTGCCATTATTGTGCCCATTTTAGAGGTGAGGAAGCTGACTTGTTGAAGGTCCCACAGTAAGTTGTAACAGCTGGCCGTCGTGTCTCACACCTGTAATCCCAGTGCTTTGGGAAGTGGAAGGAGGAGGATCACTTGAGGCCAGGAGTTTGACACTAGCCTTGGCAACATAGTGAGACCCCAACCTTTTCAAAATGATTAAAATTTTAAAAAATTAGCTGGTGGTAGTAGCATGCACCTGTAGTCTCAGCTACTCAGGAGTCTGAGGTGGCAGTTCAAGGCTACAGTGAGCCGTTATCATGCCACTGCACTCCAGCCTGCGTGACAGAGTGAGGCACCATCTTTGAAAAAAATTTAATAATTAAAAGAAAAGTTTCTAAGTCAAAACGTTTTTAAGCAAATAAAGTAAGTGGTAATGAGACATGCATACATGCATGACTAGATTTTATCTTTGATGAACTGAGTACAGAGTCATAGCAAAGTCCATGTCCGCTAAGTGAGAGGAGGGGTGAGGGCATGAGGCTGCACAAGAGACAGGGACTGGTCAAGCAGGGCCCTGAGGCCCATGGTGAGAGGTTGAGCTTTCTTTCCAAATGCAATGGAAGGCCAAGGAAGAGTTTGTGCAGGTGCATGACAGACTGGATTTGCACTTTTTTTTTTTTTTTTGAGGCAGAGTCTCGCTCTGTCGCCCAGGCTGGAGTGCAGTGGCCGGATCTCAGCTCACTGCAAGCTCCGCCTCCCGGGTTTACGCCATTCTCCTGCCTCAGCCTCCCGAGTAGCTGGGACTACAGGCGCCCGCCACCTCGCCCGGCTAGTTTTTGTATTTTTAGTAGAGACGGGGTTTCACCGTGTTAGCCAGGATGGTCTCGATCTCCTGACCTCGTGATCTGCCCGTCTCGGCCTCCCAAAGTGCTGGGATTACAGGCTTGAGCCACCGCGCCTGGCCGGATTTGCACTTTTTAAAAGTTACTCCAGCTGCTGTTTGAGACAGTGGAGCAGATGGAAGCACACACAGAAGTGAGGGGATACATTTATCTATTTTCCATTTTGTGCAGAGAAGGAAATAATCTTTGGGCTCTGTGTCTGGACACCTGCTCCTTGCTTTCCTTCCTTATCCTGAAGACGGAAGCTGCAGCAGGAAGGTGTCATGGAAGGGACTCTGGCCCAGGGTGTGGAGCACACAGATCTAATCCTGTGTGTGTGACTCCAAAGAATATCCTGAGCCTCCGGTTTTCCACTTAAAAAATAGAATTGATACTTCATTTTGGTAAATCATTTCACATCTTAAAATATTTCATGATATTTAAAAATTGTAAAAAATCTTAGTTATCACATTGTTCCTGAAGGTGAAAACTCAGCCTGCCTTATGGAAACCTAGTGATGTTGGACATTTAATTAATGTTTATGAGTGACTATTTAGGAGAGGTCAGACATTGAGGAGACCTGGAGGAAGGCTTCTAGTTTCACACCATGCCCTGTCCCCTACCCCCACTACAGCCTTGAAAATTCATCATTAGGAATTAGTTTATAACATCTGCCTGCTTTTTATTGCTCCTTCTAATGCCTCCAGCCCAGTGTGAGAGCAAGAAAGCCTCTGAGGCCATGGAGCTGCTTTAAAGCAC
The DNA here is from genome assembly GCF_007565055.1 of Rhinopithecus roxellana. NCBI lineage: Eukaryota > Metazoa > Chordata > Mammalia > Primates > Cercopithecidae > Rhinopithecus > Rhinopithecus roxellana. The sequence continues at coordinate 13,130,070 of NC_044569.1, forward strand.
AGCTATGCTTTATTTGCCTCTCAAAGTTTCTGCAGTCGGAATACACTGTCTCACAGAACTCCTGCAATTTTTCAAATGTACTGAATATGGAGGCTGTTGTAATTAATAGTATTAATCATCTAAAAGCATTACTGAATTCATAGCCTCTTCTTGTCATTGTGTCATGAAGGGATATGGGAAATATTTTGACATTACAAAGGAATCATCTTCAAAAGGTTGGGAGCTGTTCTTTCAAGGAGAGTAGAAAGGATTTTACTTTATGGCAGAGGATAATCTTCCTCTGGTTAGCCCCCTGAGATTCCTGCTCTATACTCACTTCCTCCAGGGACTAAATATTACTTTTGAGAGATTATTTAGTTAAATTCTAGACTTGCACTTTCTGATGACTTGTCACATCTGAGAATTTGATTCTTTCTTTGGCAGAGAAATGGTGATTGTGAAGATTGCGTTGTTTATTTCAGGGAGGACACTGGCGTAGGGTGGGGGTGTTTTTTTGTTTTTGAAGATTCCTTTAAAATCACTCATAGTGCTCATATTGCTTCCCTCCCTCCTTCCTTCCCAGGAAGGGAGAGCGTGTCCTCACCCTGCCTGGGAACTGAGAATCTTTTTTTAAATATTTAAGAGATCTGGTAATATGGTCCAGTAATTCTTATCTGAATGGGGACAAGAAACCTCTGGACTCCATTTCCAGCTGCTTCAGAACTCTCTGGAGGATGAATCTATAAATGGCCCAGGAAGAGTTTTTGTTGTCCGAAAGTGCTGTGGATGTACTAGTTACTCTAAGTATGTTTGAGAAAATAAAACCAGCCCTTGTCTCATGAGTCAAGGATCTTCCCTATCTTCTTACCTCCAATGTCCTGGTCCCCCAGGAGGCCACCGCTAGGACAAGGCAGAGGCTATGGAAGGTCCTGCAGTGGAGAAGAAAGTATGCAAGCCTCTGGCTTCCAAAATTTGCCTCCTGTTCTATTAGGACCTCGGTGCTGTGGCTTCCTTTAGCACATGAGATCACAGTGTCTACTTTTGCTGCCCCTATACATAGCAGGCTCCTACATCTGGAAGTCCTGAGTTCGGACCAGCTTGGTGGTTTGGTGGTTCTGGATTGCTTTTCCTGAACTTTCTGTTTGTCAGGCTGAAGAATGACGCGGTTCATACATTTGGAAAGGAAAGCTTGTTTCTCATAGAGGGCTGCAGCCTGCAGGGTGGCCATTCTGACCGGCTGGGCAGTGCAGCCGCGGATCACAGGCCAAAAACAGACACTTCCGGGGAGGGCCACAGGGAACAAGAATTCTGGCTGAGCAGACCAGATATCCATATTGAATAAGCTACAGGAGGAGTCATGAATAGTTATGAAAAGAGAAACCTACGCATGCGCAATTGAGGTTCATACTTCCCCCTGGGTCCCGAGTTCAAAATACTACCGAGTTAGCATGAGCCCAGGATGGAGTTTTCAGCCCCCTAACATCAAAAGATGAAGCAGAGGATGCAAAACCTTCACTGCACAGCCTGCATAGACTCATGGGAGCCACTCCATGGTCGATGGTCTCTTATCCCAAAGGAAGGCTACTGGCCTGTGCAGTGACTCGCTCCTGTAATCTCAATACTTTGGGAGGCTGAGGTGGGCGGATTGCTTGAGCCCAGGAGTTCGAGACTAGCCCGAGCAATGATGGGATGGAAGGTGGGAGAGACCTTGTTATACCTCCTCCTTCACCAACCCCGTTAGGCTTTCTTCCCCAAGGGTTAAACAGAAACCAGCCCTGTGGTGTGATAAGGCACCATCTCTACAAAAAATACAAAAAATTAGCTGGGTGTGGTGTCGGGTGGCTGTAGTCCTAGCTAGTTGGGAGGCTGAGAGGCAGGAGAATCGCTTGAGCCCAGGAGGTTGAGGCTGCAGTGAGCAGAGCTAGTGCCACTGAACTCCAGCCTGGATGACAGGAGGAATGCTGGTTGGTGGTTTTATTGAAAAGTAAAAGGGAGGGGCAGCATCAGGTGATTGACATCAGCATGGAGTCTCTTGATAAGGATAGTTTCTGTTTAACCCTTACGGAAGAAAGCCTAAAGGGGTTGGCGAGGGAGGAGAGAGAACAAGGTGTGTCCAACCCCCCATCCCGTCAGGGCTCAGAACTGTTTCCCAGGTTACTCTGGGGTCCCCTTGGCCAAGAAGGGTCTGTCGATATCCCTGATGAACATCAATACAAAAATCCTCAATAAAATACTGGCAAACCGAATCCAGCAGCACATCAAAAAGCTTATCCACCATGATCAAGTGGGCTTCATCCCTGGGATGCAAGGCTGGTTCAACATATGCAAATCAATAAACGTAATCCAGCATATAAACAGAACCAGAGACAAAAACCACATGATTATCTCAATACATGCAGAAAAGGCATTTGACAAAATTCAACAGCGCTTCATGCTAAAAAATCTCAATAAACTAGGTATTGATGGAACTTATCTCGAAATAATAAGAGCTATTTATGACAAACCCACAGCCAATATCATACTGAATGGGCAAAAACTGGAAGCATTCCCTTTGAAAACTGGCACAAGACAGGGATGTCCTCTCTCACCACTCCCATTCAACATAGTGTTGGAAGTTCTGGCTAGGGCAATCAGACAAGAGAAAGAAGTAAAGGACATTCAATTAGGAAAAGAAGAAGTCAAATTGTCCCTGTTTGCAGATGACATGATTGTATATTTAGAAAACCCCATTGTCTCAGCCCAAAATCTCCTGAAGCTGATAAGCAACTTCAGCAAAGTCTCAGGATACAAAATTAATGCGCAAAAATCACAAGCATTCTTATACACCAGTAACAGACAAACAGAGAGCCAAATCATGAATGAACTTCCATTTACAATTGCTTCAAAGAGAATAAAATACCTAGGAATCCAACTTACAAGGGACGTAAAGGACCTCTTCAAGGAGAACTACAAACCACTGCTCAGTGAAATAAAAGAGGACACAAACAAATGGAAGAACATACCACACTCATGGATAGGAAGAATCAATATTGTGAAAATGACCATACTGCCCAAGGTAATTTATAGATTCAATGCCATCCCCATCAAGCTACCAATGACTGTGAAGACACAGAATTGGAAAAAACTGCTTTAAAGTTCATATGGAACCAAAAAAGAGCCCGGATTGCCAAGACAATCCTAAGTCAAAAGAGCAAAGCTGGAGGCATCATGCTACCTGACTTCAAACTATACTACAAGGCTACATAACCAAAATAGCATGGTACTGGTACCAAAACAGAAATATAGACCAATGGAACAGAACAGAGTCCTCAGAAATAATACCAGACATCTACAGCCATCTGATCTTTGACAAACCTGACAAAAACAAGAAATGGGGAAAGGATTCCCTATTTAATAAATGGTGCTGGGAAAATTGGCTAGCCATAAGTAGAAAGCTGAAAATGGATCCTTTCCTTACTCCTTATGCAAAAATTAATTCAAGATGGATTAGAGACTTAAATGTTAGACCTAATACCATAAAAACCCTAGAAGAAAACCTAGGTAATACTATTCAGGACATAGGCATTGGCAAGGACTTCATGTCTAAAACACCAAAAGCAACGGCAACAAAAGCTAAAATTGACAAATGGAATCTAATTAAACTAAAGAGCTTCTGCACAGCAAAAGAAACTACCATCAGAGTGAACAGGCAACCTACAGAATGGGAGAAAATTTTTGCAATCTACTCATCTGACAAAGGGCTAATATCCAGAACCTACAAAGAACTCAAACAAATTTACAAGAAAAAAAACAAACAACCCCATCAAAAAGTGGGCAAAGGATATGAATAGACATTTCTCAAAAGAAGACATTTATGCAGCCAACAGACACATGAAAAAATGCTCATCATCACTGGCCATCAGAGAAATGCAAATCAAAACCACAATGAGATACCATCTCACACCATTTAGAATGGCAATCATTAAAAAGTCAGGAAACAACAGGTACTGGAGAGGGTGTGGAGAAATAGGAACACTTTTACACTGTTGGTGGGATTGTAAACTAGTTCAACCATTATGGAAAACAGTATGGCGATTCCTCAAGGATCTAGAACTAGAAGTACCATATGACCCAATCATCCCATTACTGGGTATATACCCAAAGGATTATAAATCATGCTGCTATAAAGACACATGCACACATATGTTCGCTGCAGCACTATTCACAATAGCAAAGACTTGGAATCAACCCAAATGTCCATCAGTGACAGACTGGATTAAGAAAATGTGGCATATATACACCATGGAATACTATGCAGCCATAAAAAAGGATGAGTTTGTGTCCTTTGTAGGGACATGGATGCAGCTGGAAACCATCATTCTCAGCAAACTATCACAAGAACAGAAAACCAAATACCACATGTTCTCACTTATAGGTGGGAACTGAACAATGAGATCACTTGGACTCGGGAAGGGGAACATCACACACCAGGGTCTATTATGGGGAGGGGGTAGGGGGGAGGGATTGCATTGGGAGTTATACCTGATGTAAATGACGAGTTGATGGGTGCTGACGGGTTAATGGGTGCAGCACACCAACATGGCACATGTATACATATGTAACAAACCTGCACGTTGTGCACATGTACCCTCGAATTTAAAGTATAATAATAATAATAATAAAAGAAGAGGTCTGTTCAGTTGGGTGGGGGGCTTAGGATTTCATTCTTATTTCTCATTTCATAAATTTTCTAGAGTTCCTAGTGACTCCAAGAAAGGAGAAACCCTTGGGAGGAGTTTGACTTCTGAGTCTCTTGGGGGTGAAGGGAGGAAAACTCACATTTCTGCTGAATTTTGCAGACGTTTATGTGCTGGTCAGAACAGCCTTTTAAGTCTCTCTGAACTCATAACACAATCTTGGTTGTTATCTAAGTGCTCAGACAAAGGAAATATTTAAAGGATTTCCAAGACGGTATTTTCATAAGCGTTCTCTGTGCCTCTACCTCCAGTGAAAAGTCTTTTTCCAAGTGTGTATTTCCCTGGTCAAAACCACTTATTTTAACGTAGCCCAATTTGTCCAAGTTTTTCTTTATGGTTGTTACTTTTTGTGTCCCGTTTAAAAAAATCTTTGTCTACTCCCAGGTCGCAAAGATATTCTTCTAAAAGCTTGATTACTTTACTTTTTATAAATTTATTTTTTTAATTTTTCATAGAGATGGGGGTCTCACAATGTTACTTAGGCTGGTCTCAAACTCCCAGACTCAAGCGATCCTCCCGTCCCAGCTTCCCAAAGTGCTAGGCTTGCAGGTGTGAAGCAGTTTTAAGTTCATAGCAAAACTAAGCCAAAGGTACAGAGATTTCTTTTACGCCCCCTTCCCCCACACACGCACAGCCTCCCCCTTTCTGCATCCCCCACAGAGTGGTTCATTTGTTACAGTTAAACCTACACTGACATATCATAATTACCCAAACTCCACAGTTCATGTTAGGGTTTACTCTTGGTGTTGCACATTCTATGGGTTTGGGCAACTGTGCGATGACATGTCCGTTGTTACAGTATCTATCATACAGAGTTGTTTCACTGTCCTAAAAATCCTTTGTGCTCCAAATTATTTTACTTTTCAGATCTAGATATGAAATCCATTTAGAAACTTGTTGTGTATAGTATGAAGTAGTCACTTTCATTATTTTTCTATATGAATAACTCCTTGGCCCAGCCCTAAGACTGAAAATACTGTCCTTTTCCTACCACACGGCAGTGTCACGTTTTCCATAAATCAGGTGTTCCATGTATCTGTGCGGTTGTTTCTGGACTCTTTAATGCACTGGTCATTTTTTGTATCCCTGTACCATTATCACACTTTCTTAATTGACATAGCTTTGTAACTGGTATCAATAGCTGGTAAATTAGGTCCTTCTTATTCCTTGTTTTGTTATTTTTCTTTCCTTCAAAATTGACTTTGCTTTTTCTTGGCCAAAATAACTCAATGAGCATCTTGATTCCTGGAGTAAAAGTGTCTTTTCCTTTTCAAGTTTTATTGGCACCATTTTTATGGCTTTCCTGAGGAATTACAATCCAGTAATATTGTATCATTTAAATTATGTTCTAAAATAATTCAGTAGCTCTGCATGTAAAAGCTTTCCATGACCCTGTTAGCCAGCCACTTGTCTGCCCTGCCCTTTAAGGCTAGGGAAAGAATTTGCTTCCTTTTCCCCTTGGCCTTTCCAAAGTCCATCTGTGTTTCAAGGCCTTCTCCAAATCTTGCATATTTTTGCCTTAATTATGTAACTCTCCTCAGACTTCTGAAGCTATGCTGGGTGGCACAGATATGAGGATACATGGCTGCTTTACTCTCAACAAAAGGCCCTGATACCTCCCCAGGACCCCAGGCCCAGGCTGGCCTCCTTTCTTCAACATCATCGTCTGCCTCCCTCCCTGGTGGGCAGCAGCCGCTCGGGCTGCCTTCAATTCCTCTCCGGCCTTGCTCTTGTTAAACACATCAGGGACTTGCCACTCAGGGGTGGATCTTTTTGCCTGGAGTGTTCTTCCCTTCCTGCTCCCAGCACCTTCCTTTTATCAGTTAATGTTCATTAATCCTTAAGTCCCCCCTCTGGACATCTTTCCCTGACCCCTAAACTAGATTAGTTCCCTTTGTGGTATTGCAATCATAACAGGTTCATTGTCTGATGCACACAGCAAGTCAATGCGTGGAGACACTGGGTTGCAACAGAGAAACAGGTTTAATCATACAGTAGCTGATGAGGAGATGGGAGGAAACCTCAAATCCATCTACCCAAGGAGATTGGGGCTATGGATCTTAAGGGTTTGGAGTGGGCTGAAGTGTGTGGAGATAGTTGATTGGTCGAAGAGTGCAGGGTGAAGTCCTGGGACAGGAGGATGAAGATGTTGCATTCTCATACTGATCCTGTTCTTCTGTGGGGTTTGGCATCCGCTGTTTTATTAGAATTTGGGTTCTGAAAAACTTCTTAAGTGATCCTTAAACAAAAACCTCATGATTGTAATGTCAGCTCTCCTGTCTATAGGAACAATGAGATGCACTGGCAGTATCTAGTGTTGAGTGACTTTCAGCAACAAGTAAGCGGGCCAGAGCGCAGCCTGACTGATGCTTAATTATAACTATATTTCTTCTGTCCGGAGTGTGGCATTCAATTCCTGTCAACCTTGTGGGGATGGTTTCAGTATGCTCCCCATGCTCCCTTCATAGCAAACGTCATAGCTCCCAATTATAAACCCATTTGATTAGCTGGTGAACATCTGACTCTTCTAGATTGTAAGCTCACATAGGGCAGGGGCTATGACTGTTCTGCTCAATATTTTAGTCTCCAATACCTAGTCTACTGTTTGTCATGTAGTAAGGGCTTTGTAATTCTTTTATGAATGAATGTATGTATGAATGAAACATTTTGGCACAGTGGCCTATGTTATTCTCCATAGTACCATGCATGTAGGTCCTCCATAAATATCTTTCTGATTCATGTCATCTTGTTGTCTAGGACATTTTAATAAAGAACTCCATATTATTTATGGAGTTATATAAGAGTATATAACTCCATAAATATATAAGTTATATAAGAGTAGCTGGCTACAATCTGAAATAATGTGACTGGCCATTGTGGGTAGAGTCAGGGGTAATTCTTAATTCCCTGTATCTGATTTGATAAGGGTGGTGGTGGTAAGAGGCAGTATCACTCAAATATGACTTAGAAATGTCCTCTGGCTGCTGATAGCTGTCTTGCTTTCTGCATCTCAAATCTACGTAAAATGCTTCTGATTTGGTTACGGTGCATAGGGGAATAGCATGCTCAGTTGGGCTAGCAGCAAGTTGGAAACTCAGGGGCTGTGGCTTTTCATTGCTGGGAACTCATGTAACTTTAGCTTGTTTGGTAGCAAAGCAGGGCTCCTGGGTTTGCTTTATTTGCAGTTGGTGTAGATGAGTGAGATTTAACATCTGGTACTTCATGGAAAATTCCTGTAGTTCCAGAGATGGAAGAAAAAAAGCTATCATTCTATTATTAAAGGGCCCAGAATTAGCTCTTGTTCTCTGTGTTCCATATGCTTGTCATTGATAAATGACCACACTGTCTTTGCAATCTCAAGCAATCGGAAGGGGAGATAAAATATCTGCTCCCTGGTTACCGGCAGCAGCCCTGTGTATTAGAGTGTGTGCAGGGAGTGGTGCTGGAGTCCTGTCTTGCTCTGGTAGGGACTTCTGTAATTTGCGTATTTAGTGAGTCAGTGGGGAGAGATGAGAGATAGAGATGCCATTTGTGATACAACCTCTGGTGCCCTATCTGTGCAATCTAGAAAAAAATCACTAACCAGATTCTTTCTCAAAATGGAACACTGACCTTTTCCAAAGCCCGCCTCACTGGAATATAACAGGGCTAATGTAATAGAAGTAAATGACACTTAGCTTCCAGGGGGAACATTGATGTAAGTTTTTATCAGGAGGGTCATCCAATGGTTGTTAGAAGCACAATTTTAATGGCTATACATGAGAAATTAAGATCAATTATTAACCATATTGCAACTGAGTTCCTTAGACACCTTCCACTGGGGAGGCATGAATAGGATATGGGGCAGAAAGTTCTGAGGGGCGTGGTGGGGAGCTGTAGAGCTCACAGTGGTCTGTGGAAGGCTGAACCCCCCCATGGGGGAGCACTCGGTGATCACAGACGAGCAGGACCATGTGGATGCCTGGGGTTGGAGAAAGGCGAGTAACAGTAAGAGTAAAGACACTGAAGGCGAATTCAGTTACGCCACATTCTTGATCTTGGTTTATTTATATTGGGCATTTAAGAGTTTATAGCCAATTAAATCAATGCCTCAATTACTTTGTGAAACACAAAAATGTTGTTGTAAATGCTAATTAGGCTAGAGGATGTTTGCATCATTTAAAACTAGGCAACAGTCTGCCTACGACGCTAAGTGATTCATTACACTGAAGTGAATTCAGTGCATATAAGTCATTGGTGAGACTCGGAGGATTTGGGTGGCTGGCCCTGCCTTCTGTTGATTGTAATGTATTTCCTCACATGGTACTTGTATTATTATAAGAGTCTCCATCAGGAGTTTCCCAAATGCCTAGCCCTTACAAGTGAATGCCATAGGAATGCCAGGATGTATGAGTGTGATGCTGCACAAAGACTAACCTGTGAACACCTGCTCCCCAGGATGCTTTGCCAAGGCAATGGGGTTAAGTGGTTCCTTCCTTCTAAGTAGCTGTGTTCCCACCTCTTGATCCGAATTTTTGGGCACAGCAGATTGGGCCAGAATAAACCTTGTTATTCAACCTATGGCTGGCTTAATAAGTGGCCTGGAGCCTGGTATAGTGGAGTGTGCCTGTAGTCCCAGGTCTGGGAGTCTGAGGCTGAAGCATTGCTTGAGCCCAGAGGTTTGAGACCAGGCTTGTCAACATAGTGAGACCCCATCAGAAAAGAAAACAAAACAAAACAAAAAACACTGCCTGGTATAAAAGTGCTGCTTTATAAGGATAATGGTGATATGGAGAGTCTGTTAGGCTCTCTCTCTCTCACAGGAATTTCAACTGAAGATATGGCAAAGGTCAGTCAGTTGCAAGAACATTAGCCAGGACTTTAGCTGGAACGCCCTCAGAGGGAAGGAGATATGTACAGTCATGAAGCACTGCACGTCGTGAAAATGCAGAAATAAGAGTAAGTGAATGCATAAAGTCAGAGAGACTCCAGAAGAAGCAGAGAGGTGCTTGGCTGGTCACAGCAGATGGAGAGGTTAGGCTCACTCATGGCAGAGGATAACCTACGTGGTGCAATAACTGGAGCTATACTGGATTTTTCCAGTTTCCAAGTTGTAATGTGAAGCTCAGCTGAACAGTTCCTGGACACTTGGCTATGACATTTGTATCTCTATTTTCATGGTCCGCTCCCCTCTACCATAGCTTAAGGCAATGGAAGAGAATATTATTCCTTGCATACCAAAGAGTCTAACCCACAAGTAGTATGTGTGCTTTCTGCACCTTTTTATTTTGCATGTATTGTCTGTTAAGTGCTCTGGGTGGCTCTTCTCCCCACCTTAGTCCTCTTTCTCTGCTCCAGCCTTCACCGCTCTCTTTGTCCCACAACCTCCACTGCAGGTAGATATGTATGACCCGAAATGAAGTGGTAATGAGGGCAGTGAGACTTAACACACATCTAGTTTGACTAAGATACTCTTTCTAGGAGCAAGCCTAAATCTTTTGAAATTGTTTTTGTTTGTCCTCACACTTGTGCACTGTATAGTGGTAGTAGACAGAGCAACCTGGGTTTCACATTTGTCCTGCTGCCAGTATACACTGTGTTCTCTCTTCTCAATGTATCCTTGGCTTTGCTTGGAAGTAATTTTTTTAAATCCTTAATGGCTTCTTTGTTTTAGCATTAGAACCTTCTTGAGTTTTATTTGTATTTTATTTTACCTTTTTTTTTTTTGGAGAGAGAATCTTACTGTGTCACCAGGCTGGAGTGCAGTGTCATGATCTCAGCTCACTGCAACCTCTGCCTCCCAGGTTCAAGCAACTGGGACTACAGGTGCTCACCACCATGCCAGACTAATTTTTTTGTATTTTAGTAGAGACAGGGTTTTGTCATGTTGGCCAGGCTGGTCTCAAACTTCTGAGCTCAAATGATTCACCCACGTCGGCCTCCCAAAGTGCTGGGATTACAGCTGTGAGTCACTGCGCCTGGCCCCTCCTTGAATTTCAGAAAGAGATATGACTGCCTGGCCTATGAATATATTTCCTAGCCTCCCACATAGCTAGGTGTGGCCATGTAATTAAGTTTCCCTGGATAGAATGTCAGTAGGGTGATGTCTGCAACCTTTATGACAATTCTTTAAAAGCAAATTGCTAGCCCTCCATTTTCGTTTTTGCTTTCTTTTGGTCCCACATGGGATATTGGTTAACCAGCTTCACTCAGGTAAATGAGGGCAATATTGTTAGAAAGGTTAAAGCAGTAAGATGTAAGGAAGTTAGAGTCCTTAGATAACCCATGCAGCAGAGCCACTTACACACTGGAGTACTTCTGAGCTGTTACACGAGAGAGCAATGAATAGCTCTTGTGTGAGTTGTCCTCTTTTTGAGTTTCTCGGTTACAACAGCCTAGTCTATTCCCTGATTAACACACAATGGTGGACACTTACAAATGCTTACTATGTGTTAGGGACCACACTGAGTGCTGAATACGCTTTGTGTTGGTTAACTCTCCAACAACCACCCTAAATTAATGCCACTTGCCCATTTTACAGATGTGCAAACAGGCTTACAGAGGTGAAGTGTCTTGGCCAAGACTGCATGAATGCAAGTGGCAAAAAGGACCTGAAATCTCTGAAGTGATTCAAAACACGTATTCTTGATAGCTATACCCTCATGACTCTTCATATAGAAAAATTTCTATTCTTCTTGGCCACTTCACAGCTTCAGTCTATTGCAATTCACATGTCCAGACTCCTCTGCTCAGTTTGGTATACATTGATGGTTTTATCCTGTTTTTAAAAATATTGTTCTTTGCTCTGAATAGATTTATCTCGCTTTGTTCACTAGATTGTAAATCCCTCAATGGATGGATAAAAATGCTCCATAAATGACGATTATATGACTTAATGAATAAGAACTGTCTGGTCTTCCAGAATTACTCAGTATTATCTTTTGTGATGTTTCCTCATAGGTGTATAAATTCTGTTGTTAATTAATCAACCCCAGTGAACATCATCCCTCCAATTTTAAATACATCTTCTTGGTAGTGAGCATATTTGTGTAGAGGAAATATCCAAAAAGATGATTTTAAAAAAGAAATTATGTCCATTCTGTTTACCACTATAAATATAAATAGGTGGGATTTAGAGTTTTCCAGATTGCACTTCAACCAAATGGTAGATTTATGATCAGTCTACCATGTATGAATTAGTATTACGTCTGCTGCACAATAAAAACAAACACAGAATAGCAGTTGCCTTAAACAAGGTATATTATTTTTTTCTAACCTAAATAGAGGCCTGGAGGTGGGGATCTGAGAACTGATATGGTGGCTTCTTGGTCATTGTATCCCAAGATCCTTCTTTTTCTTCTGAAATCCCTGAAAACAGTTTCTATTCTAATGGTTCTAATGGCTCTGCCCCTTGTAATAACTATCAGGCCAGAGTTGCAGGCAATAGGATGGGTAGAGGATAAAAGGCCTTTATCTGACTTTACTCTTCTACATCCCTTTTCCAGGATTTTTATTAAATGAACTTCCACTTCCACCAAGAATTTAGCTATACCTAGTTACATAACTACTCGAATAAAATTAAAATTGTGTTTTTAACTAAGAAAGAAAGTAGAGAATCAGTGCTGGGTAGACTGCCTAGCCTTCTAATTAGGAAGTTCCCACCATTCCAGATTAGGGGTTGACAAACTGGTCCACAGGCCAAATCTGGCCTGTGGCCTGTTTTTTTGTAAATGAAGTTTTATTGAATGAAAGCCCTGTGCACTCATCGATAGCTGATTTCATGCTACAACAGCAGAGTTGAGAGTTGTTCCAGAAATTGTATGACCTATGAACTTAAACTATCACCTAACTGGTTCTTTAAAGGAAAAGTTTGCCCATCCCTGCTCCAGATCCCAGGGGGCGGGAGCAGGGGGCAGGTTCTGATGAAAAAGTTTGCCAATGCCTGCTCTACATCCCAGCGGGCAGCTTCTGATAGTTTCACTGGTTGTGATCCTATTATAGGAGCAAAGTTGACCTTGATATGGATTCAGTCATCATCTATTCTCCAGCCCCAGTGAGGTTATATACGCTATGCGTGTGTTTGGGTGCAAGTAACATGAAACCTGAATAATATTCGATTAAACAGAAAGGAATTATTTTCATCACATACATGAATGCCCAGAAGGACATGGCCCAGGGCTGGTACACATGCTCAGTGCTGCCTTCAAAATTAGGCTGCTTCTTTCTCCCCAGCCATGCCCAGAATGTTGACTTTCATCTTCATGCTTACTGGAAGATTAATGCAACACCTGAAGGCTTATGTCTGCATTTCCTGAAGGAAGTGGGGAAGGTGCAAAAGGGCAAGGGTCTGTTCTTTTCTAGAAACTTTCCCAGAGGCCCTCATTGGCCAAAACTGTCTCTCTAGCAGCTGAGGATCCTAGGATTCAAACAACCATGGAAGAAAAATATTGGAAAAAAAATCCAGTAAAAGAAATAACAGTACAGCAGTGAAAAATAATACAATTTTTAAAATATAGTATAACAACTATTTACATTACATTTATATTATATTAGGTATTATAAGTAACTACAGATGACTTAAAGTGTATGGGAGGATGTGTGTAGATTATATGCAAACACTAGGTCATTTTATATCAAGGACTTTGGTATCCACAGCGTGTCCTGAGACCAATCCCCCAATTGTATGTGCTCTGCTGGGCTTCTCATAGTTAACTGGTCCACTCCAGTGTGTTCTTATAGTCTCACTCTTCCCTCTTCTCTTTCTCCCCTACCCTTTCCTCTCACATTCCTGAAATTAATTTCTCACCTTCTTCCCTCCTTTTCATGTTTTTGGCTAGGTGAGAAACCTGGAAATGAGCCTGAAGAGGTGAAGCTGCAGAATGCCAGCAAACAGATTGTGCAGAATGCAATCCTGCAAGCTGTGCAGCAAGTCTCCCAGGAGAGTCAGCGCAGGGAAGAGAGAATCAGTGACAACCAGGGCCACATCCAACTGGGCGTTGGGGAGTTAACCAAGAAGCATGAAAAGAAGTAACATGGTGGATTTTGCTCTTGACATGTGCTTGGTTTCTAGCCTTCCTCTTAGTGTAGGACGCATCACCAAAATGTTGCCAATAAAGCAAACCGAAGTGTCACTGGCACCTAGCTGTAGAATGAATTCGCACTAGCCCCTGGCTGAGAAGCACTGTTGTGAAAAAGTGCATTAGACCATTCTGTTCATATTTATGCAGTGCCTCTGAGACACAGTGGGGCCAAATATGACACTGTAATTGCAAAGTCATTTTGCAGGCCAATTTATTTGGAAAGTTCTTTGATTTGAAAAGAAGAATTCTATGTCTCGTTTATTTACTTCTGCCTTTTATGCATTCCTTCTGTGAATTTAACAAGCAGTCTTTTTGCTGAAATACTGAGTACAGTACTGAGTTCTTTATAATATATTTAAAAGACATGCTAGAAAGGTGAGGGAATGGAGTTTTAGTTACCTTCAAATGTGAAATTGAGGCTTTTATAAGGTGGGTTCAGGTCTAAGATCAAATTAAGCAAAGGGAAAGTCTAAGGCTGAGTCCCTCAGGATCATACCAAGGCATTTATTAATATTTATGTTATTTTAAGAAAGGGAGGAGTTTAAGCTTCTCAAGAACTCAGTCTTTTAGTCCCAATACTCTGAATATTTCATAATTGGTGTTCATGCTCTGCGTAGAAATATTTTGGGAATATTATGGATTTCTTGTCTCATCTCAAGATTAAATAAAATAAGACAAGTGAGTCTACACATGTGAGTTGCCAATGACTCAATTTCTTAGCAGCCTCATGGAGAATGGCTAGAATTGTCGATTTCTTCAACAGCTGCCTATCATTAAGAGACTTACACGTGGGGCTGACTATGGGGTGTAACATCCTTGGAAGGGATTCTGGGGTCCTTACAAATGCTGTTTTGCAACCAGGCTATGCATTTGCATTAGGACCTTACTAACTTTTCCCAACCACACGTTAAAATTATTTTTTTGAGATTATGAAAATCACACAGTTCGGGAATACATGAGAATACGATAGGGACAGTAAAGTGACAGTGTTTTGAATGCAGTGACAGAGATATGTGTGTGTACATGTGTAACAAAAGTGTCTGTGCAGCAACAGGCTTGATCCCTGCTCCACTTCTGTGAGAATAATGCACGTATTTCTGGAGTATCTAGAGTCCCATTTCCTGGGCTTCACAAAAGTTATTGAATTGGTGCTATTGGGGACAGAGGAATAATTTGACCTTGGTTAAAAACCTTCTGGTTTCAGAGTATCAATATCTACGTTTGATTTTTTTTAAAGCAAAGTATTATGGTTTGAAGTGTGACTGATATTAAGATATACTTCTAAAATTCCAGTATGCTACAGTTTCTAGAATAAATCTTTGCATAAAAAATAATGAATGAAAAAATGTCAGTTTTGTTATGCTAGCGCCCACAGTGCACAGGTGGAATAAATTCACAGGAAACATGGCTGGAGAAGGAAGCAGAAGGGCTTACAATTTAAGCTTGTTTACTCACAGGTGTTTCTTTTAGCAGAATTCATGCTAAGTGAAGAGTGAGTTTCAGTTGACCAAAATTCATATAACTGATGTGATATAATTGCATAGCATACATAATGGGAATGAAGGTATCCAGGGAAATTATTCAGGAGTGCCACAAATAAAATAAATAAATAAATCTAATGCTTGTAGTTTGTAAGTGATCGGTACTGTGTCTACTCAGATATTTGGATATGACCAGCCTTTGTTTTTGCTGTCAAGTGACAGAAACATATAAACATACTATTTTTCCTCTCTGATATGTCTGTACTAAAAAATTGGGAATTTTTGGAACATCTTATTGACCTCTGTATCTAAATGTTATTTATAAATAAAACATATACAGCTTTGAAATATTTTAAGCAAAGTTTTCTAGACTCTGCTGTTTGGCTCATTTTGTACGTGGATCTTACCATTATTTGGCACCACGAGGCTTCCAAGGCTATTTTCAAACCCCTAGATATCATGACCAGGGGAAGTTCTTCTTTAATGGGCCCTTCACTATGACTGCGTGAGGACAGCCATGGGGTGGTGGGTCCTGAGGCCTGAAGAGAAAAGAATGTATGCTAAGAAGTGGGCTTTTGATCTCAAGAATTCAAGGTAAGTGGGTCTGGAAGGTAGAGTGTCTGCCATAATCTTGGAGATGGAAAATCAACAGCAAGGAACAGAGATATGACTAAGTTGTAGGGAGGACGAAAGGAAGTTCGGAAACCCCTGTGCTCAATAGGTAGGTGCCATACTGGCAAAATTCTAAGAAAGCTCAGTCATAAAAATAAATGAGTTAAAGACCTATAAACTCTGACAGATCTTTCAGTCTGAAGAATAAGTTACTAGATTTTACAAGGGGCCTATAGAACTTAATTTGACATAGGATTAAGGTGGATTTCCACTTGATTATTATCGTAAACCTGATCACAGCTTTTAGTTTCAGAAATGAGTAGGAACATTTATTAGTGTCCTTTATCTTTCTGATTTACTACATACACAGGCTTCCCATCTCTGTGTGTTCAGCTGTTCGTCTTTTCCGTTGCCTGCCCCTAGGGTGGAACTAAAGAAAGAAATCCTTTCATCCTACTTTGCTCTGCTGTAATCATCTGTTCAGTGCAAACGGTATTGTAAATTGATGCAAAATGACTAACAGGTTCCCTTCATTTCTGATTTATTTTTTAGCTGTTTAGGTTTCCTTTATGGTGGAATTTCAGGTTACGAAGAAATGAATCTGTCATTTAAAAATAATCATTGAATTTATGCCATTCAGAGATGAGTAACTGGCTGTTTTCAAGGCTGTTTTGAGGTTTCTATGATAAAACAATACAAAAGAGAGGAACCTTTAATTCATCCACTGTAATACCTTACTCTAGTAAAATACAGTAAAAAATATATATATATATATATAAAAAATCTGAAACTAGTTTAGCCCCTATAGTACCAAAACAGATGTAGAGACAGGAAAGTGGAAATTACAGTAATAATATCTTTCTTGAGTGTGTGAAAGTTTTCGAAAGATATTAGTACACATTCCCTCATTTATTTCATTGCCACAACCTCAAAATAAGGTGTAACCTGAGAAAATCTTAATTTGGTTTGGCTGTGTCTCCACCCAAAATTCTACCTTGAATTGTAATCCCCACTATCCCCACGTGTCAAGGGTGGGACCAGCTGTAGGTAATTGGATCGTGAGGGCGGTTTCTCCATGCCGTTCTCATCAAAGTGAATGAGTCTCGTGAGATCGGATGGTTTTATAAGCGTCTGGCATTTCCCCTGATTGCACTCACTCCGTCTTGCTGCCCTGTGGCGAAGGTGACTGCTTCTCCTTTGCCTTCGCCCATGATTGTAAGTTTCCTGAGCCCTCCCCAGCAATGTGGAACTGTGAGTCAATTAAATCTCTTTCCTTTATAAATTACCCAGGCTCTGACAGTTTTTTACAGCAGTGCAAGAATGGACTAATACAGGTCTTATTCTCCTTTTGCAGATAAAGTCACACTGAGGCTCGGGGAAGATAAATATAACCTAGATGGAGAAAGTGAGCACTACTGTGCACAAAAATACATGAAATCAGTAATCTCAAACTCTGTGAGCATCAGAAAACAAAATTTAAGAGTATAAATTCTAGGGATTTTAAGATATATGAATTCTAGATCTATCAATGTTAATATGTAAGAATGCAACTGCTTTAGATAAAACATTTCTGCATAAGAAATTTAACAAAAATAGTAAAGTGTCAGTGAAAATATTCAATAGAAAAACTCAATGCCATTCAATTAAAACGTGGTAGCTAAGGCAAGAAACAAGAGACTTCAGAGGGAACAAAATAGAAGACCACAGTATGGTATGAGAAGACTACTAATCTTTCCTCCATGACTCAGAAACCGTATTAGTAAGTGCACAAAATCCTTATCCAGGTGTGAGAAAAACAAAGTGAGTGACTTTGTCCCTTGTCTTCTGGTTACAGTGTAGTGGAAATGGCTGTTGGGAAGAAATAGGTGAGATAGGAGACAGGACTCCTCTCAGATGAAAGTGGTAACTTTGGCTAGGTGCGGTGGCTCATGCCTGTAATGCCAGCACTTTGGGAGGTGGAGGCGGGTGGATGACCTGAGGCTGGGAATTCAAGACCAGCCTGACCAACATGGAGAAACCCCGTCTCTACTAAAAGTACAAAATCAGTGGGGCATGGTGGCACATGCCTGTAATCTCAGCTACTCAGGAGGCTGAGGCAGGAGAATCCCTTGAACCTGTGAGGTGGAGGTTGCAGTGAGCTGAGATCACACCATGGCACTCCAGCCTGGGCAACAAGAGCAAAACTCCATCTCAACAACAAAAACAAACAAAAAAGTGGAAAACTTTCCCTTACCGAAATTAAGAAAAAGGAAGAAAATAGGGGAAGGAAGGAAGGGAGGAAAGAAGATAAATCCCCATAGCATATTCTAGGAAAATAGATATAAAATGCTCAACAGCAATACTACCAGAATAAAAGAAAAGTTTTTAAGTTCTGGGCTGTGAGCAAGTCATTTACGATGGTAAATTTTCATGCTGGCATCAGATTACTGCATAGCAACATTGAATACTCTAATACAAGGGAGAAATTGCTATAAAGGAGCACTGAAGAAAGGAAAGTATGAGGGAAGGATATTATTCCCAACCAAGATGTCAATTAAGAATAAAGGCAAAAATTAAAACAAAACAAAACAAAACTTAAGCATTACTAGTACTCAAGATTTCTTTGTGAAAAATCTGCTTGACCATGAATTTCAGCCAACTAAAAAATGAATAAAAATAAAGACTTTAGGAATGGAGAGGCTGCAACAAAAGGACTAGTGAAGAGCAGTATCTTCACCTAAATATAAAGTGAAAAATACATAATTGTAAAAATTGTGGCTGAAAAGAAGTATGTAAATTGTTATATCTTGATAGCATGAAATATGACCAAAAAAATCAGGAGGTAGGCAGGGAAAATGACATCAACCTAATGACTTTATCTGTCAGAGAGGAAAGATAATTTATATGACCTCAAGTTGAATGCTTTAGTTAATGAACTCCAAGGATGCCAATCCCTTATTAGATTTTATAATTCCTCTTTTTAACCTTTGAGGAATATTTTAGAAACTAGTATGACACAGAGTTATTTAAAGTTTAGCATTTTCTTAAGTTTCCACTTAGTATTTTTCTCTTTCATTAAATTAAAAAGAAATTAGGTATTCTACTGGTATCCTTTTTTTATTTTTATTTTTTTTGAGACAGTGTTGCCCAGGCTGGAGTGCAGTGGCTTGATCTCGGCTCACTGCAACCTCCCCGTCCCGGGTTCAAGCAATGCTCCTGCCTCAGCCTCCTGAATAGCTGGGATTATAGGCACGCACCACCATACCCGGCTGATTTTTGTATATTTGTAGAGACAGGGTTTACCATGTTGGCCAGGCTGGTGCCAACCTCCTGACCTCAAGCGATACCCCCACCTTGGCCTCCTGAAGTGCTGGGATTACAGGCATGAGCCACCACGGCTGGCCTTTTATCCGTATATTCTTACTGTGTCCTTTTCCCCTGGAATAATCCCTTGACACCATATGTGTCCCACTGTTAGCTTATTCTTCCACTGAAGCTGACCAGGAGGACTCCTGCTGCATGTGAAGACCTAGAGTGATTTCTTACTTAGAAAAGTAATTCCTTTGATCATTCAACTTAGGTCACAGGTTGTACATAGTCTAAGTAATAAGAGAACAAAAGAATAGCTTTATTCCTATGGTGTTTTTCCATTTTTAAAGCAAGTTACTATTCTTTTCTTAGCTGATTTCTACTTAATCCATTAACCAGTGCTTTCACCACATGCCTGACACTTGTGCCTAAGAATTGATGCTCTTGCATGAATGCTCCACTAGTTGAGTTATATGTGCAGCCAGTGTTGTTGCCGCCCATCTGTATGCCCTCAGCATGCGTCATTTCCCTATTCACAGATGGCTTCTGGCTACAAATAGCTGTCACTTTTTGCCTGTGGGCCTTTTCTAGGTATACCTATGTGCTCAGCCTACACAAGGGGCTGGCCAGAAGTACCAGGTAGCTAAGGGTCCAGGACAGCCTTCCAACAATAATGGATAGGAGATAGCATGTAAATACTTCGGCCTTCTCACCGCCCAGGTGGGCCAACTCTGAGGTGTGTCCCATGGTCTCCCATTGGTTGAAACCTAATGAAGTCCCCGGTGTGCAGCCCCTTCTCTCTCATTTCTCCACTTTCCTATTGGTGCTTCCTATGAGCTACTTTCACGCAAATTCTTGTCTCAGGATCTATTTCTAAAGGGACCAAAGTTAAGACAATGGTGTTACAGTGCTTCCTATCAAAGAAAACTGAGGTTACTAATTATTTGTATCTTGTTGCAGAAAAATTGGACCAGGCTTTCTGAAGAGACAATCTGCCTCAACCAGGTAAGTCTTTCAAAACAAATGCCAAAGTAATTGACTGTGAGTTGGTTAAGAAATCAGATGTGTTGCGTATTTTAATTTTATTATGGCTATCAGCTGGCTTGCGATTGATTTAATCTCAGTTCTGTTTTCTAAACTGGCTAATTTATAACCATTGAATCCACAGAAATATCACATGAACAGGTACTAGAGGCTGCTGTACTAAGGAAAAGTGGTACAGAGACTATAGCCAGGCCGCACAACTTATAAACGTAAAGAACTGAGATTTCAAACATAGGAGACAAATATCAAGTCCAGTAATTTTATCAGTACCTTCCCTCCTGAAACTAGATATTTTTGGCAAGTTTTGGCAAAGAGTCATCCCTTTAAATTTACTGCTTTGCTTATGCTTTACAATTAAGGGTTCACCTTTGAAATCAGCAGAAATAAATATATGTAGATCTAGAATTTGTTTCTAGTTTTGTAAAATTCAAAGTTTAATAAGAGCTATTTATGACAAACCCACAGCCAATATCATACTGAATGGGCAAAAACTGGAAGCATTCCCTTTGAAAACTGGCACAAGACAGGGATGCCCTCTCTCACCACTCCTATTCAACGTAGTGTTGGAAGTTCTGGCTAGGGCAATCAGGCAAGAGAAAGAAATCAAGGGTATTCAGTTAGGAAAAGAAGAAGTCAAATTGTCCCTGTTTGCAGATGACATGATTGTATATTTAGAAAACCCCATTGTCTCAGCCCAAAATCTCCTGAAGCTGATAAGCAACTTCAGCAAAGTCTCAGGATACAAAATTAATGTACAAAAATCACAAGCATTTGTATACATTCTTTGACAAACAGAGAGCCAAATCATGAATGAACTTCCATTCACAATTGCTTCAAAGAGAATAAAATACATAGGAATCCAACTTACAAGGGATGTGAAGGACCTCTTCAAGGAGAACAACAAATCACTGCTCAGTGAAATAAAAGAGGGTATTTCTGTGGGGTCGGTGGTGATATCTCCTTTATCATTTTTTATTGCGTCTCTTTGATTCTTCTCTCTTTTCTTCTTTATTAGTCTTGCTAGCAGTCTATCAATTTTGTTGAGCTTTTCAGAAAACCAACTCCTGGATTCATTGATATTTTGGAGGGTTTTTTTGTGTTTCTATCTCCTTCAGTTCTGCTCTGATCTTAGTTATTTCTTTCCTTCTGATAGCTTTTGAATATGTTTGCTCTTGCTTTTCTAGTTCTTTTAATTGTGATGCTAGAGTGTCAATTTTAGATCTTTTCTGCTTTCTCTTGTGGACATTTAGTGCTATAAATTTCCCTCTACACATTGCTTTAAATGTGTTCCAGAGATTCTGGTATGTTGTATCTTTGTTCTCATTGGTTTCAAAGAACATCTTTATTTCTGCCTTCATTTCGTTATGTACCCAGTAATCATTCAGGAGCAGGTTGTTCAGTTTCCATGTAGTTGAGCGGTTTTGATTGAGTTTCTTAGTCCTGAGTTCTAGTTTGATTGCACTGTGGTCTGAGAGACAGTTTGTTATAAATTCTGTTCTTTTACATTTGCTGAGGAGTGCTTTACTTCCAACTATGTGGTCAATTTTCGAATAAGTGTGATGTGGTGCTGAGAAGAATGTATATTCTGTTGACTTGGGATGGAGAGTTCTGTAGATGGCTATTAGATCTGCTTGGTGCAGAGTTGAGTTCAATTCCTGGATATCCTTGTTAACTTTCTGTCTCCTTGATCTGTCTAATGTTGACAGTGGGATGTTAAAGTCTCCCGTTATTATTGTATGGGAGTCTAAGTCTCTTTGTAAGTCTCTAAGGACTTACTTTATGAATCTGGGTGCTCCTGTATTGGGTGCATATATATTTATGATAGTTTGCTCTTCCTGATGAAATGATCCCTTTACCATTGGCCTTCTTTGTCTCTTTTGATCTTTGATGGTTCAAAGTCTGTTTTATCAGAGACTAGGATTGTAACCCCTGCTTTTTTTTTTGCTTTCCATTTGCTTGGTAGATCTTCCTCCATCCCTTTATTTTGAGCCTATGTGTGTCTCTGCATGTGAGATGGGTCTCCTGAATACAGCAAACTGATGGGGCTTGACTCTTTATCCAATTTGCCAGTCTGTGTCTTTTAATTGAACCATTTAGTCCATTTACATTTAAGGTTAATATTGTTATGTGTGAACTTGATCCTGTCATTGTGATATTAGTTGGTTATTTTGCTCGTTAGTTCATGCAGTTTCTTCCTAGCATTGATGGTCTTTACATTTTGGCATGTTTTTTCCATGGCTGGTACCTGTTGTTCCTTTCCATGTTTAGTGCTTCCTTCAGGATCTCTTGTAGGGCAGGCTTGGTGGTGACAAAATCTCTAAGCATTTGCTTGTCTGTAAAGGATTTTATTTTTCCTTCACTTATGAAACTTAGTTTGGCTGGATATGAAATTCTGAGTTGAAAATTCTTTTAAGACTGTTGAATATTGGCCCCCATTCTCTTCTGGCTTGTAGAGTTTCTGCCGAGAGATCTGCTGTTAGTCTGATGGTCTTCCCTTTGTGGGTAAACTGACCTTTCCCTCTGGCTGCTCTTAGTATTTTTTCCCTCATTTCAACTTTGGTGAATCTGACAATTATGTGTCTTGGAGTTGCTCTTCTCGAGGAGTATCTTCGTGGCATTCTCTGTATTTCCTGAATTTGAATGTTGGCCTGCTTTTCTAGGTTGAGGAAGTTCTCCTGGATGACATCCTGCAGAGTATTTTCCAACTTGGTTCCATTTTCCCCGTCACTTTCAGGCACACCAATCAGAGGTAGATTTGGTCTTTTCACACAATCCCATATTTCCTGGAGGCTTTGTTCATTTCTTATTACTCTTTTTTCTGTACACTTCTCTTCTCACTTCATTTCATTCATTTGATCTTCAATCACGGATACTCTTTCTTCCAGTTGATCGAGTCGGTTACTGAAGCTTGTGCATTTGTCACATAGTTCTTGTGTCATGGTTTTCATCTCGATCAGTCCTTTTATGGTCTTCTCTGCATTGATTATTCTCGTTATCCATTCATCCACTCTTTTTTCAAGGTTTTTAGTTTCTTTGCACTGGTTACGTAGTTCCTCCTTTAGCTCTGAGAAGTTTGATTGACTGAAGCCTTCTTCTCTCAACTCGTCAAAGTCATTCTCCATCCAGCTTTGTTCCATTGCTGGCGCTGAGCTGCGTTCCTTTGGAGGGGGAGATATGCTCTGATATTTTGAATTTCCAGCTTTTCTGCACTGCTTCTTCCCCATCTTTGTGGTTTTATCTGCCTTTGGTCTTTGGTAATGGTGATGTACTGATGGGGTTTTGGTGTGGATGTCCTTTCTGTTTGTTAGTTTTCCTTCTAACAGTCAGGACCCTCAGCTGCAGGTCTGTTGGAGTTTGTTTGAGGTCCACTCCAGACCCTGTTTGCCTGGGTATCAGCAGCAGAGGCTGCAGAAGATAGAATATTGCTGAACAGCGAGTGTTGCTGTCCGATTCTTGCTCTGGAAGCTTCGTCTCAGAGGTGTACCCAGCCGTGTGAGGTGTTGGTCTGCACCTAGTGGGGGATGTCTCCCAGTTAGGCTACTCAGGGGTCAGGGACCCACTTGAGCAGGCAGTCTGTCTGTTCTCAGATCTCAACCTCCATACTGGGAGAACCACTGCTCTCTTCAAAGCTGTCAGACAGGGACATTTAGATCTGCAGAGGTTTCTGCTGCTTTTTGTTTAGCTATGCCCTGTCCCCAGAGGTGGAGTCTACAGAGGCAGGCAGGCCTCCTTGAGCTGTGGTGGGGCTTCACCCAGTTTGAGCTTCCAGGAGGCTTTGTTTACCTTCTTAAGTTTCAGCAATGATGGGTGCCCCTCCCCCAGCCTCGCTGCTGCCTTGCAGTTAGATCTCAGACTGCTGTGCTAGCAATGAGGGAGGCTCTGTGGGCATGGGACCCTCCAGTTGAGGTGTGGGGTATAATCTCCTGGTGTGCCGTTTGCTAAGACCCTTGGTAAAGTGCAGTATTAGGGTGGGAGTTACCCGATTTTCCAGGTGTTGTGTGTTTCAGTTTACCTTGACTAGGAAAAGGAATTCCCTTCCCCCTTGTGCTTCCCAGGTGAGGCAATGCCTCGCCCTGCTTCAGTTCTCACTGGTCGGGCTGCACCCGCTGACCAGCACCGGCTGTCTGACACACCCCAGTGAGATGAACCCTCAGTTGAAAATGCAGAAATCACCCATCTTCTGTGTCACTCACGCTGGGAGGTGGAGGCTGGAGCTGTTCCTATTCAGCCATCTTGGGTGCTCCCAGTGAAAGGGGAAATCTTATATACTGTTGGAGGAAATGTAAATTGGTACAACTACTGTTAGTTGAAGTATGGAGGTTCCTCAAAAAACTAAAAACAGAACTACCATATGATCCAGCAATCTAACTGCTTGATATATATCCAAAAGAATGGAAATCAGCCTATTTGAAGCAATATCTACACTCTCATGTTTATTGCAGCACTATTCACAATAGCCAAGACATGCAATCAACCTAAGTGTCCATCAGTGGATAAATGAATAAAGAAAATGTGGTGTATGTATGCAGTGAAATGTTATTCAGTGATAAAAATAATAAAATTTTGCTATTTAGAGCAAGATTGATGGAACTGGAAGGTATTACATTAAATGAAATTAGTCAGGCACAGAAAAACACATATTATATGTTTTTACTCATGTGGGAGCTATAAAAGCTCCCACATAAGAGTAAAAAAAGGTGAAAAGTTGAAAAAAAAGTTGATCTCATAGAGGTAGAGAGTAGAATGATGGTTACCAGTGACTGGGAAGGTTAGGAGTGCAGGGGTGAAGAAAAGTTGGTTAATGGGTATAAAAACATAGTTAGTTAGAAGTAATTTCTAGTGTTCAATAGCATAGTAGAGTGTGTATAGTTAACAATAATTTAATGTACATTTCAAAGTAGCTAGAAGAGTTGGAATATTCCCAAGACAAAGTAATTTCAATGTTTGAGGTGATGGATACCACAATGATTCTGATTTGATAATTATTTTATCCATGTATCAAAATGTCACATGAAATCCAGAAATAATATGTACAATCATTATGTATTAATAAAAACGTGTATTTATTGGATGAGTAAATGTATTAACTAATAAAATCTTTAATTCATTTATTTATTCACATTAAATTAATCCCCAAAACCCATGGTTAGATGTACTAACCAGTTTAATTCTTATTTCTTTATAAAGCATGTACCACAGTGTGCGTATTTTGCAGTTCTGAAAATTGAGATGTACAGAAGTTAAGTAACTTGCCCAAAGTCATCCCTCTAACAAACAGTGATATCAGAATATAAGGAAAGTGTTCTGCGGCTTGCAGTCTGTGACCACAGCTTTATTGTGGTGCTGTGGGGGTGGGGGATTCTAGGCAGGGGAGTAGGAGGCACCAGGAGGGTGGCTAGAAAGCAAAGTCCTAATTATTCCCTTCACAGGACTTCTGACCTTTCCCTGCCTTAGAGTCCTCACTTGTCCATGTGGACAACATTCTCCCTGTCTATATGCTGGGTTATGGTGAGGATTGGATTTAAAAGTCAAATACAAATCTCTAAAGATCTATACAAAACACACGTGAAATTAGTATTTGGAGGAAGGTGATTATAAATTGGCCAAGAAGAAACTATTTTTGAAATGCTGGGTAAATGCAGATGCAGAAGGTTTGGATGGAGAAGTTACCTTCTCTCAGAGTAAGTGGAACTGAGGAACTCAAGGGCTTCAGGAAGCTTCAGATTTCTCTAGAAATCTTAGTCAGAGTCAGGGGAACTGGAAGTAAGATGTGAGAGGAAGAGCAATTAAAACAAAAACAGATGTATTGGCATTTGCAAAATCTATATATGTACATAGAGATCATAAATGTTAATTGGCCTTAGGAGAACTTGATCAATGTTATTTTGTATTTTTCTACTAAGCTTTAAAGCATATATTAGTAATTTAAATACTTATTAGAGGATATTTGTAGTTACAGAACAATATTTTCTGTTTGCTATTCCTTTTGCCCTGTCTCTGGAATATATCTCAGTGTTCCTTTCAAATATAAGATAAAGTTAAAAGGTTTTTTTAATCATCTAATTAAGAATGAAAGATTACTAACTGAATTATAAAGGGGCTGATCTCTCTCCATTCCCCACCCCATCCTCCTGCTTCTTTTATAAGTGAATTAACATGCAATTTAAATTGACTGAATTATAGCCTATCAGAAGATATACTTTAATAGCTCCTGGAACAAAAACCAGTAGGGAAATAAGCTTAACTGAAGTTAAAGTTGCCTTAAAATGTAGCTTGAAATTGGATTTTGAATTACTTAATATATAAATTTCAGAGTTCTGAAGCATGACGTATTTTGGTTCTTATTGTTTTTATGTTCTTTGTGTGAAAATTTGACACAATATTTCTAAACTATATAATTTGATTGTAACAATAATAACTGTCTTGATTTTAATAGTTTATAATTAACCATCTATAGGTATAAAATGCCAGAGCTGAGGGGGCTTTCAGCATAGTATTTCTGAGAGTTCTTCAGAAGCCTAGTCTTGTAAGATGCACTGAAAATCAAAATTATTCTTCAGGCATTCAAGTTGAAAAAGACTGCACACAGTGGCCCACTCTCAGAAACTTGCAATGGGCATGAACTTATTAAAGACTCCGATAAGTTTTCGACAACAAAAACCTATCAGTTTTTGTTCAACTGTTTTTCCAACATACTTCACCATAGATCCCTTCTGGACAAACAGCTATTAGTGACTTTGTAATATTCAGTCGTAGGTCAAGTGACTTGCCCACAGATACACAAACGCAAAAATCCTGATTCTACAGCTAGCTGATGTCCTTACCCCAAATAAAAAATATATATCATTATTATAGCCTATTTTCAGAGAACACATGCTTACTACTAGTGATTGCTTTAAAAATGTTCATAATCATCTCTTTAATAACCTGTTCTAAATGTTGTTGGTTATTAATATCAAGTTCATCTGTAGTTACTACTTTTTGAAACTGAAGACATTTGCAATCTTTAATTCTTTGATTTAAAAAGAATTTATCTTGGTTTCCCAAATATTATTGATAATGGTTTTATAAACATGTATTCAAGGTTCGTATGATATAATTGTTCTGGTTTGGATATTTGAAATTCTTGAAAGCAACAAGTTATTCTCTTACAATTACCTTATATATCTTAAGTTTACTTTTCCCTTTAACCATTTGACTTTTCAATTCTTCTCCTTCTTAAAAGTAAAATAAATGGAATATTTAATTTTTGCTTATGGCCAGCTCTATACAACAGCATTAGTGGTATGTAATTTAATCCAATATATAGTACTTATATATTGGCTTTTGGAGCTTTAGATTTAATATATTAAATCTAGGATATTTTTAGGAAATTTTGCTCATCATATGCCCATAATTTAAATTTAATCCTGGAGTATTTCTAGAATTTTCTCTGAAAATTAACTCATGTATTTGGATTAATTTCTGATTAATTAAAATATTACTGCCTGTACACACTGACAAAGAGGAAAACTGATATAATACTGAATGTCACCACCTGGGTCAAAAACAGGAACTATCTTTTCTATAAGTAGTAGTTGGTCCATATCCATGATACTCATGAAATTCTTAAGAAAAAACTTCCCTAAAGGCATACCAGGGTGTAGTCTACAGGCTTGACAATATAAAATAAGAGTTTGAAGGAACCAGCCTCAAATGACATTTACTAGAGTGAATTTATAAAGGGAGGGAAATACAATGTAAAATTCTGCGACCTGGAGGGGGCAAGTATGTATAACAGGTTCAGAATGTTCCCCCTGTGTAGGGACTACCATGGGAACAGTTGCCATACTTTTTATCGATTGATGGTCAGCCAATGGGCAAACTTTTCCTACAGAAAAGTTAAGAGCTTGACATCATGGAGGGCTCCATTCCATGTGAAGTGATGAGGCAAGGAAGTGAGGGAGACTGTTAAACCCACAAAACAAGCTGGTGGAAGAGTGGGGAAGACAATGGGCATAGGATGTAGACTCAGCTTTCAACTAGCAATGGCTTGAGATCCATGGACTCTGAGGTATGATGCAAGGCACAACACCAACTCCAGACAACATAACTACACAGTGATAAATAACATTTCCTGAGCTTCTGCTCTGTTCAGGTATTTTCAATTAGAATTTAGTTTGATCCTCAGTACAGCTGCAATCAATATTATAATTACTGTCTTGTAGAAATGTGAAAACTAAGGCTTAAAGAGTTAAGAAATGTGTTGAAGTTCCTAGAAAGTGTCAGGGCCAGACTTTACATCTAAGTCTGTTGAGTTATCAGTTCAGGACCTTGGCCAGGTCCTGGCTATACTGTCTACCAATAGAAATGTCCATGCAAGCAGTTGACCCTGACGTCCAGGATATGTGAACAGAAAATTAGTACATCAGGATAAACATTTGGCAGAACACTTACTCAGCCCCACGTTCTGACCTTTAAGGTTTGGTGTGAAGCACCATGGTTATAATGAATTAAATATAACCTTGTTTTAGGGAGGTCTTGGTCTAGTATGTTTAAGACAAGTCCTTCCAAAGCGTTTTGATGGCTGCAGAGAGGACATGAAGCACTGGAATTTGAATGCTTTCTGTCAGGTGTGTACTTCTCAGATCCCCACAGCCTTCACTGCCTCCTACTGTTATTTGATTCACCCATTTTCAATGTGTTCTGAACCCCTAAGACATTTGAGTTGATAACTTTACTTCAGAATTTGTTGCACAGGGGAGGGAGGGGGGCAGTGTTCAAGTAGATGTACTTTTAGTGAGGCAATGAGTACATAAACAAACAAACAAAAACCAAAAACGTAACATCCTTTATAAATTTGATATTTAGAAATTTCTTTCTACCTAATTACGTATAATTTTCCTCCTTGTTTTAGCGAAACCCAGTCATGCTTTCTTTTATTTATTTAAGTTATGTCCACGTGATACTACAGTGTCTTATTTATATATTTGCTTTTGGCTTAAAAGTTCGTAATTGTGTCTTTATTGAAAAAGTGTTTCATACTTACAAAAAGAGAAAAGGAAAAAAATTACCCTTAATCCTATTGCTACAGGGAAACACTGTTCCTGTTAACTTCTCGGGTTTCACATACAAGTATACACATTTCTAAATTTTTTCACAAAATGAGACATTCTATATATGCTATTTGTAACTTATTTTTTTCCACTTATCAGTATTTCATAAATGTTTTTTATATCATTAAACATATTAATTTTTGACTTACATAGACTTTGTTGAAAGGATATGTCATAATTTATTTAATTAATTTTCCATTGAAGGACATTTATTGACCTTTATATTAATTTTTTTATTTACTTTTAAGTTGAAATTTATAAGTAAATACCCAATGTTCGTTTTCTGATTGTTAAGAAAGAGTTAAGTTTCTCCATGATTCTTAATGTTTTCAGTGCTCGTGACTTGAACAGAGCCACTTACAACTTCCTGTTAATGTTTCTGAGATGAGAGACACCAAAGAAGGTCCATTTTAACTAACCCTTGGCAGAAGGATGCAAAGTAAATGAAGAAATGATTCATGTGACCCTAAACCTGAGACCTGACTTGCTTCTCTTGCTTGACACTAGGTGGCACTTTAGCTGTTGAAAATAAATGTCAGTTAATCTTTAGAAATGGAAGTTATTTGGGCTTGATTTCTGCCTAACTTTTCCAGTGATAATTACTTAGGTTCTTTCTGTTTTTTTAGAATGTTTCTCCTATATGGTTACCCTTTTTGCAGTACCATTTGGCAGGGTTCATCAGACAGGAACAGTTCTGCCTTATTTTGTCCACTTTTTTAGACCTTCAAAATATTAGTTTTCCTCTCCCTCTTACTGGTTAGTCTGAAGTAAAATGCAAAACCAAACCAAAAATAAACAAATGGAAACTAACCAACTAACTAACCAAACAAACAACCTGGATTAAAAGTGCAATAGGATCTTAACTTTGAGGAGTCTCACTTCAGTTATAGCTCCCAGCATAAATGAATAAAATTTTTAGTTTTTCATGAAATAATGGAACATAAACTTTCAAAAACCATACTTATAACTTGCTCAAGTGATGATATGTGAGAAAGTGTTGAATCCTGGCTGAATTTTTTTCTACCATCATGTTAAGTGCCATACTCCCAGAATATGTTTGCATATATGAAGAAGAAAGCTTATATTAAGAACACAATAAAAAGGCACATGCTACATTAAATTCATTTGATGGCTATAACCGATTAATTTCTTGAATTATTAGATGATTAGAATTATGATGTTGAGTCTTCTTTTCAAAAGGGCAGATCATTAGGAGTTCACCCATGCATTAGTAGGTTAATTTTGACTTTGATAGACACAACAGTTCCCCAAACAGCCTGCTTGCTTCTCTTGTTAACACAACTAGATTAATTCTACTTTTTAAGGAAAGTGAGCGTCTTTGTACTTAAAGTTTTATTATTTTTTCAAATTCAGCTTATTTCCCAAGGATAAAGCCCCATAAATGAAATTACCAGTTCAAAAGGCATGCACATTTTAAAAGATATTAGTACATATCACCAAATTGATTTTGAAACAGATCAACAGGCTGTTAATATAGAAGAGCCACAAATTTGTTCTCCCATGATAAATTCTTACTTTAATTGTGTTTTAATTGCTCACAACATCACAATTTTAGAGATGTTTGAAGATTTTTCTCTTTTAATACTGATTTATGAAATAGACTCCTTTCTTTTAAAGTAAATGAAACCTCTTTACTCTGTGCAACTTGTAACTTTTAATGTGACTGAAATAAATTGCAAGGCTTTGCTAGCCCCAGTTGCTAGTTTTCTTGCTAGTTTTTAAACCCACTGGTTTTAAAGTTGTATGATATTTCGCAAACATCCATGAAGACTTTTTTTTTTTTTTTTTTTTTTTTTTTTTTTTTTTTTTTTTTTTTGAGACGGAGTCTTGCTCTGCCACCCAGGCTGGAGTGCAGTGGCGCGATCTCGGCTCACTGCAAGCTCCGCCTCCCGGGTTCCCGCCATTCTCCTGCCTCAGCCTCCCGAGTAGCTGGGACTACAGGCGCCGCCACCATGCCCGGCTGGGTTTTTTTGTATTTTTAGTAGAGACGGGGTTTCACCGTGTTAGCCAGAATGGTCTCAATCTCCTGACCTTGTAATCCGCCTGCCTCGGCCTCCCAAAGTGCTGGGATTACAGGCATGAGCCACCGCGCCCGGCCCATGAAGACATTTTTGCAAGTATTTTCCTAATGTTGTCTCCTATGAGTTAAAAAGCAGACTTGGAATAATATTGAGATCAGCTTTTTAAATGGATTTAGTCTGTTTTTATTTCTTATTTAATTTAAGAAGAAGTTGAGAGTCAGACATTATTCTTGGTTTTCTAATAATCTTTCTGGATGAGCTCTGAAGTTGGCATCTATGATACCTAATTAAAAATCTGGTTTATTCTTTTGATGCTTTTGAAGCATTTCTAAAAGATATCCTAACAGGATGCTACATATGGAAAATAAGAAAAGATGCAGCAGGCTAGTTAGAGTATTTATTTATTTTTATTTATTGAGAAGGAGTTTCATTCTCGTCACACAAGATAGAGTGCAATGGTGTAATCTTGGCTCACTGCAACCTCCACAATTCTCCTGTCTCAGCCTCCTGAGTAGCTGGGATTACAGACACCCGCCACCACGTCTGTCTAATTTTCGTATTTTCAGTAGAGACAGGATTTCACTATATTGGCTAGGCTGGCCTTGAACTCCTGACCTCAGGTGATCAACCTGCCTCAGCCTCCCAGTGTGCTGGGATTACAGTCATGAGCCACCGTGCCCAGTCTAGAATACTTTAATAGTACTACTCCAACCAGAACTTAGATCTGCCTATATAATTATTTTAAGAATAGCTATTCTTATTCAATTACTGAAACAATATATATTTATAATAAAATGTTGAGAAATAAAAGGTACAAAAAGATGTATTAGTCAGGAATCTTTTGGTATTAGGTCATGAAAACCCATCCCAACTAATATGAACCAAGGAATAATTTGTTTGCTTACCTAAATAGAAAGTCAAGAGATTAGTGAAGTTCTAGGCAAATCTGGATCTAGTGGTTGTAGGGTTAGAGAGGGAAACCCTTCTCCTCTGTCCTCTGAAGGTTTGATGAAAATGAACGGACAAAATCAGATTAGTAGGAGAGAATGGCATAAAAACTTCAGGGGAATTGCAGAAGAATAATTACCTAATAACCCAGTGAAGTTTGGATGTTTATACACCCTTCTTCAAAGGAGAAGAAAAGATGGGGTTGTGAGAGTAAACAATTAAGGGGAAAAGACTGAGCCCAAAGAACAATGGCCTGGGACAAAATTCCTCTAAGCTCTGGGGAAGGTGGTAGGAAGGTGAGGGGAGGAACTTCACTGTGAACAAAGGTTGTCTTGTTAGGCAGATAAAGCCTCTTAGGTAATCTCTCAGAGCAGCCCTCAGAAGAATAAAAGAAAACTGTGTCTGGGTGTGGTGATGACTTCCAGTTTCTTCTCTTCTCTGGTGTTTCACTTTTTGTGGTTAATTGATGAGATTCTTAGGGAGGAGGTCTTAAGAAAATTGTATTTCTGTTGGAAATTTTTCTTAGACAGTTCATCAGGTGCTTTGAGGGGAAAAAAGAGGATTAGAGAGACAGTGGAAGAGACAGGGGAAGGTCAGAGAAATAACTTGGTTCTGATGTTGATTTCAACTTTCTGATGATGACTTTTCAACTTTCTTTAATTCAAAGCACTCAGCATGCCAAACTGTCATTTTTAAGAGTATCATTTTCCTTGCTCCAACATGGCAATGCTATATCTAATGATAAACTTATCTCTAGAGAGAATATTGATGGAGAAAATCTCTCTCTCCACCTCCATTTTATTTCTGCTTTCTTGTGTCTTGGTTTTGTGTGAAAAGGCTGTCTCCGTGAAGTGGCAAAACAACAATAAGGAGTCACACTGGAAGCCCCAAGTTAAGAATGGCTTGTCAGCTGATATGATCCCTGCAGGGGAGTGAAAAAACCTCTTTCCCTCTATCTTTCTAGGTTCTCTAGCTGGGGTCCTCATTTATAGACAGATAAAGGTATTAGTACAAGAAACACAAACAATTCTATTAACATATACATAATGCATACAGATGTAAGTGCTCAGTGATAAGTAATTCAAAGCAGTGGCTTTGGCCTTTATAGCATCTAAGCAAAAGAACCATACATTTTGAGAGAAGTGACAAGACAAAGGAAAAAGACTTTGAGTTTCTAGGACAGCAAGTTGTGGAAATATATGGAGGAACAAATGAAAGATAAGGGTTAGTTAGTAAGGTTTGTTACACAGATGCCTCTGGTGCCATCTCCAGGCTGGTAAATGTTTAGAGTTGTCTCTGGTGATTAACTGTGGTTCTTTCTGTTGGGGGCAGGGGACATCTTTCCAAATTTATTTCCTGCTTTTAGGCAAATGGGGGAGAGTAGAGAGCTTTTATTGTATCTGTTTCTTCTCAATTGGCTTCAGCTCAAAATAATCAATATACCAAAGTGGCATATTTTGGAGTGGCGTATTCTGCTACCCTTAATCCCTAGACCTCTTTTTTTTTTTTTTTTTTTTTTCTGTTTCCAGGGAATATGCTAATGGGCCAAGCTCCAGTTCTGAATGAATTACTGTGGCCAGAAGTTTACCAGAGCCTTCTGGCTGGGCCTAGGTCACATGCCCTTCTCATCACTCAGTGTTGAGAGGAGTCCAATTATCCAAAGGTCAGAGTAGGTTACCCATAAAGAAAAGGTTCTGTGTTACACAGAAAAGTAGAAAAAGGATTGTGTTCTGAGTAGAGAGAACCATAGGTGCTTCATTTATCTACAGAAGAAAATAAAATCTCCTAGAATGATACTGCTCGGAGATAATCACCAGTCACATTTTTAGGTGTATCCTTCCAATCCTAAAATAAATACTTTAAAAAAAAATTAAGCTCATCCTGTATTGCACGTGATGGTTTCCTACGTTTTCTTTTCATTTAACAATTTATTATCAACTTTGTTAGCATCATCTACTTGTACCTTTCAAATGCTGTTGATACCACCTAATTCATCCAAGACTACATTTTACATCTTAAAGTGAAGATGTCGTTTTATCCCCAGTCGAAATTTTAATACTCAGTGTAGCTATCTGTTTTGGGCTTCAAAACTTATTTTTCCAATACCTGCTTAAATCAGAGTTCTCCAACATTGTCTCCTGTTTTCCCTGCATCACATTATAATCATCATTATGCCTGCCTTGTGTGTTCATTGGTGAGGTCTTTCTCAGAGCTCTCTGGTTTCTTGACCAGTCCCAAACACCTCTCTCCCCCTCCCAGATGAGGTCCAGGGCAACACTGAGGTGAGGCTAGAGAGGTTCTTGTCTTGTCCACCAAATCTAAAAGAGATGCCAAAAAACCTCAGTAGTCAAAAGATATAATATTTTAATGAAATCGTTTAAAAATCCAAATTAATGGCCAGGCGTGGTGACTCACACCTGTAATCCCAGCACTTTGGGAGACCGAGGTGGGTGGATCACGAGGTCAGGAGATCGAGACCATCCTGGCCAACATGGTGAAACCGTCTCTCTACCGCTAATACAAAAATTAGTTGGGTGTGGTGGCATACGCCTGTAGTCCCAGCTACTTGGGAGGCTGAGGCAGAAGAATCGCTTGAACCAGGGGGGCAGAGGTTGCAGTGAGTTGAGACAGTGCCACTGCACTCCAGCCTGGTGACAGAGTGAGACTCCGCCTCAAAAAATGCAAATTAATGCAAAAATTGATGATGAATTTTCAAGACTCTCTCCTTTGACCAAAACTTAAGTCGGGCTCCTCTGAGTCATTTTTGGCTATGTTCAACTTTGGGCTTCCATTTGTATCCTTGTAGAATCCACTTTGAGCAAGAGTCTTCCTAAGCCAGTTTTGTGAAAAGCCCCCACCGTTGGTAATGACCACCTTAGATGGCTTATCCCACTAGCCTGCCTTCAGTAATAATCCTGTCAAGCCAGTTTAGCCAGAAACCCTCTGATTCTTGATGTTTCCTCTTAGTAATTTTTTTTTATCTCCCCACCCTGCTCCTTTGTTATAAATCCCCACTTATCTTTCTTGGAGTTGAACTAAGCCTGGTCTCTGTCCCCAGTGCAAGACCTCATTGCAGTGGTTCCTATACCTATCACCATGATCCCCTTGGATATCTGCCTTACATTCTTTAATAAGTGATCATTAAATATTTTTTTCTTTAACATAAATAAAATAGCAAAATTTTATTTTATTTAGGGACGGGGTCTCACTGTGTTCAGGATCAGTATTACTGATTTTCCTTTTGCATCCAATATGGCTCAGCATGAAGCTGATCTTGATCATCATTGCTGCCAAGGCACCACTCTATCCTTCCTCCCCACACCTATGCATTGCAGTGTGGAGGTTTCTCTCCTTTGCTGACTAAACTGAGGGAAAGGGGTCTCCTATGACACCCATGATTAATTTTTGTGCACATAATCCATGCGTATGATATAATAATTAGAAAATACAAAATGTAAAAGAAAATCACATATGATTCTGAGACAGGAATAATACAGGGTGGTCCCAAGAGAATACAAATTCCAGGCAGTAGTTTAATATGACTAGAGGCTATGGGTTAATAAACCAGTGTATGGGCCAAGCTGGCTAAGACTGACTGGACCCAACATGGCACTGAATTTGATCTAGGTTTTACCTAGGGCTTCATTATATGTTCATTAACACACTAAATCACACAGCCACCAGAGCTGTGGCAGTTCTGTGACCACCCGTATTTGGTGTAGAAATAGTTGACACCACAGTTCTGAGAAATCTCCACCTTTTTTCAGGAATTTTATGAATATTCCACCCCTTGGTTAAAGAAACCCATAAAGGTAGAAACCCCAAGCTCCAGTGAGTGACTCTATTCGGTACACCTGTACTCCCCTTCCTTGAGTGTGTGCTTTTCCCTTTGCAGTAAATCTCTGTACTTTCACTATTTTCTGACTCATCCTTGAATTCTCTCTCACAATGATGTTGTGGTTCCACCAGCATTTCAGGACCTGGAGTTGTGGTCCCACAGGCATTTGGGGACCTCCCCCAACCCACCAGTATCAATTCTACTCTCAGAAATCACCATGTCTAATAAGTCAGAAGGAAGTGCAGGAAACTTTATTTCTGAAGGAGCACAGGAAATTTCACCCTAAAATATGGCTCCCTGGTATAATGGGCATTTTGAATTAAAGACCTTAGAGATCAACAGGCCCTGGAAGAGACTCTCCCCCATCTACGTAAAGATAGGAAGGACCTATCAAGGAGAACAGTTGTTTTATTCCCTTCCCTGTTATCTCATTATTCATTGCAGAAAAGAAGACAAAGAATGTAATCACACATGAACAGATCCTTTCACAAGATTATGTTTGTCTCCAAGCATCATTCAACTTGCAAATAGAACTGTTTGCAAGCTAATCTCTGTTCTTCCATCCAACCATTTTCCATTTATTGCTCTTCAACAGAATTCCTCTTTTCCCCCTCCCATAATCTGTTTTGCCAGGGTCCAAGCCCCCGTTCTTTCTGTAACCTCAGGGGGGTATAAAAACTTCTGATCTCCACTGGGATATTAGGCAGTAACTCTGTGATTCCCCTCATGTGCAGGGTAGGAATACATTTGTAAACCCTTTTTTCTTATTAATCTCCCTTTTTGTGAGTTCAGTGAACCTTCCAAGGGTGAAGGAAAAGCTGCTTCGCCCACGCAGTTCACATGTTGGAATACTCTTTCAGACTTTTCCCTATTTACATAGAATATGTATATATGAATACATATACATAAACACACACAGGATTATACTATACATATGCCATATGTACCAGTACATGCTTTTCTCCCTTATAAATGTGTAGCAAACATCTTTTCATGTTAATATGTATTAACACTTACATCTTCATTTTTAATTCTCTCTGATCCTTATAACCCTGCCTTTATGACCACCTTCTGCCAACGTGGTTGTTTTCTGTGATATGGATGTGTTAGTCCGTTCTCACATTTCTATAAAGAACTACATGAGACTGGGTAACTTATAAAGAAAAGAAGTTTAATTGACTCGTGGTTCCACAGACTCTACAGGAAGCATGGCTGGGGAGGCCTCAGGAAACTTACAATCATGGCAGAAAGTGAAGAAGAAGGAAGTACATCTTACATGGCTGGAGCAGGAGGAAGAGAGCTAAGGGGGAGATGCTGCACACTTTTAATCAGCCATATCTCATGAGAACTCATTCACTATCACAAGAACAACAAGGAGGAAATCTGCCCCCATGATCCAGTCACCTCCCACCAGACCCCTCCTCCAACACTAGGGGTTACAATCAGA
Organism: Rhinopithecus roxellana; assembly: GCF_007565055.1. Classification (NCBI taxonomy): domain Eukaryota; kingdom Metazoa; phylum Chordata; class Mammalia; order Primates; family Cercopithecidae; genus Rhinopithecus; species Rhinopithecus roxellana. The sequence continues at coordinate 13,167,639 of NC_044569.1, forward strand.
CGTGAGATTTGGGCAGGGACACAAATCCAAACTATATTAATGGGTTATCCTAATCTCAATTGTAGCAAAGATCGGTTGTTTCTGGGTGGAGTGGAAAGGGTCTGGGGTGAGGTAGTAACATTTTTGCAAAGGCAGAGAGTGCCTTGACTTCAAAGGCCTAGGACCTGCCTTGGTCATAGGTCATAAAGGGGGAAATAGGGAGGAAATGATTCTTTAGACTTGAGCCATCGCCCCTATCCTGCTCATCCTCACTCATTTCATAGGTCCTTGAATGAAGTTGCTATTTTCATTCTTGGACATTTTGTAGATTCCTCCTCTCAGCCAATTTGGGGTTAGGTGGAGCCATAGGACGTGCTTTGGCCGTGGAAATATGGTTGGATGTTGTGGCTGTCACTTCTGGGACACGGCAGTGTAAATCCCCACACAATCCTCCAATCTCTTCCTGAATAGGGAAAAACTTCTGTTGAAAGAACAAGTCACAGAAGTGGTGTAGTCTGGAGGACAGCTTCAGATTTTACATGTGTGAGAAATACACCTTTAGTGGGTTAAGTCCCTAAGATTTGGAGAGTTATTTTCATCACAGCAGTCTATTCTAGCCTGAACGAATTCACTCCCATTGATGGTATCACCTTGAATTATACCTGATCTTGATCCTGACAAAGATAAGCAAAGCTGAACACTAGTTAAAGTGGTAAGGACAGATTTTAATCAGTGATAACTATTTCAATAGGGAAAAGAGTCCAGTGTGAACCAAATTCAACTTTGATTTGTACAGAGATGACTGGGCATTTTAGGAGAAGGGAAGGAACTAGGGAGAGAGGAAAGTAGGGGCTCAGTTAGGAAAGTGAAAAATTCCCAAAAGTGGGAAAGCAGAGTTGGTCCATGTGAAACCATGTGGCTTTTTCGACTGGCACTTATCCAAGCTAGGCTCCCACCTTCCCACAGAGACTGGGACATAGGGGCCTTATCTTCAGGTGATGGCTAGAAAAAACAGCAGATTCATTTGGCAGTGTTGAATTTTCTCAGGTCGGCACTTTAAGGCTAGTGAAGAGCACCTTTGGGATGTGGGGTTGAGATGTTTGAAACTGTGTTAGTGTTTAAGTCTTTATAGACCAAGGTTGAGATCTAGTTGAGAAGAGGGCTCAGAGGAGCCTGGGCAGAGTCTGGTGAAGGGGAGAATCTTCATCAGAATCAATGGGAAATCATCCTGGAAGCCGATTTCTTGGAAGTTTACTAGTTCAGGAGCTTAGAGAGGCTTCAAGTAGATCTGTAGGCTCTTCCTGGTATAAGCTGGCCTGAAAACCTTCTTGAGAAGATTTTACAATTCTGAAGCTAACGAGAAAGAGAAAGGAGTCTAGAAATACTGCTTTCTTGGGCAAGTTCTATAGGTGGTGAAGAAAGGAGCTTGCTGAAGAACAGACATCTGAACACGAGAACGCAGTATTTTACATGTGCACCTGGAACACGTGAATAGGGACGCTGGTGCGAGTGGTTGCCTTTGACCCTTAGGTCTCAGGCACACTTATTGGAAACAGAGATGAGGTCACCAACAAATGTGTGCTCTTCTTTCTACCTCCCAACCATTAATCTTCCTTACCTCTAAAAGACCAAGACTGATTTTAGGGAAGAAAAACTAAAAGTTCTAGATTTTGAAAATCCTTAAGCCTAAATTGCAGACTGTAACTGGGTCTAGACAAAAGATATTGAAGTATCATTAATGGAGGAAAAAAATTTCAATCAATCAAGGTTTATTAAGCCAGCTTTAGGGCTTGAATGGTCAAAACGCATTCGACAGATGCATCTATGGCCATTTTTCTGAAGAAGTTTTAGGGAGGTTTAGTATTTATACATTTCCTTTAAGAGGGGGAAGACATGTAGAAAGAGGGGCAGGTAGGTTGCAAGGCAAATTGTTACGTTCCTGTGAGACTTTGGTTCCTGACCAGTACATCTACATTTTACATAAGATAAGGTGCGTGTTTGAAGAGAAAAAGAGAGTAAAGGAAGAGTCAATTATGCAGACTTCTCTGGTAGATGGAGGAATGACTGATCGCCTCTTGTCTTTATTCTGCACCTGAGAAGATGAGCTTGTAATTAACATTATCAGTGTGGAACCCAACAGACTTTAATTTTAGGGGCTGGACTTACATTTGCAGACCTGCAGTTACAACTGCTGTGAATAAGTCATGGGATAGCCCTTCCTACATGCCTGATGCTTTTAACGTTTCCTGGGAATCTGGCTAATGCATAATGCTCCTAACAGCTGTGCATTTGGAGGAAGATATTGTCTGACTCAGCTTCCAGGCTTAACCTTCCCTTTTGCATGAGGAGTCTGGGGGTCCTGAGATTTTTTATTTTCCTTTATTGACATGAACAAGTGAAGGAAAATATTAGATTGTGCCAATCAACATTATAGATATTTGAGAGTAGACACTTTTGTCACGGTCAGGCTGTAGGTTTCTTCAGGACAGGGATCTCTATGTCTTGTTCAGCAATGTCTTTAACTAGAACTTGACAATGCCTGGCAAGTGGTAGGTGCAGTTTAAGAAATTGAAATAATTTAAATAATTCTTGCTGGATACCTACTGTTGGAGGATACGAAATGTCAACCATTTCTCAAAGATTAATGATCCATAAACATTCATGCTGTTTCAGCAAGGAAACAACTTCCTGCCCTGTGAGGTCTTGGGCATTCGTATGTAGAGAATACGAGGGGCAGGTATGCCACAGAAACAGAAGGCCAAGTGTCATTTTCTCCCCCTCCCAGCTCCTGGAGCTTAACCTCTGAGTGGGTTGAATAGTCTGGGTACTTCTGCTCTGGACTAAGTAATGGATCTTCTGCTGGTGAATTTTTTTTTTTTTGGTAGTGGTGTTTGTGAGCAGGAGAAGATTTAAGAGTTAAGGTGAGAAAGGTTATTGGTTGAGGTACAGGAGATGAAGGGAGGGAAGACTGAAGGAAAAGATCAGGGAAACAAGAAAGGAAAAGAGAAATCTTGTGCATTGTAGATGTAGATATTAGCTTATTTGTATGTCAGTAGAAATGTGGTCAAATTGTGTGTTCAACCATTCCTATAATTTTCATCTGGTCATTATTTCAATGACCCAATTTGGGTGGGGATAGGAGAAGACTTAAAATAATAGTGACTACAAAATTCGCTCTGTATTGAAATTCTTATTGTCATGACAGGAGCAATTGTTTGCAAAAAATGGTCCCTCTCCAGCCCAGACTTAAAAGCATAAGTGTGGTCTGCTTGGTGAAATTTGTTCTTAATTAGTCACAAAAGTCAGGCTGAGTCACCATTTAGAAAAAAAAAGGCTCTTCTTTTGGAGCCCTGTGTGGTTGTTTGTGTTTAAGCCCATGAAGATTTTAAAATTGTTTAAGGCAAGGAACTAATTCTCAAGAGTTGAATTTCTGCTTGCAGTAAAAAGATAATTTTTACTTGGGTACTCTTGTATGAATATTATTACTTTGCAAGACCAAAAACCTCATTATAGGCTGATCTGTGAGCTACTAGGCTGGGCATAACTGCTGTGGATATTAATGTTTTTGAATAGTGAGTAAGCACATGGGAATTATATGATATATAAAACAATTATTATGCTTACAATCTACTGTAGCAACTACTTACTTCCAAGTGACTTTGGTTTACGAACACTATGTTACTGGTTTGTAAAACACCACAGGCAAGCTCATGTGAGACTCCATATCACTTCAGGGATTACTGAGAGCCCCCAGATGGTGTCCATATCCTTATCAACAAGACGGATGAATCACCCCAGGAGGCTCCTGGTAGCAACCTGCTATGTGCACCAGGCACCACTGCTTCTGTTGGGTGTTGTAGCTGCCATTGGGTCTATTTCAGTAGCTCTTTAGTAGCATCCAGCCAAATTCTGAATCTAGATTGATAGGAATTAAAATATAGGATCTGTTTTTGTGGATACCAGGTTTTAAATGAACTACCCAGTGCTGAATTGTAGACCTTGGACTTCCTCATTTCTTTCTCATTTTAGACAGCAACACTTCTCCGTTTCATTAAAAATATACTCTTACAGCTTGACCACAGGAGGAGTGGATGAGGCCTTACGTTCTGTAAAGAAAACTCCCTGTTGATGCTCCTAATTCTGCCCTGCCGAGGTTAATTCTGTGAAAGGCTATTTTTCTTACTTTTAGTTTTATGAAATTATACCATTTTAAAGCCCTTCTAGTCATTTTTCTTTTTATTGAATTAATCTCTGTATCATTCAAGGTTGTCCAGAGGAAAAACAGGCCAACCTGACAGAAAGAGATTTGTTTTAAGCAATTGGCTAATGTGATTGTCCAAAGTCTGTAGAGCAGGCTAGAAAGTCAGGCAGGATTTATTTATTTTATTTTATTTATTTAGTTTTAGACAGATACTATGTTGCTCAGGCTGATCTCAAGTTTCTGGCCTCAAATGATCCTCCCACCTTGGCCTCCCAAGTGCTGAGACTGCAGCCATGAGCCACCGCACCCGGCCATCAGGCAGAATTTCATGTTACAGTCTTGAGGTAGAATTCCTTCTTCTCCAGGAAACCTTGGTCTCTGCTCTTAAGGCCTTTAGCTGATTAGATGAGGCCCAACCACATTATAAAGGATAAACTCCTTTACTTAAATTCAATTGATTATAGATGCTAATCATATCTACAAGAATACCTTCACAGCAACATCTAGACTGCTATTTGACCAAACAACTGAGCACCATGCCCTAGCCAAGTTGACACATGAAGTTGGTCAACACAGTGTCCTGCTGGTATCTCTTTCCTCAGCAGGTTGCCTACCATAAAGTTCTCTCAAGTGCAAGTTTATTTACTTCAGTCAGATATTATCCTTATTGTTTTGCCAAGCTATACCCAGGCTGTCATAAAGTTAGCAGTCTCAAGTGCACATTTTAATTAAGTCCTTTCATATAACTTGTGGTCTTTCATGGAAAGAAGAAATGCTAGAACACATTAGTGAAGAAGTAATTTTTTCTTCAGAAGTATAAATAAAAAGGATGGATTTAAATTTGGAGACAACCGATGGATATCTCAACTGGTTCATTTTACACAATGCTGACTAAAAAATTTAAGTCAGGCAAAGTGTCCTCTTGATGGGTGCCAAAACTTGTTTAGCCCAGATCAGCTGGGAGATAAGGGCAGAGCTTTCAGTGGAAATTTTAAACAAATGGATCAAGATCCTGAAGCACTTCTTTGAAGAGTTGTATATAGGTGATGGAACACAGCTTTACTAGTACAATCCTGAAGACAAAGCACAATCAATATAATGGCTACCAAGAGGTGAAAGTGGTCTTAGTCAAAACTAAAGTGGACGTCAAGAGCAAAGGTCATGGCAACATTACTTGGGGATGCTGAAGGCATTTTGCTTGTTGACTTTCCGGAGGACCAAAGAGTGATAACATCTGCTTATTATGAGAGTGTTTTGAGAAAGTCAGCCAAAGCTTTAGCTGAAAAACCCCCAGGAAAGTTTCATCAGAGAGTCTTTCTCCACCACCACAACGTTCCTACTCATTCCTCCCATCAAACAAGGGCACTTTTGTGAGAGTTTCAATGAAAAAATCATTAGGCATACACTTTACAGTTCTAATTTGGTTCCTTATGAATTCTTTCTGTTTTCTAATCTCAAAAAAAATTTAAAGAACACCCATTTTTCTTAGGTTAATAATGTAAAAAAACAAAAGACTGCACTGACAAGGTTAAATTCCCAGGGCCCTCAGTTCTTTCATGGATGGACTACATGGCTGGTGTCATTGCTGACAAAAATGTCTTGGCATTGATGAAACTTATGTTGAAAAAGTTTATGTATTGTATTTGTATCTTTTAATTTTATTTTTCTCTGAATTTTTGAAGTCCTTTTGTTTATCCCACACCTCCGTTCCTCAGTATATTCCTGAAAATGAGATTATGGATTTACAGGATATGAGGAAAGAAAGATTCACCCAACAAGATGTCATTAGTGGTGGCACCCAAACTGTGGACAGGTGCTATGACAGATGGTCCCAGGCAGCAGGGATGGAACTTCTAGGGTCCACAGTGAAACACTGAGGGACTGCACCTCTTGCCAACATCTCATTTTCAGAATCATCTTCTCTCCTTGAATAAGCACAGAACCCTTTTAAGAAAATAAAATATAATGAACAAAGAGAGGTAAAATACTTTTACCTAAGCCATTCTTATACCTCCAGGTTTTCATTTAGACTATGAACCAAGGAGATACAGATCTCAGTAAAATATTTTTTAATAAAACTAACTATACCCCTAGGATAGGATTTAAAATAAATTCTTCTTTGATAGCACACCAAAGTTCATTCAGTTTGGAATCTGGAATCTGGGAAGTTTCACATTCATTCTACATGTTACTTTTTCTTGCCCCCTTAACTTTTTGTTCATTCTCTTGTCCTGTTTCCTATACATGTTTCTTGTTTCATTCTAGATACAAGTCCCTTTGAGGATATGGTTGAACTGTGTTTGTTTTATTCAAAACGGTTTCTAGGTTGTTGTTTTTTTTTTTTTCATTTTCTTTACTTTTTTTGAGATGGAGTCTCGCTCTGTTGCCCAGGCTGGAGTGCAATGGCACAACCTCGGCTCACTGAAACCTCTGCCTCCTGGGTTCAAGCAATTCTCTTACCTCAGCTTCCCGAGTATCTGAGATTACAGGTGTGTGCCACCATGCCTGGCTAATTTTTGTATTTTTAGTAGAGATGGGGTTTCACCATGCTGACCAAGCAGGTCTCAAACTCCTGACCTCAGGTGATCCACCTGACTTGGCCTCCCAAAGTGGTGGGATTACAGGCATGAGCCACTGTGCCTGGCCTGTTGTTTTCTTCATAAATACTAAATACAAATTTTGAAATAGACCTTCAAGTAAAAGGAAAATATCTGTAAGTGATGAGTTGAACTTATTAACTGCCTGTTCAACAACCATCCCTCTCATTTTCCTTTCTGACAACACTACAGTTATTTTAAGAGTAGGACAGAAATAGGCTCAGGAAAGATAGGTTCATCTCTGGGGATACGTTATGATTGGTTTAAACCAGTATTGGTGATCTCTTTCTTATTTACCAGTGACTGGCTTAAGAGTGGCATGTGGCCCAGTCCTAAGCCAATGAAACATGATGGAAATACAGCTGGGATTTCTGGAAAGCTCTTTCTTTTTTTCAAAAAGTGAAGCAAGCCAGATATGGTGGTACATGCCTAGAATCCTAGCTACTCAGGAAGTTGAGGTGGGAGAATTGCTTAAGCCCTGGAGTTCAAGACACCTGCCTGTGAAATATAGCAAGACCCTTTCTCAAAAGAAAAAAACAAAAACAGAAAACTCAAGCAACTGAGGAGAAATCATTTTTCCTCCTTGCCTTTAGACCTCCTCCTGTGAGGATGTGATGCTTGGAGTGACAGGTTTTATTTTGTGACCATGAGGAGAAAGTAAAGGAATTTCAGAGAAGCATACTCAGAACCCTGACATCATAAGCTGCTGAGCTAACCAATGGTGGAAACTCCCACTACTGAATTTCTTTGTATGTAAGATAAATGCCACCATTGTTTAGGTCACTTTCAGTCTGGATTCCATAACTTGCATCCAAAAGAATTCAAACTGATATAGAAAAGTATTCAAGTACATTTTGTAATAGAAACCTAAATATCTTCTAGAAAGAGGCTCCTGTGGAGAGCATTCCAAATGCCCCATGGGGAGTTCCAAGAGAATTCTGCCTAGAAACATTGTATCATTACCACTTGTTTACTTGGTCATATTGCCTCACTCTATTGTAACCTTCAGGAGAAAGCTTCCTATCTTGATGAGATGGGAAGAACTCACAAGTTAGAATAAACAAAAATCTGAATGGCACCAGGTACTTTTAGAGGCTGGGCGCTGCTGTGGCTCTTTGTCTGTAATCTCAGCACTTTGACAGGCTGAGGTGGGTGGATCACTTGAGCTCAGGAGTTCAAAACCAGCCTGGGCAACATGGTGAAACCCCATCTCCACCAAAAATACAAAATTAACCAGGCATGGTATCATGTGCCAGTGATCCCAGCTACTTGGGAGGCTGAGGTGGGAGGACTGCTGGAGTTCGGGAGGTTGAGACTGCAGTGAGCATGATCGTGCCACTGCAAGCCAACCTGGGTGACAGAGCAAGACCCTGTCTCAATAAATACATAAATAAATATGAAAAAAAAAAAAAGAAACCAGATACTTTCAGAATCCACTTGTGTCCAGAATTTATTCCTTCCAGTGGGTTCTTGGTCTTGCTGACTTGAAGAATGAAGCCGTGGACTTTCGTGGTGAGTGTTAACAATTCTTCAAGATGGTGTATCTGGAGTTTATTCCTTCAGATATTCAGATGTGTCCGGAGTTTCTTCCTTCTGGTGGGTTCGTGGTTTCACTGACGTTAGGAGTGAAGACTCAGACCTTCGCAGTGAGTGTTATGGCTCTTAAAGCTGTAGTGTCCAGAGTTTTTTGTTCCTCCCAGTGGGTTTGTGGTCTTGCTGACTTCAGGAATGAAACCGCAGACCCTCACAGTGAGTGTTATAGCTCATAAAGGTAGTGAGGATCCAAAGAGTGAGCAGCAGCAAGATTTACTGTGAAGAGCAAAAGAAGAATGCTTCCACAGGGTGGAAGGGGACCCGAGCGCATTGCCACTGCTGGCTGGAGTGGCCAGCTTTTATTCCTTATTTGGTCCCTCCCGCATCCTGCTGATTGATCCATTTTACAGAGAGCTGATTGGTCCATTTTACAGAGTGCTGATTGGTGTGTTTACAGTCCTTTAGCTAGACAGAGAGTGCTGATTGGTGCGTTTTTCCAGAGTGCTGATTGGTGCATTTACAATCCTTTAGCTAGACACAGAGTGCTGATTGGTGCGTTTTTACAGAGTGCTGATTGGTGCATTTACAATTCTTTATCTAGACAGAAAGGTTCTCCAAGTCCCCGCACAACCCAGAAGCCCAACTGGCTTCACCGCTCAATCCCCCCTCTAAACAGGACACCCCAACTGTTGTTGGGAATTGGGTGATGAGCACTCTAGCTAATTCCTGCTGCATAGGGGTGAAGAAGGGGCCCTGAAGTGGTGGTGTCCTCCAGAGGGTAACTCTTTAGGCCAGTAAAAGGGCCATCAGGTCAGTCCAGGGGTCCTTGGTAGAGGTTGTTAGTTGAGCTAATTTAGGGTTCCATTTGTAAGACCATCTGTAGCTTGATGGCCTCAATTCTAGAGGAAACAAATTTGGCAAGGAGGTTAAAAATACAGGGCCCAAAGGCGAGTAATAGCAAGATGGCTGTCACAGGACCTAGAAAGCGGAAAAGTCATGTTGTCCAAGTCCAGAGGTTGGTATAAGAGTTTGACAGGTGTTGTCTGATTTCAGAAGCCTTTGCCTCTAAATGCCGGGCAGCATCTCATACTATCTCTGACTGGTTAGTGTAAAAACAACACTGTTCCCCTAAGAAGGTGCAGAGTCCTCCTTTATTACCAGTGAGGAGGTCTAGGCCTCAGTGGTTTTGGAGAGTCACTGCTGCCAAAGAGTCTATTTGGGATTGTAGAGTAAGGATAGATTTTGTTATTTCTTGCAAACTGTCAGAGAAATCCTTTGATAATGTGTGGTAGTAGGATAATACATGTTACACTGTTAACTTTTAGCAATCTTTACTTTTGTTGAAAACCTTGTGAGTTTGGGATTTCAATTATTTGCTGCTGTTAATAAGACCTTGTTCAGTACATATTAACTTAGAACTGGTATAGGTGGCTTCGTCCTGATTCTGTAAGTACTTTAATGTTTGGCTGAGTGCAAACAGTTCACACATTTGAGCAGGCCAATTATTAGGCAATTTTCCTAACTCTGCTTCTACAAGAGTTTCCTTATCATTTACTGAATACCCACTATGACTTTTTCCCTTAATCGCCTTGGAGGAAACATCTATCCTCCTGTCCTGAAGGGAATTCCTCCTTGGTCTGGTTGGACCTTTGTACGGTAATTAATTAAGATTTAGATCCCCTGTTAGGAAACCAGCTGGGTTAAGGATTTTTGATAGGAAGGCTATGGGTTGTCAGTGGCCTCAGTGCTTTCGGGCTATGCCTTTGTTTACACTAACAACAAGGTGGTATTGGAGTGTTATTGGGTCACGGAGAAGACCTTCAATTATCAATTATAGGTTTTACATTTACCCTGGCTTTTAAAGGAATAGGGTACACTGTTTTTTCTTTACTTCTTCTATCGCTCTTTCTTTCTCTTTGACTTCTTTGTCTCTCTCTTTCTGACTCCCTCTTTGTCTCTTCCTCTCTCTCTCTTTGACTTTGTTTCTCTCTTTGACTCCTTCTTTCTTTCTGTCTCTTTCTCTTTCCTTTCTGCTGGTCTTTCCCAGCCACTTACGTTGCTGTTCTCCCCTCTCCTTTACCTTTTGATGGCTTCAGCAGTGTAAGACTACCATCTCCTTGGGTTTTTGCACTGCATGCAATAACTCCATGGTTTTCTTGTGATATTTAATGGGGGTTCTCCCAGAGGTTAGGAACTGCCTTTCTTTCCATATTGCAGTATGGGCATGTAGGATTAGATAAGCATACTTACTATCTGTAGCAAAGTCTCCCAATTACAAATGAGGAGGTCGGAGAAATACCTGCTTACAGGCTGTCCCAGGATTCCTAGGATGGTAATGGACCTTGAGGACAGCTGTCTGGGACAGGAGATTAACACTGAGAAAGCCAGGCCAGTGTCCAGGAGGAAGTCAATTTCCTGGCCCTCAGTGGTTAAACAAACCCGGGGCTCAGTGAGGGTGAAGACATGAGCTGGCCCTTGCCCTGGGCACCCTCAGTCCTGTTGTTGGATCATTTGGTTGGGGGCTTCTGGCCCAGAGAACCTTTGCCCTCTGGGGCAGTATGCCTTCCAGTGATTGCCTCGGCATAGTGGACATGGACGAGAGGGTGACTTGTTTCTCATTGGACAATCTTTTTTAAAGTGTCCTCGTAAACCACACTGATAACAAGCCCTACTGGGTGATTGGCCACTCCATTTTCTGTTCTCTCTGAACCACCAAGGTTTGTTTGTCTGAGGGCCATGACTAAGGCTGCGGCCTTTCTCTGATCTCGCTTTTCCTTTTGGGCCTGTTCCTCTGGGTCCCTGTTATAAAACACTGAGGTTGCCAGGTTTAATAATGCCTCCAGATTTCGTTCAGGGCCCAGGGCTTGCTTTTGGAGCTTTCTCCTGATATCTGCGGCTGATTGGGTAATAAACTTGTCTTTTAGAATCAATTGACCCTTGAGTGAGTCAGGTGACAGGGGAGTATATTTTCTTAAGGCCTCCCATAGCCGCTTGAGGAAGGCAGAAGGATTGTCTTCCTTTCCCTGAGTTATGGTGGACATCATTGACTAATTCATGGGCTTTTTCCTCATGCTCCTTAGTCCTTCTAGAACACAGGTCAACAGATGTTTGTGACTCCAGTCCTCATGATTGGAGCTGAGGTTCCGGTGGGGATCCATACTGGGGACAGCTTGCTGATTGGTAGGGAATGTGTCCCTTTCTTCGACTCTCATTCTATCATTTACTTGACTAAGATACTAGGTATCTCCAAACTCTCAGGTTGCAGCTAAAGCCACATTCTTTTCATTAAAGGCCAGTTTTTGATCTAAAAATAGCATGACATCTCTCCAAGTGAGATAGAAGGTTTGCCTTAGATCCTGTAGGACATCCATGTACCTATCAGGATCATCTGGTAGAAATTAATGAACTGAATGCCTTGAACCACTACAAATGATTTTCAAGCTTTCTTTCATAGCTAGAAAAAAAGTAAATCATAGATTACCAATCATGATAACTCTAATGCTAGGTTTTCCTGTATGTTTATTGATAAACCATAGAATCTTGTGCCTCAGTTTCTTGATCTATGGTCGTGGGGAGAAGTTTTTTCTATGGTTTCTTTCTCTGCATCAATAGGCTCAATTTCTTGCCAGTGATGCTATTGACACTGACAAGAAATTACGCTTATTATTTGCCCTGACCATGAGTGAAGACAGCTCAGATATTAATTGATTACCTTCAAATTTCCCGAGGTTTGAGGCCCAGCTTAAGTTTTGTGGTACGCCCATATTACTAATGTTTCCCCTTGTAATATTGTGCCATGTCAATGGCATAACCGTCTCCCAAGCTCCTCCTCAGAACTTTCCCCAGAGTGGAACTAGAATGCACATTGTGTTTCTTAGCCTTTACACATCTCTACTTCATTTATATTAGCCCTTCCTCCTTATAACGCTATCTTCATACAATCAGGCTTATTCCAGAGTGATGAGAGTACTGTGTCCTTGTAAATACCTCACCTCCATTGTTCAGAGTTCAACTGTACTCTTGACTTGCCTCAATTTTATCATCTCATGAATGCAGACTCTCCTGGGTTCTGCCCTCTCGCTCTCCTCATTGTGTTTCTTCATGAGCTCTCCTTGATCTATGTGATTTTTAAAAATAAATTGAGCAACTAGTTCATTATATTTCTACCAACTTCCCTTTCCTATTTTCACTGTAATAGATTCTGTTTCCGATAAAAATTACCCCTCTACAGGAGCAATGCTATTTTCTCTGTATGCCTAAGGGTATTAATAGAGATGAAAAGGAATAATATATGTAATACACTGTGTCCATAGCTTTATACTTTTTAATAGATAAAAGCACTATTATATACAATATTAGTATAATATTTGTTGTAACCTAATCATTTTTTGTCCTCTATTTGTATTGGAGCCTGGACTCTTGGAGTCAGAATGTTACAGGAAAGGGGTCCCGATCCAGACCCCAAGAGAGGGTTCTTGGATCTCGCACAAGAAAGAATTTAGGGCGAGTCCCCAGTGCAAAGTGAAAGCAAGTTTATTAACAAAGAAATAAAAGAATGGCTACTCCATAGACAGCAGCCCTGAGGGCTGCTGGTTGCCCATTTTTATGGCTATTTCTTGATGATGCTTTGCTGTTATGGTTATTTCGTGTTAAACAAGGTGTGGATTATTTTTAGACAGTATAGGGTAACTTCCTGACATTGCCATGGCATTTGTTAACTGTTATGGTGCTGGTGGGAGTGTAGCAGTGAGGACCACCAGAAGTCACTCTTGCCATTTTGGTTTTTGTGGGTTTTGGCCAGCTCCTTTGCTGCAACCTGTTTTATTAGCAAGGTCTTTATGACCTGTGTTTTGTGTTGACTTCTTATCTCATCCTGTGACTTAAAATGTCTTAACCATCTGGGAACGCAGCCCAGTGGGTTTTAGCCTCATTCTACCCAGCTCCTATTTAAAATGGAGTTGTTCTGGTTCACATGACTCTGACAAGAAGAGCCCTGGATTTCATTTCTTGCCATGCCATTTTCCAGCTGTGTAACTTTGGACAAGTTGCTTAATCACTTAGAAGCTTTCTCAAAAATGAGAATATTTTGATTTTGCTGGGATAAAAAATGATAAACAAACAATGGAATGCAAAGTGTTTGGTGACCTATTATTGAGTCTTACAAGTGTTTTGTGAGTTGTCTTTTTTAAGCCAATATTTTACTTTTCTTTTGTGTTGGTAGATGTTTAAATAGATTTGGGAACAATTATCCACACAGCTGACACTCATCCATTTCCTCACTATAAAATCTTTCTATACCTTATACTTAAAGTATTGCACCTGCTCTCCTTCTCTATAGCTGGTCTCCCTTTTAATCCATTTCTCACACTTATGAAAGCATTCTTTATTTTGCCACTTCCCTACTCAAAAACTTCAGTGCCTTGTCATGGCCTATGGAATGAAGTCTAAATTCCTTCACCTATTTCTCTGAGAAGCTGGACAACCTAGCTCCATTATACATCACCTACCTTCTTTCTCACCATCTTTCTCTATGAACCCTCTACTACCACCACACAATTCTACTTCCTCTCCTCTTCCCCAGATCTAAATCTGTTTATCAAATCCTGACCCCACCGGTAAGTGTTTCTTGAAGACCCTAACCCATAATTATCTTCCCTTCTCTAAACACAAGTGGTTATTGTTACTTGTTGCTGAGTTGGCTGGTGAACATTTTGATTTTCCTGCACTTGCCTCACTTGCTGGGCATTGAATCACTTCCATGTCTGTTTCTCCATGTCTCTATCATCTTCCCACTTATGAACCCATTTCTGTTCCTCAGCCTGGACCTACACTTTATCATCTAAGTAACACTCTCAACAATATTCCAAGTTCCTTGCATACTTTTCTTTCCATCTTCCTAGCAAAATTTAAACTCTGAATCTACTTTCTTTTTTACACCCAGCCCCAGACAGCTGAGCACTGTTGGAGAGAAATCTGCAATCATGGAGATTGGTTCAGCTACACATGTATGTCTCCAAATGCGGCAGGAAATTTAGCGCCATCTGATAAACCTTTTGTTACTTTTGATCATCTTCCTCTCCACTACATATCAACTCCATTTCCAAATTTACATCATTCTCATGTATCCTTCTCTGCTTCAAGTCCTGACTCTAGAAAGATGAGCTTGCTTCTGACTTCATAGAAAACACAGAGGCCATCAAGCATGACCTTCTTTTATTCTCTCAACCCACTCCAATACAAATACACAAATACACTCTCATCAATCTTTACCTGCTTTCCTCCAGCCTCTGATGATCAGGCATCTCCATCCTGGGTGAGGCTAACAGCTTCACCAGGATGCTAGAACTGATTCTCACCTATTCATTCCAGAACATTGCTTTATCAATTATTCCTGCTGTGTCCTTTCTCTTCTCCTCTGCTGATTTCTTCCTCATAGCCTATAAGAATGGTCAAGATTTTTCCCTATCTAAAACACTTAAATTTTCCTGATCCTGCATCCTCCTCTCCCTTTGCAATTAACATTTCAAAATTGCTTTTTCCATGTCCTTCATTCTCACTCATTTCTACTTTTCTGCATTTGTTTTCAAGAAACAACACTTGACTAAAGCCACTCTCACTATGGTATCTAAAGACTTTTTTAATTTCCAAATTGAAATTGCACAATTTAAAGTCTTACCTTGTTAGATTTTGATGTTGCATTTTATATTTTTATCATTTTAATTTATATATTTCTTCTATATTACACTTTATATTTCTAAACTCTTTCAATAATACAAACTATCATTTATTAATTAAGGTATAAACGAATTGCACAATATATATTCATTACAATAATTCTGAAAAGTGGATATTCTTCGCCTCATTTTACATAGAAAACTAAGGCTTAGAAAGGTTAAATCACGGGTTAGGGTATGTGGAAGTGATGGAGCCAGGTTGGCACCATATTCTGTTCGCTTCCAAAGCCATCTTTCTCGTATGTTTACGGAAGGTATAGTTCAGGGGCCACTTCTTCCAAAGTGCCACCCATAGCCACTCCTTGGGTCGGATGCCCCACTTTATGCTCCCATTACGTCATAAGCCTCTGTCATTTCATGGAGCAAATGATGTCCTCACTTAGCTGAAAGCTTTGAAACTGAAAGCTTTCAGTGCTTTCCCCACTGGAGACAGACACATGCCTTGGTTATTGTCAGGTTAAGTTCTGGCATATATACTTTTAAATGCTCCTTGATGATAGACAACATCTCTACACTTCGCATTCTCCCAGACATGACCTAGGGTCCTATCCATGCTCACATTGTTCATTCTGTTATTTGAATGGATAAAAGATTTATTATCAAATACCCACAGCCCTCATAATGACAAGTACCTCTCTGAGACTCTTTAATTACTGAAGACTGTTCTGCCTAGATCTCCCTTCCTTGAGGGAGTAGTTTTTTTTTTTTTTTTTTTTTTTTTTTTTTTTTTTTTAAGATGGACTTTTGCTTTTGTCTCCCAGGCGGGAGTGCAATGGCGTGATCTCAGCTTACTGCAACCTCCGCTTCCTGGGTTTAAGCGATTCTCCTGTCTCAGCCTTCCGAATGGCTGGCATTACAGGCACCCATTACCACGCGGCTAATTTTTTTTTTTTTCTAGTTTTAGTAGAGACAGGGTTTCACCATGTTGGCCAGGCTGGTCTCAAACTCCTAACCTCGGGTGATCCACCTGCCTCGGCCTCCCAAAGTGCTGGGATTACAAGAGTGAGCCACCATGCCTGGCCTATTGAGTGGATTTTTATCTGGCTGATATAAAATAGATATCAGATATAAAACCCAACAGATTGGATCTTATATCTGGCCAATGATGGTGTACAGGGAGGAAAAGTGTCTGGGTGGATTGCCACCAACAAAGATGGTTTTTTGGAGAAATGACACTGTTTTTGCTATGCTTTTCTTATTCTTCCTCCAAAGTATTCCCTTATCTGTGTCTCTTAGATATTAATTCTGAACTTCTGACATACCAAGGAGTCTTTCACCCCCTGAAATATTCTACTTTCCTTCCCCATCCCCATTATGCAGGAGGTAGAGTGGCAGCCACTGAGGGTCCAGGGACCTACTGGGTGGCTTGGGCATCTGCCAAGTTCTGAATCCCTAACAGCCAATGAGCTCCCTTGTTTTGAACCCTAATCCTCTGCAGTGCTATAGAAACTGGTAGAAAGCAGCCCCTCACAGCAGGCAAAATCAAATGGACTACACAAATGGTTAGCTGACTTTTCTTCTGTAGACACAGATTTTAATGCTTGTGGACCTTTGCTGCTGGAACCTGCAGGCTGTGACCTAAACAGAGTGTGGCTAAATGGCCATATCCATGAATTTCTGGTCTTTAGGAGCCAGTAATTCTTCCTTGAGTTGGGATTGAAAAATTTCAACATTGTCTTTTCACTGGCAGCGCATTTTTCTTCTTACTCTCTCCAAACTTTTAGAAATGTGATACCGAATGTCCTATTTGTTTGGGACAAAGGCCAAAGTGAATTGTTTCTCCATCAGTTATGCTAAGCAGGGAGTAATACAGTAGTGTGTATTGGGATAAATTGGCAAAACAGCCATGGCTGGTGATGTGATTCCAGGTTCAGAGCGTGATATGCTCCTTTGACCAAAGGATTGTCTCCTTGAGTAGCCCGACATGCAAACATGTCCCTGCTAGCTGGCAGCTTGACTGCTTCTATGCCACACACACATACATCCTGTGGCATGGGTCATGCTGGTAGATGCACTGAGGCCCTGACCAGCAGAGGGCTTGCCCTTGAGCTCACAGATTCCTCATGCTCTTGAGCAACCCCTGCTTACCTGCTGTGTGAACTCACGTGGAACAGCTAGGGCTGCTTGTCTTAGCCTGGCTGGGAGAACATTTACACACAGTGCAAGTGAAACAGAGTGCTTTCCTCACAAATCCACCCACTGCTCATCAGGAGAGAGACACAGGGCAAGACTGGGAAACGCAGGCCAAGTTCCTCTAACTAGAACACACAGAGTCATCGCGGTGATGTTCAGGGAAATGGAGCAGAAGATGATTCAGGCACGGCCTCCAGCCAGAAAGCCAACCACGCAGCAGCACAGAGCAATCCAAAGTGTTCGAGGGACAAGGGCTTGGAAAGAAACAACTTCGAAAAGAATATTAAGAAAAAAAAGATTTTATTGTTTTAGAGTAGTTTTAGGGTCACAGAAAAACGGGCAGAAGGTAGAGATTTCTCATATGCCTCCCGCCCTTCCCCCAGCCTCCACCATGATCAACATCCCCCAGCAGAGTGGTGCACTTGTTATCACTGATGAACTTACATGAACACATCATAATCACCCTAATTCTTTTTTAAAAATGGATGCTTTTAACAATTCTTTTACTTTTTTTTGGAGACAGAGCTTCACCTTTTGCCCAGGCTGGAGTGAAGTGGCATAAACACGGCTCACTGCAGCCTTCACCTCCTGGGCTCAAGGGATCTTCCCACCTCAGCTTACTCAGTAGCTGGGGCTACAAGCACATGCCACGACGCTTGGCTATTTTGCTTTTTATTTTTATTTATTTGCTTATTATTTTTAATTTTCTTTTTGTAGAGATGCTCTCACGCTATTTTCCCCGGGCTGGTCTCGAACTCTTAGGCTCAAGCGATCCTACTGTCTTAGCCTCCCGAAGTGCTGAAATTACAACATGAGCCACTGCCCCCAGCCTATTTTAACAATTCTTTAGTGGCTTGGATTTCTTTAGATTTGGGGAGAGAGTCCTAGAACTAGTTTTTTTTTCCTCTTATTTTAGTCCTCATGGATTTTTCTGCCCTTTTTATTCACAACTAGCCCTCATCAAAGAACCCGTGACAGGATCCCAGTGTGTTTCCCTGAAAGTCTATGTAACTTAAAGGACCTGCTGCTTCATTCAGCAAGGCCGGAATGTTTACTGCTGTTTTATGTGCATTAGTCTTGGCTTTCCAGACATATCATTAGCTCTTCAGGACAGGAACCATTTCTCAGGGCTGAGTTCACATAGGTTCTCAATAAAGTAGGTGCTGATATGCAGTAGATGTTTGTTTATTTCAGAGTACAAATACCCGAGGCATCCAAACGCTTGGGATGGTTCTGAAAGAATTTTGCTACCATGTTCATCCATTTTGTAATCACGTTGCCCCAGTAACCAAAGGATAGTCTCCTTTAGGGCATGACAATAGCGTAATAAGCCAGGCTGTGGAAATGGGGGATGTGTCCTAGTGGCCCAAGCTACATGATCCAGATAGTGTGGTGGGGTTTGAAATAGGCATAAGAAAAATGACTCTGTCAGAAGCTGTTTGATGTTATGAAAATCTGATAAATTACATGGAACAAAGATCATTTACTCCAGAGCAAGAGGTATTTCAGAAGTATAGACAAGCACAATTTGTAAAGGAAGATGTAGCTAGAGCCAGCAGAGGATGTTGATGGATCTTTCCAAGGATCTCTTCTGATGGTGAGTGGGTTTTGTTGTACTCCTATCCAAAGGTCAATAAAGATTTCCAGGAAAACAAATTTCCATACATACTTTACAGTTCTCTTTACCATTTTAAAAGGAAATGAATATGTAATGCAATTTTTTTTTTTTGAGACAGAGTTTCTGTCTGTTGCCCTGGCTGGGGTGCAGTGGCATGATCTCAGCTCACTGCAACCTCTGCCTCCCAGGTTCAAGTGATTCTCCTGCCTCAGCCTCAAGTAGCTGCGATTACAGACGCACGCCACCACCTTTACCGTGTTGGCCAGGCTGGTCTCGAACTCTGGACCTCAGTTGATCTGTTCACCTTGGCCTCCCAAAGTGTTGGGATTACAGGCGTGAGCCACTGTGCCCGGCCAGCAATTTTTGATTTTTATGCCAAATTATGTTAAAAGTATTCATTGTGTTTATGGTATCAAATATCTAGAATATTATATGATTTGTTTTCATTTTCAGATAAAACTAAGTTGTTTTAACTGATATGAATTGATTATAGAGAATATATCACCCAATTGATTTGTGCTAACCAAAAGACTCTAAATTTTACTTCATCCTTTCTATACTTTATATCTCTCTTTTTTTTTTTTGGTAGCATTGTACTATGGGCTACATTTTTTAAAATTTTGTGTTGTTTTGAAATTAAGACTTCTAAACTTCAGAAATTTTTTTTACCTGAATGCAATCAGTACTCTGATGTTATGGCTAAATTATCTATGATAATTCTCTGGTTATCAGTAGATTTAAAAGTCACTTTGTCACCATCTCTAAAATTTTTTTACACTATCAATTTAATTAGGCAAACTTAAACTGAAACTCAGAACTTGTCCTTGACACATTGTTCTAAATTAACTCCAATTGCCACGTCCTGTCAATTCAAATTTCTAAATACTCATCTTTCCACCTCTCTTCTTTTCTGTGAAGCCAGGCTCAGACAGCACCCTGGAGGTTTCCTTCATAGACTTGCAGTAGCCTCTACCCTCCCTGAGAGTGGGCACTGGGTCTTATTTTCTCCCTACTTGTTTTTAATCCCCAGCAGAGTGCCAGGCAAGTAATGGATACTGAATAAAAATCTGATGAATGAATGAATGAAAACTTTACCTAGTTTGAATGATCCAGAGTTCTGAATTAGTAAACCCTAGTATATCAAGTTGAATTAAACATTACCAACAATTTATACTAGGCAGTGCCTGTCAAGGTTGCAAGCAATTCTCTAGGAATTGTTTTATGTGCCTGAATCACCTACTTTATAGATGCACTCTTTGGTTAAGGTTGTCAAGGTTCATGTTTTCTGAAACAAGTGGTGTTGACTTGAAATGACTGTTATGTCAAGGCTGTGGGTATATAATATTTTCTCGCAGAGAAGAGGAGAGCAACAATTGGTATCCATTTTGAAAACTAGACAATGAGGTAGTAACATAGCAACCGGGTAATCTTTAAACCAGGAAAAGAGCTAATAATAAATTAAGCATGGGTATGCTAGAATCATCAAAATACATCCTGCAGGTGCAGTCACGTTGAAGACACGATCAAGGGGGTCTGCGGAGGTCATGGAAATTTGAGATTTCATTTGTCTTCCGCCTTTGTCAATCCTGTGAAGAGTAGCTTGGGGAAAATTTTGAAATGCAAAGGTCAGGTGTTCTTCATTCCTCATGGCAAATAAACACATGAATTTTTCTAGTGTGAGTGTGCATATTCGGGATCCAAAAGGGGACCTCAGGGATGTTAGGAATATGTTGCCACTGTCATTTTTGTTTTTATGACCATTTCTTTTTAAAATAGCTTCTCTATACATTTTATCTTTTTTTTTTTTTTTTTTTTTGAGACAAAGTCTCATTCTGTCACCCAGGCTGGAATGCAGTGGCGCAATCTCGGCTCACTACAATCTCTGCCTCCTGGGTTCAAGCTATTCTCCTGCCTCAGCCTCCCGAGTAGCTGGGATTATGCCAGGCTAATTTTTTGTATTTTTAGTAGAGATGGGGTTTTACCGTGTTAGCCAGGATGGTCTTGATCTCCTGACCTCGTGGTCCACCCGCCTTGGCCTCCCAAAGTGCTGGGATTACAGGCGTGAGTCTCTGCACCTGGCCACATTTTATCCATTTTTTTTTTTTGATGTATTATATTCCTTTTCCTCAGGGCCTCCAGAGTTTTCATGGCTTTTTATAGGTAGAGTAAAAATTTCTCTCTGTGTTTAATACACTCCTTGTGTTATTAGAGGTGTGTTCTTTGTCTTTGGTGCGTTGTCGATTAACATTTTACAGTGAGAGAAAATGCCTCTGAGGTTTTATTTCCCTTCTAATTACAGAAATCCTGCAGCTGAGAGCAGACATTCACAGTGGGACTTTTTATGCAGCATTAATCTTGCGTCCACTTTCTCCTGGGTCACTGTACATGGTAGCACCTGTTAACCTTAGCAGGAATTGGGTGGTCGCTGCAGAAACCCAGTGAATCTTGGGGCTTGGTGCTACTGGCTGCAGGTTAATGACAAACCCAAGTGACAGAGTCCCTGAAATCCTTGCTTCTGATGTGGTAAATGCCCAGATCTGGAGATTTTAGGTTCTAGACTTATTGAAAACAATAATAAATCTGGTGTTTCAACAAATGAATTGATCACTTCTCGGTGTTCAGAAAAGTTTCCTAGTGGGTAGAAAGTGTAGGCTCTTTGACAAGAGACATTTGATAATCTAGTCAAAGTTGTTTGGACAATTTTGTCTGTATCAAGCTGAGAACGCTCCCAATTTGAGGTAATAAGCCAACCTTTTTTTATTAGAAAAGTGGTGTGTTTCTGAAATGACTAATCCTGAAGATCCAAACAGATGAAAGTGCACACGTTTATCAATCCTTTGATTGCCCTCAGCAGCAAAGCTGGACTGGGGCCTCTAGAGGCCATAAGCAGTCAAAGCATCTCTACACCCAACTCCAAGGCAGGCAATTTAGGATTATTATTAAATGATAAAATACGTGTGGGCCAGTCAAAGAGGTTCTGACTTTTCTTTCCCCAGAATGACTACTTTCAACATATATATTTTTATTTATTTATTTATTTATTTATTTATTATTTTTTTGAGCCGGAGTCTCGCTCTGTCGCCCAAGCTGGAGTGCAGTGGCCGGATGATCTCAGCTCGCTGCAAGCTCCGCCTCCCGGGTTCACGCCATTCTCCTGCCTCAGCCTCCCGAGTAGCTGGGACTACAGGCGCCCGCCACCTCGCCCGGCTAGTTTTTTGTACTTTTTAGTAGAGACGGGGTTTCACCGTGTTAGCCAGGATGGTCTCGATCTCCTGACCTTGTGATCCGCCCGTCTCAGCCTCCCAAAGTGCTGGGATTACAGGCTTGAGCCACCGCGCCCGGCCCAACATATATATTTTTAATTTGAATAATCAAATTATTTTAAAATAATTGGGAGAGGAGTACAAGCATGTATGGCTTTGTCCCAAGATACGTAAGATCTGTGTTTTGGGGAATTCGGTGCTAAACTGAGAGCCTCTAAGAGAAAGACTTATTTTTGTAATAAGCATGTGGGTGGAGTTACAGCATGGCAAAATCGGTCCTTGGGAGCAATGTCAAAATGAAGTGCAATGCTGTCACCTGGTGACCATGTTCTGAAATGACATAATATCATCCTTGAAGTCCGCTACCCTCCCTTTCCCACTCACTCGCTCCTCCCCAACACTAGATGACATCATGGAATTTTAGAGCTGGAGAAATATGAGAACAAATTTCACTCAGCTTCTCCAGTTTACAGATGAGAAACGGAGACCTTGAGTGGTTAAAGCGAAACCGCCCTGGTCTATGCCTAGTTAATGGTGGCATTAGTGGTGAAAGAGGTAGTTGGAGCCAGTCAAGTCAGATTTAAATGGCAGCTCTACAATTTACTAGCTGTGAGATTATGGGCAAAGTATCGAATCTTGCTGAACATGTTTTCTCACGTGTGAAATGAGATTTCCATTAGAATAATAGGTTATTGGGAAGACTGGATGACATAATCTGGGAAATTTGTCTGATAAATTATTGGTTATTATTATTGTTGTTATGGTTGTTGTTGCTGCTATCATTAGTTTTGTTTATTGGCATCTCTTGGCTTCCAGAGCATCGTTTCTATAAATCCAGTTGCTTTCAGGGCATACATGTGTGTGGTCACTGCATAGAGGCAGAGAGCCAAACCAGTGGAAACTTAGCTGGAACGCAGAATCTGGCCCAGGTGGAGGGAGCTGAGATGACACTTAGGATTTGGGTTAAGACTGTTTTCTCTGGAGGGTCCTGATTAAGCCTCTGGCACATGAGGATGCGGAGAATACACATGAGCTTAGGGTGTCTCTGGGTGCTGCTGTTCCCTGAGCCTCCCTCAAAGGTACCCCCCAAATTAGGGGGCCATTTCTGCCTGCATGGAGTGAGGAACCCACTAGGCCACAGGAGCCCAGGAACCACAGTTTCTCCTGATTTTCACTCCATTAGGCTGCGGCGGGCACTCCATGGCCTTCAGTTGTTACCCTCATGACTGTGTTACGTTTTCCTCAGAGTCCTCGGCCTTGTAGCAGGGCTGGCGGTGGGGATAGTGGGAGAGGAGGAGGAAGAGGAGTAGGAGGAGGAGGAGGAAGAGGAGAGAGAGTGTCAGATGAAAGGCAGGAGAAAGTGATCATTGGTCAAAAGTGCAGGTTCTTCAAATACATCCTCTATCACATACGGACTGGCTGTGTGCTGATCTGGGCAAGTTACTGACTTCTTTAAGATTTGGTTTCCTCATTTGTAAAATAGGATAAAATTATAATATTGCTTACCTTCTTGGAATGTTGTGAGGAGAAAATGAGATGAGTCCATGTATAGTAAACAGAACAGTGCCTTACGCACAATACATACTGAAAAAATGTTGGCTCTCAATATATATATGTATGTATGTGTATGTATGTGATATAATTACATATAAAATAATCACATATAGATGTAACTGAGTGTTGAATCTACATTTATATCAGTTTCTAGGCAGTGCTTAATATGGCTCTAATCAAGTAATTATTTGTGATACTCACGAAGCTCCCTTTGCCCATGACATATTATCACCCGTGGGTGTTCTTGGATGGCTTTATACTCTGCCTGTATTTTTGGAACCAAAAACACTGACACAATGTGTGGTTTCTTTTAGGATAGGATATCTGAAAATGGAACAGCTCCTTAACCCCTGAGATATATGTTACAACTTCATTCTATATGTTTGCACTCAAGTTACCAAAGTGATAAATAAGAATAAAAAATAAACCAGAAACATCTCAGTATAACCCTGCAAATCTAAGACTTTCAAAGTCAGAGTAGCAGATTAATGTTTCCAGAGCATCTCCTCTTTATGGCTTCCCATTCCCGGGCTGTTATGAACTTATTTTCCTCAAACAGCCTTTCATAGAAATAGAAATTCAGAATCTTGTGGACTTCTCAAACCATCAGAGAAAGATTTAGGCCGAAATTGGAGCAATAAAATATAGTGAAACTTGTTGTGTCCCCTGGGTTCTTGGTTGAATACAAGGTAAGCCAAATATGGCCAAATTAAGCAGATGAAAAATTTCTTCTTTACATCAACAAAAGGGATGGTGAGGCAGTTCTGAATGGGCGGGCACAAGGGTTCTGGATGGCAGGGGCCTGGAGTCTGGCCAAGTAATTGTTTACTGCCATCTCCAATGCTGTGCCCTCCCAGCCCTGCTTTCAGAGACTTTCAGAGATGCCATGAATTCACACTTTTTATCACCCTCTCCAGAAGCAAGCCCTGGACGAACCTGTGATTTGACTAGCCTAGCTCACATGTCACCCAATGGTAGGGAAGGAGAAACTGGGCCTTCTTCAGCAGAGGCAGCCTCTTACCAAGACTCACACAAAGGGGGCTTGCCCTGAGAAATGGCCAGCAAATCCCGATAAAACTCCCCTCCCCTTGTTAAAATAGATTCTGAGAACTCATGATGTTTGATCATTTTGCAAGTGGTGAGTGAAAATCCACCGCTGTACCAGAGGAGGGATCAATAGCATAGCAAGTGGAGTCTGTTGCTAAGTTACACACTTGTCACTAATGAACACCAAATTTTTTTTGTTTTATTTTTTAGAGACAGAATCTGGATCTGTTACTCAGCCTGGAGTGTCATGGTATAATCCTAGTTCACTGCAGCTTTGACCTCCTGAGGTCAAGTGATCCTCTTGCCTCAGCCTCCTGAGTAGCTGGGTCTGCCAGTTTGCCCTACTACACTGGGCTTGTTTTTATTTTTGTAGAGACGAGGTCTCACTATGTTGCCCACACTTGAGCATTAATTTTTATATTCATGAAAATGAAGACTCTCAGCACCTTAGTTAGAATCAAAGTTATTCTAATTGCACTCAACTCACTGTATTTGCCTGAATATATAAAACTTCAATATTTAAAAGTATTTAAACACGAGATCTCTCTTTTGTTACTAATTTGTTGAATAATCATTGCGTGAAGGTGCTGTGCTGAGCACTTTACACGTATCGTCTTATTTAGTCCTCATCACATCTTCAAGAGCTGGATTCTACCCTCATTCTCATCTTTAGAGGTGAAGAAATTGAAGCCTAGAGAACTATAGTTAGTAAGATTGAAGTTAGGGCTTGAACTCAGACTTGTCTGGTCCTAAATAAAGCCCATGTTATTAACTGAGCTATGGCATTTAATTCAGCCCAAACATTTTAATTATTTGTGACAGCTTTTAAAAGCAGAGGTATAATTATCTATGGAAAAACTAGAGAGAGTGTTGATAAAAATATTAGAGAACAAAAAAGCAGAACACTACTGCAAAGGAGCCGTGGGTGTTTGGAGTAGACAGAACTCATTTAAGTGCTTCCTTTGCTGGCATCTGGGGACAAGACAGTTTATCCCCCTGAATTTAATTTTTCTTACTTTAAAGTGGTGTTAAGCACTACCCACTCACCAGAATGGTTAAATGGGAAATACCAAGTGGTAAGTGTAGAACAACTGGAACCATCACACACAGCTGATGGTAGTGTAAGTTGGTATAGCTACTTTGCAAAACTGACAATATCCACTAAAGCCAGATACATGCATAACATATGGCCCAACAGTCATGCTTTCAGGCTGTCTCTGTTTTTTCTTTATTTGTCTATTTGTTTTGTTTTGCTTTTATGTGACTGTGGAATATTTTGTGTTTCATTTGTGAAATTTTGCCAAGCTTCACCATTAGAATGTAATATATGCACTTTTCTGTCAATAAAAAGTTTCAACAAATAGGAATACAAAAATGAACTTATAGTGTCATTGCAAAAGTGAAACATACTAAAATTCCTGGGATAGAGCAGCCATTCAGTCAACACATTTCCCTTTGGTAAGCATTCTATGGCAGTAGTATGTGGGGAGACAGCCTGGAAGCTGGAGTCCACTGGAGTCATCCAGGTGAGAAATAAGATGATCCCAAGTGGCAGTAAGAGTGGAGTGGGAGGAACAGTGTCCCCAGAGCAGGAATGGCTGATAGAAGAGATCTAGGCTGGGGACTGATACAAGCCAGGGCCTGCGGGTGGGACCAGGCAGTCGAGGCCACCTTGGTCATGTCAAAGAGGCTGATCAGGGAGGTCAAAAGGCCATAACGTGGGCCCTGGGAGTGGGGATGGTGAAGGAGATTGGAGCATCCAAAGCCAGATCAGGCAGGTAGAGGCTGGGAACAGAGGATGGAGGAGGAAACTGCTGGCTCATGATGAGCATGCTTGGTATGCAGCAGAAGCTGAAGTCTACACTGTTAAAAAACTACACCATTTTCTTGCCACTATCCTTCCTTTCCCTCCCATCTAAAATTTGGATAAAAAGCCTTCTTTCTACTACATGTAGTAGAAACATCACCTTTTTCATCCACATACAAAAGGCAAATGAAAACACAAGTTGGGGTGCAGAATTGGGGTTACTATTTATGCTCCATGTGAATGAAGGAGTCATTCAACTGCACAGAGGCTGAGTGTTCTCAGCCAGGAAATGCATGATTCAGATGTGACCAGCAGAGAACAGATGTCAGAATAAGCATGATAATGGACTCATGAGTGCTTTGAAAGTCTACAGAACTGCATAAATATGGGATGGAATGATTCATGGTCAGTTGAAATCCAATGATGTAGAATTTAAAAAATGCTATTTCCCATTGTCTTCTCCTCCTTCAAAAAGACACCAGATTGCTCTTGATTCATTGTGCTGCTTTATTCTGTCTCAAGTTCTGAATCCATGCTTTGCAGAATTTAAGGAGACTCAACCATTCAGACTAGCTAAGGTGTCTGTTAGTTAACCGTTCACTGTTCTCTAAACTGAAATCTCTGTGAATTATTTTATTTGGATCGTGAGGTGCTAAGACAGAGTTACCGCCCCTGATGCTGAAGTTAGTAGTTCATTCGGCCTTGTTAGCATGAACAAATCCAACCAGGCATGGCATGACAACGACGACCTGCTTTAAGCCTCCCCTGCATTTTGTGAGCTTGTGCAAATGTAGCCCAGAGAGGACAGATATGGAAAATCTAATCTAATCACCCAAGCTTGACATGTAATGAGGTTCCTTTTTTTGTCTCATTGTTTCAAAGACTGGCCAGGCAGGTGATCTAATGTGTTTGATCCCTTTTCTACTTGTCAAGGCACCATGGAACATTCCAGGACTTATTTGAGTTTTTAAAATAACATGTGTTCCTTTTGTGGTTACCTCTAATGCCTGAAAGTGAAAACTGTTTCTCTCTTTAAGAATTGCCTAAGTAATTCAGTTTTGCAGAGGAATGCAGTGTGCATGCCAATTCAGATCCACCTACATTTATTGAGCACCAGCTACACATTAGCCATGGGCTAGGTGCATCATGTCCATTACCTGAGGATTGGATAGGGCAGACGCTATAGCTGGTAACAGCTATTTTGAGTCGCTTGACACAGAGTGTCTTAGTTAGTGTTTCCCCAGAAGCAGCCCATGAGATAAGGATTTGATTGCGTGTTTTTTTATTTGGCAGGTGATTTCAGTAAATAGCAGTAGGGCAGTGGAGAATGTAGACAGGGAAGAGAAGGAAGCTGATAAAAGCTTCAATCAAACAAGTTCCAACTGTGAGCAAATGGAGTTTAATTCTGCTGGGACCTCTGGGAAACAGATTGTGTGCCTCAGAATGATCTCATCATCCATCAGACTATTCCATGGTGGCTGCTCCCAGGGATGAAGAGTCCCTCAATTTTGCCCTCAGGCAAAGATTGCAGTTCAAAGGCAGTTGAGCACACGTGGAAATGTAAGCACTTGGGCGATATGGTTAGGGCTGCAACAGTGCATGCCACACAGAAAGAGGAAGACCAGAGCCACATCCTTTCGGGGTTCCTTACCCCTTTCAGTCTGGAAATCTAAATTTGATGGAAGCAGATGGTGGGGGGAAATTCAAGATCAATGTTTCTATCTGGTGTCTTTACTTTAGTGTGTTATACAAGTCTAATATGTCACCTAGATGATATCCTTTTGTCAGTAGTGTCAGAAGACAAGAGATAATGTGCTGGAAACTGGAAGCTCAGGAGCCTGGGCCACAGGTCCCTGAGGGAAAGGAGCAGAGGGAATTTCCAAGCAATATTTGTTTTTATTACACAAAGCTGTTGTCCCATACCCGATGCCATCTCCTGAAGACCCAGGAGGGACCCTGTGGAGAGGGAAGACATCCAGATGAAAGGTTGACACAAGGTTCTCACCCAAAACAAACCATGGGCCTTCAGGACTCCCTTATGCTGAATGTTCTGCCGTGATCAGGATCTATGTAAACCTACTCCCAAAGGCCAAGGAAACCAAGAGGCCAAAGAAAGAACTTGGTACATCCAGTTTCTCAGACAGAAACATTTCATAGGGTCTTACTAACAGAAGCCATGCCTCACAGCAGTAAGACAAGATGGCAGATCCCTGTGCTATCATTCCTCAGTTCCAGAGTGTATACACCAGAGGGAAGAAATATGTAGGACATTTAAGTTGACCCCTCTGGGAAAGTCAAGAATGCTATGTGACTCTGCCTAAAGACAAGATTTATGGTCAAGGTTGTTTTGACCTAAAGGCAGGATTTATGGTAACAGTAGATAAAGTGGATATCTTAGAGGCATTGCCAGAACATAAATCAATTAGAAGGCAACATGATGGGTTAGCATCCAAGATAGCCTCCACACTGAACCATAGATTTTATACCTCTGATAGTGAGGAAAGGTGACCAAGGCAAGTAAGTGAGGAAAGAACCCTATATCCAATGCTGAAAGCCAAGCTGAGGCAACACAGAGCCATTGGTTAGGGCTCGGGAGCCAGGCTGGTTCTGATGCTGGCTCAGTCACTAAGTGGCTTTGAAGTGTTTAATTGCCTGTGACTTGGTTTTCTCATCACTAACTACCTCAGGACTGATGTGAGGATTGAAGGAGGTAAGTACTTAACAGATGCCTGTAATGGGAGCCATTAGTGCGCAAGCTGCCTGTCACCAACAAGGGGCAGTCCCAGGGCCATCTTACTGTACCTCATTAAGGAAGACAAGAAAGAAGCAATTTAAAGACAGAAATCTAGAGTTAGTACAAGTATCTAGCTCAGAATCAATAAGTCTTGATTTTGACCTATTTTTTGGAACACTGAGAGAAGAAAAGGAGGCAGAGGAATAGAAAATGGAAGGAAAGTGGAGGAAGAGGAAAGGGGAAGAGAGATGCTTAAATACTCATAGACTGGAATGTGCCAAGAAAAGTCTATTCCGATTTTCTTTTAGGGAGGGGCAATTTTAACTGCACATTTATGAGGTGTTCTCAAGAAGTTTACATTTTTTAAGTGCTTTTACCCCCAGCCTAGAAACATATTCATGGAAAATTTTTGCTTTCAATCAGTTCTCATCCTCCACTTCCCACTCCCACAGGTGACCACTTTCATGAGTCTGTTATTTATATCTCTAGAGTTTCTTCATGCAAATGCAAGCCAATATGAATCTCTATTTTAAATTTTATCCCTCAAGAGATGTTTAAAATGGGTAAAAATAATAGTAAAAGCAAGTGACATTTTATTAATTATGTACCAAGTACTCATTTTACATATATTAGGTTGATTTTACAGGTAAGGAAATTAAACACAGAGAGTTAAATAATTTTCCCAAGGGCATAGCGCAAGTAAATTAGGGAGACAAAATTTGAGCCCTCCTGGTGTTCAGAGTCTGAGCTCTTAGCCATGATGCAACACCAGCACTTAGAAAGTAATTGATGTTCATAGAGAGAATATTCCTAGTATCTCTAAAGGGATAATCTTTCTATCTCTGCCCAGAAGCTCTTCCTTTACAGTCACAACTTTTAGTGCCCCATAAATCATAGCATCTCAATAAAGAAGTAAATGCATTCCCTGGACTTAAGGATCAGCTGTAGACTGAGCAGTCCTTGTTCCCAGAATCCTCTGAGGGATTCATTTGGACCAGGAAGATGTGCCTATCTCTGTGTCAGACCAGAATTAGCTATGAGTTGTGACCGATATGTAAAGTAAGAACTTTACAGTGTGGTTCTATTATCTACCACAGAATGTGTGTTAGTCTGTTCTTGAGTTGCTATAAAGGAATACCTGATACTGGGTGATTTATAAATAAAATAAGTTTAATTGGCCCCTGGTTCTGCAGGCTGTACAGGATGCACGGTACCGGCATCTGCTTGGCTTCTGAGGAGGCCTGAGGAAGCTTTTACTTATGGCAAAAGGCGAAGAGGCCATAGGCATCTCACAATGAAAGCAAGAGCAAGAGAGAGCGAGCAAGGGGAAGTGCCACACACTTTACACATCAGATGTCATGAGAACTCACTCACTATTACAAGGACAGCCCCAGCTGGATGGTGCCAAACCATTCCTGAGAAATCCACTCCCATGATCCAATCACCTCCCACCAGGCCCCACCTCCAACACTGGGGATTACATTTCAACATGAGATTTGGGGGTGAGGACACATATCCAAACTATATAAAGATGAAAGCTAAATTCCTCAACTAAATCTAATCCTCTTTAACCACCAGCACATTGCAAAACATCATATTTTTATTCTCACAGCCTGCATAGCAATGTTCTTATGGCACCACCTGAATGTTCCTTCCTATTTCAGACTTCAGAAGCACCCGGGAATTACAGCGTCTTGCAAGAGAGTTATTTTTCCCAATCTGGTTGAGCAGAATCTTAGACGTTATGATCTTGAAGCCAACAGCAATAGACACTGTCACCTGAGAATGCAGAATCAAGTCTGTCAGCCTCACTTGGAACAGATTAATTCCCAGAATACAGAGGTATTAGACTTGCTTTTGCCCTATTCAGACATACAGAGACCTGGCTTGCTGGCCTCTGTTAACTGCAGAATTTAGTAGCATCAGCTGGTTCTGGGGAGGTTTCTACTTAGAAGACTTCTCACGACTCTCTTGGTCCTCAGCTTTTCAATAGGTTAGTTGTGCAAGGATCTAGAGTCATATGGATTCACAGTTGCCATTTCATCCTTTCCCTTATCACCCCCAAACCCAATTTTGTCAGCCATGACACTACTGCCAACTAAAGAAAAATATCAAGCTTTTAAATAATGAAAGTTAGTTTTATTCAGAAGTCTTACTGAGGACGATAGCCTGGGAGCAGCCATTTAGAGAAGTTGTATCAGACGAGTCCAAAAAGTGTTTCAGCTTACTGTTTATATACAGTTTGTGAGGGTTTAGTATGTGCAAAATCCTATCTATCTTTTTCAGAAGTTACACTGATGAGGAATCACAGCAAAGTTTGAGTGTGAGAGTACAATTTGTTATAGATTACAGAGGTATAATCACTAACCCTGCTAGACGTTATCATATGTGTAGGAAAAGGAAATAATTAGAGTCATTTATTTTCTAAGGAATTTAGTGATTCAGGCAAGAGACATGGTGGGGGCCATGGTCTCCATCCTGTTTTGTCCTCAAATCATCTTAGAGCTGCACATCGTAACAGAGTCAGGGGCTTTGTGAAACTATGCTGGCAAGCAGAAATGAGTAAACATGGCTTCTTATATATGCTTGCTACTTTGTCTCACAATAGCCTGCTCAGACCTCCTTTCAAGATAGAACCTTCTGTGAGGAATGTAGTGAGTTGATAACCTCCTGTTGATGCACCCATAAGACCTGCCTCACTGAGGCCACACCTGGGCTCATACCATAGTCCAGGGCTGGGCCACATGGAACACTAAACTCTGGCCATTTCTGCCTGGTGTGGGACTCCTGCAGTGGGCACTCTTATTCCCGGCATTCCCAATGGCCTCACTGAGACTTTCTTAGAGCTGCAGTGCAGACTGAAGAACTTCCTGCCCAGTCCTCCTTCCCACTCCCTCTCCCTTCACAGGTGTCCCACCCACGTCACAGGCAGAGGCTCTTCCCCCAGTCAGACTCATCCTTCATCCCATCATCCCATCCTTCGTCCCACCCCAAATTTCTTGCTCTTCTAATTCCTTCTTGGGATATGCTTCTTCCAGGACTAGGATGGGCACAAATCTCCACTGAAAGTTCTGGGGCAGACACTACAGGGGCCTCATTGCTAAACCCAAAAGCCTTTTGCAGATCTTACTTCCCTCTACTTCTCCAGGTCATTTCTTCCCTGTGCCTTCAGTGCCCCTGCTGTCTCTTGAGTCCTTTTGCTCACCCCAACTGTCCTCTTCGGATTCTGTGGGTGCTTCTCCCATGGCTCACTCCTTAAGTCCTTGGGCTTTTTGCTCAGTGGTCACACAATACCTTTGGTTGATTTATTCAATCCTTGATAAACTTACAATGTTCAAATTATCATGTCTCGTGCAAATCTCTTTCTTGAACTTGAAATTCCTTTATACAAACATCTGCTCCTCTGTTTGGACTTTCCACAGCTACCTCAAACTTGAAATGTTTAATACGTATGTCTTAGTCAATTCAGGCTGCTGTAACACAGCACCAGAGTCGGCATGGCTTAAACAGACACTTGTTTCCCACAGTTCTATAGGCTGGGAAGTCCACAATCAAGGTTCTGGAAGGATTCAGGCTCTGGTGAGGGCTCTCTTCTTGGCTTGCAGATAGCCACCTTCTCACAGTTTCCTCACATGGCCTTTCCTTGGTGTGTGCTCATGAAGAGACAGTGTGAGAGAGACATTTTTCTTCCTTTTCTTATAAAGTCACTAATCCTATCATGAAGGCCCTGCCCTAATGAGCTCATCTCACCCTAATTACCTTCCAAAGGCCTTAACTTCAAATACCGTCATATGTGAATATGGGGTAAACACACGCATCCATTTTGCTCAGATACATGACTGAATCTCATAATCTCTAACTCTTAACTCCCCAGTCTTTCCTGCATTTCTTACCCTTTGATGCTATAACCATCACTCCTGTCGTTCAACCTTTCTTTGCCCTTACAACTTCCACTATCACAAGACCCATGGATTATATTTTTCAAGTAATCTTTAAACCTCTTTCTTTCTCTCCTCATGTAGTGGGTTGAATTATGTCCCCCACAAATTCATATGTTGAAATCCTGACCTCAAATACCTCAGAATGTGCCCTTATTTGGAGATATGTTCTTTACAGAGGTAATCAAGTTAAAATCAGGTTATTATGGTGGGTTTCAATCCAGTATGACTATGTTTTTAGAAAAGGGGGAAACTTGGACACAGAGATAGACACATATAGAGGGAAGAAGATGTAAGGAGATCCCAGGAGAAGACAGCCATCTATAAGCCAGGAAGAGAGGCCTGGAACAGAGCCTGCCCTAACAGCCCATGGAAGAAACCAATTCTGCTGACACATTAATTTTAGACTTTCTAGCTCCAGAACTGTCAGACAATACATTTCTATGGTTTAAGCCACTTGGTCTGTGGCACTTTGGCATGGAAACCTTATCCAACAGAGACACCATCCTTGTTTCTACTGTAATTGGTCAGTCTCTGTTGTTAATGGAGTTGCTACAACAACCTCTGTAGTAGGCAGAGTGATGGGCCCCCAAAGATGTAAGTTCTAACCCCCAGCATCTGTGACTATGATACCTTACACGACTGTGCAGTTGTGATGAAGTATCTTAAGATGGGGGGATTATTCTAGATCAACTGGGTGGGCTGAATGTAATCACATGGGTCCATGTAACAGGGAGACAGGAGGGAGGTTCAGAGGCAGAGAAAGAAATGCAATGGTAGAAGTAGAGGTGTGTGTGCGTGTGTGTGTGTTTATGAATGAGAGAGAGATCTGAAGATGCTCTGCTGCTGGCTTTGAAAATGGAAGAAGAGGCCACAAGCCAAAGAATGTAGGTGGGCTCTAGGAGATAGGAAAGATTAGGGACAAATTCTCCTGCAGAGGCCCCAGAAGAAACACAGCTCTATCAACACCTTGACTTGAGAACCTCTGACCCCTAGATCTGAATGACAATAAATTTGTGTCACTTTCAGTCACTAAGTTGGTGGCAATTCATGACAGCAGCCACAGCAAACTAATGTAGTCACTAAAGTGCTCTCCTAAGCCTTTAATTTTTTCGTCCTTTAACTTTATCATCCTCATGATTAGTTTTTCTCAACCACTCAAAAGACCATATGACTGTAGCTATATAGATTGACTCATCATTCACCTTCTGATACACACTGCCAGAGATAGCCCAGACAATTGTGTGATCTCTATTTGATTGTAATTTTTTTAAAAATTTTTTTGAGACAGAGTGTTGCTCTGTCACCCAGGCTGGAGTGCAGTGGTGTGATCTCAGCTCACTGCAACCTCCGCCTCCCAGGTTCAAGTGATTCTCCTGCCTCAGCCTCCTGAGTAGTGGGATTACAGGCACCCCATGCCCGGCTAATTTTTGTATTTTTAGTAGATACAGAGTTTCACCTGTTGGCTGGGCTGGTCTCGAACTCCTGATCTCATGATCCACCCACCTTGGCCTCCCAAAGTGCTGGGATTACAGGCATGAGCCACGGTGCCCAGCCCTTGATAGTAAACTTTTTTACACCAAAAACCTTAGACTTTTTTTTTGTCATAAGAAAAGCTTAGCTTAGCAAATTTCCTTTCACACAGAGGAAATTGGAAATTTTATATGGCACCTGTAAAGAGTGTTATATGGCATATGTAAGGCCTGTTATATGGCATATGTAAGGCCTGTTATAGGCATATGTAAGGCCTGTTATATGGCATATGTAAGGCCTGTTATAGGCATATGTAAAGTGTGCTATATGGTACATGTGAAGTGTTTTTAGATGGCACATATAAAGCCTGTTACATGGCACATGTAAAGCATGTTATATGGCACATGTAAGGTGTTTAGGTAATATACGTAAAGTGTGTTACATGGCACATGTGAAGTATGTTCTATGGCACATTAAAGCTCTTCATTTCCCTCTTCTACTTCCTTAGAATGGAATCACATTACATCTATTAGATTCTACAAGTCACACACACACACGTATATCCATATATCAAATTAACCATATGCAAGCTATGTGTGTGTATTTGCAGAACTAGGTAGAAAATGTGATATTCTTTTCACTCAAGAGGAGGATATGTGTTCTGATAATATCACATATTGGGTTTACTATTCAGGGAACTATTTTAGAAAGAAATTTTATGAAAGTCAACACCCCCTTTAAGTCCTTTATACAAAGAGCAAATCACGCAAAAGAGAAAAACTGTTGTGCTTATGTAATCAATTGTAAATAGCAAGAAATGAAAAGAGGTGATTGGCGAAACAAAACGCTTTTCCAATCTTGGCTTGATCAAGCCAGAGTATCATTACTAATGTTGAATGGTTATTTACCCAATGTTAGCACAAAACGAGGTTAGGAGTTTATTTCTGAATTTTAAGCATACAGAAAGAACATTTGATTTAATTTTTCTGCAAACTAGCAAAACTGAGATGGTTTTGCTGGGTTAAAGCACCTTTCACTTCTATCGTGCATCAAAGTGAGTGGTCAGTGGGTGTATCAACCGGGGTCCTTGAATCCAAACCAGCAGGGCACCTGCTTTTGTAAATAAAGTTTTATTGGAACATGGCCACACTCATTCATTTACATATTGTCTGTGGCTGTTTTTGTGGTACAACGGCAGTTGAGTAATTGTAGCAGAGACCATATGGCAGGTAGAACCTAAAATAGTTACTCCCTGGCCCTCTGGAGAAGATATTCGCTGACCCTGTTCCAGAAGGAAACAGAAGGCACACTCCAGAGGGTTTAATAAAAATTATTCAGTGATGGAACTATTTACAGAGGTGTGGACGGATTTACGGGAACCGTGAAGGACTGGGGTACACTGGAACTAATGATAGCAGGGAGCAATTTCCTCTTCCAGGCCTTCCAAACTGGGAGGAAGCTGTGTACCGGAACTGGGCAGAGCTGCAGCCATGAAAGAAGGGCCCGGGAGGGAAGAGAAGAATGTACAACGCAGCCTCGTGTCTTAGTCGGCTCAGGCTGCTGCAACAAAAAGCCACAGACTGGGTGACTTCAACAACAGAAATTTACTTGTTCATATTTCCGGAGGCTGGAAGTCCAAAATCAAGGCCCAGCAGGGCTCAGCCTCTGGGGAGCGTTCTCTTCCTGGCTTGCAGATAGTTGCTTTGTCCTTACATGACCTCTCCTCTGAGCTGTGTGTGGCGAGGCAGGGAGGGAGGAAGGAAGAGAGAGAGTGAGGCAGAAAGAGAAACAGGGAGAAGGATAGAGACAGATCTCATCCTCCTCTCCTAAAGCCAGCAATATCGTAGCATTAGGGACCCGCCCTTATAACCTTATTTAACCTAAGTTACTTCCTGACTCCAAATACAGCTGTACTGGGGGTGACAGCTTGAACATATGAGTTTTGAGGGGACACATATTTTTAGCCCATAACACCTCTTTACCCCTTATCTCCTGACGGCGTTTTCCCGTCTCATGGCCCAACCCAACAGGAAGCCAGAGGGTAGGGAGCCAAGATGATGCTTGTCTGCATAGAGCAGCCTCTGGCCGCGGAGTGGGGAAGAGAAAGCTGTACTATGGATGGGAGGTGGGGAAGGGCAGGGAGGCAAACAGAGAGCAATCAAGACAAGGGATAAGTGTAGAAAATGTAGCTGAAGAGAAAGAAAAAGAAGTTGCTCACAGAACTGTCCATGAGGAAAATGAGAATATGTCTTGTTTTAAAACCTCAAAGGACTGATTCACACTCTTATTTAATGGAAATACATCAAGAGACGGCAAGCTTAACTGTCTCGCAAACACATACATCTAAAAATAGCCTTTTGGAATCTAATTTACTGGTAAGCAAAGGATTGCAGCATTTGACTTACAATTAAGATGTCACCTCCAAGTTAATCATAGGTCCATGGTTTGAACAGCTTAGATTCTCAACTTTCCAGAACATTTACTAAGCGCTTGTGAAAAAGCATGGTGCTAAGAGCTCTGCAGGATAGAGGGGTTTATAGAAGATGTTGTGAGACTGGTACCCAAATGCCTTCATCAGGATCAGTGTGGAGCAGACCCTCAGGACTGCAGAAGCAGGATCAATTCCTTTTGACACGGCATGACGCATAAAGGCAGCATTTAAGGTACTTTTGTTTTTTACTAAGGGAACAAAGTCCTTTGATCCTTAAGGAGGTTTTGAGCCCAGCCTTAGTGTGGTTACCATCTATATCCACAAGATGGCAGGCACGACCTGGGAAGAACCTGTAGTAGCCACCTCTGGATTTCAAGGTCTCCAGGCTCAGCCAGCTGGTGAGGTCTCCGTAGTCTCAAGAGAGGTTAGTGAGCAACGGCTTAGAAGCTGGGAATCAGCTAGTAGCTTTTCCTACGTGGGAAAAAACATCAGGTCAGAGGACAATAAAGTAGCTAGGAGAAGTCATGAGGACCTGAGAAAGGAGGTAATCAAATTTAAGCAAAATCTGGATAGAGGAAGTAGGGTCATTTTAATAAAGAGTTGTTGCATGGGGGAAAAAATCACAGGGACAGGCAGAAGATCGGAGGAGCCAGAACGCCAGGTTGGAAAGTGAAAGGCTAAGAGATAAACCAGGCAGCAGAATGGAGGAAGTAGGGAAGAGGAGAAGGGCATGTCAGGACAGTCAGAGGAGGTCTGAGCTTACAGTGCTGTTCCTGCCCTCCTGTCCACATCCCTTGGTAATGTCAAGGAGGGTTGACTGCTAGGATGGATTCTGACTTACTGGATCTTGGAGGAGGAGCAGGAAGTAGAAGACACAGAAAAAGCCAAATCCACAGCCAATTCAGAGAATGGTAAACACTTCATTTTTAAAAAGTTTAGGTTCAAGAGCCGCATGCACAGGTTTGTATTATACTGCGTAATGCTGGGGTTTGGACTTCTAGAGAACCCATCACGCAAACAGTGAACATAGTGCCCAGTAGGTAGTTTTTCATCCCTTTCCCCTCCTCTGTGTCCCCATTTTTGGAATCCCCAGTGTCTATTTTTCCATCTTTATGTTCACGTGTACCCATTGTTTAGCTCCCACTTGTAAGTGAGAACGTGTGATATTTGATTTTGTTTCTGTGTTAATTCACTTAGGATAATGCCTCCAGCTGCACCAATGTTGCTACAAAGGACATGATTTTCTTCTTTTTGTGGCTGCATAGTATTCCATGGTATATATGGAATTTTCTTTATCCAACCCACCATGGATGGTCACTTAGGTTGATTCCATGACTTGACTTCTGTGAATAGTGCTGTCATAAACGTAAGAGTGCAGATGTCTTTTTGGCAGAACTATTTATTTTCCTTTAGTAGATACCCAGTGGTGAGATTCCTGGGTTGAATGATGGTTCTGCTTTAGTTTAGTTTTAGTTTAGTTTATGGGGATTTTGAGAAATCTCCTTACTGTTTGCATAGCGGTTGTACTAATTCACATTCCCACCAACAGTGTGTAAGAGTTCCCTCTACCACTGCTTTTCTCTGAAGCACAGATATAACTATCTCACTCCAAATATTTGACTTTTTTTTATTTTTAAGATCCAAGGTCTTGCTCTGTCACTCAGGGTGGAATGTAGTGTGAAATTATAGCTCACTACACTGCAACATTGATCTCCTGGGCTTAAGTGATTTTCCTGCCTCAGCCTCTTTAGTAGCTGGGACTATAGGCATACACTACCTTGATGAGGTATTTTTAAAATTATTTTTTAAAAGTTTTAAAAATAATTTTAAACTATGTTGCCCAGGTTGGTCTTCAACTTCGGGTCTCAAGTGATTTTCCTGCTTTAGCTTCTAAGAGTGCTGGGATTTCAGGTGTGAGCCATCATGCCCAGACTCAAATGTTTTACTTTATAATCAGCCTCCAGGAATGTATACATGGCCTTGGCTTACTTCAGGGTTTCAATGTAGTTTAGAGGTGTTTGCATCGTTAGAATCCCCCAGACATCTACGACATCTACTTACCCTCAGTACAAATGGAGCCCTGCCTCAACCCATAGTGTGAGCCACCCTGCCACTCTTCTTCTTCTGACCACTCTAAAGAATGGACTAAAACAAATGCACTGGGAAGTGTCAAAGAAACACAACTGGACATTAGTTAAATTGATGAAAAAAGATTGTATTCAGTAACTACTGACAGCATTAGTTTGTTTCCTAATCAGAAGTACACTCATGTTTCTCTATTAAATGATTACCAGTGTTGATAAGCGGTGGGTTGGGCTAGTCACAGTCATTTCTAAAATCATAAAGAAACATGGGGATATAGTTTTAGAAGTACATCTAGAATCTGTATGACATTAAATCTCTAAGGAATCTTTGAAGTTCTCTAGTATAGTCTAATTCTTTCTGAATAGCGTTGGCTTCCCCAAGAGCACATATCTATTAGGGGCAGAATGGGATGTGGTGGAAGTCTGGTTTTGATAGCCACCTTGACACAAGGCACATGGTCCATAAAGAGCACTGTTCTTTGGTAATGAACATACGGAAGAACACAGGTATTCTGACATGTTGGCCAGGGCGATTTGCCACTTCATCATACTGTGGGTAGGAGTTTGAAATATCCACGGCTGAACATTTTGAGGTTTTAAAATTAGATGGAAACCGAGTTTTCTATCAGCGGAATATATTCTTCCAGAAACTGAGCTTCATATTCTTGCTTCCAAGTCTCTGCTCCATCCTTTTTGTCACCACTGCTTCTCTTTGAGGTTTCTTTCTTTCTTTTTTGGCTCTTGAGACATCTGCCACACTCTTACCACTCTGTTAGCCTCTGACTGCTCCCCTCAGTCCACTTTCCACGGGGCCATGGCCTGCAATTCATTCCGACCTTCCTCTTCTCTGAGGCTTTTCACATCTCACTTGATATTCAATGCCGTAGATTATATTTGCATTTTTTTCTCCTCTTAACATAAGGGATCCTTTCCTTCAGATCCAATTACTGGAAGAGTATAGATATATCATAACAAGTCTGTTACAAGATCAAGAAAATAGAAATAACTAGAAACATTTATATGCAGATGCAGTTTTGGATTAGCCCAAGGGAGCTACATTTTACCAAAGCCGTTTCTGCTCTTAACCTTTGTAGTGGTTGCAAAATTCCTACTTTCTTCTGCTTTGACCTTCTTGATACTAAACTTTCCTTTTGGGACACATGTAGTAGAGAGGGAAATTAGGGCAGAATGATCATCTTGCATAACGTCACAAAGGAAGAGTATGAATAGCAACAACGCTCAGTATTATAAAACTGTCATTGGTCATTTATTTTTATAATCCTAATTAATTTCCATGGGGAATTTTTTATGTTATCTAAAAAGAAAAGCAAAGGTTAAACCTTGGGAAAGTATGCTAATAATTTAGCTACAGGAAAGCCGAGAAGGAAGCACACCTAAGACTGTTAAAACTCTAGGCTCAGGATCCACTGATTCTAATTTTGCGATAATTCCCGCAGGATTTGATTGAATTGTTTTTACATCAGTAATTTGCTTAAGCAAACTCATTCGTGATTGACAAAGGCTCAGGGTTGTTTACTAACAGGGTCATTTATATACATAATTGACAAGCACTAATCATAAAGGAGTATGTGTCTGTTTGTTGTAGGAGATTTTCTAAAGGTCTCTGCCAGCAGCCTTTTGCTAGTTTAGTTCCAGTTGCTGTCTGTATTTGAGAATAGTGGCTGCTTTTCCTTGAAGATATTTTGTTTATTTATTATTTCATCAAATAAACATTTGACTACTTACAAGTAAATTTATTAATTTAGAGTTTTCTAATTAGCAAAATATTATACAATTTACTGAGTTTAGGCAAATGTAAGTCACTATGTTAATTCGCTGTAGGGTATTAAAAATAACGTAACCTGGGTTTTTGTACTGAGTGCACAACTTATTAGTTGGGTGACTGTGGGCAAGTCACCTAAGTAGTGTCTTCCTTAGTTTGCTTAGTTGTAAAATGAGGACATTATCTACCTGCTTTCCATCTTAGGATTTTGGCAAGGATAAAAAGAAATAATTTAGCCTTGCATAGTAGCTCATGCCTATAATCCCAGCATGTTTGGAGGTTGAGGTGGGAGGATTTTCTGAACCCAGGAGTTTGAGGCCAGCCTGCACAACATAGCAAGATCCCATCTTGAAAGAAAGAAGGAAGGAAGGAAGGAAAGGAAGGAAGGAAGGAAGGAAGGAAGGAAGGAGGGAAGGAAGGAAACTAAAAAATTATACAGGCATGGTGACATGTGCCTATAGTCACAGCTACTTGGGAGACTGAGGCGGGAGGATTACTGGAGCCCAGGAGTTTGAGGTTGTGGTGAGCCATGATGGTCCCACTGCACTCCAGCCTGGGGGACAGAGCAAAACCGTGTCTCAAAAAGAAATAATTTTTGTAAAAATGTTTTGCTGAATTGTAAAATGTTACATAATCGTGAATACATTGACATTGGCCTTTGGCAGCTAAATTGAATGATATAATGGTGTATTTCTCATCTAACTTCTACTATTTTCAGCTTATTTGTAGGACATTAAGGAATTGAACCTGTCAGCAAAATTATCCATTTGCATTTCCAAAATAGCACCTGGAAAAGTCTCTTATGTCTAGGTTGACCATAGTGAGGCACTGAGGCTCCTGGAACTGTCTTGCTGGAGACATCACAG
This sequence comes from Rhinopithecus roxellana, assembly GCF_007565055.1. Taxonomy (NCBI): domain Eukaryota; kingdom Metazoa; phylum Chordata; class Mammalia; order Primates; family Cercopithecidae; genus Rhinopithecus; species Rhinopithecus roxellana. Next base: position 13,209,414 of record NC_044569.1, read on the forward strand.
CTGGTGGGTGGTCAAGTGAAATAGTCTTCCTGGCCTGCTCTGAGTTCTACTAGACCAGGAAGTGTATATCTTGTGTCCTGGGTGTATCTACTCTTCAATAACTAGAAATTATTGCTACTTACTGACCATTGTTATTGTTTTCAGATGAATAATTTTAAAAAAATGTACATAGTCATGTGTCCCTTAACAAAGAAGACAAATTCTGAGAAATGCATCGCTAGGTGATTTTGTTGTGTGAACACTGTAGGGTGCACTTACAGAAACCTAGATGGCAGAGCCTACTGCACAGCTAGGCTAGGTGGTGTGGCCTGTTGTCCCTGGGTTGCAAACCTGTACAGCATTTGACTGTACTGAATACTGTAGGCAATTGGAACACAATGGTAAGTATATATGTGTTTAAACATATTTAAACAAAGAAAGGGAATGGTAAAAATATGATGTTCTAATCTTATGGGACCACTGTTGTATATGTGATCTCTCATTGACTAAGACATCGTTATTTAGTGCATGACTGTATTTGTATTTGTTGTGTGCTATGAACTATGTGACCAAAATGATTTTAAAAGTAGAATAGACATCCATTATGCCCCTGTTGAGAGGTAAGATTGATGTCTTGAATGTAGACTTTTCCTGCTTTTCTGAAAGAAATTGATACCTGTGGCTACCTTCACATAAGCCACGAGTATATTTACAGAATGATCAAATTCACGGCATTTGTAGATATGTTTTTAGCAAGCGGAGTGGGTAGACCAAAAAAGGCTATCTTTCTCATCCAACCCGTGTTCAAATGTCCCAGGAACTGCAGGATTTATGCTGGTGGAATCACACTGAGTCCTGAGGGCACAACTATGCTACCCCATAAGTACTTACGGGCTAGAGTATTGCATTAGTCATGGTTCTCCAGAGAAACAGAATCAGTAGGATGCGTGAGGGTGTGTGCATAGTGATAGTTATCTTAAGGCATTGACTCACATGATTATGGAGATGCATGTCGAAAATCAAAATCATCAGAGCAGTCCAGAAGGCTGGGGTCCCAGGGAAGAACTGACATTGCCACTGAAGCCTGAAGGCCGTGTGCAGGTGAATGATTTCCTTCTTGCTGTGAAAGGTTAGTCTTTGTTCTATTCAGGCCTTCCACTGATCAGATGTGGCCCACCCATATCATGGAGGATGATCTGCTTTACTCAAAGTCCACTAATATAAACTTTAATCTCATCCAAAAAACATCCTCACAGAAACATCCAGAATAATATCTGGCCATATGTCCGGGACGCATGGCTTAGCCAAATTGACACAAAAATTAATCATCACGAGTCTGTTGTTGAAACATTTCTGTTGTGGTCCCTGTGACCTTTACTCTGCCTGATTTCATCAGGAGAAGGTTATAAACTCTGCCAGCAACTCTGAGGTAGGTGGTGACAGAACAAGGTTAACATCAGGAAGGTAGTGGCTGTTGTCTTCAACTATTTGTCTTCTGACTGTGCAGGTAGGATGAGATGCATTCATGATGTACCGTCAGCAGCCTGCCAAGCAGATGCTGAGTCATGTGTGATGATGACAGACAGGTCAGGGAAAAAGAAATATTACTTGAACATACTGAGATAAAATTTCAAATAATTGAGTAATGGGACTGATTTTCAAATAAGTGCATTTCTCCCTGAATTTTTACTCAAGGAAGTAAACAGAGTTTGTGTGGCTTGGTTAGTTTGGCATTTACAGCATTGCTTCTACTTTAATAATTACTTGGAGATAGTCATTTAGAAGTTATACTAAGTTTACATAAAATTGAATTGATCTCTCTCAGACACATGTGAGTGTTCTGGGAGGGGTGCTGTGCTGTAATGGACTATTGATAACCAGCCACGCTAAATACAGCCATGCAGCTGAAAGCTAACACTTAATTCTTTTATTTGGCTGCCAGCTGTCCAAAGAAGTGTTTTCCAAGAATACTTTCCATTTGTGAAATTATTGATGAAATCACCACCATCGTTTCTACTTTTAGGGTGCTTAGTTTGGAAGGACTGAGTAAGGATGTGTACAAGCATTCATCAAACAAACTATTGAACATATTACTTTTAAAGTTAAGTTTCATAAATGTCTATTAATTGCAGTCCCCTTGGTGCTATTTATATTCTGATTCAACTTTGAATCCTCTGTTGACTACACACACACACACACACGTATTGATGTATGTACAAACGGTCCCCCACATACACTGGTTTCACTTAGAATTTTTCACCTTTATAGTGGTGCTAAAGTGACCTGTGGTCAGTAGAAACAATATTTTGAGTATCCATACAATCATTATGTTTTTCACTTTTAGCATAGTATTCAATAAATTACATGAGATATTCAACACTTTATTTTAAAGCAGGCTTTGTATGAGATAATTTTGCCAACTGTAGGCTAATGTAACTGTGCTGAGCACATTTAAGGAAGGATAGGCTAAGCTCTGATGTTCAGTAGATTAGGTGTATTAAATGCATTTTCACCTTACAATGTTGTTTATAAGGACTCATTGCAAGTCAAGGAGCTCCTGTATATATGGTATCGATTTGCCCTATCATATGGTGGTGACATTGATGGCTAGTCCCGATGTAATGATTTGACAGAAGATACATATTATTCAACAAAATGTCTCATTTTAAATATTAAGTTGGTGCAAAAGTAATCGCGGTTCTAACCTAATAGCAAAACGTTTGTCAGAACACAGAATACTGACATTGTAGTCCAAATGAAACATCGGATCTACAGTGGTTTATTCGGAGTTGAGAGTCCTGGGTCTTTCAAAGGTTTCACATCTGCTATTTGAATATTATTATATGTGGTAGTACCAATTACATTTGTTTTATATGCAAGGTCATCTTTCAAGTGTTGGTTTCCTGACTATCACAAATAGAGCAGTGATAAAGTTTTGCCACAAAGGCTCATTGAGTCATATTCAAACATGGGAGCTCAGCTATGGGCTATTGGAAAAGCCATAGCATATGTGACTCATATGCCACATAAAATGGTAGTAGGATGACTATAATTTGTTTCAAAATGCTTCAGCAGAGAGAATATGACATAAATGAGTGTATTAGTTCATTTAAACTGACCATTCCAATAATCCCATTTTATTAGGGCCACATTCCAGAGGTGATTATTAAGATCTTGAGCGCTTTTATCTACACCAACACTGGAGGTTGGTACACTGGTACAGTAATGCTAGAAATACATTTTCATTGCTCAACTATGTGATTTGTTAATTCATATAATGGGCTATGCAAATGTGTTAAAAATAGACAACCCTTACTATTCTAGATCATGTGGCTTAGTCCAATTATGTAAAGACTCTCCTTTCCTTTTGTACTGATTGGATTTGTGAATCTAGTGAGGACTCATTCACATTTCTCTCCTTATACGGACCTGGGTCCAGACGTTGGAAGCAATCAGGTGGCCTGATGCAGACTAAGCTTAATGGAATATTTTCTGTAGAATGTGTGGCACTTGCCTTGGATGAATCTATGTGGTTGGATCACCTAAAGTGATACTTATTGAGCTTACAAAACATGTTATAAACATGCTTCTTTATAAACGTTTAATAAATGTTGGACTGTGTGTTCTGAGGCTTGTGTTCATTACGACTTAGTAGCAAAGTTGTAGAGGCGCTAACCCTCACCCACCTCTAATCCTCAGGAACAACCATTATCTACTAAACTTACCTAAGATATTTGTTCAAGGTGGGCCTTATCTGTCATCACCCAAGAGGATAATACACTGTAAATGTCATACCAGCTTGGTGATACGAGTCATTCAGAATCCTGCTTGTAGCACAGACCCTTAGGATTTTGTTCTTAGAAGAATCCAATGGGATCATAATCCCCAAGGGGAATATTCTTAATGTAGGGACCAGAAGCGTCCTTGGAAGCACTTAAACATTTCAGAAAGCAGACAGGCATATGTTTGAGAGAGTGATAAGATATAATTGAATCTCACACAAGTAGTTCTGTCCCTAATATTTGTGAGGCCCACATACCATATGTCTGAATATTTAAAAGTTACAAGCTGAGCTAATAAACTTTTAAATAAAATATTTGTATATGCTCCTTCTATCTTGCCAAGTAGATCTTCAAAACGGACTCGCTGATGTTCTGGAGGCAGATGACAGTGAAGGTTGTCCTGCTGTCTGGCTCCTCCTCTTCTACCCCTGGCTCCATCTCTCAACTACAAAGTTCTTGCATAAGTATGGACACCCAGTCCACAGCCACACTCTGTCATGACCAGCTATCACATGACCACCCCTCGTAGCTGGGCAGTGCATTCCGGCCCCAGCAACTGCCATCAGTGTTGTTAGGGCAGGTGTCAAGTTTGCGTTCTCCATGAGCAAACTCAGAGATTGTGATCACTGTGCATGAGATTTATTGTGAACTTCTTTTGGGATCAGCCCCTGTGGAAATGAAGGGCTGGGGGGAAGCAAGTTTGGGCACAGAGAGGAGGGTTGTGATGCAGTGTCAGTGGACGCCTCTGCTGATCCCAAGGGAAACTCTGGAGCTTGGATGGTCTTTCAGGGTTGTCTTAAGCTGGGGGTAGGGGAGTGGGTCTTAGTACTTCAGTCACTGGCTGTGGGCTGCTCCAGGAAGAGGTGTGACCTTGAGTGAGGTGATTGTCTTGGTGGAAGTAATTTTAAGGGCAATGAGCGCTAATGACAGTCTGCTGCAGCACACACATTCGTTGGGGAGGCCAGTCCTTAGTCCTCAGGGCATCTGAGTGGGGCACACAGCATCTGCCCACAGGTGTTTCCAAAGAACCAAGCACCTGCTCTGAGACCAGAAGCAGCAGTAGAGGTTCTAGCTGGGCACTGAAGCTTCAGCCCAGACTTTTTGTCTCAGGAAAGAGGACAGATGGGGAAGAGCTGGAGCAGGTTTTCTCAAGAGTGGGCTGTCTTAGTCTATTCCAGCTGCCATAACAAAATACCATAGACTTGGGAGATTAAAGGACAAACGTGTTTCCTCATAGTTCTGGAGGCTGGATGTCTGAGATCAGGGTGTAGCGTGGTGGGGCTCTGTGAGGGCCCTCTTACTGGCTTGTAAATGGCCATCTTTTTATTGTATTCTCACATGGTGGAAAGAGAGAGCTCTGGTCCCTTCTGCTTCCTATGAGGGCACTAATTCCATCATGAAGAGTGTACCCTCATGACCTCATCTCATGCTAATTACCTCCTACAAACCCCATCTTCCAAATGCCATCGCACTGGGGATTAGGGCTTCAATGTATGAATCTCGAGGGACACAAGCACATAGTCCCACAGCAGGGGCCCCTTCTGCTCGTGCCTAAAGGCGATACTGAACACATTGGACGGACGTTCCTATGAGTGAATGTTTGTGTCACTCCAAAATTCATATGATGAAACCCTAATCACCATTGTGATGTCATTTCGATATGGGGTCTTCAGGAGGTAATTAGGTAATGAGGGTGGAGTCCTCATGTGTCCAGAATTGGTTCCTTCTGGTGGGTTCTTAGTCTCGCTGACTTCAATAATGAACCCGCAGATCCTTGTGGTGATTGTTACAGTTCCTAAAGATGGTGTGTCTGGAGTTCGTTTCTTCAGATGTTCAGATGTGTCTGGAGTTTCTTCGTTTTGGTGGGTTCGTGGTCTTGCTGACTTAAGGAGTGAAGCTGCAAACCTTCGCAGTGAGTGTTACAGCTCTTAAAGGTGGTGCATCGGAGTTGTTTGTTCCTCCAGGTGGGTTTGCAGTCTCGCTAACTTCGGGAGTAAAGCCGCAGACCTGCACAGTGAGTGTCACAGCTCAGCTCATACAGGTCTCAGCTCATAAAGGTAGTGCAGACCCAAAGAGTGAGCAGCAGCAAGATTTATTGCAAAGAACAAAGCTTCCACAGTGTGGAAGGGGACCCAATCAGGATGCTGCTGCTGGCTCAGGTGGCCAGCTTTTATTCTCTTATTTGGCGTCACCCACGTCCTGATGATTGGTCCATTTTACAGAGCACTGATTGGTCCATTTTACAGAGTGCTGATTGGTGTGTTTTTACAGAGTGCTGATTGGTGCTTTTACAAACCTTTAGCTAGATGCAGAGCACTCATTGGTGTGTTTTTACAGAGTGCTGATTGGTGCATTTACAAACCTTCAGCTAGACACAGAGTGCTGATTTGTGTGTTTAGAATCCTTCAGCTAGACAGAAAAGTTCTCCAAGTCCCCACCTGACCCAGAGGTCCAGCCAGCTTCACCTCCCACTCATGATGGTATTTGTGGCCTTATGAGAAAGGATATGAGAGAGCTTTCTCCTTTCTTTTGCTGCTTCTCTTTTACAGTGAGAAGGTAGCCATCTGTGAACCAGAAGGGAGCCCTCACCCGAACTCAACCATGCTGGCACCCTAAACTCAGGCTCCCAGCCTCCAGAATTGTGAGAAATAAATGTTTGTTGTTTAAGCTGCCCAGTTTATGGTATATTTGTTATAGCCCCTGAGCAGACTAAGATTGATGTTATGGGAAGTGGCCTTTTGAAATTCGTTGCTGTTTTACTATAGGAAAGATGTAGAAGATGTTGTATAGTGTTTTCTTTCTGAGAATGAATGAGAGAAATTTCTTTGTGATCTTATTTTCAGGAATAACAGTTGCTTCTAGGTGTTTGGTTATTTTCACTGCACAGCCAGTGTAACTCAAATACCTGACCCTCTTTCCTCCTTCTGGTTGGCTACTAGAAAAGCCAAAATCCAAATTGGTGGTACACCTCTGGAAAATATATAAGACCTCACGAGATTTGTTTAGTTTATAGACTTCACTCCTGGCTTCATCTTCTCTTTCTAGTCTTCATTATCTCCTTATCTTAATATTTTCACCCACTCATTAAACAATAATAGGAATAAAAATGATAATGATAATATATATTACAGTATTTGTGTAAGAAGGTAAATCATTTCTGGAATTAAGTGGGCATCTGAAAAAGTATAACACATATTTCTTCAAATATTCTTTCTGCATCAATCACGTTTTTTCCTTTCTGGGGCTTCAATGGTGTGAATGCTCTACATTTTGGTATTGTTTTACAGATCTGTGAAACTCTATTCGTTTTTATCCCAATTGTGTTCCTCTCTGTTCTTATGATGGAAAAATTTCAGTTGATCAATATTCAAATTCACTGATTCTTTCTTCTGCCATCTCCATTCTGTTATTGAGCTCATTTAGCAAACTTCTTATTTCAGGTATTATTTTTAAAATTTATCATTTTAAAATTTTGCATTTGCTTCTTCTTATATGTATTAGTCCACACTGCCATAAAGATACTATCTGAGACTGGATAATTTATAAACAAAGGAGGTTTAATTGATCCACACTTCCACATGGTTGGGGAGGCCTCAGGAAACTTACGATTGTGCTGGAAGTAGAAGCAGACACATCTTACACGGCGGCAGGTGAGAGAGAAAGTGAAGCAGGAAGAGTCCCTTATAAAACCATCAGATCTCATGAGAACTTACTTACTTTCATGAGAACATGATGGGGGAAACAGCCCCCACGATCCAATCACCTTCCACTAGGCCCCTCCCTTAGCACCTGGAGATTAGAATTCAGGATGAGATTTGGGTGGGGACACAAAGCCAAACCATATTATTAAAGTTCCTATTTCTCTATGAGAACGCCTGGCATTCGAGACACTTTACCTCATGAAGTATAGTTATGATATCTCCTTTAATGTCTTTGGTGATTTTAAAATCTAGGCTATTTGGTGTTTTCATCAATTAATTGTCTTTGCACTTAATGAAATTTTCATGTTTCCTTGGGCCTTTATATGTTGAGTGATTTTAGATTATATACTAGATATTTTCAATATTGCATTGTAAAACTCTGAGTCCTGTTAAAATTCTCTGAAAAATGTTGAATTTTTGTATGTATTTTAGCAGACAATCAAATCAATTAGGCTCAGACTATAGGTTCTATCTACCTTTCTATGGGTGGTAATTATAATGTCATTTGAATCTCAAAGGCTTTGCTATAAAGGCTTGGTCCACTGAGCAGTTGACCTAGACTTGGATGGTGGTTTATATTGTAGTTCTATTCTTAAATTCCTTGCTATGCTACTTTGCGTCTTTTCCGTATGTGTCTCTCAGGAGTGAATCTAGGCCTTGTGCCAGTTTCTACATGGAATTAGGAGATGTGCTTCTCCAGCTCTCCTCATTCTGGCAACTGGAGTCACCCTTGGTGCAAAGTGGCAAGAGGAAAAATATTTCTGTTCTATTCTTTGGAACACAGGGTCTCCTTTTCCTTGTTCCTCAGGTCAGAAAAAATGGGGTGATAGTTTTGCTGCTGCCCTTGCTATGCAATTCCATGACTGGGGTCACACTGTTTTCAGAGCATGGAGGAGAGACAGAAAAACAAATACCACTAAACTCATATGCATATGGACCGCCTCTTCAAGTTTTGACTACCTTCTTCAATCTTTCTGCCATTAATTATTTTTCTAAGGCCTCATGCTGAAGCTTTTACAGTCCTGGATTTTAGTTGTCAGTGGCACTGGAAATCCCCATGGAATGTTGATGTTGCTCATTGTTAGGAATATGAGGGGATCCTCTTAATATTTTAATTGTTGGAACCAAGAAGATATATTAGAAAAATAAACAATAAATGAAATACCGAGTCAAACTTGAGAATACAATCAAATTTTGACTTACCTGCTTGCAACAGAATCATTCCTTACAGAACTGACTCTAAGCTTAACGGACAGATTGGATTTAAGGGCAAAACCCATAAAGATATGGTAAGTCTGTACATCATCCTGTTTGTTAAAAAAACAGTAGTTCTTCTTTGTGGTAAAAGTTAGTAATAAATTATTTTTCCCCTTGAGAGTAAGAAACTTACATGAATGGCCCTAAGTCGTATTGCATTTCAGGGAATATGGCAAAGCAGAAATATTGGTCAATTCAAAACAAAACAAAATACTCCTTTTTTGTAGGTTTTTTTGAAATCCAAATCTTTCAGTATATGCCATCGATATGCTTGTACAGTTATAATGGTGGCCATAGTAAACAGCTACAGGCATTTTTTTCTGAGAATAAAATAATCAGAATTTTGGTGGAACGAACAGCAATTTTCAATAACGTTTCACAGAAGAACACTTTAGAACTTTGTATATTGTAAAAAATTCAGTGCTAGGCAATAAGACAATAATAGAAATAGTATGTGAGGAAGCACTTATTGACTGATTACTATGTTCCAATTACTGTTCTAGGAAATATCCATGCTCACAATAATTCCACAATATGATTATTATTACCCTTACAGTGTAAAAAAGGAGCCTGAGCCATGAAGACCTCATAATTTACCCAAATATAGCTGATAAGCATCAGAAATGGAATTTGAAAACAGACAGTCTGAGGTCAGAGCTTGTGCTTTTAACTGCTGTACTCTATTCAAGTGGAAGTATCATCATATTATTAGAAAGTCAAAGTCAGTGTGGTATAATGGAATCTAGGAGTCAGATTTTAGGCTTGGACTGGCCACTAATTAAGTATGGAACCTTGAAAAAGTCATGCTATACTTTGGCCCTCAGTTTCCTTATGATCTCTAACTTATCTTTCCACTAGAAGAAAATATAGAAGAATATCAATCCTTGGAAGAGGTAATGAGTTTAAGCATAAAAAGAATCTATTCATTCTACACTTAGTATGATTATATACTCTTTGGGAGTTGAGGATACAGAGTATCCTATAGTATAGTATCCTATACTAAGTGTAGTGTAATTAAAATTAATAAAATTGCTGATTTTATGAAGCTTTCGTGTAAATGCAGAAGGCAAACAAGTAAATACACAATAAACACATAATGCAATGTTAGATATGGATAAATGCTCTAATTAAAAATAAAATAATTATTATGGTTTAAATGTGTCCCCTAAAAGTTCAAATGTTGATAATCCCCAATGCAACCGTGTTGAGAGGTGGCACCTTGAAGAGATGATTAGTTCATAAGGGCAGAGCCCTTAACTTGCCTGCTTGCAACAGAAATGATTACTTACAGTACTGGCTCCCAGCTTAAAGGACAAATTAGATTTAAAGACGAAAGCCACAAAGTTATGTTGAGTCTGTTCATTATTCTTTTTGTTGAAAAAATCAATAAATCTTCTTTGCAGTAAAAGTCAGCAATAAATTAATTTTCCCCTTGGGAGTAAGAATGGATTAATGCCCTGATCATGGGGATGGATGAGTTATTACAGGAATTCAGCCTCCTTTTCTCCTCTGTCTTTGGTGTACTCATTTTTGCCTTCTACCCTCCTGGCATAAGATGACCCTAGCCAGCTGCTATTGCTGTGCTCTTGGATTTTCCAGCCTCCAGAGTCATGAGCCAAATAGATTTCTATTGTTTATAAATTACTCAGTCTGTGGTATTCTGTTGTAGCAACAGAAAACAAACTAAGACAGTAGTGTGGAGGAATAGGTAGTGATGTTTGTTATATTTAGACAGGATGTGCAGAGAAGGTTTCTCTGAAAAAACATTTGAGTTGAGATCTGGATAAAGTGAGGAATCAAGCCATGTGTATATTTGTCAAAGAGCATTCTAGGCAAAGGGAATAAGAATTTTGGTGCACGAGTTTTTGTACAAGGATCTCAGTCCATTTGAGCATTTCTATAATATAGGTTTAAAAACTGAACTATGTTTACAAATATAAAGTCTAACAAAAATTAGTGAGTTTATGCATATTTCTGAAAAAAATCATATAAATTTGAAATAATGTATTCCATTACCTTTAAACATTTTATTAGGGAAGAATTTCAAAGTTGACTTTTATTTCAAATGTTATTTGAAGCCTGGAGCCATTAGCTCTGGGTCAGAAATATTTGTTCTTGCTTTTTGCCAAATTTGATCAAACCAGGAAGCTTGCCATCAAAGTGGAAACCATCTTGCTTCCAACTTCTGAATGAAAATGAGAAGGAAAATATATTTGGAAAACAAAATATATTTCATTCAGAAATAATAGAATATGGTTCTTGAGTGATAGATAGAAACTGATCTAAAGTTAAGTAGAGTGAAATTGGGAAGTGCTGAGGAATGGGGAATAGAAAGTGTCCAATCATTATTGGCTCCTGTGGAGCACATAGAGAATATTCATGAAGAGGCAGTGACTAGAGATGGCTTTTATGTTCCTGGTATTCTTGTTACCTAATATTTTTGTCAAACAAATTCTCATAGGCTGCTTTTGAAGCCCTTGTGGTTTTTTGGACAATTTATTAAGAATACCATGTAATGTAACAATTTTTCTTTTTTCTTTTTTTTTTTTTTTTTTTTTTTTTTGAGATGGAGTCTCGTTCTGTCATCCAGGCTGGAATGCAGTGGTGTGATCTCAGCTCAATGCAGCCTCCACCTCCTGGGTTCAAGTCATTCTCCTGCCTCAGCCTCCTGAGTAGCTGGGATTACAGGCACATGCCACCACACCCAGCTAATTTTTGTATTTTCAGTAGAGAAGAGGTTTCACCATATTGGCCAGGCTGGTCTTGAACTCCTAACCTCAAGTGATCTGCCTACCTCGGCCTCCCAAAGGGCTGGGATTACAGGTGTCAGTCACTCTGCCTGGCCTTGTAATGATTTTTAGATATCATAGCTCTTGCAAACATATTTGTGTTTTTTCTCATGCTTTCTATGAGAAAAAACACAAATAAAAAAACTATAAACTAGTTTTCCTACATAAACTTTGCTGTACTAAATAGCCCTTTATATATTTGTATTAGTCTGTTTTCATGCTGCTGATAAAGACATACCCGAGACTGGGAAGAAAACGAGGTTTAATTGGACTTACAATTAAAGGGGAGGCGTCAGAATCATGGAGTGAGGTGACAGACACTTCTTACATGGTGGGGGCAAGAGAAAATGAAGAAGAAGCGAAAGCAGAAACCCCTGATAAACCCATCAGATCTCGTGAAACTCATTCACTATTACAAGAATAGCATGGGAAAGACCCGCCCCCATGATTCAATGACCCCCACCCCCGGTTCCCTCCCCCAACACATGGGAATTTTGGGAGATACAGTTCAAGTTGAGATTTGGGTAGGGACACAGCCAAACCATATCCATATTATAAAATAGCCCCACATGCTTTTTCTCATTTGATCCTCACAATTCTCTTTAAACCATTCCTGCGGACAGAGCCCTCCTGGCCTAAACATCTCCCATCAGGCTCCACCTTTCAACACTGTTGCACTGGGGATCAAGTTTCCAACACATGAATTTCTGGGGGACACATCTGAACCATAGCAACTGGTGATGAAGAATACAGGATTCACTAATACTGCAAGCTCCTCAGCCCTCCTTGTGAGTTGCCTGCCCACAGTTGCTTGCCAGATGCCCAAGGCTTCCTCTGAGATGTGTGATCTGCCTGGGAAGAATGGGCCCCCACAGTGGCCAGTGACCCAGTGTTGTTTGCTACAGCTGCTTAATTGCTTTAGTGTGCATCCCCTCTTGGGGCGACTCACCTCTCTGATAGGCATTTTCTTTCCACAGTACCATTTATATAATTCTTCTCAGTACATTAAGTACTGAAAGTAGAAGAAACAGTCAGAAACCATTTCTTACAGGTCTCTCAAACCTACTCCAGATCAATTGCTATTAAGCAGCAGAACTGGAACTCAAACCCCATTTTCTCTAACTCCAAATTTGATGCTCTTCATCTTGATAATAAGCTATAGTAGATTTGTCAAAGTTCACAGAAACTGTGACTTCCCTGGTGTTACCTAGTGGTGGAGGTGACAAGAAATACAGATTTAAAAAATTCTTGCCTAGTGTTCTGTTACAATCATGCAAAATCTTGATTGCTTCAAAAAAAGAGCAAGCTTCAGAACTCAAAATGAAGGTGGGTGGGGGGTGGTGTTACAATGACCTCAGGTGGCTTGGTTTTTGTTAATCAGCCTCAATTGATGTTTATCAAAAGCCATGGCCCCAGAATCTGTTTGGATTCCTCCCCAAGTGTGTATGTCTTTATACAATGAGAACCTGCTTGTCATAAAGGACACTGATGGTGCCTGCTGCTAATTTTGATTGAAGTTATTATGAAGGCACTTCCTTTTTCAGATGTGATTTGATGCTTGGCCTCTCACAGTACTGGGAGTCCTGACTGTACATTTCTCAGTACCCCATGACCTCAAAAGCCTGCTAAGAGTTCTTGCCTAGTCAGCTTCTGCTCTGTGGATATATGGGCCAGAGGCATGCCAGCAACGTGTTGGCTGCAGATGGCTTCCCACATGGTGGTTAAATTTTCTTCTAGTGTTCCCCATTTTTGTCCTTGTCTCTCCAATGCTTCCCTATTGACTTCAAGTTAAAAATATTTATCTGAGGGAGAGAGAGAGAGAGAGCGAGAGCACGTGTGAGAGAGAATAGGAATGAGAGAGAAAACAAACTCCTGGATACATTTTTAAATCTCCAAGGTAGAATCCTCTTTGAGCCTTTAGGATAGTGCCTCTCAAACTTTAATTGTATACAAACCACCAGGGGTCTTATTATAATGAAGATTCTGATTCAGGACTTCCAGGAATGGGCCCTGAGATTCTGCATTTCTAATCAGCTCCCAGCCCACATCAGTACTGTATGCGCATTGCTTGCTGTACTTTGAGTAGCAAGCTTTTAAGATACATGAGTCTATATCACTACCTTCAAACTTGCTCAGTCAAATCTCCCTCTTCTGTACTTCACTCACATCTGAGCACAGCCAGTGACCTTCAGGTGTAAAGAGTCCAGGCTGGGACAGTGTTCTCTGCTTTCCCAGGTCTCTTCCCTCTTTGGGACCCCCTTTTCCTCTGGGAACAGCCACAGGAAAGAGGGAAATAGAAGGGGGCAAGTGTCTCTTCCTTTGATTGTGTCTGTTATTGCTGCATCTCTGAACAGCTATCAAAGCTCTGCATGTAGCAGGCTTCTAAAAGTTGAGTCTCTATTGGCACACGTGTGAGTTTCTTTGTAGGGACTTTCAGAGTCTCCCCATTGTTCAATGCTTTGACACAGGAGATATTATTTAACATTGGATTGTACGTTTTGGTGACTGAGAGACCCTGCGAAGAACTCAAAAGTTATCACTGTTTTTTTGGACCACTAGTTCACTAGTCTCCCTGTGTTTCGCCCTGCAATTGCCTACATTTGAGGGTTGCCTTGCTTGGCAGAAAGCTCTTGGGTGGGCACAAGCAAGACTACTCAAGCTCTCCTGCACTAGTGTGACATGGATCCTTGCTATAATAACAATGTGCTTCCTCCTTTCTTTGGTCTGCCTTTTCCCCTTTCCATTTTTTTTTTTTTTGTTTTATGCTTGGCTACGTGTAGCCAAGCATAAAGAAGCCTGCTGGCTTAGGACAGGTGTGGCAATAGAGTGGATTCCATCCTCACCTTCTTGCAGGTGCTCTCAATCTCAACAAGTCATCTTTTGGAGTGTCTCCCTTCATTGGTTTCCAGTAAGGATGAAAAATCCTCAACCCTACTTTCCAGGGAGAACTCCATTTATAAACGCTATAAACCAAAAATAAAATTCTAAACTTTACAACTAACTGAATGCACCCCATCTCTTGGCCAAGGGCGTTCTGAAGTTAACCTGAAACACCAGGTTAGGCCATCATGGGAAGGAGGGGTTGGGCATACCTCATTATACCTTCCTCCCTTTGGAATTCAGGCATAGCTGACCAGCATTAACATTAAACCAGACCTTAAGACTGACCAAACAGACTTTTTGTAGTGATAAAATACCAACATGAGAGATAGCAGGCCCTGCAAGAAACGGAAGTATTTTACCCCGAGATATATTTCTTTGACATATTTTGAAACGACCTTGCAAAGCTGGCTCTTGTGGGGAAAATCTACCTTCTATAGAGAATCCTCTTCCCTTTCCAGGTATTTTTCTTGTTCCAAGAGATAACGAAGAGTCCAGTACCTTTTTATGTCTGATTACAAACATTTACTATCTATTTTCTCTGAAGCCTGCTACCTGGAGGCTTCACCTGCATAATAAGGACCTTGGGCTCCACAACTCCTTATCCTAACCCAGACACTCCCTCTTATTGATTCCAGTTCTTTACGTAAACTCTTTCAAGCAATTACCAATCAGGAAATCCTTAAATCCCCCTACTTATGACCTAGAAGCCCCCCAAACCCACCACAACCCCCATCACCTTTGAGTTCTCCTGCTGGACTGAACCAATGTACGTCTTACATGTATTAATTGGTATCTTATGTTTCTCTAAAATATATAAAACAAAGCAGTAGCCCAGCCACCTTGGGCATATGTTGTCAGGATCTCCTGGGGCAGTGTCATGGGCCATGGTCACTCACATTTGGCTCAGAATAAATTCTTTAAATATTTTACAGAGTTTGACTCTTTTTGTTGACAGTGCTACCTAAGCCATCCCTGCTCTGATTCCCTTACCTTGCTTTCTGCCTCCTTTTGTAGGCTGGGAAGAGAGTGTGAGGCTGAATTTCATTCACAGAACTCTTGCTAAGCCTTGGAAGGGTGTCTGGGTCCAAATTGTTTGCATCTCTTTAAAAAACCTAGTGTTGATTGCTTCTTTGTCCCTTGCTTTTCCTCTCAACAGGGGTAAGATGAGAAGCCCCACTCAACCTTTTGAGCCATAGTTACACCTGCCTTTGTTTTGCAGAAGCAGGGCTGGGGAAAAGCTGTAAAAAGTGATGAGAGAATTTAAGCTTGTGCATTCTGAGGTCTTTTCTGTGGGATTAAACCTTTACAGAGCAATAGGTCTCAGTCACCAGGAGGTGAGTGGGTGAGAGCATTTACTGAGAACCTTTTGACAGTATCTTATTTATTTATTTTTATTTATTTATTTCTTTGAGACAGAGACTTACTCTGTCGCCCAGGCTAGAGCACAGAGGCGTGAAACCAGTTCACTGCAACCTTTGCCTCTTGGGTTCAAGTGTTTCTCCTGCCTCAGCCTGCTTTGTAGCTGAGACTACTGGTGCCTGCCACCATGCCTGTCAAATTTTTGTATTTTTAGTGGAGACAGGGTTTCACCAAGTTGGGCAGGCTGGTTTCAAACTCCTGACCTCAGGTGATCTGCCTGCCTCGGCCTCCCAAAGTGCTGGGATTATAGGCCTGAGCCACCGCGCCTGGCCCAGTATCTCATTTAATCCTAACCACAAACTTGGGAGGCAACTTCTGTTATTTAAATTTTATGTTAAGAAAATACACTCCGAGAGATTAAGTAACCTTCAAGAGGAATTGTAGCTACTAAGCTACCACTTTCAACCCATGTCTGTGTGACTCCCTAACCAACTTCTTAAGCACCATGCTAGGCAACATTCCCAGGGCAACTTCCTGTAAGACATGAGGCTAAATTAACAGTGAGGTGGGGGTGGGGGAATATACCCCTTTACTCCCTGTGAATTCCCCTCCCCTCATACATGAAGGTACAGAGATATTCAATTTGTAAAAAGTCAAGCTTTTTTTGTTAGAAGGCAGCCACCAAGGTTTCAAATGATGCAAGGAAGTATTTATTCCAAATGTTCCACATAAATTAAACCATGTCTTAGAAAATTCGGGAACTTTTTACACTTCTGAATTAATCTTAAATTAAACCTTACTTTTCTCATGGAATGGCTTATGATTTAATTAATTATGTTTACAAAGCAAGGCTGATCATTGTTATTAGGTTGAGAAAAATAATAGACTAGTTTTTTGGTTAAACATCTTAAATGATTCGAAATGTGGATGCATTGTTTTCATTATACTTGGGCCATTTGATTGTATAGGTACTGCTTAATTAATAGACTATAGGGCTACTTTCATTTTCAGAAAATAAATTTCCATGGCATGAGAGATATTTATATGAACCATTTGTGATTCCTTTTAGTTGTAAGCTGTGTTGTATATAATCAATACATACTTTAGAAAGAAAGACCCAGAGGAACAGGGTATAAGATTGCATCCTTATGTAGAATTGATTCTGAAGTGAAAATGCAAAGGAATATGGGAAAGGAGTGGTGGCATTGTAGAAACACAAGTCTAGTCTTTCTTGGTGACAGTTAAGGTAGGAATTCATGTCTGATAGGCTTTTTTGTTGGTGGTTAAAACCTGCTCATTTAGTAATGGTTTGCTGAGTGCCTACTCTGTGCCATGCTAGTTGCTAGGGATATGGGCAGTGCACAACACAGACACAGGCCTGTTGAGGGAGCTCAAGGTCTCTCAGAGGACATCCAAACCAGCAACCACAAGAACAGACAAGGAGAGGTGGATAAGGGGCCATGGGTACATAAAGGGCTATGGAGAGGATGATCATTTATCAAGCAAACTGGAACAATTCTGAAGATGAAAGAGAATCTTGCAAATTATGCTAGGATGACTGCATAAGCTGGAAATGTTATGAGGTCTCCACTGGGGAGGGGGTCAGGGAAGTCTGTCCTGAAAGAGTCACATTTCAGCTGGAGACTGATGGACGAGTAGGAGTAAGCCCAGTGAGGTGCATGGGATGGGGGTCCATGTTCAGGGAGGAGCATGTGCTCAGGCCTAGAGCTAATTAAACCAAAAGATACATAGAGCCTGGAGATGAGAGGACAAGCAAAAACATGAAAGTAGGCTTGAAAAACATTGGAATCTGTACGTATCAATTCAGTTCTCTGTCTCTTTCTCTTAGTATCCCATTGTTGTGTTTCAACATATTTGGGTTCTACTTGCTTCATTTGTAAATAGAGATTATAATATTTAACTCACAGGGCTGTTCTGAGACTAACTGTAATAATTTATAGAAGTAGTCTGACACAAAGTAGGAAATCTAAAAATGTTTATTCTTGTATTTTCATACACTAGCAATTAACAATCTGAAAAGAAGATTAAAAAATAATTTCATTTACAATAGCATCAAAAAGAATAAAGTACTTAGAAATAAATCTAACTAAAAAAGTACATGACCAGTACACTTAAAATTATAAGACATTGCTGAAATAAGTGAAAGAAGATCTAAATAAATGTAAAGACAAAGACATCCCATGTTCATGGATTGGAAAACTTAATATTGTTAAAATGGTAATACTTCCCAAAGTGGTCTACAGATTCAATGTAATCACTATTAAAATTCCAGGGCCCTTTATTTTTCAGAAATGAAACAGCCAATTCTAAAAGTCATAAAAAATTGCAAGGAGCCCCAAATAGCCAATACAATTTTGACAAAGAACATAGTTGGAGGACTTAGCTTTCTGATTTCAAAAGTTACTACAAAACTATAATAATCAAAACAGTATGGTAGTGGCATATAGATAGATATATGGATCAACACAATAGGATTGAGAGTCCAGGAAATAAACTTATACATCTATGCTCAGTTGATTTTCAATAAGGGTGCCATTTAATGGGTGAAAAACTAGTTCATTCAACAAATGATGCTTGGAAAACTGAATTTCCATGTGCAGAAGAATAAAGTTGTACTTGTACTATACACCATATATAAAAACTCAAAATGATTCAAAAATCTAAATATAAAGGCTAAAACTTTATTATTATTTTAAAAATTTTGTTTTAGATTCAGGTGTACATGTGCAGGTTTGTTACAAGAGTATATTGTATGATTCTAGAGTCTGGGCTTCTATTGATTCTGTCATCCAGATAGTGACCGTAGAACTCAGTGGAACATTTTTCTGTCTTTGACCTCCTCCCTCCCTCCTTCCTCTTATTTTGGAATCTCCAGTGTTTATTGTTGCCATCTTTATGTCTGTGTGTACCCAATTTTTAGCTCCCACTTATAAGTGAGAATGTGTGATATTTTTGTTTCTGTGTTAATTCATTTAAGATAATGCCCTCCAGCTTCATCCATATTACTGCAAAGGACATGATTTCATTCTTCTTTATGGCTGTGTAGTGTTCCATGGTGAATATGTACCACACTTTCTTTATCCAGTCCACCGTGGATGAACACCTAGGTTGACAGCATTACTTCGGTATTGTGAATAGTGCTGTGATAAACATATGAGTGCAAGGATCTTTTTCATAGAATGATTTATTTTTCTTTAGGTATATGTCCAGTAATTGGATTGCTGGGTTTAATGTTAGTTCTATCTTTAGCTCTTTGAGAAATCTCCAAACCGAAAAGCTAAAAATGTATACTCAAAGAAGAAAATAGTTAAATCTTCATACCTTGGGTTTGGCTTGGAGTGGTTTTTTAGCTGGGATACCAAACATCAACAACAACAAGAAAAATAGCTAAACTGGACTTCAGCACAATTAAAAACATTTTTGTATCAAAAAATACTTTGAGTATGAAAAGAATAAAAAGACAATCCACAGATGAGAAAAATCATATATCTGCAAGATATGTGTATGTAATGAAAAAAATAATAAAAACCTTTATCTGATAAAGTTTTAATATTCAGAATATATGAAGAATTTTTATAATGCACCAATGAAAAGACAAACAATTCAATTAAAAGACAGGCAACATTTCGCCTGCGATGTGAGTAGACACTTCGCCAAAGAAAGCATGCAAATGACCAATAAGTACAGGGAAAGGTGCTACACATCGCTAATCATTAGGGAAATGCAAATCAAAACTGTGATGAGAGGTGAGATAGCAGTTCATAGCTATTAAGATGATTATAACAAAAAGGAAAAATTAGTGTTGGTGATGATGTGGAGAAACTGGAACCTTCTGACAGTACTATAGGATGGGAGTGTAAAGTGGTGCAGCAGCTATGGAAGACAATGTGAAGATTCCTCAGAAACTTAAATACAGAATTATCATATGACCCAGCAATGGCATTCTTAGATATGTATCTCATAGAATTGAAAACCACTGTTCAAAACAAAAATTGCACAAGAATGTTTATAGCAGCCCTATTCATAATAGCCAAAAGGTGAAAATAATTCACCTATCTATCAGTTGTTGAATGGATAAACAAAATGTGGTATATCTGTACAATGGAATACTGTTCAGCCATAAAATGAATGAAGTATTGACACATGTTACATCTTGGATGAAGCTTGAAACATTATGCTAAGTGAAATAAGTCAGATACAAAAGGCCACACATTGTATGATTCCATTTATTTGAAATATTCAAAATAGGGAAATACATGGAGACAGCAGGCAGATTAGTAGTTTCCAGGGGCTGGGAGGAGGGAGGTATGAATGGTGACTACTTATTGGGCACAGGGATTCTGTTTGGGATGATGAAATGTTCTAGAACTAGGTAGTGGTGATGTTGTTCAGCATTATAATCATATTTAATGCTACTGAATTATACAAACTCCTGAGCTTAAGTGACCCTCTTACCTCCACCTCCTAAGTAGCTGGGGCCACAGGTGGATGCCACCATGCCTGCCTATAAAATTAATATTATTTGTAATTGACAAATCATAAATTTATACATTTGTGGGGTACAATGTGATGTTTTGATATCTGTATACAATGTGGAATGATTAAATCAAAGTAAATTAACATCCATCAGTTGCTTACCATTTTTTTTTTTGTGGTGAGACATTTGAAATTTACTCTCTAAGTTATTTTGAAATATACAATATATTATTACTGACTATAGTCACCCTCCTGTGCAGTAGATCCTGACCTATTCCACGTATCTAACTGAAACTTTGTACCTTTTAACCAACAACTCTCCGTTTTCCCCTCTCCCCAGCCTCTGGTAACTGTCATTCTGCTCTTATAAGTTTGACTTTTTTAGATTCCACATACAAATGAGATTATGTAGTATTTGCCTGGTTTATTTAACTTAGCATAATATCCTCCAGGTTCATCCACACTGTCACAAATAATAGAATTTCCTTCTTTTTTTAGGGCTGAATAGTATTCCATTGTCCATGCAAAAGAATAAAGTTGGATTCTTATCTCACACCATATACAAAAATTACCTCAAAATAAATACTTAAATATAAGACATGAAACTTTAAAACTACTAGAAGTAAACATAGAAGAAAGCTCCACAACTTTGGTCTGGCAATGGTTTTTTTGGATATGACGTTGAAAGCACAGGCAACAAAAGCAAAAGTCAACAAATGGGATTGAAACAAATGAAAAAGCTTCCGCACAGTAAAGGAAATGATTAACCAAATAAAGAGACAATCTACAGAGTGGGAGAAAATATTTGTAAACCATATATCTGGTAAGGGATTAATATCCAAAATACATAAGGAACCCAAGCAACTCAATAGCAAAAAATAAAAAAATAAATAAATAAATAACCCAATTTAAAAATGGGTAAATGACCTGAAAAGATATTTTTCAAAAGAACACATACAAATGACCAACAGGTTCATGATAAAAAAGCTCAACCTCACTAATCAGTGGGAAAATGGAAACTAAAACCACAATGAGTTATCACCTCATACCTGTTACAAGGACTATTATTGAAAGATGAACAAGAAGAAGTGTTGGTAAGGATGTAGAGAAAAGGGAACTTTTATACACTGTTGGTGGGAATGTAAATTAGTAAAGCCAGTACGGAAAACAATATAGGGTTTCCTCAAAACACTGAAAAAGAAACACCATATGACCTAGCTATCCCACTTCAGGTTATACATCAAAGGGATTGAAATCTCTATGTCAATGCAACATCTGCACTGCCATGTTTATTGCAGCCATATTCATAAAAGCTCTGCTTTTGGATGAAGTTAAAGGCAGGGGATGGGCAAATACAGTGTGGGCAGAAGAAGTACAAAAATGCCTGAGAAGAAACAATCCATCTCTTCTAACCTTTTTGCCAGGGTGGGGAGCAGGGTACAGGGAGACTATTTTCATGTGATTAGCGTGTTTCATTGTATACCAAGAACTTCCTGTTGTGCCATCAAGATTTAGACAAACACCAGATCTTGACTTCAAATACCATTTCTAAGTTGAACCAGAGACGCTTCTTGAAGAAATGTCTTATTGCAGGGCTGGGCTAGGGAAGGTGCAAAGATGAACTTGAAACATCTATTTGTTTCAGAAAATAAGAAAGTGCTCAAAAAGTGATATGAGTATTTCGAAAGGACACAGAAGCTGGCTTGAAGAGGTTCCAACTGGCCAAATCCAGAATAGTTAGAACATCAAAATAAATCTTGCTAGGCACACGTAGTCCATAATGATAATGAGCAAACTATTTTAAATAAGTTTAAAAACAAGCATATAACTGAGGGATCAGGTAAAATACTTGCTTAGAGTAGAATACCAACCACTGAATGCAGAAAGAATAACGGAGTAAGGAAACCACCACTTTCAAACACTGTAGTTATCATTGATTCGTCAAAGGATGCCAAAACTATTGGGTAAAAGTTTAACAGAGTATAGAATATTTACACAGTCCCAAAGTATCTCTCCACAGATTAATTGTTAATTTTAAAGAAAAAAATGACAATTTTACACTGGAGCACACTGGTGGTTAACATTTCGACAAGAGAGCAGAGTTAATGCCATCGATTGTGGGATGAAGTGACATCAAGTGCCATCTCCTAATGTGAAGCACTAACAAGAACATATCAAAAAGGTATGACACGAGCCTAACCACATGGAAGCATGAGACAAACCCAAACTGGGGAGCATTCTGGTCTCTAAACATGTCAATGTAGTGAAAGACAAAGACAAAGAAGGAGACATGCTGACCAAACGCAATGTGGGAACCTTGTTAGATCTTGAAGGAGAAATGCTCTAAAGGACATGGGATGGTTCATTTCATTTGTCAACTTGAGTGGGCTAAGAGATGCCCACAGACCTAGTAAAACATTTCTGGGCATGTCTGGATGGGTGTTTTGAGATTAGATTGGCATTTGAATTGTAGACAGTAAAGAAGATTGCCCTCCCCAATGCAGGCAAGCAGCATCCTATTCATTGAAGGTGGAAATAGAACAAAATGGCAGAGGAAGAGCAAATTCTTTCTCTGTGTTTGAGCTAGGACATCCATCTTCTCCTGCCTTTGGACATTGGTGCTTCTGGTTTTGGGGCAAAGTTTGAACTAGGACTTACACCAGCACTTCCCCCATTTCCACTACCCCTCTCAGTCCTTTGCACTCTTTGGACTGATACGCCACCCGCTTTCCTGGTTCTCCAGTTTGCAGATGACAGATGGTGGGACTTTTCAGCCTCCATAATCATGTGAGGTAATTCCCAAAATAAATCTCTGTGTGTGTGTGTGTCTGTGTGTGTATGTGTATGTATGTGTGTGTATAATTTTTTTCCATTGGTTCTGTTTCTCTTGGAGAACCCTGACTGATACAGTCTTGGTAAAATCTGAATGTGACTGATTATAGTAGTATGTCAATGTTAAAATTTTGGAGTTTCATCATTTTAACATGGCTATGTAAAATATAGTAATTCTTTTATGTTTAGCAGATACATGCTGAAATATTTAGGGAGTGTTAAGGGTAAAGGATTATGGTACCTGCAATTTGCTCTCAAGTAGTTTAGTAATAATAATTATTCTATATCTATGAGAAATAAAGTAAATGTAGCAAGATATTAGCAATTGGTGAGTTTAAGCAAAAGATATATAGTAGTACTTGCAACTGTCTTGTAAATTTGAACTTTTTTCAAATAAAGTTAAATAAAAAACTTTACACCCTCACTCACTCCCAACATACAATTCTCCCTTTCAGAATTCATTCCTGGGGAGATGCAGCATGGTAAACAGTGATGGTATCATCTCCAAAGTATGTTCCAGCAGTAACGTTTTTTATTTATTTATTTTTCTTTCTTTCTTTTTTTTTTTTTTTTTTTTTTTTTAGAGATGGGGTCTCACTACATTGCTCAAGCTGGTCTCAAACTCCTGGGCTCAAGTGATCAGCCTGCCTCAGCCTCCCACAGTGCTGGGATTACAGACATGAGCCACAGTGCCAGGACAGGACTTTTGATTTCTGTGTATCTGCATTTTTCTGTAATATCAGTCCTGATCCAATAAAACATACAAAGAAACATACTGACACCTTCAAAGCCATATATACAAACACTGTAAAGAGATCCCTTTGCCAGAAATTTTAAAAAGACCGATAGGCTGGGCCAAAGGGACAGTTTTGGGTAGATTGGTGATGATGGAGAAGTTTTGCCACCTTGAATTGTAGTTTGTCCTATTCTGAAATGCATGACTGGGGCCTGCCGAGCTGAGCCGGTGACTCCACAGCCTGGAGGAGCAGATGAGAGATGAAACAAAGAACGTGGTGAGAGTTCTCACAGTTGTGGCTAACACCCCACGACATGCCTGTCACTAACATTGTCAGAGGCTGCAAACTAAATGAATTGGGAAAATTTTCCTGTGATAGTCAACTCCTTACATGCTGGAAGGTACCATTCTCAGCATCTTATTTCTGTAACTAAAGACACATTACCAAGAACTTCTGTGGAGATGCAGATTTAAGCAGGAGATTGATGAATTTTGCCTGGCTTGTGTGTGTACTTTATCCACTGTCAGTCAGTTTGATGTCAGCTGCTCAAATTGATGTCAAGGAAAGCCAAATTCTATTAATAGTTTGTGTAGCTTAAAAATTACAGAAGACTCCCCAAACAGATTAATAATTTTTGCCTGAGAAATTTATATTTTGGGCAACTTCATTTATTCTGGGGAATTCATTATTCTTTGACACATGAGATAAGAGGATCGAAAACAAGGGGATTATGCTGAGAGTGGGAGATTAAATAATTCATTTGACTGCACTACTCAGCCCTCCACATTCTACTTTACTAGATATCAATGTTTGCTTTTTCTTTCAAAGTTTAGCTAATAATTAAGATTGCTATGGGAACATCAATTTGCTCTTTGGAATGTGCTATTTCTCCCAGCTTAAGATTGAAAGGGCTGTTCTTGATAGTGCACTGATTCCTGCTTCATCAGAGTATATCACAAGCAAGTGTGTGCCAGTACATGTTTGGTAGCGTGTTCACACAGACATACACATGGAGACATTCCAACTTACAACAGAAAAATTAAGCCGAATGGTTGCTGTTGCTCATGTATGCTTAAGTAAACATTAGGATTTAATGCTATTGTATGTGCTGTGGTCTACACCGTAAACACACATCAGGGATGAGAGGTCAGAACATACATTTCCTTCCTATTGAGCACCTTCCTATTTCCTTCCTGAGCACCCATCTGTCCTCATTAGGAAGAAGTCGGGCATTTTTAAGATCTCTCTCCACCCAAAACTTGTTGTTTAAGACATGGAAAGGTTGTGTAGTTCAGTCCTTCTAAACACAATTGGAGAAAGAAATCAGCAGATGAGAATTGTTTGGGTGTCACATCCTGGCAGATGCTTATTGACTATTTCTGGAATGTCTTTTCTGAGAAGGGCCCTACATAGCTAGGTGGGGTACCCTTGATGAGCCTCCAGTTTTAGAGCTCATTTGTTCACACTCATATACCCAGACATTGCTCCAAATATGACTTTTAGGCCACAGTGTCTGAATTCGGAAGGATTTTTTTATCTCAATCACATCCTGAAAAAAAATTTAATTCTTCTCTTCACCCTCAAGTTCTTATGTTCTTATGAATGAGGAAATATAATTTTAAAAGTCCCAAGTTTATATTGGTATTGACATTTCCAACTCAGTGGTTTTCTCATTTTTCTTACTTTGCCACTATCTTAGTCCGCTCGGGCTACTATAGCAAAATGCCTTAGGCTGTGTCATTTATAAAGAAGAGAAATTTATTTCTTACTGTTCTGGAGGCTGGGAAGCCTAAGATCAAGGGCACTGGCAGATTTGGTGTCTGGTGAGGACACTCTTTCCTCTGCTTTCAAGATGGCGCCTTGTTGCTGTGTCTTTCCTGGAGGGGACCAAGGGTGTGTCCTCACGTGGCGGAAGGGTGGAAGTGCAAAAGGGCCTAGCTAGCACCCTCCATCTCGTTTGTAAGGGCACTAGTCCCTTCATGAAGATGGAGGCTTCATGGACTAATCATTTTCTAAAGAACCCACCTCTTACTACTATAATAATTGTATTAAATTTTAACATGAA
Source organism: Rhinopithecus roxellana (assembly GCF_007565055.1). Classification (NCBI taxonomy): domain Eukaryota; kingdom Metazoa; phylum Chordata; class Mammalia; order Primates; family Cercopithecidae; genus Rhinopithecus; species Rhinopithecus roxellana. Next base: position 13,235,295 of record NC_044569.1, read on the forward strand.
TTTTGGACAGAGTGCAAACATTCAAACTACAGCAGAAACATACCTTTAAACATGTGAAAACTACAATTGTAATATTACTTTTAATAATATAACTACTGAGTGAAAGTTAGAATTTCTTTGCAATTTGTTTTGTTTTAATACCCATAAATGATATATGTTCAGAGGATGGGGTTCCAAATATTATCTGTTAGGTCCATTTGCTTTAATACATTTCCAGTTTTAGGGTTTACTTTGGAAATTCTTTAAAGTTGGTATTTGGAATATATAAAATATTTACATGATTCAAAGTAAAAATATTTCTAAAAGATTTTCTCAGAAAGGTTCCATTTCCACTCTGATTTCTCCCAATGTATCCCCCTCAACCAAGGCCCCTAAAGATATTTTTTGTTTATTCTTTCAGCATTTCTTGTTAGGAAACACATACATTCATATTCTTATTTTCTTCCTTTTCTTACACAAAGGCTAGCATACTATATACACCATTCTGCACCTTAAAAAAATGAACTATCAGTCTTGGAGATCAGTTCAATCAGTAAAAAGAGACCTTTTTCATGACTGTATAGTACCTCATTGTGTGGGTGTCCCATAGACTATCTAACCACTACTCTACTGATTGACATTTGATTTGTTTCCAATATTTTGCTATTATATCTAATGCCTCAGTAAATAACTTTGTACACAGGTTTCATACTTGCAGAGTTGCCTTTTCAGGGAAGATACTTAGAAGTGTCGTTGTTGAAGAAAGGGCAAATGCATATATTATTATGTATTGCCAAACATACATAAAAGTCACAGCATTTTGCATTCTCACTGACAATTGATAAGAGTGTCAGTTTCTCTATGGCTTAATGTACAGGACATGTTATCAAGCATTTGGATTTTTTGCTAAAACTTTGGGATTTATTTTTCATGCACTAGTTTCTCCAGAGTCAGCAGGAGGAGCAACACCTCTTAATTCAGGGGCGTGCTAGACCTGGCCAAAATTGAGTCACCAGAGTTTGTTGTCAAAATTTCAGAAATTTTACGTTGGTTGCTAACCACAGCCCTCATTAAAATCAAGCTATATAAACTTATAATTAAATATGAAAAACAAAGGCAATAAATACCAAAAAAAAAAAAAAAATCACGGCTTCCTAATGATTTTACTCTGTTTACTACTATCTACGTCCTTGAGCTAACTTACTCCTATGCCTGTAAGGTAGAAACACCGGGTGAGATCCTACACACCTCTTTTCAATTATGCACTCAGGGACTTCACATTGGCAGCCTGAAATCAGCCATGGCGGGAGTATTTACACCATGGAAATCAGCAAACACAACAAACCCAGGCTGTTTTTCTTCTTTCCCAGAGAGCCGATTGTTAAACATTTACCTGCACACCACCGAACACTACTGCGGTTCTTACACAAAAAAACTTCAGGGGAAGAATTTTTCCAAAGGTCCTCTATCTAAAAAAGAAAAAAAAAAAAAAAAAAAAAAAAAAAAAACCCGCAAAAACGAAAAACCAAAATATTTCAACATCCAGCATCTGATTAAAAAACAAAAACAAAAACATTGAGAGGCCGAGGTGGGTGGATCACAAGGTCAAGCAATCGAGACCATCCTGGCTAACAAGGTGAAACCCTGTCTCTACTAAAAATACAAAAATTAGCCAGGCGTGGTGGCAGGTGCCTGTAGTCCCAGCTACTGGGGAGGCTGCGGCAGGAGAATGGGGTTAACCCGGGAGGCGGTGCTTGCAGTGAGCCGAGATTGAGCCACTGCACTCCAGCCTGGGCAACAGAGCGAGACTCCATCTCAAAACAAAAAGCAAAAACAAACAAACAAAAAAACAATTAATGTGGGTGGGGGATGAGGCTTGTCAACTGTTTCCAGAGGTCTTCTTGGTGAAGTCTGCATGTGGTCTAGCACTTCCTTTGGAAGGTGTTATCTGTTATCCCCTAGGTCCTTGGATGAAACTCACATTTAACAGGCTGTTATATGAAAAGGACTGCAGATGCTATTATGTTCATGTTGCATAATATGAATAATTTTAATTTGCATGTTTAATTCTATACAGAAATTAGCATAATCTGAAAGTCAATGAATATTAGAATTATGCCAACTGTTCCCTATTAACCAATTTTATGTGTGAATTCAACCTCAAACCCTCAACAGTTCTATTCCAGGCATATTGATAATACTGACCAAGCCTAAGTGCTCCGAATTTATTAAACCTACTCATATTTATATCTGATTGCATTTGTATGTGTTTAAAGGCATCATTTCCACTTTCAACATTGAACTCAGCTCAACCACACCAGATGCTAGTTTCAGGAGTCCCTGTTCAGAGGTAATATTTTGTGCATATTGTAATAGCTGTATCATGCTGTCATGGCATGGATATTAGTTATTTCTGTGGATAAATACTGTATAATCTTAGAACATGGACCTGGGAAGCAAGAAACATACTAATAAATCATTTTAAATTTTAGATAAAATAACCCAAACCAGTGGACATTATAGGGAAGAAAATGAAATCTGCAGGAAGATAAAATCAGAGTAGGAGAAAGAATATAAGTTTAAATTAAAAAGGAATAAACATAGTAAGAGTTACTTTGAAGTCCTTATCCTAACATCCGTGGAACAGGTGAGGGTCAGTTTTTATGGTTTAGGAAGTCTGTGAATCTCCTGAAATTGTTCAAACGTATGTGTTAATGTAATACTGTTAATTTTTCAGAAGAGAGTTTTCTTAGCTTTCCTTGGATTCTGAGAGGGACTCCAATGAGCCCCCAATAGAAAGAGCCATGGTTTACTACCAATAGCATTACCTTAAGACTGCTGAAATCTGAACTATATAAGTCATTCTTTATGGCACACGAAATTGAGCTATTCCCTTTAACCTCTCAGGCACCTGTGTTTTCACTTATGACCTAGTGTGAGCTCTAAGTTACCATAGTCTCATGGCATGCACAGGGTTGGGGCTTAGGGAGAAAATTAAGTTACACTATTCTTTTCCTGTGGAATGTGGAATCATATGAAACATAAAACGTGAGTAAAACAAATGGAAACCAAATTTCCATTTTATGAAAGCTGGATTGGAGAATATGATTTAGATCTACAGCCAACTATACTTCATTTTACTGCTTTTCTGCTTGGTACATTAATATACCCACCAGAAAAGAAATTGCACCCCTCTATAAACTTACTGTCTAGAGGAGCAGAGAATGTATGCATCCTGAGTGCACTCTTCCCACAAAAGATCAACTAGAAGGTACTGAACCAAGTGTTTTCAGGTCCTTTTAAAAAACAGCACCAAAAAGATAAATGAGACAGTTGATAGAGACTATTCTTTTCTTGGGTGGTGGTGGGGGGCGGGACATCAGTTTCTTGCTTTAGGAGACAAGGTGGCGATGACAGAAGGAGTGAAAAAGCACTGCCCTATAGACAAATAAATGCCTCTTGATCATACAAACCCAAAAGCCTGTCTAACAGAATAGCTTGAAAAAAGTCATTTGAGGCAGCTGAATGTAGGACATTTTATGCAAGTCTAAGAAAGTTTAATTTGATCAAACATAAGATGTTTATTTATTTTTTAAAATAAAACTTGATGTAACAAAAAGTGTGTTAGGTAGATTAAACTGTGACAACATTACACAATGTATTAGAGTAGTAACAAGAGAGATAGAAACATGCACCAGATTATAAAAATCATGATGTTAGATTCTAAGTTTTTAAATTTTTGGCAGCAGAAATTAAGATAATTATGGTGATTCTGTGAAAGCAAGGAGTAAGACAGTTATAGAGTGAGAAGAATCAAATGCTTCAGTCGTTAGACTATGAGGATTGAATAGCTGAGAAAGAAAGCTTTTGGGGGTGGTCACCAATGATGAGAGGTTTTAATTTTTCCAGTTTTATTTGCTGAATTCAATTGGTGAATTGAGGTGAGTAATACATATTTTGCAAGTAATGAAAGTGAAGCTAATATTAGTTACTACCTATCCAACATTGTATCTTAATTTGGGATTTCCAAGTCAGCTCAGGACTCTGTGATTAGTTTTGTTGTAATTATTTATTATTCATGCACTGATTGAAATTTATGATTTTTTTTTTTTTTTTTTTTTTTTTTTTTTTTTTTTGAGACAGAGTCTCACTCTGTCAACCAGGCTGGAATGCAGTGGCAGGATCTCAGCTCACTGCAACATCTGTCTCCCAGGCTCAAACAGTTCTCCTGCCTCAGCCTCCCGAGTAGCTGGGATTACAGGCGTGTGCCACCATGCCTGGCTAATTTTTGTATTTTTAGCAGAGACGGGGTTTCACCATGTTGGCTAGGTTGTTCTCAAACTCCTGACCTCAGGTAATCCACCCGCCTCGGCCTCCCAAAGTGCTGGGATTACAGGCATGAGCCACTGCCCATGGCCGAAATTTATGATACTTTACTAGCCATACGACAGTTGCCAATTTTTTGCTTCTACTCCACATTACCCTTCAATTACATTCTCCACTGTAATGAAGCATTTCTTTGCAGCAAGTACAATATCAACCTTTGCCAGTAGAGGGAGCTGGAGGGAGATTGGAGAAAGAGGGCTTCCTAGTTCCACAGCTGCTGCTGCTGGTGGTAGTGTGCTTATTTTCCACGGATTTATCGGCAGTATGTGTGTGTATACTGGGATGGGGTTGTATTCAGTGGTGCTCTACTCTTGCTGTGTACCCCGACTGCACAGCCATTTTGAAAAGTCCCAATTTGACTCTAGCCTGGTGATCACCTTACATGAACACCATGTACCCAAGACCTCCCAATGATGCCTTGCTGGTGACTGGGCTTTTCACTTCCTGACACCCTTCGTACATTCACCTGCCAGCCTTAACCTCTGTGCACTTTCTCTAGTGCTGGTCTCCCGCAGATGCTTTCTCCAGAGATCAGCTGTCGTAGCAGCGTGGTTTTCTCTAACCCTGGGATCCTTCAGGGTACATAACTTTTGCAATAGCACAGCTTTCTCCAGCTCTGGTATCCTGCAGAGTTATCAGGGTTAGGGATTTTTCTTGCACTGGGCTCCTACAGGACATGATTCCAGAAACGTTCAATGGCCAACAGATCCTCTTGGCACCCTAGAGGGCAGATTCTTGGCAAGAACCACTGGTGAGGTCCTTAAGGACTTCCCAGTATTCAGAGAGGTATGCATTTCGGGCTTGGAGGGGCCCTACTGTGAGTTCCCTAGTCTTAAGGACATTGGCTTTCCCTTATATCTGTGCCTCTTGTGTTCTTAAAAATCCTCTTTAACTCTCACTAGCCAATTTTCCGTTATTCCAATTCCATGCTAATAATTCTATGTTAAACTTTTTTTGTTCAGATTACTATGTGGTTTCTGTCGGCTGCCCGGACTCTGAGTGACAGACAGAGGCACTGACCTTGCAACCTCACTCATCTTTTATCATCCTCTGTCAGTAGCCATTCTGTTTTTCTGTATAAGACTGATTTTACTTTGTAATGAGCTCTCCATACTTGAAAAAGAATAAGTGACTTTATTCTGAATTATGCAAATCCTGGAGATCCAACTCATTTATGGAGAATAGTTTCAAGCTGCTGACTTAAGTAGGAGAATTCTTCATGGAACAGAGCAAGAAATAGTGGATCGCAAAGGCAGGAATCTGGCTTTTCCCTTTGTCAGCAGGCAACTGGCACTACTAGCTTTTGTCTTTCTTTTCTCTATTTTCTCTTTTCTCATTTTTATTGTTGAGTAGGAAGGAACTGAAAGAATACTACAGGATTGGAATTAGACTGTATGGGACTAGGAGGGATAGAACTAATTATGGCAAGCAGAATATTGCAGTTTTTTCAGCAAATTCGAATTACTGCAGTCAGAAATTGTGACCAGGAAGTGTGGGGTCCTAGGTTCTTATCTTGTCAGAGGAAAAAATTCAATCAAGAGACATGCAATGATAGTTAAGCAGTAGTAAAGTTTATTTAAAATGACAGGACCCCCGATATCTGGGTCAGAGTGGGCTGCTTGAGAATAATACAGCCCAAACTGGCACTGTGGGAGCTCCTTTGTGGGAGTTTTATATGATTATTCATGAAAGGGGCACGAAGGGATGTTACTAGCAAGCATGTTTTGGGTGGTCCCTGAGATGTGCATGTCCTGTGGCTGTACATGCCAGTACATATGTCAGTTGTATCATTAGCATTTTAAATCTTCACCCAGGGTGTGTGTTTTTTACTATTTTAATGAGCAAAAGGTTACTGTTAGGGTGAGCCAAATCCAAGTGCACATGCTTGCTACTGGGGAAAGTCCCTACTGAAGTCATTTCCTGCTAGGGCTGGATAATCTTAACCACAAGTCCAGATGTGGACATTGTTTTCTTCTGATTGCTAGCGGGGCAAGGTTTCCAGAGCTTGCTTCCTCTGAGACTGCCTTTCCTACTCATGTTCATCTGTCTACCTACTCTAACAAGCTTGGTAAGATAAACCCCCAGTGAGATTGCCTAAAAATTACTAGGGGGCACTTAATTGGCAAGCCAGCCCTCTCTTTTTTTCCCTTCCATTTCCATATCCCACCACATCCTCTAGGCACTCAGTGTCCTCCAGGTGCTCAAATCTTTCAACACCATTCTGGTCTACTCCTCCCTCTCAAAGTAATTTGTTCTCCATGATGAATTTTCCTACTTCTTTTCACGTCAATAAAAACTCCCAAGTATTGAGCCTGAATTAGCTTAGTGCTTTTTAACATTAATGAGTGAATAGCCCCTATACTTAATACCCTCAAACAGGAGGTTTTTACCCTAATTAATCTTAATTCATGGAATATGATAAGGGAGACAGTAGTAGGGATATACTGTTGAGAAGTGACCTGGTGATGTTTTTTGCTAGAAGCACAACATTTAGACTAGACTATGACTAGAAGCTAACATTTAGGTTGAGCAAAAAACATCTCCTCCTTCTTCATCATACCCAGGCTGGATTTCTGAGGGAAAAAAACAAATCCATGAAAATTACTGGTAATTAGCTTGGAGCTGCATGCCACTAAAGCCCTTAGTAGTTACATGATCAAATAAATGGTACTATGATCCTTTGGGACATGTAAGACCAAAGAATCATGCTTGGCTTGACAAAAAGAACACTAGAAATTATGAATTTTTAGGCCATCTTTTGAGTTATGCATTTGGTGTTGACAAACATTTCTTCTGACAATCTTGTTTATCATGCTAAGTTGGTAGATTCGAATGATTGTTTATCTTTTCTTTGTACAATAAAGTACTGAAAGAGTTAACTACACTGCTCCAGATCATGGTCTATGAAGGCATCAAAAATGACTAGAATCTTGAGTCTTTCTATTTGATCACATTACTTTCTCTCAGGGGATTTTACTTGGAATTTTTCACATGTGCAACCCATTTTTAAACTTGCAGGTTGGATTTGTGAACTAAGGAAAATAATACTTTGCATGGGAGAGATTTCAAATACCTATTGATAGGAAGAATTGCCTTAAAGTGGCATAGAGGATCTCAAGAGGGTTTCAAAGTCACATCACAAAGTGTTTTGATTCTTCTGAACATCAAATAATTTTCACAAAAAGAACATACTTTCAATCTGAAGGTAAAAGAATGGAAGGCTGAAAGCAAGGACTATTAGCATAGCCTGCTCTAAATGATGTTGAAAGCAATAATAACAAAAAGATGGGTTCATTCTGAATGTTTTAATCTGTTTTTAATATAATTGCACAGTGATTTCACTCCATATGTTGATTTGGTATATCCAAATTAACCAGGAGTTGGTTTTCTAATTACATACTTGAGGTGTAGAAGAGTGGCATATATGGGGGGGGGGGGGGGGCGGAGCAAGATGGTCGAATAGGAACAGCTCCAGTCTCCAACTCCCAGCGCGAGCGACACAGAAGACCGGTGATTTCTGCATTTTCGACTGAGGTACTGGGGTCATCTCAATGGGGAGTGCCGGACAATCAGTGCTAGTCAGCTGCTGCAGCCCGACCAGCGAGAGCTGAAGCAGGGCGAGGCATCGCCTCACCTGGGAAGCACAAGGGGGAAGGGAATCCCTTTTCCTAGCCAGGGGAACTGAGACACACAACACCTGGAGAATCGGGTAACTCCCACCCCAATATTGCGCTTTAAGCAAACGGGCACACCAGGAGAATATATCCCACACCTGACCGGGAGGGTCCCACGCCCACGGAGCCTCATTCATTGCTAACACAGCAGTCTGCAATCTAACCCAAACGGCAGCAGCAAGGCTGGGGGAGGGGCGCCTGCCATTGCTGAGGCTTAAGTAGGTAAACAAAGCCGCTGGGAAGCTCGAACTGGGTGGAGCTCACAGCAGCTCAAGGAAACCTGCCTGTATCGGTAGACTCCACCTCTGGGGACAGGGCACAGCTAAAAAAAAAAAAAACAACAACAAAAAGGCAGCAGAACCTCTGCAGATGCAAACGACTCTGTCTGACAGCTTTGAAGAGAGCAGTGGATCTCCCAACACGGAGGTTGAGATCTGAGAAGGGACAGACTGCTCAAGTGGGTCCCTGACCCCGGAGTAGCCTAACTGGGAGACATCCCCCACTAGGGGCAGTCTGACACCCCACACCTCACGGGGTGGAGTGCACCCCTGAGAGGAAGCTTCCAAAGTAAGAATCAGACAGGTACACTCGCTGTTCAGCAATATTCTATCTTCTGCAACCTCTGCTGCTGATACCCAGGCAAACAGGGTCTGGAGTGGACCTCAAGCAATCTCCAACAGACCTACAGCTGAGGGTCCTGACTGTCAGAAGGAAAACTATCAAACAGGAAGGACACCTATACCAAAACCCCATCAGTAAGTCACCATCATCAAAGACCAGAGACAGATAAAACCACAAAGATGGGGAAAAAGCAGGGCAGAAAAGCTGGAAATTCAAAAAATAAGAGCGCATCTCCCCCTGGAAAGGAGCGCAGCCCATCACCAGCAACGGATCAAAGCTGGTCAGAGAATGACTTTGACGAGATGAGAGAAGAAGGCTTCAGTCCATCAAACTTCTCAGAGCTAAAGGAGGAGTTACGTACCCAGCGCAAAGAAACTAAAAATCTTGAAAAAAGAGTGGAAGAATTGACAGCTAGACTAATTAATGCAGAGAAGGTCATAAACAAAATGACAGAGATGAAAACCATGACACGAGAAATACGTGACAAATGCACAAGCTTCAGTAACCGACTCGATCAACTGGAAGAAAGAGTATCAGCGATTGAGGATCAAATGAATGAAATGAAGCAAGAAGAGAAACCAAAAGAAAAAAGAAGAAAAAGAAATGAACAAAGCCTGCAAGAAGTATGGGATTATGTAAAAAGACCAAATCTATGTCTGATTGGGGTGCCTGAAAGTGAGGGGGAAAATGGAACCAAGTTGGAAAACACTCTTCAGGATATCATCCAGGAGAACTTCCCCAACCTAGTAGGGCAGGCCAACATTCAAATTCAGGAAATACAGAGAATGCCACAAAGATACTCTTCCAGAAGAGCAACTCCAAGACACATAATTGCCAGATTCACCAAAGTTGAAATGAAGGAAAAAATCTTAAGGGCAGCCAAAGAGAAAGGTCAGGTTACCCACAAAGGGAAGCCCATCAGACTAACAGCAGATCTCTCGGCAGAAACTCTACAAGCCAGAAGAGAGTGGGGGCCAATATTCAACGTTCTTAAAGAAAAGAATTTTCAACCCAGAATTTCATATCCAGCCAAACTAAGTTTCATAAGTGAAGGAGAAATAAAATCCTTTACAGATAAGCAAATGCTTAGAGATTTTGTCACCACCAGGCCTGCCTTACAAGAGACCCTGAAGGAAGCCCTAAACATGGAAAGGAACAACCGGTACCAGCCATTGCAAAAACATGCCAAAATGTAAAGACCATCGAGGCTAGGAAGAAACTGCATCAACTAACGAGCAAAATAACCAGTTAATATCATAATGGCAGGATCAAGTTCACACATAACAATATTAACCTTAAATGTTAATGGACTAAATGCTCCAATTAAAAGACACAGACTGGCAAACTGGATAAAGAGTCAAGACCCATCAGTCTGCTATATTCAGGAGACCCATCTCACATGCAGAGACATACATAGGCTTAAAATAAAAGGATGGAGGAAGATCTACCAAGCAAATAGAGAACAAAAAAAAGCAGGGGTTGCAATCCTAGTCTCTGATAAAACAGACTTTAAACCATCAAAGATCAAAAGAGACAAAGAAGGCCATTACATAATGGTAAAGGGATCAATTCAACAGGAAGAGCTAACTATCCTAAATATATATGCACCCAATACAGGAGCACCCAGATTCATAAAGCAAGTCCTTAGAGACTTACAAAGAGACTTAGACTCCCATACAATAATAATGGGAGACTTCAACACCCCACTGTCAACATTAGATCAACGAGACAGAAAGTTAACAAGGATATCCAGGAATTGAACTCATCTCTGCACCAAGAGGACCTAATAGACATCTATAGAACTCTCCACCCCAAATCAACAGAATATACATTCTTCTCAGCACCACATCGCACTTATTCCAAAATTGACCACATAATTGGAAGTAAAGCACTCCTCAGCAAATGAAAAAGAACAGAAATTATAACAAACTGTCTCTCAGACCACAGTGCAATCAAACTAGAACTCAGGACTAAGAAACTCAATCAAAACCGCTCAACTACATGGAAACTGAACAACCTGCTCCTGAATGACTACCGGGTACATAACGAAATGAAAGCAGAAATAAAGATGTTCTTTGAAACCAATGAGAACAAAGATACAACATACCAGAATCTCTGGGACACATTTAAAGCAGTGTGTAGAGGGAAATTTATAGCACTAAATGCCCACAAGAGAAAGCAGGAAAGATCTAAAATTCACACTCTAACATCACAATTGAAAGAACTAGAGAGGCAAGAGCAAACACATTCAAAAGCTAGCAGAAGGCAAGAAATAACTAAGATCAGAGCAGAACTGAAGGAGATAGAAACACAAAAAACCCTCCAAAAAATCAATGAATCCAGGAGTTGGTTTTTTGAAAAGATCAACAAAATTGACAGACTGCTAGCAAGACTGAGAAGAAAAGAGAGAGGAATCAAATAGATGCAATAAAAAATGATAAAGGGGATATCACCACCGACCCCACAGAAATACAAACTACCATCAGAGAATACTATAAACACCTCTACGCAAATCAACTAGAAAATCTAGAAGAAATGGATAATTTCCTGGACACTTACACTCTCCCAAGACTAAACCAGGAAGAAGTTGAATCCCTGAATAGACCAATAGCAGGCTCTGAAATTGAGGCAATAATTAATAGCCTACCCACCAAAAAAAGTCCAGGACCAGATGGATTCACAGCGGAATTCTACCAGAGGTACAAGGAGGAGAAAATGTGGCACATATACACCATGGAATACTATGCAGCCATAAAAAAGGATGAGTTTGTGTCCTTTGTAGGGACATGGATGCAGCTGGAAACCATCATTCTTAGCAAACTATCACAAGAACAGAAAACCAAACACCGCATGTTCTCACTCATAGGTGGGAACTGAACAATGAGATCACTTGGACTCGGGAAGGGGAACATCACACACTGGGGCCTATCATGGGGAGGGGGGAGGGGAGAGGGATTGCATTGGGAGTTATACATGATATAAATGATGAATTGATGGGTGCTGTCGAGTTGATGGGTGCAGCACACCAACATGGCACAAGTATACATATGTAACAAACCTGCACGTTATGCACATGTATCCTAGAACTTAAAGTATAATAATAAAAAAAAAAGAGTGACATATATTGAAAAATTAAACAGCAAAATTTTCTAGCACCTTATTCATTTGGATTAGCTAAATTAATCCTGATTGGTTTCTTAAAAAATTCATTTTTATGAAGAGTGTAGGATGGTTGATCAGTTAAGTTTTCTTCAGGCACAGATAAGAAGCAATCATTCCTTCATTCATTCATTTATTCATGTATTAATTCTGGAATATCCTATGGACATAGAAGAAAAGTGATCATACAACTTATTTCATCAGGCTTTTTATTTTTATTTTTCTTCGTTTTCTTAATTATATGTACATGTTTTCCATAGAGTGGGGAATAAACCTAGTAAAGATTTAGGGGCTCAATACATCACTGAAATTGTTAGGAGTCCAGTGGTCTGAAGCATTGCAAGAAATACCCTTACAGAATAAAAGACAAATCATTGCATTTTGTACTTTCCACTGCTAAAATGGACTGATGGAGTTTTTGTTTCTTTGTTTGTTTTTGAGATGGTGTCTTGCTCTGTCACCCAGGCTGGAGTGCAGTGGCATGATCTCAGTTCACTGCAAGCTCCGCCTCCTGGGTTCACACCATTCTTTCACCTCGGCCTCCTGAGTAGCTGGGACTACAAGTGCCCACCACCATGCCCCGCTAATTTTGTTTTCGTGTTTTTAGTAGAGACGGGGTTTCACCATGTTAGCCAGAATGGTCTTGATCTCCTGACCTCATGATCCACCTGCCTCAGCCTCCCAAAGTGCTGGGATTACAGGCTTGAGCCACTGCTCCTGGCCCTGATGGAGTTTTTTTGTTGTTATTGTTGTTGTTGTTGTTGTTTTCCATTTTGGGGGTAGCTTATTATTCAGTACTTGGAAATATAGCTTTAAGTCATGTAGTAAGTTAAAAGGAAGGCTTCCAGCTTTAGTAATGTCTACAGCAGAAAAGAAGTCTGTGTCAGGTCCAGGCTGCAACACCGGTAATGGTACTACTTGGGTGATATTGAGAGGTGGTCAGCTGAGCTTCTGGGTCCAGTGGTGATTTGGAGAAGTTTTCTGTCTAGCTAGAGGATTGTAAATGTACCAGTCAGCACTCTGTAAAAACACACCAATCAGTGCTCTGTGTCTAGCTAAAGGATTGTAAATGCACCAATCAGCACTCTGTAAAAACACACCAATCAGTGCTCTGTGTCTAGCTAAAGCGTTGTAAACACACCAATCAGCACTCTGTAAAATGGACCAATCAGGAGGATATGGGTGGGGCCAAATAAGGTAATAAAAACTAGCTACCTGAGCCAGCTGCAGCCACCGACTTGTGTCCCGTTACACACTGTGGAAGCTTTGTTCTTTCACTCTTCGCAATAAATCTTGCTGCTGCTCACTCTGGGTCTGCACTACCTTTAAGAGTTGTAACACTTACTGCGAAGGTCTGCGGCTTCAGTCATCTAGACCACGAACCCACCAGGAGGAACAAACAACTCCAGATGCACCACCTTTAAGAGGTGTAACACTCACTGCGAAGGTCTGGCTTCATTCCTGAAGTCTGTGAAACCATGAACCCATGGGAAGGAAAAAACTCCAGACACATCTGAGAATCTGAAGGAACAAACTCTGGACACACCGTCTTTAAGAGCTGTAATACTGCGAGGGACTGTGACGTCATTCTTGAAGTCCGTGAGACCAAGAACCCCCTGGAAGGAACCAGTTCGGGACACAATATGATTCAGCATTAGAGGTGTCTTTGGTGGGAAAAAGACATTGTATGGAGTTCATAGAAAATGCCAAATAGGAGAATAATGATGAGGACACGTATAGTTCTACAGCAGTCCACGTCATTTGCATCAGAGAGTTAGACTTACTAAACAGTTCAAATAGGAGTGCTATTTGACCATCCTAGATGTGAATAAGGAGTGCCTGACTTTGGGACTAGTGACCATAGACCTAGAGCTCCCCATCGTGACCTGTGCTCTGTCACAACCACCATGTCACAAGGCCAGGCAGCCTCAGCAGCAATTTATTGTTTGATGGAAGTGATACCACTGAGATCTGGCATGAGCAGGGCCAGAGTGAACATTAATTTCTATTTGGTTAAAAAGGGTAATTTTCTTAATGGCAGAACTGAGAAAATGCTAGTGGATGCATATGATTTTTAAAATTGTAAATCCAAGGAGTCCAAAGAAAGAAATACAATGATCTGCCCAAATACTCCTTAATCACTGAGACATTTTTTCTAACTGCTGATTGTGTTGGCATGACATAATTTTAAATATCCTTTGAGTAGCTTATACAGTATGGAAATTATCTTTCTTCTGAAATCTTGAAAGAACATACAAGTAAACCAGTGTGGGACAAGAATCTTTTTTTAAGAAAAAGTTTGCTATATATTTTAAATAGAATGAGTCACTTGAAAATTATCCCCATCATAGAAAGTAATTTAATATGTGAAAAAGGAAAACAATAAATCTAGTGGGACAGAAATTGGGAAAATTTGCTGGTTAGAATAAAATCTAGCCTCACTTGAAAAAATGTACACAATGTATTTTTTTTCTTTTTCTTTTTTCAAGAGACGGCATCTTGCTACGTTGCCCAGGCTGAACTTAAACTCCTGGGATCAAGCAATCCTCTCACCTCAGCCTCCTCAGGGGCTGGGAGTGTAGGCAAGCGCCACTATCTCTGGATTACTTTTTTGATGTATCTTTTATATCACTTGTGTATTATTTTATTTCTAGTATATATGTTTGAGTTGTGATTTTATTCTTCCTTAATCAGATTTGATAATGTTTGGTCTGTCTTGTTTTTGCTTGTTTTTTCTTTCCAGAGACAAAGTCTCGCTCTTTCACTCAGGCTGGAGTACACTGGCATGAACATAGCTCACTGCAGCCTCTGGGCACCTGGGCTCAAGTGATCCTTCCACCTTTGCCTCTCAAAATGCTGGGATCAAAGGTGTGGCACCACACCTGGCAGGCCTGTTTGGTCTGTTTTACTGTCTCCTACTCCACCTCTCTTCACCTCATACACTCCAGTTGTTCAGTTCTTGGTTTGTTAATTATTATAAATTTTCTGCTTTCTAAATTATTAATCAATCTTTAATTTTTTCTTTAGCTAAAGTATATGATGGCTTATTCTGTATTGGTCACTGTGCTTAGGATTTCACCATTGTCACAGTAATTCATTTTTTAATCTATTGATTTCATTGAGTTTGTTTTGCTTTTGCTTTTTTAAATTCTAGAGTTGAATACTTCATTTATTAAAAATGGCCTTTCTAATAAAATGCTATTGTTTAGTAAAATTACATCATGAAAACATTAAGAATAAATTACTGGTTGAACACAATTGTGCAGATTTTACATGGAAAATATTGTTTTGAACAATATTTAAAATGTATGACATCTGGAGGCACTTAGGAGTTAGCAAGAAGTAGACCTGCTCATTTAATATAAAACATTTTTCAACTGAAGAATTCCTTTTAAAAAATTTCATATGTAATTTTATACTCAATAAAGGTTTCGAGAATGTCTCTCTCTTTTTTTTTTTTTTTTTTATTGTGGAGGGGACAGAGTCTCACTCTGTTGCCCAAGCTGGAGTGTGATGGCACGATCTGGGCTCACTGCAACCTCTGCCTCATGGATTCAAGCAATTCTCCTGCCTCGGCCTCCCGAGTAGCTGGGATTACAGGCGCCCACCACCACGCCCAGCTAATTTTTGTATTTTTAGTGGAGACAGGGTTTTGTCATATTGGCCAGGCTGGTCTCAAACTCCTGATTTCAGGTGCTCCACCCACCTTGGCCTCCCAAAGTGCTGGCATTACAGGCGTGAGCTGCCACCCTGGCCTGAGAATACCTCGCTTTAATTGGAGCTCAGGTGAAGCCTTCAGAGCTCTGATTACTCAGCTCTGTTTTTTACTTCACCATTTCTATCTCAAAGATGACTTTCTGGGATGTTAGTGCCTCTTGGAACAGTATTATCCTTAACTACTTTCATTATTTTACAGAAGTAGAAATGGAAAACTAAAGGTTTTTTTTTCTTGTTAAATGTTAATTACTACAAGCTCTTCTTAATCTGATTTTGGCTTTCCCTATTCTCTACTTCCGGTGTGGTTTCTTTTATATCAAAATGTTTGAGGAGGCTGGACACGGTAGCTCGCGCCTGTAATCCCAGCACTTAGGCCAGCCAGGGTGGTGGATCTCGAGGTCAGGAGATGGAGACCATCCTGGCTAACACCGTGAAACCCCGTCTCTACTAAAAATACAAAAAGTTAGCTGGGTGTGGTGGTGGGCCCCTGCAGGCCCAGCTACTTGGGAGGCTGAGGCAGGAGAATGGCATGAACTCAGGAGGTGGAACTTGCAGTGAGCCAAGATCGTGCCACTGCACTCCAGCCTGGGTGACAGAGCAAGACTCTGTCTCTTAAAACAAAAACAAAAACAAAAACAAAAACAAAAAAAAAAAAAAAAAAAAAGGGAAAGAAGTTTGAGGAATTTCTGACTGACTTTTGTTGTCCAGTTACGGGACTTTAGAGAAGCTATTGTGTCAAATATTGCTTAAATTTACAAACTTTACAACTTTGCTTATAATTCCTCAAAGAGAGTATCAATTTGCCATTTAGAAGGCCAAATTTTTTTTTAATGCTATCTCCTTTGTGTATACTTTGACCAAAACCAAAACCAGTATCCTGTTTGGATGGAAAATTAGTAATGCTGGCTCCCCCACACTCTTGTGTACAGGAAGATCATGCATAGTCATCATCATCATCATTACCATCATCATCATTGTTGTCACTGTGGTAGTAACTTAAGCTGAAGTCCCATGCGACTCAGAATCTGTACAGAGTCACAAAGATGCACTGTCCATCAAGCGAAAGTGATTAAAAGGAAATGCCAATATTTATTTGCATTTCTTGAAGATCATTACACAGTTTTCAATCGTTAACCCACAGCAACATAGATCTCAACACATCTCAAAAGTCTTTTCTTCTCCTAAAATATGCAATACGTCATTGCTCTGATGTCTCTCAGTCCCTGAGGTTTTGCAGGGTTTGTCTATTGCTTTTTTATTTCTCTCTGGCATTGTTACTCTCCACCCAATGGCCCCCACCACTATTCTGAATCTATATCACAAAAGCTTGAGAATGGAGTAAGCAATGCTAGAATTCTTCAAAGGGTAAGTTAAAGAAATGCAATGAACAGAAAGCAAAGTGAAAGAAAGAAAAGAAAAAAGAAAAATCCCCTTTCCTTTAAAGGATTGGGAAGGAGAAACATGGGAAAACTCATTCAAGAATGCATTTGCCCTTATCATTTAAGTAGTTCAACACACATTAGTTCATTCAATCTTCATGGCAATTTTATGAAGCAAATAATGTCATAATTTCTCTTTTGTTGTCAGGGTAACTAGGACTTGGAGAGATAAAACAATGTACTTAGGTCAACTAGCTGGTTAGTGAAAAAAATAGAAGCTCTGTTTTTGGGCACCTTGCTATGCAATTGTCTGAAGTTTCCAGATTTCATAAAATTTGATGTTATTTTCCAGTTAATATTTTTTCTTATGATTAATTTTCCCTCTCCAAATCCAAGTCCTTAGAAGCAGACCTCTGTTTAAAATGAATTTTTATCAGATTACTGATATTTATACATTAACCATTCCAATGAGTCCTTAATTTTGGAATCTGGCTTCTATAAAAAAAATTGCTTTAGCTATTCCAAAAATTTTAAATACATTTTTACAGATTGGTACAACTGATTCTTCATGCAGCCATTAGAATATTTAAACCGATTCTGGTAAATTAAGTGGTATGGGTTTCTTTTAGCATGTAAGATGAATATGGAGAGATTCTAAAGGATCTGCACACCAGCATGAAGGTATGTGCACATGCTTCGGTCATTCTCATGTTAATATTGGAGTTTTGAGAAATAAAGGCAAGGCTTGGGGAGGATACAAAAAGATACTATCTTGCCTTAGTATAAGATAAGAAAATTTATAATTTTCTAAAAGCAGGAAATTACAGCCATAACCTGTGACATGGAGGAGAAAGGAATGTAATCATTGTGGACACGTCAGTAACATCAAAAGGTTCTTGGGGTAGGCACTACTATATTAATTGTGTAAAACGCATAATGCATTGGTGTAGTTCAATGCATAATGCATTGCTGTAGTTCAACATGTGGTCTATTCCTTGGCTTGTGAATTAGAGAAATTCTGTGCAGGTATGAATGAGAGTATACAGGGTATGACAAGAAATTGATGTTTGCTTCTATCTGTGTCTCTCAGGACCCTGGTGTGCATGATGAAATCTGCTTTGAGGAATGTAAGCATAGCAAACACTCACTATCACAATCAATTATTTGTCCAAGTTTATAACGAAAGTGAGATTAAACACTTCCATGAATGTGGGCAGACAAGCTGGAAAATAATTTTTGAAAGGGGAGTTCTATGATATCTTTACATCTAGGAAGGCACAGTGTCTTCAGCAGAGCTTTTGCTAGTTGCTGTTTCTGCAATCAGAGTCTCTGTGTTCTGAATGCAATGAGGATGCTCTGTGCTCTGCACAATCACTACTGGCTGATCAGTACCTTTCTATGTTTACAGGTCAGAAGGATAAAGACCATGTGTACTTCTGAAGCTTGGTGCATGATATTCTCGGCAACCCCTTACCCAGTTCTTTACAGTTGACTTTTTAATCTGTGAAGGAAATTGGAAAAGCAGCTAATATCTAGCTGCCTAGTATGTCTGGATACTGTGTGGTGCTTTATGTGCACAATCTCATTTATTTCCCTAAGGACATGTGAAGTAGGTGTTACTATACCCACTTCCCAGATGAGGAAACAAAGGAGTCACCATATCTCCTCCAGCCTCATACAGATAGTTATAAGGCAGATAGGGGATTTGAATTCAGATTTACCTGATTTCTCAGCTTCTGCTAAACTAAACTGTGAAATTCCAAAGATCAGTTCTTCATATACATCCTAGGATGCCTTTCATCTGTTAAGTATCAAATATTTCTTAAACATTTGTGGCATATCTGTAGGGGAAATGATTGAGTTTGTCAAATATTAAAATGTGTTAATGTAATCAAACTTTGTTTCTATTTACACAGTGTCTTAATTTGATCAGTTACTTTTAAGTAAGAGAAGAACAAAATCTAATTGTTTTTCTCCTTTTCTTTTCAACTCTCACAAAATAACAGAGTAAGCATACAATAAAAAGTAACATGGATAAAATGAACAGAAGAAGCTAATATCAGCTGCAGTTTTCATTGTGGGGATGGGGAGTGTCTACAAAATGTATATTTATTCATTATTATAGATTCAGGGGGTGCATGTACAGATTTGTTACATGAGTATATTGTGTAATGCTGGGTTTGGGCTTCTAGTGAACCCATCACTCAAGTAGTGAACATAGTACCCAATAGATAGTTCTTCAACCCTTGCCTCCATTACTTCCTCCCTGCTTTTGATGTCCCCAGCTTCTATTGTTTCCACTTTTATGTGCTTGTGTACCATTGTTTACCTTCCACTTTTAAATGAGAACATGTGGTATTTGAATTGCAGTTTCTGTGCTACTTAATTTAGGATAATGGCCTCGAACTATGTTGCTGCAAAGGAAATGACTCATTCTTTTTTATGGCTGCATAGTATTCCATAGTAGTCGTATATATATATATATATATACACACTACACTTTCTTTACCCCATTTACCATGGCACCTATGTTGATTCCATGACTTGGAGCATGTATCTTTCTGTTTCAATTTGTTTACTTATAATTTTTGTGGTACCTAGCAGGTATGTACATTTATGGGGGTACATGAGATATTTTGGTGCAGGCATGAAATGTGTAGTAGTCACATCATGGAAAGTTGGATATCCATCCTCCCAAGCACTTAGTCTTTGTGTGACAAACAATCCAATTATACTTCTTTAGTTATTTTGAAATGTAAAATTAATAGTTATCTTGTTTTGCTATCAAATACTAGGTCTTAGTCATTGTTTCTAACTACTTTTTTTGGTATCCATTAACCATGCTCAGCTATCCCACCCCCCCCCAACTACCCTTCCTTGCCTCTGATAGCCCCATCCTTTTATTCTCTATCTCTATAAGTTCAATTGTTTTGAATTTTAAATCCCACAAATCAGTGAGAACATGTGATGTTCACTTTCTCTGCTTGGCTTATTTCACTTAACATAATGATCTTCAGTTCCATCCATGTTGCTGCAAATGACGGGACCTAATTCTTTTTTATTGCTGACTAGTACTCCACTGTGTATATGTACAAAAAGATATTTTACTCATTCATCTGTTGCTGGGTACTTAGATTGCTTCAAAATCTTGGCTATTGTGAACAGTGTAGAAACAAAGATGAAAATACAGGTATCTCTTTAATATACTGATTCCCTTTCTTTTGGGAAGCAGTGGGATAGCTGCATTCTTTGGTAGCTCGGTCTTTAGTTTTTTGAGGAACTTCCAAACTGTCCTCCATAGCGGCTGTACTAATTTACATTCACATCAACATTGTACAAGGGTTCACTTTTCTCCACATCCTTGTCCCCATTCGTCTTTTGGATATAAGTTTTTTTAACTGGGGTGAGTTGATATCTCCTTGTAGTTTTGATTTACATTTCTCTGATGATCAGTGATGGTGAGCACCTTTCCATATGTCTGTTTGTCATTTGTATGTCTTCTTTTGAGAAATGTCTATTCAAATCTTTTGTCCATTTTTCAATTGGATTATTAGTTTCTTTTTTCCTATAGAATTGGTGGAGCTCCTTATATATTTTGATTATTAATCTCTTGTCAGATGGGTAGTTTGCAAATAATTTCTCCCATTCTGTGAGTTGTCTCTTCACTTTGTCTATATGTCTGTTTTTATGTCAGTACAATGCTGTTTTGATTACTACAGTTGTGTAGTAAAATTTGAAGTCAGGTAATATGATTCCTCCAATTTTGTTCTTTTATCTTGAGATGGGGTTTTGCTATTCTGGGTCTTTTGTGATTCCATGTAAATTTCAGGATTGTTTTTCTGTTTCTTGGAAGAATGTCTTTTGTATTTTAGTATGAATTACATTGAATCTGCAGACTGCTTTGAATAGTGTGAGCATTTTAACAGTATTGATTCTTCCAAACCATGAACATGAAATATCTTTCCAGTTTTGGGTCTTGTTCAATTTCTTTCATCAGTGATTTATTGCTTTCATTGTAGAGATCTTTCACTTCTTTGGTTAATTCCTAGGTACTTAATTTTATGTGTGCTGTTTTAATTGGGATCACTTTTTAATTCCTTTCTTTAGATTGTTCACTGTTGGCATACAGAAATGCTACTCAATTTTGTATGTTGAATTTGTATCCTACAACTTTACTGAATTTGTTCATTCATTCTAGTAGATTTTTGATGGAGTCTTTAGATTTTTCTAAATATCTGATCACATCACCTGCAAACAATAATAATTTGACCTTTTCCTTTCCAATTTGAATGCACTTGATTTCCTTCTCTTGTTTGATTATTCTAAGTAGGACTTCCAGTACTATGTTATATAACAGTAGTGAAAGTGGCTATCTTTGTCATGTTTCAGATCTTAGAGGAAAGACTTTCAGTTATTCCCCATTCTGTATGATTCTAGCTGTGGGTCTGTAGAATAAATGTTATATAGCTTTTATTATGTTGAGGTATGTTCTTTCTATCCCCAGTTTTTTTAGGGTTTTTATTATGAAGGAATGTTGAACTTCATCAAATGCCTTTTGGCATCAATTGAAATGATCATGGGGTTTTGGTTCTTCATTCTTTTGATATGATGTATTACGTTGTTTAGTTTGCATATGTTGAACCATCCTTGCATTCCAGGGATAAATCTCACTTGGTTGTGATGAATGATCTTTTTTAAAAAGTCTTTTTAATATGTTGTTGAATTTGGTTTGCTAGTATTTTGTGAGGATTTTTGCATCAATGTTCATTAGAGATGTTGGTCCATATTTTTCTTTTCTTGATATGTCTTTGGTTTTGGTATCAAGGTCATAGTGGCATTGTAGAATGAGTTTGGAAGTAGTCCCTCCTCTTCTATTTTTTTGGAGCAATTTGAGTGGGATTGGTATTAGTTCTTTAAACTTTTAGTAGAATTCAGCAGTGAAAACATTGGGGTTTGGGGCTTTTTTTTTTTTTTTTTTTTTAACTGGGAGACTTTTTGTTAAGGCTTTGATCTCATTACTTGTCTTTGGTCTGTTCAGGTTTTGGATTTCTTCACGGTTCAATCTAGGTAAGTTGCATGTGTCTAGGAATTTACTCATTTTTTTCTAGATTTTCTAATTTATTGGCATATAATTGTTCATAGTAGCCACAAATGATCCTTTGAATTTCTGTGTTACTGGTTCTAATGTCTCTCTTTTTATCTTTGATTTTATTTATTTGGGTCTTCTCTCTTTTTTTTCTTAGCCTGGCTGAAGATTTGTCAATTTTGTTTATCTTTTCAAAAATTCACCTTTTTGTTTCATTGATATTTTGTCTTGTTTTCTTCATTTCAAAGTCATATATTTCTGTTTTGATCATTATTATTTCTTTTCTTTTCCTAGTTTTAAGTTTGATTTGCTCTTGCTTTTCCAGTTCTTTAAGATGCATCCTTAGGTTATTTATTTAATATTTTAATTTTTTTTTTGATGTGGGCACATCCAGCTATAAATTTCCCTCTTAGTACTGCTTTTGCTATAATTCAAAGGTTTTGATATGTTGTGTTTCCATTATTATTTGTTTCAAGAAAATGTTCAATTTCCTTCTTGATTTCTTCATTGACCCACTGATCAATTTAGGAGCATAGATTTTAATTTTCATGTGTTTGTATAGTTTCCAAAATTCTTGATTGATTTTTAATTTTATTCCATTGTGATCAGGGAAATGCTTGATATTTCGATTTTTGGAACGTTTTAAGACTTTTTGTTTTACTTTGCAGATGTTGCTGCCGCTGAGAGCCCTGTACCTCAGCCATGGTCAATCCCACCATGTTCTTTGACATCGCCATCAATGGTAAGCCCTTGGGCTGTATCTCCTTTGAGCTGTTTGCAGACAAGTTTCCAAAGACAGCAGAAAGCTTTCATGCTCTGAGCACTGGAGAGAAAGGATTTGGTTATAAGGGTTCTTGCTTTCACAGAATTATTCCAGGGTTTATGTGTCAAGATGGTGACTTCACACACCATAATGGCACTGGTGGCAACTCCATCTATGGAGAGAAATTTGGTGATGAAAACTTCATCCTAAAACACACAGGTCCTGGCATCTTGTCCATGGCAAATGCTGAACCCAACACAAATGGTTCCCAGTATTTCATCTGCCCTGCCAAGACTGAGTGGTTTGGATGGCAAGCATGTGGTCTTTGGCAAGGTGAAAGAAGGCATGGATATTGTAGAGGCCAAGGAGCAATTTGAGTCCAGCAATGGCTAGACCAGTAAGATTACCATTGCTGACTGTGGATAATTCTAATAAGTTTGATTTGTGTTTTATCTTAACCATCAAACTATTCCTTCTGTAACTCAGGAGAGTACTCCTCCACCCAATTTGCTTACAGTATGCTATAATCTTTGTGCTCTCACTGCAATTCCCTTTGGGGTTCATGTTCCCTTCCATGCCTAGCTAGATTGCAGAGTTAAGTTTATGATTATGAAATAAAAACTAACAACAAAAAAAGAATTTTTTACCTAACATATAATCTGTCCTTAAGAATGATCCATGTGCTGAAGAATGATCTGTGTGCTGAGGAAAAGAATGTATATTTTGTAGCCACTGGATAAAATGTTCTGAAAATATCTGTTAGATAAATTTGGTCTATAGTATAGAGTATGTCTGATGTTTCTTTGTTGATTTGCTGTCTCGGAGATCTATCCAAAGCTGGAAGTGGGGTGTTGTAGTCTCCAGCCATTATTGTATTGGGATTTGTCTCTTTCTTTAGCTCTAATAATATTTGCTTTATATATCATGTGCTTTAGTATTCGGTGCATATATATTTACAATCATTATGTCTGCTTGCTGAATTGACTCCTTTATTATTATAAAGTGACCTTGTTGCTTACAGTTTTTGTCTTGAAATCTATTTTGTCTGAAATAAGGATAGCTACTTCTGCTCTTTTTTGGTTTCCATTGGCATAGAATAAGTTTTTATTTCTTTTTTCAGTCTATGTGTGTCTGTATAAGTGAACTATATTTCTTATTGGCAACAGATCATTGAATCTTATTTTTTAAAATCCATTCAGTCACTCTATGTCTTTTGATTGGAGAGTTTAGTGCATTTACAGTCAATATTATTGACTACTAGGGACTTATTTCTACTAGTTTAAACTTTATTTTCTGGTTCTTTTGTGGTCTTTCTTTCCTTCTTGTCTTTTTTAGTGAAGATGATTTTCTCTGGTAGTATGCTTTAATTTCTTGCTTTTTATTTTTTGCGTATCCATTGTATGTTTTTAGATTTGAGATTATGATGAGTCTTGCAAATAGTATCTTATAACTTATTATTTTAAACTGATGACAATACAGATTGTGTATACAAACAAATATGCAAAAAGAAAACTGGAAAAACTGTACACTTTAACTTGATCCCCCATTTTTTAACTTTTTGTTGTTTCTTTTTATGTCTGATTGTACTGTCTCCATCTTGAAAAGTCATTAGAGTCATTATTTTTGATTGGTTTATCATTTAGTCTTTCTAGTTAACGGTAATTAACACTACCAATGGTAATGGTGGTTGTTACTTTTACTTCATTCTTTTTAATGATTTTAATCTCTTTGTTAAATGTATCTGAAAGAATTAATGTAATCACTAATTCTATCATTAATTAATCATTAATAATTCATTTATTAATAAACCTAATCATTAATTCTATGAATTGTGAATTTCTTCTCTGTGTTATCTTGAATTTTCTTGAGTTCCCTCAAAATAGCTATTTATTCAGTTTTCTCAAAATAGCTATTTTGAATTATCTGTCTGAAAGGTCATATATCTCTGATCCTCTGGGGTTGGTCCCTGGTGCCTTATTTAGTTCATTTGGTGAGATGTTTTCCTGAATAGTGTTAATGCTTATAGATGTTCTTCAGTGTCTGGACATTAAAGAGTTAGGTATTTACTATAGTTTTCACAGTCTGTGCTTGTTTGTACCTGTCCTTGGAAAGATTTTCCAGGTACTGAAAAGAACATAGGCCCCAAGCCGAATACTGCTGTAGTTCTTTTACACTCATGGAAGCAACACCTGGGTGGTTTTGAATAAGATCTGGAAGAATTATCTTGATTACCAGGCAGACTCTTGCTCTTTTCCCTTGGTTTCTCCCAAAGAAATGGAGGCTCTGTGTGTGTGTGTGTGTGTGTGTGTGTGTGTGTGTGTGTGTGTGTGTGTGTGTGTGTGCTGAGACACCTGGAGCTCAGGATGTGGTGATGCAAGCACCCCTGTGGCCTGCACCATGGGGACTGTGCAGTGTGAGACCTAAAGTCAGCACAGCACTGAGTCTTGCTTAAGGCCCTTCCCATCAGGGTGGCAAGTTCCTCCAGCCACCAAACATGTCCAGAGATGCTGTCTGGGAGCCAGGAACTGAAGTCAAACACCTTAGCATTTTACTTAATGTTATATTCTGCTGCAACTAAGCTGACACTCACACCACAATACAAAGTCCTTCCCATTCTTCTCTCCACTTTACTCGGGCAGAGGAGCCTCTCTCTATGGTCACCACCACAATCAGTCCATGGGGCTTCTGCAGGTCACTATTGATGTTCACTTAAATCCCAAGAGCACTTTTATAAGCTTGTGGTGAATGCCGGTAGGCCTGGAACTTACCCTTCAGGGCAGTGGACTCTGTTCTGGCCAAAGGTAGGTTCAGAAATTCTGTCCAGGAACTTAGGCCTGGACTTAGGGACTCCAAGAGGCTTCTTGTTGCTTTGCCCTACTGTGGCCAAGCTGGTGTTAAAAATGTAAGACAATGTTCCCTTTATTTTTACCTTTGCTTTTCTCAAACAGGAGTCTTTCATCATAGCCACCACAGCTGGAAATGTGCTGGGTAAACCCTGAAGCCAGCATGTCTCAGAGCCCAAGGTCCATGATGTACTCTCTGGGTATTTCTGCTGGCTGGCTATTCAGCGCCCAAGGGTTCTTGAGTCAGCAGGTGCATGAGTCCATTCTCACACCATTTTAGAGGTAATTTATGAAGAAAAGATGTTTAATTGACTCACAGTTCCACATGCTGAACAAGAAGTATGGCTGGGACGCCTCAGGAAACTTATAATCATGGCAGAAGGCTTAGGGAAAGCAAGTATGTCTTACCATGGCAGACTAGGAGACACAAAGTGAGGGAAAAGTGCCACATACTTTTAAACAACCAGATCTCACGAGAACTCACTACTACAAGAAAAACAAGGAAGAAATATGCTCCCATGATCCAATCACCTCCCACTAGGTCCCTCCCCCAACACTGGGAATTACAATTCGGCATGTGATTTGGGTGGGACACAGAGCCAATACCATTCATCACAGGTAATGAATTCTGCCAGGAATGGTCGTTTCCTTCAAGGAAGCAGTTCCCTTTTAACCCAAGGTGTGTCTGGGAATGTTGTTCAAGACCTAGGGCCTCATGATAAGGCAGCCTTTGTTTGCTGCCATATCCTACCGTGTCTGAGCTGGTTCCTAAGATGCAAGACTTTGTTACTTTTCACTCTCCTCTCCTTAAGTAGAAGGAAGGTGTCACATTTGTTGCTGCAAGCTGCATTGATTGGGGTTGAAGGAGAGATTGGGCAAACACTGCCTTCGTCACACCAGCTGGTGTCTCCCTAGGTCACATGCTAGTCCACTGGTTCTAAGCACAGCCTATTACTAGAAGTTGCCTAGAAATTGCAGTCCTTGTATCCTAGACTGCCCTTCAAGTTTACCTAGGGCCCCAGAGCACTTCAGACTGTGGTGGCAAGGCTTGCTGACTCAAGTTCTAGCTGCTGGGATGGGCAATTTCCCTCTTGCTAGGGCTGGTCTAAATACTCCCTCCATGTGAAGGTGCTGGCTGAGTCCAGCACAACTTTATTCTCTACTGTGACAGGGCACCACTGAGTTCAATGTAAAGTTCCTCAGTCACTGCACTCTCCCCCAAATTGCAAAGTTCCTCTCTCTTTGCTACACAACTGCTGCTGGGGATGAAGGAGGGGTAGTATCAGTGATTCAAGACTCTCCTGCCCTCTTCAATGCCTCTTTTTATGATATGAAATTAAAACCAAATACTATGATTGCTCACCTGATTTTTGGTTCTTGTGACGGCAATATTCTGTGTGCAGATAATTGTTGAACTTTGGTGTTTCAGCAGAGAACTAACTATGTAGGCAGTTTGCTCTGCCCCATTACGGTTGTCTTTTTGATAAAATGATTTATTTTCCTTTGGACAGATACCCAGTAGTGAGATTGCTAGTTTGAACGGTAGTGTCATTTTTAGTTCAGAAATGTATTTTTTAAAAGTCACAGATAGGTTCAACAAAACTAATGACTAGATTTTAAGGAAAAGCATCTGTAGTACCTTGAATTCTGACCCTGCTGCAACAGTGCTGGGGAGTCCACCTTCTCCAACATGGGGGGCTCCCATCATCTCCCACCCAGTATTAGCGTAAATAGCTCTGTAGTGAGAAGGGAGACCACATCTCTTAATCAAAATCATAGTACTTTCTCTGTGGATTAAACTGATCAAAAGGCTACACTGTTTATTCTCAAGAAAGTAGAACTTCATTGATTTGTGTTAAAGTTGAAAAACTTTTCACGTGTTGGCCATTTATTTCCTTTGTGTAGGTATGTGTAGGCCATTTGCATATCTTCTCTAGTAAAGTGTCTAGTTAAGTCTGTACCCATTTTATTAAAGGGTTGTTCACATTTTAAAACTGATTTATAGGAGTTCCTTACATATGCTAAATTAACATTAATATATTCGTGTTATTAATACTAGCATTAACAAAATAGTATTTAATATAAACAAAAGTACTATTCTAAATTATAATTTGGCAAACTATGGCTCCAAGCTAATGTGACCTGCTCTGTTCTTAAAATAAAATTTTTGAAACAGTCATGCTCATCAATTTTTACATTGTCTGTGGTTGATTGGTCTTATAACTGAAGTGTTGAGTAGTTACGACAGAGATTGCATAGTCCACAAAGCTTGAAATACATACAATCTGGATCTTTATAGAAATAGTTTTCTGTTCCTTGTCCTAGTTTAGCATTGTAACAAAATAGTATCTTACAGTCTATAAATATGCTATATCTTTTCATTTAGTACATTTTTCTTTTAGAGGTTTTTGATAGTTTTTGCTGTAGAGATATTGCCCACTTTTATTAAATGTATTACTATTTTCTTTTCTTGATGCTATTTTAAATGGCAGTGCTTTTAAAATCTCATTTTTCTTTTGTTTGCTGCTAATGTCTAGAAATACAATTGCTGTTTTGTATGTTGACCTTGCATTCTAAGACCTTACTAAATGTATTGACTAGTTCTACTAGTTGTTTGTAGATTCCATTGCATTTTCTACCTGAAAAATGGTGTTTATGAATAAACACAGTTTTACTTTTTCCTTTTTTAATCTTTAGGCTTCTTGTGATTTACTCCTTGCCTTATTTCACTACCTCGGACCTCCAATACAGTTGCTTAGAAGTTATGAATGTAAACATACTTGTCGAGTTTCTGATTTTCAAGTGAAAAGCTTGTCATATTTTCCCAGTAAGTGTAATGTAAGGGTAGTGTTTCTTTGATGAGAATTTGTTCTTTTAAAGTAATGATTGTGTGATTTTATTCTTTAATGTAGTAAATTATATTGAATTATTTTCAAATCTTAGACCAACCTTGCATTCTTTAGGTAAATACTACTTGGTCATGTTGTAATAAAACACACTGGATTTGATTTGCTAACTTGTCTATGTTTTTTAATGCCATTGGTCTGTAATTATTTTTTCAAATAATATCAGGTTTGATAGAAGGATTATGCTGACCTCATAAAACAAATTGTGAGGTGTTTCTTTTGTATTCTTCTAAAGAATTTGTGTAAGATCCATGTTATTTCTTCTTCATACATGTTTGATAGAATTTACCAGTGAAGCTATGTGGGCATGAAGTTTTCTTTGTGGGAAAGCTTTAATTATGACTTCCATTGTTTTAAATTTAAATGTAATTTTTTTTTTTTTTTTTTTGAGATGGAGTCTCACTCCCTCACCCAGGCTGGAGTGCAGTGGCACAATCTCAGCTCACTGCAACCTCTGTCTCCTGGGTTCAAGGGATTCTCCTGCCTCAGCCTCCTGAGTAGCTGGTACTACAGACACACACTACTATGCCTGGCTAGTTTTTGTGTTTTTAATAGAGACGAGATTTCACGATGTTGGCCAGGGTGGTCTCGCTCACCTGACCTCGTGATCCACCCACTTCAGCCTCCCAAAGTGCTGGGATTACAGGTGTGAGCCACTCGGCCCGGCTGACTTCCATTATTTACGACATATAAGGTTAATCATGGCCCAGCGCGGTGGCTTACGCCTGTAATCCCAGCACTTTGGGGGTCCGAGGTGGGTGGATCACGAGGTCAGGAGATTGAGACCACCCTGGCTAACATGGTGAAACCCCGTCTCTACTAAAAATGCAAAAAATTAGCCGGGCGAGGTGGCGGGTGCCTGTAGTCCCAGCTACTCGGGAGGCTGAGGCAGAGGCTGAGGCAGGAGAATGGCATAAACTCCGGAGGCGGAGCTTGCAGTGAGCTGAGATCTCGCCACTGCACTCCAGCCTGGGCGACAGAGTGAGATTCCGTCTTTAAAAAAAAAAAAAAAATTAATCATATTTTCTATTTCTCTACATACCAGTTTTGATAAGTTGTAATTGGCAAGAAATTTATCTATTTCATCTAAGTTGTTGAATTTACTCGCCTTACGTTGTTAAAGAGATTTCCTTGTTATCATTTTGGTCTGTGTTATCTGTGATATTATTCCCTACTTTATTCTTATGCCAGTAATCTGTAATTTTTCTTGATCTTTTTTTCTTCGTCAGTCTTATTAGGGTGTTGACATTTTTATCAACGTTTTCAAAAAGAACCCAACTTTTTTTTTTTTTTTTTTTTTGAGACTGAGTCTCGCTCTGTCGCCCAGGCTGGAGTGCAGTGGCCGGATCTAAGCTCACTGCAAGCTCCGCCTCCCGGGTTCCCGCCATTCTCCTGCCTCAGCCTCCCGAGCAGCTGGGACTACAGGCGCCGCCACCTCGCCCGGCTGGTTTTTTGTATTTTTTAGTAGAGACGGGGTTTCACCGGGTTAGACAGGATGGTCTCGATCTCCTGACCTCGTGATCCACCCGTCTCGGCCTCCCAAAGTGCTGGGATTACAGGCTTGAGCCACCGCGCCCGGCCAGAACCCAACTTTTAACATGTTAGTTTTTCCTATTCTTTGTCCATTTCCATTTCGTTTATTATTGCTCTTCTCTCATTATGTCCTCCTTTTTACTTACTTTGGGCATAATTTCCTTTCTTTGTCTAATTTCTGAAATGGGAAATCTGCTTCTCTTTCCCTGAAATAGACAAAGGGCATTATAACATTAATTCCTTACTATTTCAGAAATATGCTAAGACTTTATTAAGGACTGTCCTTATCAGGGCTGGAGCTAGTCAGAATGAATATTTAACTAAAGTTTGTTAATAGTTCATGTGAGTCTTATGTTGAGGCTCTTTATTTTTATCTCACTCAAGAATTAGAACAACATAGTGAGCACACCTGGCACCCAGACCTTGGCTTCTAATAACATTCTTAATTAAAGGAATCAGGGATTCTTGGAGAAATAGGTGACTGGATTGGGACAGGAATTATACAGGCTGAGTCATCTTGTAGCATAAGAAAGTAAGGAAGTGCTTTGGAAAAGCTCACTTTGATGGGGGATGTATCAAAGAGCACAGGAGCCAAGAGTTTTCACTCACCAAACTGAAACAATTTGAGCAACAACATAAATAAGGTAGAATCGGGTTTGAACCCCACATATAATATAAAGATCCACAAATCCTTAGTAATATAAGTAAATAATAAGATTAATAAATAAAGAGAAGAGAAGAGACAAATCTCAGACAAAAAAAAAAAAAAAGAATTTAAATTAATTTATGCCTCACCCTCAAGGAGGTAGTGCAAAACTCTTCGCTCTTTAAGCGTGAGCTATGCATTGTGACTTTCTTCCCCAGAGTAAAGTACTGATAGAGGGGGAAGTTTGCCTTTATAGTGTAGAGCCCTGGCAAGCACTTCCTCAGCTAGGTGATTAAGGTCAACATGAACTTTGAAAATCATACGGATATCTACCCGTGGCATGATGGAATGAAAATAGTACTTCACCTCTGTGATCTTCCTTCAGAAACTCATAACCCTAGTCTAATCATGAGAAAAATATCAAACAAATCCCAGTGGAAGAACATTCTGCAAAATAGCTGATGATTGTTCTCAAAATTGTCAAGGTCATCAAAAACAGGGGAAGTGTAAGGATTTACCACAGCAAGAGGAGCCTAAGGACATATGACAAATATGCTAGACTGGATGGGGTCCTGGAACAGAAAAAGGATGTGAGGTAAAAACTAAGAAAATCCGAATAAAGTATGGACATCAGTAAATAACAGTGAATCAATACTGGCTCATGAATTGTAACAAATGTATCATACTAATCTAAGAAACAAATAATAGAAAAATCTGGGTACCGAGAATACGTAAATTCTGTGCTATCATCACAATTTTTCACAGAATCTAAAACTGTTAAAAACATTTATTTAAAAAAACATAAGGAGAGATCTTTTCCTGTATTTCATATGAGAAAACACAGCTTCAGAGAGCTTAGGTAACTTGCCAAAAGTCAGATAATCACACAGTAAGTGTCAAATTGGGAGTTTGAGCTATGCCTTTGGACTAAATGGCTTGTTTCAACACCTCACATTATGTCTTTTATGTGCCATCATCCATTTTAGTGCCATCTACCCACTGTCAGAATTTCTCTTCCTTCTCATTCATCAGGTTTTCACTGTTTGCATGCACCCCACTCGCTTCTAGGCAAGAATATCAATGCAAGCAGTTGATTTGGGAAGTGATTCCAGGAAGCACAAATGAGAAAGAGAGACAGGGAAATAAAAAAATGCCAATAAATTGTGTGTAATGAACTGATTATGCTTTAGGCAACTGGAGCTTAATCCTATTTGGGATCCTCTGAGACACTATATGGATCATGTCTCACAGTTATCTCTTTGGGGACAGGGAGGCTTCCACTTACCCTCTGACTTCCATCTTCCAATGGCTGACGTTTGCTCTGGAGGGATTAACACTCATGTCTACCTAGTTCTGGAGACATCCTCATTCATAAAAGAAGAAAGATTCAGGCTCTTAAAATAGGTTGCTGTCAGCTTACTAGACACTGAAGCAGCTAGAGAATAATTCAGACGGAATGAATGTGGGGTGGGGTCTGCAACACCATACGGAGGAATTTGGGATGTGTGACTTTTTACAGACATAGCTACATTTTAAATGTATGCAAAGGATAATTTTTAATGCAAAGTTATGAATAACCAATTTCAAGTTCAAGACAATGTAGAGCAAGTATTGGTAAACTGTGGATGGTGAACAAAATCATGCCTATTGTCTGTTTGAGTGAAGTTTTATTGTGATACTAATAAAGTTTAACTGTAACATTTTTATGGCAGCAGAGGTGGCCTGTCTAGAGCGGCCCCTACAAAGATGGCCTTCTCTGAAGGAGAAGGAACAGGAAAAAGTCCCATCCCCTTCTGTGTTGGTGGGGCTGGAACCCCAGCCTCCCTGGCGCAGCTACAGCCACCCAGCCATGGCTGCAGACCCAGGCATCTCTGCACTCTCGGGGGCCTTGGAAGCCTCTTGCCCCTGCAGGCTCAGAAATGCCTGCTCCCACTGCCTGGCCTCTCCCTGCTCCCAGCACCCACTTAGATTTTGGAGCAAAATTGAAGCCGAGCCTGGGTGTTATCATAACCCGATTAGATGTGCACACACTCAGGGTGTTGCTAACACCAGCCCCCTGCCGCCTTGGCCCCCTCCAGACTTTGGGTACTGGCGAGCATAGGAGGGAGACCGAGTCAGGAGCTGAGGGTGGCTCAACACACGACTTCAGGTGCCCCTTGGCATGAACAGCCTGAGGACCATGGACAGCAGGTTGATGGTGGCAAAAGGCAGACAGGCTCCTAGGCAGAAGGAGGTGGGTCCCTGGTGAAGCCCCACCTTCAAGCCAGGGATGGCTTGAAGCCTGGGGGCTGGGCTGGGGCGGTCAGTTCTGTAGAGCGAACTGGAGTGAGAACTTATGGTGCTTTTTCCAGGCCTGCCCATCACTGCCCATGGATCAATCAGCATGCACTTCCTCCCCTCTGAAGCCCATAAAACCCCAGACTCAGCCAGACTTGGGCAGGGGATAGGATGACCTGCAGGTAGATAGGAGCTACCCACTTTGGGTTTCCTAGGAGCTGTACTGTCACTAAATAAACTCCTTGCCTTGCTCACCCTCCAATTTTCTGCATATGTCATTCTTCTTGGATGCAGGACAAGAACTCTGGACTTGCCAAATGGTGGGACTAAAAGAGCTATAACACACACAGGGCTGAAACATGCATCCCCCCACCACTTACCACATTGCAGATGACAAGAAGGAGAGAAAATACAAGGAGAGAAGAGCTGTGGCCCTTCAGGGAGACCAGACCTAGGAGCTCCTTGAGCCAAGGCTATGACTCTCTCTTTGGGACTCTGCAGTTACTGGCATCTCCAGGCTTCCAGGCACCACCACGTTCCCTGGTGCCCACAGTGGAAGCCACTTGCAATGCACCTTGTCAAGCGCAGCCTTGCAGGGAAGCAGCACCTGTCCCGGCTTCTGGAACTGCCTGACGTGCCACAACCACCATCCCTGGCTGTACACAGTGTCTGGACCCCACACTCACTCACTCATTCACTCATGCACACCTCACTGCTTTGTGCCTGGCTTGCCCTTGGCAGGCATGGGATCTGGGCCAGAAGCATGAGCTGAGTACAGCCTGCCAGGCTGAGTGGGCAGAACAAGCCCAGTAGGTCCAAGCAAAACTCAGACAAAGGCATCACTGGCCACAGAGGTTTCCAGCTGGAGAAGTGACACCAAAAGGATCCTGTGGCATTTTGGGGGGCTCATCCGGGATCTGTAGAAGGGTGAGTAAAAGTGGATTTGCTTTCTGTCCTTTTTTCAGAGCCCCTAAACTCCACAATAGCCAAAATGAAAGAAAACTACCACACCTCTATCAGCCTGTTAAAAGCAACTCATGTGGCTGCTGGACTTAAGACACAGAGGACAGGCTTGCTGAAGAGGACACTGTCAATCCCCCATCAACCTTGGGTGTTGGGAATGTTGGCTTTGTTCCAATCCAGTTTTCCTTCACAAAGGTCTAGTTGTCATGTGGGGTCAGAAAAAGGTCCTGGGGCAACTGATGGTATATGACTGAGGTTACGCCTTGGTGTTATCCAAAGGCCCCTGGACTAACTCCAGTTCCCAACTGCCCATTAGGGTGTCAGCACTAGAACCTCCAGTCTTCCCTTCTTCCCTTCCCTTCCCTTTTCCTTCCTTCCTTCCTTCTTTCCTTCCTTCCTTCCTTCTTCCTTCCTTCCTTCCTTCCTTCCTTCCTTCCTTCCTTCCTTCCTTCCTTCCTTCCTTCCTTCCTTCCTTCCTTCCTTCCTTCCTTCCTTCCTCTCTCTCTCTCTCTCTCTGTCTCTCTCATTCCCTCCCTCCCTTCCTTCCTTCCTTGGCTCCTAGATCTTCTTTATATACAATGTTAAGGATGTTGTTGCAAACCACAGAGATAATATTACTGGGTAGAATGAGTACTTGGCTTGGTCATCAGGGGTGTAAACTGGAACAATTTAGTGTCTGTCTATTCTTAGAATCAATAACAATTGAGACTTCTCTTTCCCATGTTGAAAGAGAAGCCTCTTGCATAGGGCAAGAGGCTTTTCCTCCAAGCACCTTCCCCTCCCCTGTACTTAAGCTGTTTCTTTTCTCTTTCCTCCACCATGTTGAGTCAATAAAGACCTGCAAATACAGGGAGATTTTCTATTAATTTTTTCCTCTTGGGAGGCATCTTGTGAGGCCAGGTCCCTAATTCCTGGGACTCCTTCTCTCCCTTATTTGAAGAGGACCTGGTCCCACAGCTTCACCTTCTTATGATAGGGAAGCAGTGGAGGAGCAGCCTCACCAGTTGCTGGCTGCAATTTAGCAACGGTCATCTGGGCCCAATTTAATGGGTCCCTACACTCTCCCAAGGCACCTTTTTTTCCCCAAGCTTCGGTTTGAGGCCCTGGAAAGGAAAACTAGGTCTGAGAGATCCAGAGGCAAAAGACAGGGGAAGTCTAGGGACACAGCACAGGTGAGCATGACTAATTCCTTCCGATTAGGCCCTCCTGCTTCATGGATGGAAGT
Organism: Rhinopithecus roxellana; assembly: GCF_007565055.1. Taxonomy (NCBI): domain Eukaryota; kingdom Metazoa; phylum Chordata; class Mammalia; order Primates; family Cercopithecidae; genus Rhinopithecus; species Rhinopithecus roxellana. Next base: position 13,270,452 of record NC_044569.1, read on the forward strand.
TATGCTCACATCCATGGCATAGATAAGTTCTAGGAAACTCAAAGGTTACTGACAGTTGGAGGCTTAGGCATTGAGTAGGTGAGTGCTAACATTCCTGCTGACTATGCCTTTCCGCTTCATGGGTGAAGGTTGCACTTGCACCCATGGTCAGCACCTGCAAAAGTTACCAGGACTCAAGGATATAAGGTCAGGAGAAAGAAGGGGATGCCTGTTTTTCTCTTCATCATGTACCTCCAGTATTTGCTGGAAAGAAAAACGAACAAAGGAATGACTTTTCCCTCCTTCCATATGGGTAACCAACCATCTTCAGCCAGCACTCCTCTGTAATGCATCCTGAATCACTGGGACCCCTTTGACCCTCAGACTCTGGAGAGAGAAAAAGCACCTTTTTCCTCCTCTGTCTTCTCTTCCAAATGGGCAACCAGTCATCTTCAGCCTGGACTCCTTTTGAATGAATCCTGAACCACTGGGACTGCTTTGACCTTCAGACTCTGGAGAGAGGGAAAAATTCTCCTCTGTCCTCTCCTCTATATGGGTAACAAATCGTCTTCAGCCTACACTCTTCTAGAGTGTATCCTGAATCACTGTGGCTCCTTTGACTGTCAGTCTCTGGAGAAAAAATATCTCATATACTTTTGTCCAAAGGTGTGGCTGAATTATGTTCTGCAGGAAGGAGAAGCATGGCCTCAGGAAGGAAGCATTAATTTCAGTACCATCCTGCAGCTGGACCTTTTTGGTAAACATGAGGGCAAATGGTCCCAGTCCCATATGTGCAGGCTGTCTTTCCCTTGCAGGAGTGTAAATTGCCAAGATTGTCAGATTGATTCAGTCCTCCTAGCAGCCATCTCAGGGGAGGTTGCAAGGTGCAATCCCAGGGAACTTGGGAAGCAAACCCCAGAAGTATCTCCTGTGGGGGAATCAACTCCCTCCACTCCTCCTTATGCAGGTTGTCTCTCAAGCTTGCCCCATCCTAGAAATCCTCATTTTAGGCAGGTCCCAGTCTCATTCCTGCCCCTACAACAGAGGCCTGGTGAATATGGCCCCATTAAGGTCGAGTCCCCTTTTCTCTACAGGACTTAAAGCAAATTAAGGGGGATATTGGCAAGTTTTCAGATGACCCTGATAAGTATATAGATGCTTTCCAGAATTTAATCCAAGTATTTGAACTCTCCTGGAAGAATGTTATGTTACTTTTGAATCAGATCCTCACTACCACTGTAAAGCAGGCTGCTGTACAAGTGGCAGAGAATTTTGGAGATGAACTCTAGATGTCATTTAATGTCACAGAAGGGGATGAGCTTTATCCAATTGGAAGAATAGCAGTACCATTGGAGAACCCTAAATGGGACCCCAGTGAAGAAATTGGAGAATGGAAGAGGAAGCACTTTCAGGTGTGTGTACTGGAGGGCTCATGGAGAACTAGAACTAAGCCAGTCAATTACTCCAAGCTATCCATGATAGACCATGCATTAGAGGAGAATCCCACTGCCTTCCTGGAAGGGCTAAGAGAGGCCTTGGTAAAGCACACCTCTCTATCTCCTGATTCAGTCGAAAGAAAACTAATTCTAAAGGATAAATTTATTACTCACGCAGCCCCTGATATCAGGAGGAAGCTGCAGAGATAGGCCATTTGACCAGATAGTGCTTTAGAGAACCTCCTGAAAGTGGCCCCCTTGGTATTTTGCAATAGAGATCAGAAGGAGGCCCAAGGCAGGAAAATGGGACACAAGAAAAAGGCAGAGGCTCTAATAGCCACTTTACATGCTCACAAACCCCAGAGTCCCTGGATATGCTTGTTAACTGCTACAAATGTGGTAAGCCAGGGCAGTTTAGGGAGGACTGTCTGGACAGCAGGAGGAAACCACCTTGACCCTGTCCAATTTGCAGTGGGAATCACTGGAGGTGGACTGTCTCTGGAGACACAGGACACCTGGCCCAGCCCAAATGATCCAGCAGGATTAATGGGTCCTGAGGCTCCCCTCCCCAGCTTCAGTGGTTTAGAAGTTGAAGAGAGGAAGGTGGACCTCCTCCTGGACACTGGAGTGAGCCTTTCAATTCTCCTCTCCAATTCAGCCCCCTGCCTTCTCTCTTAGCACAACTGTGGGGGACATCTCAGGAAAACTTTTAACCCAGTATTGTTTCTAACCCCTTAGTTGTAGTTGAGAAGACTTCTTCCTTACTGTTCTCATCTTTATTCTGGTTCCTCATTATAAGGCATCTTTGTCAAGGACTCCTTAATCCTGAAGTTCCAAGGGATTGTCTACACCCCTAAACAACTATTTCTCTATTAAAGTTTAACTTCCCCCATACAAGATTAAATCTTCTCCACCAGGGTGAATCTGCTCTAGCCACAACATTGTTATCAGAATAGTCTATTTTTTTCCTTTTAGCTCCTTTTTTGTATAATACTCATATTTGGTAGATGTATACTTAGCCTCCTTCTAAAATTTGTTTATTCTCAAGAGGCCATCAAACTCCAAGCGTTATTCAATTAGATGCTCAGACAATGACTCCGTTTTTTACTAAGGACCCTTAGATAGGCCTCTGAGAGAGATCTGACTCCCATATTCACTGAAACAATGGCCCTTCTCAGCATGAAGCAGTTAAGAGCAGTTATTGTCCCTATCCTAACAGCAGTTAGTTGTACCTCTTCAAGGGGGGATTGATGGCAGCGGCAGCCCATCTGGAGTGGCCACTACAAAGATGCCAGCTGCAGTGGGGGAGACTTGGCTAAGGCTATGCACTCTATGGAGCCAGCAGGAGCTGGAAACAGACAGAAGTCCCGCCCCCTTCCAAGTTGGTGAGGCGGGAGCCCCACCATCCTGGATGCGGCTGCAGCTGCCTAGTGCCAGCTGTGGACTCAGGCATCCCTGCACTCTCAGTAACCTAGGAAGCCCCCCTGACCCTGCAGGCTTGGAAGTGCCTGCTCCTGTTGCCTGGCCTCTCTCTGCTGCCAGTGTCTGCTCTGATTTTGGAGCAAAGTTGAGACTGAGCCGGGCACTGTCATGACCTGGCATGCACTCAGGGTGGTGCTGACATACCAGCCCCCTGCAGCCTTGGCCCCCTCCAGACTTTGGGCACTAACAAGAATGGAAGAGAGGCCAAGTGGGGGGCTGAGAGTGACTTGGTGCAGGCCTGCAGGTGACCCTACACTTGAACAACCTCAGCACCGTGGATGGCAGGTTGATGGTGGCAAGAGGCAGACAGACTCTCTGGTGGAAAGAGGTGGGTCCCCAGTGAAGCCCCACCTTCAAGCCAGGGACAGCCTGATGACTAGGGGCCAGGGTGCCTGTTCCACAGACCAGAGTGAGAACTTACGGTGCTTTATCCAGGCCCACCCATGGTCACCCATGGACCAATCATCATGAACTTTCTCCCCTCTGAATCCCATAAAAAACCCGGACTCAGCCAGATTTTGACAGATGATGGGATGAACTGAGTGCAGATAGGAGCTACACAATTTGGATCTCCTCTTTGCTGAGGGCTGCAGCGACAATGAAATGACCTCCCTGTGGAAAGGATCTACCCACTCCAGGTTTCCTGAGAGCTGCACTGTCGCTCAATAAAAACCTCTCTTCACCTTGCTTATCCTCCAGTTGTCCGCCTACCTCATTCTTCCTGGACACAAGACAAGAACTTGGGACTTGCTGAATGGTGGGACTAAAAGAGCTGTAACACAGATAGGGCTGAACCCCCCACCCCCAACTCACCACGTTGTGGGTGACAAGAAGGAGAAAAGAGAGAAAAGGAGTGAAGAGCTGCAGCCCTTCAGGGAGCCCAGACCTAGGAGCTCCCCACGCCAGGGCTGTGACACCCTTTTTGGGACTCTGCAGTTACTTGGCATCTCCAAGCTTCCAGGCACGACTGCATTCCCCAGTGCCTGCAGTGGAAGCTGCTGGCAGTGTGCCTGGCCCAGCCATAGCCTCACAGGAAACTTGTGCCCATGCCAGCACCTGGAGCTGCCCAACCCACCACAGCCAGTGTGCCTGGTTGTACACAGTGGCCAGACCTTGCAGTCGTTCACTCATGCACCCCTCACCACTCTGTGCCTGGCTCGTCCTTGGCAAGCATGGGATCTGGGCCAGTAGTGCGAGCCGAGCACAGCCTGCCAGGTCAAGTGGGCAGAACAAGCCTAGCAGGCCTAAGCAAAACTTGGGCAAAAGTACCACTGGCCACAGAGGTTTCTGGCTGGCAAAGTGACATCCCAAGGATCCATGACACTTTGTTTTCATACTGTCTGTGACCATTTTAGCACTTTACTGGCAAAGGTGAACAATTGTGACAGAGCCTATAAGGTCCACAAAGTCTAAAATATTTGACCATCTGGCCTTTAACATTTGCTGACCTCTGATGTAGAGCCAGAGGTCAAAACTTTTATACAGGGAAGCTCTCTCTGCTGCACCAAAGTCTCTACTGCAGGGTGATAACTACTTGTACTTTTGTGAGATAATTTGCTGCTCTGCGGGATTATTTAAGCTCTTTGAGAACTGGTACTGTCTATTATATAGTTGGTGGAAAGTTCTCTACACCCAGTTTGAGCAGCTTCTTGGAAATAATCATAGATTAAAGATCTCTTGAGGCCCTTTCATGTTTAAGCCTGGCTTTGGAAAAATGTAAAGTTCTGGCTAAGAAATGACAGCACAATTTTGGAAGATTACTTATGAATCTATATATATTTCTTCATATTAGGCAGATGATAAACTCTATAGAAGGGAATATGTATTCTTTATCCAGTTTGGAGCATCCTGTGAGAGTTAAATAATTTGTTTTGATTATAAGGAGATTTCAAGAAAACTCATTATAAATAATAGATCACAATGATGAGCAATTTCTACCTGTGTCACCACAAAGGGAAAATTTCTAATACTTTACTACCAGTTCTCATTATCTTCAATTTATTGTAGAGGCCAAAGAGCTTTGCAAATACGTAAGAACATTCTTTAGCAGGATGATACATTTATAGCAACGCTGAGTTATTGAGGCACTCCTACGCCTTTGGCTAAATTCAGCCCAGTCCAATTGATGCACGGTAGATATATTAAACCCACATTTTTCAAATTGGGAAACACTTTGCTACCTAAATTATCAAAGCAAAAACAGAAAGTTCATACAGCAGCTGCATATGGCAAGAAAAACTAATGGCAATTCTTTAGTGAAAAATTTCTGACTCTTTAGAAGAACAGTAAAAAAATGCAGTCAGAGGTCAAAGATGATTAAAGGGAAAAAGTAATTCACCAATGTTGCATGTTCATGTAAAGCAATTTCATAAAATTTAAAAGTTTAAAAGTTTTGATTGAACCATCAACATATACAGAGAATGGAATCCCAAAGTTAAGTGTCAAACCAAGATGGAAACACTCAGAAGAGTGTTCTAGAATGTATTCCATGACTCTTTGGCATTTCACCTGTAGAAAGGCCATAAAAAAGTAGGCTTCTTAAATGTAGGCAGAGGATTTAGTGAGGAAGACAAGAGAAAGGTATTGATTCCTGGAGACAGAAAGTAGAATGGTGGTTAGCAGGTGTAGGGGCAGGGGGTAATGAAAGTTATTATTTAACATGTACACAATTTCTGTTTTGGATGAAGAAAAAGTTCCAGAAACGGATAGTAGTGATGGTTGCATAGCATTGTGAATGTGATTAATGCCACTGAATTTTACACTTAAAATGGTTAAAATAGCAAATTTTATGTTATATATATTTTGCCAACATATTTAAAGAGAGAAATCTATTGTTGTACTTACTGTGAGTTTCCTCTCTCTAACGGGAAGACGTGGGGGTGTGTTTTCTTCACTTCAAGCACAATGAGAGGCTATTCAAAGGAACCATTTGGAAGCTTGATATTTATTCCCCATGCTACTCTGTCCCCACATATTGGGGCATTTGAGGACACAGTCCCTAACTTATGCCTAAGAAAAGAAAAGTCTTTAGAAATAAGAAGGGGGCTTGTAGGAGAATAAATACTGTCAACTACAGTGGGTATATGCATGCATGAATCCTACTCATAATACAGAGCAAATGTAACTCTTGTACACTAGTGGTGGAAGTGTACATTCGCAGCCATGTTAGAAAACCACTTGGCATATGCATACACAATCACCCAGGAATTCCACTCTTAGGTATATATCTAACGATACTAAGTTTGTATAAACACCAAAGGACATACAGAAGAATGTTCCATAGCAGCTCTGTTCACATCAGCTCTTAAGTGGAGTCAAAAACAAAAAAGCCAATTTATAGTAGAATAAGTAAATGAATTTTGGTATATTTACACAGTCACATATAACAGTGAGATCAATTAACTATTGCCATACACAACACCACAGATGAATTTCTCCCCCTAAATATGTCGGTGTACGGAAATTCTAGTGATGTTTGCACATTGGTTTTGTATCTGGAGACTTTGCTGAAGTTGCATATTAGCTTAAGAAGCTGTTGGGCTGAGATGATGGAGTTTTCTAGATACAGAATCATGACATTTGCAAACAAAAAGAGTTTGACTTCCTATTTGAATATGCTTTATTTCTTTATCTTGCCTGATTTCCCTGGCCTGAAGTTCCAACACTATGTTGAATAGGACTGGTGAGAGAGGGCATCCTTGTCTTGTGCCAGTTTTCAAGGGGAATGCTTCCAGGTTTGCACATTCAGTATGATACTGGCTGTGGATTTGTCGTATATGATTCTTATTATTTTGAGTTATGTTCCCTCAATACCTAGATTATTGAGAGTTTTTAATATAAAGGGATGTTAAATTGTATCAAAGACCTTTCCTGTGTCTATTGAGATAATCATGTGGTTTTTGTCTTTAGTTCTGTTTATGTGATGAAATCACATTTACTGATTTGTGCATGTTGAACCAACCTTATATCCTGGTGATGAAGCCAGCTTGATCATGGTGGATAAGCTTTTTGATGTGCTACTGAATTCAGTTTGCCAGTATTTCACTGAGAATTTTTACATCAATGTTAATCAGGGATACTGGCCTGGAGATTTTTTTGCTGTTGTTGTTGTTGTTTTTGTTGTTGTTGTTGTTGTTGTTGTTGTATCTCTGCCAGGTCTGGGTATCGGGATGATTTTGGCCTTTTCAATTGTTTGAAATAGTTTCAGTAGAAATGGTATTAGCTCTTCTTTGTACCTCTGGTAGAATTCAGCTGTAAATATGTCTGCTTCCTGGCTTTCTTTTGGTTGATAGGCTATTTACACTGCCTCAATTTCAGAACTTGTTATTGGTCTATTCAGGGATTCCATTTCTTCCTGTTTTGTCTTGGGAGAGTGTATGCATCCAGAAATTCATCCACTTATTCTAGATTATCTTGTTTATGTGCATACAGGTGTTTATAGTATTCTCTGATGGCTGTTTGTATTTCTGTGGGGTCATTGGTGATACCCCTTTATCATTTCTAATTGTGTTTATTTGATTCTTCTCTTTCTTCTCTATTAGTCTAGCTATCAGTTGATCTATTTTTTTTTTTTTTTTTTTCCGAAAGACTAGCTCCTGGATTCATTGAATTTTTTATGGCATTTCATGTCTCTGTCTCCTTCAGTTCTGCTCAGATTTTGGTTATTTCTTGTCTTCTGCTAGGTTTGGGGGTTTTCTTTTGCTCTTGATTCTCTAGTTCTTTTAGTTGTGATGTTAGGTTGTTGATTTGAGATCTTTTTAGTTTTTTGATATGGGCATTTAGTGCTGTAAATTTCCCTCTTAACATTGCTTTAGCTACGTCCTAGAAGTTCTGGTGTGTTGTCTCTTTGTTTTCATCAGTTTCAAAGAACTTCTTGATTTCTGCCTTAATTTCATTATTTACTCAGGAGTCATTCAGGAGCAGGCTGTTCAAATTTCTGTGTAACTGTGTGGTTTTGAGTGAATTTCTTTATATTGAGTTCTAATTTGGTTGTGCTGTGGTCTGAGAGGCTTGTTTTTTAGTGATTTTAGTTCTTTTGCATTTGCTGAGGAGTGTTTTACTTCTGATTAAGTGATCAATTTTAGAGTAAGTGCCATGTGATGATGAGAAGAATGTATATTCTATTGTTTTTGAGTGGAGAGTTCTATAGATATCTATCAGGTCCACTAGATCCAGAGCTGCATTCAGGTCCTGAATATCTTTGTTACTTTTGTCTCAGTAATCTATCTAATATTGCCAGTGGGCTGTTAAAGCCTTGTACTATTATTGTTGGCAATCTGAGTCTCTTTGCAGGTGTCTAAGAACTTGTTTTATGAATCTGTGTGCTCTTGTATTGGGCGCATGTATATTTAGGATAGTTAGCTCTTCTTGTTGAATTGAACCCTTTGCCATTATGTAGTGCGCTTCTGTGTCTTATTTGATCTTTGTTGAATTAAAGTCTATTTTGTCAGAAACTAGGACTAAGCCCCTGCTTTTTTCTGTTTTTTATTTGCTTGGTAAATTTTCCTCCATCCCTTTATTCTGAGCCTATGTGTCCTTGCACGTGAGATGGGTTTTGTGAACACCGCATATCGACAGGTCTCGAATCCAGTGTGCCACTCTTTGTCTTTTATGTATTCAATTACTTTATTTATTTCTTTCTTTTTATTATACTTTAAGTTCTAGGGTACATGTGCACAACGTGCAGGTTTGTTACCTATGTATACATGTGCCATGTTGGTGTGCTGCACCCATTAACTTGTCATTTACATTAGGTATAACTCCTAATGCTATCCCTACCTTTTCCCCACTCCCCACAATAGGACCTAGTGTGTGATGATCCCTTTCCTGTGTCCAAGTGATCTCATTGTTCAATTCCCACCTATGAGTGAGAACATGCGATATTTGCTTTTCTGTTCTTGCGATAGTTTGCTGAGAATGATGGTTTCCAGCTGCATCCATATCCCTACAAAGGACACAAACTCATCTTATTTTATGGCTGCATAGTATTCCATGGTATATATGTGCCACATTTTCTTACTCCAGTCTGTCACTGATGGACATTTGGGTTGATTCCAAGTCTTTGCTATTGCGAATAGTGCTGCAATAAATATACGTGTGCATGTGTCTTTCTAGGAGCATGACTTATAATCCTTTGAGTATATCCCCAGTCATGGGATGGCTGGGTCAAATGGTATTTCTAATTCTAGATCCTTGAGGAATTGCCACACTGTCTTCCACAATGGTTGAACTAGTTTACAGTCCCACCAACAGTGTAAAAGTGTTCCTATTTCTCCACATCCTTTCCAGCACCTGTTGTTTCCTGATTTTTTAATGATTGCCATTCTAACTGGTGTGAGATGGTATCTCATTGTGGTTTTGATTTGCATTTCTCTGATGGCGAGTGATGATGAGCATTTTTTCATGTGACTGTTGGCTGCATGAATGTCTTCTTTTGAGAAATGTCTGTTCATATCTTTTGCCCACTTTTTCATGGGATTGTTTGTTTTTTTTTCTTGTTAATTTGATTGAATTCTTTATAGGTTCTGGATATTAGCCCTTTGACAGATGAGTAGATTGCAAAAATACAATTCTGTATGTTGCCTGTTCACTCTGATGGTAGTTTCTTTTGCTGTGCAGAAGCTCTTTAGTTTAATTAGATCCCATTTGTCAATTTTGGCTTTTGTTGCTGTTGCTTTTTGTGTTTTAGACATGAAGTCCTTGCCCATGCCTATGTGCTGAATGGCATTACCTAGGTTTTCTTCTAGGGTTTTTATGGTATTAGGTCTAACATTTAAGTCTCTAATCCATTTTGAATTAATTTTCGTATAAGGAGTAAGGAAAGGATCCATTTTCAGCTTTCTACTTCTGGCTAGACAATTTTCCCACCATCAATTATTAAATAGGGAATCCTTTCCCCATTTCTTGTTTTTGTCAGGTTTGTCAAAGATCAGATGGCTGTAGATGTCTGGTATTATTTCTGAGGACTCTGTTTGGTTCCATTGGTCTATATCTCTGTTTTGGTACCAGTACCATGCTGTTTTGGTTACTGTAGCCTTGTAGTATAGTTCGAAGTCAGGTAGCGTGATGCCTCCAGCTTTGTTCTTTTGGCTTAGGATTGTCTTAGCAATGCGGGCTCTTTTTTGATTCCATGTGAACTTTAAAGCAGTTTTTTCCAGTTCTGTGAAGAAAGTCATTGGTAGCTTAATGGGGATGGCATTGAATCTATAAATTACCTTGGGCAGTATGGCCATTTTCACAATATTGATACTTCCTATCCATGAGTATGGTATGTTCTTCCATTTGTTTGTGTCCTCTTTTATTTCACTGAGCAGTGGTTTGTAATTCTACTTGAAGAGGTCCTTGACATCCCTTGTAAGTTGGATTCCTAGGTATTTTATTCTCTTTGAAGCTATTGTGAATGGGAGTTCATTCATGATTTGGCTCTCTGTTTGTCTGTGACTGGTGTATAAGAATGCTTGTGATTTTTGCACATTGATTTTGTATCCTGAGACTTTGCTGAAGTTGCTTATCAGCTTAAGGAGCTTTTGGGCTGAGACAATGGGGTTTTCTAAATATACAATCATGTTGTCTGCAAACAGGGACAATTTGACTTTTTTTTTCCTAACTGAATACCCTTGATTTCTTTCTCTTGCCTGATTGCGCTAGCCAGAACTTCCAACACTATGTTGAAGAAGAGTGGTGAGAGAGGGAATCCTTGTCTTGTGCCAGTTTTCAAAGGGAATGCTTCCAGTTTTTGCCCATTCAGTATGATATTGGCTGTGGGTTTGTCATAAATAGCTCTTATTATTTTGAGATACGTTCCATCAATACCGAATTTATTGAGAGTTTTTAGTATGAAGGGCTATTGAAATTTGTCAAAGGCCTTTTCTGCATCTGTTGAGATAATCATGTGGTTTTTGTCTTTGGTTCTGTTTATATGCTGGATTACATTTATTAATTTGTGTATGTTGAATCAGCCTTGCATCCCAGGGATGAAGCCCACTTGGTCGTGGTGGATAAGCTTTTTGCTGTGCTGCTGGATTTGGTTTGCCAGTATTTTATTGAGGATTTTTGCATCGATGTTCATCAGGGATATTGATCTAAAATTCTCTTTTTTTGTTGTGTCTCTGCCAGGCTTTGGTATCAGGATGATGTTGGCCTCATAAAATGAGTTAGGGAGGATTCCCTCTTTTTCTATTGATTGGAATAGTTTCAGAAGGAATGGTACCAACTCCTCCTTGTACCTCCGGTAGAATTCAGCTGTGGATCCATCTGGTCCTAGACTTTTTTTGGTTGGTAGGCTATTAATTATTGCCTCAATTTCAGAGTCTGCTATTGGTCTATTCAGGGATACAATTTCTTCCTGGTTTAGTCTTAGGAGAGTGTAAGTGTCCAGGAAATTATCCATTTCTTCTAGATTTTCTAGTTTATTTGCATAGAAGTGTTTATAGTATTCTCTGATGGTAGTTTGTATTTCTGTGGGGTCGGTGGTGATATCCCCTTTATCATTTTTTATTGCATCTATTTGATTCCTCTCTCTTTTCTTCTTTATTAGTCTTGCTAGCGGTCTATCAATTTTGTTGATCTTTTCAAAAAACCAACTCCTGGACTCATTGACTTTTTGGAGGGATTTTTGTGTCTCTATCTCCTTCAGTTCTGCTCTGATCTTAGTTATTTCTTGCCTTGTGCTAGCTTTTGAATGTGTTTGCTCTTGCTTCTCTAGTTCTTTTAATTGTGATGCTAGGGTGTCAATTTTAGATTTTTTCTGCTTTCTCTTGTGAACATTTAGTGCTATAAATTTCCCTCTACACACTGCTTTAAGTGTGTCCCAGAGACTCTGGTATGTTGTATCTTTGTTCTCATTGATTTCAAAGAACATCTTTATTTCTGCCTTCATTTCGTTATGTACCCAGCAGTCATTCAGGAGCAGGTTGTTCAGTTTCCATGTGGTAGAGCAGTTTTGATTGAGTTTCTTAGTCCTGAGCTCTAGTTTGATTGCCCTGTGGTCTGAGAAACAGTTTGTTATAAATTCTGTTCTTTTTCATTTGCTGAGGAGTGCTTTACTTCCAACTATGTGGTCAATTTTGGAATAAGTGCGATGTGGTGCTGAGAAGAATGTATATTCTGTTGAATTGGAGTGGAGAGTTCTGTAGATGTCTATTAGGTCCACTTGGTGCAGAGTTGAGTTCAATTCCTGGATATCCTTGTTAACTTTCTGTCTCGTTGATCTGTCTAAAGTTGAGAGTGGGGTGTTAAAGTCTCCCATTATTACTGTATGGGAGTCTAAGTCTCTTTGTAAGTCTCTAAGGTCTTGCTTTATGAATCTGGGTGCTCCTGTATTGGGTGCATATATATTTAGGATATTTAGCTCTTCCTGATGAATTCATCCCTTTACCGTCATGCAATGGCCTTCTTTGTCTCTTTTGATCTTTGATGGTTTAAAGTCTGTTTTATCAGAGACTAGGATTGCAACCCCTGCTTTTTTTTTGTTTTCCATTTGCTTGGTAGATCTTCCTCCATCCCTTTATTTTGAGCCTATGCTTGTCTCTGCGTGCGAGATGGGTCTCCTGAATACAGCAGACTGATGGGTCTTGACTCTTTATCCAGTTTGCCAGTCTGTGTCTTTTAATTGGACCCTTTAGTCCATTTACATTTAAGGTTAATATTGTTATATGTGAACTTGATCCTGTCATTATGATATTAGCTGGTTATTTTGCTTGCTAGTTGATGCAGTTTCTTCCAAGCATCGATAGACTTTACATTTTGACATGTTTTTGCAATGGCTGGTACCTGTTGTTCCTTTCCATGTTTAGTGCTTCCTTCAGGATCTCTTGTTGGGCAGGTCTGGTGGTGACAAAATCTCTAAGCATTTGCTTATCTGTAAAGGATTTTATTTCTCCTTCACCGATGAAACTTAGTTTGGCCGGATATGAAATTCTGGGTTGAAAATTCTTTTCTTTAAGAATGTTGAATATTGGCCCCCACTCTCTTCTGGCTTGCAGAGTTTCTGCTGAGAGATCTGCTGTTAGTCTGATGGGCTTTCCTTTGTGTGTAACCTGACCTTTCTCTCTGGCTGCCCTTAACATTTTTTCCTTCATTTCAACTTTGGTGAATCTGACAATTATGTGTCTTGGAGTTGCTCTTCTCGAAGAGTATCTTTGTGGTGTTCTCTGTATTTCCTGAATTTGAATGTTGGCCTGCCTTTCTAGGTTGAGGAAGTTCTCCTGGATGATATCCTGCAGAGTGTTTTCCAACTTGTTTCCATTTTCCCCGTCACTTTCAGGCACACCAATCAGACATAGATTTGGTCTTTTCACATAATCCCATATTTCTTGGAGGCTTTGTTCATTTCTTTTTTCTCTTTTTTCTGTACACTTCTCTTCTCACTTCATTTCATTCATTTGATCTTCAATCGTTGATACTGTTTCTTCCAGATGATGGAGTCGGTTACTGAAGCTTGTACATTTGTCACGTAGTTCTTGTGTTATGGTTTTCATCTCTATCAGTTCTTTTAAGGTCTTCTCTGCATTGATTATTCTAGTTATCCATTCATCCTTTCTTTTTTCAAGGTTTTTAGTTTCTTTGCGCTGGTTATGTAGTTCCTCCTTTAGCTCTGAGAAGTTTGATGGACTGAAGGCTTCTTCTCTCAACTTGTCAAAGTCATTTTCCGTCCGGCTTTGTTCTGTTGCTGGCGATGAGCTGTGTTCCTTTGGAGGGGGAGATACACTCTGATTTTTTGAATTTCCAGCTTTTCTGCCCTGCTTTTCCCCCATCTTTGTGGTTTTATCTGCCTTTGGTCTTTGACCATGGTGCCGTTCTGATGGGGTTTTGATGTGGGTGTCCTTTCTGTTTGTGGTTTTCCTTCTAACAGTCAGGACCCTCAGCTGTAGGTCTGTTGGAGTTTGCTTGAGGTCCACTCCAGACCCTGTTTGCCTGGGTATCAGCAGCGGAGGCTGCAGAAGATAGAATATTGCTGAACACTGATTGTTGCTGTCTGATTGTTGCTCTGGAAGGTTCGTCTTAGGGGTGTACCCCGCTGTGTGAGGTGTGAGGTGTCGGTCTGCACCTAAGTTGAAAATGCAGAAGTCACCCATCTTCTGTGTTGTCACGCTGGGAGCTGGAGGCTGTAGCTGTTCCTATTCGGCCATCTTGGGCGCACCCCCCCTCAGATTAAGATCTCATTTATTTATCCATAAGTTATTGGGGTACAGGTTGTGTTTAGTTACATAAGTAGGTTCTTTGTGGTGATTTGTGAGATTTTGGTGCATCCATCACTCGAGCAGTATACACTACACCCTATTTGTAGTCTTTTATCCTTTGCCCCCTCTCACTCTTCCCCACAAGTCCCCAAAGTTCAGTGTACAATTCTTATGCCTTTGCATCCTCATAGTATAGTTCCCACATATTAGTGAGAACATACAATGTTTGGTTTTCCATTCCTTAGTTACTTAACTTAGAATAATAGTCTCCAATCTCATCCAGGTTACTGTGAATGCCATTAGTCCTTCCATTCTGTGTTCTTCAATTGGGGCATTTATGCCATTTACATTTAATGTAATATTGTTATGTGTGAGTTTGATCCTTTCATCATGATGCTAGCTGCTTATTTTTGTTTGTATGCTTGCTTCATAATGTCACTGGTTTGTGTACTTCAATGTGTTTTTGTAGTGGTTGGTAACAGTTTTTTCTTTCCATATTTGGTGCATCCTTTGGGAGCTCTTGCAAAGCAGGCCTGGTGGTGACATATTCCCTCATCATTTGCTTATCTAAAGAGGATTTTATTTCTCATTTGCTTGTAAAGCTTTGTTTCGCTGGATATGAAAGTCTGGGTTGAAAATTCTTTTAAGAATATTCAATATTGGACCTCAACCTCTTCTGGCTTCTAGGGTTTCTGGTGAGAGGTCCACTGTTAGTCTGATGGACTTTCCTTTTTAGGTGACCTTGTCTTTCTCTATGGCTGCCTTTTACTCTTTTTTTTTTTTTTTTTTTTCATTTCAACCTTGGATAATCTGATGATTATGTTTCTTGGGGTTTATCTTCTCATGGAGTATCTTACTGGGGTTCTTTAGGTTTCCTGAATTTGAATGTCTTGCTAGGTTAGGGAAGTTCTCCTGGATGATATCCAGAAGTTTTCCTACTTGGTTCTATTCTCCCCATTTCTTTCAGGTACCCTAATCAGTGGTAGGCTTGGTCTTTTTACATAATCCCATCTTTCTCAGCATTTTTTTTTTCATTCCTTTTTATTCTTTTCTCTCTATTCTTGTCTGCCTGTCTTATTGCAGAAAGATAGTCTTCAAGCTCTGAGATTCTTTCCTCTGCTTGGTCTATTCTGCTATTGATACTTGTGATTGCATTTTTTGTGCTTTATGGACTCGTATACCTTTACATTTTGAGATTGCTGACCTCTGAATGGAGTTTTTGTGGAGTCTTTTTTGTTGATGTTGTGTTGTTTTTGCTCTCTGTTTTTCTTGTTTTTCTTTTTAACAGACAGGCCACCCTTCCATAGGGCCACTTCAGTTGGCTGGAGGTCCACTCCAGATCCTAGACACCTTGGTCTTTCCCACACCCAGAGGTATCATCAGTGAAGGTTGTGAAACACCAAAGATGGTAGCCTGCTCTTTCCCTCCCAGTAGGGCACTGACCTGATGCTGACCCACATGCTCCTGTAGGATGTGTCTGGAGACCCCTGTTGGGAGATCTCAGCCAGTCAGGAGGAACAGGATCAGGGACCTGCTTCTCGCTGCTCCTTGGCAGAGCTGGTGCACTGCACTGGGGGGAACCCCCCTTTTCCAGACCACCCAGACTCTCCAAAGCCAGCAGGCTGGAAAGGCTAAGTCAACTGAACCATAGAGACAACAGCTGCCTTTCCCTCCAGGGGCTTCATTCCAGAGAGAGATCAGAGTTCTATCCATATAATCCTGGCTGGAGTTGCTGAAAGTCCTGCAGGGAGGCCCCACCTAGTAAGAAGGGATGGATCAAGGTCCCACTTAAAGAAGCAGCCTGGTCATGATCTGACACAACAGCTGTGCTGCATTGTGGGGGACTCCTCCAAGTCCAGATCACCCAGAATCCCCAGAATCAGCAGGTTAGAATGGCTGACTCAAACCACAGAGTCGACAGCTGTCCTTCCCCCTGGGAACTGGGTCTATCCCAGGCAGTCTTCAGCCTGCTGTCGCTGGCTGGCTGGAATTTCAAGCTGGTGAATCTCAAGTTGTGAGGTGCCATGGAAGTGGGGCCTGCAGAACTATGCTACTTCATTCTGTGGATTCATCTCCCTTCCTAGGGGAATGCACGAATGGATCTCCTGCTTCTCCAGAATTCTCGGGGCTGGAGTATGCAAAACTCCTGGATGTCTGTGCATGCTGGAGTGGCTGCTTTGCTGAGACTCTGCACAGTTCTGTCCTTCAGACCCAAGGGCCGTGGTAGCCTGGGCTCACAAGGGGGATCTCCCGATCTGCAGGTTGCAAAGATCCCGTGGTAAAAGCGTGGTTTCCAGGCGGGGTCACACAGTAACTCACCACCTCCCTTGGCTGGGCTTGGGGACTGCCCTAGCTCTGTGCTGTTCCTGGGTGGGCCATCGCCACATCCTGTTTTTTCTCGCTCTCCGTGGGGAAAGCCACCCACCTAGTCAGTCCCAATGTGCAAACCTCAATACCTCAGTTGAAGGTGCAGAAATCACTGACAATTTTCATTCCTCTTCCCGAGAGCCACAGACCGCAGCTGCTTCTAATTGGCCATCTTGACCCCTATCTCTGATCTTTGTAATTTTTTTTGTCTGATTGTTTTTGGTTTGACTTACTCTTCTTCTTTTCTTCATCTTCTTAAGGTAGAAACTTAGATAATTTATTTAAGAACTTTCTTCTTTTCTAGTATAAACAATTATTGCTATCAATTTTCCTCTAAGCATTATTTTAGCAGCATTTTACAAATTTTGATATATTTTTTGTATTTTTAGTCAATTCAAAATATTTTGTAATTTCTTTTGTGACTTCCTTTTTAACACTGTTGTTTAGAAATGTGTTGCTTAATTTCCAAATCTGGGGGAGTTTTTAAGTTATTTTTCTTTTATTGATCTTAAGTTTGATTCCACGTGATCAGAGAACGCATTCTGTTTGATTTTGTTTTTACTTGCTTGTGACTTGGGTCATGGTACTGAGATGATCAATCTGGATGAATGTTCTGTGTGCACTTGAAGAAAAATTTGCATTCTACTAAGTGGAACATTCTAGAAATATCAATTAGGTTAATTTTGTTAATAGTGTTATTCAGGTTTTCCATATCTTTACCTGTTTTCTCTACACTTGTTCTGTTGTTTACTGAGAGAGGATCTTTGAAGGTTCAACTTTAATTGTGAATGTGTCTATTTTCACTTTTAATTTGCTCAGGTTTTGCTTCACATATTTTGAGTATCTGTTGTTACATGCACATAAATTTTTTGTGCTTTCTTGATGAATCATCCCCTTTGTCATGATGTATTTTTTTGCAATGTCATTTTTATCCATATTTCTTCTTCTGAAGTCTACTTTTTCTGATATTAACATAGGCATTCCAGCTTTCTTTTAATTAATGTTTACATAATATATCCTTTGCCATCTTTTTACTTTCAATCTATGTCTATATCCTTAAAAATGGATTACTTGTAAATAGCGTATAATGGGATCACTTTTTTCTTTTATTGATGTGTTTCCACGACTTACAATTAATGTACTCTTTAACATAGATGGATTTAAGTCCATGATCTTGCTGATTGCTTCTGGCTGAATGCTGCACAATGTGTATGGAATAGTAGAGATTGAGGGTATTTATGCCTAGCAATGGCTCACTTCCTCTGTTCGGCCATATCTGTCAGGAGTGAGCTGGGTTTAGGTTTGGCTGCACCATCCTTGCCTTCAGTGCACTACTAGCTCCAGATTCTTTCTGTGTTACTTTGTACTTAGGGTGAGGTCTATGATGTTAGATGGTTCTTCTGCAGTATATTTGCCCCATTCTCAGCTCTTCTTTATTCACCTGCACCTTAGATGGGGTCTCTCTCTAGAAGTCACACTCCATCATTTCTATAAAATTCTGTGATTACACAGACCACCCCTATTCAGTGTGGTAGGGGAGTACTCAAGGACATGAACATCAGTAGTGAGAATGGCTGGGAATCATCATGGAGGCTGGCTACTTAGAAAGACCTTGGTTAAGATTGATGGGGAGAAAAATTGGGGAGAATGCTTTAATTTCAGTTTTAATACTAGTTAATTTTTTGTTATTTTCCAAAATTAAGGTTTTAATCAAGATATACATTTATATTTTGAATAGCAAGTTTTTAAAATAATTGGAACAACTTAATTTTTCTAATTTAGTGGTATTATTACTATAATTTCTTCTAATTTGCCAAACTTTTTAGATGAGTGGGAAAGGAGGTGAAATTATCAGAACCACTCTCTCTTTTTAGTTTATATGGTGATGGTTCGTATCATAGTTATTTCCCCAGCACATCCTGAGTTACTTCAGGTATTCATGCTCTTCTTAATAGAGAAATAGGGAGTATTGCACACTACAGTTATTGAGCTCTTTCTACATACTGAGGTTCTATGTTAGAGGATTCACTTCCAGTAGCATTCGGGTTGCTTTTAAGTCCCAGACTATTCCTCACACAAGTTTCTTTTTTTCCAGGAGCAGAATTTGGCTTTCTCTTCTTTCTATGCAAAAGAGGTTCTTTCCCATGTTATTTCCTGAAGTTCCTCTTTCCTTAGTAGAAGCTGCTTTTTACTTCTTTTCTTTTTTTCTTAACATAAGTAACTTGAATCTACTCATTTTACTGTTTTCCAATATCTAGTTATTACAGATAAATATATTGCAGATACCAACAACTAAAGATAAATCACAAAGGAACCAGTGATCTTAGAAAATCCTGAAACTGTAATCTCCAACTGTTTTTCATCATAGAGGTGATTGTCAGTTGACATTAGAAGTCAGCCAAAATTAATTTTGATTCTGTAGTGAACTGCTGAAGGTTAATTCAAAGGTCTGGGTAGTCTCTGTTGAGATTCAGGCTGGGAAGTTTGACATGCCTGCTCTACTTCTCCCAGGACAGCCCCTTTGGGATCCCTGGGCGAAGTTGGCACTGACATTTTACCTTACTTCCCTGGCTGTGTAGTTATTTCTTTCTTTATGTTTGTTTGTTGACTAGGTATCTAGCCTTTTCTAAGGAAAAGCCAGAATGTGCACAGATTCTTACTGCTCTCATGAATTTCTGCAAATATATTTTGGTAACAGTTTTCCAAAAATTCTACTATAGTTTTACTAATTCATTCCACCACATATTCATTCATCAATTATTTGATAAACATGTATTATGTGTCAAGCACCATCCTATATGCAGAAGGGGGTGAACAATCAGTTCAAAAGGAAGGGAAAATTCAATAGGGAAAAAGATATGGCACTTGATCGCCAGTAGATTACACATTTTCTCCCCATCATTCTCTCTATTTGTCCTTCCTTTTCTTTCTCCCTCCCTCTCTTCCTCTCTCCTGCTTCATGATTTCTCTGACACATTAATCCCCTCACATAAACCTTCATACAGAGCAGCTTAATCTTAAGTGCTTCTTAGTAAAATACAAAGTCAGTTTGTGATTTATTAGAAGAAATATCGAATTGGGTTGACAGAGTTTGATGCTGAAATCCTAGAGATGGAAAAATCAGATCTGGGCTTTGCAGGGAGTAATGGAAACATGGAAAGTAAAATTTATATTTCAGGTCATTATTAGCAGAATCTGATCATTTTTAGATAATCAAATGGAAACACTTTTAGACTTTCAAAGTAAATTAGTAGAACCACAAAGGATTGAGAGGAAAATGGACCTTGGAGGAAGTAGCCTAGCTTAGCCTTCTTGTTTTGCAGAAGATGATGCTGAACCCAGGAGAGATTAACTTTTGGATACCGGATTATAAGTAAATTCTGCCAATTGTTCAGTCTGGTGTGCTTTTGAGGATGCCTCTTCCTGGCTACTGCTGTTTAGAAGAGTCAAGAAAGATTAAATCCAGTGCTACAAAATTGCATTCAATGCTATAATGCTTACTGAATGCCCACTATATGCCAGGTGTTGGGTGAAATATGAAGCTAAACTTTGTGATGAACCTTGCCATCATAAAGTTTATAGTTTGATAGGGAAGGCAGACATGTACATGTCTAAATATGTGATAGAAATAGTTAAATGTTTTTAGTTAAAGAGCAAACAGAAGGGAGAGATGAACTCTTCTTTTGCAGGAAGTTCCAGAAACAATTTTTGACATTAGACCTCATTTGATTTAGAAACTAAACAGTCTCCAAAATGTGGCTGCTTTTTGCTTTGTTTCTTCTAGAAAAATGATGCAGCAAGGACTTTGCAGCTCTCTACAACTTGGTTGGCTCAGCTGAAAAGACTCCCAAATAGTCCTCATGGGCATGTGCCCAGTAATGAGCTTAGAGACCTGATCCAAGTTGTTATAACAGTTGTTTCACACTGTCATCTATGTAATAATTAGAAGCTCTTCTCTGCTCTTTCTGGCGTGGCCAGGTCTTGTGTAGCAAACAAGCTAAGCTTCTCTAAGGGCTATGAAATGAGATCAGAGGAAACCATCACAGGCAATAAAACATGTTGCTCATCTAGAGATAAGTCTTTTAAAAATATAAGGTATAATATTTCATATTAAGTATGCATCAGAGGTAATGAATCATTCTCTCTTAATAGACATCGAAATGGTACACACACCTTTTTGGAAAAGCTTTTTTTTTCCTTGATATTTTGTTCAATTAACAAGTGTAAGGTAAAATTATTGTTATTGGTTTCTATTCAACTTCCTGAATTCAGTTTTCTCTCAGTTTTAAAAAATTATTTTAATGAAATTATAGCACAGAAGTCAGGGATCTGATAATAGATGGGACTGATCTTGAGAAGTAACAGATTTTACTCCCCTGCCTTTAATTGTTTTTTATTTAAACTATTTCTAATACTTTTAAATCCATGATGAGCTAATACTGCTTGTCTGGGTTTTGGTAGAGCCACAAGCTCCTGTCTTCTTCTTTAGTAAATATAAACAATATTGTATTCAGGTAACATGTTAAATATTTTGACGTTTCTTTGCATGTATATTCAAACATAGCTTCTGTTCCAGATTTTGCCTACTGTGCTCATGTAGCAGCAGTTGTGTGAAGCATATGGTATGAACATAATAATAATCAATAGTGAATGAACATGTGGTTCCCATGGTCTGAGGAACTAAAACTTGGGGAATATATGCAGGAAAGCCTGCTTGTCCTCCCCTTTCACATATCCACACTGTTCTCTGTGTGGCTTCCAGTGGCCTGAATGATCTGTCCAGAAAGCAGTTGCCCAAGGCTCCAAGCTCCTGTAGATTTCTGTTATGCAGGAGAAAGGTACTTAAATTATAGGAAAGCCACTTGTATTTGTTCTGGCCAATAGAAATATAATGTGAACCACATATGTATAATTAAAAAAATTAATAACATCATTAAAATATAAAAATAAATAGGTAAAACATTCTTATATTTCAACTCAATATATCCAAATACATTATTATGACATATAAACTACATAAAATTATTAGTGAGATATTTTGCCTTCTTTTTTTGGCACCAAGTCTTTGAAATGTGATGTGTGTTTTGCACCTAAAGCACATCTCAGTTTAAATGACGCACTTTTCAAGTGCTGTTCCTCAGATTATGAGTTGTGTGGGAACCTGATGGGGCTTGAGTGAGGGTCCTAACATGAGAATGAACTCTGTTACCCAGGCTGGAGTGTAGTGGTGCAAACACAGCTAAACCTCCTGGGCTCAAGGAGTCTTCCTGCCTCAGCCTCATGAGTAGCTGGGACTGCAGGTATGTACACACATGCTGGATTAATTTTTTGAAATTTTGTAGAGTCAGAGTTTCACTATGTTGCTCAGGTTGGTTTCTAACTCCTGGGCTCAAGCAATCCTTCTGCCTTGGCCTCCCAAAATGCTGGGATTACTGGTGTGAACTATCATGCCCAACCTCTGCGCTCATTTTTCAACAGTTAATTCAGCCCATCTGAGCTTGGTTGTTTCTTGCTACTTATCAACTTTTTGTCTTTCTGGCTCTGAATTGTGTCCATCTCTGTCTTTGACAAAGTCACTGGACTTTGAGTTTGATAAACTTGCATCAAATAGTCTCCAAATGGCATGATCTCAGTGAAGTTATTTAACCTTTGTTCTGTGTCAATTTTCTTGCCTGTAAAATAAAGCTAATAATCAATATGATATTTCTTGCAGAGTTGAGGGTTGATATAATATATGTAAAGTATTAGCACATTGCCTGGTACATAATAGGTGTTTAATTAATAAGAATTGTTGTTACATTTGGTAGGAGAAAGTTGTGTCACAAATAGGCTTTTATGTGTAGTGTTTGATGTGTGGTAGATGGGGCTTAGACTTATCCTCAAGCAGCTTGTGATAAAATCTATTTGAAAACAGCCTTACACCTAGGAAGTAGTTCCGATCCTATCAAGACAGTGCTTCTTCAGCATAGCAAACATTTGAAAACATTATCTTTTACTCTCTTGAAATAAAATTCATAGATGTTATCGCTTACCAACACTTATAATATTATTAAAAATCAATATGGTATTCTAGCATAATGTGAAAATACCAGAAAAGACATTCGTAATAAAATATACATTTTAATATGCAAATGCATAGACACCACTGCTCAAGAAAGCGTGGTGAAGAGGTCAGATGATAGGGCCCATATGTAGAATCATTATGAGTGAGAGAGCTTCAAAACCAGATTGGCAGAGTTGATTCAAAAACTAAAAGTGGCACAGTTAATAATGATTTTTCTGAAATAATGATCAGTTTTTGGTAAAGTTTCCAGCAAATCAAAGTGACACTCTTCTTTTTCCTTTGTGTTGATATCCCTGAAAAAGTTTATATAAAAACTGTGCAAAAAATACTTTATATTTGAAGGTAAAATGGACTCAGACCCTAGGCTCAGAGACTCAGATATTTTACTCATGCTAACTGTTCTGCATAATATTCAAGAGTGGTGCAGGACATAGGATGATTTTCACCATGCGAGAGTGGTATTTTTGTTTGTTTGTTTGTTCTTTTTGAGACAGAGTCTCGCTCTGTCACCCAGGCTGTAGTGCAGTGGCACAATCTTGGCTTACTGCAAGCTCAGCCTCCCAGATTCATGCCATTCTCCTGCCTCAGCCTCCTGAGTAGCTGGGACTACAGGTGTCTGCCACCATGCCCAGCTAATTTTTTGTATTTTTTAGTAGAGACAGGGTTTCGCCATGTTAACCAGTATGGTCTCGATCTGCTGACCTCGTGATCCGCCCGCCTCGGCCTCTGAAAGTGCTGGGATTACAGGCGTGAGCCACCGTGCCTGGCCAAGAGTGTTATTTTTTGTATTTTTAATTGCTATATTATAGTGGTGCATATTTTGGGGGTACATGTACTGTTTTGATACATGTATAGAATATATAATGATGAAATCTCAATGTGGGATATCTATCACTTCAAACATTTATCTTTGTGTTGGGGATATTACAATTTTTCTCTTCAAGCTTTTCAAAAAACACGCAATAAACTTGTTGACATCATTTGTTTATTGTACTCTTGAATACTGGAACTTATTACTTCTATCTGGTTGTATCCTTGTACCCCTCAACCTACTTCTCTTCATCTCCCGCCTCACTTCTCTTCTGATATGGTTTGGCTCTGTGTCACCACCCAAATTTGCTCTTGAATTGTACTCTGGTAATTCCCATGTGTTGTGGGAGGGACCCGGTAGGCGATCATTTGAATTATGGGGTTGGTTTCTCCCATACTGTTCTCAGAGTGAGCAAGTCTCACTAGTTCTGATGGTTTCATCAGGGATTTCTGCTTTTGCATCTTCCTCATTTTCTCTTGCTGCCACCATTTAAGAAGTGTCTTTTGCTCCCTGCCATGATTCTGAGGCCTCTCCAGCCATATGGAGCTGTAAGTCCAATTAAACCTCTTTTTGTTCCCAGTCTCAGATATGTCTTTATCAGCAGCATGCAAATGAACTAATACAGTAAATTGGTACTAATAGAGGAGGACGTTGCTGAAAAGGTACCCAAAAATGTGGAAGTGACTTTGGAACTGGGTAACAGGCAGAGGTTGAAACAGTTTGGAGAGCTTAGAAGAAGACAGGAAAAGGTGGGAAAGTTTGGAACTTCTTAGAGACTTGTTGAATGGCTTTGACCAAAAGCCTGATAGCTATATGCAGAATAAGGTCCAGGCTGAGGTGCTCTCAGATGGAGATGAGGAACTTGTCGGGAACTGGAGCAAAGGTTACTCTTGTTATGTATTAGCAAAGAGACTGGTGGCATTTTGTCCTGGCCTAGAGATTTGTGGAACTTTGAACTTGAGAGAGATGATTTAGGGTATCTGATGGAAGGAATTTCTAAGCAGCAAAGCATTCAAGAGGTGACTTGGGTGTTGTTAAAAGTGTTTGGTTTTATAAGAGAAGCAGAATATAAAAGTTTGGAAAATCTGCAGCCTGACAATGTGATAGAAAAGAAAAAGTCATTTTCTAAGGAGAAAGTCAAGCCAGCTGCATAAATTTGCATAAGTAATGAGGCGCTGAATGTTAATCCTCAATACAATGGGAAAAATATCTCCCGTGCATGTCAGTGGTCTTCACGGCAGCCCCTCCTATCACAGGCCTGGAAGCCTAGGAGAAAATGGTTTGTGGGTTGGGTCCAGGGTCCCTGTGCCATGTGCAGCCTAGGGACTTGGTGCCTTGAGTTCCAGCTGCTCCAGCCATGCCTGAAAGGGGCCAATGTAAAGCTTGGGCTGTGGCTTCAAAGGGTGCAAGCTTCAAGTCTTGGCAGCTTCCACATGCTGTTGAGCCTGCGAGTGCACAGAAGTCAAAAATTGAGGTTTGGGAACCTCCACCTAGATTTCTGAATATGTGTAGAAACTCCTGGATGCCCAGGCAGGAGTTTGCTGTAGGGGCAAGGCACTCATGGAGTCACGGAGAACCTCTGCTAGAGCAGTGCAGCAGGGAAATGTGGGTTTGCAGCCCCCACACAGTCCCTACTGGGGCATTACCTCATGGAGTTGTGCGATGAGGGCCACTGCCCTATAGACTCCAGAATTGTAGATCACTGACAGCTTGGACAGTTCACCTGGAAAAGCTGCAGACACTCAATACCACCCTGTGAAAGCAGCCGGAAGGGGAGGGTGTGCCCTGGAAAGCCACAGGAGTGGAGCTGCCCAAGACCATGGGAACCTACCTCTGGTAGCAGTGTGATCTGGATGTGAGACTTGGAGTCAAAGGAGATAATTTGGGAGCTTTAAAATTTGACTGTCCCAAAGGATTTTATACTTGCATGGCTCATGTGACCCCTGTGCTTTGGCCAATTAGTTCCATTTGGAATGGCTATATTTCCCCAATTCCTGTACCCCCATTGTATCTAGGAAGTGACTACCTTGCTTTTAATTTTACAGGCTCACAGGTGGAAGGAACTTGCCTTGTCTCAGATGAAACTTTAGACTGTAGACTTTTAGGTTAATGCTGAAATGAGTTAAGACTTTGGGGGACTGTTGGGAAGGCATGATTGGTTTTGAAATGTGAGGACATGAGATTTGGAGGGGCCAGGGTGGAATGATATGGTTTGACTCTGTGTCCCCAACCAAATTTCATCTTGAATTGTACTCCCATAATTCCCACCTCTTGTGGGAGGGACCCAATGGGAGATAATTTGAATCATGGAGGTGGTTTCCCCCATACTGTTCTCGTGGTAGTAAGTAAGTCTCATGAGATCTGATGGTTTCATCAGGAGTTTTGGCTTTTGCATCTTGTTCTTTTTTTCTTGCCACAATCAGATAAGAAGTGCCTTTCACCTCCCGCCATGATTCTGAGGCCTCCCTAGCCATGTGGAACTGTAAGTCCAATTAAATCCCTTTTTCTTCCCAGTCTCAGGTATATCTTTGTCAGAAGCATGAAAATGAACTAATATACTTTCCTAGCCTCTGGTAATCACCATTCTACTTTCTACCTCCATGAGATCAACTTTTTTAGCTCCCATATATGAGTGCGAACATACAGTATTTGCCTTTCTGTGCCTGGCTTATTTCACTTAACATAATGACTTCCAGTTCCATGCATGTTGCTGCAAATGACATATATACATATATATACATACATATATATATGTCAAATGTTCTTGTTCAATCATCTGTTGATGGACACTTAGTTTGATTCCATATTGTGGCTATTGTGAACAGTTCTGCAATAAACATCAGAGTGCAGGTATCTCAAAATACTGATTTTCATTCTTGTGGGTATATACCCAGAAGTGGGATTGCTGGGTCATATAGTACTTCTATTTTCATTTTTTTGAGAAAACTCCATACTGTTTTCTATAGTAGCAGTAATACTTACATTCCCACGAACAGTGTAAGAGCATTCTCCTTTCTTCATGTCTTTTTGATAACAGTGATCCTAAATGGAGTGAGGTGATATTTTATCGTGATTTTGACTTGCATTTCTCTGATGATTAGTGATTTTGAGCATTTTTTCATACATTTATCATCTATTTGTATGTTTTCTTTTTGAGCAATGTCTATTCAGATCTTTTGCCCATTTTTTAATGGGATTTATTTTTGCTATTGAGTTGTTTGAGCTCCTTATATATTCCAGTGACTGATTCCTTGTCAGATGGATGTTGCAAATATTTTCTCCTATTCTTTAGATTGTTCATGTTGTTAATTTTTTTCTTTGTGGTGCTGAAGCTTTTTAGCTTGATGTAATCCCATTTGTCTATTTTTTCTTGTGTTACCTGTGCTCTATAGGTCTTACCCCCCAAAATCTTTGCCCAGAGAAATGTCATGTAGCATTTCCACATTGTTTTATTTTATTAGTTTCATAGTTTCAGGTCTTAGATGTAAGACTTTAATCTATTTTGAGTTGATTTTTATATATGGTGAAAGATGGAATCTAGTTTTACTCCTCTGTATATAGATATCTGGCCTTCCCAGCACCATTCATTGAACAGACTTTCCTTTTCCCAATGTATTTTGAAAAAAAAGAAGTTATCTGTAAATTCATCATTTATTTTTGGGTTTTTATTCTTTTCTTTTAGTCTATGTCTCTGTTTCTGTGCCAGATCATGCTGTTTTGGTTATTATAGCTTTGTAGTATAATTTGAAGTTAAGCAGTGTGATACCTCCAGCGTTGTTTTTGTAACTCAAGATTGCTCTAGCTATTCGAGGCCTTTTGGTTTTATATGAATTTTAGTTTTTTTCTATTTCTGTGAAGAATATCATTAGTATTTTGATAAGAATTGCATTGGATATGTATATTGTCTGAGTAACAAAGACAATTTTAACAATGTTAATTCTTCCAATCCATGAGAATAGAATATTTTTCTATTTTTTGTGTGTTCTCTGCTATTTGTTTCATCACAATGTTATATTTTTCCTATAGAAATCTTTCGCTTCTATGGTTAAATTTATTCCTAAGTATTTTAAAATAGCCATTCTAAAGGGATTGATTTCTTGATTTCTTTTTCAGATTCATTACTGTTAGCATACAGGAATGCTACTAATTTTTATATGTTCATTTTGTATCCTGAAACCTTACTGAATTTACTTATCAGATCTAATGAGATTTTTGATGGAGTCTTTAGGATTTCCTAGGTATAAGATCATGTCATCTGCAGAGAGGAGCAATTTGACTTCCTCTTTTCCAATTTGGATGCCTTTTATTTACTTCTTTGCCTGGCTAGAAATTCCAATACTCTATTGAATAGAAGTAGTACAAATGGGCATCCTTGTCTTGTTCCAGATCTTAGGGAAAAGGCTTTCAGCTTTTCCCTATCCAGTGGGATATTAGCTGTGGGCTTGTCATATATGGCCTTTATCATATTGAAATATGTTCCTTCTATAACCAATTTGTTGAGGGTTTTTTCCATGAAGGGATGTTAAATTTTATCAAATGCTTTATTCAGCATCTATTGAAATCATCATGTTTTCCCCCCATGATTCTGTTAACATATCCCCATGATTCTGTTTAACATATCCCCATGATATGTTGAACCATCCTTGCATTCCTGGGATAAAATCTACTTGATCATAGTAAATAAGCTTTTAAATGTGTCGTTAAATTCTATTTGCTAATATTTTGTTGAGAATTTTTGTATCTATGTTTATCAAGGATATTGGTCTGTAGTTTGTTGTTGTTATTGTGTCTTTGTCTGGTTTTGGTATCAGGGTAGTGCAAGAATGCTCTTAATACTACATGTCAAAGAACATGCTTGCTGCCACCACCTCAACCCCATCTTCACCACTAATGCCAGTACCCACAGGCTTTTGTGATAACCAAGAAAAGCCCTACAGATTTCTAAAATGACTATTAGAGGGTGGTACAACTCCAGTTGAAAACAACTACTTTAGCACTGTTTCCTTTTGTTTAGGGAGACCTCTATGGTTTAGAGACATGCCTGAGGAAGGAAACCTGCCCATTCTTCAAAACTGTGCCAGGCACTATGGGCACTCAACTGTTTACACTGAATTGTAAAGCAATTAGTATACTCGTGGGTATATTAGTAGAAATGGAGTGGCTCTGCTCATGTCAAATCAAAGTATTATTTCAGAGATAACTTGGGTGGTAGAGTCAAAGTTACTGCCATGTCGTGCCCAGGTAAATTAAAATCTTCCTTCAGACTCATACTGACTTCAACTGTAGTGTGAAAGGGGGTGGATGTCAAAAGTGAAGAGGCCATCATCAATGCCACATGGAGTTAGAGAAACAGCAATGCTCATGTAGTCGATCTGCCCACTGGAAAAACATCTATTTAATAAATAGTACTAATATAAAAAATAGAAAAACTCTACCTGTTACAAAAGCAGCACAAAAGCCTGTACTAAAATTTCAGTAAGAGAAACAGGCTGAGGATGGTGAATGTGAGAAGAGGAAAAGAAGGGAGAGGTGTGTAGTCATGTTGATCTTACTCTTTGTGACATCTAAAAATAATGTCGCTTTAAGCTCCCAAGGGGATGATGAGGATTATTTCTCAGGCTCAGAGAAAGCAGCAAGTTTAGAAGTTCTCTGTGTGGGTCATATCTCTGACCTAATCCTTTCAATTTACCCAGCACACTGGTCCACCAAGGACAAAGAATGTAGGTTAGGTTGACATGAGTTCATAGCTATGCTGCTGAGTTTATCAGAAGCAGAGAAAACATGCAACACAATTGACCAGATAAGTTACATTAAGTAAATCACGTTGCTATGCTTCAGAATTAATTTGAGGAGCTAAAACATTATTAGCCACTACAATAACCAAGGAAGACTTCAGTTAGAATGATGTCCCAAAGGACTGTGTAAAGGAAGATCAAAAGAAATCCGTCAGAAAATGCAATAGCATCAAGATCGAACATTAGGTTAGAGGTCAATATAAACCTGTATTGTTTGGTACAGTTCTATATAGATGGTCTGTGCCAGCCAGGAAATACGTTGAGTAGCATTAAGATAGGCTTCAGGTGATAGAAGAGATCAGAAATTCAGTGATTAGTTGGAATTTCAAAGAGGTTATATAAGTACCTGTGTTCCCATCTGTAAATAATGCTGAGTCCCCTTAATATTGTGAAGAATAATTGTGAGAAAAACATAATTAGTTTGAAATGCCAATTTATCATACAGTTTTTTATCTATTGAAAATGTGGCATTTAAAATTATTTTGTAAACTGTGTTTTCCAGTAAGTATGGCTCAGGTCAAGAATGTTTAAGTAGGGATGTGCATCAGAAACATCTTGGCAGATTTTTAAAATATGGAGTCCCAGAATCAGTCTTGGATACCTGAATCAGAAACCTGAAGAAGGGAGGCCTGGGCAGTTGTGTTTTGAAAAGCTGTGAAAATGCCTTAGGTGGTTTTAACGTGGCATTGGCTTTGGAAATATAATGACTGGAACATAGTACAGTTTGTTTCATATCTACAATTATTTATTTAGTTGTATATTATATAGATACTTCAGCTAGAATGTTAAATGTTAAAGACTTTTGCCCTTTTCAGTATATTTACAATTGAGTAAAATTTTAAAAGTCAGGGTGATTTTCTTCGAAGAGAAAAGCGTGATAGTTTCCTGACTAAACTTCTTCAGTGACTTCCCATGGCACTTTGAATAAAATCCAAGTCCTACATGTTCTAGCCCAGGGCTACCTCTCCAATGTCTTTTACCAGTCTCTTGCTGCCCTCGTCTGTTCACACTGCTATAACAAAGTATACTTAACAAAGTACTGAAGCTGGGTAATTTTTAAACAATGGAAATGTATTGCCCACCGTTCTGGAAGCTGGGAAATCCAAGATCAGGGCATCAACAGATTTGGCGTCTAGTGAGAGCTCAGTCTCCGCTTCAAAGATGGTGCAGTCTACCTGTGACCTTACATGGTGGAAGGCATGAGAAAGCTCTCTTAGGCGTCTTTCCTAAGGGCACTAATCCAACCTCTCAAAAACTCCATCTCTAAATACCATCACATTGAGGGTTTCAACAGATGAAGTTTGGGAGTAGAGGCACAAACATTCAGATGATAGCACTTGCCCTTTGTTCTATTTGGCTTTATTATTTGGTTCCTTAGAAAAGCCAAGTTTGGGCTGGGCGTGGTGGCTCACACCTGTAATCCCAGCACTTTGGGAGTCCAAGGAGGGTGGATCACGATGTCAGGAGATTGAGACCATCTTTGCTAACACGGTGAAACCCTGTCTCTACTAAAAATACAAAACATTAGCCGGGCTCGGTGGCAGGCACCTGTAGTCCCAGCTACTCAGGTGGCTGAGGCAGGAGAATGGCATGAACCCTGGAGGCGGAGCTTGCAGTAAGCCAAGATCAGGCCACTGCACTCCAGCCTGGGCGACAAAGCAAGACTCCATCAAAAAAAGAAAGAAAAAAAGAAAAGCCAAGTTTGTTCTTTCTGTTCTTTTTTGTTCTTTCTCTTCTTTCTGCCTAGACCATAATTTTCTGAGATTTTTGCATATTTTAATCCTAATTTGAATCTTAGTTCATGTCAATTTCTCTGAAAGATCTTCTCTAACCCCTACTCTATCACTCACAAGCATTAGTTTATTTTTATAGCATTTATTACAATCTAAAATTATCCTATTTATTTATCTGTGTATTGTATAGGTAGCTCAGCCAAAATGTTAAATATTACATTTGTTCTAAGACTCCAATAACACAGCACACTATGGGTCTTGAGACTGTGTTTAAAAATTAGATGAAATAAAGCAGTTCATAAAATATCACATGAACAAAATTAATAAGTTTTAACCTTGAAAGGACAACTAGAGAACAGTATTGACATTCAACAGTCTAGTGTTCAAAGCCCCACTTCGGGAAAATCTGTTATTTGCTCTGTATTAGAGGCACTAATACTTTAGTGGGTGGGAGAAGGCATAATTAAATAAATTGAATCTAATAGTGTCTTACCTCTTCAGGGAATAACTGCAGAGTTAAGATTTGGGAGTAAGTTTTCTTTTAAAAATTCTCATGCTGAAGGGTGATCACTTGAATGCAATTTGAATTCCACTATGAGCAGAACAGAAAAAGAAGAACTTAATAATATGGAAAAATTGTATGTGTGTGTCAAAGGAAACAAACTAAAAGAAAAAGTGAAACAAGGGAATTTCAAGCTTTTGTAATTCCTTGGTTTCAGATTCTTTTTTTTAAATATGAAATTAGTTATTTTATTGGAAATAATGTTAAGCATATTTCACTATCATGGAAATACAATAACCTGCTGGCAAAACAAAGATGTTTTGGTTATACAGCTCTGTAGTATAGTCTGAAGTTAGATAATGTGCTTCCTAGAGTTTTGTTCTTTTTGCTCTGGATAGCTTTGGCTATTCTGGGTCTTTTGGGGTTCCATGTAAGTTTTAGGACTGTTTATTCTATTGCCATGAAGAATGTCATAGTGATTGCACTGAATTTCTAGATTGCTTTGGGTAGTATGAATATTTTTAAAAATATAAATTCTTCCAATCCATGAACATAAAAATGGCTTTCCTTTTTTTTTTTTTTTTTTTTTTTTTTTGACACCATCGTCAACGTTTTTCATCAGTGTTTCATAGTTTTCACTGTAGAAATCTTTTACATCTTTGGTTAATTCCCAGGCCAGGTATTTAATTTTATGTGTGGCTATTTTAAATGGGATTACTTTTTAAATTCTTTTTTTTTTTTGAGACAGAGTCTCACTGTGTCAACAGGCTGGAGTGCAGTGGCGCCATCTCAGCCCACTGCAACTTCTGCCTCCCAGGTCCAAGCAAGCGATTCTCCCGCCTCAGCTTCCCAAGTAGCTGGGACTACAGTCACGCATTTCCATGCCCAGATAATCATTGCATTTTTAGTAGAAACAGGGTTTCACCATGTTGGCCAGGATGGTCTCGATCTCCTGACCTCGTGATCTGCCCTCTTCGGCCTCCCAAAGTGCTGGGATTACAGGCGTGAGCCACGGCACCCGGCTTCTCTTTTCTTTATGATATATATTTCTCTGGAAACTTTTTCATCCATATTCTGTATTTTTAAAATGTCTTTAAGTCAGTTTTTACCTTTTCTGGAACCTCCTTTGGTAGCTTTATAATCGACCTTTTGAATTCTTTATCTGGCTTCAGATATTTCTTAGATTGCACTTCTTAGATTTCTTAGATTCAATTTTTCGGCTGTCTCACAGAATTTGCAGTGGCAGTCTCTGCAATGGAAACACATCCCATGCTCATGGATGGGTAGAATCAATATTGTGAAAATGACCATACTGTCAGAAGCAATCTACAAATGCAATGCAATTCTCATTGCATTGAAAGTCTAGCATCCTTTTACGATTAAAATCTGCAGCAAAATTGGCATAGAAGGGATATACCTTAAGGTAATAAAAGTCATCTATGACAAATCCACAGCCAACATTGTACTCTGAATATTCAGATATTCAGAGATTTCTTCTTAGTTTGAAACCATTGCTGGAGAGCTAGTGTGATCTTCTGGGGAGTTATAGAAACTTTTTTTTGTCATATTGCTAGCATTATCTTTCTGGTACCTTCTTATTTGGGTAGACTGTTTCAGTGAAAGATCTAGAACTCAAGGGTTCAGATTCTTTTGTCCCACTGGGTGATCCTTTGATATGGTGCTCTCTCCTTTACCCTAGGGATGGGGCTTTCTGAGAGCTGGAATGCACTGATTGTTATTGTCCTTCTGGGTCTAGCCACCCAGCAGGGCTACTGGGCTCTGGGCTGGTTTGGAAGAATATCAGCAAAGAGTCCTCTGATGTGATCCATCTTCAGGTCTTCTAGCCCTGGTTACCAGCACTTGCTCTGGTGGAGGTGGCAGGGGAGTGAAGTGGACTCTGTGGGAATCCTTTGTTGTACTTTTGTTTAGTGTGTTGGTTTTCTCAAATGCTGGTTATGATAGCAGTGAAGTTGTCTTGTCATGTGGACAGACTCAGGACCTCTAGTTAGCCAGAATGTTGCAGGTAGTGGAATTAGCTGTTGTTCTCTCCTTCTTTGGAGAAGGGTTGTTCTGTTATGATTTGCTCTAATTGCTTGAGTTGGTTGGCCTCCAGCTAGGAGGTAGCACCTTCAAGAAAACACTAGCTATGGTAGTAGAAGGGGGATAGAAGTTTGCCCTACATGGGCCAGTGTAAGTATTCTGGTTTCTCAAGTGATAGGCAGGGTCATAGAGCTCCCAAGAGTTTGTCTTTTGTCATCACCTACCAGAGTGGGTAGAGAAAAACCATCACATCAGGGCAGGGTTAGGCGGGTCTGAGCTCAGACTCTCCTTGGGTGGGGCTTGCTGCGGCCACTGTGTGGGATGGGAGGGTGGTTCTCAGGCCAATGGAAGTATGTTCCCGGGGAATTATGACTACCTCTGCTACATCATACAGGTCACCAGGGAAGTGGGTGAAATCTGGCAGTGTCGGTCCTCACCCAGCTCCCATGCAGCCATCAATGTCAGTCTCACTCCCATGGTGCCTCACCAATAGCAGTGAGTTTACATCCAGGCAGCAGGGCTGAGATCTTGCCCCAGGTTACAAACTTCCCCACTGAGAAAACAAGCAGGGCTTGCAGGCCTCGCCCCTCCATGCTTCTGGCATCTTCGGCTGTGGCTTCTCCACTTGTATTCACACTTCCCATTCCTCACACCAGATTCTGCTCAGGAAAATTCATGTTCAGTTAAAATTATTGCAAAGTTTGGCTAGACACTTCCTTCACCCTTTGATACCTCTCCAATTCCACTGGCTGCCTTCCTCAAGGACCTTTGTGAGATAAAGCCAGTGATGGTTTCTGTAGGCTTGAGCTGGGGACCAGGAGTGCCTGTAGGACTCTTCCTGCCACTTCCTCTACTTTTATATTTTGCTTAACTCCCTAAGTCTGTTTCAGCTCTTTGGAAGGTTAAATCCTTCTCCTGTGATCTGGATTTTCAGGTTCCCTGGTGGGGATGTGTTTTTGGAGGTGGACGTTCTGTCTCTCACACTTTGGGAATTCACAGTTTCTCAGCTGTCTCACAGAGTTTGCAGTGGCAAGCTGCTTCTTCCAAAGGGTCTGTGAATTCTTTCAGCTTTCCTGGTATATTTCTGCAGTGGTTATTGGAGCAAAAGTTCACAGTGTGAGTCTCCACATGCTGTTCTGAATGTCCAAGTGGGGGCTGCGTGTTAGTCCTGTTTTCTATCTGCCGTTTTTTCTCTGTTACATATTTTTAATAGTATTCCTTGTGTTATAAATATAATCTGAATTTTCATATGTTTGTGTTAAAGTAGTAAAGATTTAATAAATAGCCCTAACACTCATATTTTAGGCATTGTAAGCATTTGGTTTATAAATAGCAGTATATATTTTCTTTGTGGTCACTCTGGCTCATTTTCAAAGCAGGTAAGTTTAATTTAGTATTGTTTAATATTTTGTCTGGATAGGATTGTTTATGCCAGATAAAAACACAGGGCAATGCACCATGATATTGAAATAAAGATTGAAGGAACTCACTTCTTTTTATTGAAGGGCAAAATTTTAAAAGACCATGATCAGCTTGAAAGAGAACATTTGACTCCTAACAGACATGCATGAGTATGCATATATATGGGTTTGATAAATACACCTCCATTATCTGTGATAGAAGGAAAAAAATCTAAATGTAAAATTGACAGTTTATAACTTTCACTGGATAAGCTAATGCTTGGGTTTTTCTGAGCTGAAATCTTAATTTGACAGAAATGAGCTACTTTTTAATCTCATCTTTACAGTTCATTTAAATTGACATAATTGCATACGTTTATGGTATACATCACTATGTTTTTTTATATGTGCTTATTGTGGAATGGTTAAATCAAGCTAATTAGCATGTCCATTACCTCATATACTTAGCTTTTTTTCACGATGAGAACATTTAAAATTGACTTTCTTGGCAGTTTTTACAGAGAAAATGTATTGTTATTAACTATAGTCACCATATTGTACAATAAAGCTTATGAATCTTTGGCCAGCTACTCTGAGTTAGAAGAGTGAGGTGACAGAAGTAAATTAAACCCTTGTCCAATCTTATTAACTAATGTGATGAGAGCTCAGACACCACTGGGAGAACACTCTTACCTAGAAATGACAATGTTGTTAATGATGATAATAAAGGAATGTCATTTTTCAAGTATCAAGGACTTACAAAAACTTTGCCAGGCTAGTAACCCTTTAAATCACTGGAAAATAAGACACTAGAATTTTTCCCCAAGAAAAATTCAGCAGATTAACTTCAATTATAATTAGACAGAACAACTTAGAGCTTTCTAAGCTAATAATGGTGAAGTTAAAATCAAATCTTTAAGCTCCCATCAAAACAACATCAACTAAATAATAGTGTGTAAGTTCTTAACAACATTTTAGTTTATGTTATTGATTAAACTGGGTTTAAAATGTGAAACTATAGAGTTATTAATTTGCCGAACTATCACTTCAAGCTTAAGCCTGCATTCTTATTAGCCATCTGATGCCTTGATTTCTTAGGTCAATATTTAACACGAGAATAAACAGGCCATATAGGTAGAGCTATTTTAGTCTGACTACTGTCTTACTCCATTTAGTCTATTATAACGAAATACTACTGACTGAGTGGCTTATAAACAACAGAAATCTATTTCTTAAAGTTCTGAGGGCTAGGAAATCCAGGATCAAGACATTGGCAGATTCAGTGTCTGGTGAGGGCTTGCTTCCTGGTTCACGGATGGCACCTTCTTGCTGTGCCCTCACAATAGGGCAAACAAATTCCTTTGGTCTTATTTTATAAGGGCACAAATTATATTGCCTCCCAAAGGCTTTATCTCCTAATACTATCACTTTCGGGATTAAGATTTAATATATAAGTTTTGGGGACTCAAACATTCAGCTCACAGCAGCTATTATACTATTCATCAACCAGTGGTGGAAAGCTCAAATAGCATTTTAGTTTCCAGTTTTTAGTTTTAGTTTTTTTGTTCTATTGTATTTAGTAAGTATGTGTGTGTGTTGTGTGTGTGTGTGTGTAACCTAGTTTTGGGTTAAAATGCCTGTTAAAATAGAGCCCTGAATCATATCATCTGTGAAAATACATAGTTTGATGTCCTGTCTTCCTATTTGGATGACTTTTATTTCTTTCTCTTGCCTGATTGCTCTGGCCAAGACTTCTAATAATATGTTGAACAAGAGTGGTGAGAGAGGGCATCCTTGTCTTATGTTTGTTTTCAGGGGGAATGGCTTCCAGCTTTTGCCCACTCAGTATGATGTTGGTTTGTCATAGACAGCTTTTATTGTTTTGAGGTAGGTTCCTTCATTGCCTAGTTTGTTGAGGGTTTTTAACATGAAGATATGTTGAATTTTCTTGAAAGCCTTTTCTGCTTCTATTGAGATCTCAAATCATGTGGTTTTGTCTTTAGTTCTTTTTATATGATGAATCACATTTATTGATTTGCATATGTTGAACCAACTTTGCATCCCAGGGATAAAGCCTACTTGATCATGCTGGGTTAGATTTTTGATGTACTGCTGCATTCATTTGCTAGTTTTTTGTTGTTGTTGTTGAGAATTTTTGCTTCTATGCTTATCAACAGTACTAGCCTAAACTTTTCATTTTTTATTGTGTTTCTTCCAGTTTTTGGTATCAGGAGGATGGTGGCCTCAGAATGAGTTGGGGAGGAGTCATTCCTCACAAATTTTTTGAAATAGTTTCAGTAGGAGTGGTACTAGCTATTCTTTATACATTTGGTGGAATTTGATTGTGAATCTGTCTGGTCCTAGGCTTTTTTTGGTAGGTAGGCTTTTTATTACTTATTCAATTTCAGGACTTATCATTGATCTGCCCATCTGCCCAGGGATTCAGTTTCTTCCTGGTTTAGTCTTGGAATGTTGTATATATCCAAGAATTTATCCATTTCTTCTAGATTTTCTGGATTCTGTGCATAGTCTCTCATGGATTTTGCATTTCTATGTCATCAGTCATAATGTTACTTTTGTCATTTCCATTTGTGTTTATTTGGACCTTCTCTCTTTTCTTATTAGCCTAGCTAGCTGTGTATGTATTTTATCAGTTTTTTCAAAAAAATTATTAATTTTTTGAAGGTACAAACTCCTGGATTTGCCATTCTTTTGTATGTTTATTCCTGTGTCAATTTCTTTCAGCTTACCTGTGATTTTGGTTATTTTTTGTCTTCTGCTAGCCTTGGGGTTGACTTGATCTTTCTTTTTAGTTCTCTTAGTTGTGATGTTATGTTGTTAATTTAAGATCTTTCTAAGTTTTTCATGCGGTTGTTTAGCACCATAAATTTTCATCTTAACATTGCCTTAGCCATGTCTCATAGATTGTGGTATGTCGTACCTTTGTTCTCATTAATTTAAAATAATTTCTTGATTTCTGCCTTAATTCCATTATTTGCCCCAAAGTCATTAAGGAGCAGGTTGTTTAATTTCCATGGAATTGTATAGTTTTGAACAATTTTCTTCATATTGATTTCTATTTTGATTGTGTTGTGGTCTAAGAGCATGTTATGACTTTGGTTTTTTCAAATTTGCTGAGGATTGTTTTATGTCTGATTAGTTGGTCAATTTTAGAGTATGTGCCATGTGGCAATGGGAGGAACATATATTCTGTTGTTTTTGGGTGGAGAGTTCTGCAGATCTTTATTAGATCCATTTGGTCAAGTTGTTGAGTTTGAGTCCTGAATATCTTTGTTAATTTTGTGCCTTGATGGTCTGTCTAATATTGTCAGCTGTTTTGAAGTCCCTCACTATTATTGTGTTGGAATCTAAGTCTCTTCATGAGTCTCTAAGAACTTGCTTTATGAATCTAGGTGCTTCTATGTTGAGTACATATATATTTATTATAATTAAGTCTTATTAGTGAATTGAATCCTTTTGCCATTATGTAATGCTCTTCTTTATCTTTTTTGATCGTTGTTTGTTGAATGCCTGTTTTGTCCAAAATTAGGATTGTAACCCCTGCTTTTTTTTGTTTCTCACTTGCTTGGTAGATTTTTCTCCATCTCTTTATTTTGATCCCATGGGTGTCATCGCCTGTGAGATCAGTCTCTTGAAGACAGCATAACTTTGGGTCTTGCTTCTTTATCCAGTGTACCATGCTGTACCTTTTAAGTGGGGCATTTAGCCCATTTACATTCAAGGTTAATATTGATATTTGTGGGTTTGATCCCATCATCATGTTGTTAGCTGGTTATGATGCACACTTATTTGTGTGGTTGCTTTATATTGTCACTGGTGTGTGTACTTAAGTATTTTTTTGTAGTGGCTGATAGTGGGCTTTCCTTTCAATATTTGGCCCTCCTTTCAGGACCTCTTATAAGGCAGTCCTGGTAGTAATGAAGTCTCTCAGCATTTGCTTATCTAAAATTGATCTTGTTTCTTCACTGATGAAGCTTAGTTTGGGTGGAGATGAAATTTTTGTTCGGATTTTTTTTTTTTTTTTTTTTTTTTGAGATGGAGTCTCGTTCTGTTGCCCAGACTAGAGTGCAGTGGTGTGATCTTAGTTCACTGCAAACTCCACCTCCCAGGTTCACACCATACTCCTGCCTCAGCCTCCCGAGTAGCTGGGACTACAGGTGCCTGCCACCAGGCACAGCTAATTTTTTTTTGTATTTTTTGGTAGAGAGAGGGTTTCACTGTGTTAGCTAGGACGGTCTTGATCTTCTGACCTTGCAATCTGCCTGCCTCAGACTCCCAAAGGGAGGCCTGGGATTACAGGTGTGAGCCACCACACCCAGGTGAATTTTTTTTTTTTTTTTTTAAGAATGTTGAGGATAGACCCTTAATCTCTTCTGGCTTGTATGGTTTCTGCTAAAAGGCCCACTGTTAGCCTGCCAGGCTTCCCTTTGTAGGTGAGGTGCCCTTTCTCTCCAGCTGCCATTGGAGAACTCTGAGGATTACATGTCTTAGGGATAGTCTGCTTGTGTTGTATTTTGCAGGAGTTATCTACATTTCTTGAATTTGAATGTTGGTCTCTCTAGCAATGTTGGGGAAGTTTTTATAGATGATATATTGAAATATGTTTTCCAAGTTAATTGCTTTCTGTTTCTATCTTTCAGGGATGCCTGTGAGTCATATATTTGGTCTCTTTACATAATCCCATCTTTCTCAGGGGTTTTGTTCTTTTTTTGTTTTTGTTTTTGTTTTCGGTCTGACTGTCTTATTTCAGAAAGCCAGTCTTTAAGCTCTGAGATTCTTACTTCAGCTTTATCTATTCTGCTGTTAATACTTTCAATTGTATTGTGAAATTTTTATAGTGTGTTTTCTTTCCTTCTTTCTTTCTTTCTTTCTTTCTTTCTTTCTTTCTTTCTTTCTTTCTTTCTTTCTTTCCTTTCTTTCTTCTTTTTTTCTTCTTTTTTTTTTAGATGGCGTCTCCCTCTGTCACCCAGGCTGGATGGAGTGCAATAGTGTGATCTCAGCTCAGTGCAACCTCTGCCTCCCAGGTTCCAGCAGTTTTCTCCCACCTCAGCCTCCAGAGTAGCTGGGATTACAGGTGCCTGCCACTATGCCCAACTATGGGGATTCACCATGTTGGCCAGGCTCGTCTTGAACTCCTGACCTCAAGTGATCTGCCCACCTTGGCCTCCCAAAGTCCTGGGATTATAGCCAGGGTGTGTTCTTCAGTTCTATCAAATCAGTTTGCATCTTTTCTATACTGGTTGTTTTATCTATCAGCTCTTGTATTGTTTTGTATTGTTTTATTGTCATTCTTAGATTCATTGGATTGGGTTTCAACATGCTCCATCTTGAGGACCTTCATTCCTATCCACATTATGAATTCTATTTCTGTCATTTCAGCCATTACCTCCCAGTTAGGAACCCTTGTGGGGGCATAGAGTCATCATTTGGTGGAAAGAAGACACAGGTTTTTTGAGTTACAACAGTTCTTGTGCTAGTTATTTCTCATCTCTGTGGGCACGTGTTCCTTTAACTGCAGTATAAATTGAGAAGTCACTAGACTTCTTTCTTGATGTTTTCAGAGTGCCAAGGCTTTCTACCAGGTCTTTATTTGTAGTTGCCTTCTTGTCTTAATTTCACAGTGGGGTATGTTAATTTCACAGTGGGGTATGTTAATTTCACAGTGGGGTATGTTAACAAAGTATTTTTGTTATTGACCTTTCAGTTGTGATCCAGTAGATGGTGCTTAAGCATAATGGTCAGGTCAGTAGACAGGCTCTTGCTCAGTCAAGTGGCTCTTCTGTATTTCCTCACAATTGCAGCTATGCTCCTTCTCAGTGCTCTGAAAGTGTGGGCTACTCTCTCATTAGAGTGCTGGTTGCCAATCTCAGCTTTGCTCTCCTGGGCTGCCCACCACAGCTCTGGGATGATCTCAGAGTTTATGTTCCCTCCCCAGCTTGGAGACAGCAGGAAAAGGAACCTTAACAGTGGTTGTGGCAGAAGACCTTTCAGTTTTCTCTTGATCTCTACCCCAGAGATGCAGAGCCATAATCAATCAGTGTGATTGGCCCAGGGTGGGATGGCTGTGTTGTGGGCCCAAGCCAGGGGAGTTCTGCCTTGTGATGAGTAGTGGGGCGGTGGGACCTCAGGGAGACAGACTGACCTCCTCAGAGCAACTACACCTTGCTGCAGGTATGGATAAAGCACTCAGGGTCATTGCTCCTTTTTCAGTCCTAGGGCAGCAAGGGCCATAGCAATGTGGAGGCAGTGGCAGAGGAGTTTCTGGTTGCTTCTGGGAGCTCCGTCTCTGAGATACATGGAGCTGTGACTAGTGGGTATGTTCAGTCAGGGAGTGAGGCAGCTGCATTGCTGGCCTGAGTTGCGGGCTCTGCTTGTTGGGGAGCAAGGGGTAGAGAGCTCACAGTGAGGAGAGATTGAGCTCCTCTCCATATGGTGGTTGTGTTATATTGTAAGTTCATGTGAAGCCCTCAAGCTCTTTGTTTTTTCCTCAGACCAGGGGCAGTAAGGGCAGAAGCACTGCTGTGGCAGTGACAGAAGGGCTGTCAGTTGCTTCTTGGAGTCTCTTCACAGGAAAACCCAGAGCGACTCCCAGTGGTTGTGCTCATCTGTGGGTGGGGTGGCTGATCTGTGGTCCTGAGCAGGGGACCTGCATAGTGAAGAATGGGAGTGGGGGCTCCCAGGGAAGAGAGTGGGTTCCTCTCTCTATGGTGGCTGCAGTGTGCTGGAGGTGCCAACATAACAACCAGGTCCTTTGCTTCTTTCCCAGCCTGAGGGTGGTTAGGGTGGTACCACTGCAGCTGCAATGACAGAGTGGTTATTGGTTGACTCTTGGATTTCCTCCTCAGAGAAATGCAAAGCTGCCTCTGAATGAAGTGTTCAGGCCAGGGCAGAGTAGTTGTGCTGGAGTCCCAGGTGAGGTGGTCCCTCCTGATGAGGAGAAATGGGATGGTGACCCGCATGAACAGTCTGGACAGTTTTCCATGGGGTGGCTGCACTGTGCTGGGGATCTGTGCCAGTCCCTAGTCACTGTAGACTCTCTAGAGCCTCATGGTAACAGCAGCAAGGGCTGTGAGACAGCAAAGATGACAGTGTGCCCCTCCGTCTGGGAACTCTGTCCCAGGGAAATGCAGAATTGCTCGGAGCCCAGGAGCAGTGGAAGGGGGTGGCTAGAGCCCCAGCACAGGAGGTTCTGCCCAGTGAAGAAAAGCAGGATCAGGGACACACGTAAAAAACATTCTGGCTGTTTTCATGTGGGGCTGCAATGCTGTGCTGAGGATCCACACCACTGCCTCATCACCATGGGCTCTCTGGAGTATGGAGGCAACAACAGCCAGGATTGCAAGACAGCAAAGATAGCACCCTGTCCCTCCCTGTGACAACTTCATCCAAGGGAAGTGCAGAGCTGTTACCAGGCCAAGAGCCCCAGTGGCAGATGGCTGGAGTCCCAGGTTAGTAGGATAAAAAAGTCCCACTTTCTATCCTGAGAGATTCAGTGGAATTGAGGCCTGCAGGCCATCAGTGCTCAGTCCTCTAGATCCAGCCCATTTCCTGGGGGCCTGTGAGGGAACCTAGCTTCCCCCTTTGCCAGAGTTGCAGTGCTGATGCCAGGATGCCCAGAAATCCAAGGCTACCAGGACTGCAGGTGTGCCTGAGCGGCAGCTCTTTCGAAAATCCACGTTATCTCTGCATGTCAGTCTGAAGGCCCTGGTGGGATGGGCTCATGAGGGGATCTTCTAAGGCCAGGTCTGCAAAAATTCATGGGAGAAGTGTGGGTGGACAGAGTTTCTCTCTCACTCACCCGTTCCCTGCAGTTGAGGAGCCTCCTTTGGCCCCATTCCACTACTGGATGGGTGGTCATCCTGTCTCGCTCCTCTCTGTTCTCTGTGGGTCGAGTTGTTTCCTTGATGAATCCCAGTGTGTCCACCTGTATCTTTCAGTTGAAGGTGTAGCATTTACTTGCCACTTTTTATTCTCTCCATGAGAGCAGCACACACTAGCTGTTTCTAGTCAGCCATCTTGGCCCTTTGAGAAATCTTGTATTTCATTATAAAAATTAGTATAACTTTGAATTATGGCTCATAATATTTTAATTTTTAAAAAGACAATAAAGTTGTAATTTAGATGACCATCAAGCCCAGCTGATATTCCAAAAATATGTTCCATATTTTTTTCTGTACTCTTAATCTGTCTTAGGAGGTAGGCATTAACACTTAGATATTCGTCTGATTGTCAAGAACATTGACATATTTTGGTGGACTAAGGGCAAAAACAAGATATATTTTGATCAGTACTGGGCCACAGATGAAGCCATCAGGATGGGATGTTCTAGTTTCTTTCCCAGGCTACCTTCCCTTTGGAGAATCTGGGCAACATCTTTTAATGCACTTTGGAAGTGAAGTAGAACATTAAATTCAATGGCTTTATGGATTCCCTCAGTGTTTATCCATGTGAGTTAATAATGTTTCTCATCACTCCACTTCAGTAAGATCCTGGACTTCACTCTAAATATTGCCAGCAGGTAAAACTGGATGGAAATAATATGTTGCAAGGAAGATATTTGATTTCCTATGAAGTCATGAATTGCTCTAGCGTGTTGTCTTCTGACGAGTGTGTGTCTTCGGGAAAGTTATCGTGCTAATACCACCCAACACACTGAAATTCTTCAGAGTGGGATTCAAATTTTGCACAAAACAAGTCTAGAGAATACTCATTTTTTCTACCCCTGGGGAGCCTGGGAGAAATGCTTATTCATTTGATCTTGCTTAAAATTGATTTGAATGTGCATTTTCTTGCTATAAAAAATTAAGACAGTAAAACACATATGGCTTGTGTATCTTATTATTACAACCTGAAAGCAATGATGATTTATTTTGCCAGTAATTGAGATAAGTCAACTCTGTAACTAAAAAATTGCATCTGACAGATATTTCAAGGAATTTAAAAAATGATATTACCTAAAATTTATTGAGCCAAATTATTAACATTCATTGTCTTGCTTAATTTAGTTCAGTACTGACAACACCCCATGAGTTGGCATTTTTACTATCTCCATTTTACATGTGTGGAAATAGAGTCTAAATAGGACACACAATTATTTAATAATGGCTGCTGGTGAGACAGAAGCCTCATCTCACTTTCTATCTCTTGCAACTAATAACTCTTGCTCTATACCACCATTTGATCTCTTGAAAGTTTGGAGTTAAAAGCATCAACTTTGTAGCCTTATTGGATTCCCAGCTCTAGCACTTATTAACTCTATGAACTCAAATCATTTAGTTAACTTGTATATTTTACAGTTTTCTTGTCTGAAAGCAAGGATAAAAGTAGTGCCTGCCTCAAAAATTTGTTACTATGAGAGAATGTAGTGCTCAACTAATTCATCCTATGGTTTTATTTTAAAGGCCACAACAGACTGAAGATGTAAAATATATTCACAAAGTAGTATACAAGACTTTTTGCATTTATATATGTAAGATTCATGGTTGAACCTCTTTGTGAACAACCCTGAAGGTCTGTGACATGTGATAATGTGTCATATTGCTGTAGTATCAACTTTAGTCATAGGTCTGGAGAGGCTGGTGTGGGAAGGGGTGCTTAACTACTCACCTCTTAACTCAGTTCCATTGTTTCTTTTTATCACAATGCTGGAAATAGTTCTTGAAAAGTGGTAAAACAAGAACTAAAACAATTTTTTTTTTGTTTGTGTGTCTCTGAAAAATGGCTCTAAACACATTGGTGATGGAAATGAAGAGAATGTGCTGAGATCTAAGAACTAGATGTATCTTAGCTAGAAAATATAAATGTTGAGTAATTTAAATTCTGGCATATCAAATTCAGCATCAATCAATTTCTTTTTAGGATGAATCTACCATAACGTCTTCAGGGAGTCAAGACCAGATGAAAAAACTAATGAAACTGTTTCTGTGGATACTCAAATCACATTTATTTTAATCTTGTCATAAATGAGTTTTAGTCTTTGTCAAAGTCAGAATCTAAGTTGGAAGAAAGGTGGTACACTTAAATATGAGAATTGAGAGA
Source organism: Rhinopithecus roxellana (assembly GCF_007565055.1). NCBI lineage: Eukaryota > Metazoa > Chordata > Mammalia > Primates > Cercopithecidae > Rhinopithecus > Rhinopithecus roxellana. Next base: position 13,315,300 of record NC_044569.1, read on the forward strand.
AGATGAATAAAAGGATTATTTGCAAAGATGAAGACAAGTTAAAGGGAAACAAATAAACAGAAGTTCAGAACCCCAAGGCAAGCAAGAGCAGAAGGCTGTTACCATTCCTGGGTCTAAGGTGTTAAAGTGTGGGAGGAATTGCCTGAAACTGCAGAGAGTAGCAGATATTCTAAGGGCCGTGGCCTTCAGAGGAATGGCGCAGCAAATGCATGGCAACTTGGCAGAGATGGAGCCAGGGAAATATCCATTCTTACATGCTTCCCACCATCTGATCTCCTGCTGAGGCCTGCCATTGGCTGAGCCTTAGTTAAAGCCAAATAGTAAGGAAACCTCTTGATGAACTCAATAAAGGTCCATTTCCTTTATTGGACCTTTGCTAAAGCTCCAAACTAGAAAGAGTAAGTTTCAAATAGTAAAAACGTTATTTAACATAATAGTGTATAATAATGCATTATAATATAATAGTGTATAATATACATTAGTAGAGAAAAAGTCAAATGAGGAAAATAGTTCATCAATATAAGAGAAGATAAAAATGAAGAAAAACATACAAAAAACTCATGGACCAAAACTAAGCACAAAATAAGAATAAATCAGAAATTACTTGTAATTGCAATAAATACAAAAGAATATAATGTTACAATTTAAATAGATTGTCAAACTAGATTTAAAAACTAAAGGCTCTTTCTGTCTATAAGAGATACATCTAAGAGATAATGACATAGAAATTTTAAAAGTAAATGTTTAGAAAAAGTAACTCATGCCAATAATGAAAAAAGAAAGTGTCCCAATGCAAAGAAAAGATAAATCTTGCAGTGATTGGGTGGAAGTTTCAGTTGCCCTGATTTGATCATTACACATTGTATATAGGTACCAAAATATCACATGTACTCCTAAAATATGTACAACGATTATATGTCAATTAAAAAAAGAAAATTGATTGTAGTCTTTTAATTTCAAGTAAAATAGACTTAAGGGGCAGAAACATTATAAGTGTTAATGTCATGTCATAATGATAAATAATTCTAAAGTTGTATGCATCTTATAAGAAAGACTCAAAATATATAAAGCAAAAAATAATAACTATACAAAAATAAAGAAACCTATCATGAAGATGAGTATATAAAAATATCTAGATCAGTACTTGATAGAAAAAGCAGACCAAAAAATACCAGCAATGATACAGATTTGTTAAAAACAGATGAATCAATTTGATGCAATAGACATATGTTACCATATTCAGGAGCTATAAAACATTCTTTACAAGCATACACAGACAATTGACTAAATATTGGCTTTATAAAGCAAGCTTTAATATGTCTCGAAGAATTAATGTCATAAAAGTCACATTTTTTACCATTATGCTATCAAATTAAAAATCAGTAACAGAAAGTTGATGAGAACACACTTATAAAAGATATATAGGTCAAAGAAATCAAATATTAGAAAAATATTAGACACCAAATGATAAACGTGATATAGTTAATTCTGAAATATGGAATTTACACAGAAATATGAAGCCTAAAATTTTGTATATGAAAAGAAGAAAGGCTGAGCTAAGCATCCATTCTAAACAGAATGAGAACAGCACTGTAAACCTAAAAAACTGAGAAATTACCTGTCATTATAGAACTGCTTATTAAGATTCTTAAATCCTTGAATTTTTAGGATAATTGAGAACAGAAAAACAAGATGGAATGAAGTGAACAGAATCTTAAGCAGCTCTAAAATGAGAGGTAATAAAGATCCTTCAGCAAGGAAAAAAATCAGCATGTATCATAGGCTTCGTAGCAATCTTTGGTAACAGAAGATCTTTCAATATGCTTAACAGTTCAGAAAAATCATTTTTTATTCAGCTAAGCTATAAATTGCATCAAGCTAGCATCCCTCTACTATGGCTAAGGTGTCAGAGAAAAGTAATAGAAGAACATTTCTGTCCTAAATCCATTCTCCTCATCACTACATATATTGTCTTGCTTTTATCACCTCTTTTTATCACACATAGCCCTTGACCAAGTAAAACTGCTTTTGTCTGATACCAGAGTTTTATAGGCTAAAGCAGTCATTTCCAGAGTTTTGGATTTCATAGTTACATGCACACACACACACACACACACACATATTACATATGTGTATATATATTACATATCTATCGCATGTATCTATATTACTATATTGTAATATATACATATATATTAGAAATACACACACACATACAACACATACACACACCCATCCTTACACACCCTCCATATATATGTGGAATATACATATATGTATGTGTTCTTTATTTAAGGTTAACATAGGTGTGCACACATGTTATTTTGCTAGGAAAAAGCATCATTTCACGTAAACAGGGATATTTTAATTTTTGAAAATATATAAAGAATAGTTAACTCAATTACACTGAAAAGAAATGCTGCCTCGCCTTTTTCTTGTAATTTGCTATGGCTTGCTGATAGTTTTATTTTGGAAGTACACAAGTTGGCAGAGCAGTGTTTGACAAACCCTGAGGAAGAGGGGTTGATGCTTGTTTGTTGATGTTGGAATTACCTTAAGGAAACGTCAACTAAAATTGAGAAACTCCAGTACTTTCATTGAGGTCCTTGGTGACCTTCTGATGACAATACTCAGTTTTATCTTTCTTGACCTCTAAGTAGCATTTGATACCTGCCAACCTCTTCTGTTCTTTTGGTACCATTTCTTCACTTGTATCCAGGATATCATCTTTTCATACTCCCCAGTTTGTTTGCTACTAAACACTTCTCAGCCTCCTTTGCTGATTTCTTCTTCTTCTTCTTCTTTTTTCCAATATCTTAATTTTGGAACGTCCCAAAGTTAAGTCTTTGCTCTCTCCCTCTCTCCATACACTAACTTGGTGATTGATCCCATCAAGTTCCATAGATATAAACATTATATATATGCTGACAATTCCCAAATGTATATCTCCATTCCAGACCTTTCTCTTGAGCTCCAGACTTCCATATCCCACTGTCTACCTGACCGCTACACTTGGATGTCTAATCTCAAACCTAACACATTTGTAAGTGGTCTTCTGCTTTCTTTTGTATATCACAGGCCTCTGATGACTACATCAATCCTGCCTGCTCACATTTGATTTCAACTTCAGCTGCAGTGAATGGTTTTAGGTAGCCTCACACTGATTTTGCATCGACAGTGCCCCATCTCAAGCAAGCACCACATCTTTTTTCATTTGCCCCAGTGCCTTTTCCAGTGCCACAGGAATTTGTTTATTCTGTGCTCTGGAGCATCCCAGAAATGAGAGATGCTAAGGGCAAACTTCAAGTAATAGGGACTGGAAGATGGTGAATAAATAGCCCATATTCCAGACAGAAAGTTCTTGGAGGCATTCAGTATGGCCTGAGAGGGCCATTGGAATCAAGCTCCCTTGCCTGTCTCACCCTCTGCTCCTTCACTCTCGCTTCCCGGATTACCTTCCATATAAATATCTACACCCAACTTCTTGTCTCAAGCTCTGCTTTTGGGCTGAATTATTTTTACTAAATATTTTGTTTGATTTCTTTTTGTGTCTATGCTCATGAGGGACATCATAGGGTTTTTTTTTTTTTTTTTCTTTCCCTTATAATGCCTTTGTTGGTGTAAGGGTAATATTGATTTCACAAAAATAGCTTTGGAAGAATCCCCTCCTTTTTATTTTCTGGAACAGTATGTAGATTTGGTATTATTTCTCTTTTAAATCTTTGGGAGAATTCACTAGTGACTTGGAATTTTCTTTTTTTTTTTTTTTTTTTTTTGAGACGGAGTCTCGCTCTGCCGCCCAGGCTGGAGTGCAGTGGCCGGATCTCAGCTCACTGCAAGCTCCGCCTCCCGGGTTCCCGCCATTCTCCTGCCTCAGCCTCCCACGTAGCTGGGACTACAGGCGCCGCCACCTCGCCCGGCTAGTTTTTTGTATTTTTTAGTAGAGACGGGGTTTCACAGTGTTAGCCAGGATGGACTCGATCTCCTGACCTCGTGATCCGCCCGTCTCGGCCTCCCAAAGTGCTGGGATTACAGGCTTGAGCCGCCGCACCTGGCCAATGACTTGGAATTTTCTTTGGGGGAAGGTTTCTAATTAAAAAAATGTTTCCTTAATAGATATAGCTGTTCTGTTTCTCTATGCTTATTGAGTGAGCTCTGGTAAATTTTGCCTTCTGAAGAAGTTTTACATTTCATCTAAGTTTTCAATAAGTTTTTTTTTTTTTTTTTGAGACAGAATCTCGCTCTGTCCCCCAGGCTGGAGTGCAGTGGCACAGTCTCGGCTCACTGCAGGCTCCACCTCCCGGGTTCACACCATTCTTTTGCTTCAGCCTCCGGAGTAGCTGGGACCACAGGTGGCCACAGCACCTGGCCGGAAGTTTTCTATTTTACCTAGTTGAGGAGTTTATTGGCAAATGTTTTTAAGCATACTTATCAATTAACCTGTGACGTTCAGTCTTTCATTCCTGGTATAGGTCTTTAGTGTCTTTTCTTCTTTTGTTTTTCTTTTCTGGTTCTCTGACTAGAGATTCATCAGTTGGATTGGTCTTTTCAAATAACTAGCTTTTTAAAATTATTTTTTATCCTTTATTTTTAAAATTTTTTATTTTCTTGTTTTTTGTTTTTATCTCTATGACTTCCTTCTTTTGTTTACCTTGGGTTAGATGATTATTTTTTAGCTTCATAAGGGGAAAGCTTAGATCATTGTTTTGAAATTTTTCTGTTTTAAATAAAATTATATAAGATTGTGACTTTTCTCAGCACAAATGTAGCTGTAACTCACAAATATTTATGTTGTGTTTTTATTTGTACTCAGTTCAAAATACTATCCATTTCTCTCATAATTTCTTTTATGAGACATTAATTATTTAGAAGAAAGATAGTGCATTTTTTAATAGGAATATATTTTCTGTTTTTCATTTCTAGTTTTAGTCCACTATTGTCTGAAGACATATTCTGTATTATTTTAGTCCTTTCATATTTACTAGAGTTTCATTATCACCCAGATTGGGCGGTCTGTGTTGGTGAATATTCCATAGGAACTTAAAAATAATGTGCATTCTGCTACTATCACCTATATTTTTACTGATTATTTTGATCTATTTATTTTATTTATTTATTATTTTTATTATACTTTAAGTTCTAGGGTACCTGTGCACAATGTGCCGGTTTGTTACATATGTATACATGTGCCATGTTAGTGTGCTGCACCCATTAACTCATCATTTACTTTAGCTATATATCCTAATGCTATCCCTCCCCACTTCCCCCTCCCGCCTCCCCACAATAGGCCCCAGTGTGTGATGTTCCCCTTCCTGTGTCCAAGTGATCTCATTGTTCAATTCCCACCTATGAGTGAGAACATGCGGTGTTTGGTTTTCTGTTCTTGTGATAATTTGCTGAGAATGATGGTTTCCAGCTGCATCCATGTCCCTACAAAGGACACGAACTCATCTTTTTTTATGGCTGCATGGTATTCCATGATGTATATGTGCCACATTTTCTTAATCCAGTCTGTCACTGATGGACATTTGGGTTGATTCCAAATCTTTGCTATTGTGAATAGTGCCGCAATAAACATACGTGTACATGTGTCTTTATAGCAGCATGATTTATAATCCTTTGGGTATGATCTATTTATTTTATTAATAACTTAGAGGGTAAATTCTCCAACAATAATTATGGATTTGTTTCTAACTCTTTTCATTTCAATCAATTTTTGCTTTATGTATTTAAAGCTTTGCAATTAGATTAATACACAGTTTTAAAGAGATTAAAATAAACTTACTCCCTTATCTTTATGTTTTGATTTCCTATAACTCTGATAATACCCATTGTTCTAAGTCTGATTTTTTTTTATTGTAATACAACCCCTCCAGTTTCCTTCTGATTTGTGTTTTACGTTGTATCTTTCTCATCTTTCAGTTTAAATCCTAAAATTCATATGGAACCAAAAAAAATAACCCAAATACCAAGGCAATAGTAAACAAAAATAATGAAGCTGGAGGCAATTAATCAAATTATACTACAAGGCTATACTAACCAAAACGGCAGGGTACTGGTACAAAAGTAGACACACAGATCAATGGAACAGAATAGAGAACCCAGAAATAAAGCTGTATAACTACAACTAGCTAATCTTTGACAAAGTCAACAACAAAAAATACACTAGGGTGATGACACCCTATTCGATAAATGGTGCTGGGATAGCCATATGCAGAAGAATGAAGCTGGACCCATACCTCTCACCACATAGAAAAATTAACTGAAGATGAATTACAGACCTAAACATAAGATCTGAAACTGTAAAATTCCTAGAAGAAAACCTAGGAAAAACTCTTGTCAACATTGGCCTGGAAAATAATGTATGACCAAGTCCCCAAATGCAAACACAAGAAAACAAAAATAGACTAATGAGACTTATATCAATCTATATCTTTATATTTAAAATATTTAAGATAAATTTCTTACATATAGGGTCGTGATTTTAATTTGAATCCAATGTGACAGTCCTCACCTTTTAACTGGAATTTTTTGATTATTTACTCAATATAGTTTTTTATATGCTTGGGGTTATATCTACTTTTTGCTCTTTTTTTTTTTTTTCATTTGTCCTATCTCTTTTCTCCTTTCTTCTATCGTTCCTCTCTTTTTTGGATTAATTGAATGTTTATTTATGATTCCATTTTATTGCCACTAAAAACTTTATAGTTGTTTTATATCTTAGTGGTAGCTCTAGATTTTACTGCACAAATTTGTAACATGAAAGTACGCTTTCAGAAAATACATTACTTCATGTATAGTGAAAGAACTTCAGTACCAAATACTTATGTATTTCCCCTTCTGTCTTGTTGTCATACATTTTACGCCTACATATATTATGAACTGCCAAATAGATTTATATTTTTGTCCTAGATTCTCAATTTTACTTTTATGTTTTGTATTTTATTTTTAGTTTTTGCTTTTGTGTTTCTTTTTTTACTTCGTGCTGTATTTTGCAATTGTTTAAGAATAAAAAATATTTTTATATTTATCCATATTTATACATTTTTGTGAATCTTAATTCCTTTGAATAGATAAAATTTTCTATGCATACCATATTTCTTTTGTCTGAAGAACTTTGTTTAACCTTTCTTGTAATTCATGTTTATAAGCCGTGACAGTTCCAACTTCTGTGTCATCTCTGTGTCTGATTATATTACTTACTTTATCTCTTGACAATGGTTTTAGTAAAACAATACTAGAAACTGAGGTAAATAATTATTTTGGCCAGAAATGGATATGCTTCTTTATTCTTATGTTATTAGTCTGGGGATCTTGGCGATGTGGCCAGTAGTTGAGCTAGGCTTTTGTTTGTTCTTACTATGGTTACTTTTAATGGACCACAGACTTCAAATTTCTCCAATGATGGACTGCCTCTGCTTTGTGGTTACTGTGAAGCCTGCATAAAATGTATTTCTATAATACTAATCCTCCATCCTGCTTTGCCATGACACGTTTTATCTTCATGAATGATTTCCTCAATTCAAATCATTCTAATTATTAACAACCTATGCCATATACATATACTGTTATATCAATAGTGTCTCCTGGAGTTTGCAATCTGATAGGCTTTCTAAGAGTTTTAGTTGATATAGCATTTTCCCAAGCTGAGCCCATCATGATAGCTCACTTTTCTCATTAGAAGGTGTGGTTCAGGGTGAGTATGTGGCCCCCACAGAACAAAACTGTTCTTTTGGATTTTTCTGGATGTAAATTTTGTGAATGAGCTCTCCATCTCTGACGTTAAGACTGTAATGCAGTTGTTCTCAACTGGGGACAATTTCACTAGCCCCAGAGGACATTTGGCAATGTCTAGAGAAAATTTTTGTTGTTACAGCTGGAGTTGGTGAGGAGTAGAAGGTGCTACTGGCATTTAGTGAGTGGAGGCCAGGGAGGCTGCTTGACATCCTGCATTGCATGGAGTGTATCTACAAAACAAAGAATTACCCAGACCAAAATGTCAATAGCTCTGATGTCAAGGAACCTTGCTGTAAGAATATTAGCTGAGAACTGACTGTGGCTATGATTCCATCCATAAAGGAATAGCAAATTTAAATAAATGAAGAAAAGCAGAGATAAGAGGTAAATAAAATGATTAAGAATGAGTCCTAAAGCTGCCTAATGACCTGGGGAAGTTTTTCCAGAACCTGGATTCATCCATACTGTTTCTTTGACTTTGTTATTGAACCCTTTTAGAATATATGATTTTATATTTCATCTCTGTCACTTGCAACCTAACTATTATGTAAAACATACAATTCTTGCAACAGGATCTGGGTTAGGTTAGAACTACGAAAGTGAAGCAGCTACTGTCCATACCACCCGTTTTCACCTGGTGTGCACTTTCCAATAGATACATGTTGAAAAAATTTCAAGAGAAAGGGATTAATGGATTTATACACAGCAAAGTTTTGTAGCATGGGTATTAATTTTTTTCTAAGGGGAAGGAAAGTTTAGCTATTTTTAATTATTAGATCCCTAAATTTAAGTATCTAAAGCATTGAAGCCATAGATTTCATTAAGGTTTATTAATGAATGATTTATTAACAAATAATGATATAACTCCATTGGAGAAAATATGAGATCCATACATGAAAATGAAAATGTGGAATTTATCTTAGTGGATTTTCTTAAGCCTGTATTGCCTTAAACTACACTTACACCCTATAACACACACTCAATAGCTGCTTGTGACAGTCAATTATTGGAGCATTGAATTTGTTTTCAGGTCTTGGTCTTCTTGACCTATAAAACACAAACTTTCATAGAGGATAAATCACAAATGATCATTAGCATTGCATTGCACATTAATGCAGGTAACTTAGGGCATTCACATTTAAAGCTGACATTCCTTACAAATTTATTCAAGGTTCTTCCTGATCAAGCTAACTTTCAATAATCTTTTAAAAAAATACAGTTGCCTTCTAGGTGCATATAGTCTTAGACTGCAATTGTTATTACTCACTATTTTCTAAGTATTGTCTATACTTTTAGGCCCCTATTCTTAAATCAGCTGTCCTGGCAGCCTGAGATATCTCCGTCCCCCTTTACATCTGCCGAAAATATACACCGATTCTCAGTGTTTATTCGAAAGAGCTATTCTCCCTGAAGCCTTTCCTGGCCCTTAATCACCAGGTTCTATAACCCTTCCTCCATGTTCCCTCACACATTGTTTGCAATAGCATTTGTTGTCCTTACTAGTTATATAGTTCATGCTTGTCTTCTGGTTACACTCCAAGTGCATTGAGGTGGAACCTGATCTTGTTCATCTTCTCATTCTCCTGGCTCCTGTTGCATTAGTCACTAACTTGGAGGATGTCTGGGAATGAGATTTCTAGTTTCAGAGTGCAGAAACAAACAGCATGAGGACAAACTTAATGTAGCTAAAAGTATAGGAAATTAATCTGCAAAAAATATCTGAAATTAGAAATAAAATGTTAAAGTGGGTTCTAATTTGCTACTTTTCCAAAGTAAGGAAAATTTGTGTTGTTTTGTGACAAATAGAAATCATATTATTTGTTTTATTATTCACATACTATAAAGGGTCAGGGAGGTGAAGTACTATAAAGGGTCAGGGAGGTGAAGCAAGAGCAAAACGTATGTCTGAGAATTCCATAGCTAGGCTGCTTAATTGTGAATGACAATGTGTGTTTATACCTACATATTACTCAGCTGTGGAATGGAGTGGCTAAGCACTGTATGCTAAATTGGAATTTCAAAAATGATCTCAACAGATATTTCATATTCTCCCATATTGGATCAGGAGCTCCAATCTCTCTATGGTTTATCTTGATTTATATAGCTGTTGGAAGTGGCTATTACTAATTATCCTGGCCTGCCAACTCAGCATCAGGTTCCTAAGCTATATATACCAGTTTCTCTTGAATTATACATTACATAGCCTCACCCCAGGGACAATTTGAACAGCTTCCTCATCCAAGTTCTGTAGAAACTTCCTGGATATTTAATTTCAAAAAGGGACCTTAACTCAAATTCCAATCGTTTGAGTTATATTTACACAATCTACTTATTTTATAATTTGCAGCCATGCTAAGGCATTTCTCCTTAGAATTGCAGTCTAGACTATTGTATCCCTCACATAGGAAACAAAAATAATTGGAGCATGAAGCAAATAAATCCCATAAGTGCTCATTTATTTACATTAATATATGTTCCATAAAGGAAAGGGAGAATTTGCATACATGAAAAGACAAGTCAAAGAAGAGCTCATGTACCAGATTGAAACAGCAGTTTGCAGAAATCAAACTTCAAGCAGTCTCAGGATTAAGCAACAGAAACTAAGCCTCCATTTACACTCTTTCTTCAGGCTGTAATGCTTCTACCAAGTTTCTTTCTGCTAGTTGAATTCCTACTTAAAGACCTACCTCAAATATCACCTCTTTCTTCGTTAAGTCTTCCCTGAAACCTTCACAACTAGTAACTCACCATCTGTAGTCCATTACAAAGTTTTATTTTCTCCTTCACTGTCACCATCAAACCATATGTACATACCTTCTCAAGGTTATCCCAGCCACAGATGAATCTATTTCAGCTTAATGTGAAGCATTCCTCTTTGTGGCTAAGACTCAGAAATTCCAGATCCTAAAATCACTCTGGGCACTCATCTGTCCAAGGCATATTCAGTTAAGCACTGTAGACTCAAAATCCTCTCACCCTTCTTCACCCACCCAATTCTAAGTTTTGCCTTCATGGCACTTTATGTCCCAGTGCCATACCTATGCCCTCTCTGAAATATTAAACTTAGTCTCTTGTGCTGACCCAAACTTCTCTACTTCTAGTTCTTTTCCTCCTTTATTTCTACTTCTGTACTTTGTTATCTTTTTAGAACTTATAATCTTAGCTTACTCAATTTATCACTGCTCTTCTCATTTCACTTCTTTAACCAATAAAAATCTTGTGATTAATTGCTACATGTTGCCTCTTTATGGTCCCACAACTTACAGTCCTTGTTCTTCATCCATATCCATTGAGTTCACTTAGAAAACCACTTGCTTACTGTCTATTATACCAAAGTTGACAATCAACTGGAGAAAAATATCTACAAATTAATGGGTACTAAACCTGGCTGGGCCCTCGGTGTGAGTCAGCAATTACCGAATGTTTTCTTGGTTACCCGGTTTCCTTTACTCATGGAGTTATTCCACTTCTTGACCTGTTCCTTTCTTATTCAGCACACGAACCCTTCCTCTTCTTAGAAAATTTACTTATTTATGTATTTATTTGAGACAAAATCTTGCTCTGTCACTCAGGTTGGAGTGCAGTGGGGCAATCTCAGCTCACTGCAACCTCTGCTGCCTGGATTCAAGCGATTCTCCTGCCTCAACCTCCCGAGTAGCTGGGATTACAGGCGTGTGCCACCACACCCTGGCTAATTTTTGTATTTTTAGTAAAGATGGGGTTTCAGCATCTTGGCCAGTCTGGTCTTGAACTCCTGACCTCTGAGTTATTTTTAGTTTTCGAATTAAAAATACATGATTAAATATTAAATAAAAACCAAATCTCCTGTCTATCCCAGACTAGCTCTGTTTTTCCCCAGGCAAACCAGTGTTAAGTTTCTTATGATCTCCTCAAATATATTTTGTGCATATGCAAATGTAAATATGTATACATTACTTCTTCATGTAATATCACTTGCTTAGTAACATGCGGCACTCCACACATATGGAACTGCTTGCAACTGCTCCAATTCACCATAGGAGTTAATGCCTCCAGCGCTTTGCGTTTGACCTTTGCTGAAATGTCCAGGCTGCCCATCCTCTTCACTCCATTGTTTCCTGGGCAAATAACCTTTATCATGATAGCACTGCTGAGCACATTACCTGGGATATAAGAAGCACTCAATAAATGTTAAAGTGTTATTATTTTTATAGAGGACTGGTGTTTTCTATCTTCAGTTTTTCATTGGTAAAATTTAAGCACTTTTTTTGGTTCTTGATCATGCACCTGCTCTTGAGGTGTGGAGAAGAGTAGTTAAGAATTTTCCAAAAGGATTATGTGAAGTCTGGAAAAATGTCAAGAGATAATTTTGCACAGTTTAGGTGGAAAGAGTATATGAAGGAGAAGTTGGACTTCGGGAAACACTGTATGACATCATGTCACTGAAGAATGGTCCTAACTTAGGAAATATTTCTGAACTCTGAATTGGTCAGATTGGAGCTCCAGTTGTGTTTTGCCCCTGAATATTCTGATGGGATTTCAAAATTCCTTAATCAGAGACAAGAATTTACTCTCTTCTGTTCCTCTATAAATGGTATTTTACAAAATCTTCACAGTGAATATGATATTAGAAAATGAGAAATTATATTCTTGGTTAGCAAGATAGCAATTGTAGCTCCGGAACAGCTACTTAGGAGTATCTTGGGAAAAGGTTTGTTGGAAGTCAGGACAACAAGTCTTGTTTAAAGCTATCTTTAGGTAGGAAACATTATTTTTACTATTTGGGGTGCTTTCCGGAGGCTAATGACTCCATATCCTAGTCATCCTTTAGAGCTACCCCGTTGTCCAATCTCAAGTTACAAAATTTCTTCATGTCAGTTCTGATATTTTGTATGTGTGCTCTACCAATCTTACTGAAAATTATTTGATAAAATAGTAACTAAACTAGCTCTAGAACAGAAAGACATTTTGGAGGAATCATAACTTGGGGAAAAAGTTGTTTTATTTGCTTATGTTATATTATTTAGAACACAGCTAAGATATAGGTCAACTTCCCTCTGTAATTTTTTGTTATTACTGCTAGATCTATCCATGGAACGGATCTAAGAAGTGTATTCCTCTCCTCATCTTCACACAAACATGTAGTCTGCAGGATTCAGAGCTTGCAACTTAAAATGCATCTCTCCAAGTATATCTGTATCTTGACTAATAGCTTTATTAATAATGAAAGCTATGGATTGCTTTGGCAGCAAAACGAATTAAAGAGTGTAACACTTTTGGGACTTCTGTCATGAATGTCAAGGTCAGGAGCAGAGACTGCTGGAGTCAGAGACCTGATTTCCAAAACGCTTGGTGGTAACTCACTGCTTCTGACACTGTTTACACTAAAAATCTTCCTAGTTGAGGACTTCTTATTTTAGGCCAATAAATATATTCACAGGGGAAACATGGCAGTAATTAATGATATGTCTGGCAACAACAAATGTGGGGCAAAACATGATAAACAAATAAAAACAGTGAAAACTGCTTGATGCCACTTCCTTTTATTTCCTTAAGAGTAGTTTTCTAACATGTATATTCAAATACAATTATTTGGACAAAAAAAAAAAAATAAGGCTATACAAATTCAACACTTCTAGCTCTTCTACGCACCAGGATTTTGAGAGTCCTGGTTCACATTACCATACTGATGTTGTTAAATGTATGTATTTTTTTTCTTTTTTTTGAGACAGAATCTTACTCTGTCACACAATCTGGAGTGCAGAGAGGTGATCTCGGCTCACTGCAGCCCCCATCTCCCAGGTTCAAGTGATTCTCCTGCCTCAGCCTCCTGAGTAGCAGGGATTACAGGCACCTACCACCATGCCTGGCTAATTCTTATATTTTTAGTAGAGACAGGATCTCACCCTGTTGGCCAGGCTGGTCTCGAATTCCTGACCTCAAATGATCTGCTAGCCTTGGCCTCCCAAAGTGCTGGGCTTATGGTTCAGATTAATATCAACTTAACTTCCATAATATATATATACTATATTTCTTTCTCCTACTGTCACTTTCTTCATCTATAGAAAGATGGCAAGCATAAGAATACATATCAAAAAAGTAATATTAAATAAAAAAAGCAATATTAAGAATTTGAGAAGCACAGAAAAGGCAACGCATTACAGGCTGAGTGTCATAATAGTATTTTCCCCCACAAATTCAAGTCAATATGTAGGAATTCAAGGTTATCTTGACCTAGTTTTTAAATTTAACATCCTGTTCTATTTTGCTTCAAATATTCTTTCTTGTACACATATTAATCTTACTCTAGCTGAACAATGTTACACCTTTTACAATATCTTTTTGGGCAATGTTAATTCCCCCATTAAAAAAAAAAACAAAAAACAAACAAAAAAAACAAAACAACTTCCCCTGTTCTTCTCCTACTCTTGCTATAGGCACCCTCCAGCTTTTTGAGCAAAGGGACAGCTTAATCCAGACTAATGGTGGAAAATGATCAGTGGGTATTCCTTTGGGTAGTTAAATTTGTTTCATGACAGTAATGAACACAAAACTACCAATTCAGTCATTATTTTATTCACTCAGTAAGCATTTATTTTGATTAAAGTTAGATACTTTATATGTCACATTTCTTTAGAAAGCAGTAAATCGTTACAGAATAATCCATTTTCTTCCTAGGAGCTTCTACTTATTCAATTTACAGAGATTCTCTAATGTGATATCAGTTAAGAGCTAATGTATTGTCCTGAGACTGAACAGTTGAGAACTAGAACCAGTTGAGCTGCTTTAGAAAATAATATTAAAAGATGAATATGAATGTATAAAATTATAATAACACAGAGCTGAAAGACAAAGAAATATTATGTGTCATGTTTACATGAAAGGAGCAATGAGAGTTATATAAAATATTTAAACACAATTGTGCTCAAGTGCTTTCTCCTCAAAATATTACTCTTAAACATGAATGAACTCACTGGAGCTCTGAAACCACTCAACAGCTATTCCCCTTTGGGCAGACTTCTTTCTGGAATTTTGAAAGAATGACTGATGAGGTAATATCATTGATGAGGTATTTTGGGTAGCTTTATTTTTATGGCAGAGAGGAAGGAATTGAGACTGACTGTTTTGTCAAGCTAGAATTTGAAAGGAATAAAAAACCACTCAAATAAAAATATAAGCAACCGCGTTATTACCTACATGTAATTTTGGAAGCAGCTCTAGGATCTTGTGTGTGTGTGTGTGTGTGTGTGTGTGTGTGTGTGTGTGTGTGTGTGAGAGAGAGAGAGAGAGAGAGAGAGAGAGAGAGAGAGAGAGAGAAAGAGGAGGGAAAGGAACATAGAGAGAAGAAGTGATGACTTTTAAGTTGTTGTACTCTCCTAGTAACTCTCTTATCTTAGGGCAGCATAAAAGGAGACTGAAATTTGGCCCTGACCCTGATATGCAATCTACCATGTATCCCCCACCCTGCAAAGCTGTCTCATACGTGAAATGATTTATAATCATGGCTGAGTACTTTAGGCTAGTATCAATGTAAATGGAAATATTTGAGTCTTTTCAGCTACTAATTTCTAATTAGATTCTGGCTGACACTCTGGAACAGGAGTGTCATTGTTTTTGCTTTTATGCTGTCCAGCCTAATTAATGAACAGACTCTTTCATAAGTAGATTAATGGAGGTTGTCTCATTATCCAAAGTTATTTCAGACATGACTATATTGCACCTCATTAGAGAAGTGTGAATTGAGGCAGCTTTCAATTAGAAGATAAAGCCCATGTACAGTGTGGGTCTCATTTTTTTAGAATAGTTTATTTGTTTTATTTGTGTGTGTTTCTAGAAAGGATTCTCAGCTTTTATTCCTCTGCCTGTGTTCTCATCTGTGATGAAAGAGCTTTTAAGTGAAACTAGCCTTAATTTCTTAATTTTCTACTGGATTTGTAATCGATCAGAAGGTTTTGTGCAGCCCCAGATCTGTCACTTAAAAATGTGTCATCTTAGTGGATTTATTTAAAGTCTCAGAGCATCCCTTTATTATTTACAAAATTATAAAAAAACCCTTGATATCTTACCTATTTAATAGAATTGAGAGATTGTGAATAATATCACTTAATGATCCTTACTGTCTTCCTTCTTCACAAATCCCTCTTCTGCACATCCCCCCTTCATGGGACTCCTGCTTTCCCTGGCTTACATGGTACTGCTCTATTCTGCTCCTTCTTTCTACCATGTATTCTTTCTTAATTTCAGTGTTCAGTTCAATGACTCGTCCTTGACTTTATCATCTCCAGCAAGCTGCACCTCCAACTTCACTTCATGGTCCTGGACACAACCTAATCTTGTAAGTTCTGTGAATTTCTTCCATGAAAACCCTAACCTTTTATCCTTCCTACTTCTGACCAGGACCTTCTACGTTTAATCTTCTTTTAAACTTACTATCACTTCATCTCTTAATTTGATCATTTAAAATGTTTTGACTTTATGTATTGATAAATGAAAAGCTAGCCCTTCCTTCAAACCCTTCACCTAATTGCCAGATATTTAAATAAAGTCAAGAGGATTCTTATTCAAAGAAATTAAGCAAATAATCTGAGAAACACCAGGGTAGTTATTGTTCTGGAGTAGTCATTCTGTCTGTGGCATTTGGGTGGATCCCATGGTAACTGACTCTCCTTGCAGGCTTTTGAGAGATGAATTCTTTGGCTCTGCTTAATTACATTTCCTTTGACTCTTGTTTGTAATTAATTCTTATTATTAAAGTAATAGAATAAAAAAAGTCAGAGGAATTTCTCAGGGAGAGGATTTTGACAACCATGATCTCTGGTGTTATTTTCATGGATGTTTTATGTTATATGGCAGAAGAGAAACTATGGTGATGGGCCTTTGAAAAGAAAAGAGTTTTCTCTGACTGGTGGAGGAAGAAGTCGTTGCAAAGGTTCAAAGTACAAGTAAGATTCAATGCACTGGCTTGAAGATGGAGAAAGTATATGAGGAAGAATGTAAGTGGCCTATAGAAATTCAAACCAGGCTCCAGCTGACAGAGAGTAAGGACCTCAGTCCCACAAACAAAAGGAAATAAATTCTGCCAATGCACAGTGAATTTGAAAGAGGATCCCAAGTTCAGAAGAGAGCCATAGGCCTAATCCAAACTTTGAGTTCAGCCCAGTGAGACCCTGAGCAGAGAATCCAGTCACACAATGCTCAGACTTCAGACCTACAGAACTATGAACTCATAAAGCAGTGTTGTTTTAAGCCACTACATTTGTGGTAATTTATTACAGCAGAATTAGAAAACAAATAAAAGATTATAATGAAAAAGGCAGAAGTTCTCTGACTTCACCAAACTTTCTCCCCAAAGCAAACACTTGTCAAAGTCATAATAAAAATGTAGGGAATGAATCTTTAAATTTAACATTTTATTTGGGAAGAAAAAATAGGGGGCATATATGCAAACTAGGTGAAGAACAGAGAGAAGGTTGGGGGTTTTATGAAAATAAGGAATGGTCCCGAGAGAAGGTTTATTGGTACTAGCAAAGCTCTGGGGAGATGGTGAGCTCCAAGTGGTGGATGACAGTGGGGGCAGAATGAGTCTTAAGAGTTGCAGGTTATCTCAGCAGTTATAGATAAAACTGGTTTCAGGTTATAACAGGCAGTTTTAACTGCTGCACTTGCAGAGAATTATATTTCTAAAGCAATGCCATGTGCTCCAAGTGACTTTTCCCCTGGTCCTGTGACTCTGATTTAATTGGGTATGATAAGAATGACATAATTTGGATGAGTAACTTTCACATTTTTGCCTTTTGATCAAGATCTTTGTCCAAAATCATCATTGATTAATCATTTTGTAGGTAAGTTTAATTGTCCCTTGGTGCTGGGATAGTTCTGTCCCAGTTGCTTCTATCCATGTTTGGGGAAATGTATGGGGGTCTGTGTCAGGGACCTGGGCACATTTGAATAACAAAGAGAACAAAAGGAAAAATTTCTTGAGCGCAGGTCTACATGGAGTCCGGCATTGGGCTCTATTTTATTAGTTATATAGGCTTCAGTAGTCATCTTAAAGTGTTGAGCTAAATTGTCTTGTTGGAAGAGTTGGTTTTACATAGATTAGACAATAAGAATGAAGCTTAAAAATCATCATATACAAATAATCAGCAATAATATAATAAATCTCACTTGAATAACAGTTCACAACCATGATCCTAGTGTTGAAGGTAACTAAATAAACAGATCAGGAAGTCTAGACATATCTGGTGAGACTTACTGAAGCCAGGTAGCTTATTTTTTCTCTTATATATTTGAATTTCTACCTTCCCAGAGGAATTTATTTACGTGTCGCAAGTAGTATTATCTATTGGACAAACACCACCTTGTTCAGCTACTTAGTAATCTAGAACATTTTTATTTTATCAAATACTACTTTAGTAAGATAATCTAGAGAAGTTTATTGAGCTGCATTGTCCTTAACTGTGGAGTCAGCTGTAGATCTAATCATTAAGAACAGGCTCGTAGCCATTGTTTTTAAGCGACCAGCTTTGATATTGTTTGGATCTGTGTCCCCACCAAATCTCATGTTCAAATGTAATTCCCATTCCTAGTCGTGGGACCTAGTGGGAGGTGATTGGATCATGGGGGCAGTTTCTTATGAATGGTTTAGCACAGTCCTCTTGGTGCCATTCCTGTGACAGTGAGTGCGTTATTGTGAGATCTGGTTTTTAAAAGTGTGTAGCACCTCCCCCCTCTCTCCCTTGCTCTTTCTCCAGCCATGTGAAATGCAACTTTCCCTTTGCTTTTTGCCACAATTACAAGTTTCCTGAGGCCTCCCTAGGCCTTCTGCTTCCTGTACAGCCTGCGGAGCAGTGAGCCAATTAAACCTCTTTTTTTTTTTTTTTTTTTTTTTTTTTTTGAGATCCGTCTCGCTCTATTGCCGGGGCTGGAGTGCAGTGGCCGGATCTCAGCTCACTGCAAGCTCCGCCTCCCGGATTCCCGCCATTCTCCTGCCTCAGCCTCCCGAGTAGCTGGGACGACAGGCGCCCGCCACCTCGCCCGGCTAGATTTTTGTATTTTTTTAGTAGAGACGGGGTTTCACCGTGTTAGCCAGGATGGTCTCGATCTCCTGACCTCGTGATCCGCCCGTCTCGGTCTTCCAAAGTGCTGGGATTACAGGCTTGAGCCACTGCGCCCGGCCTAAACCTCTTTTCTTTATAAATTACCCCGTCTCAGGTATTTCTTTATAGGAATGAGAGAACAGACTAATACAAACTCTAAAGGATAAAAGCACTGATGACTAAGGCCCATCTGGCTGGATTTATGCCTCTTGGAAGGAGATCTTTTTTAGTAGGGTGGTGTACGTTAACAGGTGTCAACCTATGTTTAGATTTTATTACCTTAAATCAAATCTAGAAATATCTTAAACCACATTGGCCTTTTATTTTTTATTTATTGAGGCATGATATCTATTTATATGGTTGATTAATAATTCCCTGCAAATAAAAACATATTTTGGTGGGGCACAATAAGTAATCTTATGTGGGTACTTTGTATACTAAAATAGTTATTGTAGGGATTTGACAGCAGTATTTATCTAACGTTCTGTTATTTAATTATTTCATTATTGGAGAGCATCAACAATTAATGGATTAATATTATAAATATTTTTATAGTTTGGCAAGTTTTGTTTTTGATAATTTTTAATGTGATTTAAAAGTCTTTTTGGGGGCCCGCAGGCACAGCTAGGAGGAAACGGAATTTGAACATATGGGTCTAAATGTCTGATTTTCTAAAAAGGACTGGATATACAATTTGAACAAATAGTTACATTAGGAACATGAGTAAAATTTGTTGTGGAATAGACTAAAGTTTCAATTATATTATAAACAGATCAGGGTTTTTGGTGACAAATCTAACAGTTATATATCCTTCACCTTTTGGCAATGGACTAGGCATTATCTTTTTAGAAAAATGTAAGCATGAAATAAGAGATAAAAAAATAAAAAGAAAAGGGTATAGTGGCCTAGTCTGAGCATCTTGGGATAGCAGTCTACTACAGATGCCATCTGTTTTATTTCAAGATAAGTTCTAGTTTTAAATCCCCTGTTGGGATGCCAGTCAAGTCAGGAGTAAGAGCTTTTTTAAAATAAGAGATGTGGATCTAGGAGTCAATGCTCTAGTTTCACAGCACAGAGATTAGTGAGAAGGACTTAATATAGACCATTCCAGCAGAGCTGGAGAAAATTCTTATGTAGTATCTTCTCTAGTAGACAAAGTCACCAGGCTGCCCGCCATGAAGTTTTAAGCCTTTGTCTTTTGGGAGTGTGCTGTGGAGAGATTGTTCTACCACTGTATGATTTTAATGTATTGCTTAAATTATTTATGATACTGAAAAGATGTCTCTTTTTATCACTGAGGCTCAAAAGCAGAGGGAGCCAAGTTCGTAGGATGGCCTATGACTATTTTAAAAGGGAAAAGTTTATGAGCTTCAAAGGGAGTGGCCCTTAGATTTAATGATACAAAAAGAAGAACTTTAGGCCAAGGAAATTGCAGGGTTTCTATACATTTTGCCAACTGGGTTTTTATAGTTCTATTTGTTCATTCTACTAGTCCAGACGATTGGGGGTGGTAGGGACAATGGAAGTGCTGTTAAATTGACCAAATTGAACATTCTTATTTTTATTACATGGCCAGTAAAATGGGTTTCTCAATTATTACGCAGTTTAAGAGGAATTCTCCATGTGGGAATAACCTTTTCTAAAAGAAATTTGGCTACAACTGAAGCAGTGTTTTGTCTACAGAAAAAAGCCTCTAACCAATGGGAGAACATGCAAACCATTACTAGAACATATGTATACCCATGAGGAGTGGGTAATTGGATAAAATCTGTCAAACCTTGAAAGGTCTATTAGGTCAATTAAAATGTGTAGGTTTAGTATGTATAGGGTTCCTTGGATTAAATTTAGGGCAGGTGGCACAAATCAAGAAGGCATTTTTTTTTTTTTTGCAGCTTTTTAAAAAATATCATCCAACCACTATTGTTTTCTACAAGAAACTAAAGTGTTTAGTTGCCCAATGGTTCAACTTTAGTTAGCAATGAATATTTCATTGATTTGGGAGAAACTGTTTGTTATCAGGTCCAAATCACAGGGATTTGTTTTGTTTGTTTGTTTAATTATTGAACCAGTAGTCATGGTTTTAAAAATTTTGTTTTTTAGGTTCTGGTATCTAATTTTGTTATCTTTGGTAATTATTTTTAGATCACCTTTTGAAGGCTGTTTTAGTGAGGCCATAACAGAGGTTTGATTAAATGGACCTTTAATAACAGCATTTTTTGAAACATTATCAGCAAGGTTGCTTCGTTTAGCTTCTACAGAAGCTAAATATTCTAACCTTGAATATTTGGGAATTTTGATAATAGCCAAGGCAGCAGGTCCCTGGATGGCATCTGGTAACCCTTAAATATAGGATTTATTTATTTATTTATTTTATTTAGATGGAGTCTCGCTCTGTCGCCCAGGCTGCAGTGCAGTGGTGCAATCTCGGCTCACTGCCAGCTCCACCTCCTGGGTTCATGCCATTCTCCTGCCTCAGCCTTCCAAGTAGCTGAGACTACAGGCACCCGCCACCACGCCCGGCTAATTTTTTGTATTTGTAGTAGAGACGGGTTTCACTGTGTTAGCCAGGATGGTCTCGATCTCCTGACCTCGTGATCTGCCTGCCTCAGCCTCCCAAAGTGCTGGGATTACAGACGTGAGCCACCGCATCCGGTCAGGTTTTATTTTTAATTTGATCTCCAGTGGAAGCGAGAAGTTCCTTTTGTTTCTATTAAATTTCAAAATTGTGAGCAACTTTAAAGGCACACATGTTATCTGTATACGTATATTAGCAGATTTTTCTTTACTGAGGGGGCAAGCCTGAGTAAGAGCAGTAAGTTCAGCCTGTTGGGTGGAAGTAGCCATAGGTAAGGAGCTGCTTTAACAACTTCAAAGGAAGTGGTAATAACTGCGTATCCTGCACAGTAATGGCCATTGTCATCTTTTAAATAGGATCCCTCAGTAAACCATGATAGTTCAGATTTCTCTAGTGGAGGTTTCGTAAATCTTTTTGGGGAGTCAAAAGGTAATCAATCAATGTCAAAGAATCATGAGGGTCTCATCAGAAAGAAGGGGTAAGAGAATAGCATGGTTGAGATTATTACATCAAGAAAGAGTTATGTGAGGAGCTAGTAAAAGGAGTTCTGAGAATGAAGAAAATGGCAGAGAGATGATGAGTAGGATGTGAATTTGGAAGAGCTTTAACAGCATGGGTAAAATGGTAAAGGGAGATCTCATATAGGGTGGTAGTTAGGGTAGTTTTAAAATAAGGGAATAATCCTCAAGGTGTTGGATCTAGTTGCTGCCTGTGATCATCTAATGGGGCAGTGCTGCTTTCTGTGTTTTGGGGTTAGGATGCCCAAGACACGTCCTTTTTGTTTATAAACAAAAAACAAGAAAGGAAGTTGATAATTGGGATGACGCAGGGTAGGAGGATTTAAAATAACTTATTTTAATTTAATAAATGTAATGTCTTTCTCCATATAATGGGATCAGATTTAGATGCTTTAAGTCCGGCATGTAGAGTTTGAGCAGTCAAAGAGGTTCCTTATCTAGCTATGGCAATAATTATTCTGGCAAGTCTAAGAAACTCTTAAACTTGTCATTTAGTTTTAGGTTTAGGGAATTATAGGACTTGTATTCATTTATTTAGGGTCAACATGTAGTCTTGCTTTGGAAATCAAATGACCCAGATATATAACTTATGTCTTAACTAGTAGTTTTTTTTTTTCTTTTCTTCTTTTTTTTTGGAAACCTTATGACCCTTGGTGGTTAGAAGTTTTAATAAATCGATACTATCTTCATTGTAGGCTGCCTATCAAGGAAAACAAAGGAAATCACCTACATATTATAGTGAAAATGCACCTTGGGAAAAAGTCACATTGTCTAAATCAGCTTTCAGAATTCGGGAGAAGTAGGAAAGATTTTCAGTATAGTCTTGAAGCTTAACAGTCCGGATATATTGTAGTTTTTCCTAGGTGAAGATAAATAAGTATTGACTGTCGTTATCAACAGGGATGCTAAGGAAAGCATGGCAGGGGTCAATTATAGTGAAAAACTTACTCTCAGTTGGTACTGAGGTCAGCAAATTATGTGCATTTGAAACTAGGGGATGATGAGGTATAACAATATTATTTATGATGTGGAGACACTGAAAAAATTTCCATCTTTGACTCTTAGGTTTTCTTTCTGGGAGAATGAGAGTATCACAAGGGTTGGTACAAGAAATTATTAAGACTTGGCCAGGTACAGTGGCTTATGCCTGTAATCCCAGCATTTTGGGAGGCTGAGGCGGGCAGATCACAAGGTCAGGAGATCGAGACCATCCTGGCTAACATGGTGAAACCCCATCTGTACTAAAAATACAAAAAATTAGCCGGGCATGGTGGTGGGTGCCTGTAGTCCCAGCTACTCGAGAGGCTGAGGCAGGGACATGGAGTGAACCTGGGAGGCGGAGCTTACAGTGAGCCAAGATCACACCACTGCACTCCAGCCTGGGCGACAGAGAGAGACTCTGTCTCAAAAAAAAAAAAAAAAAAAAAAATTATTAAGCCTTAAGTTTTGTATTTTTTAATGATGAGCTTTATGCCTTGTAAGGCATATTGGCCAAAGGCATACTATTTACTATTAGGCAAGGGCTTGGTGGGGTCAATTTGGATTTTGATTGGGGGCAAACTGTAAACCCTACTGACATTTATTCACAGTGTGGCCCATAAAAAGACAGGTTTTCTTCCAATAAGACATTTTGGAAATCAGCAGAGTTGTCTTTGCCACATGAAATAGCATAACACTCATCCCAGCAAAAGAGCTGGAGCAGACTCCAACAGTAAGAAAGGATAGGTCTCCTGTATAGGTCTAAGGTAAGAAGTAATAGACTGGAACAGAAAGAATGTCAATGGTTTATTACATATTCCCTCCATTTGAATATGTTTATTAATCTGAGGCAGGGGCTAACCGATGTTGGTAAGATTGAGTCCTAATAAGGTTTCTCCCATGTCTGTGAGAACAGTTAGAGGCTCATTGCCAATTAGAGTAGTCTCTTGAAAGTGATTAAAAGGGAAGATTGCAAAAAACAAAATCAAAACAAAACAAAAACCCTATAAATACTCAAAGCTCGTTTACTGGAAGGGGAAAATTGGAGAGTCATGTGAAGGTTGTCTAATTTGCTTAAATTTAGAAGTCTTTCTTCCAGTAGCCTGGCTTTTCACAACAGCAACAATTTCCAGGAGAGAACCCTCGTGGATCGGAGTTGTGCCATTAGGGTCCCAACTGTTTATTTGTTTTTTCTTTTTTTTCTGGGAACATTTATCTGTGGTTGTTAGAGATTTAGAATTTTAGTGGCATTTTTTAAAAATTGATGTTATATGGAGCATGAACCGATTGTTTTGCCAAATTAACAAGACGCACAGTAGTGTTGTCTCCCATTTTAGGTGGGCTCTTTTAACTAGTTGAGAAAGTGTTTGAGAGAGACCATTAATTAACGCAGAATTAGAGGTGATTCTAGTAGAGTCAACATCTATGGGAAGGCTAAGATTTTCTCTAAATACAACTTGGAGCCTGCTGCAATGGTTATGGACTGATTTATTTGGCTCTTGGGTGCAAGTTTAAATTTTTTTCTAGTCTATGGCTTTAGGAAACGTCTTGAGGATGGCCCTATGTAAATTTCTTGTAAGTTTTGGAGCCTGCCCCCAATATTGTAGATCAGATTCTGGGGAGATGAGGGCAGTTTTTGCTAAATCCCATTACGGATGGGTTCAATCTGCTTTTGCCATCTAGTGTTGGGCCTGGCCTTCTTTCACAAGTATGCAAACAAGTTGGTAAAGACTGGAGAAACTAGGTTGGTAAGCCTGAACTGTAGTGTTAAATTCTTTGGCAAAATAATGTGGGTTTTCAGTAACTTTAGAGAATTCCTCTTGGCTATAGCATGGAGTTCAGCTTTAGCCTAAGAGACATAAGAAATCTGAAGAATCTCAGGATTGTTAGAGGGCCTGATCTTAAAGGGGCAAGTATTTATAGGTTGAGGTTAGGAAGCTGAAATAGGTGTGTTAGTGGAGAAGGATGTATCAGAAGAGAAGGGAAGTTTGGAAAGGTTTGAGAGGAGAGACGGTAGATGGCACTTGAGATACAGAAGGATTTGGGGCTTCTAAAGTCTTTTTTTCTCTTTGAACTTTTTGTTTCCCCATTAATTTAGTGACAGTGTTTTGGAGTGTGACAAATTTTATTTTATTTTATTTTGTTTTATTTTACTTTATTTTATTTTATCTTATTTTGTTTTAAGATGGAGTCTCACTCTGTTGCCCGGGCTGGAGTGCAATGGTGTGATCTCTGCTCACTGCAAGCTTTGCCTCCCAGGTTCAAGCGATTCTCCTGCCTCAGCCTCTCGAGTAGCTGGGATTACAGGCGCATGCCACCGTGCCGGTTAATTTTTGTA
This sequence comes from Rhinopithecus roxellana, assembly GCF_007565055.1. NCBI lineage: Eukaryota > Metazoa > Chordata > Mammalia > Primates > Cercopithecidae > Rhinopithecus > Rhinopithecus roxellana. Next base: position 13,340,524 of record NC_044569.1, read on the forward strand.
TTGTTTAGTAGAGACAGGATTTCACCATGTTGGTCAGGCTGGTCTTCAACTCCTGACCTCAGGAGATCCACCCACCTCGGCCTCCCAAAGTGCTAGGATTACATGGGTGAGCCACTGTGTCCAGTCTACAAATTTTAATTACTGATTTCATTTTGAAGCCTCAAAGTGCTATTTAAGGTATATATTGTATTTTGATTGCTTAGAGTTGCAGTTTTCTGACTTATTTCTGAGATAAACTTTTAGAGAGGTCAAAAGAACCCCAGAAAGGCCATTTAATTTCAAGTCATCTTTTATTGAGATAAGAAAACATGACGATGGACCATAATGCTAAAAATGTAACTGGCTAGAGTCCCCAATGGGAGGTTATTTTGGCATACTTTTGAATTTGAGAGCCCATTGTAATTCAATTTTAAAGCCAAATGCACAAAGGCCAATCATATACAAGTGCTGAGTATCAGAAAGCCAAATTAAAATACAAGCACTGACAAAATAAAACATTTTCTTATCAGAAAGTGTGAAAAGCCATATCCAACTGAAGGAAAAAATTCCCGCATCAAATCTCAAGGTATCAACCCTTACAGCCAAGGTCAACAGAGGAAAATAACCCTATCCAAAAGGAGATCCTCCAAATGAGAGGAGGAAAGAATAACTTTCTTTAAACAGGAGAGGAAAAGTCCCCTTCCTAACCGAATCCCATATGAAAAAAATCTCAAACCAAATTGGGAGTTCTCTCACAGGGGAGAAGAGATAACCTGTGAAAGTTGGGGGAAGGGACTCAAAGTAACCAACGCAGGTACCTCACACCATAGTTCCAAGGGCCTGTGATTAGTCCCAAGGGAAATCAGCTTTGGATCCCACTTCTGACACCGTGTATGTCAAAGTCAAAATAAAAATGTAGAGACAAACCTTTGAATTTAACATTCTATGTGGGATGAAAAAATTGTAATTTGGGGCATATACACAGACTAAGTGGTCTTCTGTATGTCTAAAGAACAAAGAGAAGTTTGAGAATTATAAAAAAGAGAAATGTTATGTGTAGTCTTGAGAAAATGTTTGATGGTATTAGTAAAGCTCTAGAAAGCTGGCAAGCTCCAATTAGTGGGTAATGGTGGTTAGCAAAAATTAGTTTTAGAGTTTCAACAAGTTATTTCAGCAGCTGTAGATAAAACTGGCTGTAGGTTAAAACAGTTATAGCTTCTGGACTTTAGAGAATTACATTTCTGGATGAATGTTATGTATCCTAAGTGTTTTTTCCCCTGGTTCACTGACTATAATTTAGTTGAGTATGAAAAGGATGACCCAATTCAGATGATCAACATTCACACACTTCACACTTTTGTGAGCATTAGATTTCATACTTTTACCCCTTCTAGTATGTTTTATTTTACATTAATAGACCATGCTTATAGTACTATTTATAAATTTATCTGATTTATAATTTTTTATTGTGGTCAGAGCATTTCACATGATATCAACCCTGTTAACAATTTTTTAAGTGTATAATATGATCTTGTTACCCATAGGTACAAGGTCGTACAGCAGAGCTCTAGAACTTATTCATCTTACATACCTGAAACCATATACCCATTGAACAGCAACTTCCTATTCCCCTTGAGCCTTTGGCAACCTCTTACTCTCTGCTTCTATGAGTTTGACTATTTTAGATACCACTTATAAGTGGAGTAAGGCAGCCTGGGCAACATGGTGAAGCCCTGTCTCTCCAAAAAAAAAAAAAAAAGTAGCCAGGCATGATGGCACATGCCTGTGGTCTCAGCTACTCAGGAGGCCGAGGTGGGAGGATCACTTGAGCCCAGGAGGCAGATGTTGCAGTGAGCTGAGATCATGCCACTGAACTCCAGCCTGAGTGACAGAGTGAGACCCTGTCTCAAAAATAAAAATGAACAAACAAAAACAAACAAACCTAAAACAAACAAAACATAAGTGGAATAAGGCAATATTTGTCATTTTGTGTCTAGCTTATTTTACTTAGCACAATGTTTTCAGGATTTAGTCATATTGTAGCATGTATCAGAATTCCATGTCTCTTTAAGGCTGAACACTATTCCATTGTGTGTGTATATCACATTTTATTTATCCATTCATCTGTTAATAGACATTTAAGTTGTTTCTACATTTACAATTTTAACCTGCCTCCCCTATTATCATAGCAGCAAACATCTCTTGATGAGTATTAGAGATGTTTTCTGAAGATACAAGAAAGTGAGACAAGTGGAACTATGAAGACTCCTAGTTAAAAATTATTTTTCATAGAGAACTCACATACATACACAGACACAGAGTTTCTTTTGAACTTTGTGCAAGTACATCACCTTCTTTGGGATTTGGAAAAACACTCAGAATTGTCATTATGAAATACCTGAGGCATTTCTTCTCAGAGTTGTAGCCCGAAAGATGTTGGTTTAGCTCTATGAATAGCTTCTTCTATGTCTAATCTCAATGTTTGGATACATACCTAATTTACATTATTAATCCATGTCAAGCAATGAAAATGTGTAGGATTCCAGATGTATTACTATAAAATTTTAGAGACAAAACCAAATGTAACTGACCACCCAACTGTTCAATTCTAATAAAACAAATACAATAAAACTGTAAGAGTTCTTTACTTGGAGAACCAAAGAAAGTGCAAGAAGTTTGTACAATTTTAAATCTCTGCTCTTAATCCTGAGTATTCTGTAGAGCTTATCTAAATTCTAAATCAGCAATTCTTTTTTTTTTCCAGTATCATCACTTGCCCTCAGAATATTTCCATCACTTTATAGCTATAGTGTGAGCTTCTGGAAGAAATGCTGTTTCATTTTGATCTGCAACACTCAGAATGGATCATGATGTCAGGACTCTCTACAGCCCATGGCAGCTACGGGTCCTGAACCCAACCCTTATCTTGATAAAGAGCCTTCTGAATTCAGAATTGCTCTGAATGCTGTAAAACGCCATTTATGTAACTGCAAATTGAAATAAGTCCTAAATTCTTACAATGTAGACTAGATCAAATCCCCCAACCCTTATGTTCTAGCTTCTCAAAACTACTTTTAAAATGTTCTCAAATTTCACAAAGACTAAATGGGCTATACTCAAATTTTCACACACAGAAATAGCATCTATTAATAATGACTGCTGAGAGAAAAATCACACTGAAACAGGCAGAAACTTTAACTTACAAAGAATCATTAATGTGACATTTAAAAAACATTTTTGATCTTAAAGCACCAAGACCAAATTAACTTATAATCATTGGTTTCATCACCATAGAAAGGTAGAAGTTAAATGACTCAATTTGGGTAAATAAGTTGAAACGAAATATTTTATCATTATATTAGATCTAGTGCAATGTCCACCTGTTAAGAGTTAAAGATTTATCCACTGGGACTTCGAAATAAAGACCAAAACACAAAATAGTGTGAAGGTTAATCTTTTAAATGGATGATATTATCTAGGATTATGGCATAATCAGTAAAAGTTATAAAATATTTACTGATATATACTGTATAAAATGTAGTTTCACGTAGTGTTTTAGAAAAACATCCCAAAGTTTAGACAATAATCCTGACTAGAGAGTTGATAATCTAATAAGAAAGGCAATTTTAAATTACTTTTTAAATAACAAGAATGTATCTGGAAGTGACTATGTGTTTGACATGAATCACTCAGCTAACCATTTCATAGTCTCTACATATAGGATATTTTAGATGTTTTAAAATGTTGTCAAACAATTAAAGTAATAAAGAAAGTAGTAAATGAAAATTTCAAAAGTAATAAAAACCGAGTCTCTGCTGAGAAAAGAGAAAAGTCAGTGAAAGGAGCTTCTGATATTACCTTAACATTCAGAACATCTCAACAACCTGAAGAAAGAAATGGAGGCAAATTAGTATCAGTAGAGAGTTTATTTGGGCCAAGGTTGACAACTGCAGCTCAAAAAACACTGGGAAATACTCTGGAGAACAAAGGAGAGGTTCGTTTTTAGAAAAAAAAAAGGACAAATCAGGATAAGGACAAATCAGAGGAATTCTCATTGGTTTACAGAAGTAACATTAATTAGTGATTGGCTATACATTATTGAACTATGAGGTATGAGATATGACATCCAGTGTATGGTACTGTTAGGTTAATTTACGGCTACTTGGCATCAGTTAATGTAGGGCCCATGTAGCAAATAGCTTCAAGAGGTGATTACTTAGCTTAAAGGGGAAGTAAGACATGACTAATGTCACATTTCAATACCTCTCTGGACCTGATAATTTAAAGGGGACTCATATTCCTCAGATAACAAGTTTCTTTTCTTTCTCAGTCTGTTATGGGGAATATTCCCCCACATCATACACAGCAGGTCCTCAAAACACTCCCTGTAGCATGAGGATGTATTATTATTGAGCTACTTTCATTACAGAAGTCACTGGCTTCCTAGAGAGTGTGATGGCAGCTGTGAATCTTTTGCCTAGAAATGTATCCAGACACACAGATCCATGAAGTTTGCATACTGATAACTCCCTTCACCAGTCTGTGATCTGACTGACTCTACAGTCAACAGGAACACCTCTAGGACACTTTGAGAACTCCCTTTGAAAAATAAGCATCTGGTGATCACGAAAACATAGATTTAACAACCCACATTCATAAACCTGCTTTTTTTTTTTTTTTTTTTCAAATGAAGACTTTCTCAAAAACAACCACCTGCCAATGCCAAATGTCTCATAGATTAACAAACCACCCTAAGGATACCAGCTGTGGCGCCACTGTTGTATGTAGGGCCCATAAATAATCACTGATGATGATTAATGGAGGAATTAACCCCCCAGGAAGTAGTGTTTAGGTTTGATTTCGTAGACACTGGACAGGTTGAGTAGGAGGAGACCGAATTAGCTTTAATTGACTCATCATTTTTGACCTGCTCACAGGCTTTTAAAACATAAATCAGCCCTCAGCGCATTAATCAAGTTTGAAACACTCCTATTCAAGAAATATCCATCAAAAGTCATTCCTTTACTATTTCTAAAAATTACACAAATCAAGTTAGGATGTTGGAAAACCTGGGTAATAATAATTTATTTTAATTAGATTAATGTTTTATAAAAAATGTTTACGTTATCTCCCAATATTCTAATATTCTTATACTAATTCTGTAAATAATGTATTGGAGGTCTAGTTATGTCTTGCCCTTAAAACACACACACACACACACACACACACACACACACACACACACACACACACACACAGAGAGAGAGAGAGAGAGAGAGAAATGTCAAATGATCTTCCCAAGGTCATACAGCTAAGTACAGGAAGAGCTGAGACAATTAAACAGATTTTCCTTTTTTTCCTCACAGATACCCAGTTCATTGCACACACCAAGTTAAGGAGCCATAGTGATAAATATTAGGCAACCAAAAAGCTGTATTAGAAAATATCTACGGTAATGAAAACAAGTTGGCTTATTTTTTAAATTGTTTTCCTCCTACCTATTTGAAAATGCCCTCATCAAGACAAAACTTCGTGATATCCATGTAAGACAGTATCGCTGTGAATTTAGTTCTCTACACAGACTTCTTATAGATGTGTTCTGGCTATAACAAAATGAGAAGTAAATGGTGATCTCACAGAAATGTATTGTGTGTGCTATAGGTGAAATCAATTTCAGGTTCATGGAAAAGTATCCAAGAACTCTCAATCCTGTAGAAGCCTTTCTGTTTATTGTAAATTGTTAATATATCTTAGGCCTCTGTGAGGCTTTTTTTTATTGCAACCATAGCTTATCAGGTTATGCAACAGAAAATTCCATTCTATAAATTGGATTTACTTCCTATAAGCAGGCTTCATCAACTAGAAAATGAGCTAGTTCAGGAAGCATAATTCAGAATTAAGATATTTATGAAAACTAAGTGCTTTCCCCTATTGTCTTTTAACTTTACACATCTGTTGAAGCAGAACTATGACAATGGTTCAGGGACAAAATTCCCTTGTCTTGTATTTCTTAAAGTGCTTTATAAAGCATGCATTCGCTTAGTATCCAATCTGTGAAAAATTGTTTGGAGACACCTCCACTGGCAAATTCTAGGTGTGATGGGGATCAGGAGAACAGGGTTTCCTACAGAAGTACAGACTATGACTAATTCCTGAGGGATCATCTGAGTTTGTTTAGGGGTAAAAGTAGTTTATAAGCATTAATTAGAAATTCATAAATAGTATCACATGCTAGACCACTATTATGAATAATGAATTAAGTAAGGGATGAATGTGGGTTGCTTTAACTTAAAAGTTCAGCTTTAACTTTTAAGATTTTTTTTTCTCATTGTGAAATCAGTAGATGACTAGATTCTCCAGAGAAACAGAACTAGCAAGAGATAGAGAAAGAGAATGGAGAGGCTGACAAGTCTGAAATCCATACAGCAGGCTAGCAGGCTGAAAATGCAGACAACAGTTGATGTTTCAGTCTTGAGTTCAAAATCTTCAGGCTGAGCACTCAGGTGGGATTTCCGTGTTGCAGTTTTGAGGCAGAATTTCTTCTTCAAGAAACCTCTGTGTTTGCTCTGAAGGCCTTCAACTGAATGAATGAAGCCCACCCACTTCAGGGAGTGTAATATACCCAAAGTCTACTCTTCTAAATATTAATCACATTTAAAGTAGAACCTTGAGGTAGCTTCCAAGATGGCTGAATAGGAACAGATCCAGTCTGTAGTTCCCGGTGAGACTGACAGAGAAGATGGGTGATTTCTGCATTTCCAACTGAGATACCTGCTTCATCTCACTGGGACTGGTTGGACATTGGGTGCAGCCCACAGAGGGCAAGCCAAAGCAGGGCGTGGCGCCGCCTCATCTGGGAAGCACAGAGGGTTGGGGGATTTCCTTTCCTAGCCAAGGGAAGTCGTGACAGACTGTACCTGGAGAAACAGTACACTCCTGACCAAATACTGTGCTATTCCCACATTTTAGCAACCAGCAGACCAGGAGATACTCTCCTGTGCCTGGCTTGACAGGTCCCACACCCATAGAGCCTTGCTCACTGCTAGTTCAGCAGTCTACGATCGACCTGCAATGCTGCAGCTGGATGAGGGGAGGGGTTCCCACCATTGCTGAGGCTTGAGTAGCTCACAGTGTAAACAAAGAGGCCCAGAAGCATGAACTGGGCAGAGACCGTCGAAACTCAGCAAGGCCTACTGCCTCTATAGATTTTACCTCTGGGGGCAGGGCATAGTACAACAAAAGGCAGCAGACAGCTTCTGCAGACTTAAACGTTCCTGTCTGACAGCTCTGAAGAGAGCAGTGGTTCACGCTCCAAGAACGGACATACTGCTTCCTCAGGCGGGTCCCTGAACCCTCTGTAGCCTGACTGGGAAACACCTACTGGGGTAGGGGCCAACAGACACCTCAAACAGGCAGGTGCCCTTCTGGGACAAAGCTTCCAAAGGAAGGACCAGGAAGCAACATTTGCTGTTCTGCAGGCTCTGCTTGTGATACCCAGGTAAATAGGGTCTGGAATAAACCTTCAGCAAACTCCAACAGACCTGCAGCCTAAGGGGTCTGACTGTTACAAAGAAAACTAACAAACAGAAAGGAACAGCATCAACATCAACAAAAAGGACATCCACACCAAAACCCCATCTGTAGGTCACCAACAGCAAAGACCAAAGGTAGATAAAACCACAAAGATGGGGAGAAACCAGAGCAGGAAAGCTGAAAATTCCAAAAAACAGAGCACCTCTTCTCCAAAGGATCATAGCTCCTCACCAACAAGAGAACAAAACTGGACAGAGAAAAAGAGTTCAACCAGTTGACAGAAGTAGGCTTCAGAAGGTCAGTAATAACAAACTTCTCTGAGCTAAAGGAGAAGCTTATGTTCTAACCCATCACAAGGAAGCTAAAAACCTTGAAAAAAGGTTAGACGAGTGACTAGCTAGAATAAACAGTGAAGAGAAGGCCTTAAATGACCTGATGGAGCTGAAAACCGTGGCACGAGAACTTTGTGATGCATGCATGAGCTTCAATAGCCGATTTGATCAAGGGAAGAAAGGATATCAGTGATTGAAGATCAAATTAATGAAATAAAGTGAGAAGACAAGATTAGAGAAAAAAGAGCTAAAAGAAATGAACAAAGCCTCCAAGAAATATGGTACTATGTGAAAAGACTAAATCTACATTTGATTGGTGTACTGGAAAGTGATGGGGAGAATGGAACCAAGTTAGAAAAAACTCTTCAGGTTATTATCCAGGAGAACTTCCCTAACCTAGCAAGGCAGGCCAACATTCAAATTCAGGAAATACAGAGAACAAAGATACTCCTTGAGAAGAGCAACCCCATGACACATAATTGTCAGATTCATCAAGATTGAAATGAATGAAAAATGTTAAAGGCAGCCAGAGAGAAAGGTCAGATTACCCACAAAGGGAATCCCATCAGACTAATAGCAGATCTCTCGGCAGAAACCCTACAAGCCAGAAAAGAGTGGGGGCCAATATTCAACATTTTTAAAGAAAAGAATTTTCGATCCAGAATCTCATATCCCACCAAACTAAGCTTCATAAGTGAAGGAGAAATAAAATCCTTTACAGACAAGCAAATGCTGAGAGATTTTGTCACAACTGGGCCTGCCTTACAAGAGCTCCTGAAGGAAGCACTAAATATGGAAAGGAACAACCAGTACCAGCCACCGCAAAAACATGCCAAATGGTAAAGACCATTGACACTATGAAGAAACTGCATCAATTAATGGGCAGAATAACCAGCTAGCATCATAATAACAGGATCAAATTCAAACATAACAATATTAACCTTAAATGTAAATGGGCTGAATGCCCCAATTAAAAGACACAGACTGGCAAATTGGAAAGAGTCAAGACCCATCAATGTGCTGTATTCAGGAGACCCATCTCCTGTGCAAAGATGCACACAGGCTCAAAATAAAGGGATGGAGGAAGATCTACCAAGCAAATGGGAAGCAAAAAAAAGCAGGGGTTGCAATCCTAGTCTCTGACAAGACAGACTTTAACCCAACAAAGACCAGAAGTGACAAAGAAGGCCACTACATAATGGTAAAGGGATCAATTCAACAAGAAGAGCTAACTATCCTAAATATATATGCACCCAATACAGGAGAGCCCAGATTCATAAAGTAAGTTGTTAGAGACCTACAAAGAAACTTAGACTCCCACACAATAATAATGGGAGACTTTGACAGCCCACTGTCAATATTAGACAGTTCAACAAGACAGAAAGTTAACAAGAATATCCAGGACTTGAACTTAGCTCTGGACCAAGCTGACCTAATAGACATCTACAAAACTCTCCACCCAAAATCAACAGAATATACATTTTCTCACCACCACATTGCACTTATTCTAAAATTGACCACGTAATTGGTAGTAAAACACTCCTCAGCAAATATAAAAGAACAGAAATCACAACAAACTGTCTCTCAGACCACAGTGCAATCAAGCTAGAACTCAGGATTAATAAACTCACTCAAAACTGCACAACTACTTGGAAACCGAACAACTTGCTCCTGAATGACTACTGGGTAAATATTGAAGGCAGAAATAAAGATGTTCTTTGAAACCAATAAGAACAAAGACACAATGTACCAGAATCTCTGGGACACATTTAAAGCAGTGTGTAGAGGGAAATGTGTAGCACTAAATGCCCACCCATAAGAGAAAGCAGGAAAGATCTAAAATTGACACCCTAACATCAGAATTAAAAGAATAGAGAAGCAAGAGCAAACACATTCAAAAGCTAGCAGAAGGCAAGAAATAACTAAGACCAGAGCAGAACTGAAGGAGATAGAGATTAATTTAAAAAAAAAAAAACCTTCAAAAAAATATCAATGAATCCAGCATCTGGTGTTTTGAAAAGATCAACAAAATTGATAGACTGCTAGCAAGACTAATAAAGAAGAAAAGAGAGAAGAATCAAATAGACACAATAAAAAATGATACCGTGGATATCACCACCGATCCCACAGAAATACAAAATACCATCAGAGAATACTATAAATACCTCTATGCAAATAAACTAGAAAATCTAGAAGAAATGGATAACTTTGTGGACACATACACTCTCCCAAGACTTAACCAGGAAGAAGTTGAATCTCTGAATAGACAAATAACTGGTTCTGAAATTGACACTATAATTAATAGCCTATCAACCAAAAAAAGTCCAGAACGAGACAGATTCACAACCGAATTCTACAAGAGGTATAAAGAGGAGCTGGCACCATTCCTTCTGAAACTACTTCAGTCAATAGAAAACAGAGGGAACCCTCCCTAACTCATTTTATGAGGTCAGCATCTCATCCTGGTACCAAAGCCTGGCAGAGACACAACAAGAAAAAGAGAATTTTAGACCAATATCCCTGATGAATATCAATACGAAAATACTCAATAAAATACTGGCAAACCGAACCCAGCAGCACATGAAAAAGCTTATCCACCATGATCAAGTCAGCTTCATCCCTGAACAAAAGCTCATCATCACTGATCATTAGAGAAATGCAAATCAAAACCACAATGAGATATCATCTCATGCCAATCAGAATGGTGATCATTAAAAGGTCAGGAAACAACAGATGCTGGAGCGGATGTGGAGAAATAGGAATACTTTTATACTGTTAGTGGGAGTATAAGTTAGTTCAACCATTGTGGAAGACAGTGTGGCAATTCCTCAAGGATCTAGAACTAGAAATACCATTTGACCCAGCAATCCCATTACTGGGCATATACCCAAAGGATTATAAATCATTCTACGATAAAGACACAGGCACACGTGTGTTTACTGTGGCACTATTCACAATAGCAAAGACTTGGAACCAACCCAGATGTCCATCAGTGATAGACTGGATTAAAAAAATGTGGCATATGTATACCATGGAATACTAGGCAACCATAAAAAGGGATGACTCATGTCCTTTGCAGGGACATGGATGAAGTTGGAAATCATCATTCTAAGCAAAGTATCACAAGGACAGAAAACCAAACACTGCATGTTCTCACTCATAGGTGGGAGTTGAACAATGAGAACACGTGGACACAGGGTGGGGAACATCACACACTGGGGCCAGCCAGGGGTGGGGGGCTAGGAGAGGGATAGCATTAGAAGAAATACCTAATGTAAATGACGTGTTGATGGGTGGAGCAAACCAACATGGCACATGTAAACCTGTCTAACATGCACGTTGTGCACATGTATCCTAGAGCTTAAAGTATAATAAAAAATAATAATAATAAAGTAGAACCTTAACAGCAACATCTAGACAAATGTTAGATCAGGCCAGGCGCGGTGGCTCAAGCCTGTAATCCCAGCACTTTGGGAGGCCGAGACGGGCGGATCACGAGGTCAGGAGATCGAGACCACCCTGGCTAACATGGTGAAACCCCGTCTCTACTAAAAAAATACAAAAAAAAAAAAAAAAAAAAAAAAGAAAAAGACAAATGTTAGATCAAACACCCTGTCACTATAGCCCTGGCCAAGCTGACACATAAAAGTAATCATCACAGTAGATATGTTGAAGACAAAATAAAAAAATTCTTCTTTCGTGAATGGCAAGGAAAGTTGCATTTTAAAGCTCATCATGAGGATTGTGAATTTTAGTTTTCTACTAAAACGTTCTATTTGAGGTATATTTAAATGATCCGAATCATTCAAATTTCAGTTGAAAGAAATGTTTAAAATTTAATTTCTGAAGATAAAAAAATAATTTCTGTAGACTTTAGTAAAGTCTTTCAGATGTTTGTATAACTTTAATAGTGCAAATGTGATCATTTAGCTCACATACATTACATGTAATCATTTCAGTGATAATTTTATGTGATAATGGGTAATAAAAGTACTTCTTACACGGGCTATATGATGTTCACCTTCTTCAAAGTTAATGATGATGTCTTTATAAATGATAGTGTAACAGAGCAGATTTGCCAGGGAAATGCTTCATAACTAGAGGGGGAGAAAAGGGGCAGGCTCCATGGTTCCTATTTGTAGGTACTTGACATATGCTGACTCACTTCAGTCTTGAATCTCATCACAGTGTATTTATCCTCATCTTACAAAGGGAGAAATGGAGACTTAGATCATGCAACCAATTCACCTCAGACGTCTAATAAGTTGTGAAGCTAAATTCAAACCTAGGCTTCTGTGACTACTACGTAAGACTGCCTCTCAATGTCGGAGTCCCATTTCTACTTTAGAAAGACAGGAGATTAAAGCTGACCCTTTTCTTATTTGCATATTGAGTTACCTGAGTTTTCAGAATAATTTTCAAGCATGGACATCACAGGAAATGAATCAGGATGAACAGGTATGGGGAAAGGAAGAAATCAGCTTTACCTCATCCTTCCTTCCACCCCACAAAGTGTGTACCACCCTCAGACGAAGAGAAAGGATGCTCACAGTTCACATAAACCACATTGATCAAATGGGGACCCCTCCTGGGGAGGAGTAACTAACATGGAGCACAGAGGAGCTGACTAGGATCAATGCCACAAAATATCAAATACATTTAAAATTAAGTTACGTTCAACAGATGCCCTACCTATTAGTCCTTGTCCATCTAGACCTACTTGTTTTCAATTTCTGTCTCAAGCCACACATTTTTCGTGGTGTTCTTATACTAATCAGGCTGATTTCATTTGCAAATGCAGAAAATTTCATTCAAATTGCCTTTAAACCACAAGGTTACTAACTTGAATATGTGGAAATCTAGAGATAGGGCCAGCTCAGTGTTGCTCTTAGGGACCCAGATCTTTTTCTTTCCATTGAGACTTTATAAACTGTCTTCCATGCATGCCTGGCTGGCTACCCCCCGGCCAAAAAATGGCCATCAGTGGCAGTCAGTGCTTTGCGAATCCTTGCTTATGTGCAGCAGAAAGGGAAAGAAACTTCTTTCCAAGCAAGGAATGTAAGTCCAAAATAGTATTTTTATAATTTGCCCATAAAATTACATTTTTTCCCAAAGTATATTGCAATTAAGTTATCTTGAATGGTATTTTTTTTTTTTTATTTAACCCTTCAGCCCGTTTGAGTAAAATTAATTTGTCAACTCAGGTCACCTATATCTTCCTAGTCAAATAACTGTTGCTGAGGTTTATGCAGAATTCCTCTCTGTACCTGGATATTAAATACAGACAAGAAAAAGTCAAGGTTTATTAGGAATGAGGCAGGAAGAAAATGATATTGTATGGGCAACATACAGTGTTCACAACAATCACCCATCTTTGATCTATATAATTTGGTTTGGATTTGGTTCAAATCTATATAATTTGATCTATATAATTTCTGGTAGAAATACTTGCATACCATAATTGCTTATATACACTAATTTTGTAAAATTTTGAATTTTTGAAATATTTTATACAATGAAGTATTGATGTTGATTTACCTTTTTTTTTTCATTTTATTTTATTTTATTTATTTATTCTTTTTGAGACCGAGTCTCGCCCTGTTGCCCAGGCTGGAGTGCAGTGGCACCATCTCGGCTCATGGCAAGCTCCGCCTCCCGGGTTCACGCCATTCTCCTGCCTCAGCCTCCCCAGTAGCTGGGACTACAGGCGCCCGCCACCACGCCCGACTAATTTTTTGTATTTTTCATCGAGATGGGGTTTTACCATGTTAGCCAGGGTGGTCTCGATCTCCTGATCTCGTGATCCGCCCATTTCGGCCTCCCAAAGTGCTGGAATTACAGGCGTGAGCCACCGTGCCCGGTCGCCTGCACGTTTCAAAAATGTCAGGGAAATAAAACTGTTCATACTGAAGGAGGCTAAAGGGGTATAGAAACTAATGTAGGACTGGAAATATTTTCTTGCTAAAAAGGACTTTATTGGAGCAACATTTATATGGCTAGGCTACATCAGTTACCTGAAACTAATCGTAAGAAAAAACATCAAACAAATCCAGACAGGAGGACATTCAGCAAATACGTAGCCTGTACTTTTTTTCTTTCTTTCTTTCTTTTTTGAGATGGAGTCTCACTGTGTTGCCCAGGCTGGAGTGCAGTGGCCCGATCTCAGCTCACTGCAAGCTCTGCCTCCTGGGTTCACACCATTCTTCTGCCTCAGCCTCCCGAGTAGCTGGGACTACAGGCACCCGCCACCACGCCCGGCTAATTTTTTGCATTTTTGGTAGAGACCGGGTTTCACCGTGTTTAGCCAGGATGGTCTAGATCTCCTGACCTCGTGATCTGCCCGCCTCGGCCTCCCAAAGTGCTGGGATTACAGGCATGAGTCACTGCGCCCGGCCGATTTACCTTGTTTTATAAATTCATTATGAAATATTTTATATGTACACTAGAAGGCATATAGCAAATATGGAAATTATGCAGAAAAATAAAATGCACATTTCCCAGTGCCAACGCCTAGGTTGAGAGGCAAAACATTAACTCTTTTATTGAAGCCTGCTGTATATCTCTTCATCATTTGACTAGCCCTCCCTCCCTTCAGAAGTAATTGCTACCTTGAAGTTTTGGTTCTCATTCCCTTGATGATTGTATTTATAGCTTTTCTATATATTTAACTTGTCCTAAACCATTTAGAAATTTTATGTTTTATATAAATAATAATACTACATGCACAGTTTTGTTTGACATTTTTCCCTCTTAATATTCTGCTGGTGGTGCTCATCAATGTTCTTATTCACTGGTATATAGTATTTTATTATATGACTATACTATCCTTGTTTTTGGGGGGTGACCATTCTAATGATAACGGACATTGGGTAAGTTCCAATTTCCCGTTATTTTAAACAACGTTGCCATGGACCTTACATACCCTTAGGCATACGAGGCATGCAAGACTTTATTCTAGTGTACACATATCATAAACTTGAATTGCTGGATTCTGTAGAATATGCATCTTCAACCTGAATTAGTAGTCTTCCAAGTGGTTCTGAGTTTACAACAGTACATAAGTCTTCTTTGCCACATGGTCATGCAGCGACTGATTTATAAGACTTAATTGTTTTTTATATTGACATATGCGGATTTAAAATGGTATCTCAGGGCTGGGTCCAGTGGTTCATGCCTATAATCCCAGCACTTTGGGAGCTCCAGGTGGGTGGATCACTTGAGGCCGGTAGTTCGGGACCAGCCTGGCCAACATGATGAAACCCCATCTTTACTAAAAATACAAAAATTAGCCAGGCATGGTGTCACATGCCTGTAATCACGGCTACTTGGGAGGCTGAGGCATGAGAATCGCTTGAACCCAGGAGATGGAGGTTGCAGTGAGCCGAGATCATGACATTGCAGCTACAGCCTGGGAGACAGAGCAAGGCTTGGGCTCAAAAAATAAATAAATTATTTAAATGAAATAAAAATTAAAATGGCATCTCATTCTGACCTTTTTCCTAATTACACATAAGGGTAAACAGGTCTTTTTGTTGTTATTTTGGGGCACTTATATTTCTGTAAAATACCTGTTACATATTTTGTTCTTTCTTCTTATTGCCATAAAAATGTATATTATGAATAATAATCCTTTTTGTGGTTAACATTGGGCAAATATCTTTTCCCAGCTTTTTGTCTTGTTCTTCAATCTTTAAAATACTGTCTAAATCACTGAAAGTTTTAAAATTATTACATAAATTTGACTGTTTCTTCACAATTTGCAGTTTATGTGTTTTAATTTAAAAACCAACCCTTTAGTAACCCCAATTATATAAAAGTCTTATTTTTTTCTGTATATTTTAAGTCCTGCTTTTTACAAAATTTAATTCACTTGAAATTTGTTTCCATGTACAATTTAGTTTAGAGATTCTTATTTTACTCTCTTTCTCCATATGGATAATCTATTGCCCAGTAGCATTTTAAATTTTTTCCTTCTTTTCCCATGATCTGCCATGATAGCACTGAATTATAATAGGTTTTAATTTATTCATGGACCTAATTTTAGACTCTATTCTGTAAAGTTGGGTCATTTGTCTATTTCTGCATTTATACCACACTGTTATAAAAAGCCTCCATCTATTGTAGGGCAAGTATCTCACTTCATTCTTTTTCAAGAGTGTTTTTATACTTTTTATACTTCTTGACCCTTTATGCTTCCATTTAAATTTTGAAATACTTGTCAAATTGCATGAATTATCCTGTTGGGGTTTTGTTGAAAATTCCTTTGAATTTGCAGGTTATTTTAGGGAATTGTTATTACAATAGTGAATCTTCTTATCCATAAAAATAGTGTATTCTGCCATTTATTTAAAATTTTTTTATGTTTCATTAGTATTTTTATAGTTTGCCCATAAAATTCCTTTTTTTCCAAAGTATATTACAATTCAGTTGCTATTTTGAATGGTATTTTTCATTTAATTACATTTTTAACTGTTAGTATCAGTGTAAAAGAAAGATATGCAATTAATTTCTGCTTGGTACGTTTCTTGTCTTTTTCTATCGTTTTACTTTCAACTTTTCTTCCTCCTTATATCGTGTTTTCCCTTTTAAGCATTCTGGAGTTTGGTGATTTTGAAAATCTAACCTCATAATTTTGTCTTTTAATTTGATGATTTATGAATTTATATTTCCTGATATTTATGGGGTTCTACTTGTATTTATTTTATTTTCTGTTTGTGTTCTTTGTTTTGGTTTTTTTTCTGCTTATTTTGAAACAGTAATATGTTTTAAACTCAACTTTTTACCTTCTATTGACTTGCTGGTTATATTCTTTTACTGATATCTTGTGGTTACACTAAAGAATGAAAAGTATATCTGATACTATAGTTTAATATAAATTAGCAATTTTATTACTTCCCAGAAAACTCTAGGATATTAGAACTCCATTATTCTTCCCTTGTTTTGTGTTACTGCTATCACACGTTGTAGTTTTATATATTACGTATTATATATTATAAGCCCCACTGCGAAGATTCTCCACATGACTGAACTCTAGCCAGGCTCCTCTGATCCGCCTCTAGATGAGGCCTCAACAATGGCATGCAAGACTTAAAAACACTAACATAGTAATATCTCAAGGCCACGTTCCGCAGATAACACCTCACTCCCTTGAAAGGGCCTGCTTGAGAAAACCCCAGACTGAAAAAAATTTAATTTGTTTCAGCCAATACCAGAGAAATACCTTAATTGGCTTCAGCCAATACCCCCCAGGCTCTGTGGGAGGATAGAAGTCTAACTTCAATAATTTCCAAGTAGCTGAAACAGCAGGCCTAATCTCATTTATACTGACTAACTTTTGTAATATTTCACTTCCCTGACTCTCCTGAGCTCCCACTAAACTTCCCTACTCCTTCATTCTCCCTTTAAAACGCCCAGTGACCTCTGTACAAATTAAAGTTGAATTTGGTATATGCTGGACTCGTTTCCCTATTGCAATAGCTACTACTGATTAAAATCTGTCTTTACCGCTATAACTAGTGTCCAGCTTTATCACTAACATCACAGAATGTTACAGTAACAACAGCATAATAACTGTTGTTATTGTTCTGCACGGTTGTCGTTCATTCATATTTACTCAGAGGTATACCATTTCCATTCCTCTTTATCTGATTAGGATTATTTTCCTTATTTCTGAAGAACTATCTTTAGTATACCTTATTCTATTGGTTTGCTGGCAATACATTCCTATATTTTATTTGTAAGTGGCTTTTTCCCTTCATATTTGGTAGCTATTTTTCACTGAGTATAGAATTCTATGTTGACTGTTATTTCTTTCAGCACTTTAAACATGTCATTCCCTTGTCTTCTAGATTATATTGTTTCTGTTGCAAGATCATCTAGAAATTTTTGTTACTTCATTGAAAGCTGTGTATCATTTCTCTCTCTTTGGCCAGTTTGAAGATTTTCGTTTCCTCTGTTTTTCAAGTTTTCCTCTGATATTTCTAGGTATGTTTTTATTTGTATCTATCTAACTTAAAGCCTGTAGGGGGTTCTAAATTCTGTATTTTGATACCTTCAGCCAGTTTTGAAAAATCTCAGGCAATTATATCTTCAAGTATTGTTTCTGTTTTGTTTACTCCCTGCTCTGCTTTTGGAACTAGATTTGCATGTATGAATTTGGGTATTCTAGGTAACTTAAGTAATGAATCATACAATATTTGTCCTTTTTTCAGTTGGTTTATTTCATTTAGCACAATGTTATCAGGATTCAGCTATGTTGTAGCATATACCATAATTCCATTCCTCTTCCAGGTTGCATAATATTCCATTACATGGCTATGCCACATTTTGTTTCTCCATTCATCTGCTGATGAACACTGAGGTGGTTTCCACCTTTTGGCTATTGTGAGTGATACTTCAATTAACATAACTGTACAAGCATCTGTTGAAGTTGCTGCTTTTATTTATTTTGGTATACATGTAAAAATGAAATGATTACATCATAAGTTACCTGTGTTTAATTTTTGAGGTCCCATTGTATTGTCTTAGATAGTGGCTACACTATTTTACTTTACCACCAGCAATACATGAAGGTTCCAATTTTTCCACATCTTTGCCACTATTAGATGCTTTCCACTGCATTTTGCTTATTTTTTATTGTTTTGAGAATAGCTAACCTAGGTCATGGATGTGAAGTGGTAGCTCTTTGTGAATTTGATTTGCATTAACAACTAGTGATGTTGAATATCTTTTCATATGCTTGTTAGCCATTTGTGTATCTTCTTTGAAGAAATGTCTATTCAAGGTTTTGCCATTTTAATTGGGTATTTGGTTTCTTTGTTGAGCTATAGGGCTTCTATGAATTCTGGATGTTAATCCCTTATCAGATAGATGCTTGGCACATATTTTCTCCAATTTGTGAGCTGTTTTTTTACTCTGTTGATATTGTACTTGGATGCATAAAAGTTTTTTAATTTTGATAAAGTCTAGTTTATTTTTTTCTTTTGTTGCCAGTACTTTTGGTGTCATATTCAAGAAATCACTGCCAAATCCAAAGCATAAAGCATTTACCATATGTTTTCTTCTAAGAGTCTTAGGATTTTAGTTCTTACATTTGAATATCTGATCTATTTTGAGTTAATTGTGTATATGGTATAAGGAAAGAATGAGGCTGGAAACCATCTTTCTGAGCAAATTATCACAAGGACAGAAAACCAAACACCACATGTTCTCACTCATAGGTGGGAATTGATCAATGAGAACACTTGGACACAGGACGGGGAACATTACACACCAGGGCCTGTCGTGAGGTGGGGGAGCAGGGGGAGGGATAGCATTAGGAGAAATACCTAATGTAAATGACAAGTTAATGGGTGCAACAAGCCAACATGGCACATGTATACCTATGTAACAAACCTGCACGTGGTGCACATGTACCCTAGAACTTAAAGTATAATAATAAAAAAGGAAAGGTTCCAATTTCATTATTTTGCATGTGGACGTTCAATTTTCCCAATATAATTTGTTGAAAAGACTATCCTTTCTCCATTAAATGATCTGACACCCTTGTGAAAAATCAGTTGACCATATATGCAAAGTTTTATTTCTGGGCTTTTAATTAGAATTCATTGCCGTATATCTGTTAGTCAGTTTGGGTTGCTATAACAAAGTAACATAGCAACTGAATGGCTTATAAAAAACAGAAATTTATTTCTCATAGTTCTGGAGGCTGGAAATCTGAGATCAGGGTGCCAGCATCATCAGATTCTGGTGAGGGTCCTATTCTAGGTTGCAAACTGCCATCTTCTCATTGTATAATCACATGGCAGAAAGCAGGCTACGGCACTCTCTAGTGTCTCTTTTATAAGGGCATTAATCTCATTCAGTGTCCACCATCATGATCTAATTATTCCCCAAAGATCCCACCTCCTAATTCCATCACATTGAGTGTTTTTATATTTTAGGGGGACACAGTCTGCTATATAAGTCTGACCTTATGTTAATACCACACTGTTTTGATTACTGTAGCTCCATCGTAAGTTTTGAATCCAGGAAGTGTGAATTCTTCAAATTGGTCCTTTTGCAAAATTGCATTGGCTCTTCAGGATTCCTTGTTATGCCACATTAATTTTAGATTGTGGTTTTTTTTATTTATGCAAATATTATTGTTAGGATTTTGATAAGAATTGCATTTAATCTATAAATTGTCAACTTGACAATATTGTCTTTAATGCATGAACATAAATGTCTTTCCATTTATTTATATATTTTAAAATTTCTTTCTGTAATGTTTTGTTTTCAACATAAAAGTCTTTTGCCTCCTTGGCTAACTTTTAAGTTTTTTTTTCTTTTGTTGCTATTGTAAATAGATTTCTAAAATTTCCCTTAGGATTGTTTATTGTTAGCATATAGAAATTTATGTGTGTTAATTTTGTATCCTGAAACTTAGTTGGATTCATGTATAAGCTCTTTCCAGTTTCGATGTCTTTTACTTATTTTTTTCTTGTCTTTATTTTTCTTGCAATTATTCTTTAATGATAATAATTTAATACTAAAGAATAATAGCTATTATTTCTTCAAATAGTCTGGCTGGAACTTTCAATATTATGTTGAATAGAAGTGGCGACAGCAGTTATACTTGTCTTGTTCCTGATCTTAAGGCAGAATCTTGCAGCCTTTCACCAATGATTATGAAATTAGCCACAGATTTCTCTTATGGTCTTTTATTATGTTTTGTATGTTTCCATTTATAGTTTGAGTAGTTTGAGTGTTTTTTTTTTTAACATGAAAGTGTATTGAATTTTGCCAAATGCTTTTTCTGCAACAATTGAGATGATCATGTGGGTTTTCCTTCTTTCATTTTGTTTATGTGGCATAATACACTGATTGCTTTTTGCGTGTAAAATAATCATTATAATTCTAGAAATGAATGCCACTTGGTCATAGTGCACAATCCATTTAATATGTTGATAAATTTAGCTTTTGAATATTTTGTTGAAAATGTCTATATCAATATGTATAAGGGATATTTTTCTATAGTTTTCTTTTCTTGTAGTGACTTTGTCTGGTTTTGGTGGAATGCTAGCCTCGTAGAATGGGTTAGAAGGTGTTTCTTCCTATTGGAAGAGTTTGAGGATTGGAGTTAATTCTTCTTTAAATGTTTAATACAATTTGCTAGTAAAGCCATATGGTCCTTTCATTTCAACCTACAGGACTCTCTTCAGCATTTGTTGTAGGGCAGATGCAGAGGTAACAAATTTGTGCAGCTTTTGCATATCTGGGAATGTCTTAATTTCTTCCTCTCTTTTGAAGGACAGTTCTTCCAGAGATAGAATTCTTGGTTGACAGCTTTTTAAAACATGAGTTAGTGTTTTAAAGCGCTTTAAATGTGTCAGTTCATTGCTTCTGGCCTCCAATATTTTTGATAAGAAACTGGCTGAAAATCTTCATGAGAATCCCTTGTGTTATAAATAAATTTTTGGTGCTGCAAAAGAAATAGCACTAATTTTCTTTTGTATTTTGTTTTGTTTCTTTTAAAACATTAATTTTCTCAGCAAGGCAATTTTACTTCTACAGAAGGCGTG
This sequence comes from Rhinopithecus roxellana, assembly GCF_007565055.1. Lineage (NCBI taxonomy): Eukaryota > Metazoa > Chordata > Mammalia > Primates > Cercopithecidae > Rhinopithecus > Rhinopithecus roxellana. The sequence continues at coordinate 13,361,930 of NC_044569.1, forward strand.
ACTCGTGGATGGAGCAATAGTGAGAGCACACCTGAACAAGGGAGAAAAGGGTTTTTATTCCTGACGCAGGTAGCCCCTACTGCTGTGTCATTCCTCTGTTGGCTAGAGTTGGACCGGACAGTCTAGTCTAAACTAATTCCAATTGGCTATTTTAAAGAGAGCAGGGGTACGAGTTGGAGTGGCAGGTTAAGTAGTTTGGCAGGAGGGACAGTTACAGAACAGGTGACTCAGGATGACTCAAGTCAGAGCAGGTGACCAGGGGTGACTCAGAACAGAGCAAGTGATAGAGGGTAGGAGGGGGTTGTTTACTGAAACTAGGGCCAAGGAGACAAAGAGAACAATGAAGTTAAACTTTAAAATGAAGAACAAAGAATAGGGGAGCGGAATGGTATATTGGTTCCTTGGAAAGGATCTCAGAACTCATTGTACTTAACAATTTACAGGCTAAAACTTTTGAAGAGGAATTTATTATATCCTACACTTGTATGTGATTCGTTTCTTTTCTCTTGCTGCTTTTGAGAGTCTATCTAGGTCTTCTGACAATTTGATTATCGTGTGTCCTTGTACAAGTCTGTTTGAGTTCTACTTGGAGTATGTTGAGCTTCTAGTATTTGTACATACATGTGTTTCATCAAATTTGGGAAGTTCTCAGCCATAATTTTTTCAAATAATCCTTTCCCTATCTCTCTTTTTTTCTTCTTCCAGGATTCCATAATTTTTATGTTGTTTCACAAGTCCCTTTAGCTCTTTCACTTTTATTTCTTTTTTCTTTCTTCTCCTCATACTCAAGAATTTTAAGTGTCCTATCTTCAATTTTGCTTATTCCCTCTTCTGGCTGGCTGCTCAAATCTGCTGTTGCACATTTGTAGTGGATTTTTTATTTCAGTTACTTTACTTTTTAGCCTCAGAATTTGTTTGGTTCCTTTAATAATGCCTATTTCTTTATAGATCTTCTAATTCTGTTAATATATTGCTTTCCTAATTTCTTTTAGTCCTTTGCCCATTTTTGTCCTTAGATTTTTGATCATATTTAAAGCCAAATTTTCCTCCAGTTGTTTTAAAGCCCTTGTGTGATAAGTCTTAGGTCTGGAATTCCTCATGGGTAGTTTTTGTTCCTTTGAATGAACCATATTTTTCTATTTCTTTGTATGCCTTGTTTTTTTGTTATGTAACATTTGGACCTCTGATCATTATAATGTGGTAACCTGGAAATCAGATTCTCTTTGTCTTTTTATCATTCTCTCTTTCTCTCTCTCTTTGGTCGTTCAATGCCTTAGTAGCCCATTTGTGGGTTTTTTGAGACTTTACCAAAATATTTTTGCGAAGGCTATTGCTTATAATATGTAATTACTGAAGTCTTTGTTCCTTTAACTTGTGTTTACCTAATGTCTTGACAGAAATGTACTTGAATGCCAAGACCTGTAACAAACATGGTAATGAACAAACACACACCAGAAAGAAAAAGTAACCCCCTCTCCTAATCTTTGCAGTTTGGCCCTATGCTGAGGCACTACTTCACAAAGTAACTTAAGTTGTTCTGAGCCCAGGGATCAGCCCAAGATGAAAACTTAAGGTCTTCCAGAATTTTTCTGAGCATATGTCTTGGCTAGGTATATGTGAGGTTTCAAAAAATTTCCCCATATATCTAGCTGCTTTTGAATGTCCTTATTTCCTAAAGAGTCTCACTTCAGCTTCCTGTTCAGTGTCTCCTGCATGACTGAGATGGCCTATTGTAGGCTTCTACTTGTAGTATTTTGCCCCAAGCATCTGTAGGTTTGAGTCAGTCCTGTATATTTTATGAGTAGTTCCTGCCACTCTTCTTGCCTGTTTTCAAAATTATGCAAAATGAGTGCTTTGCATATGTCCTTCAGGTATTCATCAGACAGGTGAGAAGAGATGTACACAAGAACTTGCCAATAAGATCTGTTCTGCAATCTCTGATTTGGAGGGAGGGATTGGAAACTGGGCTGCCACCTGCAGCAAACCAATTCTGCCATCATGTCAGGGAGGTGCCTGAATAAGGGTAAGAGCCCACAAAACTTTCCTTCCAGTTTGAAAATGGCTTTTTCTGATTTGGTCATTTGCTTGGTTGCAGTAAATATTTGATTATTATTTAGAAATTCTATAAAGTTGTTTCAGATAGCTTCTGGTTGTTCTTTCAATGTTTCTCTGGAGAAATAAGAACTGGGAATCTCCTAATAACAGTTGATCCTTTTGCTGATGTTATTCCTCCAATTTTCTTTTGATTAGTATTCGCAGGATGTATCTTTTTTGGTACTTTTACTTTAAACTAGTTATATTGAAAGTTAGATTTATATAGACATCATATTGGTGGGTCATGTTTTTAAAACATCTTCTCACAATCCATGCTTTTAAATGAGTGTGTTTTGACTACACTTGATTTAATTATTGATGTGTTTGGATCTAGGTCTACCATTTTATCATTTTGTTTTTTGTACCCTTGTTTTTCACACCTCTATTTCCCATTTCCTGTCATTTTTTGGATTATATTTAAGTGGAAACATTTTTAAGTATTCCATTTTAATATATTTGTTATAATTTTGACAATACTTCTTTGGTTTGTATGGTGTTTGTTTTAGGGGTTACAACATATATACTTAATTTTTCCTAGTCTACTTGGAATCAGTAGTTAAGTACTTAAGTGGAATGTAGAAACATTATTCTGTATAGTTCCTTTCCTCTCTATTTTATACCATAGATGCCATTTATTTGACTTATATACATTCAAAATGACAATATATGTTATTTTTTGTTTCAACTGTCCAATAAATTATAAAGAGCTAATGAAGAGAGGAATAGATATGTATTACTTCCGTTGTCAGCCCTTCATTCTAGTTATCCCACATTTCCTTTTGTTGTCATTCACCCTCAGTCTGAAAAACTTCCATTAGTAATTCTTTTAGAGCAGGCCTGGCAACAAATTCTCTTAATCGTCCTTTATTTGTGAATGGGTTGGATTGTGTACTCTCCAGAAAGACATGCTGGATCCTAAACTCCAGTAATTTAGATGGACCTTATTTAAAGATAGGGTCTTTACAGAGAAAATCAAGTTAAAATGAGGTTATGATTAATGTATTATGACTGGTATTCTTATAAAGAGTGGGAACTTTAGACAAAGAGGCAGATATGCATCAATGACAAGAAGAGTCACAAGGAGAAAGCATTCACCTACAAGCCAAGGGAAGAGGTCTGGAACAGATCTTTCCTGCCCAGCTCTCAGAAGGACCCAACCTGCTGGCACCTTGATTTCAGACTGCTAGCCTAAAGAATTGTGAGACAATACATTTCTGTTGTTTAAACCACCCAGTTTATGGTACCTTGTTACAGCAGTCCTTGCAAACTAATGTGGTCTTTATTTCACCTTCATTTCTGAAGGCCTTTTCACTAGAAACAGAATGACAGGTTGATACATTTTTTTTTTTCCAGAATTTAAAAAATGTTACGCTGGTCCTCATAGTTTCTTATGAAAAATCAGCAGTAACCAAATAGCTGTCCCTTTCGAGGTAATGCATTGTTTTTCTGTACCTTTTTCAATATTTTTACTGTTTTTAGTTTTCAGATGTTTCATTATGGTTTGTCTGAGCATAGATTTCTTTGTGTATCCTTTTTGGGGCCCACTGAGCTTCCTGAATCTGTCCTGTTTCATACTTGGAATGTTTTCAGTCATTATTTGTTTATATATTTTTTCAGCACCAGTTTTTCTCTTTTCCTTAATGAATTCTGATGACTCGAATATTAGATATGGATATTACTGTTTTATAGGTTCCTGAAGTTCATCTTACTTTAAATCTTTTGTTTAGATCAAATCATTTCCATTGATATATGTTCAAATTCGCGAACTCTTCTGTCATTTCCAGTCTGCTGTTGAGCTCATCCAGTAAGGTTTTCCTTTTGGTTATTGTGTTTTTCATTTATAAAGCTTCTATTTGTTTTTTCAATGTCTTCTGTTTCTTTACTAAGAATCTCTATGTTTCCATTCATTTCAAGAGGGCTTATGGTTGCTTGTTGGAATATTTGTATAATCGGTGCTGCAAAATGTCTTTTAGATAATTCCAACATCTGTCATGTCTTGATTTTTGTTGTCTTTTTCCCAGATGAGTTGGGATTTTCATATGCTAAATAATTTTAGACACTTCTAATATTACGTTATGACATGCTAGTTCTTACTCTATTTTATTAAACATGATGCTAGTTAGTGGACAATTAACCTGTTTAGACTCCTACCACAAGTTCCTGCCTTTTGTGTGTTATGGTTCAATGTCAGTTCAGTTTTCAAAACATTTGCAGCGCTATTTGAATTTTCTCACGTGTGCCACCCACTGCTCATCTGTGACTTGTACAGTGTTCTATTTGTTAATTCAGTTATCATAGACTTTGGCATGCCGACTTTGGCATGCCGACTAGAATCAGATCCATTTATTCATAACTTGTGGGTAAGACTGGGCGCTCATAAACAACTTTATGGTGTTCCTTTTTAAAATTCTTCCCTCTCCTTAGTATTTTCTGGCTGTCTGGGGTTTCTCTTTTCAGTCATTTGGCTAAAAAGCTGGAGATTTAGTTATCTGCTCTGCCCTACAATTTTGTGGCTGTTCCTAAGTGACATGAGCACAAACAATGGGAGAAGAGAGTTAGAAAAAAGAAAAAAGAAAAAAAAAAGCAACGGTGACTTGCCCCGCCATCTTCGCACCACAGCTTCACTCATCAGAGAGGAGTTTTCCTTTTTGTCAGAGTTTTGTTTTCTGCAGACTCTAGCTGGGACCTCTGCTACCACCACCAGATGATTGTTTAGGGGCTGGCTTATACGAGAATGGAGAAAAGGAGAAACACCTTGAGGATTTCCTCATTCTCTCTGAGCATTAGGAGTTCTGCTTCCTACTCTTTGAGCTAGAGGGACTTTCTTTGAATTCTTGATTTCTTCCCATATCTGCCTGCTAGTATTTAATTTTCAGAGCCCTCAAAGCTGCTCCATGCAGTGTGTCCAGTTTTCCATTCAGTGGTAAGACAAGGTGTTTATTCATCTTGGCCAGAACTAGAATTGTGTGAAATCTTTACTCATAACACTCTTTATTTTCATTAGTTTTGGAATTCATTCTGTTTCTCTCTCCCTCTCTCAACATTTCTCAGTCTAGCCAGAGATAACTTTTCAAAAGTTTTTTTTTGTTTCATTGACCCCTATTTTGCTTTTCTATTTTACTGATTTCTGTTTTTTTTTTTAATTTTTCATCTCTGCTTATTTTGTGTTTAATTTTTTATTTTTGTCTGGATTCTTAAGATGGATACTAAGTTCATCGACTGATGGTTCAAAAATTGGATCATGGTAAAATTTTAACTTTGCATTTTCTTCTTATAATAATATAAACATTGGCTATTACTTATTTCTTAGACATGCTTTCTGTGCATTATACACATTTTAATATATTCATTTTTATCAAATTTAAAATATTTTCTGTACTGTCATGTGATTTCTTCTTTACACCATAAGGAACTTAGATGTGTTTTTTTTAATATTAAATATTTAGACTTTTTTATGATATCCTTATTTTTATTGTTTTAATTTAAATTGTGATCTGAGAACATACTATGTATTATCTCAATTATTTACAATTAATTTTCTTTTTTCTTCATTTTATTTATCTTTTTCAAACTATTCAGCATTTTAATATATTCATTGCTTATAAACAGAACTTACACTGAGTTATAGATTTTTCTAAATCAGTGCAACAAAAATACTTTATATAGAATTCCTTTGCTTTTGCAATGCATTTATATAGTTCAAAAATATAACAATCATATTTTCATTTTTATATTTAATATTTAGCCCCCTTCTTTTTACCAACCACTTTATATCATTTGTAAACTCCTCTTTCTCCAAAGCAAATAATCAGTATTACAAGTCTCTTGAATAGTCTTCCAGATGTTCTTTTTTTTAAAATTTTTTAAATTTTTTTTTTTTGAGATGGAGTCTTGCTCTGTTGCCCAGGCTGGAGTGCAGTGGCACAATCTTGGCTCACTGCAGCCTCTGCCTCCCAGGTTCAAGTGATTCTCCTGCCTCAGCCTCCCAAATAGCTGGGATTACAGATGTGCACTACCATGCCAGGCTACTTTTTGTATTTTTAGTAGAGACAGGGTTTCACCATATTGGCCAGGCTGGTCTCGAACTCCTGTCCTCTAATGATTCCTCTACCCCAGTCTCCCAAAGTGCTGGGATTACAGGCATGAGCCACTGTGCCTGGCCCAGATGTTCTTTATGTATGAACAAACAAATAGGAATACATATTTTTTTTATTTTTTATACATACAAGTTTGCATAATATACATATTGTTGAATTTCATTTTTACAAAAAAAATCTTTGAACACTCTTCATATCTGTACATAGAGAACTTCATTTGCTTTTCTGCCACATAATATTCCATTCTGTAAATTCTATATAATCTGACTCCTCATTACAGATATCCAAAATTTTCTCTTCTTTGTCATTAAGATAATGCAGAAATAACAAACACTGTCTTATTCATTTTGTACATGTGCAAATATATTTATCTAATGAAGTCTCAGAAATAGTAGGGAACTTTACAATTATATACATTTTGAATATTAAGAAAGTAATATTAGCTTTGCTAAATTTACCTCCAAAAGAAGAGCAATAACTTACATTTACATAAGTAATGTATGAGAATGTCTGCGTTTGCGTAAACTCATCAAAAAAGTATGTTAAGAAACTTTTGGATAGTGATCAGATTACTAAAATATTATAATGTGGTATACTTCTGATCTTCATTTTCTTCATTATTAGATAATTGAACATCTCTCATGTTACAGCACTGTTTATATTTCCTTTCCTGTTAAGTAAATTTCATACCCTTGGTTCAAGTTTCAGGTGAGTTTCTATTACTTCCTTCTTATTTCTAGGAATTTTGTATATATTAAAAAGAATTTTAATTTTGTCTTTGATATGTGTTACACATGTATTTCCCAATATTTGTTTTTTGACTTTCCTTATGATACTGTTTTCCTCATGCTACATTTTATATTTATAGAATCCAATTTATTGATGTTTCTAAAAACTGGTTTCTGGGTTTGGGCCATAGGTAGAAAATCCTTCACTGTTTAAAGATTACAAATTTTTCTTCTAGCATTTTCAAAGTTTCATTTTTTTATGTTTGAATCGTTGATCTACTTGAATTCATTCTGAGTGTGACAATTGACTCCTCTATTTCTTCATCATTTCTAATTGTTCCATTATTCATTAAATGGTTCATCTTTCAGTCAGCTTTTTGAAATGCATACTATATCATATACTATGTTCCTTTATGCATTTAGATTTATTTCTGAACTTTATATTCATCATTCTGCCTATTTATGCACCATTACCACACAGTATAGTTGCTGAAAACATATAACAATAAATATATGCCTCAAGCATATATATTGCTGTTGTGTAGCATGGCAGATCTATATAGTCTTTCTGAAAACTCTTGAATACTGACATAATTCTCATAAATCTTACTGTCTGATCAAAATCATCTAGATTTATCGTATGTTCAGAAATTTCTTTGCTCTTCCTTTTTCTTTTTTTTTTTTTTTTTGCTTTTCAGTCCTTCTTTCTAAGATTATTTTTCCTCTTCCTAAAGTTTATGATTTTGAATGGTTTTTAGTAATGAACTGTTAGTAATAAAGATATTTCCATATAAAAAGATAGTTATTTAGGTACACAATGTTAGGTTTGCAGTAATTTTCTTTCAACACTCTGAAAACCTTATAGTATTATTAGTATTATTTTCTTTTTGCTGCTGTTTTTGACAACATCAGCTTTCATTTAATTTTTTTTTTTTTTTTTTTTTTTTTTTTTTGAGACCAAGTATCTCTGTGTCGCCCAGGCTAGAGTGCAGTGGCACTGTCTCGGCTCACTGCAACCTCCGGCTCACTGCAACCTCCACCTCATGGGTTCAAGCAATTCTCCTGCCTCAGCCCCCTGAGTAGCTGGGATTACAGGCAGGTGCCACCATGCCCGGGTAGTTTTTTTGTAGTAGAGATGGGGTTTCACCATGTTGGTCAGGCTGGTCTTTCATCTCCTGACCTCGTGATCCGCCCCCCTCAGCCTCCCAAAGTGCTGGGATTACAGGTGTGAGTCACCACGCCCGGCCTCATTTAAAAGTTTTATTTATTTGTAGGTATTCTGAATGATCTCCTTGCCTGACATACGTTTTCTTTTCTTTTCTTTTTTCTTTCTTTTTTTGAAACAGAATCTCACTCTGTCGCCCAGGCTGACGTGTAGTGGCGCGATCTCGGCTTACTCCAAGCTTCGCCTCCCGGGTTCAGGCCGTTCTCCTGCCTCAGCCCCGCGAGTAGCTGGGACTACAGGCGCCCGCCGCCATGCCCAGCTAATTTTTTTGTATTTTCAGTAAAGACAGGGTTTCATGGTGTTAGCCATGCTGGTCTCTATCTCCTCACCTCTTGATCTGCCCACCTCGGCCTCCCAAAGTGTCGGGCTGACAGGTGTGAGCCACCGCACTCGGCCATATACATTTTCTTTTTTTTTTTTTTTTTTTTTTTTTTTTTTTTTTTTTTTTTTTTTGGAGACGGTGTCTCACCCTGTCACCCAGGCTGGAGTGCAATGGCATGATCTTGGCTCACTGCAACTTCCACCTCCTGGGTTGAAGCCATTCTTCTGCCTCAGCCTCCTGAGTAGCTGGGATTACAGGCGTGGGCCACCACGCCCGGCTAATTTTTTGTCTTTTTAGGGTTTCACCATGTTGGCCAGGCTGGTCTCGAACTCCTGACCTCATGATCCACCCACCTCGGCCTCCCAAAGTGTTCACTCTGCTTTTTAAATTTCACCTTGCTCTTTGTTTTTTGTTTTGTTTTTTAATCTTGATCCTTGGTCTTTTTAATCTTATTCCTTGGTCTTTTTAAAAAATATATTTTTTATCTCTTTAATATTTATGCCCCATTCTAAATCATCTATTCAGATTAATCATCTGATACACTAAATCTTCCTTCATGAATTTTGAATCTATCAATCAACGCTTCCATTTTGTTCTTTATTTCAATTATATTGTTATTTCCAGAAATTATTTTTGGTTCCTTTTCCAATATGCCTTGTTGTCTTTTATAGTCTTTTTTCTTGCTCTTATTTCTGGTGCTTAAAAAATCTCTTTAACAAATGTTTAATATAATTAATTCATGTTTTGTGTTTTAGGATAAACAGTCATCCCAGTTTGCCCAGCATTGTCCTGATTTTAGCACTGAAAGTTCAGTGTCCTGGAATGTGCCCCAGTCCTGGGCATATTGGAACAGTTGGTCACTTTAATATCTGATCCCCTAACAAGTCTGGTTCTACTTCTTGTTTCTGCTGTTTTTGTTGTTTCTGCTGCTTTTCTCTTTTGGTGACTTGTTGCCTCATTAAAAAAAAAAAAAATGATGATAATGCTCTCCTGCTTTTTGAGACTTCATCTGTGTGGGGGTCTGAGAGCAGCTTTGAAATAGAATTCAATGGAGTGGATAGGAGTTTGCTTTAGTCAGTCTCCTGGGGGTGCTACCAATCCAGGACACCTTGTTTTTAACTTGTTATTTTGAAATATTTCAAATTTACAAAAACAGCTGCAAAAATGCTACAAAGAACTTTCTTTCGTGTACCTGTCACCAGACCCCCAAATGTTAACATTTTGCCCCATTTGCTTTGTTATCCTTTTCTGAACCATTTGAGAGTAGATGCATGCACTATGCCCCTTGATTTTTAAGTATTTCAGCATGTTTTTCCAAGAACAAGAACATTTCATACAGTCTGTTATCAAATGTGGAAAATTTATTTTGCTACAATTAACATATAAAGTCCACATTAACATTTGCCAGTTGCGCCAGTAAAGTCCTTTTCAGCAAGACAATATTTCTAGTCCTACATTAGTTTCTATACCCCTTTAGCCTCCTTCCATATGAACAGTTTTATTTCCCTGACATTTCTGAAAAGTACAGGCGGCTGGGCACGGTGGCTCACGCCTGTAATTCTAGCATTTTGGGAGGCCGAGGCAGGTGGCTCATGAGGTCAGGAGATCGAGACCATCCTGGCTAACACGGTGAAACCCTGTCTCAATTAAAAATACAAAAAATTAGCCAGGTGTGGTGGCAGGCACCTGTAGTCTCAGCTTCTCGGGAGGCTGAGTCAGGAGAATGGCGTGAACCCGGGAGGCAGAGCTTGCAGTGAGCCAAGATCGCGCCACTGCACTCCAGCCTGGGCAACAGAGTGAGACTCTGTCTCAAAAAAAAAAAAAAAAAAAAAAAAAAAAAAAAGAAAGAAAAGAAAAGTACAGGCTACGTATTTGTTGAATGTCCTCCTGTCTGGATTTATTTGACGTTTTTTCTTATGATTAGTTTCAGGTAACTGATGTAGCCATATAAATGATGTTCTCCCTTCAGTAGAAGACCACCTTAAATATATGTAACTGCTGACCTTGGCCTTTTTTTTTTTTTTTTTTTTTTTAACTATAAAGCAGTATGCACTTTTACCTCCATGCAGTGTAAGGGCTAGCTGGTGTTACCTGTAATCAGGGAGGATCTCTGCCCTTTGTACAGTCAATGTAAGTCAAACAGACCTTCTTCCCACTTCATTTTGCAGGATAGTGTTTTTGTTGTTGTTTTCTTAATTCATCCTTTGACACAGTTATGTCCCTTGACAGTTCCCTACTTCATCTGGAGGTCTCTATGCTCGAACTGCTCCTATGCCCACAGGGCATCGTAGCTTCTCTGAGGTTATTAAAACCCGAAGCTCTAGGTTTTCTGAAAGTGGCAGCACTCCTCAGGGGTGCAGGCAGCCTTAAGTCTTGCTTTGTCTCATCTGAATTTGTGTTCCTCCTTAGTTGCAGGCCTCTGAGGTTTTTCCGGATGTTCTTGTAAGCCTAATTATGCATTTAGAAGTATATTATCCATTCCTTCTGTTGCATTTTTAGGTTTTTTTTTAATAGTGTGAGGGTTTTCAGAATAGTCAGCCACATTGCCAACACATACTGAAGACATGTGTTTTCATGTCTATTTCCAAACTCATTCATTGATTTCCTTATTTCCTCACCTATTCATTTATTCAGAAAATACTCCTGAGGAACTTTGCCAGGCATTAGGAACCCAAAAGTAATCCCATCTCCATTTTCCCTCTATTTGGTTATTCCCTCCCTCTGAATGAAACCTAGAAATGTGTTCTAAGCCAGGTGAGTTACAACCACAAGGCTTACCTTACCCTGATCATCTCCACAGAATCTGTTTCTCCTCTCAACTCCACAGCACTCCTTTTCGAATTCAGTAAGTCCCTTTCCCCATCCTGCTTTCCATAAAAGCATGAGTTGAGCACTTAGTGTGTGTGCCAAATACTGTGTTAGGTTGAGGGGAATCAACGTCCCTGCTTTAAGGAACTCATAGAATGAGAGAGACTGCAAACAGGTAAACTGTTGACTGCAAAGATGAACTGTGAGCTTGTTGCAATAATAATAATAATGATAATAACAAACACTTCATACAGTATAGCACTTCCCTGTGCCAGGCACAGTTCTAAATGCCCCTTGCGTATTAACTCATTTAATTATTAGAACCACCCGAAGGTGGTTAGGTATTATTTTCTACTCATATTTTACCAATGAGATAACCGGAGTACCAAATGTTTGGTAGAAGCTAGGAAGCTTCAACTCACCTTTCCAAGGCTTGAATCACGGCAGTTGGACTTGAGGTCTGTGCTTTTGGTCCTCATGCAAAACTGCAATCAGAAAGTATGTACAAGGCACAGCAATTGATCTACAGGCCTCACTTATTGATGCAAGTGCCTTAAAAACAGCCTTTAACCTTCTCATATTTGCGTCCTCCACAGGATGTAGTTCATGCCTTGCTCCTGGCAGGTGTTAAGTGCATGTTTGTTGAATTGAATTTTCTTGAACTGGCTCATGGAGAGTGGGATTGAAACAGCACTGGCAGAAATAGAATTCTGTTGATATCACCCAACAATGGTTGTCTGTCTCTGTTGAACAGGCAAGGTGAAATGGAAGGCAATTCCCACGTGTTCGCTTCTGTTGTTTGCTGACCAGAAAGGACTGAGCTGCTATCTATGAAGAAAGACCCAAAAGTCACCTGCCCACCTGATTAGGCTTCCAACACATTGAAAGGCCCCTCCTCCTTAATGTCTTCTGAGGTCTTTTCAAAGAACCTGGAATCATTTAAGGCTCTTATTAAGACGTTGCTGTGTCCAGAAAAATAGACATTTAGCAGTTACCAACCAATAACACCTTATCTCTAATTAATTTCTTAATCCAGCATGTTTAATCCATAATTTGACAAGGGAGTAAGGAGAAGGATGACCATAGAAAGATCGAAGAGTGTAACCTGATAAAGTGGTCTTGGGTAGCAAGAGGGCACTTTTTTTTTTCAGCACTAACCTCTGATGGGGACTTGCTTAGAATGGAGAATGGTGGATAGAAGAAAGACAAAGATATCACCGATGATGTGCACTTTTGTCACCACCGGGACACTGCTGCCCTTCGCACACCTTTGCTGCTTTAGCCCAGTCAAAAGCCAACTGTCACTGGGGATGTGGGATTTGACATGGGAGAAGATTATGGGCTCATGAAGCAATGAATGATTTTTACTAATCCATAGCCATTTTTAAACCGTGGCATGTACTAGACCTAGTTACCTTTATGGAACAAGGCATCTCATTACAATTTTGTGTATATTACATTCAAAACATATTAACTTTATTTAACCATAGTATGTTTTACAGTATACAGTTTTACATATGAAATTCAAGACTGTATGACTTGAAGAAAATGCCACTACTCAAACAAACACTAAACTTTCTTAAAATTTTCTTCACTTAGAGTCTTCATTTCCCTATGCTTAACTGGCACTATTTCCTTGAATTAGAAGCCCTCCACAGCTTAAACCTTTGAGGAAATAGGAAAATATACTTATAAACTAACGTTGACTTTCAGCATCAGTCATACTGGCTGCATCTTTGTTCGATGTATGTGCTGTGTTTCTTTTATATTCCTATTTATCACTGCTGTATTCTCAGGGCTCAGCAGACTGCCTGTTCTTCCAGTTCCTGTTGTATAGCAGCTTCAGATCCTTGATCAGTAGACTATATGGTTCACTATGTGTATCCCAGTATACTACAGATGGCCAGAGAGTATTACCAGAATGAACATTTCAAAAATTCTATTGGTGATTTCTTCCTGCCTGGGCAACCCTCTCTCAACTCTCCTTCTCTTGTAAATCTTACCTGTCTTTGAAAATCTAGGCTCAGATTTGACCTTCATTATGGAAACCTCCTATTTCCACAGGTTTCCAAAATGTGTTCCAAGAAACATGACTTCTGGAAGATGCTAGTGAGGTGTTATAGACAAAAACAGATATGTGGTCAAAGAGATTTGGGAAACATTTTATTAAATAGGGTCTTATCTGCAGATATTCTCAGAATCATTTTATGTCAGTGGATATACTGGGTCTTTAATAAATGAATGGGGAGTATTACATTTCTCAGGAATTTTGATGAGAGATCTTTTTTTTCCCATAGTGTGCCAGTCAGAGTGTTCTCCAGGTGTATATTGAGAAATTTGCTGATCATTCACTCCTTTGAGTGCCTATAGAAATTACGGTCTATAGTACACTACTTAGCACTTATTTGGTTAGTAAATATATTTTCCTATTTTCCCAAAGATTAGTATTTATTGATTAAATCAAAGTACAAGATAAAAACACTTAATATGGATCTAAATTAAGTAAAAAGGAAAGAAACAAGAAATTTTAGTGAAAGGAATCAAACAGATTATAATACTTGGGGAATATAATTGCCTTTGGTTTCCTAAAAATATGTGTGAAAATTAATATATCAGAGCGATTTATTTCTCAGGAGAATTATAGAAGGTAAATTTAAAATACTTTCTAACACCAAATTTAAGAATGAATATGGCAGAAGTATTTTTATATAAAGGACACTGAAAGATAAATTACAAATACCTTCACTCACCTTTTTCAAAAGTTTGGAGAAGCACTATTTAAATGAGTGGGACTTGGAGAGAAATGTATGGAGGAAATGATGTTAAGCTATAAAGCTATGAAGGAATTTCTGTGAGAAGCTGAGGCAACAACCAGAGTATTAGAATATACCGTCAGCTGTGGGCAATGGAAACCCAAAGTTAACTTTATTTCAAATAAACAAAATCTTGACTTCCCTTTTGCCTAGAGGTATAAAGCCTAGGACTGATTCGTGGTTCCCTCCTGTGAAGCCCTCCGTGGACTGGGCTTCTTTCTACTTTGTTGCTTCGCATCTTGAGTGTTACACTTGTCAGCATCCAAGATGGCTCAGTCACACATTCTCCAACCAGCCAGTGGAAAGAGAAAACCATGGAGAAGTAGCGCACCTCCCTTCTGCACACATCACAGTGGACTATACGGCATCATGTGGCCAGATCCGGCTGCATGGAGATCAAGAGACATAGTTTTTGCGTGGTTGTGAGTCTGATAAAATAAAGAGCCTCTGAAAAAGAAGAGACAATGGATATTAGAAGACAATTAGTAATCTCTGCCATAACTAGTTTCCAGCTCTCTTTCCTGGTGTCTAAATTAACATGGAGGAAATAAATATGTACTTTACAGCATTTCTTGAAATGTCCTAGATGAGCTCTGGACAAACACTACATTTATTTTAAAATAAATTCATAAAAACTACAATTAATGTAAATATTTTACATCACTTGATTAGGTAGAAGTTTTCACAATTAGATTCCAGGTGGGAGGGAGGGAGAGTGCATTGGCACCATAGTGGGGAAGTCACAGAGCTGCTTTAGGAAAAATCTTGGATTCGTCTCAAGCTTTTTCTCGACTCTAGAGATGCTCAGTTCTAGGCCATGTAGACGGTAGGGCTTGACATTCCAGAAATACCACTTTAGCCTTTGCATCAGTTAATTATTACCACAGTGATGCAGCATAGCAAACCACTTCCAAACTTAATGGCTCCAAACAACAACCACTTATTTATCTCACAGTTCTGTGAGTCATAAATGTTGGCTGAGATAAGCTGGACTCTCTACAGCAGCCGTCAGATGTGGGTCAGGTAGGCTGCTCTTTGGCTGTTGGCCAGGCTTGTCCCACGCCTGGCCTTGGCTAGGAGAACTAGGTAACTTGGCGCTGCTCCCCTTGGTCTCTCATCCTGAGCAAGCCAGCCAGGCAGAGGCAGGGGTCTCAGAGAGAGAGGATGACTGCAAGCCACTTCTGGCCATTTCTGTGAACAAGGGCAAGTCACAAGCCCTGTCAAGAGTTAAGGTGTACGGAAATAGACTGCACCTCTTGATAGAAGGAGCTGTGAAGTCACGTTGCAAAGGCCTGGATAGATACAGGGAGGAGTGGAGAGATTTTGTTATTTATCTACCACCATTATTAGTTTGATGTTTTCTGGTTCTAGTAAAAATATAATGCTTTATGAAGGTTAAATGTCGTTTTACCTTAGTATAAATAATTTTCTAGTGTTTTTCCAGAAGGTATGAAGACTTGAGGAGAGGGAATGTTCATTGCCATTGCTGGGTTACATTGAAAAACATGGGGATATATAATGCAGAAAATACCGTTTGTTAAAATATAAATTACAGGCTTCCAATTTTTGTTCTCAATTACCTCTGTTGAGAGATAGTATAAGTTAACAGAGGGACCACTTTCTACTAATGTTACTGGTGATGCATGTATATTCCTTTAAGTTATTATGAAAGCATTATTATATTACTGTGAATAAAGGGCTCTGAAATGAAAGTATGTGAATTGAATTCTCACGCTACTCCTTGTGGAAAACCAAACAAAAGTATTTATGACACTGGATACATTTCTAACCTCTGAGCCTCAGTTTTCTCATCTGTAAAATGGAGATACTAATTGTATCAATCTTATAGAATTGTTTTGGGACTTAAATAAGATAATGAATGCAATGTTCTTAAGATAGTACCTGGCACTTTGTAGTGCCCAACAATGACAAGCTCTTTTTAAAATTATCATCACTAACACAGTGCCACTGAAGGGAAAGAGTTTGACTTTTCTGTAAATGCAGATATATGTAAAATTCTAAACAAACATTAGGACTTTCAGTAGAGCAGGCCACATTGAAGACACATGTTTACTGCCACTTTCTTCTTTAACAATAAAGAGACATTGGTGTGAAAAAGAAGGCCATTATTTTGGAAACTGAGAAGCCAATGAAAAAGTGAATAACTGGATTCATGTCCAGAGAAAGCTGAAGACTTTGATGGAACTGTAGGAAGCCTGGACAGGCAGATTAGAAATAAGACCCACAGATTCCTTCTGAAGATACAGGAGCATGCATGTCAGAGAATTGATTGTGTACTCTAAGAAGTAAAAAGAAACCTTACTGCAAAAAGTAGAGATTTATGAGATGTTTAATATCTTGAGACTCTCAGGAATAGCTAAGGGGGGATTGCATTACTGAAAACAGAGAGATTCAGTGAAAAGTCTATGACTGAAAAGTAAGATTCCTGTCTTCCCTCTTCACTTGGATCTGGGAAGAATGCCCAAGGATCACCAAAAGTATAAGGGACCCTCTGATACGGAAAAGAAGGAGCAGAGATAGAACAAGGGACTCAGACACAACAGACACAATGCAAGAGGCAAATGTAAACTTCACAAAATTATGTAACTCAGATTTCTCAGTTAGATAACAGAAGATGTCACATTAGGGAAATAGGAAAGCACAGAAGAGGAACATTCAGAGAACAAAATAGTAGCCCTTGGAAATCAAATAGACATAGATCTAGAAATGCAAAGTTTAGTAAGAGGATTAGAAGGTAAAAATAAGGAAATCTCACAGAAAGTAGAACAAACAGATAAAAGATGGAAAGCAGAGAGACCACATAAGGAACTTAGATAATGATTTCAAAAAAGTCTATTTTTAATTAAGCAAGTCCCAGGAAAATAGTGTCAAGAGACAGCAGGGAGAAATTTATCAAAACAGTAACTAAGGAAATTTCTCAAACTGAAGGATATGGGTTCCAGATTGGAAAGGCTCACCAAGTCCTTCAGCACAATGGATGCTTATATTTTAAGTTATGTAGAATGTTATGACTTTCTAAAACCATCTGAGTATATTTTAATAAAAACAAAATGTTAAAAAGAAACAAAATCACTAGTATGTTGAAAACAAAATAATACAAAAAAAATGCTGAAAGACCATACTGCTCTATTGATTTTAGGTATGAGATCAGTGCAAAGTCTTCTGCCTGCAATTAATAAAGTAAAATAGTGGAGAGGCCCTTATAGCCACAGGTTTCAAGTCATGTCAGACTGTACCAGAAAATTTGTGAAAAACAAACTTGAATGGGAATGGGTTAAAACCAGGCAAGCAAAAAAGAGTCACTCAACCGGAATCCAAAGCCATGGCAGAATCAGGAATATTCTATAAAATGCATCAGATTGTCTTGCAGGATTTGGCAAAATGCTCAGATTTCACAATCTTCAATGTCATATCTTTAAAGCACAGAAATTGAGAGTCTAATTTGAAGCACAATGTGTCTCCATTTGAATCTAGGCACCCTCTCTTACTGGCTGTGTGACCTTGTACAAGTTGATTAAACTCTCTGAGTTTAACTTACAGAGCTATTTTGAAGCGACATCTAAGTCACTTAAATTAGAGTCTAGAATATAGTACATGATCAGTAAATAAAAGCTCATCCTCATTATTTACTTTATATTAATTGGGTTTGATAATTTGCTGGTGTTTTCATATATTCAAACTTTAGATGTCAGTTTCCTCATCTGTAAAATAGAGATCATATTGGTATTTATTTAACCAAGTTATGAGTATTAAAGGAACAAATATAAGTAGTGTTTATAGCACCTAGTAAATGCC
This sequence comes from Rhinopithecus roxellana, assembly GCF_007565055.1. Taxonomy (NCBI): domain Eukaryota; kingdom Metazoa; phylum Chordata; class Mammalia; order Primates; family Cercopithecidae; genus Rhinopithecus; species Rhinopithecus roxellana. The sequence continues at coordinate 13,379,833 of NC_044569.1, forward strand.
AAACAAATAATGTTGATGATAGCAACAACATTACTAATTTTTAATGATTAAGAATCATGTTTTAGGGTATTTTATTTTGTGTCCAGCCTTTTCATTACAGGACGATTAAACATCTTGTCCACTAGTGACCGGTCTCTTTTTCACTGAGCAGTCGGTTACTTGTAGCCTCTTTGGTAACCATGCAGTCTAAGCTCTTTTTAGATAACAGAATATTATGAAAAATATGTCTTTCATACTAATATTTGTTTTCCCTAAAGGGAGCTTATTATTATTATATAAAATATATGACTGTAATACATTAATTCTGAAAAATAAAAGTAGAAAGCAAAACATATTTAAAAAATATAGCCTCACCACCTGAGTCAAAGCACTATTTTTGGTGTAATACTTTTAGAAATTTATTCTATTTATTTTTATTTATATGAGAATGAGGAGGTAATATGAATTTTTCTACTAACTCCAAGACCATACCATGTGTATATTTCCATATTCTAAATATCATTTCTAATGCTTGCATAGTAGGAGTCATAATTTCTTTCTTTTTCAGTTGAGAGTGGTTTAATTTTTTCCCTCACCTTTGTGTCTTATAATTTTTGATTAAAAGCTAAACACTTTGTGTAGAATAGTGGAAATGGGTCCACCTGTTTTTTGGTAGGTCCTTGATGTAAATGGTTGAGTCCATCAGGTAAGCTGGGGTTGAGTTTTCCTGTTGCTGTAGTTACTTTCAGTGCACCCCAGATTTCAAATTCATCCAGCTGTGGGCGGCTGCTATCTTGTACTTAGTGTGAGGCCTGGAGTGTGGGCAGGTATTTTTCAGGCTCCTTCTCCATCTTCAGTTTACAGTGGTCCCTTCACATCCCAAAAAGCAGTGATCTCTCTCTCTATACTCTTGGTCTTCTCTAAGCAGTGATTTGTTAGATTTCTTGTGAGGTTGAATATTTTACCAAAGTGTTGGTTATTTGCTCCCTTTCTGTTCCTATTGCTTAGTTTATCATTGCTTTTGCTTCCTTGCTTGTTTATTATTAATAAGCACACTTATACAGGTGTAATAGAAAGTTGTTATGACGGCCGGGCGCGGTGGCTCACACCTGTAATCCCAGCACTTTGGGAGGCCGAGGTGGGCGGATCACCTGAGGTCCAGAATTCGAGACCAGCCTGACCAACATGGAGAAACCCCGTCTCTACTAAAAATACAAAATTAGCCAGGTGTGGTGGCGCGTGCCTGTAATCCCATCTACTCCGGAGGCTGAGGCAGGAGAATGGCTTGAACCCAGGAGGCGGAGGCTGCTGTGTGCCGAGTCGCACCATTGCACTCCAGCCTGGGCAACAAGAACAAAACTCCATCTCAAAAAAAAAAAAAAAAAAAAAAGGAAAGAAAGGCAAAGAAAGTTGTTATTTCACCTTCAGAGAAACATGGTTTAAACAAATTAACAAGAAGAGCATCACATACCGAATTCATCTATAAAATTCTGTATTAGGTACACTTAAGAGACCTCTCCCTAGACTTCACCCTTGGGTTAGGTATGTGGCATGTCAAATACCAGCCCTCCACTTTCTGCACCATGACTTTTTAGCACTGAGAATCTCTCTGGAGAACCCTAAACCAGAACTGGAATAAAATATGCTGTTTTGTTCTCATTCTGATTTAGCTAAACAGACTTCAGACTTCAAGTAAAACTGACACTTGCTGAGTGTCCTTTCTCCTGCCTCCATCTGACTTTGGAATCCACCTCACAATGTTTTCACTCTGTACTAGCTTCCTTCATTCCTAGCATGAGGCTGAGCCAGTTTTAAATAACCCATACTGTATTTTTAATATCTTTTCTTTCAATGTTGATGGATAATCATGTGAGCTAGAAGCACAGAAATTTCTCATAAGCAACATCCACATGGTATAACATTTCGAATAGTATATTTGAATACCTTCAATTGCAATGGTTTTCCTCATAGTTCATTCACAATAGGAATGGTAAAACTTAGCCTGAGAAAAGTTAAGAAGGCTGAGGAACAACTTTTATCAGAAGAACATTTTCCTAGAAGTGATTATTGTCACTGTTTAGTACTTTCTACCCTCTTTTGAGAAATTATTCTGATTCATTTCTTCACTTTTTACATTTATATTTATATTGCATTTACTTTTCATATGGTACATCATAACATTAACTATAATATATTCATTTGGATCATATCAAGTATAGGAATACCTATTGATGAGAAATTTTTTCTAGCTTTATTGACTAGAAAATATGTACATTCTGGAAATTTCTACACAAAAGTTAACTTTTTTTTTCCAGTGAATATCATTTTGATAATCTAAATCTTTCCTTTCTAAATTAAGAATCATCTTATAAATATAACAGGAACTGAATAACCTAACACATTCCACGTGGGTGATTTCATATTTCTTTTGCTTTTTTTGCATTAAAATTATTAATGAAATGTTAAGCTAATGCTTTTGCATTCAACTTCTTCAGAGGTTTATTTTTAAATGAGAAGGTGGGAAGAACAGAGTCTGTACATAGCTATCCACCTCTGCAGCAAGGGAGCAGCATGAAACCACAGCTACATAACTATCAAGGGGACTCTTTAAAATCTACAGTCAGTGAAATAATTATGTAACTCAAAATGTGCATGGGAATCTCAAATGTCATGAAAAGTTCCATATCCAAAATGCTTGTATAATACAATTGTTTTCTTATGTCCCCTTAAAAGCTTCATATTACTATAGTCAATATGACAGTTGTAGGGACATAACTAAAGTTCAAAGCAAAACCTCATTGCAAACCCATGAGTGTATGAATTTCAGTGTCGAAGTTCATTACATATTGTCAAGGAACTCCAGGGAAAAGAGTGAGAGAAAATGCTGACTGAGGGGAAAATCTCTCTCTAGAATAATTTTCCTTAAATATTTTGTATCTAGAACATTTAGAATAGTGTGAAGTCATGTGAAGATTTCAGTTTTTATTGTTAGATTAAGAATTGTATAAGCGGTCCCTTGAAATCACTAATGAAAATGCTATAAATATCAGTTGTGGCAGATTGTTCCCTATACAAAACACATTAAAATAAGTTGTAACTTATGGTATTGCCAAGTTTTATGCTTCTACAAAAGCTGATTCTGTATTTAGCTAAAAACAAAAAATAAAAATAAAAACTTTAGGGCTGAGATCCATTTAATAAAGGACCTCAGTCAGGAAACAGCTCCTTCTTAATTTCTCTGCACCAACATGAATTTGATGGAAGTTGATACCAACTTAAGTAGGATTGGCTTCAGGACAAACACGTGGTACTCTTTCTGTTTTGAGAATTACTAATATGGTTATTTTATTTGGAGATTATTTTCAATAAACTTATATTCAGTTGATTTTGTTCAGTTGAAGATATTGGTTCTTCGAAATACCATTTCTGTCACTATGGAGACTGCAGTACTTATCCACAGTGGTAACTAATTGGCAAAAAAGAATGCTTTTTAATAGGCAGCAAAATGAATCTCACTAGTGCATGCCACAGCCTGCACAAAAGGTATATGATTGTCATTCTTCCTTCAAGTGAAGCACCTAGGCTAATGATGCAGCTAAGGCAAGGGGTCTTTTATCTGTTTTTTTTTGTGTCTTAGTTTCTGGCTACATGTCTGCAAACTCTTCATCACCGATGTACTCCTTTAATATGAAGAACAATTATATACAGAAAGGTGTGGTCTTTCTCCATAGTCACAGTCAATGCATTGACAATCGCTTTGAGTGACCTATTCCTGGCAGACATAAATGAGGTAACTGTCTACAGCCTTATTTAGATCCAGAAGCCCTCTCAGTTAAAATAATAAACATTATGCCTACCATTAGTTGGGGCAGGCACTTTATATATAGTGCTTCGTGCATGTTCATAGGAACTCTTCAAGGTACTATACACATTTCCTCTTTACACGTAAGAAAACAGAGACTCAGGAAGTTTAATAATTTGTTCAACTAAGTGGCAGAGTCGGTGCTGATCTTAGATTACATCAGGAGATTCACTCTGTCCTTTCAATATTCGATTAAGGCAACCCCAATATAATACTTTTTACCTTGTAGAATAACAACAGAAATAACTACTTTTTGAAAGTATTCTATTTTTCCCCCAGTGTTTGACATTCATCTTTAGTGCTTTTGCTGTTATTTCTTCCAGCTTCTAAATAGATGCATTTGAAAATGTTTTTTTCTCCTCTAACATTTTAACTTTGCAAGAATTGAACAATACTGAAATATGCTATTTTATTTCATTTATTTATTTATAAAGTCTCCCTCTGTCACTCAAGCTGGAGTGCAGTGGTACCATCTTGGCTGACTACAATCTCCACCTCCCAGGTTCAAGTAATTCTCCTGCCTCAACCTCCCAAGTAGCTGGGATTGCAGGCGTGCGCCACCACACCAGTCTAATCTTTGTAATTTTAGAAGAGATGGGGTTTCACCATGTTGGCCAGGCTGGTCTTGAACTCCTGACCTCAGGTTATCCACCTACCTTGTCCTCCCAAAGTGCTGGGATTTACAAGCATGAGTCACCATGCCCGTCCCTGAAATATGTGATTTTAGACTAATAGGAAGTCATGTCTTATTATGCTAGCATATTTACATGTATTACCACTTGTTACAGGGTGAATTGTGTTCCCTAAAATTCGTATGTTGAAGATCCAACCATCAGTCCTGCAGAATGTAAGCTTATTTAGAGACAAAGTCTTTTTATTTTAAAGTAAGTTTAATTGTGCGTACTTAAAGTATCCAGCATGATAATACAGAATACATAATAGATGGTAAAGTGGTTACTATAGTGAAGCAAATTAACATATTCATCATCTCACAGTTACTCATTTATTTTTCATTTGTTTTTGTGGCAAGAGCAGGTCTTTAAAGAGATAAGTAAATTAAAATGAGGCCCTTGGAGTATGGCCCTAAGCCAGTGTGGCTGGTGTCCTTAAAAGAAGAGGAAGAGACCAGGACTGGGTACACATAAAGAAAAGGCCACGTGAGGACACAGAGAAAAGGTGGCCCTCTGCAAGCCCAGGAGAGAGGGCCTCAGGAGAAAACAACCCAGACAGTACCTCGATCTTGGACTTCTGGGCTCCAAAACTATGAGAAAGTAAATTTCTGTTGCTTAAGCACCCCAGTCTATGGTATTTTGCTATGACAGCCCCATGAAACTAATAGTCTACATAATATGCTATTTATGTATATTCCTGGTATCCTTTTAGGAAAAAAATGTAAATGGGATCCCAGTTCAAAGGAGGTGCTTGGAATCTGTTATCTCTTGATTAAGTCTATCTGATTCCTGAAGAAGTGTGCTGTGTATACTCTATTCTAGAAAAAGAGAGGGAAGGAATCCGAGAATCTTCACACATTTTTAAATGTGAACAGCGCCTTAAGAAAGAAAAATTTCAAACAAAAAAACCAAGTGTCCATAAGCACTTTCTTCTTGAAAAATAGATAGATGATTGGTCTCTTAGTTCTTGTTCTTGATATAAATAAAAGACAGAATACAGAAGATAGGTGACTTTTAGTCTAGAATGGGGAAAATGCAAATATACTTACGGTGACTTTACTTTCTCTACATCCTTGACACTGCATCTCAGTTCTCCCTTGGTCCTTGTTTATATCCTAATGGATTTTTTTTTTTTTCAGTATACTTTCTGCTAGGGATCTTTTATCTTCTGAAGGTAAAGGCAAATTTCTTGATGCTGTCTGAGCTCCATCAGTGAGCCAGAAAGGGTCTTACCTTTTGAGTTAAGCCACTGGCGCGTTTTGTTTGTTGATGTGTGCGTCGTTCAGTAATGTGGGGAATGAGAATCCTCTCTAGACTGTGGTAGGAGGCAGTAGGCAGGGTGGGGAACTGCACATCCCACACAGCATCTTCAATTCTGCACAGCTGATGTTTACTGCTATTCGACCCACGATCCCCATAATTCTCCTCAAAGACACAATCAGAAAAAGCTTCCAAAAAACCAATGTGTAGAGGCAAACCACAGGCAAAAATGGGAAAGAAGAACCTTTTTATAAAATTTGGGTTCAGGGACAGGCATGGCAGCTCACGTCTATAATCGCAGTGCTTTGGAAAGCCGAGGCAGGAGGACAGCTTGAGGCTAGGAGTTCAAGTTTATGGTGAGTTATGATCGCACCACTTTTGTACTCCAGCATGCGTGACAGAGCATGACCCTGTTTCCCCATCTCTAAAAAACAAAAGGATGGGTTCATGATGGCTCCTTCCATTTGTTACAGGAGATCATCTGTTTCCTAGGTTCCTAGAAGCCTGGAGTAATGATGCACCATTTCCCAGTTCTTCACTTTTCCATATTAACTGTCACAGAGGAGGGAAAGGAGTAGTAGAGGGGGAGAAAATCCCACCGACAACATTCTTAATCTCCTCTTTAAGGCTAGCTCCCATGCTACGTCCTTTATAATACAAACTCCATGTCCCCAGCTGGAAGTAATTATTTTCCTCTCCTGGATTCCCATATCCCTCAAAATGCAAACTCTCTCATGGTCCTTGTTACTCTGTTTTGCATTACAATAACCTGTAGTGCCACTTAGTAAGCTATTGTCTTTCAGCTCCATAATCCTTCTGTTCTTCAGTCCTCTGCTTTGTGCTGCTGGCTGGGGCTGCCACTCTGCAAGCCACAGCACACTTACGCCAGCTGCTCCCTGTTAGACTGTCTAAATACGGAACAATGGCAGGAGACAGGAAAGCTAGAGGAGACAGGAGAAACTCACTCTTTCCTCTTAGCTTTCTGTTTCTTACAGCAGTGAACTATAGGCAGTGGAAGTTCATTCCAGTTGCAGGGGTTGAGTCCACTTTGCAGTTTTTCCCAAAATTTGCAGAATTAGTTTCACTATGCCCACGTCAGAGACACAAGCCTAGCAGCACTCTCTCTTCAGAGATATGATTTCCGATTTCACTGGCCTTTTCCTCCTTCAAACTTCCAAATTTTAACAATTCCATCTTATTTGGTTATTCTCACAATCCTTGACCTGCTTCCGGTAGCTACCAACTCTGTGATAACCTGGTATTCTCTTTTTGCCTTTTCTGTTCTTACATAACCTAGCTAATAGTTCTTTTTCAGCAAATTCTCCCTGTTAAAATAACAGACGTGATTTCTGTCTCCTTTGAGAAGTGTTCATGTTTTCTTCCCTACTGATCCATGAGTTTCTGAATCATACCAAATAATAATGAAAATGATACTATCAGTGTTAAGCAATTGTTACATGCCTTGCTCCATGCCATATCTTACATGCGGTATCATTTATTCTTCACAATGTTCTAAATCATGTTTTATTGGCCCCATTTCACAGATGAAGTCATTAAGGCTAAAAGTGAAGGATGAAGGGTGATTCTAGAATCAGGATTTTAGTCTGACTCCAAAGCCCAAGCTCTTAAGTATTCCATTAACTTGTCTATTTCATGTTTGCACACTAATTCTCTGCTTCCTGTCCCTATCAGACACATAGTATACTGCCTTTCTAGAGTAGGTATTCTGGGAATGGTTGCTAAATAATGAGTATGGTAATTAAATATGCTGGCTAGGCTTATAATGCATTCCTTTGAGAAAATAAAGCTTAAACCTATTTGTTGTAAATTACATCTTGTGGTCCAGAAGATATTTACCTTCTGCCAGTAAGAAGCGTGTGATACCAGGTTGACAACCCATTCGTGTCCTCAGTTGCCTAAATGCTTATCTTTGTAAGCAGGGTTTGAATTGTAGCATCAATAATTCCTCTCTAGATGTAGAGTTGACCTTTGAACAAGGTTTGAACTGTGCAGGTCGACTTCAGTAAATCTCTCTTGCCTCCCCTCCTACCTTCTTCACCTCTTCTGCCTCTGCCACTCCTGACACAGTAAGACCAACCGCTCCTTCTTCTCTTCCTCCTCAGACTACTCAACGTGAAGGCAGCCAGGATGAAGATTTTCATGATGGTCCACTTCCATTTAGTGAATAGTAAATATATTCATTTTTTTTTTCTGCCTGTCTGCGAGTGAAAAGAAGAAAATTTCGTTCACTTAAACTATGTCAACACATGCAAGCAATTAGAATATAGTTTAAAATCATATACTACAAAATAACCTATGGAAACATGCAGGTGACTAGAGTGAAATGTTCACGTTTCATTAGTTGGCCATCTTCAATATCAATGCTTTCCAGACTTCATTTTGCATATGAATAACCTGAGGACCTCAGGAAACTGCATGTTCTGATTCAGAAATTCTGGTCTGTGGCCTAAGACTCTGCCTTGGCCAAAAGCTCCATATTGTGACTGTTCCAGGAGGAACAATGACAGTATCAGTTATCCATCACTTACTACGTGCCAACTACATTATCTCTAATCTTCACAAGGATCCCATAATTTTATGATTAGTATTCTACCTTTGAAAATAAAGAAACAGACTGGGTGCGGTGACTTAAGCCTGTAATCCCAGCACTTTGGGAGGTCGAGAAGGGCGGATCATGAGGTCAGGAGATCGAGACCATCCTGGCTAGCATGGTGAAACCCCTTCTCTACTAAAAATACAAAAAATTAGCTGGGCGTGGTGGTGGGCGCCTGTAGTCCCAGCTACTCAGGAGGCTGAGGCAGGAGAATGGCTTGAACCCGGAAGGCGGAGTTTGCAGTAAGTGGAGATTGCGCCACTGCACTCCAGCATGGGCGATACAGCAAGACTCCGTCTCAAACAAACAAACAAAAATAATAAATAAAGAAAATAAAGAAACAAAGACGGGGAACAAGTTTAGTAACTTGTTCACATAGTCACACAGCTGGAAAGTGATAGAATGGGAATTCAAACCGTTGTCTCCTGACTTCACATTTTTGCTCTGTGCTCATCAGCAGTGCAGCACCGCAACCAGCAAAGTGGTAAAAATAGGACGAGACTTATATCGGTAGGTTAGTGCTGTAAGACATCAGAGTACTTATTTTTGGTAAATTCTTTGATATTTTGAAGTCAAGTGGTTTTAAAGGTTTTGTGAAATTCATTATTTAAATTTTAAATTCTTGTTTATAACTTGTCTACAAATTTCACAGCAATTTCAGTAGGGTTACATAGTTCAGGGTATTGGTTCTAATTGAGCAATTTATTAGAATAAAACTGTGATGTAGTTAAAGGGTGTGTGTGTGTGTGTGTATATATATATATATATATATATATACATATATATATGTGTGTGTGTGTACTTTTTTCCTGTCAAACTAGGAAAAAATACAGTTGATTGGGAATTGGATGTGAGCATTAGTGCGCCATGCTAATTAAAGGCTAAATCCATATTAACACCAGTGACTTTTAACTGCTCTATCAGTTATGGTCTACAGGCTGAAGCCAGATTAATAAAAAAGAAATTTCACCAGCAGCCCCAAAAGATTTTACCTATAGATGTAGATAATGAGTGTTGCCATGGATACGGTATAATTATATTACCTAAATAGAATCTAAGGGAATTAGAAAACAAGAGACAAAGAAATAAGCTTAATTATTCATTTTTTGAAAAATCTCTACAGGCAATTTAACAGTAAAGTAGGGTGACTAAGGAACACATACATTTCATGCCCATATGCCACAGAAATAACTAATTAGGCACAATGTGCCAGTACTAATTATAGAAATGATTGCTGGAAGAAGGAAGGCTGAATATAGAGTATCTGGCAACTTGATGGTCCTCTTGCTATGTAGAGTGTGCTGAATGTTGCAAGTGGCTGATTGGTTGTTTTCTTTTCTACATAAGAATTGGATTGTAACTGGTTTAATTTTTTTTTTTTTTTTTTTTTTGGATAACTTCCTGATTACTGAAGAGGATGCTGAGGCAAAGAAAGCAAAGTAAGCCTCTGGGGATGAAGAAAAGAGGAAAAAATATGACTTGGTAGTTCTTATTCAAGAGCAATGCTCCTGTGTATTTTCTTTGCTCAGATGATAGAACCCTCAACCCCAGGAGAAGAGAGTGGTATGAACATTGTGGGCAAAAGTTACACACAAGCTGGATGCAGTGGCTCATGCCTATAATCCTGCCACTTTCGGAGGCTGAGGTAGGAGGGTCATTTGAGCCCAGGAGTTTGAGAGCAGCCTGGGCAACATAGTGAGACCCTATCTCTAAAAAAAAAAAAAATTAAAAAAAAAAAAGTTACTCATGACTTTAATGAAAGTTCTACCCCCCAACTTACCTGTCCTCAAATATCTTCAAAACATTGCCAAACATTCCACAAGGAATAATTTTAAGTTAATGAGCTGATGTCATTGAAGACTAAGGTTATCAAAATAAGTTGTTCTTACACATTAGCCATGTGAGAGAAGAAACTATTGTTAGTAGAGGGGTGTATTGTAGGCAGGACTCTGAGATAGGCCCAAGATTTCCTCTCCCTGGTGTACGTACCCTGCCTACTCCCCAAGCCTGTGAGTATGATGGATTTTACTTCAATGTTTACATTTTGTTATATGACATTGTTGACCTTAAGTTAGAGAGAGTTAGTCCCCGATGGATCTGACCTTACCAAAAGAGCCCTTCAAATCTGGGTCTAGAGGTTGAAGATGAAGAAATTTGGAGATTCCATGCATGAGAATGGCCTGAAAATGGACGAGGCTGAATGACAAGGACTTGGGTGGCTTTAAGAGCTGAGTAGCTCCTGGCCGACACCTAGCCAGGCAAGGGACCTCAGTTTGACAACCACAAGGGTCTCAGTTCTGCCAACAACAAAAATGAACTCAGAAGCAGAGTTTTCTCTAGGGCTTCCAGATGAGAGTTTAGCCTGGCCTCACCTGGATTTCAACCCTGTGATCCCTGAGAGGTTTCAGAGTATATAACTATGCTGTGCTGGACTTCTGATCTACAGAACTGTGAACTAAAAAAGTCGATGTTGTTTTAAAGCACTGAGTTTGTAGCAGTTTTTTACATAACAATAGAAGATTAGTACAGGAGTGTGGAGATGAAGGGGCCAGAGAAGACCTTTGAGTTGCAGATCAGGAGAGAACCTGTGGACTGAGGGGGTGAGTGGGAGGTGGCTGGAGGACAGCACAAGCATGGATAGTGAAGGTGAAGGCTCTCAGGTGGACAGAGAGCTCTGGAAGAGAGATGAAGGATTCATGAGCTCTGAGCCCCTTTGGACTCTTCCCTCTGTCATTCCCCATACTCAGTCAGCCCATGAGGCATACCACTTCTGCTCTTACAGGGCTTTCTCTGTCCAGTTCCTTGTGTTAATCCCCTGATATCTCCTTTTTTGAATTTGACCCATAAGTTGGGTTCTAGTTCTTATTTACGTTACGAGTTGGCTAAATGTGGTTGAATTAGTATCCCAATCTAGAGCTCAGTTTTTCTTTTTTAATTTTTAAAATAAATGGATCGACTAGTAGGGATTTTGATATGGTTGGTTCTGTGTCCCCACCCAAATCTCATCTTAATTGCAATCCCCATATGTCAAGGGAGGGACCTTGGACCACAGGGACAGTTTTCCCCACGTTGTTTCGTGATAGTGAGTGAGTTTGCAGAAGATCTGGTGGTTTAAAAGTGGTACTTATCCTTGCATTCTCTCTGTTCTGCTGCATTGAGAAGAAAGTGCCGGCTTCCCTTTTGTCTTCCACCATGATTGTAAGTTTCCTGAGGCCTCCCCAGTCATGTAGAACTGAGTCAATTAAACCTCATTCTTTTATAAATCACTCAGTCTCAGGTAGTTCTTTATAGCAGTATGAAAATTGACTAATAGAGATTTGTTGAGTCTTTTCTATCAATAACATTTTAAAATCAGAGACTACCGTCACTGCCCTGGACTTCTCTTCCTATCTCTAGTTTCTCTTTCAATTGATTGTATAAATCTGATCTCATTATTCTTTTCCCCAAACATTTAAAGTTTAAACTCCTTAGGATGTAGAGGTAAAGAGGGAAATCTTCCCCTCTGCCTTCTGAAGGCTCACTGGAAATAAACTGGCAATAGGCAGACAAATAGGAGAATAAAGCATACAAATTCATTTAATGTGCATACGCATGATGGGGTGGGGTCACAGGAAAACGATAACCCAATCACACAATGAGGTTCACATGCTTATATATCTTTCTTCATAGGCAAAGGGGAGATGAGGAAAATGTGGCAATTTTGATGGGTAATAAAGAATTTTTAGGGAAATTGAATGACCCAGGAGACAGAAATTAGCTTGTAAATGATTCTCTTTGTAAATTAAACAGTCCAGAGAACAAACGATAGTTCAGGACAAAGTGTGCCTGAGCCTTAGGTATAGGGATTAATTTTCCATCTCTTTTCTGTGATATTAGATTTAATCTTCTCTGGTTAATGAAATTTCAGGGAAAGAATTCAAGGCAATACTGTTCCTCTTTGGCAAGTCCAGTTTCTAGGTAGATAAGAGAACTTCAGGAACAGCCTCATCCTGTGCTTTGAGAGAGATAAAGGGTTGAGAGGCAGGAGGTGGAGGAAGGTCAGAGAGACTTTGAGCTTGCCTCTATAGTTCAGTATGTCAAAGTGCCATATTTGGGGGTATCAATTTGTGGGCCCCAACAATATTATTCAAAAATCTTTCATGAACTGACATCAAATGTCATTTTAGTATCATACACCACTATTCATCCTCAAAGCACTTAAAATTCTAAGCAGTTAGGATATTTCATTATTCTCAGATATAATTCCAGGTTTCCTCATGCTTCACTCATGTTTCCTTTGAAATGAAATATTCCTTTATCTGAGTCTGGTGACTGAGTTCAACTAATTCATTAATATCTAGGTCAAACAATACTTCTTCCAAGAAGTATTTCCTATTCCCTTGAACTAAGTACAATAGCCACCTTCTCTGAATACTCATTTGACTTTGTAATTATTTTTTGTAGCTTTCATCCTTTATTAGAGATTTAATGGTAAATATATCTATGTATGTGTTTATATATAATGCACATGTACACCTTTATATCTGTTCATCTCTAATTGATTATAAACTCCTTGAGGACTAGAAACTTACTTATTTGCTGGATCTCTGTATTTTCAACAGCATTTGGTAACAGGGCTTAGCTCAGCCAAGCACTGGATAAAATAAGAAATACTAACCATTTGCACCTGTGTTGCATCTGGCCTAATATTCTGCTATTATAGTGAACTTAAAGGACATTTTGTAAATTATCTTTTGATCTATTTGATATTTACCTTTGAGATTAGAGGTTTGCCCAAATAGTTTGGATTTCTCTTCTCTAATACTTATATGACTGTTTATGTATGTATCTATATATGTATACACACACACATATGTTATTTATTTTTAAATTTTTTATTTTCTTTGAGATGGAGTCTCACTCTCTTGCCAGGCTGGAGTGCAGTGGTGCAATCTCAGCTCACTGCAACCTCTGCCTCCTGGGTTCAAGAGATTCTCCTGCCTCAGCCTCCCAAGTAGCTGGGACTACAGGTGTGCACCACCATGCCCAGCTAATTTCTGTATTTTCAGTAGAGACGGGGTTTCATTATGTTGGCCAGGATGGTCTCGATCTCTTGACCTTGTGATGTGCCCGCCTCAGCCTCCCAAAGTGCTGGGATCACAGCTGTGAGCCACCATGCCCGACATATATATGTTATTAATGCATCATTTGGAATTCAGCTTCTGCAATTTTTGGATATTTTAGATAACAGAAATCTTTGGCTTAATTCCCAGTATGCAAAGACAGACTCCATTTTATGTATTTTAAATTTACTTCTTTCCAACTTTCCCAGCATCCTCCTTCTATCACAAACTTCATGACAATATAAATTTAAATTACATCTCTCTACTTCCATGACTGCACACTTGAGGATAGACCTTCTCAGTCTTTACTCATGGGATAATCCTTCTTTCCACTTGACCATTTCATTTTCCTTTTTGTGATACGTTTCTAGTGCCATCTATAGCTTACTTGAAGGTTGACACAAGTGTGAGGTTTTTCAAATACCCATCCATGATTATAAAACTGCCCTGTTGTCAGAGCTCACCAAAATCATTGAATAAATGCCTGTTGAACATCCTATAAAAAAATTGTGTGATATTGAACAGGCATTTCAAAGAGAAACAAAAATGTCCAGTTTTCAAGAGACCCAGTTAGTTCATCAATAACTCCTCCATGTGACACACCAATAAACAGCCTGAAAGCTGGCAACTCAGCTGTCTGCAGTGCATGCCAAGGAAACAGATGGTAGTAATGCAAGAAGAATGGTTTCCATCACTTGGCATTAGGTTCTTTTGAGTATGCACCAAAATGGAGAAGAAATCGACAGGCACCAGGGTGCCTAAAGCAACCTTTATCGCCACACTTGTCAGCTGCAATATTTTAAACACATATTCATTAAAAACCCTTTGGACTCACTCTACTTTCTCCCAGGATCTCAAAGGACTTACGTAGAAAGAATTGCTCAAGTGATAGATGGGAAAACTAAGATCTTGAATGAAAGATGATTGAAGGTGACTGGCTCTTGATCAAATGTTGAATCATTTCCAAAATCAGCCCCCAGAAGCTGAGCTTTCCATGTCCTTCTTTTATTCTAATATGTTCACAGAAACAGCCACACCACCACACTGATGCAATTACATCATGTATTCCCAGTTGTACTTGTTGTAGCAATTCCCTTTGTCTTTTGTTTTGTTTTTAAAGAAAGGAACCATGCAAAAAAGTAAAGCAGTAGAGCTAGCAGATGTTAAGAGAGGGAGGCTTGTTCTTTAGGATTTAAGAGTCTGTCTGTGATTACTTCTAAACTATTTCAATGCATCTGAGTCAGTCAGTTATCAGCTCAGCTAGCTGAGTTGCAGAAGGAAGCAGGTGGTATTGCGAGAAGAATACACAGTAAAATGCTTTCCTGCAACACCAGAGTTTCCTGCACCTTAATACCTCCTATGTCAGATATACTGTATGTCCAAAATTCACCCTGAGCCGTATAACTGGAAAACTGAGGTTAAAGTTATTTCTAATTTGCTTGGTTTTGTATCCTAAGGTTCATAATCTGTTACAACCATAATAATAATAGAAATAACAGGGATAAATTATTGCTATTAATTCGGGAATAATTTTAAATGAGGAAGGAGGAATGAGTGGGTGAGGCAGTTTTGCTTCCTAGCTCACTCTTTTCTGTAACATTTGACACTGAGGCTGGGCCTATGCAAACTACTTCCCAGACACCCTTGCTAGCTGACTTTGGGTTAAGTTCTGCCAATAGAAGACACTATTGGAGGCGATTAGAAGGTAGAAAGAGTGGAGAATTAAGTTCCTTCCCATTTTTCCTGTTCCCATCAGTGTCACTCCAGCAATGACCATTGACTTGGCAGCCACTTGGCTTCAGGATTTCCAAAATCAGCCTGATTTCTCCCCCTGAAAAGCACTAATACAACTTGGCAGTGACCTCTCATTATGGTCTGAGCGTCAGCAACATGAAGCTGAGTTCTTGAGACCCTCCACTCTTTCTTGTTCCCCCAGCTGTCTTTAACCCCATAACCCCAATTTACAATAGGAAATAGCTGCATCCCTGCATCAACTCTGACTGAAAGAGTGGCAAAAAGACAAATTAACTTGGAACAGGAATGCTCAGGAAAGTTCAACAGGCAGATTTTGGCTCAGCATAAGGGAGTACTGACTTGCTAACTGTAAGGGTTGTCCCTTAATGGGTGGAAAGAGCTCTCTGTGGATGGAAGCAGTCAGCAGGAGCTAGATGACTTGTCAGAAGTGCTATAGCAAAAACAATGAGATATATGTTTCCTAGGAGGCTGCCAAAGGTTTAGATTATTGGTTATATATATATGGTTAGATTGGTGATATATATGGTAAGATTAACATGCATGAAATTAATATGTTGATGGGGAGTAGAAATTGGTACAGCATTCCTGAAGGGGAATATGACAATTATTATTCAGTTACTATTTCATTCTGGAAAAGAATACAGAAAATAAGTGTAATATCACTTTAAAAATAAAATTATAAGAAAAAAATTCTAAGGATGTATGTATTGTTGACAAAAAGAGTCCATCTCTGTGAAATATTTGAAAAGACTTACTCTGAGCCAAATATGAGTGACCACAGCCCCTGACACAGCCCACAGGAGGTCCTAAGAACGTGTGCCCAAAGTGGTCAGGGTATATCTTGGTTTTATATATTTTAGGGAGGCATGAGACATCGATCAAATACATTTAAGAAATACATTGGTTTGCTGCACCCATCAACTCGTCAGCTAAAGTATAATGAAAAAAAAAAAAAAAAAAGAAAGAAATACATTGGTTTGGAGGGCCGGGCGCAACCCCTCGCTTTGAGTTGTTCCAGTTGTTCCACCTTTCTGAACCAAACCAATCTATTTCTTTTCTTTTCTTTTCTTTTCTTTTTTTTTTTTTTTTTTTACGTGGAGTCTCACTCTGTCGCCCAGGCTGGAGTGCAGTGGCGCGATCTCAGCTCACTGCAAGCTCCGCCTCCCGGGTTCACGCCATTCTCCTGCCTCAGCCTCCCGAGTAGCTGGGACTACAGGTGCCCGCCACCACGCCAGGCTTATTTATTGTATTTTTAGTAGAGATGGGCTTTCACCGTGTTAGCCAAGATGGTCTCGATCTCCTGACCTCCTGATCCACCCTTCTCAGCCTCCCAAAGTGCTGGGATTACAAGCGTGAGCCACCGGGCCTGGCAGAAGATAACTTTTTGAGGAATTATTGTAACCCTGGTGAGTTCTTCCTGACCACGCACAAAGACGAGTGCACTGCAGTAGGGACAGAATTTGATGGACAGGGGTGGACCACTCCATACAGGAGACAGAGTTATTACTTAAATAGACCTCATTTAAGGCTCCTACTAAGGGGTTTTTCAAAGGTAATTCGGGAGAATGGGTGGGATGGCTGTGCAATGGGTGCTTGCTGCTGATTGGTTGGGTTGGAGATGAAATCCTAGGGAATTGAAACTGAGCTCTTGCGCTGAGCTGCTTCTGGGTGGGTCCAGATGGAGCCATGGGTGTCAGACATGCAAAAAACTTGAAAAGATACACCAAAAGGCCAATCTATAATAGTGTTGTTATCTGCAGGACTAATTGAGGAAGTTGCATGTTTTGTGCCTAGTCTACACCTTAGTGTAATTTAGGCTCCTCACCTCCCCATAGGCTGGTGGTCTCTCATTAGGTTTACTAAGGTAGTTGAGTTTGGGGGAAGGGCTAGTATCATTTAAACTAAGTTAAATGTCTTCCAAGTGAGCTTGCCTACTTGAAGGCAAGAGGGAGATAGGCTACATCAGGTCTCCCCAACTGCCATAATTTTCTCACTGATAATTATGTCAGTGAGAAATCGCAAAGACAATTTCATTATCACTTGCCAAACATTATCCCAAGCCCTTTATGCATATCAATTTTTTAATCTTCATAATCTTTCCATGAGAGAGATATTATTCCTATTTTGCCAATGAGAAAACTGAGGCATAGAGAGGTTAAGTATGTTATCCAAGATATTAAGGGGCAGAGCCTAGATTTTAATCCAGGGAATCTGGCTCCAAAGTCCACATTTTAACCACCATATAAATGAAAATATGCCCACATTATAACTTTCAGTGAAAAAGGCATATTATCTGTGTGCAGAGATTTTCATTCTAAAAATATAAATACATCTTTAGATTTGCATACACACATGATAAAGTGAGTATAGTGGATATTTCTTCTTTGTATTCCCTGTATTTCCTCCTTTACTTGGGAAACAGCCCCTGTGCCTTGTGGAGACAACGTTCCATCCTTCACTTTGCCTCGCAACTCGACGCGAGGATTTCAATCAGAGCCCCTGGCTGGGGTTCTTGACCCACTGGGTGTAGGAGTGAGTACAGATAAGTCTCACCTCTCTAGGACCATCACCTACCTTCCTAGCTTGCGCTGATTTATCCAGGGAAGTTCGTGCAGACCACAGTGGCCAAACTCTCCCAGAAACTGAAACCAAAAGCCATTCCTCGAAGCCTGGACATTGTTGGAATTGAGCCACAGTAAAGACAGCTGACCCCTGGAGAGTCCGTATTTTCTGGTTATCAGATTTAAGCAGGTGTTGAATCAGTGCTTCCCTGAAGCCTGGCAGCTCGGCATTTCCTTTGATTATCTGAATAATTCCAACAACAGTCAATGACATTTTGGGGTTTGTTTACATAAGCAAGGATGGTTGCTGCTGCTTCCAAAAAAAAAAAAAAGAGAGAGAGAGAGAGAACTTTATCTGATCTTGTCTGGAAGGATGCAAAATGTTAACAGTGAATGAAGGAATTATGCACACCTTTTGTCTTTTTTACATATGACAAATACACAAAAGTGAGGTTAAAAATGCCTAAGTTGATTCTGCTTCCTATTTATGTAAAGTTCTCTGGGATCTAATTGTAGTGAATAGAGCCTAGAGCACACATAGGCTGGACTCAAGTAAAGTAGACTTACAAGACTTTGGATGATGATAAACACAAGTCATGGAAATGCCTCAGAGTGAGATTAAAATTCAGTAAGTTTCAGACCAGAGGGTAGAACAGACAGTAGAGAGTGGAGGTGGATGTGGGAAGGGAACTCATGACAAACCATATTTCAAAATCTCGGTATTATCTTTTAAGCTATGACTGATGTAATAAGCACTCATGGAACTTTGTGGTTTACCTACCTGAACACATTATTAAAACCAATTAGCTTTCATGATTTGTGTTACAGACAAAGAGCATTTGCCATACTTTGCCTGTGTTGGAACAAACATGCTAGGGCATCAAGGTTTTAATCTTGCATACCAACAAAATAGGCAGGCTGATGATGTAAATAAGTTATGAATAAAATAAGTGTTTGTGAATGGAAATTAACAAACAAAAATATGTATTCAGTCATTTCTAAGCAACGGCCTTTTTGATTTACTGCCTATTTAGTTAGGTATTCAGCAAATCTTAAAATTCATTCATAGCCTTTAATTATTTGAAGTTTCTCCAGACCTTTTGAATTAATTCCACAAATGGCTATTCGGTGCTCACTATCAGTCATGGTACTAGGGAGTAGAGATGCTGAGTCACCTAAGACTCAGCCTCCATCCTCAGTACCTTCACACTGGAAAGGGGAGATATGGGAGACAAATTTCATTACATACCAAAACTTTTAAATGTCCAAACATAAGACTATACAACAGTCATAATTATACTGATTTAAACAAAAAAACTATGCTCTGTGCCTACTGCTTACACTTTACAACACTCTTTAATAGCAGATGCTATTATTACCATCCTCATTTTACTGGTAAGGAAATTGGACACAGAGAGTTAAGTAACTTGCTAAGTTTACAACATTCAAACACTGTGGACTCAGGATCACACACACACACACACACACACACACACGTCTGTAGCTTTGAACCACTGCATATAATTTTTCCCAATCTGTACTTCAGTGAGGGAAGATTAACTCTATCTGAAGGGATAGAAAGTCAGGATCTATTATGGATAGAATGATTGTATCTCCCCATATTCATAAGTTGAAACTCTAACCCAAATGTGATTGTGTTTGTAGATGGGCTCTTCGGGAGGTAATGTGGTTTAGATGAGGTCATGAGGAAGGCACCCTCATAATGGGACTAGTGCCTTTGGAGTAGAAACTCCTGGCAGTGCACTCTCTCTCTCTCTCTCCACCAGCGTGCGCTTGGGAAAGGCCATGTGAGCACACAGCAAGAAGGTGGCTACCTGCAAGTCAGGAAAAGAGCCCTCACCAGAACCAGACCATGCCGATACCCTGTTCTCAGAGTTCCAACCTCCAGAAATGTGATGAATAAATGTTTGTTGCTTAAGCCACTGAGTCTGCAGTATTTTGCTATAACAGCCCTAGCAAACAAGGACAGAATCACATTATAAAAAGAGACACGAAGGCACACACATTCTTTCTCTGTCATGGAGCCCTTATCTCTTGTCACTGGTCATTTCTCTAGGATGCAGGAGGTTTACAGGGAATGCCCTTGTGATCATAACCTACAGGGCAGCTTGAGAAGCAGGGCTGGACAGAGATCCAGTTGCACCAAAGGCCTCATTTGATCCTCTCCAGAGCCCTACAGCTGGGGTGGTCCTCCAAATAAGGTGAGAAGAGGGCAACTTTACACCCCTGTATAGGCCACTCCTTGAATGGCAGCTTTCTACACAAGGGGCTGTGACCTTAAAGGAGGCATCTCTAATCCAGGGTAGGTGTCAGAGAGGGTCCCAGCTGAGGGCTGTGTCTGTGCACACTGCCAACTATAGAGATTTGGGGGCTCCTATCCTGGAAAGGATCTGGGTGGGACACCACAGCATTCCCTAAATCTCTCTCCTCTGTCTCCTGGGCCCCAAGGTTTCCATGGTTTAAGATCCAAATACAACTTCAAGTGGCATTCATGTGCACTTTTGAATGATACGAACATTTAAGTTCTGGAGTAAAATCTAAAATAACTTCACTCTGTGTTTAAAGACTCATAGACACTAATGTGGATTTAAATCTCACATTTTCACCACTGCTCTCTCAACGTCAACGTTAAGGCAGCAAAATAAGATTGTATTGTCTGTATAATTTTGCATTAGCTGATGATCACTATAAGTAAGATGCATCTGGAACTTCCAAAATTCTGGCAAGATTTGTGTCTAGAAACTCAAGGCAGGATTTTCAGGACTTTATATAATAAATGGTGAATAAATGTTGCCAATGTTCACTCACTTCTACTACCGTACAAATCAGGTCTCTGCCTTTTAGCTTTTTAATACTTTTTAATACTGTGATGTATCTTCCTGACATTGGGAGAAGCATTCTTCTGCCAGCTTTTCTGACATCATTGTAATTAATGTTGGTGATACTTGGAGCAGGTTAACGCCTTCTTTTTTGGAAGGGAATTGTTTAAAAAACAGCTATGTCACTTATGAATGTGGTATACTTATCTTAGATGCTAAATTAGGATTGAAATTCTAGATCCTTCTCTCAAGAGAAATGTATTTGGAAAAAAACACCAAATAACAATACAAAAATAAAATAACAATATATTTTGATAACTTTATAGTAATAATGAAGCTTAAAATGAAGGCATCATGGAAGCAGGCCTGCGGAATATTCAAGAGTGTCCCTACAGAATCACTGCACCCATGTGGGATCATCACAGGGCCATAGGAGCAAGTTGTGTGCATGAGCCAGTTGAGCATCAGGAGGTAGTCTGGGACTCACCCACACTGCATATCCATGCAAATTTCCTGTTAGGGTTGAATGGATCTCTTGCTAGGGAGAAGGAGAGGGGTGTTGGGACAGAAAAGCATTTTTCATCAGGGTTCAAGCTCACATTTGGTAGTCCTGGTCATTATGGCATAGTGTCTGATAATAGAGACAGTCAGGCTTGTTTCTGCTTACAATTGGCCTGACTCACTAAATCAAAATGTGCAGATTCTGGATAGAAATAAGAAACATCCCAATCTACTAATTTAAAATGGGAAACATAACTACCAGATAGATTAGAAAATTGAATTAACATACCCCTGCAGGCGTCCCTTATAGGCAAATATCCCCTTGTAACCTAACACTGTTGTAATTAGTGAGCTGACATTAACATCCAGCCTGATACCCAGGACTCCCTTAGGTTTATACCTAACAATGAGTCCTGGAATCTGTGTCAGCCATTCAGTGTTGTGACGCTGAAGGCACAAAGACCAGTTCTTGCTGTTTGACTCACCTTGCGTAATCACCATTCCAAAGACCCCTCTTTTATCCAAACTTTAAAAAAAATAGGTTAGGATGCAATTGATATAGTATTCCCTCATTTTGGAAAAACATTCCAAAATGTTTTTCTAAAGCTATACCAACAAAACAAAAGACACAACAACAACAAAAAGTAAGTAATCAATAAAAATAGGTAATTCACAATATAGTAGACTGTATTTAATGATTGTTTCTTTGCCAGGATAATAATAAACGATGTGACCACAGTTGTAGGAAGAAATTTATTTTCTGATGTTTCTTTATAATATAAAATGAAAGGTGGCTAAAGAATCTAAAATGTTCATTTGGGTATCTCCAAACAGTAAAAGAAACTATGAAAGAGTGCAATTATGCAATAACTTCACAGTGATAATCGTGGTAATTAGTAGAAATTTGTCTTAAAACAGGATAGGTAATGCAGCTTCTAGCTGTATTGTGGTGTTATGATATATATATGCACATAACAGAGAATGTGGGAGTTATAAGCCAGGAATCTTATATACACATATATGATTATATATATATATATACACACACACATATATGTGATTATATATATACACACACATATATATTTCACACACACACACACACACACACATGCTCCAAGGCAGGACTCTACTCTTCTCTCACTTTCTGACTGTGGGTCATAAGACCCTCCCCAGAGAGGGTCCCACCCTATACCCTGGGGGAAGGAATGCTGCTGCCATGAAGGTTCCATAAAAACTCCAGAGGACTGGGTTGGAGAGCTTCAGGACAGCTGAATGCATGTAGGTTCCTGGAGGGTGGTGCCCAGGGAGAGCATGGAAGCTCCGCGCCCCTTCCCCCCTACCTCGCTCTACACCTCTCTTCATTTGTATCCTTGGTAATATCCTTTATAATAAACTGGTCCATGTGTTACTCTGTGTTCTGTGAGCCACTCCAGCAAACTAATCAAATCCAAAAAGGAGGTCATGGGTACCCCAGCTTGAAGTCAGTTGGTCAGAAGCTCTGGAGGCGCAGACTTGAGATGGCGTCTGGGTCTTGGGAAGTGTTGCGGACTGACACTTCAACCTTGGGATCTGATTCTATTTCCAGGTAGACACTGTTGGAATTGAATCGGAGGTCAGCAGCTGGTGTCTGCTGCAAGTGAACTGGCTGTTCACTTGGTGGTAGAGATGTTACTGGAAAGGGGTCCAGATTCAGACCCCAAGAGAGGATTCTTGGATTTTGCACAAGAAAGAATTCAGGGCAAGTCATAAAGTGAAAACAAGTTATTAAAAAAGTAAAGAAATAAAAGAATGGCTACTCCATAGGCCAAGCAGTCCCAAAGGCAGCTGGTTACCCATTTTTATGGTTATTTCTTCTTATATGCTAAACAAGAAGTAGATTATCCATGCCTCCCCTTTTTAGAGCACATAGGGTAACTTCCTGACGTTGCCATGGCATTTGTAAACTGTCATGGTGCTGGCAGGAGTGTAGCAGTGAGGACAACCAGAGGTCACTCTTGTCACCATTTGGATTTTGCTGGGTTTTAGCTGACTTCTTTACTGCAACCTGTTTTGTCAGCAAGATCTTTAACCTGTATCTTCTGCCAAACTACTGTCTCATCCTGTGACCTACAACGCCATAACCTCCTGGGAATGGAGCCCAACAGGTCTCAGCCTTATTTTACCCAGCCCTATTCAAGATGGAGTTGCTCTGGTTCAAATGCCTCTGACAGAGATATCCACAACATACGTTTGGTCACAGAAGTCTGTGTTGCTGACTGTTGTGGTGTGAGAACAGAGGAAAAACACTGTTTGAGAGAGTTTCCCAAAACACGTGAAGACTCATGAGATGTCTGGCTCAGGGAGCATTCAGAGTTTGTCTTCATGGCTTTACCATATTAACTAATATTTTTACTCAAAACACTCCATGTCTTCCCCATTATCATTATTTTAACATTAGAGTCAGGCTTCTTATCAACACATTTCTAACTTTGATTTTGGTTTCCCTTAGTGGTCACTTCAAATGAAATCAGGGATAAATGCTTAGGTCTAGCAAGTAGGGCTTTAAGCCAATGAGTCTCTCTTACTGCTAGGCTCTCAGTTAATCTGCATGTGTTCTCTCTGTCTCTATATTTCAACTGCATCTTTTCATTTTTTATGAAAAAAAGTTGCCTTGTGACAAAAGCCACAATAGAGTCAAGCCCTAAGAAAATATCATTAGTTCAATTATGGAAGAAGGACTGATAACTTGAAAAAGTGGGTCACAGAAGGAAGAAGAGGTTATTCTACTTGTTGATCAAAGTCTGGGGGCCCTCCTTTTTAATATTAGCATTTGCAGGAAGACTAAATACAGCAAATGAGGAAAAAGTTGAAATATATAGAAAAGGGAGACATGCCATAATTTTATGAGTCTTAATTTCTTCTTGGCGCTTATGTATATGTAATTTCCCAATATTCTGTATTAAATATATATCATCTTTGCAGTTAAAATGACTTTGAATTTCAAAACAAAATTTAAAGTAGGAAATGCTATGAAGTCATAAACTGAGACTAACAAGGAAAATATCTCACTTTTACAAAACTGGAGAGATCAGAATCACTATCCTATCTATAAGCAGGTAGGAAGAAAAGACCACTAGACCACTAAGCTTTGTTTATTTCATCTTATACTCACAATTCACAGTGCCTAGCCATGTGGCAGCCTCACATTATGTATTTGTCAAATGTCTTAATGGGTGACTCATTAATGGGTAACTTAATGAACACAATAAGGAGGAGGATATTGCTCCAAGCTGCAGTCGGTACCACTGGAATTTTTAGTACTGGATAGAAATACCTTTGCTCAAATTGTCCTCCTGGGGTCTAAGACATTTCTGGAATTTCCACATTTGCCCATCTCCTTGACTCTGTTGGAGGCATAGAGTATTCCTGTGGGTCGACAGGTGAGCTGCCCTGTGAATGAGGCATGCTGACTAAAGTGCTGATTTGGTATACATCTTTCACCGCAGGGATGCCAGAAATATCACAGGAACAGAATGGCAAGTTCTGCCTGTTGCCAAATTTATTTTGTATTTTCTGCCTGTTAAAAATGAAAATGCATGCAAGCAAGAGCACTCATTCTTCTGACAGGAAGTGATTAGGAAGGAAGAGGCTTGTATCTGGGAATAAAATTTTTAAACATCCTAAAGAATGCCATGAAATATGTAAATTTTAGCATCATCCTCAGGCCCTGGCAAAAGGGGTTCCTGCCTTGCACTCTGGCTGTAGGAGACCCTGCTCTGGCTCTTTACTGGCTACAATTCTTCCTATGGGATGAGAAGTCTGTAGAGCCATGGGTTGTTTTCCCCAGCAGTCTTTGCTCCCTCCCTTCTAGACCACACCATGGTGTCTCCTGCCCAGACAGCCCAAGATCACTTACAGGTCCTGTGCAGTACCTCCCTGGGAACCATTCTCTTAAGGGTAGGCTATGCTGTGGGTGTTCATGCCCGGGTTTGAGTGGCTACCAAGGGTAGCTGTTTGCAGTGGTAAGACTGAGAGTGGAAACCAGTTCCGGTGTCCACATCTGCTGTGAGGCCCCTGGTGCTGTAGGAGACCATGTGCAACAGAGCAGGTGTTGGCTATCGCCAGGGCAGGAAGAGCTGTGTGGCTGTCTGTTACAGGCTTTCCTTACTGTGCCATATTCCTGAGTGGGCCTCCAGCGACTCTTGGAATTTAGGATATGGCCTCCCAGGTCATTATGAAGGCATTATTTTTCATAGTAAGAGGATAGAACAAATTTTAATAGTTGTATAGCTTGATTTATATCTTTTAAATATTTAGATATGTAGGATGAAAGCTTCTGTGTACTCTTCTCCCAGATCTGGCAAACAGTACCAAGACTGGAAACATAAACCCAAATACTATATATATTTGAAGATATTTTACCATTTCTCCTTTCCTTTTCAGGAAAGGGGTTTGGGTAGTAAAAACATACATTAGGGTATGGTGTTCCTTATTTGCTTTAGAAAGAAGAAATGAATTTGACATGTTTCAATTTTAAAAGGAGCAAAAAAATGAAAGACTGGTTTAAACCATTGTATCTGGGATTGTATGATTGTTTTCAGGATTGGTCTTTCCCGGGTAAAGCTAAGATATGGCCCAGCTGCGCCTGCGCTATCTTTTCCATTTGACCTCTCCTTTCTACAGACTTGGGCTCAAATGCTGCCACTCTTCAGAGTGAACTTCTTGACAGCCACCTATGCTAGAGGGCTTCAAACTTTCTTTGTTCATGGTATGTTTCCATTATTTTTCTATGGATCTCCTAGACCAAAAGAAATACTCAACATTTCTACTTAGTGAGTAGTTAGGTTCAATAAGTTTATTTATGTCTGGATGACTTAGCCATTTGAAAAAATAAACTGAAAGGAAAAATAACATATTTTTAAAAATTCTTAAATGACTCAAATTTCTTGCTAATGGAACATTGGTCACCTGTTGGACACCACACAGCTTCTCAAACATTGGAATCAGATTGGACACTACCACTCTCACTTTCCGTTCTGTGTTGATTTGTGTGCAGTACTTGCTTTCTCAGCAATTGCAGAAAATCCAGTTTGGCAAAGACAATGTTATCTAAAAAAAAAGTGATGCGATCTCATATTGAAACTATGAACTTACTTGAACTAGTAGTTTGCATGAGGTCCAGCAGTTGTCAAGTACTGCGTGTTTCCCTCAAAAATGGAGAATATCCCACAGTACCACTGTGAGTGCACTGTGGTACATTGTATGCCTTGGTGCACATTTTGAGAACCACAAATGTAGCCATTTGTAGAGTCAAGAGTACAGAAGAGCTTGAAAATGAGGGGGATCATTTTCCTTGTACACTGGAGCAAGCCATGCCAAAACTCTATTACTGATTTCAATAAATTTTAATTTGTCATGAAGACATTACAACATTATTTTAATGATGGTATATTTTTGGAACGATGCTTTTGAAAATTAATATGTAATATTGATGATAATCTGACACCTGTTTAGTACTTGAAGTTTACAAGGGCTTTTGTTATATTTTGCTATGTTATAGCAAGTAGAACAATTCCAGAGAAGGAAATAGGTCCTCCACAAAGCCTCTTGCAACCCTACCCACCCAACAGGTCCTCCTCAAACCCTGCCATAAGTTTGCCCTGAGACACAGGTGATTGTACTGTTTCCTTTCCTTAAATGTTCGTACTTGTTTGCTTCTAATTTCCCTGGGGGCACTTTCCATATTCTGCCTTGGGTTTCAGCAAACTTTGTTACTTTTATGGTATCACTTCTTGGGTCATAAGCACTTTGTTTTCACAAATCACTTCTAATTTTTTTTAATTTCCTGAAAAGCATCTTGATCTAGAGCACCATTAGCTCACGAAAACTATTTGTGGAGTAAGTGAATGAACAGTTGATGGAATAAGACATTCCCCTGGGCCTTTCACCCCAAGGACGGATATTGGCAGTAACCTGGGGTAAAAAGAAAAATTGGTTTAATTTTCCTCACCTTTAAATCTATGTTCCAAGTGCTACTTAGCCTATTTTAGGAAAAAATAAAAGAGGAGAGAAACACTAAGAACATTATTATTTCAGTGAAAATAAATATGTAGCTTTCTCAAGCCCACAATACT
Organism: Rhinopithecus roxellana; assembly: GCF_007565055.1. Classification (NCBI taxonomy): domain Eukaryota; kingdom Metazoa; phylum Chordata; class Mammalia; order Primates; family Cercopithecidae; genus Rhinopithecus; species Rhinopithecus roxellana. Next base: position 13,407,094 of record NC_044569.1, read on the forward strand.
ACCAGGAGTGTATTTAAAGCAAGGGCAGTTTCTTAGTAAGTCTGAGAGAAGGAGGGTCATCTGGAAAGTGTATTTTCACCACTGTAAATTTAAGTGGAGAGCTACACTCACTCTTTCCCTAAACACTCAAAGAGTTTCTTAGTTATTTTGAAAATAGTTGGTATAAATGCATAAATTTTTATGGACCAGGAAGTTAAACCACCAAGAGACTAAAACTTTTGGCCCTAATCACACAGTTAATTTCAAAAGCAAGAACTGAATTCAGACTTTCCGTTTTGCAGTGCAATTCGCAGACCACTGTGAATACTATGAAACAAATATTGCTTTCGAGTTCCTATTAATACAGTTCAGCAGAGCATAATACCTAAAGCAGCTAAAATTCAGTGTTTTGTATCTGTGTTCCCACATAATACAGTCAATTGTCTAGTGAGAAACATTTTAAATCAAAAAATTTAATTATTACTCCCAACTGAGAAGTGCATCAGCCTCACAGGTAAATCTCTGCCAGTGTTTTGCATTTGTCTGCAAGATGGATTACTGGGAGTTTGGACTAAGAAGCAGGAAGGAATACTGAACAGGGGATTAAATGGAACTTTTATAGTTTTTCCTGAATTAGAGATTCACTGTTTGGATACATTTTGTCTTTAAAGTGGTATGGATTCCTAAAACATTAGACCAATGTATTTTTTTAAAAAATACGACTAAAAGTATATTCCCAAATCGAATACAAATGATTTGGATTTTTGACCTTTCTAGTCAATCAGAGTTGCAGCAGGAAACAGAATTTACTCCAGATGTTTCAATAAAGAAACTTCAATGAAAGGACTGCTTTTGAAGATGTAGTCAAGATAAAGGGATGATGAAACACATAGCAACTATCAGAGGATGAAGCTGTTACCCTCGCCCAGGCAAAACTGGAATTGGGTCTGAGGGCTGCCGGGTGGGAGCTGGAGGAATGTAGTTCCTGGCAAATAAGTGGCGCCAAGCAGGGTAAGAATTTGGAAAACAATCCATTTTCTCTCTCCAGGACAACTGTCTCTTGCTGCTGCCTCTCACTGACCCATCCCAACTGAAAGTTGGCTGCCAAGAGAACTCCAAAGACACAATGTACAGAATTGTGCCTCCAGGCAGATTAAAGGGTGTGCAATGGGAAAAGGGAATTCCCATAATCATTTATTCTTTTCACAGATCACTTACATACCAAATGTAAAACCATAATATGATAGAGCTTAAAGTATATTAAAGTCACCAATCCATCATATTAATAGATGAGAACACTATGATTCAGAAGCATAAGAAGATTTGCCCTTCCCAAGAGTACTGCCTGTCCCCTCTGTTCAGGCTTCCCATTGGCAATAAACAGGACATAGGTAACAACAGAGGTTTGTGAAAATCATCTCAAATAACAGGTTTCAGTGACTATGTGTGTGTGTGTGTGAAAGTGTGTAAGAATTCTCTTTGTTATTGAAAAGCATTACATAACTTTTTTCAAGACACATTCCTATTAATCTTTGAAAGTCTTTACTTTTGAATTCCTAGGTTATAAAAGCTAAAACAGGTGGAGTTATCTTGCTCTTGGAAAAATTTGATTGACATTCCAAAATGTTACCATCAGAACCTAGGATCCTTTCCAACCTGTCTGCAAGGATCAGAGCTTTTCCTTCCTCCTTTTATATCTTCTCTTGTGTCTAAGTGAGGAGAAGACAATATTTTCAGCACCCCCAACTACAAGTTGGAACTTGTCACTTGTATGGAGCATTTTCATCAGCTCTTATCACATCACTTTTGAGTATGGATGTGGGGAAACAGAATTACTCAATCTAATTTTCTAATTGTGAATATCACAAAGAACTAGTTTCCCCGACATAATGAGAGGTGATAAGGTGCCTACGGCAGTCGCTCACTCTCAGCGTCTCTCGGCCTCTGCGACCACTCTGGCCATGCTTGAGGAGCCCTTCAGCCCACCCTGCACTGTGGGAGCCTCTCTCTGGACTGGCCGAGGCCAGAGCCGGCTCCCTCTGCTTGCAGGGAGCTGTGAAGGGAGAGTTGTGGGTGGAACCGTGCTGCACTCATGGGCCAGCCAGAGTTCAAGGAGTTCCCAGTAAACACAGGCTCGGCAGGCCCGCACTTGGAGCAGCTGGCCAGCGCTGCTGGCCCCAGGCAGTGAGGGGCTTAGCACCCAGACCAACAGCTGTGGAGGGTACACTGGGTTCCCCAGCACTGCCGGCCCCCCCACACCACACTTGAATTCTCGTAGGGCCTCAGCCACCTCCCCGCAGGGCAGGGCATGACTGGAGACCTGCGGCCCATGCCTGAGCCCCGGCTGTGGTGGGCTCCCACGTGGCTGGAGCCTCCCGGACAGGCTCCACCCCCTGCTCTGCAGCACACGGTGCCATTGACCACCCAAGGGCTGATTGCAGGCATGCGGGGTGGGACTGGTGGGCAGCTCTGCTCACGGCCCTGGCACAGGGATCCACTAGGCGAAGCCAGCCAGGCTCTTGAGTCCGGTGGGGACTTGGAGAACTTTTATGTCTAGCTAGAGGATTATAAATAAATGCACCAATCAGCACTCTGTTTAGCTCAAGGTTTGTAAACATACCAATCAGCACTCTATGTCTAGCTCAAGGTTTGTATATGCACCAATCAGTGCTCTGTGTCTAACTAATCTAGTGGGGACTTGGAGAACTTTTATGTCTAGCTGGAGAATTGTAAATACACCAAATCAGCACTCTGTGTCTAGCTCAGGGTTTGTAAATGCACCAATTGGTGCTCTGTGTCTAGCTAATCTAGTGGGTACTTGGAGAACTTTTATGTCTAGCTAGAGGATTATAAATTCACCAATCAGCATTCTGTGTCTAGCTCAGGGATTGTAAATGCACCAATCAGCACCCTGTCAAAATAGACCAATCAACTATCTGTAAAATGGACCAATCAGCAGGATGTGGGTGGGGCTGAGCCAGCAGTGGCAACCCGCTGGGGTCCCCTTCCACACTGCGGAATCTTTGTTCTTTTGCTCTTTGCAATAAATCTTGTTGCTGCTCACTCTTTGGGCCTGCACTGCCTTTATGAGCTGTGACACTCACCGTGAAGGTCTGCAGCTTCACTCCTGAGGCCAGTGAGACCACAAAACCACTGGGAAGAATGAACAACTCCGGATGGGAGGAACAAACAACTCCAGACGCACAGTCTTAAGAGCTGTAACACTCACCCCAAAGGTCTGCAGCTTCACTCCTGAAGTCAGCAAGATCACGAAACCCACCAGAAGGAAGAAACTCCAAACATGTCCAAACATCAGAAGGAACAAACTCTAGACATACCATCTTTAAGAACTGCAACACTCACCGCGAGGGTCCGCGGCTTCATTCTTGAAGTCAGTGAGACCAAGAACCCACCAATTCCAGACACAATAGCATAGGTGTTTCATTTTTCATTTCCCTATCTATTGATTGATCAATCATCTATGTTTCATCATTATCATCATCATCATCATCTAGCTATCTATTGTACAAAAGTGTAAATGGAATAACATCTCAGACCCTTCACAATTCTTAGCACAACTCATATAAACATGCAGTATTTTAGGCCTACTCTTTGATGAATTTTGACAACTGTATGCAGCCATGAATGACACCACAACTACTACAGAAATATACTTCAAGCACTGCAAAATGTTTCCTCTTACATCTTCTTAATCAGTCCCCTTCACCAGGTTACAGGTCACCACAGATCTGTTTTCTGTTACCATTGACTAGTTTTGCTGCTTTATACCTGGAATCATACAATAAGTGTTCTTTTGTGTCTGACTTCTTTTGCTCAGCATAGTGTTTCAGGGACTCACCCATGTAATTGTTTATATCAGTGGTTATTGCCTTGTCATCCCTGTCTATCTACAGGCTCTGCATCCATTGATTCAATCAAAGTTCAAAAATATTTAAAAAAAGAAAAATAACACTACAACAACAATAGAAATATAAAACAATACACTATAACAATTACATACATACCATTTGCATTGCATAAGGCATTGTAAGTAATGTAGGAATGATTTAAAGTATTTGGGAGGATGCAAATAGTTTATATGTTTATATGCAAATACTACACCATTTATATGAGGGACTTGAGCATCCATGGATTTTGGTATCTGCAGCGAGTCCTTGAACCATCCCCCCATGTATACCATGGTATTACTGTGTATGTTAAGTGTATTTTTAAATACAACTTTATGTGAAGTTCCCAAACTGTTCTCCAAAGTGGTTTTAACAGTTTACACTTAAGTTAGCAACAAATGAGAATTTCAGTTGTCCCACATCCTTGACAACACTCGGTGAGGTCAACATTTTTAGTTTAAGCTTTCCTAGTCAGTATGTCATTGAAGTTTTAATTTAAAATTCCTTGATAACTCATCATGAGGAGAACTTTTCCTATTACTTATTGGAGGTTCATGTATCTTCTTTTGTGATTTGTCTGTTCAAGATTTTTCCCCATTTTTGATTGATTTATTTACATTCTTAATGAATTCTAAGAGTTCTTTAAATATTATGGATAAAAATCTTTGTCAAACAGATGCACTGAAAAGATTTTCTTCTAATTATATGTCTTCTATTTTCATTATCTCAACAGTGTTATTTTAAGAGCAGAAGCTTTACATTTTGATTAAGTCAAATTTATCAAATTTATTTTCTTTTATATTGAGTGCCTTTAGTGTGTTCTCTTTAAAAAATCTTTGTGTAACTCAAGGTCACACAGATCTTACTTTACATTTTCTTCTAGAAATTTTATAGTTTTAGTTATTAGTAGGTATATGATTCATTTTGAGTTAATTTTATGTATAAGGTAATGATTATGGTTGAAGTTCTTATTTCACATAAAATAACCAGCTAATAGCATATTTTATTAAAAATTCAACTCTTTTCTCATTGACTTACTTTAGCAACTTTGGTGAAAAGTTTGTTCAAAAAAGTGTATGTATATATGTAAAGCTCTCTCTTTCTCTCTGAACAGAGCATTTTAAAAGAGTGTGTATTCTGCCATTATATACAGTGTATATATGGACTCTATTCTCTTGCATTGATCTGTATGGCTACTTTTATGCATTTACTACCTACATTAATTTTTGTAGCTATGTTGAAATCATGCAGTGCAAGTTCTCTGACATTATTATTATTATTATTTGAGACAGAGTCTCGCTCTGTCGCCCAGGCTGGAGTGCGGTGGTGAGATCTCGGCTCACTGCAAGCTCTGCCTCCTGGGTTCATGCCATTCTCCTGCTTCAGCCTTCAAGTAGCTGGGACTGCAGGCTCCTGCCACAACGCCTGGCTAATTTTTTGTATTTTTAATAGAGTCGGGGTTTCACTGTGTTAGCCAGGATGGTCTCGATCTCCTGACCTTGTGATCCGCCTGCCTCAGCCTCCCAAAGTGCTGGGATTACAGGCGTGAGCCACCGCACCTGGCCTCTCCGACATTATTTTAATTTTTTCAAAACTGTTATTACTATTCTAGATATTTTGAAATTCCATATAAGTTTTAGAATCAGCTTGCCAACTTCTGCCAAAAAAAAGTTGGGATTTTGATTGACATTATATCAAATTTTTAAATGAACTTGGAGAGAATGTATAGCTTAATGATATTAACCTTCTGTGTATACTGTGAATGCAGTATATACCTTTTTTTTAATCAGGTTTTCTTTATTTTATTTCATATACATTTTTCAAGTGTCAGTGTATGAATCTTAAAAATATTTTATTGAATTTATATCTAAGTATTTCAAAGTTTTTGTGCTGTTGTAATTATAATTTTGTTTTATTGTGCAGTTGTTTGTTGCTGTAATTCATAAATGCCATTTATTTATTGGTTGACTTTTCATGTGTAGTAACTCCGTGAACAAATCAACTGTTCAATTCACTTAGTTTTAACAGTAGTTTTTGCTTTAGATTGTTTTGGATTTATCTCTGTGCTCAATAATATTGTTTGAAAATAAAAACAGTTTTAAACTTTTCTTTCCAATCTATATACTTCTTCATTCTTCTTCTTGCTTTATTGCTTAGACTAGGATCTTCAGCACAATGTTTTATAAAAGTGATATTAAGAAAGGTATATTCATTAGTCTTGATCTTAGTGGAAAAAGTTTCAATCTTTTTATTATATATAATCTTAGCTGCAGATTTTCTGTAGATTTTCTTAAAAATTCAAGTTGAGAAAATTCAGTTTCTTTTTTGTATGTCATTGACGGGTGTTGAATTTTGCAAATCCTTTTTCTGGTATATTTAGATTTTCTGCATTTTTTTTTTCACTTTTAGTCTGTTGACTTGGATAATCATATTAATTAATTTTTGAAATATTAACCCAACTTTTCAGTCCTGGGATAATATCTACCTGATCATGATTACTATCTTTACATATTGCTGGATTTGCCACACTAACATGTTGAAGATTTTTGTGTCTATAATCATGAGAGATATTTACTTACACTTTTCTTTTTTGGTAATATATTTTTCTGGCTTTGGTATCTGGATAATGCTGGCCTCATACAATGTTTTAAAAACTATTTTTTCCTTTTATATTTTCTGGAAGAGTTTGTGTAAGATTGGCATTATATACTTCTTTTAATACTTATGAACAAAGGCATCTAAACCTGCAGTTTTCTTTGCCAGCAGGTTTTAAGTTATGATTTTGTTTTCTTTCAGTAGGTAAAATATATTCAGATTTTCTACTTTTTTCTGTGTTGACTTTGATAATTGATGATAGCCTCAATATTTGTTCATTTATTGTTATAACATTGTTCAATATTTGTATTATCCTTTTAATGTCTTTAGGATCTAGGGTGACACATCCCTATGAATCTCAATTAGCCTAGTTGGGTGGCTGACAATTTTATTCATCTTTTCAAAGTCTTTTAGTTTTGAATTCCTGGATTTTTCTATATTGTTTTCTATTTTATTAAATTTATTTTTCTTATTATTTTCTTCTTTCTGATTGTTTTATGTTGAATTTGCTTTGTTTTTGTTTGCTTGAGGTAGGTGTGTAGATATACAGTTGATTTTATAACATCTTTTCTAATACAAGCAATTAAAGCTTTAAATTTCCCTCTAAACATTGCTTAGTTACATCCCATAAATTTTGATTTGCTGTGTTTTCTTTAGAATTCTATTCGATGTATCTTCTTTATTTCTTAAGATTGCTTTTGTGATCCATGGATAACATTGCTTCTTTGATCTAAGGCTTATTTAGAACTGTGTTGTTTAATTTTCTAATATTTGAGTATTTTCCAGTATCTTTCTGTTATTGATATCTTTTGAATTTCATTTGGTCACAGAGCATACTTGAATGATTTCAGTCTTTTGAATTCATTCAAACTTGATTTATTGCCCACTGTATAGTCCATCTTTGTACATGTCCCAAGGGCATTTTAAAACAATGTATAATCCACCATTATGGAGTATCATGTTCTATAATTTTTACTTTAGTTGATAGTGTTGTTCAAGTTTTCTCTATCTTTACTGTTTTTTATAAATGTCACAGTATTTAATATTTTACCCACAGTAGAACTTCATCAAAAATGTGAGTCAATCTCAAAACTTGCATCTGCTTTATTAACTAAGTTGGGGTAATTTTCTAAATCCTTTGTTGTCATTTTAACAATGTTCACAGCATCTTCACCAGAAGTAGACTATGTCTCAAGAAACTACTTTCTTTGCTCATTCATAAAAAGCAACTCTTCATCTGTTCAAATTTTATAATGAGATTGCAGCAATTAGTCACATATTTAGGTTCTACTTCTAATTCTAGCTCTCTTGCTACTTCCACCACATCGGCAGTAACTTCCTCCAATGAAGTCTTGAATTCTTCAAAGTCATCCATGAGGGTTGGAATTAACTTCTTCCAAACTTTTTAAATGTTAATAGTTTGACCTCCTCACATGAAACATGAATGTTCTTCATGGCGCTTAAACTAATCCTTTCCAGTTTCCCAATGTAATTTGCCTGAATCCACCAGAGGAATTACTTTCTATGGAAGCTGTAGCATTACAAAATATATTGCTTAAATAATAAGACTAGAAAGTCAAAAATATTTCTGATCCATAGGCACTGGGGCCAACCAATGAATGTTGTGTTAGGCATGAAAACAACATTAATTTCCTTGTATATCTCCACCAGAGCTCTTGAGTGATGAGTAATATTTTGAAAGTAATCTTTTTTTCGAACTGTAGGTCTTAACAATGGGCTTAAAATATTCAGTAAACCATGCTATAAGAGATGTGCTGTTATTCAGGCTCTGTTATCCTATTTATAAAGTACAAATACAGTAGATTTAGCTTGATTCTTAAAGGCCCTAGGACTTTCAGAATGGTCAATGAGCATTGGCTACAACATAAAGTCAGCAGCTGCATTAACCCCTAGGAAGAGAGTCAGCCTATCCTTTGAAGTTTTAAAGCCAAGCATTGCTTTTTTATCTCCACCTATGAAAATTCTGAATGGGATCTTTAAAAAAACTTTTTTAAAATTATACTTTAAGTTCTGGGATACATGTGCAGAATATGCAGGTTTGTTACATAGGTATACACGTGCCATGGTGGTTTCCTGCACCCATCAACCTGTCATCTACATTAGGTATTTCTCCTAATGCTATTTCTACCCTAGCCCCCCACCACCACCTGACAGGCCCTGGTGTGTGATGTTCCCGTCCCTGTGTCCATGTGTTCTCATTGTTCAACTCCCACTTATGAGTGAGAACATGTGGTGTTTGGTTTTCTGTTCTTGTGTTAGTTTGCTGAGAATGATGGTTTTCAGCTTCATCCTTGTCCCTGCAAAAGACATGAACTCATCTTTTTTTATGGCTGCATCTTATTCCATGGTGTATATGTGCCACATTTTCTTTATCAGGTCTATCATTGATGGGCACTTTGGTTGGTTCCAAGTCTTTACTATTGTGAACAGTGCCACAATAAGCATATGTGTGCATGTGTCTTTATAGTAGAATGATATATATACCCAGTATATACCCAGTAATGGGATTGGTGGGTCAAATGTTATTTCTGGTTCTGTCATCTGGGCTGGAATGTCACCCAGGCGGGAGTCAAGTAGGCAATCTCGGTTCATTGCAACCTCTGCCTCCTGGATTCAACTGATCCTTCTGCCTCAGCCTCCCGAGTAGCTGATATTAGAGGCGCCCACTACCATGCCCCACTAAGTTTTATATTTTTAGTAGAGACAGGGTTTCATCATGTTGGTCAGGCTGGCCTCGAACTCCTGACCTCAAGTGATCCGCCTGCCTTGGCCTCCCGAAATGCTGGGATTACAGGCATGAGCCACCACTCCCGGCCTTATCTTTACTGATTTTTTGACTATTTGTTCTATCACTTATCTAGAGGAGAATGTTGAACTCTCCAACTGTAATTGCAGTAAACCCCTTGAGTGCCTTCTAGTGTTATTGTATTTAAACATTTTTATCACAGGTCTATAAATGTTATAATTGTCGATAGGTTAGTAAAATATGAGTTACTTTGCTATTAGGAGAATCACAACTCTCATCTAGGTTACTTTTAGTGTTTTCTAAGGAAAATAGTTTAAAATATATCTTATCTGTATTCTTTTTACTTAATACCACACATCTAGAAATTATGGTAATAAAGCATTATAACTGTAAAAGAAATATTTTTCAATGTTATGTTGCGAAATTAACAAAGTCTTCAATTTATATAAATGTGTTTCCTGTTGTGGAAATGAATGAGAAACAAAATAGGAATTCAAATGGGAACAAACAGGTTATTTATTTAGGGCTTGCTATACAAAGAGAGTCAGTCACTATCCCCTGCTTTTAGCAGAAACTAGCAAAAGATACTGATTTTTCTAGTCTAGAGACAGACTAAAAAAGGCAAAGCAGAAATCTGTTGCAAGTGAAGCAAGTGACTTGAGGTAGAATTGATGGCAAGATGGTATTTGTGCTAGATACTGCTGGAAAGCAAGGGATAACAATTTTGTTGGTGGCCATGAGGCCTAGAGGAAAAGCTGATATCTTCATCTATTTGGTTCATGCACTGGCAGGATGGGAGTGTTACAGGGCTCATACAGAGTATGAGAAAATCTTTGCAACTAAGACTTTCAGATGAAAAGTTTCAGCCCTTCCTTTGCTTCTGACTTCAAAGGATATTAGGGACATTTAGGTAACAGTAGGATCTCCTTGAACTTTAATAGGCTCTGCTCAAATTGTTTTTCCTATGCCAGTGGAATTTTCAGCCCACAGAGTATCAGGTATGGCATCAAGGTCAGCTTCTGAAATATGCATCAAATGTAATGGAGAAGAAAAAAGTATATGCAGAACAGATACAATTTGTTTATGACTATAGGAGACCTCTGCAACCTCAAGAAATAGTCTCTGTTGTACATTCACTATTATAGTTCCATCTACAGAGTAAGTCCCTATTAGATTTGTGGGGGTGCTATCATGGAGCAGGAAGAAATGTTCTTTGCCCAAGGGTTGCAGGGAAGGGCTAGGAGATAGAGAAAATATGTGGGTTATTTGAAATACTACCACCTGTGTTGTGTGTTTATACTGAGGAAAAGTAAAGAGCTTGAGCAAGGATGGAGGGTTGTTGTAGAAAGAGCAGGGCTCTTATCTACCAGGAATTAATGAGTAACCATCTCTATTTAGAAGTAATTTATCTTGAGTGTTTAAGGGTCAAGCAGTATATTGGGTGCTTTTTCCTTTCTCAGAGCGCCCATATTGATCTGAATGATGGAATTTTTCTGTGTCTTGGGTTTTCTTTTGTCAGCTAGGGCAATCGTTCTTCTCCAGTGTCCCTCCTGTTTACGATATTTGCAAGTGACTTTGTCAAAAGGTGACCCATTGGGAAGGGAACCACATAGCTGGTCAATCTGTAGGGTCATAAATGTATTGAGAGACTGTCTCATTTTTGTTTTAAAGCTCCTTCAAAGTGTTTTGCCAGGTGTCGTAGACTACATAAAGGTCTTCTGTCCTGTTCTAATTTATGCTTTGGAATTAGGTCTCTAATTTCAGTTTTAAGTCCCCTGACAAAATGAGATGAATTGGCCACTGTTTACACTGGCACCTTCTTTAGCCTGTAAATGTTTTCAGAAGGTATTTTATAGCCTACCCCCCAAATCTTCTATAGTTGCATCTTTTTTTTCCCCCCACCCCACCCAAGATGGAGTTTTGCTCTGTTGCCCATGCTGGTGTACAATGGTACAATCTTGGCTCACTGCAACCTCTACCTCCCAGGTTCAAGCAATTCTTCTGCCTTGGCCTCCTGAGTAGTTTGGATTACAGGTGTGCGCCACCACACCCAGCCAATTTTTGTATTTTTAGTAGTGATGGAGTTTCACCATTTTGGTCAGGCTGGTCTTGAACTCTTGACTTCATGATCTGGCCACCTCAGCCTCTCAAAGTGCTGGCTAACATGTGTGAGCCACCGCACCTGGCTTAATTGCCTCTTTTCTCTGTTTGCAGAGCAAACTGTGTTTCGATCAATTTGTATTGAAAATATCTCGGTATAGTTTTTTTAGATGACTTTGCTCTACTTTTGGGCCCCTTTTGACTCTGATTTATTGTGGAAAGAGGGATCTTTTCAGTCTCTTTGCAGGTTAGCCTAATCAGCTTTTGCCATTCAGCATTTGGCATCTGAGATTTCAACCAGCATGTGTACAAGTCTATATAGGTCAGGTAACCCTGAGTTACCCAAAAGAGTTTGAAATTTTTCTATGAATACTTCCCGGTCTTCTCTGGGTGTAGGGAAATCCTTATTTGTAGCACTTATTTAATCTCAGGTCCAGGTTTAAATTCTATACTTGACACATACCTGGTTCATAGAAGGGATGAATCCTTAGGGAAAATGGCATTTTGGAAGTATTCGAAGAGTTGTTAGGGAAAGGTAGGGAGCCTGGACAAGGGGAAGAGGGAAGAAGAGGAACAGAAGGAGAGAGAAGCAGCAGCAGCAGAAAGAGGGAGATTTGAATATAGGGAGGCAACAGGGGGACAAAAAGGGGGCAGATTTACTAGGAAAAGAAGTCTAGCTTGGGCTGCTTAAATTTGTCCACCTGCTTATTAGCTTTGGCCAAAGATTCTTTTATTAAAACAAATTTGAGTCAGAATTTTGTTTGGGAAACTCTGCATATCAATCAAGAAATGTTGCCCATTGGGTTTGTGAAATCTTATTTCCTTCTTTGTTTAAAAAAATAAATTTCAGCTTTTAGTTTAGATTTATGTGCAGGTTTGTTACCTGGGTATATTGCTTGATGCTGAGGTTTGGGAAATGAATGATCCTGTCACCCAGATAGTGAACACAGCACCCCACAGTTTGTGTTTCAACCCTTGTTGCCACCCCTGCAGTAGTCCCCCATGTCCTTTGTTGCCATCTTTATGTCCTTGAGTACCCATATCCCTTCTCTTCTCTTCTAAGGTGTCTCTCAAATGAATAATATTGTTCAATTCAATGTTTCTTAAAGGGACTCATGAAGACCCGAATCTTCCTTGGTGTATTTATGGCATTCAGAAAGATAGGTACAAGAATTAGGATTGTTATGAGAGTATGTATAAGAAGCAGTTTTTCCTGGTGGTGGAGATGATGTAGACTTAGACCACCCCATGAGAGCTGGCGATAGAATATACCACTGTGCACTCGTGTCTCTGACCCTCACACCGTGACAGTTGGCCATCTCCAAATGTGGACCTGACAGTGTGCACCTCCCAGGAAGCAGGAACCTGAAGAGAACACTCACAGAATCAGAGCAAGTTCTCAGGACACGAAATTGAGACAGGAGCAGAACTTCATACAATTTTACTGGTGACCCAAAGCACAGTTTGTCCAGGTGGACACCAATTTGGAAGGACTGCATACTTGTTAGTTTGTGCAGTTGGCTTGAAAACAGAGTTACAGGGTCTACGCCTCTGTTCTATCTACCTTGCGATTCTCTTTTTTGTAAGGAACGATGCTTTTAAACTGTACAGCACCCAATAGTAGCATAAAAGAGAACAAATAAAAGATTTAAAAGGGCCACCTAATTCTACCAAAAATGCCAAACAAATGGGAATCAATAACAAAATGCTGGCTCCACACTGGGAATAAATAGCTGTGGGACACAATATGAAGGACATGGAGTTCAGACAAGGTTCTGGCCTCTACTAAGTCAGTGCCGACTCCGTCAATCACAAGCAGCAAACAACAAGGGAATCCACACGTGGGCAAAGCCTGGGGTCTGTGGCAATGGACAGAACAGACTGGCTTGGGGAAACCTTCAGGGAACTGTGGAAATAGGTGAAGACCACCTACATGAGAAGAAATAAAGGCCACTGTCACTTGTGTTTGGTAGACTCAAAGGCACGCAGGAGAGTGGGAAAGTGTGGTAGTGGGGAAGAAAGGAGGCTTCAGGTGTGCCCTGACTGGAGGCTGCTGGCCTGAAGAAGCTGCAGGCAGCTAACTGGAAGTAGACATCTTCTGTGATTGGCATGGGGAGCATGTTTAGCTTATTCTGGTTGGTCCTATGTTGGAAACAGGGATAAAAATGGAGAAAGCTGGCAGTCATTGAGAAAGTACTGATTGTTGTGTCATGCAAAAGTTGTGGATCGGAGTTCTATGGTCTCATTTGGTCTGACTATTATTCATTTTGTACATTCAGTCTTGTAAACCAAAAATAAATTTCTAAGTCTCTCAACTAACTGAATGGGCCCCCTCCTCTCAGCCAAGGGCTTTCCAAAGTTAACCAGAAAAACTAGTTCAGCCCTGATGGGAAGAGGAGCCAGACATGCCTCATTTTATCCTACCCTCCTCCCTTTGGAGTTTAGACCAGCATTAACATTAAAACAGAGATTTTAAGGCTGATCAAATAGACTCTTCATAGCAATAAGACACCAAATTCCAAACTGACTCTAATATAGCATCACACAACAGATAGCAAGCCCTGAAAGTACTTTACCCTAAAATATATTTCTTTGACATGTTTTGAAATGGCTCCGTAAAGCTGTCTCTTGAGAAAATCTGCATTCTGTAGAAAATCCCTATCCCTTTCCAGGTCTTTTCTCTGATCCCAGAGAGAATTAAATAAGAGTCTGGCACCTTTTTAAGTCTGATAAGAAACATTTACAATCTATTCTCTCTGAAGGCTTCATCTGCATAATAAGAACCTTGGTCTCCACAATCCTTTATCTTAGCCCAGACATTCCCTTCTATTGATTCCAGGTCTTTAGAAAATAAATTAACTATTTCAACCAATTGCTAACCAGAAAGTCTTTGAATTCACCTCTGACCTGGAAGGCTAGCCTTGCAACCCCACCCCATTCCTTAATCCCCCAATCCCCACCAGTCCTGCCTTTCAGTTGAAATGCCTTTCCTAACCAATGTTCATCTTACATTTACATTTTTTTCTTTTTCTTTTTTTTTCTGTATTTTTTTTTTTTTTTTTTTTTTGAGACAGGGTCTCACTGTGTTACCCAGGCTGGAGTGCAGTGGCACAATCTCGGCTCATGGCAACCTCTGCCCCCCCAGGTTCAAGTGATTCTCAATTCTTGTGCTTCAGCCTCAGGTGTAGCTGAGATCGCAGGTGTAAGCCACCACGCCAAGCTACTTTTTGTATTTTCAGTAGGGATGGGGTTTTACCATGGTAGTCAGGCTGGTCTCAAACTCTTGGCCTCAAGTGATCCACATGACTCGGCCTCCCATAGTGCTGGGATTATAGGCGTGAGCCACCGCACCCAACTTATGTATTGCTTTATGTGTCTCCCTAGAACCTATATATAACACCAAGCTATAGCCTGACTATCTTGGACACATGTTCTCAGGACTCCCTGGGGTCACTGTTCCTTGTATTTGACTCAGAAAAAAATCTCTTCAAATAATTTTCAAGTTTGACTCTTTTTGTCAACAATGTCTTATATTTATGTATAGAACCCTAAAATATTATTTCCTTTGTATGTTATTGAGGGACCTTTCAGTGTCATGATTAAGTAGATGACAACAATGACAAATTTATTTGCATCACATAGATAATAAAGTATGTACAACACATTAAACATTTAGTTATATTTTAAATTAAAACAATAAAATAAACCCAAACAACTCTTCAGCCTGGAAATTAATCTCAAAGAAGTTCTTAAAGAAAAATCCATTTTTATCTCCCACAAATATCCTAAAACATCATTTCAGTGTCATTGCCACTTCTCTTTGAGGCTGTTTCAAAGTGAAAAAGTGTGATCCTACCAGGTGCAAGCTAAACCTCTTTACAGAGGGAAGGCTGACCTAATTTAGACTGTTGCACCACTGACAAGTGTTGTACTGTGTGACTAAGTAGCAAGGAAACCTAGAGGGCTGAAACTGGAAGAAGTCTTTGGAATATTTGCTTCTTCCCTGCAGCCAGTAAACTGAATTTTTAAACATATGAAATTTTAGCACCCTCAATATTCTGGCTGACAACTGTAGGCTCATAGCTCAGTGCCAAGGGGAGCCTGACTGGCTATCAGAGTAACAGTGCTCCCGGGAACATGATGTACCTCTTTCGTTGTTGCTTTCAGTAATCTCTGCCCTCCTTCCTCCACCTCTTGCTAGTCTTTCACACACACCTCCTCTAACACCTCCATTTTCATTTAAATTTCTCCAGGGCAATGCAAATCAAAAACAATTTTTTTCCCCTGAGCTTGACACAGAAAAAGATAGTTCACCTTATCTGGCTCCAAGCCTACCATGACTGACTAGTTTTAGAGCTCATGCCTCTGACTGTTTCAAACTTCATTTCATCTTAAAGAGCACACATTTCCTCATATGAAAGTGCATTTTAAGCACTAAACAAACACATGGCGATGCTAGTTTTTGAATCAATTCGGTTTTACATTTGACTGGGAAAGATATTTTTAAAAAGAAATACCGGAGAATGAAACTCTAAGACACCAATGTGGAATTAAGATTATCTTCACCCATGAATACAAACCTTCCAAAATGCCCCAACACAATTGGGATCACAGTCACTTCACCAAAGAGAGGCATAGCAAAGCCTCAGGCAGTTATTGAGGCTCTGGTTCCAGGAACTCTGCAGGTTCCAGGAACTCTATGTGTTAGATAGTTGGAATGTGTCATCTTATGATGTGGTTACATACGAAAAGTTTCATCATTGCAAACAATTCAGTATACAATTATGGAGAGAGAAACATCAGTGCAACAGGAAAAGTTAAAGACTCTCACTTATTTATGTAGGATATAACACGATCTCTGGTATTGGTTTTAAAATACCACAGCAAACAAAATGGGGAGAAAGAGACTTAGATTGGCAAAATAGCAATCACTGTTAAACTGCGCGATAAAGTATTTGTTACATGATTTTTTTTCTGTTATTGTATATGTTCAAAATTTTTTACAATAAAGTTTACAAAACACCTCCCACCTTGGCAAGGGAACTATGAAAGATAAGAAGCCATATGATATCATGTGGGGCAAACTTAGCAGGTACTATCTGCCTAGCAAAGGATAGGTAGTTCCTGGGTCAAGTACCTGGCTCTCTTGGGTTCCAAGGCCAGGGAATTCTCTCTTGCTTATTACTGTCTGTGGCCACCTGAGAAGAGAAACCTAGAAGATGGCCCCTTGAGGGACTGTATTTTTAGTGGCTTACTTTCTGTTGACATGTGTTCAGAGTCTAGACATTGCTTTAGGGATTTAGCAAACACAGCACTAGTAGCTGGGTTCTCTTGGGCAACACAACTCTGTTAAAACTAAGGTTTTTTATCTGTTTCTACTTTTGTACCCCTGAGTTAGTAAACAAGGTGAGAAATCTTTCCAGGCGGCTCATTGTTTCTGAGTGGAGAATGCAGTCTAGGAAGAGCTCTTTGGTTTCTCTCTCAAACTCTGCCTCAGGAAGTTCCTAAGAATGGCCTAGAGTGAGCACAGCTCGACTCTTTCTTGCTCCAGCATGGAGTCAGATTTCCCTAGCTGTCCCCAAATGTCTGTTGTAGCTGTCCTCCCTTCTCCCACAAATCAGGATCCGACCAAGCTTCACTCACTGCATTTGGATGTTATGTCTTCCAATCTAAAACAGCTGTCTCTCTCTTTTTTTTTTTTTTGAGAACAATGGTTTTATTTTTGAATAGACCAAGCTAATTGTCATACACACAGTGCTACTTCAAATACTGGTTAGAAAAGTGTTACAGGTCCATGAACGGAGTTGTCTTCATTGACTAAGAATTGCTATGAAAACTACATCACCTGAATCATACACATGTATTACAATGTGACATAGATGATTTCAATTCTTAGGCCAGCTCCTGGTTTTGTCGTGAGTTTATAGCAGATACGTATGCAGCTCAATAGCCATCTGCAACCCATGTGCTATGTGGTGCTGTGGCAGAATGCTCTCCATGTTGGATTTGGCTAATTGTACCTGGTGCCTTTTAGCTTTTCCTTTCTCTTGTATTTCCTATAAACTAGAAGTTGGGAGAAGGCAGCAGTTTCCAATAGAAGTATAATATGAGCCCAAAATGAGAGCCATATATGTGATTTTAAATTTTTGAGTTACCACATTAAATATGTAAAAAAAACCTGAAAATTAATGGTAGTAGTAGGTTTAGTTCAATATATCTAAAATATAGTCATTTTAATATATAATAAATATAGTAATTTTTAATGAGCTATGTTACTTTTTTACTTTTCATCCTAAGTCTTCAAAATCCAATGAATACTTCATGCTTATGCCATATCTCAATTAGAACTAGTCACATTTCAGTAACTCAGTAGGCACATGTGGCAAGCACTACCATATTGGACGGTATGGGTCTAAAATCTTGATTGCATTCAGAATAAACATTTTCAGAAACAATTATTCAGAGTTGGGTTTTTCATATCAAATGGTGTATACTCCACCATTTAAGTTAGTAGAAATACCATTTTCTTATCAAAGACTCGCTTGCTATCTAACCATCATTTTAAGTAAAATATAATCCCATGTGCCAACTAGAAGTACGTGGGTAGGAAAATATTTTATTTGGTTACAACAGACCAGTTAGGAAAGAGCAGAACATTAAGAGGACTGTTTTAGATGACACGGACTCCTCTACAGGCATCAGTAAGTTTGAGGAATTTTAAAATTTGATGACATAGGGTAATGTTTTTCAAACATTCATGTGCCAAGACAGTCTCATTAACATGTCTATTTTACAAGTTTAATGTAAAATAATGAACTGCTATGCAGCAGACAATAGTGTATAACACAGCAATGCTAGCAAGGTATAAAGTTGCAGCAGGAACTGATGCTAATTCTGTGAGTTTTATATCATAAATACCTTAGCCATTTCCTCAGTGCCTGCATAAAGAAACCTTATAACCCAATAGACTTAAAGATTATGTGAGTTAAATTGACTGATGTGTCACACGTTGCCTTTAAAAAATACTACATTTGACTATGTCTTCTTTCAATGTATGCATTCACCACTTAATGATATAAAAAGTGCTTTGGTAGAAATTTTGTTAGGAAATTGTGTATTGAGCATTTATCATGGGTTCAAGTCAGAGGTAACTTAGCTCCTGTGTAAAGTTGGTTCCCATTGAATTTGACAAGGGACTAAGCGGAATTGAACACTCCCCATTTATTGAGCCCATTCTAACTAGGATTGGCTGACTGCCTCCATCTGGGGCTGACTTTCT
The DNA here is from genome assembly GCF_007565055.1 of Rhinopithecus roxellana. NCBI lineage: Eukaryota > Metazoa > Chordata > Mammalia > Primates > Cercopithecidae > Rhinopithecus > Rhinopithecus roxellana. The sequence goes on from NC_044569.1 coordinate 13,425,722, forward strand.
TCTGGGTATCCCTGCCCCTGGGTAGGACATGCAGGAAATTGTCATCATGGTTTCTGACCTTTCCTCAGCAAAAGGAGGAATGGAGGTGAAGAAGAGACAGCCCAAAGAGACGGAGGCTGTCAGTATAAAACTAGGGCACCAGTCTCCCACCCCATTTCTCTTAGACCTCTAGAGTCAGGCCATTTTTGGGGGGCCCAAAATAAGGCACTAATATGTCTTTTTAAAATCCATATATTTATTGTGTATATAGAGAAAGACCTACCCCTTCAAAGAGTTCAGCATTCAAAACGAGTTAAGCTTTGGAGCTGGTCAAGCTCATTGAGCACTAAGGGCTGCTGAGGATTTTACTAAAAGCCTGAGAAATAAAGGTGAGGAACTGTTTCTGTTGTGTTCTCTACCTATAAAGTGGAATTGAAACAGCCTTGTTATTAAAGGTTAAAACCTTTCAAATTCCTTGGCTACAATCGCATACCAAATCATAAAATATTATTTTGCCCCCTTTTTAGTGTGTTGAGAGTAGCTTCAGTTCAATGCCATAAATTACTACTAAAGGGATAAAGAAATGAAATCTGCTTTTATTCAATGAGCGTGTGATTCCAGTTTACAGCCTCTGCCATGTTGTGCCCTCTCTGAAGATCATTTCTCATTTTCCCAGCATACAGTGTCTTACTAAGGCAAAGGAAAATCAGTTGGAACTCCCCACAAAATAGAAGTTGGTTTCTAATTATCATATGTTGTCAATGAGCTTATCAATGTGTGAACATTGCCCTTAGCAAACTTAGCAAACATGTACATATTGTACGTAAAATATATAATCTTCTCTAAGCTAGCATAAGCTTTTCTTCCATGGGCTAACTAACGTGCATAAGCTGGCTTTATGTTACAGAACAGAGGGAACAGAGTTGCCGTGGCAGGAGCAAAGCCCTTAGCCCTTCTTTATGTTCAAGTTAGTGGCAGTGGCTCATGAAGAGGCAGTACAATGCATGGGAGAGAGTAATGGCTTTGATTCAAAAGGCTCAGCTAATGTTCTCAACTCAGCCTGTGTAATCTGGATGAGATCAGGCAAACATAAACCTCTATGAGTGATGGTTTCATACTCTGTAAAATGGGGATGAGGATACCTTTCTTGTAGAGATGTGAAGAGGTTTAAATGAAATGATATACCACTTCATCTCCCATGATTCAATATCCTTCCATGACACCTACTCCACAATACCTAGCTTGAGATTAATCCAACAGCTGATTTCTCAATGCCTATACGCAGCTGATTGAGTCCTACTAGAGAAGACTTCACAGCGTGAAATCTTCAAACTGAAGGAAAAAGCTTATTTTAAATAGGAGGGAGTAGTCATGAGCACATAGACATTAAGGTCTGGACGTCACCCCTGGGTTTTAAAACAAGATAACAATATATAATCTTGTGGGGCCTTTATCACTTGATACTCTCCAACCTAAGCTGGGTGCCCTGGATACCTGGTATTCCTTCTGTTTCCCTAGTCAGGCTTGTCTCCTTCCTCTCTCTCTGCTATTTTTTTTTTTTAAATTAATTTCTCAAACCCTATATGCTATGACCTAATTCCAACTCTCAGCAAATGACTTTGCCTCTTCCTGTTCTTGGAAAAGAGAGAAAGAGGAAGAGAACAATATAATGGGGAGTCTCTGGACTTTATCTGCCCTACACTTAATCTTACAGCATTCCCATTCATTTTTCCTCTTCTGTCTTCTCACTGTGGGAGAATGGGCGTGTTCAAGACTAGTCCTCTTTAAGTTGTGGATCCCGTCCACTTTCACCTCCTGAGGACCTAGTCTGTCAGTCATTCACTCTCTTCATCTTATTCTCATTTCTCCCTTCGATAGTGACACCTAATCATGTTCAGTATCTTCACTGAACAAAGGAAACCTTCCTTATATCTGAGTTCTTTCATTGCTGGGAGTCAATGGTCTTCACTTCCCTTTCCCATCAAACTTCTGTGAGAAGCCTCATTTTCTGCCTCACTTTTATTCACTCATCAACCCACTTTTATTCTGCATTTTGACTTTTATTCTACATCTTCATAAAAGCTATTTTTCCCAGACCATCTATAATTATCTTGTTTTAAAATCCAGGGGTCATGTCCAGGTCTTTACATTAATTTCTATGTACTCAGGAGTACTCTCTCCTATTTAAAATGACTGTTTTCCTTCAGTTTGGAAATTCCACACCCTCCTTGATTTTCCTCTTACTTCTCTGCCTTCATATTTTCAGCATCCTCTGCCATTGCATTCCTATGATGTGGTATTCCTCAGGTTTCCATCCTGGGATTTCACCCTTTCTCACGTCTACACTATCTTCCTGGATGATTGCACCCACTTTCAGGTTTTCAGCTAGGAATAATGAAGCTAGCAGCTATGACTCCAGACCAGTCTGGTTACTAAGCCTCTACAGACAACAGTACTGTTGGTGTAATAATTCAGAGAGACCTCATGAATGGGGGAAATTTCTCTCTCTGGTGATTGTGTGTCCAGAATTGGTTCCTTCCGATGGGTTCTTGGTCTCACTGACTTCAAGAATGAAGCCACAGCTGCCTGGTATTTAACCCCCGAATTCTAAGGAAAAACAGGACAGAATAGCGAGCAAAAGGGGTCCAATGATACTCACCGCTTGGCGATAGTAAATGGTCCCTTCGTGGTCACCAAAATGTGTCTGGAATTGGTTCCTTCCAGGTGGGTTCGTGGTCTTGCTGGCTTCAGGAGTGAAGCTGCAGACCTTTGCGGTGAGTGCTACAGCTCATAAAGGCGGTGCAGGCCCAAAGAGTGAGCAGCAGCAAGATTTATTGCGAAGAGCAAAAGAACAAACCTTCCACAGCCTGGAAGGTGACCCGAGGGTTGCTGCTGCTGGCTCCGGTGGCCTGCTTTTATTCCCTTATTTGGCCCAACGCACATCCTGCTGATTGGTCCATTTTACAGAGAGCTGATCGGTCTTACAGAGTGCTGATTGTTCTGTTTTGACAGAGTGTTGATTGGTGCGTTTACATACCTTTAGCTAGACACAGAGCAGTGATTGGTGCATTTACAATCCCTTAGCTAGACAGAAAAGTTCTCCAAGTCCCCTCCTGACCCAATAGCCCAGCTGGCTTCACCTCTCAATTGCAAGGAATGCTACTGAAAGATAAGGGGTTAGAAAATATTAAGTCAGATATCACACAACGGAAAGCCTACAAACTATCAGAATTGCTCTGGCTCCTTCTATAACTTAATATTCATAAAACTAAAGAATTCTACAAAGTATATGCTATTAGTTGGCTTACATATTCAGGTGACCTTGATTTATATGAGGTGTGTTTTCTCCATATTGAAGGTCAAATGCTAATTTTTACCTAATATGTGTATCCTTTGCTTGTGAGAAGAATGTGAAAGTCTTTGTTTGATTAACACTACATAATATGTTTTCAAGTTGTCAGGACTGTAAATATTCAAATGAGAGAAGTCATTGTACTTTAGTAGCATGTACACCCTTAGTTCTGGCTAATGAGCACAAATATAAAAGCCTAATTATCACTGCTGTTTGACACTCCGTGGAGTGTTGACAGCAAGTAAGATCCCTTATAGGGTGTAGAAAAAAATGCAAATCTCTGACCTGAATGAAGATGGATAGTCCTTAAAAATAATACAGTTTTAATTGGTAACCAAATGTGTCATTACATTTACAAAAATTAATTTTGAAAACAATTCTTGTCACAATGCCGTATTAGTCTCAAGTGTTAACACAAATGAAAATAAAGGCAGTATTTGTCAAATATATTTTAATCACTTATTCTGTAGATAGAAATACATGACCGATTTTCTCTGTTGGGGAGTACAGTCTTCTGAACTGTTGCTGAAGCTAGGCTTGATGGTAGCTGTAGAAGAAGCACTTCTGTGTATGGTCTTCTGCTGTGTTCTGGCATTGCAAGGCTAACTGTGGCCTGGTCTCTGCCTCATCACTTCTATTATAAGACCTACAAGTGATCCATCTACATCAACTGAACCATGGAGAAGGTTAGAGGAAGCTCCATGACCAGTGTGATCAGTTGCCGAAGAATAGATGGTCCCAGTGAAGCAGATGACTTAAGATGATGAAAAGCTCTTCACTAGGCAGACAACAAAAGAAGTGGATGGGAACTAGGTCATGCAGAACATCATTAACAAAGTCATCTAATAACTTATTGTCTAAATATGGGCACTTTTGACAGTTAAAGGGAGTTATTTAATAATAGTGCTGGAAAAACAGACCAAAATTGAGTAAATAAAAACAAATTATCACTCTGTAACTTAGTACTCCCATTTTTCTAAGAGAAAGAGAATGAGTTTTTTGTTTTGTTTTGTTTTTTGTTTGTTTGTTTTGAGATGGAGTTTCACTCTTGTCACCCAGGCTGGAATGCACTGACATGATCTCAACTCACTGCAACCTCTGCCTCCTGGGTTCAAGTGAGTCTCCTGCCTCAGCCTCCAGAGTAGCTGGGATTACAGGCGCTCGCCACCATGCCCAGCTAATTTTTTGTATTTTTAGTAGAGACAGGGTTTCACCATGTTGGCCAGGCTGGTTTTGAACTCATGACTTCAAGCAATCCACCCATCTTAGCCTCCCAAAGCGCTAAGATTACAGGTGTGAGACACTGGGCCCAGCCGAGTTATTTTTTAAATTACTTTTTTTTCTATTCCTTTTCTCCTTTTTTCCTGTTCCCCACTTCCTACTTAGCTGTTTAGAAATGCAATTATAAACTTTACCTTCTCTTTACCAGACACTCCCTACACAGCAAGCTTATCTAACTATGTGCTCGCTTAGAAGCTCCAGAGCTGGAACTCTCTCCCACCAGAAGATTGCCTCAAGAGACAACAGTCAATTTAAAATCTAAAGTATGTGCATGATGAAATTCTCTCCCACTTTGAGAGCATCTTGCAACAACAGCCATTTTACAACCTAGTTCTGCCCACAATAGCACCGCTCACTAGACCACCTGGTGGATAAGGCACTGAAGTGAGTCCTGTAGACCCCTACCTGTTTGCTCTCTCTCCTGCATACTGTTCATGCCAAGTTCCCATTTAAAGCCCCTGATTTCTTTCGCCGAAAGCTAAACAGTACCTTTAAAGGCAGGAGCCTGTACTTCTTCCCCTAAACTAAGCTTTGAAACAGAGTCACTTTCTTTATACCAGACCTTGCTCTTGTTAATTGGACTCTGCTATGGCAGGTGACTGAACCTGCATTTCCGTTACAACCCTACTTTTATGCCATGCTTGTGTGATGGAAAGAGGCTAAATGGGCTTAAGGTTGAACAGTGAAATGAACAAATTTGCACTCTTAAAGGTCATTTTTAGTGGTAGTGCAGTAGATAGGTAGGAAGAAAAAGAGTGTGGTCACAGAAAAGTCACTTCGTTGATTACAAAAAACCATCTTCTAGATGACAGTGCTAAGAGCCTCTTCTAAGGCAGAGACCATGAACAAACAGAAGAGGCAATAAATTTGAAAAATATCTAGAAGTTAGAATCAGTAGGGATGGTGACTAGAATTGGAATATTAAGAGGAGGGAACATTCTGGGACCACTACAGAAGTTCCAGGTTGGGTGACTGTGCTGATAATGGTGCAACCAGTTATAATAAAGATCTTAGAAGATCGGGTGGTGGTAGAGGGAGAGCATAAGATTAGTCTTAGTAGACTTAGCTTGATATGTTTATGGGACATTGTTTTGTAGAAATGTCCAGTAGTTGATTGGAAAGAAGAATGGATGTTAGAAGAAAAGTCGAAGTTACTGATGAATACACGAAACTTTATGATTACCAAACCACTCATCTTCAGAGGAATGTTCCTTAGTGCAAGTACTTGCTTGAATTCCTGCAAAACACTCTTTGGTTTTTCAGGATTAATTATTTTGATGTGAATGTGTCTACTGGAAATACAACTGTAACAATACTTTTTTTTTTTTTTTTTTTTTTTTTGAGACGGAGTCTCGCTCTGTAGCCCAGGCTGGAGTGCAGTGGCGCGATCTTGGCTCACTGCAAGCTCCACCTCCCAGGTTCATTCCATTCTCCTGCATCAGTCTGCCAAGTAGCTGGGACTACAGGTGCCCGCCACCATGCCCGGCTAATTTTTTGTATTTTTAGTAGAAACGGGGTTTCATCGTGTTAGCCAGGATGGTCTTGATCTGCTGACCTTGTGATCCGCCCACCTCGGCCTCCCAAAGTGCTGGGATTACAAGCATGAGCCACTGCGCCCCACCTGTAATAATACTTTCTATTGCATTCGTGCTTTATAGCAAATGCATTTTTCCCCTATTTGTTCTTATAGTTTTACTTCAATGCATTTTGCACAGGTTGTTTCCAAAACAATCTCCCGTAAAACTAGAAGAATTGTAGTATCCACTGACATACACTGAATAGTGCTAAAATAGCAGCGTTGGGCCTAAAGTTGTGACCCACATCACACATTCCCTTCTATTGTTGCATCTATCATTGTCACTGAGGCACATTTAGGAATGTTGCATTGAAACAATCTGACTAGGAAACACTACCATAAGCTCAAACACACAGAGCCTCTTTCATTTACTGTTCAGTTATTAAGACCCTATTACATTCTCAGCGCTTTAAAAGATAGGACTCAGTAAGCAAAAGGTGCTCTTTCACCACTACTTATAATGCGGTTGCAACATTGATTTTGGTTGAGAAGATGCAAGGTTGTCCTATATGACTCTTAATTTCTATCTCTGACCTTGCTATGAATACATTTTTTTCATTTTTTTTTCTGGGTCACAGTCTTTTCAAGTTGGAGTAGTATAAAAATTAGTGGACAAAATTTTCAAACAGCAAATATTTAATGTATAACAAGTTTGATAATGTCACCCTCCCACTTAGACTTTTTCAGTGGCTCCCAATCCCTCTAGGATAAAATATAAACTCTTTGGCATGTCAAGGTCAATCGTGAAATTTCCTGAGCCTGTCTCTCTAACTTCTTTGAACTCTACCTTCTCCTGCACATTCCTCTATCCAGTTATATGGGCTTCTTCTTCACTTGCATTGTTCACAATGGTCCCTTTTCTTCTCATTCTGGGTTATGCTTTGTTCCCTCTCCCTTGGTAGCTCTTCTCTTTCTTGTCCTTACATGACCTTCAAGATGGTGTTATTGAAACATCTCTGAGAAACATTTTTTTATTTCCAAGGCTGAGTTCAGGGCTCCTCCTACTTGCTTTTATAACAATCTGTATTTATTTTTATTCCAGTTCCTACCATGCTTTTACTATCTGGGATTAATTTATCCCTTGCAGTAGATAGTTTATTGAAGCCAGTAGCCATGTTTTAATCTTAATATCCCTACCACTTTGCTCAATACCTATATTATTTAACTTTGAAATGATTCCAAACACCCACAAAATTTGCAACATGAGTGATGTATATTTTGCTGTAATAGAACTTGGAGTGCATTCCTCCTCTTCTGGAGACTGGGACATCTTATCAGACTCCACATGTATGAACATGGAATATACTTCCCCCGCCCTTGGGAATGCGATATCACACCTTAATCAGACACCATATGTGAGCTACTGACCTTAACTACTGGACTTCAAAACACGTTAAACTCAGAAGTTTGGCAGACACTGTAAGAGCTGAGGCCATGACAGGCTGCACTTTCAGCTGCCTTGCCAAGACTCACAGCTTAGGCAGCCACAGCACCACATCTTGTTAGCCTTTGAAGTTATCTCCAAAGCCTGGCCTGGCAGCACCAACACCACCCTCCAGCTTTAGGTTCATCATGGATATCTGCTGTGTTGGATGCCAGCTCTCCTGAGAAACCTTTCATATAAAGATACACCCTAACCTTTAATTGGACTTTACTTTCCACAGAGGTCAGCTTCCTTTCTAATTGATTAGCTAGAGTTTAATAGCTTTGGAACTCACTCACTGTCTGGAGATGTACCTCGTCTATCAAAATCAAATGAATTCCCTGTGAGTTTGTTCTCATTGTTCTCCCTTTCTTTAAGCACTGCGAACCTAACAAAAGATTCTCTTTGTATTAAAATAAACCATCTGTTTCATGAAATCGTACTTTGATCATCTCCTTATTTTAACCATACAAAAACAACTTGACACCTGGGAACTGTTCAGTACGTGTTTGCTGAATGAAGTCATGAGTGAGTGAATGAAAGAATGAACACACTCCCCTGTGGCATCTTGCCCTCCAGGACTTTAGTATTTCTTGTCTCCTTCCCTCCTGGTCCCTTTTAGTTCACCCTTCACTAAGTCAAATTGAGGAAAATCTCTCCCCGCACCCACGTGTGGTGCAGTTGTCCTTACAGGGCAATGTTCAGGAGACTCATGTGTGCCTTGGCATTAGCCTGCTTCCAGCTTGCCTTTTTGTAAGTCCTTCTTAGAAGAATGCTCTTTACTGCGTGACCTTATTCCTAGATAAGTAGAACAATGAGAGATGCAGTTCCTGTGTGAGTTCTTGCATCGATTCAGAGGTTAGAGTGGAGTGCTAGTGAGTTTTCACAACCCAGGCATCTGTCCCAAGTCTTCATAACTACAGATAACCTTGTTGCTGGCCCAACTTCCCAACAGCTACGTCCCCCATGAGATGATGGAGACAATTAAGAAATGGCTACTTTGGAAATAATTTTGATCCAAAGAAGGATTTATTTGTAAATGAGAAGCATATGATGTGAGGCTGGGGAAACACGGCCATGTTACCTTAAAGCAATGTTATCTTAAAGCACCTCCATCTTTAGGACGTGAAAGAAGTTTTCAAGGGGGCGCTATAAAATTTTGAATACTGCTGGGCACAGTGGGTCATGCCTATAATCCCAGCACTTTGGGAGGCCAAGGCAGGAGCAATCACTTGAGGCCAGGAGTTACACACCTGAGCAACTTCTGAGCAACATAGCAAAATCCTGTCTCTACAAAAAAGAAAAAAAAAAAATTAGCTGCACATGGTGGCATGTGCCTGTGGTCCTGCCTACTCAGGAGGCAGAGATGGAAGGATTTCTTGTGCCCAGGAGGTCCAAGCTACAGTGAGTTGTGATTGCGCCACTGTACTCCAGCTTGGATGACAGAGTGAGACCCTGCCTTGAAAAAAAAAAAAAAAGAAAAAAAAAATGTTGAACTCTATAAGTGACAGTGGGCATTCTAATGCTCTATATTTTGGTGCGATCTCACAACAAGCCCAGGTGGTAGGTTTTCTAAGTATCAAAGAAATGATTTCATGAGTCTATGCCACAAAACTCCAGAGGAAAGAAAGGGCCAGAGACAGTCAAGGGCTTCGAAAGATTAAATTCTGCCTAGGTCACTGCTTTTAACCTCAGCAAGTAAGAAAGGGACATGAAACCCAAAGAAGCCACACAACATGGTAAGTCAGGCAATGCCCCAATGAGTACACCTTTTAAAATCTATATAAATTCTTTATAAATTTATATATTATATATAAATTTATATATTCTATATAAATTTATATATATAAATTCTATATATATATAGAAAATAAGAAATAAACAAAATAACCACAGACAAATAAAACTTTAAAAAAATTATGTCAGGAAGAATCAGTAGCAAAAATAACTGAGACTTGCAAAGGAGTGCAAAGAAGAACTGCAAAGGGCAATTTGATGTATGTTCAATGCAGTAATTCTCTATTACTACATAAAAACTCACTTCAAACACCCGTTTATTATCTTACAGCTTCCATGGCTTAGCTAGGTCTTCTGCTTATGACCTCACAAAGCTTCAATCAAGGCGTTGCAATCTCATTTGAGGTTGGAGTCCTCTTTCAAGCTCATGTGGTTGCTAGAGTTCACTCTGTTGCAGCTGTAGAATTCATGGTGGCTTGCTTTTTTCAGGGCCAGTGGGAGAGAGAGAATCATTGCTGCTTTGAGTCTCTGAGCTCAGGGAAAGCCTAAATTCTCTTTGAAAGCACTCTGTGGATGAGTTCAGGCCTTTCCAGGGCAAGCTTCTTTTTCATTGACTCAAAATCAACTAGAGACCTTACTTACATCATCTGAAAAGTCCCTTCTGTTTTACCATATAAAGAAACACAGTCATGCGAGTGACATCCCATCACTTTTGCGTATTCTATTGGTTAGTAGCAGGTAACAGGTTCTGCCCACTCTCCAGGAGATGGGATTACCCATGGATGTGACTCACTGGGGGTCACTGCAGGATGTGTTTGCCACATTTGAAGATAGGAGACCTGGCTCCACTCACTAGAACAGGCACACAGGACGTGGCAGGTACAGTGTTAGACATGGGGATTCTGAGGTGAGTAGATCACTTTCCCTGCCTTACTTGAGATAGTTTTTAGTTTAGTGCAAAATATAGGCCAGATATTTGGGGCCAATGAAGAGAAAACAAATCTCTGTCTCTTATTTTGTTTCTAACTTCTTATGAAATCATGTTGAGGGTGAATGATCTTCAAACTGAAAAAGAACAGAGCAGGGAATGAAGAGGAAGGCATATAAAGGAATACTCTAGAAGCCCTTAACTATCCTGAATGCATCAATGACAATTTGCCCTATAAATATTGAGAGGTGACACCGTGCTGGCGGCCCTTGCTCACTCTCAGCGCCTCCTCTGCCTCGGTGTCCGCTCTGGCCATGCTTGAGGAGCCCTTCAGCCCTCTGCTGCACTGTGGGAGCCCCTTTCTGGGCTGTCCGAGGCTGGAGCCAGCTCCCTCTGCTTGCTGGTAGGTGTGGAGGGAGAAGCGCCTACGGGAACTGGGGCTGCAGGCAGCGCTGGCGGGCCAGCGTGAGTTCAGGGAGTTCCGGGTGGGGGAGGGCTCCGGCGGCCCCGAACTCCGAGCAGCATGCCAGTGCAGCTGGCCCAGGCAGTAAGGGGCTTAGCACCCTGGCCAGCAGCTGCGGAGGGTGCACTGGGTGACCCACCCAGGCTGCACTGGAATTCTGGCAGGGCCTCAGCTGCATCCCCGCAGGGCAGGGCTTGGGACCTGCAGCCCGCCATGCCCGAGCTCCCCCCACCACCCGTGGTGGGCTCCCGGGCTGCCGGGAGCCTCCGTGAGGGCACCAACCCCTGCTCCGCGGAGACAGGTCCCACCAACTGCCCAAGGGCTGAGGAGTGTGGGCACCTGGCGGGACTGTCCAGCAGCTCCACTGGCCTGGCACAGGATCCACTAGGGGAAGCCAGCTGCCCTCCTGAGTGGGGTGGAGACTTGGAGAACTTTTATGTCCAGCTGGAGGATTGTACATGCACCAATCAGCACTCTGTATCTAGCTGAGGGGGAGGGGGTTTGGTTTGTGGATGCACCAAACAGCACTCTATATCTAGCTAATCTGGTAGGGACTTGCAGAGCTTTTATGTCTAGGAGAGCTTTTTACGTCTCCCTGAAAGACTGCAAATGCACCAATCAGCACTCTGTCTAGCTCAGGGATTGTAAATGCACCAGTCAGCACCCTGTCAAAACAGACCAATTAGCTCTCTGTAAAATGGGCCAATCAGCTCTCCACAAAATGGACCAATCAGCAGGATGTGGGTGGGGTCAGATAAGAGAATAAAAGCAGGCTGCTGAAGCTTGCAGTGGCAACCCGGTGGGGCACCCTTCCACGCTGTGGGAGGTTTGTTCTTTTGTTCTTTACAATAACTCGTAGTGCTGCTCACTCTTTGGGTGCTCGCTGCCTTTATGAGCTGTTAACACTCACCACTAAGGTCTTCAGCTTCACTCCTGAAGCCAGTGAGACAACCAACCCACCAGAAGGAAGACACTCCGAACACATCCGAATATCAGAAGGAGCAAACTCCGGCCACACCATCTTTAAGAACTGTAACACTCACCTCAAAGGTGCGTGTCTTCATTCTTGAAGTCAGTGAGATGAAGAACCCACCAATTCCGGACAGAATATCATTGAAGGTAGGGAGAAAACTTATAAATAAGGATGCTGAAGTGTTGTCACTGATCTTTGCGCAATCAAGAAGTGCTGGAAGACTGAGCTAAGAAAATATTCTAATGAAAATGTATGCAGCAAATATTTTTGGGAAGAACTCTGTGTGTAGACAGCAGGTTCAAGCTCTGCAATTCTGTTTGGTGGCCTGGACAATTTGTGGAACTCATTTTTCTCTTATGCCAACTTCGAAGATCTGGACCGATGCTTAAGGGTTGTCCCTCAGACACTGAGGGGACATACATTCTTCTAAAAAGGATGTGGAAAAATATGGTTATACTTCTCTTTACTGAAAGCATAGAGCGCTATAGGAAATAAGATTCCATTCCAGAAAACTGGAACAATCTCACTGAAGCTATTTATATGAACTAACGCACCTCCTTCTTTTCTCCTAGTTTTGATGCTAGGAATAAAGGGTGAGGGAGGGGAGGAGAGAGAAAGAGACACTAAAAGTTAAGGAGCTGATATTTATAACCAGTTTTGGAAGCAGATCTTAAGCCTTGCTGTCTTCATAATAGGCATTTTCAGACCCTGAATTGCAAGGTTAGCATTTTCCCAAGAATAACCTAACAGAGCTCTCAAGATAATTCCTCAAAGGCCAAGGACCTAAAATATCTGCCGCGTGTTCTTCTGTCTCTTTCCAGAGCAATCAGAGATCATTCTTCAGCGTCCTGAAGAGTGTTTTCTTTGCCGCTGCTTTGCAGGCAACACAAGCGCCGCGCAGCTGTGCGCCTACTAGGCCTCTGCGCGGAGCCACCTGACTTCCTGCCGGGAACTGAGCTCCCGCGCACCGCTACTCCACAATCCAGAGAATTTGCTTCAGTTGGTGGAATTTGTAGCAATATGTCCCTTGAGTGTCCTTGTCCGAAATGATTTTTCTCTTTCTCTAGCCTTTCTGAGTCAGCCGTGTTTGGACTTGAAACGGAAGCTATGTGCAGCAGCCTCAGAGGTATGACTGGGCCCGGAAGCAGCACGCACTTCATAGGGCTGCCGAAAGGAAAGCTGCTTTTAGTCCAGGAGTTAACCTCTTGGAATTCAGAATATCCGGGCTTTATGCAAGCCATGCATCCCTTTTCCCATCTAAAACCACCCACAACTTAAATATAAAACAGAATAAAATAAAGTAAAATATGTTACATTAACCTTTCCCCAATGAGCCTCCTTCCCTATCATGGCAGAAGAGAAATAACATAAAATCTGAATTTGTTATCAAAGCAAGCAAGATTCTGTGATTTGAATGCTGTTCAACCTCAGCTTCTATTACCCTCTTAAACAGAACTGGAGCAAGTTCAAAATCATATGTAGACCCACAAATACATTCTGTTCTCCTAGGGTCTGTGTGAAAGATCCCAGTTTTCTCAGGCATGAAAGTTTCTCCCTGCTTGCCTCTGCTGAGCTTCTGTTCAGGTCTCCAACCCGATTTCAACATTAACCTCCGTTGTGGATGCTTCTCTTACCCTTTCAACTTCCCCAGACCACAAGCACTTTCTCTGCTTTGCCCTTGCACTTGTTATTTGGAATGTAACGATCTGCTTTCCTGTTTCCCGCCGCCATACAACAAAACTTTAAAAAATTGTGGAAAATGGAATTAAAAGATAAAATTTAAAAATATAAACTTTATTTCTCACCATAAACTCCATCAAGTTCAAGACACTTTTGTGAGTGATGATACAGTCATTTAGCCCATCCCTAAAGAACTGAGGGTCTTGGGAATTTAACCATGTCAATGCAGTCTTTTTTACATTACTAACTGAAGAAAAAGGGATGCCCTTTACAGATTTTTTTTTAAGATTAGGAAACAAAAAGAAATAAAAAGAAGCCAAGTCAGGACTGTAAGGCAGATGTCTAATGATTTCCCACTGAAACTCCTGCAAAATTGCCCTCGTTTGATAAGAGGAATGAGCAGGAATATTATCATGATGGAAAAGGGCTGCCTGCTGAAGCTTTTCCTGGGTGTTTTTTGGCTAAACCTCTAGCTAACTTTCTCAAAACAGTCTTGTAATAAGCAGATGTTATCGTTCTTTGGCTCTCCAGAAAGTCAAAAAACAAAATGCCTTGAGCATCCAAGAAAAAAATCTGTGGTGGTGACCTTTGCTCTTGACTGGTTTGCTTTTGCTTTAACTGGACCACTGCAACCTTTTGGTAGCCATTGCTTTGATTGTGCTTTGTCTTCAGGATTGTACTAGTAAAGCTGTGTTCCATCTCCTATTATAATTCTTCAAAGAAATATTTCAAAGAAATACTTGATTCCACTTGTTTTAAAATTTCCATTGAAAGCTCTATTCTTGTCTGAAACTAATCTGGGTGCCACAGTTTTGGCATCCATCACATGGAAATTTTGCTTAACTTTAATTTGTCAGAATTGTGCAAGCTGAACCAACTGAAATGCCTATGATGTTGACTGTTTTCTGCTGTTGATTGTTTATCCTCTTCAATGAAGGCATGAGCAAGATTAATTTTTTCCTTGCAATTGGTGTGGATGGTGTGCTGCCACAGTCTTCATCTTCAACATCCACTTGTCCCTTCTTAAAATAAGTTATCCATTTGTAAACTGTTTATTTATTTGGAACATTGTCCCCAAAACTTTTCATAAGGCATCAATGACTTCACCATTCTTCCACCTAAGCTTCACCACAAATTTGATGTTTGTTCTTGCTTCAAATTATAGTAGTAGTTATGTTTTTCTGATAGAGGCACTTCTGAAACTCATGTCTCATCCTTCTTAGTGCCTCAAACTAGACTCTGTTCAGACATGTTATAACAAGAATAGTACACGATCATTTTGGTACAAAAAAAAATGAAAATCTATGTAGTTTTTTCATAATACACATTTTTCATAATCCATTTGAAGACCTCTCATATTTAAGCACAATGAGAAGTGGCACCCTATCTTTATAACCAAATCCGTAAGTACTTTTACTTAGCGATAAATATTTATTAAATGAATGATGAATGATCTTTACCTCATGTAAACAATATTATAGCGAGACCCTAGAAGGTGGAAAATTTCCAGTCTTCACACAAAATATTTCTCATTGAACCCCATAGACTGATGACTGTTATCTTGAGAAAAGCAAACCTTAAAAATCTTATTGTTATTTTACCAGTGTTAACCACAAGATCTTGGTATGTAACTACGGCATGAGCCAGATCTTATACTTTTAGAGGCATATACTGACAGATATTATACTTTTAGAGGCAATTCCTGAGAATAATTTAGAATTAAGAGTATGTATAATATGTACTCTAGGTATGACTATAAAAATCATTGAGAAGCAGTTTATAAATGAAGCAGTGGAAAACATGGAGCCAGATAAGGTTTTGCAAAAAGGAATTGAGACATTTTAAGTTGTGTTGGTGGCAAATTTACCAGGGAGTGACTTTGGAAAGTGGTCTATCCTTTTTTCCTCCCAATGTGGAAATTCCTTTCACTTCATCACTGATGTAGGACTGCTTAGCTTCTATTTAAACAATTATAGTAACCAGGAGCTTAGGATTTTATAAGAAATAGCTCTGATTGTAAATACACTCTTTTTCATATTTATTTGACCACTTTCTACCTACAACTTCTGCCTATTCGCTGTAATTTTGAGTCTTGGAAACTACAAAGATGAATCAGCTTTACATGTTGGGTGAGGACAGTGATTGGCTTTACTTCAAAGTCTTCCTTGTTTCTGGCAAAATATCCTGGTTAACTTGTGTAGACTCTCACTAACAGACTCTTACTAATTTGTCAAAGCCCTCTTTAAAATATGTGTATCTTACCTGGTATATTTCTAAACTTCACAGACTAAAATACAGCTCTCATTACTTTTACTCTAAAATTCTATTGTTTATTAAAACTTGATATGAAATTTACCTTTACATTTTGGTTGCATTTATTATTCCATGTTTTCATTATGGCCCATGAAAAAAATCCAGAATTATAATTCAAACTGCTGCTCAATTAGGACTCACTAGATCTTCATTTATGCATTTAAAATTTAGAGTAATATCTTTATCTCCTTTAATATCTGTTTTGTTATCTTCATCATAGCTATTCTATCAATCGAAATGATCTTGAAACTTGATTCTGTCAACCTTCATAATAACTTTTCATGATAGCTTTGTTTGGTACATGAATTTGATAAAATTATCTTCTAATCATATGTCATCATCCAGTTCCCTTTACCAATCATTTTCAAGCCCTCAATATGAGCTAAACACTGAAGGGATGAAAATTAAGTAAGAGGGGGAGGCCAAATGATTTCTTCCCAGGAGTATAAAATGACTCTGGGGAATAGTCATTTTGTAAGTAAACACAACCCAAGGTGCTACTATATACCTTAGTGGAACGTGAACAAGATCTGGGGGAGTGTAGAAAAGGCAGAGTTTCCTTCCCCCATAGGGTCAGGAAAAAATGTTGTGGCGAAGGTGGCATTTGAAGTTCAAGGTCATGAATGTTGAATAGAATTTCACCAACATGGGACCACTATATAAATGATATTATAGACCAGGGGAATATCATATAGCAAGGATGCAGGGATGGATAAATTCAGGACATTTTGGGGCATGAAGTGGTATGAGGAAGCTAAGGGCCCATGGATAGAATACAGCACAAGATAAGAAGGATTATGTACTAGAGCCAGATGGTTGGGGCTTGAAAGTATGCAAAGGAACTTGGGTTATGCTAGACCCTTGGAAGCCACTAAAGACTTTAGAGCAGACAAGTGATATAATTAGATTTGGTTTTAGAAAGACTATTGGCTCTGTGTGGTATATACTGAAGCTAGAAAACCAAGAGGAGAGCTCAGGGGCTGTAGCAATAATAATAGTAACTATAAGTAATACTGAAATGACATTTATAATTTATATGTTGCTTTTACATGTGATCACATCGTTTAATGTCGAAGTTCATGTGAACTAGCACTGTGCTAATAGGCATGAAAAAAGGATGAATTTGATGGCATGGAGGAGGGGTAGAATAGAGAGAGCTTGGCAACTAATTATCTGTGGAATACTAAGAAGAAAGCAAGTTGCAGGTTACTCTGGGGTTTCTAAACAAGTAGCCTGGAAGGAGCAGGCACACTCAAATGGAATATGTGAGAAGAGCGTAATGAAGGATATTTACAAAGATGAGGGCAGAGATAAGGGGAACCTACAGAGGAGAGTGCTGCTTGCCAGAGACATTACCATAACTAGGCCTGAAGGAGCAAGGCAAGGGAGTGGTTACCTGAGTAGTTGCCTGAGTGATTACCAGCCCCTCAACCCCAATAGGAGCTGTGGACTTTAGTAGAAGAATGTAGCCAGCCCAGGTTCACCCTGAAGGCAGAGATGTAAGGAAGCGAACACGTCAACCCCACTCTTGCCCTGCTGCTGTTGCTTATTGGCTGATATCAACCAGAAGCCAGGGGACAAGGAGGTTGGCTGGCCATGCCCCTCTATCCTGTATCCATATAAATCCCAAACCCCAGGTTCCATGAGCACACGAGTACACGAGCAGATGAGGAGACGAGCAGAAGAGCAGAAGAATGGCAGAATGGTGTGACAGAGAGAAGGGAAGGAGCATCTGAATGCTGAGAGGAGTTCAGCTGGGAGCATTCAGAGAGGAGATCAGCCACGTTGGATGGCCAAGCTCAGGGGGAAGATCATCTTCCCACTCCATCCCCTTCCCAGCTCCCTGTCCATCCCACTGAGAACCACTTCCACCACTCAGTAAAACACCCATATTCATCCTTCAAGACCATATGTGACCTGATTTTTCCTGGACACTGGAAAAGAGCTCAAGATATAGAAAGCTGTCACACTGCCCCTCTGCCCTTATGAAAAGACAGCGGGTTCACTGAGCAGTTTAACACTTAAGCTGTCTGTGGACGGCAAGGTTAAAAGAGTGCACTGTGACACACAACCAATTCGGCTTCTAGAGTTGCAAGCACCCACCCCTTGACACTGCCATGGGGCTAGAACCCAGGGGCACTCACCCTGGCTCCTGCACATGCCCATCTGTGTGCTCTCCTCTCCCATAAGGGATTTGAGCATGCAGCACAGTGGCCAGATGAGCCACACCCCTGTCACACATCCTGTGAGGGGTATCAGGGAGCTCTCCTGTTTCATTGCCACCATTCATTATGTCAGAATTGTTGGTAAGAATTTGTTGACTAAGACAAGGCTTGTGAAACAACTAGACATGCCTTCCAGCTTGTGTCATTGTTGCCTATCCATTGCTAATTTTGTGGACGCATCAGCATTGTGTATATAGTTGTGTCACAATCTGAGAATCCCCCTAAGTGCATGTTTTCTTCTCTCCAAAAGTACTTTGTCACAAAATTTGTGGAACCAACATAATGACATGCCCATTGTCCATGAAAATTCCAAAACCAAGTAAATTTGTGAAGACAAAGCAAAATAGTTAATCTGATGTAATCTCTTAGTGAATGCTTTTGCATTCTGACTGAAATCCACATTTTTTTACATGAGCACAAGCTCCCTGTTTCATGTTAGTCCTTCTATTGAGAGCCAATATCAAACCTGTCAGTTTACAGTTTTTTGTGTCTTTTCATTTATTAGAGATAGAAAGACAAAGTGACAGACACACATGCACACCCACATCACAGAAAAGAGAGATAAAAAAGGGAGCCTATAAAAATTAATGTTCAAATGATGTAAATTGGCCAAGAACATATGTCTTTCAGGATATTGATCTATTCATTATTCCAGCCTAGATGGAAGCCACTAAACTTAATTAATGCAGCACACAACTTTAAATCCTGTGAGAATTACCCACTGTCTCATGCTCCTTTTGATTCGCATACCTGACAATTTCTACTCCAGCATCACCATTTCCTTTAAAGCCATCACACAAAAGTATTTTTGTAAGTAGTGTAGCTGCTTTCATTTGCCTATGACCCTATTAGTTTCCACATCTACATTACAGGATTTTTGTAAAAAGAAATGATGTCCTGGTCACTTCAGTTGGTGTTTAGTAATGATTGTTGAATGGGTAAATGAATGAATGAATGAACAGATGAAAGAATGGTGGAGGAAATGGTAAAAAATGGCTTCAGCTTTGTTTCTTTGTGTATCCTTGGAACTAATTTCCCTCTTCCATTTATAATAATGCTCTATACTTTCATCTGTCATTCACATCTTTTCATAGCTACTCTGTGGTAAATGAGATTTTGTTAGTGGCCATAAAACAGTTGAAATCTGCAATTTCATTAGGCATTCAATTTCCACCATAAAACTTAATGACTAAGCAGATGAACATGGAGATGATTTTGTAAGGATAAAGTGCACAGACATACACATCATAATTGCAAGGCTACTGTACAGCTTAAGCAATTCAGACAAGCCAGCTGCTCTGAAAAGAAACAAGTATGCCTTCCTGACAGCTTTTATCAGCTAAATTGTGCTCACAGCTCTCTTTCAATGCACACTTGATTTTGATTGGGATATTCTAAGTATATCATGTGGTAAAATCACATGGCCCCATAGCATTCTATCTTTTCAAAAAGAACTATGCTTGTTGATTAGTCCAATTATATATCTCCCTTTGCAATCCCCAAATTTATCTCCATTTCACAGATGGAGAAACTAAGGCAAAATCAATTTAAGTAATATGACAAGTTGTTACCGTATTAGGATTACATCTAATACAAGAAGTATGTGCTTATATTACATCAGTAGTTAAATGTTGCTAATTCAATTTCTGTAAACTGATAATAGTTCTTGTGAAAGTATCACAAAGCAGGTACTCTCACAGAGTGTTAATGCAAGTATACATTAGTACAGCCTTTTTGAAAGACCACTTGGCAATACGTGTTGGTGGCAATACAAATATTCATATGCCCCAACGGTGTAATTAAAGTTCTAGGAATCCAACCTGAGGTAAGAATCCTTGATGTTTTCAAGGATTCATGCACAAATACAGTATTATTTTTGGGCCCCTATCACAATGTTGGGCATATGACAAGTGCTTTGCATTATCTCACTTAGTGTGCATCTTTCTCATATGACACAGGCATTCTTCCCATCATTCACATAAGCAAGAGACTTGAGAAAAAATGAAGCAACAACAATAAAAGTGTCAAGTAAGAATCCATAGCCACTTGGCTGCTGGAGAGAATTAGAATCCAACATTATTGATTACAGAACATTTAGAAACTAAATTCTCAATATTATATATGAAAACTATAGACTTATGTTAGAAAATTATCAATGGACAGGCACAGTGACTCAGGCCTGTAATTCCAGCACTTTGACAGGCAGAGACAGGTGGATAATCTCAGCCCAGGAGTTGGAGACCAGCCTGACAACATGGAGAAACCATGTCTACAAAAAAAAAAAGCAAAAAACAAAAAAACAAAAATTAGCCAGGTGTGATAGGGTGCACTGTAGTCCCAGCTACTAGGGAGGCTGAGGTGAGGGGATCACCTAAGCCCAGGAAGTCAAAGCCGCAGTGAGCTAAGAATGTGCCACTGCACTTCAGCCTGGGTGACAGAGCAAGAGCCTGTCTAAAAAATTTAAAAAATAAAAAAGAATAGAAAAAGAAAATGAGTAATGACTAAAACTATGCTTTAAGTAATTTTAGTGATATTTATTTGTGATTTACACCTTAAACAAATATTTATTGAGAACCTATCATTTAATATGTATTTTCTAGATACTACGTATGTACATATATGAATCTGGAGATTAGGCAATGATATGGACAGGAAGTAGGGAAATACTGGGTAAAAGAGGGTGGTTCACTGGCAAAGGCCCCAATCTCAAGCCTGGAAACCTGTGGCCCTAAATGGGAACAGATACTCCTGTTTTTGCACTCAAATGTTGCCTTTTGGCCTGCCATGCTCCCCATCCTGTACCCATATAACCCACAAACTCCAGCCTCCACAAGCAGAAGAACAGAGGACAGGAGAGCAACAGAGTGGCAGAGAAGGAGAGAGGAGAATGAGTGTCTGAACACTGACAGGGGTTCAGCTGGGGATGGTTGGAGAGGACATTGGCTGCAGGATGGTTGAACTCCAAGAGATCATTTTCCCACTTCATCCCCTGTCCAGCTCCCCATCTATCCCTCTGAAAGCCACCTCCATCAAGAAATAAAATTCCCTGCATTTACCATCCTTCAATTTTTCTGTGTGTCCTGATTCTTTCTGAACACTGGACAAGAAACTGGGTATTGAGGGAACCCATCCCCAATATTTCAATGTAGGTTCTTTCTATATTCCCTAAGTGTTGGCCAGCTGGGAAATAAAGAAAAAGCTTACAAAGAGAGGAATTTTACAGCTGGGCCTCGAAGGGTGATATCACATATTGGTAGGACCATGATGCCCACCTGAGCTGCAAAACCAGCAAGTTTTTTTTAAGGATTTCAAAAGGGGAGGGGGTGTACGAACAGGGAGAAGGTCACAAAGATCATATGCTTCAAAGGGCAAAGAGGACAACAAAGATCACATGCTTCTGAGGCCAATAAAGTTCACAAGTCAAAGGGCAAAGCAAAGATCACAAGGCAAAGGGCGAAATCAAAAACTCCTGATAAGGGTCTATGTTCAGCTGTGCATGTATCATCTTGATAAACATCTTAAACAACATAAAACAGGGTTCAAAAGCAGAGAACTTGTCTGACCTCAAATTCACCGGGGTGGGGTTTTTTCCCCACCCTAATAAGCCTGAGGGTACTGCAGGAGACCAGGATGTATTTCAGTCCTTATCTCAACTGCATAAGACAGACACTCCCAGAGCAGCCATTTATAGACCTCCCCCCAGTAATGCATTCCTTTCCCAGGGTCTTAATTATTAATATTCCTTGATAGGAAAAGCATTCAGCGATATCTTCCCTACTTGCACATCCGTTTATAGGCTCTCTGCAAGAAGAAAAATACGGCTCTAGTCTGCCTGACCCCGTAGGCAGTCAGACCTTAGGGTTATCTTCCCTTTTTCCCTGAAAATAGCTGTTATTTTGTTCTTTTTCAACATGCACTGATTTCATATTGTTCAAACACACATATTTTACAATCAATTTGTACAGATAACACAATAGTGGTCCTGAGGTGGCGTACATTCTCAGCTTATGAAGATAACAGGATTAAGAGATTAAAGACTGGCATAAGAAATTATAAAAGTATTAATTTTGGGAACTGATAAATGTCCATATTAAAATGAAATCTTCACAATTTATGTTCAGAGATTGCAATAAAGACAGGCATAAGAAATTATAAAAGTATTAATTTTGGGAACTGATATATGTCCACATTAAAATGAAATCTTCACAATTTATGTTCCTCTGCTGTGGCTCCAGCCAGTCCCTCTGTTCGGGGTCCCTGACTTCCCACAACACCTGGGTACCAAGAGAGCACTGACCTGGTTAATGCTTAAGCCGTCTGTGGACAGCAGAGCTAAAAGAGGACTGTAACACACTCACTGTGGCTTCGAGAGTTGAAGGCAACCACCCCTAGATACTACTGTGGGGCCAGATCCCAAAGGCACTTGTACTTGCCTATCTGCATGGTTCCCCTCCCATAAGGGGTTTGAGTGTGCAGCAACAGAACAGATGAGCCACACCCCATCACACATTCTGCAAGGTAGGTGGGGGTCAGGGAACTCTCCCGTTTCAGCAAGAGGTAAAATACTTATGGGTCATCAGGTTGGTATATAAAGCCTAGGGCACCGAATGAGATGAACTAGAGAGTAAATTGGATACAGAAGAGGCTCAACAGTTGACCCCTGGGAACTTCAATGTTAAGAGATTAGTGAGAAGATAGAAACAAACAACAACGAAAAAATGATTCTGAAGTTGCAGTTACTGAGATGGGAAGATAGTGAGGAATCTGGGAAGTAAGCAACACAAGTAATGGCAAAAGCACAATTACTTTTGCACCAACCTAATAATTTTAAGTAGGAGGCCATGATCAACCATGTCAAATGCTGTTGAGCAGCTGAGTAAAATATGGATTGAAACTTGGATTTGGCAACATAGAGACCATTGTTGACCTTATAATTCTTTCACTGGGAGTGATAATTGCAAAAGCCTAACTGGAGTGGTTGGAGGAAGAAAGACAAGCTGAACAATTGGAGAAAACAAATAAAAATGCCTCAATGTATTTGTTTTGTTATAGGGGGGATCACAGGGTGGAAGGTAATAATAGGTCAAGGAAGAGTTGTATGTTTGTTTCTTTAAGAAGAAAGACATTGCACCATGTTAGTTGATAGGACTGCTGTATGGAAGGAAAATTGATATTTTTAGAAATAGAGGTTAATTGCATAAGTAATGTCCTTGAATAGGTGAGAGGAGATGGGCATAGCCTAGGGGTTGACCTTAGATTGGATCTGGGACAGTTAATCTAGTACAACAGAAGGAAAAGGTCGAACATGTAGGTTCATATGGTTGGTAAATTTTATAATGAGAAAAGGATGAACAGCTCTTGCGATTGTTTCTATTTTCTTGTGTGATAAGAAATAAGATTGACAGCTGTGTGTCTAGAAAAGGAAGGGGTGCTGGACACTTGAGAAGAGATGTTAAATAACTTTTTAGAGAGTGAAAATGTGGATAGACAATTGAAGTACGAATAGGATAGCCAGGTGGTATTTACAGTCCACTTAGTTAATAAATGACTTTCAATACAGAGGGTTTGGGTGGTAGAACTTAATGGTAAAAGCCTCAAAGGAAGGGATATAAGTGATATTTTCTTTAGGGAACAAAGTGGGAATATGATCCAGATGTGTGTAGCTATGAGACCCTAAAAGTCCAGGGCTATGTAGGATGAGACAGAAAAAAATCAGACCCGCTTGAAAGTAATGTAGAACAGTAATGCCTCAGAGATGAGTCCAGGCTGAATTAAAGCAGGGTTAGGAGAACATCTACAGGAGAGCAGGAGGATGTAGAGGATTTTGATGATGACAGACTGTGAGTCCTAATTTGATTGGAAAATTTGTAGAATTGATTGGGGAAAGTGCCCAGAACTGACACATAGACCTTTTGAGATACCTGAGATTAGCAGGATATAGAAAATGCTGTGGACTGTGGAAGAAGCCAGATCAGGAAACCTTTAAATTCTAAACATGATACCCTAAAATATGGTACTCAGAACATTGTACCCTAAAGTATGGTGCCTTGGCAAGTTGAGTATTTTTTAGTTAAAGAAGAAAGGAGAACTTCAGCAGCAAGAAGGTCTCTCTGACTTCCTCTTCTCCCCCACTCATTCCCCCTTACCCTGCAACCAAAGCAAGCTATAAAACCAAGGAACATCACTCACTGACCTACGTCCTCTGAAAGTAGGTCATAAGATCCTCATGTAATAGGCATCCTAACCTATACTCGGAGGAAAGGAATGCAGACAGAGAGACCAAGAATAATCTAAACAAACAAGCCTTGCTGAGTTTCTCACAGTTTATTACCTTTTTTGTTCAGTCATGTTCTCTATACTACCCACTTCTTTCAGCAGACTTAGCATTAAAATACACTTTTTTCCTGAGTCTTTGAGTCTTCATTACTGAAGGGTCCTGTGTCATGTGAAACTGATCAAATAATTTTTTGTGCCTTTTTTCTCGTTAATCTGTCTTTTGTTGTAGGAGTGTCAGCCATGAATCATGCAATGAGTAAGGAAAATATATTATTTTGTCTCCCCTACATATGCCCTGAGGGTTCCTCATAGAAAGGTATGCACTCTACTTGTATGTATTAACTGAGTCTGGATTCCTAGCTAATTAATTTCAGTGAGTTGGAGAGTATAGATGGAAAGATGGAGTAGTAATCTCACTAGAATTGTATGGAACACTTTTGGCCCCTCCTTACCATCACCTTTGTCAGTGTCTAGATGAAGAAAAGTTGGTGAATTGATATGGGAAATACTTACGGGGTAATATTAATGATTCTGATAACTTAATATAAACCAAAACGACAGAAATAAACATTGAATAACAGAATGAACCATGTAAAATGCAAATAATAGCAATTCTTTTGGACCTGATATTGTGCTGATATTGTGTACATGATTCTTTTCTTATTTTATATTTTTTCTACAGTGAGCATAGGTATATTAGGATCAGTGAAATTGTTTCTCAATTATCTGTGAGTGTATAAATGTACCCTCAATTTTTCTGTCCTTTCAATTATGGGCTTATATACTGTCCTGTGAAAAAGCAACCTAAAGAAAAATAATGCAAAATGAAAGAGAATGAGTTACTGGTAGCACCAAAAGGAATAAAAGGCTGAATGTATTACATTATACGTTATGCCACAATTTGTTTATTCATCTACTAATGAACATTGTATTGTTTCCTGTTTAGGGCAATTATAAATGAAACTGCTATGAATAATTACATTCAAATCTTTGTGCGAACATATGCTTTTATTTATCTGGGGTAAAGGCCTAAGAGTGGAATGTCTGGGTCATTTCTTAGGAATATGTTTAACTTTTTAACAAACTACGAAACTCTTCTAAAATGATTGTAACAATTTGGTCCCAAATAATAGTAAATAAATGTAGAACTGCTCTATCTTCTTACTGATACTTGAAATGTTTATTCTTTTTAATTGTAAACATTTTACATTGCATGTAATAGTACCTTATTATGGTTTGCATTTGCATTTTTCAACAGACTAAGTATGTTGAGTATATTACCGTATGTTTATTTACCATCCATATTTCCTTGATGGTGAAGTATCTGTTCCATCATGTATATGAACCATATTTTCTTTATCCAGACTACCATTGATGGCCATTTAGATTTTCCATGTCTTTGCTATTGTGAGTAGTGCTGCAATGAACATACATGTGCGTGTGTCTTTATGATAGAAGAATTTATAATCCTTTGGGTATATACCCAGTAATGGGATTGCTGGGTCAAATGGTAGTTCTGTTTTTAGGTCTTTGAGGAATTGCCATACCATTTTCCTCAATGGTTGAACTAATGTATGCCCCCAACAAAAGTGTATTTTTCGTAACCTTCTCAGCATCTGTTATTTTTTAATTTTAGTAATACCCATTCTGACTGATATGAGATGGTATTTCATTGTGGATTTGATTTTCATTTATCTAATGATCAGTGTTAGTTGGGTTTTTTTCATATGCTTGTTGGCTGCATGTATGTCTTCTCTTGCAATGTGTCTGTTCATGTTGTTTTCCCACTTTTAATGGTGTTGCGTGTTTTTTTTTTTTTTTCCTTGTAATGTTGTTTAAGTTCCTTATAGATACTGGATATTAGACCTTGCCAGATGCATAGTTTGCAAATATTTTTGCCAGTTCTGTAGGTTGTCTGTTTACTCTCTTGATCATTTCTTTTGCTATGCAGAAG
The DNA here is from genome assembly GCF_007565055.1 of Rhinopithecus roxellana. NCBI lineage: Eukaryota > Metazoa > Chordata > Mammalia > Primates > Cercopithecidae > Rhinopithecus > Rhinopithecus roxellana. The sequence goes on from NC_044569.1 coordinate 13,451,882, forward strand.
TTCTTTAGTTCAATAAGATCCCATTTGTCAATTTTTGCTTTTGCTGCAATTGCTTTTGGCATCTTCACCATAAAATCTTTCCCCTTTCCAATGTCCAGAATGTTACTGCTGAGGTTGTCTTCCAGGGTTTTTATAGTTTTGGGTTTTATATTTAAGTATTTAATTCATACTGAGTTGATTTTTGTATCTGGTATAAGAAAGAGGTCCAGTTTCAATCTTCTGCATATGGCTAGCCAGTTATCCCAGCACCATTTATGGAAGAGGGAGTCCTTTCTCCATTGCTTGGTCAACTTTATCTAAGATAAGATGATTGTAGGTGTGTGGCCTTATTTCTGTGTTCTCTATTCTGTTCCACTGGTCTATGTATCTTTTTTTGTACCAGTGCCATGCTGTTTTAGTTACTGTAACCCTGTAGCATAGTTTGAATTAAGGTAGCATGATGTCTCCAGCTTTCTTTCTTCTGCTTAAGGTTGTCTTGTTCATTCAGGTTCTTTTTGGTTCCAAATGAATTTTAGAATAATTTTTTTCTAGTTCTGTGAAGAATGTCATTGGCAGTTTGATAGGAATAGCACTAAATCTGTAAATTACTTTGGGCAGTATGGCCATTTGAAAATATCGATTGTTTCTATTCATGAACATGGAATGTTTCTCCATTTTTTTGTGTTATCTCTCTTATTTCTTTCAGTAGTATTTTGTAATTCTCATTGTAGAGGCTACCACTTGGTTAGCTATATTTCCAGGTAGTGTCTTCTTATTGTGGCTAATGTGAATGGGATTGCATTCCTGATTTTGGCTCTTGGCCTGGATGTTGTTGGTGCATAGGAATGCTACTTATTTTTGTACATTGGTTTTGTATCTTGAAACTTTGCTGAAGTTGTGTATCAGAACAAGGAGTTTTTGGGCAAGAGACTATGGGGTTTTCTAGGTACAGAATTGTATGATCAGCGAACAGGGATATTTTAACTTCCTCTCTTCCTATTTGGGTGCTCTTTATTTCCTTCACCTGCCTAAGTGCTCTGGCCAGGATTTCCAATATTATGTTAAATCAGCATGGTGAGAGAAGGCATCCTTGTCTAGTGCCAGTTTTTTTTTTTTTTTTTTTTTTTTTTTTTGAGACAGAGTCTTGCTCTGTTGCCCAGGCTGCAGTGCAGTGGCCGGATCTCAGCTCACTGCAAGCTCCGCCTCCCGGGTTTATGCCATTCTCCTGCCTCAGCCTCCTGAGTAGCTGGGACTACAGGCGCCCACCACCTCGCCCGGCTAGTTTTTTGTATTTTTTTAGTAGAGATGGGGTTTCACCGTGTTAGCCAGGATGGTCTCGATCTCCTGACCTTGTGATCCGCCCGTCTCGGCCTCCCAAAGTGCTGGGATTACAGGCTTGAGCCACCGCGCCCGGCCTAGTGCCAGTTTTTAAGAGGAATTCTTCTAGCTTCTGCCCAGTAAGTATGATGTTGGCTGTGGGTATGTCATAGATGGCTTTTATTATTTTGAGACATATTCCTTCAGTACCTAATTTATTGAGAGTTTTTAACATGAATTGTTGTTGAGTTATATTGAAAGATTTTTCTGCATCTATTAATATAATCATGTGGTTTTTGTCTTTAGTTCTGTTTATGTGATTAATCATGTTTATTGATTTGCATATGTTGAACCAAGGTTGCATCCCAGGAATAAAGACTACCTGTTCATGGTGTATTAGCCTTTTCATGTGCTACTGGATTCAGTTTTCTAGTATTTTCTTGAAGATTTTTACATCAATGTTCATCCAGAATATTGGCCTAAAGTTTTCTTTTTATGCGTGTGTCTCTTCCACAGTTTGGTATCAGGATGATGCTAGCCTCATAGAATGAGTTAAGGAGGAGTCCCTCCTCCTTAGTCTTTTGAAATATCTTCAGTAGGAATGGTACCAGGTCTTTCAGATCTTTTTTATACATCTGCTGGAATTCAGCTATGAATTTCTTCTAGTCCTGGGCGTTTTTTTTTTTTTTTCCTTTGGTTGGTAGGCTATTTATTACTGATTCAATTTTGGAGCTCATTATAGGTCTATTAAGAGATTCAATTTCTTCCTGGTTCAGTCTTAGGAGGGTTGTATGTGTCTAGGAACTTATCTGTTTCTTCTAGATTTTCTAGTTTGTGTGCATAGAGGTGTTCACAACATTTTCTGTTAGTTGTTTGTACTTCTGTGGGGTTAGTGGTAATATCTCCTTTGTCATTTCTAGTTGTGTTTATTTGGATCCTCTCTGTTTTCCTCTTTATTAGTCTAGCTAATGGTCTATTGTATCAATTTTTTTCAGAAAACTACCTCCTGGATTTATTGATCTTTTGAATTTTTTTAATGTCTCAATCTCCTTCAATTCAACTCTGACTTTGTTTATTTCTTGTCTTCTGCTAGCTTTGGGTTTGGTTTGCTCCTGCTTCTCTACTTCTTTTTGTTGTGTTAGATTGTTAGTTTGAGATGTTTCTAACTTTTTGATGTGGGCATTTAGTGCTATAAATTTCCCTCAACACTGCCTTAGCTGTGTCCCAGAAATTCTGGGATGTTCTATCTTTGTTCTTATTAATTTCAAAGAACTTCTTGATTTCTGCCTTAATTTCATTATTTACCTAAAAGTTCAGTAGCAGGTTCTTTAATTTCAAGGTAATTGTATTGTTTTGAGTGATTCTTTTAATCTTGATTTCCAATTATATTGCATTGTGAACCAAAGGAGTGGTTGGTAGGATTTTGGTTCTTTTGCATTTGCTGAGGATTATTTTATGCCCAATTGTGTGGTCAATTTTAGAGTATGTGCCACCTCGTAATGAGAAGAATGTGTATTATGTTGTTTTAGGGTGGAGAGTTCTGTAGATTTCTATCAAGTCCATTTAGTTCACTGTTGAGTTCAGCTTCTAAATATCTTTGTTGATTCTCTGACTTGATGATCTGTCTAATACTATCAGTGGGGTGTTGAGGTCTTATAATATTATTGTGTGGGAGTCTACATCTCTTTGTAGGTCTCTAATAACTTGCTTTATGAATCTGGGTGCTCCTGTGTTGGGTGCATGTATATTTAGGATAGTAAAGTTTATCACTGAATTGAATGCTTTACCATTTTGTAATGCTTTAGAATTGAATCTTTTACCATTTTGAATTTTTTACCATTTTGTAATCTTCACTTTGTCTTTAGTGATAGTTATTGGTTGAAAGTCTGATTTGTCTGAAATTAGGATTGCAACTCTTGCTTTTTTCTCCTTTCCATTTGCTTCGTGGATTTTTTCCCATCCCTTTATTTTGAGTCTGTGTGTGCCATTGCATGTGAGATTGGTCTCTTGAAGACAGCACACTATGGCATCTTGCTTCTATATCCAGCTTGCCATGCTGTACCTTTTATTTGGAGCATTTAGGCTGTTTACATATAAGGTTATATTGCTATGTGTTGTTTTGATTTTGTCATCATGCTCTTAGCTGGTTCTTATGCAGGCTTGTTTGTATGGTTGCTTTATGGTGTCACTGGTCTGTGTACTTAGGTGTACTTTTGTAGAGGCTGGTAATGGTCTTTCTTTTCCACATTTAGTGCTTCTTTCAGGAACTCTTGTAAGGTAGGTCTGGTGGTAACAAGTTCCCTCAATATTTGCTTGTCTGAAAAGGACCTTATTTTCATTCTGTTATGAAGCTTAGTTTGACCAGATGTAAAATTCTTGGTTGGAATTTCTTTTATTTATTAAGGTTGAATATTGACCCTGAATCTCTTCTGCCTTGTACAATTTCTGCTGGGAGGTTCACTGCTAGTTTTATGAACTTCCCTTTGTAGGTGACCTGTCTTTCTCTCTAGTTGTTATTAACATTTTTTCTTTTAGTTTGAGCTTGGGTAATGTGATGCTTTTGTGTCTTGGGGATGATCTTGTGAATTATTTTGCAGGGGTTTTCTACATTTCCTGAATTTGAATGTTGGCCATTCTAGCTAGGTTGGGGAACTTCTTATGGATGATATCCTGAAGTATGTTTTCTAAGTTGCTTTCATTCTCCTGATCTCTTTCAGAGATGCCCAAGAGTCATAGATTTGGACTCTTTATACAGTTCCATATTTCATGGAAGTTTTGTTCATTCCTTTTCATTCTTTTTTTTAAAATTCTTGTCTGTCTTATTTCAGAAGGTCAGACTTCAAGCTCTGAAATTATTTCCTCAGCTTGGTCTGTTCTGCTGATAATGCTGTGGTTGCACTACAAAATTCTTGTAGAGTATTTTTCAGCTCTATCAGTTTGGTTATTTTTTTCCTTTACTGGCTATTTTGTCTGTCAGCTCCTGTATCTTTATATTGTGACTCTTAGCTTCCTTAGATTGGATTTCAGTGTTCTCCTGGATCTTAATTATCTTCACTCTTATCCATATTCTGAATTATCTTTCTGTCATTTCAGCCATTTTAGTCTGGTTAATAACCCTTGCTGGAGAACTGGTGTTGATTGGTGGAAAGATGGCACCATAACTTTTTGAGTTGTCAGAGTTCTTGCACTGTTTTGTTTTTTTGTTTTTTTTCTCATCTTTGTGAGTTGATGCCCCTTCAATCTTTGAAGTTGCTGTCTTTTGAATTTTTTTTCTTCTTTTATTGTATTTGATGCCCTTGAAGGTAGAGTTGTGATATAAGGTAGATTGACTGTCTTCATTTTTGGAAGATTTTAGTGGCCAAGGCTCAGCTCAGTACTCTAGGACTTCATGTTTTAACTCTGGGAGACTGGTATTGGGCCCTGCTTTGTTCTCTGGCCCCTCGATGTTAACAATCTGTTGCACTAGAAAAGTCAAGGTGCTCTGAGACTGCTGTTCACAACATTCCAATTGGCGATGCCACTCAAACCATATCTTAGGTGGTGGCAGTGGGATCCATCCTTGTTTGCACATGCCAGTATCAGCTGCATCTGCAGCATGGTGGGGTGAACCCTTGTCAGTCGCAATAGGGTGCTAGCAGGTGCCATCCTCCATGTGGGCATTTGTAGCAGCAGCTGGCATTAACAGCATAGCATCTGTGCCAGTATTCACAGAAGCAGTAGGCCTTCATGTATGCATTTGTAGCAGTGGCTGGTATTGAAAGTGTGGCAGGGGGGACACTCCATCCGCATGCTGGTGACTGTGCATATTCATGAAGGTGGTAGTTTAGCCTGAGAGCAGGACTCAGGTGGGTGCAGGTCTGTGTGTGCTCTCTGTGCACATTCCTGTAGGTGTCAGTGGCCATTCAGGGCAGGGGAGGTCCTCTTCTCTTCATGAATAGTGGCATGGCAGGGTGAAGATGCGCATGTGTACTGGCAGGGAAGGGTAGGCATGGTTTGTACTTGCACATACATGTTGGCAATGTTGGGGGGTGGCTGTGGGCAAGTGCGTGCAGGCAGAGCAGCACACTGGAGACTGCAGTGGGAGGAGGGTGCAGGCTAGCTGGTGCATGTACATTGGGGCTACTCTGCTGGAGCATTCTGCTAGTCAGGTGTGGTCCACCATCATGGGAGCTATGATGCAGGCCCCTACGAGGTATCTGGGAGCTGAACCACAAGCAGGCATGGCTGGGATGGGGCCATAGGAGTATCCAGCAGACTGAGAGGTTATCAGGATGAACTGGCCCAGTCTCATAGGCAAGATTTCTCTGTGGAGTTCTGTCTGACAGTTCCCCTAGGGCTAATGTCTCCTATGGGAGTGAGTCAAGTCTAGGGAAAGGAGTGACCCTGGCCATGCTCCTCTATAGATGCTCCCACACTAAACACTCTGGGTTCTGCTCTGGCTGGAGTTCTTCCCCTACCACTTCTCCGAGCAGATCTTACTGCCAATTTAAGTGTCCATGATGGTCAAGCGGTCTCCTCCTGCCAAGATTCCAGAGGCCCATGGCAAGAGCAGGTTTCTCCTTGCCTGTTCAACACACCCCCTCCCCAGGAGTTGTTAGGGCCCAGGAATGTGTCCTGGTGTACAGTAGCAACATTCCCAGCTTTCTCCTACTTTAGTCCAGCATGTATTCACTCCATCTATTCTCAATGCCTTCCCTCTGAAGATCTGCTTAGAGTGCACCAGTCTTCCCAATGCCCCATTCCTTGGTGGGAGATGTTCCTCCTGTCTGTGTCTAGTCAGCCATCTTGCCTCTTCTGTACACTTTCTTGTTTTTTGTTTTGTGTTTGTGTGTGTGTGTTTTGCAAGATAAAATCCAATTGTTCTTTCACCATCTTTTGAGAAAATTATAAGTTTCTTCCATTTAATTTTATTGGCATTTTTTGTCAAAAATTATTGACCATGTCTGTGCCCGTCTATTTCTGGACTCTCTTTTCTGTTTCATTTATTTATTTGTCAATCTTTATGCCAATGGCACAATATCTTGATTATAGTAGTTTTATGCTAACTCTTATAATGACGTAGCGTGACTCCTCTAAATTTATTCTTTTTCAATGTTTGTTTTGGCTATCCTAAAGTCTTTGCACTTTTATATAAGTTGTAGAAAAATCTTTTCACTTTCTATGAAAAAAAGTGACTTCTGGGATATTCCTTGAAATTGTGTTATATCTATAGATCATTTTGGAGAGAAGTGACGTCTTAAAAATATTGCGTCTTCTTATCCATGAACATGGTATAGATCTCCATTTATTTAGGCCTTCTGTTATTTCTCTTAGTAGTGTTTTTCAGTTTTTACTGTGTAGAAATTGCATATATATGCCATTGTAAATGGTATTGTTTGAAAATACTATGAGCCCTGTATAAGTTCTGGGAATTATTCTCTCTACTTCTTCTGGGTAACTGTTTCCCTGGCCTTAGATAGTTTTCTCACAAATGTGCTGATTAGTGCTTGGTGAATAACTCCAGGGGACTCGCTGTTGATCTCTGGAGTTCTCTCTCTAGGGAGTTCCCTCATTTCTGGTAATCTTCACTGTGATACATAGTCTACCTGGAATAACCACTTCCTCTCCACTCCCAACTCCTTCTCCTCAACTGAAACAGACCTCTGGGTTTCTCCTGGGATTTTTTTCCCTAAATTCATTGGAATCTCTGTCCAGAGAGCAAGGTGGACAATCTTAATGTTCACTTTATTTGTTTCCTCTCTTTCAGGGATCACTGCCCTGTGCTGCCTGATATCCAATGTTTGAAAGTTGTTGTTTAATACATTTTGTCTTTTTGTTGTTATTTTAGCTGAAAGGGTAAAAGCAGTCTCTTCATCTCAGTCAGAAGCAGAACTCCTCTTTGCTCATTTCTCAATACCCCATTTGAAGATCACCCTTCTCTGTAAAGAATGCTTTGATAACCACTGTGGTTGGCAAAATAATGTCTTCCAATGATATCTATGCCCTGATCATTAGAACCTGTGTATATGTTACTTTGCATAGGAAAGGAGACTTTGCCAATTTAATAAGGTTAAGAATCTTGAGAAGGAAATATTATCCTGGATAATTCAAGCGGGCTCAATCAAATCACAAATTTTTTAAAACTTACGGACTTTTCATAACTGCAAAGATAAGATAGACGGCAAAGTGAAAGTATGTTATCTGATGTTGATAGCTCTGGCTTTTAAAAATGTCCAAAGGAGGCCAGAAGCCAAAGAATACAGGTGGACTCCAGATCTAGAAAATGCAAGACCTAGTTCTTCTCTCTAGTTTGCATAAAGGAACACAGTTCTGTGACACTTTGAGTTAGCGCAGTGAGACCTGTGTTGGACTTCTGACCTACAGAGCTAAGATAATAAGTTTATGTTGGTTTAAGTTCCTAAGTTTGTAGTGGTTTGTTTCAACAGCAATAGAAAACTAATACATTTCCAGATAATTTTAAATTTTAAAATGGGAAACTTCAAAAATATATAATAAATTATAGTTTTTCATATGAATAATCCACCTTATACTGCCACTATATCAGTATCCTTTGCCAAAATATTCTGTTATACATATGTTTTCAACTGAGGTTTCAAAAACTCTAATTCCAGGCTTACATTTTATCGCTAGTGTTCTACTTTTATTAATTTCTCAGCCATTTGTCATTTATTTGCCACTCATGCTATCCCCTTGGTGACAATTTTGGTATATGGGATATCATTGTGTTCCTTCCACTGTACCACCATAATATATAATAGTTTTTACTTAGGGGAATAGTTTGTGTCCCCCCAAAAATCAGACTAATTTAGAAATCAGAGTTTTGGGAGTACAGTCCTCATGTTATTAGTGTATCACTTTAGGCAGTTTCACTCTAATTTACAAAAATCATGTTTATTTGCTTTGGAGACAACATTTACTGTTCTTCAGCCCTACTGCGGGTGGAGGCAGAGCAAAGATTAAACATCCTTTTGTTATTGGATTTTTTAAAAAATTTGACAACAAAAGATTCATAGAGAAGGAAAGGATTTTACATAGAGACCAGGAATTTTAATATTAATCAGCATACAAAAAAATACTATATATGAAGAATACTTTTGAAATTGAAGTGAATTTTACAAATACTAAAAGGCTAGATTTAAGTGTACAATTGCTTAAGTTTGGTCAACTATGTACAGCCGTGTAATCACCACTTGAATCAAGATATAGAACAGCCCCATGCCCAGAGAAAACTCCCTAGTGGTACTTCTTACAGTCTATTCCCACCTCTGCACAGGCAAACACTGTTCTGACTTTCATCACAATAGTTTAGTTTTGGCTGTTCTTTATGGGGGAATTATGCAGTATGGGCTTTTTTGTGTATAGCCTCTTTCATAAAACATAATGTTTTTGAGATTTATCATCATTCATAATACTGTGGCATGTATCAATAGTTTATCCTTTGTAAAAATGAATTTTATTTTCTATATTTAAGGTATATAACAATGTTATCAGATATAGACAGTAAAACATTACTATACTGAAGCAAATTAACATTTTTTCTTTTTGTGTGACTAGCAGCTAAAATTACTCATGTAACCTGAATCTTAAATGCAATATAATTTTATTACCCATAGTCTCATGTTGTACAGTAGATCTCCAGACTTGTTCATCCTACATATCTGTTGCATGGTATCCTCTGACCTATATCTCCTCATTTCCCCTTCCACCCCCCAACCCCTGGTAGCCATCATTTTGTTCTTTCTCTGTATATTTATTTTTTTTGGCTCCACATATAAGTGAGATTATACAATAATTTTCATGTCTGACTTATTTCACTTAGCATAATGTCCTCCAAGCTCACCTACATTGTGACAAATGGAAAGATCTCATTCCTTTTTAGGACTGAATAATATTGAACAAATCAAGATATAGAACAGCTACATGCCCAAAGAAAGCTCCCTTTTGCTTCTTTCAGTCTATTCCCACCTCTACACAGGCAAACATTTGATGCTGAACAAATAAAATACACACACACACACACACACACACAAAATTTCTTTGTCCATTTGTCTGTTACCAAACTCTTAGGTTGTTTTTGTATGTTGGCTATTGTGAATAATACTGCAGTGAGCATGGGAGTACAAATATCTTTACCAGGTGGTGATTTCAATTCCTTTGGATATATGCCCAGAAGAGGGATTGGTGGGTCATTCTGAAGTTTGTTTTAAAATTTATTTAAGAAATATCATACTGTTTTCCATAATAGCTATACCAACCTACAATCCCACCAACAGTGTACAAGAGTTTCCTTTGCTCCACACTCTCACCAACATTTATTAACCTTTTTATAGTAGTTATTATAATGGATGTGAAGTGGTATTTCATAGTGGTTTAAATTTATATTTCCCTGATGATTAATGATGTTGAGCACATTTTCATATACCTGTTGATGATGTTTATGTCTTCTTTGGAAAAATGTCTGTTAAGGTGTTTTGCTCATTTTTCATTGGGGTATTTGCTTTTCTACTATTGAGCTGTATGAATTCTTCCTAAATTTTGGATATTAACCCCTTATCAGATACATGGTTTGTAATTTTTTCCCTGATTTGTAGGCTGCCATTTTATTTTGTTCACTTAATGGTGTCCCATAAGTCCTATAGGCTGTCTTCACTCTTTTTCATTCTTTTCCCCACTCTGATTCATTTCAAAAGACCTGTCTTTAAGTTTACAGATTCTTTCTTTTGGCTTCATCTAACCTGCTATTGAAGCTCTCTATTGTTCTTTTTCATTTGACTGATTGGATTCTTCTTCTCCATTTTTAAAAAAATAATCTATCTCTTTGTTGAATTTCTCCCTCAGACCACGAATTGTTTCTGATTTAATTGTCTATTTGTATTCTCTTATATCTTTTGAGTTTCTTTCTTTTTCAAGTAATTCATACATTTTTATTTTTAAAGGTTATTTACTGGAGAATTATTGTGCTCATTTGGTGGTGTCATTTTTCCTTGCTTTCTCATTTTTCTCATGTCTCTGCATTGATGTCTGTGCATCTGGTGGTACAGTCACCTCTTCCAAACTTTACACAGTGGCTTTTGTAGGAGAAGATGTTCATTTGAAGAAGGGCCTGAGATTGTTGCTTGGGCAGGGTGCAGTGGCTCTGGTTCCATGCGATTGCAGTGGTGTAGTCTCCAGCAGCTTCTTCAGTTGTGATAATTGGTGATTCTGTGAATGCCTCTGTGGTCTAGGTTGCAGGAGTTTGTGGCAGTGATGGTGGCTCCATAGGTTATTAGGGCAAAGGCTTTAACCTATTAAGGTTAGATCCTCCTATTCTGGTCTTCCACACAGTGGGTCATCTCAGCTGAGGGGGACTCTCTTGCTGTTGGATCTGACAGAGCACACAGGCAGCCATAGCAGCACTGGGATACAGGGAATACATGCTTAGAGCAGCTGTGTAGCTGGGTTCCTCAACTCAGAGTGTGTGACACTGTTATAAGACCTGGGATTCAAGACATAGGTTCTTTCCAAGGCATGAGTGGTGTGGTGTATTAGTCCATTTTCACACTGCTATAAAGAATTACCTGACATGCTAATTTATAAAGGAAAGAGGTTTAATTGACTCAGTTCCACATGGCTGGGAAGGCCTCAGGAAACTTACAATCATGGCCAAAGGTGAAGGGGAAGCAAGGCATGTCTCATATGGTGGCAGGAGATAGAGATAGTGCAGGGGAAACTGCCCCTTTTATACCATCAGATTTTTTTTTAATTTATTTATTTTTTATTATACTTTAAGTTCTAGGGTATGTGTCCACAATGTGCAGGTTTGTTACATATGTATACATGTGCCATGTTGGTGTGCTGCTCCCATTAACTCATCATTTACATTAGGTGTATCTCCTAATGCTATCCCTACCCCTACCCCTACCCCTACCCCACGACAGGCCCTGATGTGTGATGTTCCCCTGCCTGTGTCCATGTGTTCTCATTGTTCATTTCCCACTTATGAGTGAAAACATGGGGTATTTGGTTTTCTCTTCTTGCGATAGTTTGCTCAGAATGATGGTTTCCAGCTGCATCCATGTCCCTACAAAGGACATGAACTCATCCTTCTTTATGGCTGCATAGTATTCCATGGTATATATGTGCCACATTTTCTTAATCCAGTCTGTCATTGATGGACATTTGGGTTGGTTCCAAGTCTTTGCTATTATGAATAGTGCATGTGTGCCTGTGTCTTTATAGCAGCATGATTTATAATCCTTTGGGTATATACCCAGTAATGGGATGACTGGGTCAAATGGTATTTCTAGTTCTAGATCCTTGAGGAATCGCCACACTGTCTTCCACAATGGTTGAACTAGTTTAGAGTCCCATCAATAGTGTAAAAGTGCTCCTATTTCTCCACATCCTCTCTAGCACCTGTTGTTTCCTGACTTTTTAATGATTGCCATTCTAACTGGTGTGTGATGGTATCTCATTGTGGTTTTGATTTGCATTTCTCTGATGGCCAGTGATGATGAGCATTTTTTCATGTGTCTGTTGGCTGCATAAATGTCTTCTTTTGAGAAGTCTTCTTTTGAGAAGTGTCTGTTCATATCCTTTGCCCATTTTTTGGTGGGGTTGTTTTTTTCTCGTAAATTTGTTTGAGTTCTTTGTAGGTTCTGGATATTAGCCCTTTGTCAGATGAGTAGACTGCAAAAATTTTCTTCCATCCTGTAGGTTGCCTGTTCACTCTGATGGTAGTTTCTTTTGCTGTGCAGAAGCTCTTTAGTTTAGTTAGATCTCATTTGTCAATTTTGGCTTTTGTTGCCATTGCTTTTGGTGTTTTAGACATGAAGTCCTTGCCCATACCTATGCCTAAATGGTATTGCCTAGGTTTTCTTCTAGGGATTTTATGGTTTTAGGTCTAACATTTACATCTCTAATCCATCTTGAATTAATTTTCATATAAGGTATAAGGAAGGGATCCAGTTTCAGCTTTCTACATATGGCTAGCCAGTTTTCCCAGCACCATTTATTAAATAGGGAATCCTTTCCCCATTTCTTGTTATTGTCAGGTTTGCCAAAGATCAGACAGTTTTAGATGTGTGTATACCATCAGATCTTATGAGAGCTCTGTCACTATCATGAGAACAGCATGGGGGAAATCACTATCAATGATCCCATCACCTCCCACCTTGTCCCTCCCTTGACATGTGGGGATTACAATTCAAGATGAGATTTGGGTGGGGACACAGAGTCAATCCATATCAAATGGATTCAGTTCCTCTACTAAGCTGGAATTTGTAGCTCTAAGGCATATCCTAGCATATTCCAACCCATGGAGCTGAGATGTAGCTGTGATTCTGACCATGGAGTGGGCAGGGTGCTCTACTGGCACAGCTCTGGAGAAGAAAGGGGATTTTGGAAGCTGGGACCCTGGGGAGCACAGCACAGCTGCAATTTGAGATCCAAGACCAATAGGGCACATTGTCAGCTCAAACTCCACCAGATGAGTACCACATGGTGGTGACTCTATACCCTGGAATAGTGGGACATGACAGTAATGAAGGATCTGTGAGGTTGGGTACAGCAGCAAGGACCCAAGAATGGCAAGACTCTGCTGTGGTTTGGGTCCTGGGAGGCTGGGAGCAGCACGGCAATGACTCCACTCCCTAGAGAGATGGGGTACCTCAGCAGCTTAGACTGTAGGGGAAGAGGGGTTAGTCCTGTTCCAGGTAGGTGGGGCACTGTGGCTGTTAGGCCTGGTGGGTGGAGTGGCACAACTCAGCCAAGGCTATGAGTACCTGGGATGCAAAGTGCCACATCTCCTCAACTCCAGAAAGTGTGTCTCCGACATAGGTCGAGAGAGCCTCCAGACCCCTTCAGACTGGGTTGCTGCATCAGCTATAGTGCTGGAGGATGCAAGTGCTCCAGTTTTCTTAAGGCTCAGAGACTCCCCAGCACTGCCTCACCTGGGGTGCTGGTGCAGGGATCAACAGCTCTGGTATGTCAGAGGCCTGAGTTCCCTGTGGGTTGGAGTCTTGCCTCACCTGTGGCACTGGGGGTGTTCTGGAGCCCTGGGTGAGGTCCCTGGAGGATATGGCACAACTTTATCTTGGCCCTGAAAGGAAGATACACTAGTGACTGAAATTGAGGTTGTGCAGCAACTCAGTGGTAGCTTGATCCTGGGGTAGGGCATAGCTGGAGCTTGGCTAAGAAATAGCACATTGTCATGTGGACATACTGTAGTGGCGACAAGCCTCAGGGATGAAGGGGTGAGGCAATGGCTATACCCCCACAGCAGAAAGCACTCTAGCAGTGTCTCTGCTTCCAAGATGGTGCAGTGCAATAGCAACACACTGAATGGTGGTGGTGGGGAACAGTATTTGCTCCTTTTTTGGGGGGTGGCTGAGCATGTGGATTTTGGGGAGCTCCTTCAGTTGGGTTCAGAAACTGTCAGGACTGCAAGAGTTTCCAGTAGCAAAGATTGCAGTGTTCAAGGTGGTAATGGGGGCTGCTAAAGTCTTCTTTCTTACCTTTTCCCTACCCTCCTGATTCTGAGCTCATCCTACTACTGTGAAGTGCAGGAATCCTTGGTTCTTGACTAACTTGGGAGAATGAATTCAGCCAAGGGACAATTAATAATGTAAGCAAAAGGTTTATTAAGGAGATAAAAGTACACTCCAAGGGAAGAGTGGGCTGACCCAGCTGGAAAGCAGCTCTGGCTTTGTGTGGCTGGAAAATAGCTCCGGGCTGATCCAGTGGGAAAAATAGCAGCAGTGTTTACTTAAAGAGACAGTAAACTCTGAGAGATGAGACAGAGAAGGCTGCTCAATAGAATAAGCCAGCAGCAGCTAGTGCTGGGGGACTGTATGAGAATCTTTTTTTTTTTTTTTTTTTGTTATACTTGGCCATTGGAAGATGTCACTTGCAATCATGTTTTAGACATTTCTCTTGGGCACACATGCTCTGTGATTGCACATACTAGTGAGATACATGTCATATGTCTCATTAGCATTTAAATTCTCTACCCAGGGGTGTGTGTTTTTTACTATTATAATGAGCAAAAGGCTACTTTAGGGTGAGTTATTGGAGGAATGTGCATGCTTGTCAGCAGGGAAAGTTACTATCATGGTTACCTCCTGCTAGGGCCTGATAAGTCCCCTTGGGGGATACAGGAGCCCAATCACAAGGCCAGAAGTAGCCAGTGTAACCGTTGTCTCCTTTGTTAACTGTCAATGGGCAGCATCTCCTGGACTTCCTTCCCCAGGGGCTCCTTTGCCTGCTCATTTCTGGCTCTGTGCCTACTCTTAACAATCTGACTAAAGGGATGGGTGGCAGAGGCAAGCTGTTTCCTTCTCTTCCCTATGTGGCCATCCTGCATTTCTGTGCTCTACAAGATTTCTGCTGCTTCTTTGCTGTTCTCTGGAGCTCTCCTGTAGTTATTTTGGTGAGAATTTAGTTGTTTATTTGTGGGGTGTGTGTGTGTGTGTGCCTGCGTGTACAGAGTACTGGAGGCTTCTAGTCCGCTCTCTTGTTTATGTGCCAAGATTGTTTTGTTGTTGTTGTTGTTGTTGGTCTTATGAGATTAGCTCTATTGAAGAACAATTTATGGATTGTGGGGGATAAAGTTTCCCTGAATTTCTCAGTGCTCCTCTAAGAGATCCTGGTGTCTTGAGACAGAAATGCATACACTATAAAGACAGGGAGTGTTTGCAATATCTTCCCCTAGAAACATTTATTTTTCACATACTTTGAGTATGTAGCCATTTGTCTCATTAACTACTCTATCCAAAAGGACAACACAACTTCTATTTCCTAAGAGGGCCAATAGTTACAGCTCAAATGAGACCCCCAAAGCTTCCAAGGTGCCCAGAAATCTGAAGTGCCATCTCCCCAGTATTTGCATGTCAAAAGGGATGAAGCCCAGATCTTGAAGACATTTCTAGGTCAAAAAAGCCAAGACACATAGGACCATCTGGCTTTTGGAGAGATTTTACTGACATTCCCAAAGGTTAAGGTTAGACCCGGGATACTTTTCATCCTGTCTCTAAGAAACAAAGATTTATCTCTCTTTTTTGGAGAAGAGAGGGAGGAATCTGCTTCTTTCCTGTGTATAAATAGAGAGAAGTCATTGTTCTCCATCCCTGGTCTGTGAGGTATAACCACAAGTTGAGGTTGCATAGAAAGTTTAACAGGTTTGAAGATGAGGAATTCAAGTATACATGCTTAGTAGTTTAAGGAAGCAATTTAATCATTTTTTTTGTCTGTGGTAATCTGTTACCACAACAAGGGAGAATACACCCCTTCTATAAGCAGAGTTAGTTGTCTTCCTTTCTGTTGTTGTTCTGGCACTTTCTATAAAGCTGTCATTGTCCTTTCCTGTGCAACTATGCCTTTGTTTCCTCTTTTAGTGAGCTCGTTATTTCTGAAGCCATGTCCTGTTGATATTTGTGACTCAAGTGCTCTGTTCCTAGTTGGAACCTAAGTATATGGTGAATAAATGGATGAGGTTTGAGAGAATATTATTTATTCATCATCACCATTAAGGTTCAGTGTCCCATGGGTCTAAGTCATCACATTGGTGAGGAACGCCACCAGCTCTAACCACATATGATTCTCAGATTCATGTGCCCTGACACTTGCAAACTGTTTTTAAACAATATAGTGAATTGAAAAAGATTTCCACTGGCAATATCTGAAAAACACAAGCTACATGCACTTTATTTTCAAAAGCAGACCTTTTCTGCTACAAGAGTGTGAGCTTTTTTCATTTTTCACTAGAAGATTGTTTTTAAGTGATTTGAAGATTAAGAATTCAAGTATACATGTTCAGTAATTTAACAAAAAGCTAATCATTTATTTTTTTAAAAAGAAAAATGACAATTTTACTATGCAGAGAGTCTTTCTGTATTGCTCCAAAATATTTTTCAACAACATACATTGGAAATATTAAGTTAAAAATATAGTACTTAATACTGACAAGGTTGTAGTAAAACTGCAGTAGACATATATGTTGCTGAGGTGTTGGTTGGTAAGAGATTGATTAACTCAGTATTACTGATTAACTAATCAATAGAAAATAATTAAATAAACTATTTAATTAATAAAAATAGAAAATTAATAAATTAATTTTCTATTAACTAATCAATAGAAAATAATTAAAAAGATATGTAATAAGTTACCTTGAGTGGATATGATCAAGTGGATAAGATAGGAATTACCCCCTCTTTTTTTTTTTTTTTTTTTTTTTTTTTTTTTTTTTTTTTTTTTTTTTTTTTGAGATGGAGCCACACTCCATCTTCCTGGCTGGAGTGCAATGGCACAATCTCAGCTCACTGCTACCTCTGCCTCCCGGGTTGAAGTGATTCTTCCACCTCAGCCTCCCAAGTAGCTGGGATTACAAGCACTTGCCATCATGCCAGGCTAATTTTTGTAGAGATGGGGTTTTACTATGTTGGCCAAGCTGGTCTTGAACTCCTGACCTCAGGTGATCCGCCCTACTCGGCCTCCCAAAGTGTTAGGATTACAGGCAAGAGCCACTGCGCCTCGCCTAGGAATTACCTCCTCTTATATCTCTTCTGTATGCTAGAGAATCTTATAGTTTCCACACCTGGAGTTTAGTTATAGATAAAGTAGGACGGCACAATTTGTATTCTATGTTGGTGGGAACGCCCTAATAAAACCAGAATACAGAGAGGAAAGCCATGGTTTTTGAGATAACTGTCTTTGATTAACATCCTCCTCAAGGCTGGGTGGCAGATGCGGTGATTATTTCTGATTCAGAATGATGCTGTGCTTGACTCTGTTGTAAATCAACAACCCCAAATGAAGCTTCAGAAGCAGGCTCGGAAGCAAAAGTTTTTCTCTAACCTTCTTTTGCTCTCCTGTCTCTCAATCTCATTCTTTCCAGAGACAGCCACAGAAACTGGACTCCCTCTACCCTAAGGCAAGTCATAGAAACTAGAAACACTTTTCCTAAAAGCCAACCATAGAACCTAAAAATAGTATTATTATTATTTTAATTAATTAATTAATAGTTTTTAGACAGAGTCTTGCTCTGTCGCCCAGGCTGGAGTGCAGTGGCATGATCTCGGCTCACTGCAAGCTCCGCCTCCCAGGCTCAAGCAATTCTCCAGCCTCAGCCTCCTGGGTACCTGGGATTACAGGTGCCTGCCACCACGCCCAGCTAATTTTTTGTATTTTTAGTAGAGACAGGGTTTCCCCATGTTGGCCAAGCTGGTCTAGAACTCCTGACCTAAAGTGATCCACCCACTTCAACCTCCCAAAGTGCTGGGATTACAGGCATGAACCACCGTGCCCGACTGAACCTAAAAATATTGATCTAACCTTCCCCCTGCCCTGTTAAAAACTGGTCATAAAGAAATTGTTGGATCTACCTTGTTTGACTCTAGGTTGTGAGACCCCATTCCAGAGAGGATCCTGCCCCACACCCAGAAGGAAGAAATATATGTTCAGAGAAGCCAAGAAGAATATAAATAGATAGGTCTTGCTGGGTTCCCCCACTCAGTCTGTTAGCATGCCCTTTCTGTCCAATCATACTTCTACACAGCTGCTCATACTTTGTTTAACCTAAGCATAAAGATGCACAATTTCCCCTGAATCTTTGATTCTTCATTCTGAAGGCTTCCATGTTCCTGCTAATAATATTTGCATGCCTTTTCTCCAATTAATTCACCTTTTGTGAGTTTATTTATTTTATTGATTTATTTGCAGTGAACCTTCAGAAGGCAAGGGAATCTTTCCCTTGGCCCCTAGACCCCCGATATCCCTGGAAAACCTCTATGATCTATAAAAGAAAGTTATTATAGAAATAATGTGACTACAAAATTAAAAGCCAGACAAAATCCCAAAACTTTCAGCATTCTCAGAAATATTTCAGTATAGGACAAAACTATCCAAATATTAGTTAATAAGGTGAAACATCAAATAATTCTGATGTATTTATAGCAGTATTATTTAAAATGTGTTATATGTACACCAGTTTATTGTGATATTATCCATGATGAATAGAAATATTCTATAATGATTTAGTAAAATATGGTACATCAAATCCTTCCTCTGTGTTTGCATGGCATCCTATATTCCTCTATTTTAGCATTTTTTACTATGTAATGTTTCTTGTATTTTTCTTCACTTGCTGTGAGCCCCCTGAGAACAAGGAGTATGAAACAAATAAACATCACCAAAGTTATTTTCTTGGATATCCTTTCAACTCCAGTGCTCCTCTTTTATTGTTGGAGCTCATACAGTGATACCCAAAAGTATAGCTCTTTGGCATGCTAAGTACTTTGAACTGAAAGACATCGGAAGGACCTCAGAAGCAAAGCCTCTTCTGACCTTCTCCTGCCTGCCTTTCTCTTGCTTCCTTTTCTCCCCCAACGCAGACTACAGGACTGGACTTCCTCTTCCCCAAGAAGGGTAGTAGGAACTAGAAATACAGATGACCCTGGAACAATGTGGGAGTTACAATGTGTGTGTGCTCACTGTTGACTGAAAGCCTTACTGATAATGTAAAGTCATTTAACACATAATTTGTATGTTATATATATGATATACTATATTCTTACAATAAGGTTAGATAAAAGAAAATGTTATTATGAAAATTGTAAGGAAGAGAAAGTATATTTACTACTCATTAAGTGGAAGTGGATCATCATTAAAGTCTTCATGTTGGGTAGGCTGAGGAGGAGAAGGGAGAAGAGTGGTTTGTTTTGCTGTCTCACGGGTAGCAGAGGTGGAAGAAGCAGAGGAGGTGGAAGGGGAGGCAGCAGAGGCAGGCACACTGGGTATTATTTTATGGAAATACGTTGTAACTTTGGTCTGGCTTTTTTTTTTTTTTTTTTTTTTTTGCTTTTTAATTTCTCTAAAAATGTTTCTCTATGGTATCATTTACTTTATTTTCAGTACTTATATCATCGAAGGGTCTGCGTCATGAAAGGAGTCAATAGCATTTTCGTATAATCAGAATCCTTCTGGCAGAGTGTCTAATGTCATTATGTTTTTGGCACTGCTTCCTCTATGTCTTCTTCCTCATTGGCACTGGTTTGAAAGTACTCATCTCCATCAAGTCATTTTCTGTTAATTCCTCTGGTATACTTGCTCTCAACTCTTGAATTTCTCCAAGACCCATACGTTGAAATCCTTCACTGCATACTTTTTTGCATATCTGTGGTCTCTCTGATCATTTCCCTGACTGGCACTGCTGAATCCCATGAAGTTGTGAACAATATCTGTTTTCTCCAGAAGAAATTATTGTTTCAGGCTTGATGACTTTCACAGCTTTCTAAATCAATGATGGCATCTTCAATGGTGTAATCCTTCTAGACTTTCATGATGTTCTCTATATCAGGGTCCTCTTCCATAGCTTTGACAATTCTTTCCATAGAGTACCCTGTGTAATGAGACTTAAAGGTCCTTCTGACCCCTTCATCTAAGGCTCAACTAGAGATGTTGTGTTCGAGGGTGAGCAGACCATTTCAATGCCTTCGGTGTTGAACTCATGAGATTCTAAGTGGCCAGGGTTTTATTGTTCAACACCAAAAGAGTTTTAAATAGAAATTCCTTTCTGGTAAAGTACTTCCTGATTTCAGAGACAACACAATGATGCAGCCAATTCAGAAAAAGGGTTCTCCTTGTACAGGCCTTCTTGTACAACGAAAAGACTGGCAGTTGGTGTTTATATTTCCCCTTTAAGGCTTAGGGGTGACTGGGCACAGTGGCTCACGCCTGTAATCCCAACACTTTGGGAGGCTGAGGTGGGTGGATCACCTGAGGCCAGGAGTTGGAGACCAGCCTGGCCAACATGGTGAAACCCCATCTCTACTAAAAATACAAAAATTAGCTGGGTGTGATGGTTCACACCTGTAATCCCAGCTACATGGGAGGCTGAGGTAGGAGAATCCCTTGAACTCGGGAGGCGGAGGTTGCAGTGAGCCAAGATCATGCCACTGCAGTCCAGCAAAACTCTGTTTCAAAAAATAAAAGTAAAGAAATAAAAAGAAAGGCTCAGGGGTTAGCAGATTTATAGAAAAGCACAGTCCTGATCATAAACCCAACTGTATTTGCACAAAACAGTAGAGTTAGCCTATCCCCTCCTGCCTTAAATCCTGGTATGTCCTTCTTTTCCTTACTACTAAGTCTTCTTTGTGGCATTTTTTTTTCCAGAATAAAAAAGTATACTTTCATCTGCATTAGAAACCTGTTCAGGCAGATAATGATTTTCTTAATGGCAATGGGAACTCGTCTGCTCCCTCTTGAGCAGCAGAAGATGCTTCTTCACAAGTTTGACATTTTTATTAAAGTTAAATATCTTTTTAAAATTATCAAACCATCCTTTGCTGGCATTCAGTCCTTCAGCTTTAGGTCCTTCACCTTCTTTCTGATTTAACTTGTCATATAATGACTTTGCTTTTTCCCAAAATATATTACAATCTATAGGTATGCCTTTTCTTATAGCAATTTTGCACCCATATAAAAGCTGTGTTTTCAATATGAGATTAAAAGTTATTCCATAAAAAGTATATGGTTTTTGCACCTGCAGTTGTAGCTTCAGTGATGGCTTCACATCAATGATCCCTATGCTGGATTCATTTATCTTGAAATGGTGGACAACTGAAGCTGCAGACCTCAATCTATGGTACGGATCAAGCAATTCAGCTTTTTCTTATAATGTCATGAGTTTTCTCTGCTTCTTGGGACAAATTCCAGCATCACTAGTGGCACTTTGTATGGGTCCCGTGATATTATTCCAAGTTTATGGTATTGCACTAAAAATGAAGAAAAATACTCAAGAGCTTCTGGAGAAAACTTTTTAACTGCAGTACTGCTCATGTGGAGATGATTAACATCACAGGGCATTTTAAGCAGATACAACACCTGAGCTCACTGCAGTAGCAGCCAGGAGGTGGCAACAAAATTACTGCAGTAGGTTGGTATGTACTAGAGTGAATTTTATGCAGTTATGATTCAATATTGTGTCTTTACAATAGTTTACATTTCTGTTGACTGCCAGTGGTGCTATGTATGGTCTGTAAGCGTTCATGTGCATAAGTTTTGATATTTAACTTTTTTACATAACAGATTTGCATATATTTCATAGTAGTAAATGATACAATAGACTAGTATCTACATATATTTATACATTCATGACATACGTAACCTTTTATTAATTATTTCAATACTTCTAAGGCTACATAGTTTGTCTGAGAGTTTTTGCAAATTACCACAAATCTTGAAAACATTTCTGAGATATTTATTGAAAAACATCGACATATAAATGGGCCCACACAGTTTAAACCTGTGTCATTCAAGAATCAACTGTATTACTCTAACTTTCTACCTTCCTTTCTGTGTAGAAGATGGTCATAAATTCTCTGGCCTATTTTATCTGATAGTAGATCATAAGACCCTCATTTCCAAAGGGGTCCTGGTCTATACCTGGGAGAAAGAAATGCTGCAAATAGAAGTCAAGAAGAATCTGAACAGGTAGGCTTCGCTGTCTTTCCCACATAGGTCTATTACCATTATATCACACCATTTTTGTCCAATCACATTTCTACATGGCTGTCCATTCTTTATCGGACCGAAGCATAAAAATCATTTTCTCTGAGTCTTTAGGTCTTCATTTCTGAAGGCCACTGTGTCATGTAACACTTTGATTAAATAAACATATCATGCTTTTCTCTTTTTAATCTGTCTTTGTTGTTGTCATTGTTATAGGAGTGTCAGCCATGATGCTTCTGAAGGGAAGGAAAGGTATTGTACCTTTTCCACCCCTACACTATGTAATCCTAACTTGTCAAAACTACAATCCAAATTCATCATCAAATTTCTTTCTACAAGATTATTTCCATTAGCTCACAAAGGTATCTTACCCTTGGAATTAAAGCAAACAAAAAACACAACTCCTCTTTACCCCATTTCGTCTCCCATTTCTGTATCACTTCTTTGTTCAATATTTTTTACATAAATTGAATGATTTTTTGCTTCACTGTGCTTTCATGGTACTTGGCACTTATACTCTCTTGATAAGTATGTTAGAAAATATAGGCTGGGCACAGTGGCTCACGCCTGTAATCCCAGCACTTTGGGAGGCCAAGGCGGGCGGATTATTTGAGGTCAGGGGTTCGAGACCAGCCTGGCCAACATGACGATACCCTCTGTTTACTAAAAAGTACAACAATTAGCCGGGTGTGGTGGTATGTGTCTATAATCCCAGCTACTTAGAAGGCTGAGGCAGACGAATCTCTTGAATCCAGGAGGCAAAGGTTGCAGTGAGCTGAGATCATGCCACTGCACTCCAGCCTGGGCAACAGAGGGAGACTGTCTCAAAAAAAACAAAAAAAGTGTTTTGGAAGATTTAATTGTGTAGTTACATACAATGATAGCTATAAAGACTTTGTAGTAATTTAATAAAATGTATGTAACATGATGCTGAATAAAAAGCAGCATACAAATATTTTATGTGCACTGTTTATGTAAAATATGAACATATTTTGACAATGAATAAAAGTTGTGATAAAAAATGAAACAGTTTGTCATATTAGAAGGATTAATGATGATTGATTGCTATTCCCTGAAAAGTCCTTCAAAGTTTTTCACATTTACAAAGTTAAGCACAAAGAAATATCTCCTTCAGCATGGTGAGTCTCTAGGAATGAACATACCACCCTTGGTACAGCCATATGTAAGGGGAGTCAGCCTTCCTGAATCAGGGAAAAACAGTTACAGCTCACAATCTGAGGCCCTACACAGGGCGTGCTAGAATTTTGTCCTCAATCTAGTTTCTGCAAGTTTTTCATTGAGCTCCTACAAAATGTCAAATAGTATGTTAAATGTTGGGAATACAATAGGGGAACATAGGTATATGTGTTTATTTGACAGGTGCATAGAAGCCCTGAATTGGACTGGGAGGGAGGTAAGTACAAGGAAGTCTTCCTTGAGGAAGTTATGCTTGAGCAGAGAGCTAAAGGATGAAATACAATTAATTGGGTAACTGCGCAGGGTTGGGTAAGATATTTTCATTTCAGAAACAGAGATCTGCATACACAAAGTCTCTATGACTTCAGTAGGCATGATGCCTTTAAGGAAATGAAAGAAGTCAAAGTAATTGAAATGCAGAGGATGAGAAGAGGAGTGGCCTAAGATAAAACCAGGGGAATTGTGTGGGCAAACACACAGGCCAGTAGTCTACTTTGTTTATTTTGATCTTTATTCTGAGAGCGCTATGAAGCATTAGGCTTTTATGCAGAGCAGTTACGTGATCAGATTTGCTTTGTTTAAGACTACTTTGACTATAGATAAGAATTCTGATTTCCCTAAATTGCCCATGTTATGGCACAAATATAGAATGATAATATTTTTCCCATCCCCTGGTCAAAATGAGGGGATTTAGGAGTATCTTGATGAGATTTGATGAAAACAAATAATTAACAGTTTCTTTATATACTCTATTTATAGTAAGTAAAATGAAATTCAAAGTGCTAGGACGTATATTTAAAATTGAATTCGTAAAAAACTTATAGCATAATACCAAAGCTCTAATTTGTGAAATGCACTTGCATAAATGTATTTGTTAGAATGGTCAACTTGCAGTTTACTTGGACGCCAATAAAATGGCATGTCAGACAGAAGTAAACACAGGTCTATTTGATGCAGAGAATTGGGGCTTGTCTTGATCTGTATCTGTTGAAACTTCCATCTGGCTTATTCTCTAGGACCCACAGGCTGGACCTTGGGTTGTGTACCGTGTTCCTTGGGCATCTGTGTCTTATACATGACACTGCCTGGGAGCCTCTGGGTTCAAGAAGAGATTGGAGAAAAGCCAAAGTGGTTGTGCAGGTGCCTGGGTTCATGGGTTCATGGACCCCTGTAGCATAGCTAGAGCAAAACAGTAATTTGGATTAGCATAATAGGAGTATAGATACTGAGAGGGTATAGATTCACATAGATACTTTGAAGGTAAAATTGATGGCAGATTGGATGTGGGAGATGAGGGATAAGGTGCGAAGTATGACTTCTAGGTGTCTGGCTTGCTGAATGGACAGTGGTGCGATTATTTTAGGTAGAGGTGCATCAGATGGTGGGAGGTATCATTAAATCAGTCTTAAACACGTTACATTTGAGACATCCATGTAAATACATGGTGTAAAAAATTCTATTCCTTGCTAGGCACTCTGCTAAATACAGCATATCATTTATACCCCATTTTAGTCACTATATCCTATAGGATAGATTCTATTATTATATCTGTTTTCCAAGTGAGAGAATTGAGAACTGGAGTTTCCAAGTAACTTGCCATGGTTACAGCAAGGAAGTAGTGGAGCTTGATTTGGGGCCCAGGCAGTTTTCTTCTAAAGCTCATTATTTGCTGTGGTTTGAATGCATCTCACTAAATGCATGTGTTGGAAATGCAATACCCAATGGAACGGTGTTGGGAGGTAGGGCCTAATGGGATGTTTCGGTCATGAGGGCTCCACCTACATGAATGGATTAATTCTGATTATAAAAGCGCTTTAGGCTATGAGTTTCATCTCTTGCACTCTCGCATATTGTCTTTGTTCTTCTGCCATGGGATGATGCAGCAAGATAGGCCCTCACCAAATCTTCACCCCTCAATTTTGGACTTCCAAGCTTCCAGAACCATGAGCCAATAAATGTTGATTTACTATAAATGACCCAGTCTATGGTATTCAGTTCTAGCAGCACTAACAAGCTAAGACACCATTTAATGCTGTTCATCTCTCTGTGACTATCCTCAACCCAGTCCTCACCTTAGTGGCAACTCCACCTTCTGTACAAAACAAGAGATACCTTGATTTATTTTTTCTCTATGGATTGACCTCTCAGGATTCTCCATAGATAACTCTCCTGGTCATAAGGGTGGAGCCCTCATGAATGGGATTAGTGCTCTTATAAAAGAGGCCCCAGAGAGCTACCCTTTTTCTACCATATGAGGATACGGTAAGAAGGCGCTGTCTATAAACAGGCTCTCGTTCTCCAGACATCTACATTGAATCTGCAGATGCCTTTATCTTGGACTTTCCAGCCTCTAGAACTGTGAGAAATAAATTTCTGTTATTCAAAAGTCACCCAGTCTATGATGTGATATTTTGTTATAGCAGCTGGAATGGACTAAGACACTGTATTTCATGTCTTTGTTTGTTTCTGGTGTTTTTAATGTGACTCCACCATATTTCTCTTCTTTCTTTGCTTTCCTCTGTGCTCCTCAGCTATCAGTGTTAGGTGCTCATCTTTTCCCCCCTGTTTTTGTGTTCTCTTTCTCCCAGGGCTCACCCTTTCTTTCAATTTCTAATTATTACTTTATGGGGGCTAAATGATAAACTTTGACCCAGTACCTTTTGTTACAAGGTTTTCCACAGGCTTTTGTCCCATATGTCCGACCTTTGCCAGTTAATTACACATGGATTAATCATTTATCATGTCAGATATATGATACATATGGTATGTGATATATGTCTTATATCACAGCCCCTATGATGTGCCCTTTTTTGCAATGGCACCACCCACTTCCATCACACCACAGCCACTTGTTTCTTCCCCCAGGGGTGCCAGTCCCACCTCTTAGCTGCTACGCCTCGCTGACCAGCTGTATATCTGGAGTTTCAGACTCCCTGCACCGCATCAGATCTTGGATGGAACCCCACACTGCAAGTTATGGCTTCTGGCAAACTAAGCTCATACCTAGGAGCCAGAGGACAAGGGTAGTTGATGCCCTTTGGAGTGATTTTTTGGCTAATGAGAAATAGGGGTGTGAAGGGAGACAGGTAGATTGATTTTCTTTCCTCCTCTTCCCCACAGACTAATCTGGAGCATGGTTCTTTCTCACAGCCTAGTTAGAAAAGTCCTGTGAACTGAATGAGTACACCTGATAAGGCCCCTGCTGTGTCTCTCCTTGACTCCTGGTGAGACTGCAGCCA
Source organism: Rhinopithecus roxellana (assembly GCF_007565055.1). Taxonomy (NCBI): domain Eukaryota; kingdom Metazoa; phylum Chordata; class Mammalia; order Primates; family Cercopithecidae; genus Rhinopithecus; species Rhinopithecus roxellana. The sequence goes on from NC_044569.1 coordinate 13,478,098, forward strand.
GTACAGGAAAGAATTGCTGCCTCACTAAACATCCTTTCTTACCTGCTTTGTCGTATTTTCATCCCCACCCCAATAACGCATCAGCACTTTAATAATTGCCTCAGGCTCTGTTTTCCGGAGAAACCAGGTTAATTTTAAAATTTAACATTTTAAAAAAGAAAAGGGAGTTTTTTTTCATCACTCAGTTTGGCTTTTGTCTCTGTGTAACCATAACAACATCACTAACCCTGAAAACCCTGTGTTCATTTCGTATCACTCATTCTTTCTTTTATTGGTAAAACACAGACTCTCAAAAGCCCAGTCGGTTCTTCCTTCATGCTGAGGCATCCTCTCTCCAAGGCACCATGGGTACCACTCTGGTCTAGGCTTACATCAATTTTACCTTAATGACTGCACAGGTGTTCTGCTTTTTGAACCTGATTCTCTGACTCCAGTCTCCTTTCTATAATCCATCTTGCACACTCTACCGCTGTACAAGACGCTCTTCCTTACATTTCATCTTCATGTTGTTTCTCCAGGGACATCTCCACCGAATACATACAATGTAACCTTCAATGGTGTTTTGTAACGTATGAAAACTTGAAACTCTTTGAATTTGAAGTGTTTTCAATTACTTAACATTATAGTTCATTCTTCTCTTTCTGGCACAGTCACAAGCCAGGTTGTTTTTAATCCTGCACCTTTGCTGACATTATTTACTTGGCCTGAAGCACCTTTTCCTCATCTTCTATAAATCTTCCCTGCCTTCCAAACCACAGCATAAAATAATCCGCTTCATGAGGTTTATTATAAGAATTCTGGAAGACAGTGCTATATACCTACTCTTAAATTCATTTAGCATTAATCATCTGTAATATTTAATTACTTAATTGCATATTTATGCTGCTCATAAACAGTTCGGAATTATCGTTCTGTTTTCTTAACTAGATTACATTTTTTAAATCATAGAAACTGTTTTGTTTTTTCATAGGGCCTTAATTATATGGGGCACAAAATAGATGCTTTGTTGATTGTGTCTTTGAAAATGAATAGTCTACGTACAATAACCAGAAGTGCCTTGGTTAGTTGAAAGCTAGGTAATACTGCCTGATTATAATGATCAATAATAGGGACCATTCAATTTTAATGAGTAAGGTGGATATTGGGTGCCCACCATACATCCTTATGAATGCCACTCTCAAAAGGTGATCCAATGATTGGAGACCAAGCATATATACCTCACTGCTGTTACAGAAGCAACTGCACTCTTCCTTCAGTCTGAATGATCCTGCCCTTGATAGGTAACAATTACATTTGGATAGGCAGTGTGGAAATTAGAGGAGCAAGTAGCATTCCAGCCTTATATCTCCAGCACCATTTTGAAGCAAAGTTAAACTTTTTACTAGCCAAAGTACTAGTATGAACCAAGCAAGAGGCAAGAGAGTAGATCACGAAAAAGCCAGTGTGGCTGTAGTGTGAACTGATGTGTAATTACTGACTGGCTCTATACTTGGGTTGTAAAGTGTATAAATTCATGTTAAGAAATATGGATTTATTCTATGTTAGTAGTGTACCACCAAAGCTTTTTAAATAGAAATCTGACCACATCTGTGTTTCAGAAAGATAATTTTTGTAGCAGTACAGCAGATGGGAAGAGTGGTGGTGGGGAGGCCAGTGTGGAGGTTTATGTTTCTGTCTGGTTTCTGAACTGTGTTTGGGGAATGTTGTGAGGCCCTCGTGGGCCACTTCAAAGGACAATGAGGGTGAGTGGGTGGGAGTCTGGGCCTCCAATCCAACTTCTACCTGACAAGATCTACTTATATCTATTGCAATTGGCCTTCTAAGTACAATTTAAGTAAAATTTTCTAAAAAGAAAATATATTGTAGCTTTAAAAAATTGGAAAACTCCTGATTTACTTAACTAGCAGACTTTGGGGCAGTTGTTGGACAGATTTTAGAAATATTTTGAGGTAGATTCCATTGGACTTACTTAGTAATAATACGAGACTTAAAAAATGAGGAGTCAAAGAACATTGGGTGATTTCATGGAAGTGATTGCATTAGCCAAGGTATAAATCATTCCAAGTGAAGAAGATTTATAGACAGGGAGATTCTCATCAACTCATTGAGTGGGCGGTGCCTTTGAGCAAGGATTTGCCGAAGAGATAATTAGAGATTGAAATCTGGATCTCAGGAGTAAGATCAGATATAGGTTTAGAAGTCATAAACATTAGATGGGCTTGGAAGCCAAGGAGACAGATGATGCCATCTAGAGAGAAAGTAGAGACCAGAAGAGCGGAGGTAACAAGCTGAAGACCAAGGTAGCATCCAGGCTATAAGGGTCATCTATCTACCTACAAGGATTCTTCAGCCTTTGCAATGTTTTACATTTGGTTTTTAAATGTACTGTTAACTTTTAAAATTCAGTTTTTCTTGCAAATGAAAACCACAGTGAGATACCATCTCATACCAATCAGAATGGTGATTATTAAAAGGTCAGGAAACAATACATGCTGTCGAGGCTATGGAGAAATAGGAACGCTTTTACACTGTTGGTGGGAATGTAAATTAGTTCAACCATTGTGGAAGACAGTGTGGCGATTCCTCAGGGATCTAGAACCAGAAATACTATTTGGCCCAGCAATCCCATTACTGGGTATATATCCAGAATGATTATAAATCATTCTACTATAAAAACACATGCTCATATATGTTTATTGCAGCACTATTTACAATAGCAAAGACTTGGAACCAACCCAAATGCCCATCAATGATAGACTGGATGTGGCATATATACACCATGGAATACTATGAAGCCATAGAAAAGAACGAGCTGGAAACCATCATTTTCAGCAAATTAACACAGGAATAGAAAACCAAACACTGCATGTTCTCACACATAAGTGGGAGCTGAACAATGAGAATACATGGGGAGGGGAACAAAACACATCGGGGCCTGTCAGCGGGTGGGGTGCAAGGGGAGGGAGAGCATTAGGCCAAATACCTATTGCATGCGGAGCTTAAAAACTAGATGACGGACTGATAGGTGCAGCAAACCACCATGACACATGTATAACTATGTAACAAACCTGCACATTCTGCACATGTATCCTAAAATAAAGTAAAAAAAAAAAAAAAAAGAACATTCAATATTTGTGACTTCCCTGGACACATCAAAGGGGTTATTGATACTGGGCTACCCTTCTCTCATGGCCACCATAGGCCAGACTGTTGTTGAGTGGCACCCCCTGCAGCTTGGTCAATGCTCTGCAGTTGAGCACCTCTCATCCCACCAGCTTGGCTGGCTACTCCCGGTTGACTCAATTCCTCCAGACTCCAGGTATTTGAGTTTTGTTTTTTTTTTTCTTCTTCTTCTTTTAAAAAAGCTTTTATTCAGGGGTACATGTGTAGGTTTGTTACTTAGGTAAACTTGTGTCAAGGGGGTTTGTTGTACAGATTATAGTATTGGAAGTCCTGGCCAGGGCAGTCAAGAGAAAGAAATAAAGGGCATCCAAATAGGAAGAGAGGAAGTCAAACTATCCCTGTTTGCAGACAACATGATCCTATATATAGAAAATCCCATAGTCTCAGCCCAAAAGCTTCTTAAGCTGGTAAACAACTTCAGCAAAGTCTCAGGATACAAAATCAATGTGCAGAAATCACTAACATTCCTATACACCAACAACAGTGAAGCTGAGAGCCGAATCAGAAATGCAATTCTATTCACAATAGCCACAAAAAGAATAAAATACCTAGGAATACAGTTAACCAAGGAGCTGAAAGATCTCTACAAGGAGAACTACAAAACATGGTTCAAAGGAATCAGAGATAACTCAAACAAATGGAAAAACATTCCATGCTCATGGATAGGAAGAATCAATGTTGTAAAAATGGCCACACTGCACAAACCAATTTATATATTCAATACTATTCCTATTAAACTACCATTGAGATTCTTCACAGAACTAGAAAAAAACTATTTTAAAATTCATATGGAACCAAAAAAGAGCACAAATAGCTAAGGTGATCCTAAGCAAAAAAAGCGAAGCTGGAGGCATCATGTTACCAGACTTCAAACTACTCTACAGGGCTATAGTAACCAAAGCAGCATGGTACTGATTCATTTGAGTTTTCAACTCCTGAGGGAGAAGAACACTGACAAGGGAACCTCTGACCACCAATATTTATTATGAAGTAGAACCAGTAAATGGGATTATTTTGATTATTTATTTTCTTATTTTACTGTTTTGTTTCTTACTTGTGTAAGCCCAAGAAGTAAACTAAGTCTTTAGAGTTAGGCAAGTCTTTAGAGTTAGGGATTCCTCAGTCCAACAAACCTAAATTATATTGCTGCTCCCCAATCCTACTGTTTGCACCACCATCATGCAAACATTACATAACGCATGTAATAAGAGGCAAAATGCTGTTAATCTACTGGTGGAAGATAACACATTAGGATATAACATAATCTAATTTAATTTAATAAAATATATGTTGGATTTGGAGTTGGATAGGACAACAGTGTCGTAATTAAGGGCATGGACTGTGAAGTCAGACAGTTTGGGTTCCAATTGTCACTGCTAATTACCACCCGTGTGACCTTGTGCCGGTCTTTCTGTCTCTTGTTTTTCTCACCTGTGAAAGGTAGTTGTAAGGATTAAATGTGTTACCACAAGGAAAGCCTTTTGGGCACCTCAGGTGCATAATAAGTGATCAGTAAAGGTTAGTTGTTGCTGTTACTTTATCAAAAATGATTCACTTCTTACCATCAACAAACTTGATGAGCCTACTGAGTTTTTGTAAACCTGTAACCAAGCAAGCAGGAAATGAGAATTTAGTAGCAAATATGTAAATATGACGTACTGTTATTGTAACCATAAATCTTAAATCTTGACTGAAACAGCAAAACACCTTGAGAGTTAAATGTCTGTGGTTCTGAACAAATCGCTGTAGACATTTATTTTCACCTTTCAAGAGAAAAGCAATTTATTTCTGTTTAGGAGCTATTGATGCAATCCCTAAAGTATTAGTTATTCCTTAAATTTGAAATTGTGTGATTAATTCAGGATAAAACAATGAATCAGAATTTAGATTACCAGCTCCATCAAGATTTATGGAATTTACATGGAATTTACAAGGAAAGGAATATTTGCACAAAGGTTTTTCTTCTCTATCAAAGTGTTAAGTGAGTCAATTACATGTTCTTGTAAATTTCTATTCAGCATCTGATTTTGCTCTCTAGCTTCATTTAAAAATCAACCTCAAAAGCCAAGAGTTTAATTTTGGGGTCCAAACCTCATGCATATTTATCTTTGGAAAGTTGATAGAGATGTTAGACATTTGCAATGAGATAAATAATGAGTTGAAATGAGGCTTGGGATTAAAGTTTTAAAGACCTTGCTTAAAAGCATTTGTCCAGATTGTCCTGGAATTTCTGAGAGACTGGGTTTTGTTGGGATGAAATGAGAATTTGGAAAGCTGCTTGGGTTGTGTCTGCTCTTCAGTTGGATCTATCTAAGGCAGGACCTGAAGAAGATACATTAAATCATGTTTCTCTGCCTTAAATATTTAACAACACGTGTTTTGTTCTGATGACTCTTTGAATTAGAATCACAGAATTTTATAGTTGGAAGAGCCCATAGAGATAAGTTAGAACAAGACTTCATTTTGTAAAAAGGAAACTGAAGCACGATGTTTGGGTTACTATAGGAAGAATGATTTGTATGTATTATCAGTTAGTCATTTTAGCTCTTCAAAAAAAAAAAAAAAGGCAAAGTGTAGTGATTACTTAGAATCTGATCAATAAAACAAAAAACTGCTTAAACCAGTCACATACAAATTGGCTATTCATTTAGATGTTGGCCCAGACTGTCTGGCATGTGCAGGAAACATTTAAATAGTCAAATAACTTCCCTATTAATTAGACAAGCTTAATCTTTTATCAACCTTATTGAAATAAAGTTGAGTGTGTATGTTTGCATCTAAATACATGTATTTATGTATCTAAATGCATATGTGTCCACATATATCTAAATACATGTATTTAGATATGTGTATGTGCATGTATATTCTCTCCCCCTAGGCAAAGACTTCCAGTAAGAGTACAAATGATTAAAGAAGGCTAACATATTGGAAACATTGAAAGATTATGCCTAGAGAAAATACAAGGAGTAAAAACAAAGACTGGGAGTAAGAGAAAAAAAAGGCAAGAGTTACCTCTATGCAACAGATTAGGAGGTTAAAGTGCAAAGATGGTAGGCAATTTGTCAATAAGTGGCAGAGACAGAAATCTAAGCCAATTTTCCAGAAGGCTATCTTATCCCCTGAACCATACCATGCTTTTCAATGTGTCCGCACATCTCCTGAGGGCCTTGTTAAAGCAGATTTTGATCCGTATGTCTGAGATAGGGCCACGGATGCACATTTTTGGCAAACCTCCACGTGACTGTAATGCTGCTGGTGTGAGCTCACACTATTAGTAACAAGGGGCTATATTCTCTGTCCTTAATGTGCAGAAAACTAAAAGCCAAAAAACATGTTGTCTAGAAAATGATTGCCTTTAGAATGCTCATCTGCAACTCTCAAGAAAATGCAGGGCCCCAACTAGAACAGAATTGTGAAGCTTTCCAGGCTTAATCTCAACATCTCAAACTTCATTTTGTGTCTTTCCACTACTTGTGGTCCAACATGAGGGAACCAACTCTGGTTTTGCTTTTTCCTTGTCAAGACCTACCTTTAGGAAACTCAGAAATTATTTCACACTGAGGAGTGAATGTCTGATCCCAACTTGAATTGAGAGGTCAACACTGAGTTATATATGCAAAAGGTTATTGGAGGAATGCCTGTGAAGCATTCAGGGGAGAAAGCAGGAGTGCATAACGAGAGCCTTCAGACTGGTGAATGTTTCAAATATGAGAAAGGAGAGGTGGAAGGAAGGATTGGGCTAGGAAGAATCTCAGACTTCAGTCCAGTTCTAAGGAACTTTCCATCAGGCTGACAGAGAGGTCTTGAGCCTTTCATCTCTGAGAGATGGGCCTGCACTAATACACTCACCACACTCACCGTCTGGCTGGAAGCAGCTGGGTAGTGCAGCCTCAGCATGCACGTGGTAGTGTATCTAGTGCACCAATAGCTGCTTTGTCAATCAACTATGTTCTATGTTCCCTGCAGTAAGATAGCTGAGCAGTGCAGTTTCACAGCCATCAAAGTCATCTCTTTGAGCTGCACTGACCTGCCACACAGGTTGGTGGGCAGCTCCTCCATGGTTCTCACTGGCCACTCTTCCTGAGAGGCAACTTGGAAGCAGAGATCAGTGGGACAAACTTCAACTCCTGCAGTCATTCTCAGGGTCTCAGTTGGTCCTCATCCTTGGCCACGTCTGTTTTTCATTCTAAATCGCCCACACCCTTAGCTATTTACTTGTCATTCCTGAGAGGTCTGAGTCTTGGGCCCTTCTCGGGCTGAGGCTACAGCATGTCTTCTTTAACAGCAACAAGGAACGAGAGAGTGACAAAAGGGGCCCGAGTAGATCACCTGGTTCCTGCAGGTGTTCCTTCCTGCCCTCATTTTGTAAAGGTGGCTACAACCCCTACAGCCAATCAGGACCATTTACCTCTGCCAAGATGGTGACACTAATCCTTGCCTCTTCGACCATGGAGAAGAGGACTCCCACATGCTCTGGCGGCAGCTTTCGCTTGTGGTTCCATGGGACCTAGCTGTGTCTTCTGGAAAGAAAACTCCCCCTTTGGTAACCAGGACCTCCAGTACTGCAGAGTCCAGAGATAAAGGGATGAGAAACCCCAAATCCCCCAGCGGGTCAGTTAAAGTGAGAGTAAGTGGGCCATCCGATCTTCCACCTTGCGATTTCCAGATTAATATCGCCTTTCTATTGAGGACACAATGCCATATAGAGGTATTTGATTAAATGCATATAATCTTGCATGCATCCTGAAGGGCAGTACCCCATCCATGTACAATGTTGCCTCTGAGCTGTGCTTCATTTGTGTCTTTAGATGCCATTCCATCATTCTTTGAGGCGGACTGCTTCTGAATGATGTGGTATACAACAGAAGCAGCAGATCTTATTGTCATGGGTCCACTCACTCATCTCCTTCCCTAGAAAGTGGGAGCCCTGGCTAGATGTGCTGTGTGTGAGATTCCATGCCTGTAGATCAGGCATTCTGTAAGTTCCAGTTAGTGGTGTTGACTGAGGCTCTGCAAACAGGCTCTGCAAAATTAACACCAGAATAGGGATCTGTTCCTATAAGAATCAACAACTGGCTTTTCCAAGATAGAAGGGGACTCATGTAGTCGACTTGCCACCAAATGCTGGTTGGTCTTCTCAAGGAAGAGGGTCACTTCAGGGCAGAGCACTAGTGTCTGTGGCTGACAGGCTGGACCTTCAGAGGCAACAGTTATTAGATCAGCGTAGATAAGTAGAAATTCATGCTTTGGGCCCTGTATGTAGCCTCCATCTCTGTCACTGCGGCCACTCCATTCACATGCTCATCATGATGACAAAGTTTAGCTAATATCAGCGGGCTGAGGCATTTTGTTACTACCTGATTGTTCAACCCCTCTTTTATTTTGAATGGTTTCTGATGATGCTTTGGATTTCAAAGTATCAATACCAATTCAGGCTTGGTGTCCAGGAGTCGCCAGTATGTCTGAGTATTTCTCTTTCCCTATCAGAGTCACCAAAGTAATGACCATAATTCCCTTTGGGAAAGAGAAAGTGGGGAAACATTTGAATGTATACTGGCTACAGTTTGGTAAATTCCTCCCATCTGGTCAGTGGATTCTGGATCTGAACAAGGGATTATGATATTTTACTGGGGCAACTGCCCTCAGCCTCTTGGTGTGTGATTCTTGCCTTTGTCTGGCTACAGAGATAAGCATCTTCCTTGTTGACTGCCAGAGTGTTTTGCCTCCAGGGATGCTGAGCTCTATTCACCATCTCCATACCTCCATGTGAGTCAATTCATACTGACTACCCCTCTGAATTTTCCAGTTGTTAGAGGAGCTCTAGCCTTCCAGCTTCTGATGTGTAAGCACCACCACATGGTCCTCACTCCCCAAACCCCTTGAGCACATGGGTATTAATAAACCCAGCCCTGTGGAAGCCTCTCTTGCTCTCAGCCTTCGCATCAGAGCAGAACTATTACTACCATTTTAGTGATGCAGGGGCCCTGTCCCCCGCCCCTGCATCCAGCCCCCTCAAAAATCCATTCCCAGGGACACTGCCTTAGTGATTGCTGCTATGTGCAAGTTGATTTTTGCAGTCCCTTCAGTATATAATCTCTTTCCTTCTTTCTCAGGCCCAGCGTATGCTGGGTTTTAATTCTATTATCAGCCTGGCACCCAGGAGAAGAGGTGAGAGTAGCTCTTGAGGGAGGCACCACACCTTTGTGGGGCTCTGCACCATCTTCTAGCATGGAGGAAGTACTAGCCACTAGAAGAGAAGGGTAGGTCATGTCTGCAAGCTCTGAGGGTTAAGATCCACAGAGCCAATCTCCCAAGGAACACCTGTCTGGATGTCATATTCTATGTTTCAGTGTGCCAGGTTTTCTCAACCAAGGCTCCAAACTTAGTAGCACAGGCTGCCTTGGCTGAGCATGTAAATTTCTCCTGAGCTCTGTGTCTCTGTCAAGTGAACCTGCTCTTGAGCTGAGTCAGACCTCTCACCACAGGAGATAATGGGCTCTTTGAAAGAGACCAGAAAGGCCCTCTGGCACTCACTCTTATTTTTAATTGTTTGTTCCCGGCCCTCTGTTTCTCATTATGCTTCTGCTGAGTCTCAATACAACTTAGCAATAATCAGCCGGCTCTGCCATCCTAGTAGCAATTGCTCCACATATCTTTCAAGTATCTGAACCATTTCCGTGGAAAGGGCATCCCCTCCACCAGGATGTTTTCCCAAGTCAACAACAAAGAGTTCTGCAGCAATTGGGCCACTGTTTATGTGAGGGTCTATGCGTGCCCCACTCCATTCAGCATGGTATCCACCTTGTCTACTGGACAGTGAGTGAGGTACCCCTAAGCTCTCTTTTCAAGCCCTGTTTTTTAATACCCACACTGGAACCAACTGTGTTAGTTTGAATCCTCCAAAAAGCAGGCAGCACGGTGGGATCTGACATGCAGGGCATTTATTGAAAAAATGCCAGGAGGGACTATGGGAAGAGTAAGAATGTGCAGGAAGAGGCGTGGTCTGACACTTATGAAAGGAGTTGGGGTAGAAGGCAGTGGAGGAGACGGCAGAAAGAGCATCAACCACAGAGCAGTTTCAGGACATGTTCCATCTGGCTGAATCAGAGTCCACTCCTGTCTGGCAGGAGTGGCCCTGCACTAGTCCCCAACTGCTCAGTCCTTGGCTGGGAGAAGCCTTGGGGTAGGGGGCCTTGGCATTAACATGGTGGGAGTCCAGAGAACCCAGCGGCCAGGAGTGGTGGTCAGCTAAGCTTCCTACAGCAGAGCTGAGCACCAGGCACTTTTCCCATGCCACCAACAATGACTGTAATCGGTTCCTGATTAATGGTTAGCACATACTGAGCATTTGTTATATGCCAGGCACTGTGCTAACAGCTTTTGAATGCGTCTCTCCTTTTAATCCTCACAACATGTGTAATGATCATCCCTATTTTTCAAAATTGAACTGAGGCTTAGAGAGGTTAAGTAATTTGCCAAAGGTCATGAGGAGTTGGTCCTGTTAATAATCCTATGCAACTTTCCATTAAAACAATTTTGTATGCATTGATCAACCACATATCCTGTTTCTGAAGGTCCACCAAGTTTTTGGACTATAATAGTGAGTCATGCAGCCTGGGTCCTCCCATCACAGACTTTAAATCCAATAAGGGAAGTAGATATGCAAATACACAATTTTAATATGGTTGGGAACTGCATAGAAAGGCCCTCAGGATGCCATGCATGAAAGGACTCCAGGAGGATATGATATCAAACTGTGACTGGAGGGTGGGTAGCATTCAGCCCGGTGAGAAAAGGTGAGCATAAGGGAGTACTAAGCAAAGGACACAGTGTACACAAATGCTTACAGACCCAAGAAAGCGTAGCTCCTTCAAGGTATTTTGTGATAATGGACATCATTGCATGTTGTTAGTAATTTCGAACTTTGACCTGTATGGGCATGCATAGGACCAGAGTAATGAGCAAAACAGAAAGACCCTCATATTCTCAAAAAGAATGTATGAAATAGCATAAAAATTGTCATGTGAAGGAGAAATTGACATTAAAAATTCATGGAATTGAATTGCATTATATTTAATTCAATTAACTCGTTTTGTGTTTTGAGACAGTCTCCCTCTGTCACCCAGACTGGAGTGCAGTGGTGCAGTCATAGCTCACTGTAACCTTGACCACCTGGGCTCAAACTATTCTCCTGCCTCAGCCTCCCAAGTAGCTGAGACTATAAGTGCATGCCACTGCACCCAGGTAATTTTTAATTTTGTTGTTGTTGTTGTTGTTGAGACAGGGTCTTATTATGTTGCCCAAGTTGATCTGGAGCTCCCAGCCTCCAGCGATCCCTCTTGACCTCCCAAAGTGCTGGGATTGCAGGCATAAGCCACTGCCCTAGGCCTAATTGACTTAAGAAGTTTTAAACGTGTCCTATTTGATTAATATGATCAATTTCCTGGTTGAAAGTGCTCCCCTCCAACTGACTGCACATTATGCCCCATGCTGATATCGCTGAAGTCACACATAGGTTTTTTCACTGTGAAACTCAGTACAATGGTTTCCTATTAATCCTCAGAGAATCAGACTTTGTATCTTGACCTTCAAGATCCTTTAGAAGAAAGGAATTTCCAGTTAAAGTGGCATAAAGAGGTTGGTGATTCTTCTGATAGAACTGTCAAAACTGTCAAAACCAACCATTTCCTAGCACTGGAAATTGACCAGGGCAGAAAAGTTGAAGCATTTGTTTTTGAAAAACTGATAGACCTCTAAGAAAGGACAGATGACCTTGCCTAGGAAGCCCTTCTCACTTCCTAGTCCTTAAGGTGGAAAGGGAAGATTTTCAAGATGATATTTGGCACAAAGTCAGCAGCTTTGCTGCCAGGAGGGGTGCTCTCTGAGGATCTGGAGGGAAAAATCTGAATTTGGGGATAAAGGTGACAGATTTTTATCTAAATGGGAAATAATCCAATCATGTATTTTGTTGGATAAAGAAAATTCAGTATAGACATACAGTATAATACTACTAAGTAGGTAAAGGAACGAACTGCTGATACAAGCTGCAACATGGGAAAACCTGAAAAATGCCGTGCCAAATGAAAGAAGCCACTCACAAACCACATATATCATGTGAATCTATGTACAATATCGAGAAAAGGCAAAACTGCAGAGACAGAAACAGATTAGTTGTTTGCCTGGGGTGGGTATCAAGGACTGACTGAAAAAAAAGGCCTTATGAAATATTTTGGGGTAGATATAAATGTTCTAAAACTGGATTATGGGAATATTTGCACAGCTGTATACATTTCCTAAAACTCACCAAACTTTATACTTAAAGTATTAATTATACAAGTTATAATTTAAGTATAAAGTATACTTTTAACTCTATAAAGCAAAAGTTGGTGCATTTTATAGTACGCAGGTTATACCTCAATAATGGTGTTAAAAATTCTCCAAAATCTTGCTTCATGTACACATCCAGACAACTTCCTGAGACCATCCACCCTCCCTCCCAGGCAGAGACTTTGTCCAAGCTGACCTCCCTGCTTTGTCTCCTCTTCTTCTCCAGCAGCCACAGCACACTCATCCTGTAAGCAGGTGGTATAGCCAGCGTGCTGCCCTGCACTGCTGAGCTGAGCATGGGTATGACTTGCTAAAATGATAACTTCCATTTTTGCTGCAAGAAGCCCTCTGTTTGCCATAGTGGGCTGAAAAGATACTGTCATGTTTCACATTTCCTCTTTCATGAAAACTTCAGAGAACACAGCCCAAGTCCCATTTTCTTCACTAAGCCTTCCCTGGCTATTCTAGTTCATAGTGATTTACAGCTTAATAAGGAGTCACTCTCTAATCGTTTTATTCAATATCATTTCAACAATTGTATTGAAAGCCTAGTATGTGCTGAATGCTATTAAGGAGCTAAAGTTCCTACCTCCGTGGAACGTATGTTCTGGCAATTTTATATGGTACTAATTTTATACGGTACTACTAATTTTATATGGTGCTATATCCATGAAATTTTGTCTGTGCTACTTTTGTTTCCATTGTTATAGTGTAATTTGTTCTTTGAGAATGGAGACTCTCTTACATCTTTTTCCATTATCACTAACAGTGTCTTTAATACAGTGTAAACCAAATAGTAAGTGTTTAAGGAATATTTGTATATGACTTACTCAGAGATTAAGTAATAATAATCGGCACCAAATTCTGAGACCTAACTATATGCTATGTTCTGATCTGCTTTGTTTATGTGATATCCTTTAAGATTCTTGTAATATTTGAGATTTGTATTTTTTCAATTTACTGATGAAAAAATTAAAATGGAAAGAAATCAAGCAACTTTCCCGAAGTCACATAAGTACTAGATGATGGAAATATGGCTCAATTTTAAGAGTGTTTCATTCCAAAACTTTGCTTTTAGCCATATGCTATCTCCATGGCATATTTTAATTTATCTTTTTTGTAGTTATATAAACATCTTTATTTAAAGACCTCAACATATTAGACTGTGTTTCAGTTTTGAAGTGGTAAGCATATAACAGCTAAATGTATGTGTTGAAATTAACGGCTTGGAGACAATACTCCATAGATCTCTCACGATTTTGCATGTCTTACGAGAATATGTACTTTGATCTAGGCTAACTTTCCAAGGATTATTATATAGCAAACAACCTTGAAAAACAGAATTGTCCCTCTCTGGAGCAGATGGAAGATGTTTTAATGTAAAAACATGTTTTTAATGTTTTTACATTAATGTTTTTAATGCTGTTACTAGTTACAGGGGTGTCCAATCTTTTGGCTTCCCTGGGCTACACTGGAAAAAGAATTGTCTTGGGCCACACGTAAAACACACTAACATTAATGATAGCTGATGAGCTAAAAAAAATCACAAAAAAACTCACAGTGTTTTAAGAAAGTTTATGAATTTGTATTGAGACTGATTCAAAGCCGTCCTGGGCCACATGTGGGCTGTGGGCTGCAGGTTGGACAAACTTAGTCTGGTATGATAAAGGTAATGTCATTTTCCAGGACAAAAATGTCTGTCAGGTTTGCTTACAGTCCATTATAAAATATCAGGGTTTCTCAAGTTCTGGCTTCCTCCGCTGGAACACAGAGCCCACTGGGTGTACAGCATTGACCTGGCCTGCCTTCACATCATCCCCATGGGCACTAGGATGCAAGGGTAAACAAGAGAGATACAAAGTTCATGTCATTTGCTGGGCTCTGGGAATAGTCCTTTGTCTCCGATCTAGGAGCCTTCTGCCTTCTGCCAGCATCCACAAAATACCGTGGCAGTCTAACTTGTTAGGCTACTCTTCACAGTTTCTGACATTAACCCTTCTTTATTTATGGTCTTTACTATTCTTTAAACTAGGCAATGTGTCTTCAATGTACATGCTTCATATGATCAATCTCAGACAAAACTTGGAAATACTGGAACTTTTAATAATGCATTTTGGTAGCTCTTCTTTTTTTCTCTGTATTACCTCCCCCTTCCTTTTGGATTCTTATTATTTCTCTGCTTTGTTTCACCTCACCCTGCATTTTAGCTGTAAAAATAATATCCCTTTTCACACCTTAGAGTAGAATGAATGTGTTATCTCTCTCAGGGATATTTACATTTTTAGTCTTAATTTGACATGTAGAAAGAAGGCTTTGTCTCTAGGAACAGCAATTTAGAAATTTTTAATAAGGGAATAGGGAGAGACTTATTTGTAGTAAGTAAGTGACTAGGGGAGATTCATTCTCTGTGTTTCTGAAATTAAAACACTCAATGATTTTCAGCTCTGCCCACATGTCAGGAAAGTTCTGGATGTACTCCGAGTTTCAATCTATACATATTACTTGGAAGTATATTAAAAGTGTCATTCGTTAGGGCAAGTAAAAATAGCTGTTGGAATCTAAACTTCTGAAAGTCAGTAGCCTAGTAGATGTCTATGTCTTAGTTATGTCGAGACCCATGTGTGCTTGGCACATGGTCTACATCGTGGTTGCTCCAGGACCCAGATTTGTAGGCTCCTTTCATTCAATTAGCAGAGGACGAGAGATTCCGCAGCAAAGGCACAGCCTCTTCTTCACCACTTCATCTGGGATTGACACAGATTCCTTTTACTCAGGTTCTATTGGCCAAAACTCAGTCATATGACCACATCTAAATGCAAGGGGGACTAGCAAATATAGCTTTGCCATATGCCCAGGAGGGAAACAAAACAGGTTTTATTGAACATGTGGCAATCTCTGCTTCAGAATTGGTACCCTGTTGTTCTAGAATAGCGCAGTAATGTTGGATATTTCTGACAAATGCTTATGAATAATTCACTTTGACACAGTGGGGAAATGCCATATGCTGAGTATATTTGTGCTATCTTCAGTTTGCATCTGGGTTACTTTCCTTTTCATAGTAAAATAATAACTTACTTTTTTTTCACATTACATTAAATAAAAATTGCATTTCACAAACAACTGGCATAGTATGACACCATTTTTGTCAAGTGGGAGTGTGTGCTTAAAGGAAGACTGGAAAGGAAAATATCACAATGTTGTTAGCGGTTATCCCTTTGAAAAGAGAAACCATTTCTACCCTGTTCTATTTTCCTATGTTTTCTGAAAAGTTTTAGGATAAGCAAATACAATTTTCCGTCAGAAAAATAAAATATTTTCATTTAAAACAATAGGGACCAACTTACATATGGAGTGGCTGGAAGCACCGGGTACTTCCACCTGCCTTATTTCATTGATTGTGTTGTTTGAGTGAGGCAGGCATCAGTATTATTATGCCCATTCTACAGATGAGGGAACTGAAATTCAGATAGAGCAAGTGACTTGCTCAAGAACACACAACCAGAAGAGGCTGATCTGGGACTCAGACCTTTCCAAGCATAAGTTTTTCCCACAATATCAAGTTGGTTTCAGGAGCCCAGAAGTGAAGTATTGTGGTGTTAAATGATGTTAAATGTTCTTTTTCTAGTTTTTAAAGAAGAAAAACTTGCACAGCAACTTTTTCTGGGAGATTCTTCTACAGCTCCTACCAGAAAGACGTATAAGAAGTTTCACTGTGACTTGTTCAACGAAATGGCATAGAACCAGGAAAAGAGAAGTGCTGAGTGCTTTTAGGGGTTTTTAGTGGAAGTCTTTTTGATGGAGAAATTATAGTGTAGGATCACCTTTATCACCTCTATCCACTTTGATAGAGCTTGCTTTCTGGGCCCTGGTAGCTGTCTTTACATGACAAGGATGGGAATAGTTGCCAGGCCTTCTTGTCTGTGCCACATCTGATCCAGATGGCTCTGCACACTCCAATTTTAGTTTCTATTTTGTTTTCACCTCTGAGGGTGGAAAAGAACAGCCTGTAACATTGCTGTGGAGAAATTTCTGGAGCAAACTCTGCACAGTGACTGCACAGGAAAGGCAAGGTTACCACCATTCTGGTGTGCTAATTAGCCTCTTATAATTGCCACAGTCATCAGCCTCTCCAGTCTGCCAGGTTGTGGGCAGTGGTCTATTTCAGGGGCATCTGGTAGGAACCGGAGAGGATGATTGGTGTACGGATGATTAAAGGTATGCCACCAGACTGGACGTCTCTTTAAGAAAGCTTACATACGCTGAAGGGCAGAAAGATAAAAAGAAAGTACGCCTTCCTAAGAATCAGTGTTTGGAGTGGGTTGGTAACTAGTCATTATGTTACTCAAATGGCATGTCCAATTTGAAGCTAGTGGCAGGTAAGGTTAGCATCAAATAAGCAAATCCAGAAACATTATAGCTTTTATTTCAGCTGCCCCAAGCTCCCATCCCCTCCCATTCTCTCTCCCTTTAACCTTCCCCTAACACCTCTGCATTATGGCAAGGGGTGGCAGAGAGCATGTTATTTTGGGTGGCAGACTAATTTTGGTCGTCAGAGAGCTTTCTCTAGTGTTTTTTTCAGAGCTTCCTGAAAGCCTGGACCTAATGTACAAAAACAAGGAAATCAGAGCTTGACTTTCACCTGCTCAAAGGCTGTGGCAAAGCAGACAGTGGAAAGGGTAAATTCTCTGGGTCAAAGCATAAGCGTCTGAGTGTCACCAAGAGCACGTGGGGCATATGACATCTTCTCCAGAGAAGACATAGTATTTCTGATTCTATTTCTGAAACTTAGCTTAAAAATTGAGGATACTCCAGAAAATGTGTTTCCCAGCTAACTAATTGCCAAAAACTTAAAGGAGTCACAATAGAAATTATTCTCCCAAGAAGAAATGAAGTAAAACAGATACATACACGCCTAGAATGTTTCAGATCCTGTCACACTAGCTACTTGAAGTGTTACATAATTTGTTTCCTTAATAATTTGCAAGTCTGTCATTAAGTCAGAATACAAGGGAGAGAGGAGCTCTGATGGTAATTTCTAGAAGAGAAATTTAAGGCAGATGTGTGCACCAGATGTTGTGGAACGGTGGCAGTTTTCATGCATATTTATGTGAAATTGGTACATTTTATTATTATAAAACCTCTGTTTACAGAGTGAGAGTGATGTGACCTGCTTGAAGGAAAGAGCACAAGTTGGAGAGAGTTTTAAGTGGTGCTGAGGTAGGATGAAACTTGCATATAAGAAAATGGTAATGAAACGTTGCCTCAATCCTTAAAGAGGCACAAAGGAGATCGTAGGTTGCTTAGTCCAGTTCTACCTCCTGGCGGTTAGTTGGGGTTTGTAATGAGAGGATACCCTGGGAAGAATAAAACCTGTCAATGAGACACAGCACAGGGAGGGCATAGGCTGAGTCCTCAGACGACATAGGGGGCAGTGTTCCCACAGCTGAGAGTGCACAAATCTTAGTCCTTAAGAGATGTGCCTTTTGGAGTTTCTGCCTGACCACCCTCAAAAACATCTCTAGAGACACCAGTGAGAGGTATGTAAAGTGCCTGGACAGGAATCCCAAGACCCAGAAAGTCTGGTTCCATGACTTATGAGCTGTGTGAGTAGAGGTTAAACTGTCTAAGTGTCATCTCTTTGTGCAACATAATGTGTGTAGTCTAGTGTCAGGGCTCAGAACACTGTATCCCAAAGTCTGACATGTTGGTCTGAGCAGAAGGTCACTAACCTCCTCTGCCTTTGTGCATGGAGACATGAAAATAATTCTCCCTCCCTTCTGCCCTGAGGATCCTCTTGTGACATGTGCCCTGCCCTATACCCAGAGGAAAGGAATGAAGACAAAAAGACACACAGAAAAATATGAACAAACAGAAATTGCGAAGTTCCTCCCAGTGTGTTTATACCATACCAACTTTATCCAACCACACTTCTACATACATCACTGTCCAGTGTTCATCAAACTGAAGCAGAAAACTGCAGTCTTCCCTGGGTGTTTCTGACTTAATTTCTGACAGCTCCTATGTCACGTAGAACTTTGGTTAATCAATTTCTTGTCTTTCTTTCTTGTTAATCTCTCTTATATTATAGGAATGACAGCCATCCATCTTGCAAAGGCTGAGGAAAAGAGATTACTTTTTCTCCCCTACAACATAGAGTAATACCTCACCCACTTTTATTAAACCCAAATTTTATCTGTATACATTAAATGAAATTTTCTACTACAGGAAATATTCAGTAACATTAAAAATGCAGAGAAATTTCAAATTCTTGGATTTCCCCCAGAAACATAGTGCCGGCCTACATCTGTGAATACAACTGCCATTTGGATAATGCTTATATTTTACAAAGTGATTGAGTTAGAAGGTTAGAGAAATGAATCCTTAACACTTGCTTCCTAAAAAAGCCTATTTGGGTACCAAAATGCTCAGGATTGCCTTAGTGTCTGACTGATCTTATCACATAAGGGCCTGTGTAGTCTTATATGAGAGTGGGAGGTCTTACTTAGGAAGACTTAGTTTTACTCTTTCTGTTGATTCTCATGTAGCTGTCAATACTGGAGACCATTCTTAGGTACTGACACATAGAGGGAGCTTAGCTTAGGGAGCATTTGTTTACCTGCTACTATCCTCTTACTATCTAGTGAGATCGAGGTCTTATATTGGGAGAGATGGAGAGGGAAAATAAACTTGTGGAACTTTTCTGGGTGTCAGCAGGATGTCCTATAGAGCAGTGGTCCCCAACCTTCTTGGCACCACGGACTGGTTTCATGGAAGACAATTTTCCATAGACGGGCTGGCAGAGGGGATGGTTTCAGAATTATTCAAGGACATTACGTTTATCATTAGCTTCTCATAAGAAGTGTGCAACCTAGATCCCTCCCACACACAGTTCACAATAGAGTTCATGCTCCCACGTGAATCTAACACTGTTGCTGATCTGACAGGAGGCGTAGCTTACCTCCTGCTGTGCAGCCAAGTCCTAACAGGCCACAGACCCCTCCTGGGGTGGGCAATCCCTGCTGTAGAGAAGTAAAGCAGCATGAAGATCTTGGGGATTTTAGGGCAAAGGATGATAGGAAATGTGGAAAGAATGGTGGAAAAAGGTTTGTGGTTTGATATAAAAAATTAAGTATACCTATTTTCCAGAAGCCTTGAACTGCAGTGATTCATAAAATTAAGCTCCTTGTTTTAGTCTATTTCTCAAATATTTAGTGTTTGTAATCATGCCTTAAGGTTTCTGAGATGGTTTTGTTTCTTTACTTCTAATTGACCTCGTAAATTTTTAAGTACAACTTTTGTCCTCCTAACTTTCGCATTTAGGTAATTCATTAACACCCATCTGCCCTTGACTCATTTGTCATGACCCTTCACCTTTGTGGTAACTTTCGCCTCAAATTGCCACCTCTTTTGATTCTTTCATCAGAAGTAGTTTACTATGTGAATGGATCCCTGAATGTTAAGTACGGGCACACCTCATTTTATTGTACTCCACAGAGACTACTTTTTTTTTTTTTTTTTTTTTTTTTTACTAATTTAAGTTTGTGGCAATCCTACAGAGAGCAAGTCCGCCAGCACGATTTTTTTTTTTTTTTACCCTGCTACACGTGTTCTCTTTCTGTATCTGTATCACATTTTGGTAATTCTCACATGTTTCAAATTTTTCATTATTATTATATCTGTAAGGGTGAAGTGTGATCAGTGATCTTTGATGTTACTATTATGATTGTTTTGAGGTGCCACAAATCACACCCATATAAGCCAGTTAACTTAATTGATAAATACTATGTGTGTTCTGAGTTCTCCAATGACCAGGCATTTCCCCACCTCTCTCCCTTTTCTTGGGCTTTTCTATTCCCTGAGATACAACAATATTGAAATTAGGTAAAAAAAATACCCCTACAGTGGATTTTGAGTATTGGAGTAGAGGAAGAGTTGCATGTCTCTCACTTTAAAGCAAAAGCCAGAAATAATTAAGTATATTGAGGGAGGCATGTCAAAAATTGAGATAGGCCAAAAGTTAGGTTTCTGGCCTCACACCGTTGGGCCCACATTGAGATTGTAAAGGAAATGAAAAGTGCTGCTCCAGGGAACACAAGAATGATAAGAAAGTAGAACAGCCTTATTGCTG
The DNA here is from genome assembly GCF_007565055.1 of Rhinopithecus roxellana. Taxonomy (NCBI): domain Eukaryota; kingdom Metazoa; phylum Chordata; class Mammalia; order Primates; family Cercopithecidae; genus Rhinopithecus; species Rhinopithecus roxellana. The sequence goes on from NC_044569.1 coordinate 13,498,736, forward strand.
ATTTGGAGAAAGTCTGAGTGGTCTGTATCAAAGCAGCTTCAGCATTCTCCTAAGCCAAAGACTAATCCAGACAAAGCCCTTCACTCTCTTCAATTATATGAAAGCTGAGAGAGGTAAGGAAGCTGCAGAAGAAGAGTTTGAAGGTAATAGAGGTTGGTTTATGAGGTTTAAAGAAAGAATCCACCTCCATAACGTGAAAGTACAAAAGGAAGCAGAAAGTGCTGATGGAGAAACTGTAGCCAGTTATTCAGAAAATCTAACCAAGACCATTAATGAAGGTGACTACTCTAAACAGCACATTTTCAATGTAGACAAAACAGCCTTGTTTTGGAAAAAGATGCCCTCTAGACCTTTCATAGCTGGAAAGGAGAAGTCAATACCTGGCTTCAAAGTGTCAAAGGACAGGCTGACTCTCTTGCTAGGTCCTACTACAGCTGGTGACTTTAGCTACTATAGCTTATTTACCACTTGGAAAATACTAGGTTCCTTTAGAATTTCACTACATTGTCTCTGCCTGTGCTTTGTCAGTGGAACTGAAAAGCCCGGATGACAGCCTATCTGCTTATAGCATGGTTAATTGAATATTTTAATCCTACTGTTGAGACCCACTGCTCAGAAAAAAAGATTTCTTTCAAAATATTACTGATCATTGAAATACAGCTGGTCATTCCAGAGCTCTGATGGAGCAATACAGGAGATGAGTGTTGTTTTCATGCCTGCTAACACAACGTCCATTCTGTAGTTCATGGATCAAGGAGTAATTTTTACTTTCAAATGTAACTATTGAAAAAATACATTGTGTAAGGCTATAGCAGCCATAGATAGTAATTTCTCTGGTGTATCTGACAAAAGCAAATTAAAAACCTTCTGGGAAAGGATTCACCATCCTAGATGTCATTAAGGACATTTGTGATTTGTAGGAGGTAAAAATCTCAGCATGAGCAGAAATTTGGAAGAAGTTGATTCCAATCCTCATGGATGCCTTCGAAGGCCTCAAGACTTCCTTCAGTAGAGGAAGTCACTACAGATGTGGAAATAGTGATAGAACTAGAATTAGAAGTGGAAGCTGAAGATGTGACTGAATTGCTGCAAACTAATGATCAAACTTGAATGGATGAGGAATTGCTTCTTATGGATGAGAAAAGAAAAACGGTTTCTTGAGATGGGATCTACTTCTGGTGAAGATGCTGTGAACACTGTTGATGACAACAAAGGATTTAGACTAGTACATACTTAGTTGATAAAATGTAGTGGCAGGGTTTGAGAAGATTGAATTCAATTTTGAAATAAGTTCTACTGTTGAGAAAATGCTATCAAACAATATCACATACTACAGAGAAATCTTTCATGAAAGGAAGACTCGATGGATGCAGCATACTTCGTGTCTATTTTTAAAAATTGCCAGCCTGGGCAACATATCAAGACCTTATCTCTATCTCCCACAAAATTAAAAATAAGTTAGCCCAACATGGTGATGTGTACCTATTTGGGAAGCTAAGGTGGGAGGATCACTTGAAGCCAGGAGTTTAAGGCTGTGGTGAGCCATGATCACACCACTGCATTCCAGCCTCGGCAAGGGAGTGAGACCCTGCCTAAAAAAAGAAAAAAAGAAATTGCCACAGCCACTCCAGCTTTCGGCAACCACCACCCTGATCAGTCAGCAGCCATCCACACCTAGACAAGATCCTCCACCTGCAAAAGGATTGTGACTCTCTAAGGGCTCAGATGATTGTTAGCATCTTTTTTTTAGTGTTAAGGTATTTTAAATTAAGGTATGTGTATTATCTTTTTAGACATAATGCAATTGCATACTTAATCAACTGTAGTATAGTGTAAATGCAACTTTTATATACACTGGGAAGCCAAAACAATCTGTGTGACTCATTTTTTTCGTGACATTTGCTTTATTGCTGTGGTCTGAACTTTTGCTTTATTGATGTGGAACTGAACCCACAATATCTCAGAAGTATGCTGGTGTTTCCATTACTTGGGAACAGTTTTAGCACTTTAAGATGTATAGAGCTTCTCAAATTGAGAATCAATGTCAATTTCTTTGACCACTCCAGTCAGCTTCCTTTACTTTCCCACTTTACCTTGTTTCTCAGTTCAAGGTAATTTACTGTAAGTTTTTTAAATTTAATTTTTAATTATTTTAAAATTATTTCAACAGTTTTTGGGGAACAGATGGTGTTTGGTTACATGCATAAATTCTTTAGTAGTAATTTCTGAGATTTTGGTGCACCCTTCACACTGCACTCAATGTCTAGTATTTTATCCCTCATCCCGTTTCACCCTTCCCCAAGAATTCCCAAAGTCTGTTATATCATTCTTATGCTTTTGTGTCCTCATAGTTTAGTTCCCACTTATAAATGAGAATATACAATGTTTGGTGTTCCATTCCTGAGTTAAATCACTTAGAATAATGGTCTCAAACTCTATTCACATTACTGTGAATGCCATTATTTCATTCCCTTTTGTGGCTGAGTAGTATTCCATTTTATATATATCACATTTTCTTTATCCACTCATTGGCTGATGAGCATTTAGGCTGATTCCACATTTTTGCAATTGTGAATTATGGTGCAATAGACATGTGTGTGCAGCGTCTTTTTCATATAATGATTTCCTTTCCTCTGGGTAGGTACCCAGTAGTCAGATTGCTGGATCAAATGGTAGTTTTACTTTTAGTTCTTTAAGAAATCTCCATACTGTTCTCCATAGTGGTTGTATTAGTTTACATTCCCACCAGCAGTGCAAAAGTGTTCCCTTTTCATCACATTCATGCCAATATCTATTATTTTTTGATGTTTTAAAAAATTATGGACATTCTTGCAGGAGTGAGGTGGTATCTAATTGTGGTTTTAATTTGTATTTCCCTGATAATTAGTGATGCTGAGCATTTTTTTCATATATTCATTGTATATCTTCTTTTGAGAATTGTCTATTCATGTTCTTTGCTCACTTTTTGATGTGATTATTTATTTTTTCTTGCTGATTTGTTTGAATTCTTTGTGGATTCTGGATATTAGTCCTTTGTTAGGTACAGAGCATGTGAATATTAACTCTCATTCTGTGGGTTGCCTGTTTACTCTGATGGTTTTTTTTCTTTTTTTTCTTTTTTTCTGTGTAGATGATTTTTAGTTTAATTAGATCCTATTTATTTATTTATTTATTTATTTATTTATTTATTTATTTATTTGTGTTTGCTTTTGGGTTCTTGATCATGAGCTCTTTACCCAAGCCAATATCTAGAAGGGTTTTTACAACGTTATCTTCTAGAATTTGTATGGTTTCAGGTCTTAGATTCTAGTCTTTGATCCATCTTGAGTTGATTTTTGCATAAGGTGACAGATGAGAATCCAGCTTCATTCTTCTATATGTGATTTGCCAATTATCCCAGCATCATTTGTTGAATAGGGTGTGCTTTCCCCACTTTATGTTTTTGTTTGCTTTGTTGAAGATCTGATGGCTGTAAGTATTTGGCTTTACTTCTGGGTTCTCTGTTCTGTTACATTGGTATATATGCCTATTTTTATACCAGTACCATGCTGTTTTGGTAACTATAACCTTGTACTATAGTTTGAAGTCAGGTAATGTGATGCCTCTAGGTTTGTTCTTTTTGCATATTCTTGCTTTGGCTACGTGGGCTTTTTTTCGGTTCCATATGAATTTTAGGATTTTTTTTTTGTAGTTCTGTGAAGAATGATGATGGTATTTTGATGGGAATTGCGCTGAGTTTATAGATTGCTTTTGGCAGTATGGTCATTTTCACAATATTGATTCTACCCATTCATGAGTGTGGGATGTGTTTCCATTTGTTTGTAATTTCTACAATTTCTTTCAGCAGTGTTTTGTAGTTTTTCTTGTAGAGATCTTTCTTCTCAATAGTTAGGTATATTCTTAGGATTTTATTTTAATTTTTTGCAACTGTTGTAAAAGGGATTTAGTTCTTGATTTGTTTCTCACCTTGGTCATTGTTTGTGTATGGCAGTGCTACTGATTTGCTTACACTGATTTTGTATCCTGAAGCTTTACTAAATGCATTTATCCAACCTAGAAGCTTTTTGGAGAAGTCTTTAGGATTTTCTAGGTATATGATCATATCATGAGTTGAAAGTGACAGTTCGACTGCCTCTTTACTGATTTGGAAGCACTTTCTTTCTTTCTCTTATCTGATTGCTCTGGCTAGGGCTACTATACGTTTTGCAATTCCTCCTAAAATACTTCACCAATTGCTCCTGTACATCTCATCTTTAAGGCTTTATTTGCTTTCTCCATTTTAGTTCAACTCTCCTAATGGGGTTCTCTTCGCATATACACAACATAACTCCTTTGTAAGGGTCTCAGACAGTACTGGTAGTGGAAGCTTTACAAACAGACTTTTTCTGCTACCTGGATGCTGAATCAGACCCACATCCCATGACTCGGTCATTTATGAAGCACGCAATTCTAGGCTATTTAATGATAACTAGCATGTATTTAGTGTTCATCTGTCTGTCACTATTCTCAGTATATTACATGAGTTCAAGCTAGATGACAACTCTATGAAGTAGATATCATTGTAGTTTTTATTTCCATTTTTATAGATAAAGAAACTGTGGTTCAAAGGGCATAAGGGGCAAGGTGCAGTGGCTCACACTTGTAATGCCAGCACTTTGGAAGACCTAGATGGGAGTATCGCTTTAGGCCAGGAGTTCAAGACCAACCAGGGCAACATAGTGAGGCTCCAACTCTACAAAAAATATTTAAAAATTAGCCAGATATGTTGGTGTGCCTGTACTCCCAGATACCTGGGAGTCTGAGGAGGGAAGATCACTTGAGCCTGGGAGGTCAGGCTACAGTGAGCCGTGATTGTGCCACTGGAAGGCCAGGCAAAACCTGCTCTCAAAGAAAGAGGGTAGGGGACTTAAGTAACTTCCCCCAAATCACAGAACTAGTAGGTAGATGAATTGGGATATGAATGCAAATAGTCTGGCTCTAACGTAAAAATTTTTAGCTGTTTCATTTCTGTTTAATACATTTTAGTCTGCTTTTGTTTGTTGTCCCCAAAGTAATTCAGTTTGCATATCATGTTTATCTGGTTTTCTGTACACACATATTTTCTGCTACATCCTGAAAGTTTCTTTGATTTACTACAGAAACAGTACAGAAATATAATGTTTTGCAAATAGCAGAAGCTAGATAGGGAAAATATCAAGAAATGAAACAAAAGACCTACTTGCTTAATGGGAGACTTGCAATCTTAATAGACAAACTAGACCTATACAAAAAGGAGATAGTCTCAATCTTAACCACTTACTAAAGGAAACTAGGAAAACAGCTGAAAATTTCATGTTACCAGATGAGACAGGGTGACAAAGTAATACAGAAATCTAAAAAGGAAGATATTCAGTAAGTCAGAGAGAAAACTAAATTACATTGTATTTGTTCATTTGTTTAGCACTCAGTGCCAAGGAAAAACCAGAATGGGGAAAAACAGTGAGCAAAATGGGCCCAAACCCCTTCCCTCATGGAATTTACATTCTAGTGGGAGTACAGATAAGACAAACATGTGTAGGGGAGAAAACATAATATATTTATATTTATCTCACCCATTGTAAAGTTCATGGCTGAGACCATCATAACAAAAGATAGATTGATAAGCAAAAAGCACACAAATTTATTTAATAAATGTTTACATGATATGGGAACCTTTAGAAATGAGGACCCAAAGAAATGCAGAAAGTTGTGTTTTTACAACTTAGGTTTGATAAGGTTTGATATCAAACTTAAGTTTGATAAAGAGTGAAGAGAAGTACACTTTGAGGACAAAGGGCATGATCTAGTGGTAATAAACTAGGGGGAACTGACTAAGGCCTGTTTGCTCAGATTCCCCTCTGTTTCTGTGTGACATTTCTTTCTTCATGGCAGGGTACCTGTTACATGAGGGTCTTTAGAGAAGAAGAAAGGGAGAGGGTCAGAGAGTGACCCTCCAGGTTTCTACTGCTGTAGGGAAGAAGTGATGGGGCAATTCTAGTTTCTATGGTCTGTTTCAGGGGAGAAAGGAGATATAGAAGGTTAGAGTGGCCTTCCTATTTCTGCTGGTTTCTCAATTTTGAAGGTGCCATATTTTGGGGTACTGTTTCCTGCACCACTTTACATGGCAAGTCAATAACAAATCTATGTGTGTAACGAATCTATGCTATGTGTATAGCAATACATGTAAGGAAAGAAAAAACAGGGAATCATGAAGAAGTTGAAATTTAAATAGGTCAGGGAAGCCTTCCTGAGAAGGTGACATTTGAGTAAAGACCTAAATGAAGTGAGAAGGTGAAACACATGGATATCTGGCAGAAGATTGTTTTATGAAGATGGATTAAGTTCAAAAGCCTACGTAATTTGCCTTTATGTTTAAGGAATAATAAGAAGTGTCTGTGACTAAAGCAGAGAAAGTAAGGGGGAAAGTATAGTAGATGAATTCAATAATGGTAATAGGGTCCCCATATTATAAAATAATCAGGCCATGATTAGTGCTTTGATGGAAAGTGACTATCCTAGGAGTGTGCCAGGTAAGAAAATTTACTGAGAGTTGCCCCTTGAAGCTACAGATAATATGTAATAAAAGCAACTGTGGGAACTCTCCTCTAGAAAATGGGATAACTTGGCACAGATTGAGATGATCAAAATAGAGCATTTGAAGAATTCTCAGGTCTGTAGCTTCCAGTAAGCCTGTAGATAATGAGCATAAAACTTTAAATAAAATGCAAATGGTAACTATTTGAGGCAATGGAGAATGGTGAAAAGGAGGAGGAAACTAGAGGAGATTCCATCACTGAAAGAAGAGAATCACACTAGGTGAAATTGTATTTATATTTTTTTATCCCTTTGAGGGAATGTTTAAGTATCCATGTAGCATTGCAGATAGAGATCAAGCAGAAAATGACAGTCTCATTGCCCTGAGGATCAGAGGATGGAGTCAGATTGCTAGAGTGCCTGGAAATTGGTTTGGGGAAATCCCAGGAAGGAGAGATTCTAAGAGGGATTCGTTTCCCTGTAGCAGGGAAACATTCATGTCTGTGTATAATCTTGCTGGCCTCTAACTTAAACAGGGTGAGATTTCAATGCTCCTACAGTGTGAGATCATTAGAAGAACTCTCTAGCTATTTTTCAGAGTTTCAACAGCCGCTTATTACAGATATATAAAATTTGGAGTTTGAGTTCTAGCAAAATAGAGAGACTTGGAAAACACTTAGGGCTTTAAATTGAAACCTCAAGAAAACCGCATTTTAGAAGTAAAGACTATAGTCCAAAGAATATGGTGCTAAATAATTCATAAGGGACAAAACTGCAATATGCTATCAAATTACAAAGCCAAGCTTCTACAGTGTTAAGATGACCAGCAAGCACGCAGGGCAGAGACTTCAAGAAGTGTGGTGGAAAACAATAGATGGAAAAGTGAAAATTTTCATCCGATGGTTCTGCCACTGCCATGACAGAGAGAGAGACTTGAGGATAAAGTACTGATAAGATAGAAAGGCTTGGGGAACAGCTCAGGCTTTTCACAGTCATATTCAATAGAAAATAAAACTAAGCCTCCACAAGTTCAGTGCATTCAGCCAGAAATTGACCTGACTTGTAGAGCAAAAAGTAACACTTTTTATAAGAATATTTTTCAAAACCCAGAAACTCTTCAATCCTGCCTAGAATAAAATAAAAAGTTACTAGATATGCAAAAAAAAAGAGAAATTTGTCATATAGCCAAGAGCAGAAGTTGTCAATAAAATCAGACCCTAGAATGACCCAGATATTGGAATTAACAGGGACTTTTAGACAACTATTTTAAATATGATCAATAATTTAAAGGAAAAGAGATTCTAATGAGTGAACAGATGGGGGATATCAGTACATAAATGAAGACTTTAAACACGAACTGATTGTATATTGAAGAACAGAAAAACACAATATCTGTAACAAAAAGTTTACTGAATATGCTTAATGGCAAATTAGAGATAGATTACCAGTTAATTACCTATGTTTTCTATTTCCTATTTTTTTTTCTCTTCCTTATTTGCTGCTTTATTTGGTACTAATAATTTTAAAAGTAATTATATAATTTCTTGAATAGCTTATCAGACTTATCTTTTAATAATTTTTAGTAGTAACTAGAAATTACAGTGTGTCTTCTTAATGTATCACAGTTTAATTGGAGTTAATATTGTCTTTCTACATAAAATACACAATTTCAAAATGAGAAACTTATATACATCCACCCTTCTGCTATTGTTTTAATATATTTTACATTTATATATGAGATAAACTCTAAAATCCAATATAGCAATGCTTACATTAAATAATTCTTTGGTTGGATATTTATTACACATTTACTATTGCTTGTGCTCATTATTCCTTCCTGAGGATCTGAGATTTTAATTTTTGTCATTTTCTCTCAGCCTGGAAAACTTTCTTTAGTCTCTCTTACAATACAGGTCTAATGGCATTGAACTTGGTTCATGTTTGTTCATGCAAAAATTTTTCTGTTTTGCCTTCATTTTTGAAGCATATGGTTTTTGGCTATTGAATTTAGGGCTGATAGTTTAATTTTCAGCACTTTAACTGTCATTCAAATTTATTCTGGCCTCTATTATTTCTGCTGAGACATCACCCATCATTTTTGTCATTGTTCTCTTGTCCTTTATTAAAAATAAAGGGGTCCTTTATTTTTATCTCGTTTCAAGGTTTTCTCTTTATTTGTGATGTTAGAAGTTTGACTCTCTTGTGCTAGCTGTGGTTTTCTTTGTATTTATTATGTTTGAAATTCATTTAGTTTTTGGATCCATAAGTTAACGTTTTCCACCAAATTTGGGAAATTTTCAGGTTTTTTAATTCAAAGATTGTCTGTCCCTTTCTCCCAATTTTTCCATTCCAGGTCTACAATTACATGCATGTTATATCATTTGGTTAGTATTTTCTAACCTTATTCCTTCTATTTTTCCAATTGGATAATTTTTTTGGCCTGTCTTTTAGTTACACTAATTATCTCATCTGTGATGAAATTGGGATAGAGATGTGGTATGTGGGGAAGGAGTAAAAGACGCCAACTTGGGAGATCTTTGGAGGTAAGAGCTGCTCAGGCAAAGGAAAATTCATCTGTTAATCGTTATCAGACAGTTTTTTTTTTTTTTTTTTAGTATCCTCAATATACTCCTTTAGGCCTCACTGTCATCTAATAGATATAAAAGATCAAGCAATCTAATAAAACTGGAGCAAAGTTATATAAGAGCTGCAGTTTTTAATTCACTTCTTGATATTAAAATGTCTTCTCTGCAGTAAGCTAATTTATATTATCTCCCAAGTCATTGTTTTCACTTTCCTTTTGGGTTCTGTAAGTTTAGCCCCTTTCTAAGGTTTAGCTGGGGAGAGAGATGGCTAAGACATTTAAACTACTCTGACTACATATTTTATTTATCAGTGGAGAAAGGCAAAATAGTGATGTATTATTAAATAAAGTAACTGTTGTGAAAGAATTTTGAAAATTCAAATAGTACAAACGTCTGCATCCTGATTTTCTTTTGAAATGTTGCTACCTATTAAATTTAATAAAAGAAATACGGAATCTTCAGTTATGTTTAAATACTTATTTGTCTAATTACCAACTTACAGCTTTGAACAAGGAACTAAACTTCTCCAACATTCAATTTACTTATCATAAAATTAGGCTAATAATGCAATCATCAAGTATTTTCTGGGTGATATTTCAGACATCATGTATCTGCCCCTTTCACATAATATATGATCAATAATTTGTGATTAGCATGACTGTTGATACTTTCATTGTTGCTTTAATTAGGTAGTCAGAAAAACACTGAACTACATCCTATTTTTCACTACGTGAGAGAAGGGGGAGAAAAGAGAAGATTGTAATACTTAGCTTCTAACATTATTGAGTGTTGACTTTTGGCCAACAATGTGCTAATGTTTAGCATATATTATCTCATTTCATTCTGTCACCGACCACCAATCTGTAAGTTAGAGTCTATAAATATTCCTTTATTTTTTTTTTTTTTATCAATGAAGAACTTAGAGGTATCAGGCAACTTATAGGAGATCTCAAGGATCATCAGTAGGACACACCACGGAAGACAACAAGAGAGGGTAGGCTTCGGTGTGTTGAGAACAGCTTAGAAATTAGAGATGATGAAAAGATCTAGAGAAGAGCTATATATATGTTAGAGTATTGCCTGGAATTTTTAACTGAAGAGGGCGAGCTTTGTCAATTTTATTCCTGAGGCTGACCGCATCCATCCTTGGGTGAAACATTGAATATATTGGTCTTATTGAGTTTAGCCCTATTTTCTTATTATAGGTGAATGTATCCACTTCATTCTTCTGGTTCAGCCTCTCTTGATCATCCCACATTAATTAAATAAGCTTTTTATAGAATACTTACTATGAGTTAAATGCTGTTCTATAACTGAAGATGTAGCAGTAAGAAAAAGAAAACAGTCCCTTTTTTCATGCATTTTACATCACAGTAGGAGAGACAAACAATAAACCAATTAGAAAATAAAGACATAAACCAATGTCAAATGGTAAGAAGTAACATGAAGAAAAATAAACAGAGAAAGGGAATCAGGAATGCTTGTTGGAGGTGCGTGTACATGTAGTATGGTTATTTTAGATAAGGTCGTCAGGGAAGGCCTCTGTGGGGAAAGCAGTAATTGAGCAAAATGCAAAGAAAGAAAGAAAGTTGTATTGGTCCATTCTCACACTGCCATAAGTAAATACCTGAGACTGGATAATTTATAAAGGAAAGAGGTTTAACGCACTCACAGTTCTGCATGGCTGGGGAGACCTCAGAAAACTTGCAATGATGGCAGAATTTGAAAGGGAAGCAGGTATGGGAGCAGGCAAAAGAGAGAGGGAAAGTGTGTGTGAAGGAGAAACTGTCAAACACTAATGAAACCATCAGATCTCGTGAGAACTCACTCGCTATCATGAAAACTGCATGGGGGAACCATCCCCATGATCCAATCATGTCCCACTAGGTCCCTCCCTCAAAACGTGGGGATTATGGGGATTACAATTCCAGGTGAAATTTGGGTGGGGACAGAGAGGCAGACCATATCAGAAGTGATGCGAATGTTGAGGGATATGCTCCAGGTAAGAGATTAGTAGTTTCACATCATTGAAGCAGAAAGAATATTGGGTTTTTGAGCACTTGCAAAGAGGCCAGTGTGATGTCAGTGGTGCATGAATGGGGCCCAGAGTGTTGGAAGATAAACCCAGACAGACCTAAGGGGCCAGATCATGTACAGCCTCAGAGGCCGTGGTGAAGATTCTGAATTTTATTACGATGTGATTGAAGCTATAGGGATGTCTTGAGCACAGGAATGATATAATCATTATATCACAGGAATGATATAATCAAAAAAACCATAATTTGGTACAAATCATCACTCTGGCTGCTGGATGGGGCCTAGACTGTGGGAGTCAAAAGTGAAAGCAGAAGCCTATGCTCACAGGTGAGAGATGATTGTGTTTGAGGCTAGAAGAACAGCTGTGAGTGGCAGAGGAGGAGTGACATGTGCTACATGTTTTGAAGACTGACAGAGGTTACTGGTGGGTTGGATATGGGTGTGAGAGAATGGGAAGTTAAGGATAGGTCCTGACTTGCTCTAGCTTGTAAATGTTGACCATCAGCTTAGGGCAGATGACAAAAGGTAGACCACAAAATCCATCATGCTTTTAAGGAAGGGAAAATGCTGGTGGATGGCCCAAGATGTATGTAATGGCAAAAATGTCCACCAGGCAGATTAGCTTGGTATCCAAAAAGTGTGTGGCCCAAACAAGTAGTTAGTAGTCTCAAGGAGGTCAGAAAACAAATAATGGAATATTGGTATTGGTGACTGAGTCTGAGCCCTGAGAATCAAAGAGCTGACAACACCCTGAAAAGTGTGGAGGCAGCTGGAAATAGGACTGAGTCAGAGTACTTTAGGGGCATTGGCAGGAGCAAGAGCAGTCTTTGTGTTACAGGGCTTCAGTATCTGGCAAGCCAGCACTCACAGAGAGCAGACAGATCCAACTTATGCAGTTTGGGATAGAAAGTAGGAGCTTTGTCCTGGGAAGGAAAATGGATCTGAGTCCCCTGATCAAACTAGAATGATCAGAAAAAGGGAAATCTGGCATGAATTAACTGAATATTTAACTACAGCTCTTTGACCTGTAAGAAAAGATTAGGGAAGTTCTCCACAGTTGGGGCAGCACCCTTGGCAGGCGAAGCCCTTGCAATTGCCTGCAATAGGATAAGAGTGTTAAGAAGATAGAGAACCAGGGAAGCTAGTAAGCCCAGTGCTGGGCATTTGCCTGTCAGGAAAAATTGAAAAGAAGCAAAGCAAAAGCAGGCAAAGAGGTCAGCCATCTGCTGCTTGGGTAAGGAGGTCATGTTCCCTGTCCCCTGTGGCTCTCCACACCTTGCTTCTGTATTTCCTCATTCACAAGGGTCTCCAGTTCTTCCACCCGTGAATGTGATGTCCTAAAATGACTGAAAATGTGTCATCCCTACTGTGACTTAGTCATACTGGATTTGAAGAATTTCATTCAAAGTGTATGCTGTTTTACTCTTAACCTCCCCCTCCCCGCAGAATAATTTACTCAGCTTGATTAGCACTTGATCTCTGGTTTTATTTGAGACTTGCTAGAAAATTGTAAACTAAAATTTACAATTAGTTTGGAATTCTCCCAAGTAAAACTTATGAAGTGATTGGGGATTGGGTCAATGGTGAATTTTTTTTTGGTGGTTGGGTAGCTTTCAACTGAAAGCTTGCTTATGTCGGGTTTCATTTATTTATTTTTTTTAAAGTCTTGTGATTGAGTGATTTTTTCAATGTCCTACTTCATGGGCCTGTCAGGTTCTGGAAGCTGGAATTTTTATCATGTTTATTTTTTTCTCCAATGATCTCATTAAATGGCTACACGTATTCATTGATCAATGAATATTGCTTGAATTGAAAATACTATTTTCCATGTTTTATTTTTCTTAATTTCTTTAGTTTGCTTTGAAGTAGTACTTACGTTTTGACTTCTTTTTCCTTAAGTACACATTTCCCCTTCCCTGAGATTCATGCTGTTTGTTATCTTCTTTTCTTTGTTCTTAGAAAAACTTCAAATGGAATTGGACTTCAATCTTTTCTTCTGTAAATTTAAGTACCTTAAATTTACGTAAATTTAAGTTTCCCTAAATATTTAAAAAGAGATTCGGTTCACATAGTGTTTGCAACTACACAGAACTCGCTGTCTCTCTTTTTTATTACTTCCGTTCATTGTTGATTTATGGCAGCTTGCTTTCTGAAATTCCTTGGCCTGGTTATCTCCCTCATTTTATGTGGACAATCTTCTTCTTTTCTCTCTATTTTGCTTCTCTGCCAAATTTTGCTTTCACTCCCAGCAGTGTCTCTTTAGTGTGGAACTTTGTTCAGGCAGGGAGACTTTGGGGGTCCGTTTTGAAAACTCGTAAAAGTCCAGACTGCTCAAGCCCCTTCAGTCCTAGGGGAAGGAGTAGGGTCTCTATAGGGGCTTGCAGTCTTTTGTTCACCTGTTACAATGAGTGGCACTGCTCAAACATTGTTCTAGGTGCTTCTATGAGGGTGTTTTAAGATTAAATTAATATTTAAATTAGTGGACTTTGAGTACAGCCAATGACCCTCCCTAACGTGGTTGGGCCTCATCTAATTCATTGAAGGTCTGAATGGAACCAAAGGCTGCCCTGCTCCAAGCAAGAGGGAATTATGCCTGCAGACAACCTTTAGACTTCCTCGGCAACACTGGCTCTTCCTTGTCTCCAGCGTGACTGCTTGAACCACAACTCTTTTCTGGGTTTCCAGCTTGCTTACCCCTTCAATCTTATTAGTGTGTTTGGACTGCTAGAACAACAGGCTGGCTTATAAACAACAGAAATCTATTTCTTGCAGTCAGTTCTAGAGGCTGGAAAGTCCAAGAGCAAGTCATCATTGGATTCAGTATCTGGTGAGAGTTTGCTTTCTGGTTCATAGATGGTGCCTTCTCACTGTGTCCTCACATGATAGAAAGGAATAGCTAACTCCCTGGGGTATCTTTTATAAGGACACTAATCCCATTCATAAGGGAAGAGACTTCATTCCCTAATCCCCTCCCAAAGACCCCATTTTGATAATACTATCAGATTAGGGATTAGGTTTCATGTATGAATTTTAGGGGGACACAAATATTTAGATGATAGCACCTATAATATTTTGGTCATTTGAATGAGCCAATTCTTTATAATAACTATCTTCATAGTATATATATATATTATATATATATATATATACACACACACACACACACACACATACATACACACATTCTACTGGCATGAACCTCAAAATACATAGAAAATATCTTTACTCTGATTTTTCCATCTTTTGTCTTTCAATCACTGCTTTCTCATGCTGGAGTCTCATTAGAGTGTGTCTCTTTGAGCAGCTCCAGAGGGAGGAATCTTCTGATCCAACTCCTCAAAACATTTTCTATTTTCCCATTTTACTAAAATTTCAGAAAAGCAATAGGACAAAAAATAATCATATAACAGTAATTCTACAGGCAAAACCTAATAATACTATCAAGTTCCAGAACTGCAGCACTTTATATGTTGCATGAATGACACATATTAGAGGAGAAGAAAATTTAGCCCAAATTTCCTTCTACTCTGATATGTGTCACATGAGAGGTTTGCCCTCAGAAGCCAATATATCTTACATTGCATATCCATATTCTGATGCTAACTACAGAGCACACCAGAGTATTATTTGGAGGAAAAAAAGAAAACTTGATGGTAGCATCTTTGCCAGAATGCCAGTTAAATATGCCTTTAGTTCAAAGTCAACTTTTAAAGCTAAACTTGGCTGGAGAAATGTCCCATACAGAGAGGCTGTCTCTTCTTTTGAAGGCCAGCTGGTAAGCACTTCTATCTTTCAGGAATTTTTAGAGATTTATTCAGGAGGCATCTCTAGCCCTTGTGCCTTAGGTGCAGTCAAACTTCCTTTGATGGCTTTTCCTATAAATTTTTATGATTTTACTTAATATTAAACATTGAACTCTGTGAATCTGGTACTTTTGCACTGAGCGAAGGACAAGTGTTATCCAGAATCACAGAAAACAGAGTACTCCACATGTATAACAGATTACTCTCCATGCAAAGTGCATTCCTGCATCTTTCACTTTGCATTCTTGCATTCTTCACAACCCAAGCATCCACTACGTCTCTCTCTCCAACCACAGCTTCATTAATCCTGCCCTGCTGTAGTTATTGCTTCTTCAGCTCATGGTCAGTTCTCCAGGGAAGCAATACTTTCCCTACCATGTGCTCCTCCCAAACCCTTGTCTCTCCTTGGCTTTTGAATTTCCTGGCCATGGAAATATTTACTTTTCAGGACTTTTCTAGAATAAAAGGCTATCTCCATAAAGTCAACACATAAACAAGCAAAAGTTGGAAAGAAGTCCTGGAGTGCCCAACAGTGTGATGTTGACCACAGTATAGCACTACCAAGCCAAAAGGTTGCCTCCCTTGACTTTCCGATTTAGAAGGAAGCATGCATTAGCCTAGAAATGAAACTCCCTAACCAAGAAGAGAAACTTTGCTCACTGTTGATAGGATGTAGTCTACCAGTCATCAGTTGTACTTACCACTAAATCTTGACCTAGTCTCCAAAATGAAGCCAGATTACCCTGGAGGTAGTGATCAAGACATTCTTCCAGGTCAAAGCTTTACTCTCCCTGTAGTGAACATTTCACAGGAGAAATATGTGATCATCCATAAGCAAAGGGAAAACAGCTCTATCAACAAGATCTTACTTAGAAGCCTAAGTATTCCTGTTCTGAAAATACTTGTTTTGGCATTACTGTGTTGTTGTTCTGGACACTACAGTATCTAAGAGGGAATCAGAGCATAATAGAAGAGAGAAGGCAATGCCACAAAAAAGGAACAGGAAGTGAATTAAAACTGACAATCAACAGCTGGGAGTGGTGGCTTGTGCCTATAATTCCAGTGACTCAGAAGCCTGAATCAAAATTCTAACAGATTTGCTTTTTGTTTCTTCTTTACTTAAAAATGGAAGTGGTATGATGTGAATAAATATGATTCTGAGATAATATAGTTCTCAATGAAATTTATTTGTTTATTTATACATTTAATATGTACCAGTCATTGCAGTTTGTTTGTTGCACAAGATGAATCCATGAAGCTTATGACTCTGTCCAGAAAAAGTGTAAGAGCCCTGTATATGTTAAGTATAGTGAAGCAAGATGTACATAAGAATAAGATGATATAAACATGGTGTGAACACCCAACTAAATCTGCTTCTGCTCCAATACAGCCTCATAGAGGGAAAATGGAAGAGAAGAGAGAAGTGAATGATGGAGAGAAACAATAGTTAAGTATAATAGGAGGCAGGGTGATTGAAAATGAAAGCATCATTGGAACAGAAAGAGAATTCCTTCTCAGGAAAGACCATGTCTTGTATTACATTTCAGAGTTTACTAATATCTGGAGAGTGCTGAAAAGATATTTGTTGGCTAGAATTGTATGTTCATGAATTCAGATATCTTCTGTCTTCAGTAATCATTGTAACCCTCATGGCAATGAAAATAATATCTGTATGGTGTCATCCACATAGTGGAGTCATAGAAAATTAGCATAGAAGTCCCCCCAAATATTCTGATTTTATTTGCTTTAGACATTATTGCCTTACTATATTTTCATAGCAATATTGATGATAGCAGCTCATTTGTCTATTGGAAAAAATTCCATTTTGAAGATACTGTTTTTGCGGTTTCTGAATTCCACATTGGTCATCATGTTTTTAATTTTTGATTATTTAAGAAATAATAATTTGTTTTCTGAAAACTTTATAACCTTCTAGGCTTCAGATAACTGATAATTTTGGAGTTCTCTGTAGGTGGTTGTATAAGAGGCACACGGGCTCCGTCTAAGCTGCATAGGTTATATGAGTATGATGAGTTAGTTATTTGTGCATGTTATATGAGAATGAGTTAGTTATTTGACAGTTTTTTTTGTAAAATCTATAAAATTAGTTGTTTATTTGTGCATGTTATATGAGAATGTATGTTATTTGAAAGTTTTGTTTGTATAATCTATAAAATTAGTTGTCAATTACAGTAGAAGGTGTGGTACTTTTCTTATTTCTATAGCAATGTAAACTCTAGAAATGGTTCTTAGGAAGTCTGTCTCCTAAATGATTCCCTGATTGTGACTTAAGAAACAACAGACGATGCCTTGGTTCAATTAGTTTACTAGGAAGCCATTTAGTGCACTGATGGAAAAAGATTGACTGCAACAGGCCGGGCGCGGTGGCTCAAGCCTGTAATCCCAGCACTTTGGGAGGCCGAGACGGGCGGATCACGAGGTCAGGAGATCGAGACCATCCTGGCTAACACGATGAAACCCCGTCTCTACTAAAAATAAAAAAAAAAAAAAAAAACTAGCCGGGCGAGGTGGCGGGCGCCTGTAGTCCCAGTTACTTGGGAGGCTGAGGCGGGAGAATGGCGTAAACCCGGGAGGCGGAGCTTGCAGTGAGCTGAGATCCGGCCACTGCACTCCAGCCCAGGCGACAGAGCAAGACTCCGTCTCAAAAAAAAAAAAAAAAAAAAAAAAAAAAAAAAAAAAGATGACTGCAACAGTGCAAGGCAGCATCCCCAGGTCTGACATTTAACAACTGCTTATTGGGTGACTGGTATGTGAAATATATTTCATTATTCTTTGATAAATGGCAGATGAGTTAGACCAAGGTGCTATACTTCTCAAGGAATTTACAGTTCAGTGGAAAAATCTTGAAAGGAAATTAATGTAAGAAAGAAGTAAATGTAGGATAACAGTGAGTAGGGAAAATTTTGGAAAAAGAAAATATAAGCGTATTCTGACACATAAAGTCCTACTGATTCTTTAGCGAAGAGGAAAATTATTAATTTTTATCAACTCTGGGATCTTATAAATTAATCTAACTACAGTCTTCATGCTTAAATCTCCAGCACTGGCTTCAAACGCTGGGTTACGGATGGAACACAGATATCTCTATTTCTATTAAGCTTCCCCAAGTTATTCTGTTAAGTTGTCAAGTTGGGAATCAGCACTATTGTACCCTGGCTAAGGAGTAAAACAGTCTGAGATCAAATTTCCCACTGGCAGAGAACTCACTTCTTACCAGGCAGCACATTCTATCCTTAGAAAATTCTTTAGAATAGAGAGATTATGGTTATGATTCTTAATGGAAATTTCTCCATGAAATTTCAATTTATTGATCCTTGTTCTATACTTGAAGCCACATAGTGCAATTTTTATTTCACTAGAGAGCTCTTTGTTTAATATGAATGGTTCCCTAATGGTATTATACTTATTTGAGATACACAATAACTTCTAAAATGGGAAAGTTTTGGGGGCATTTGATTATTGCTCAGATGTTAACTCTAGTAATGAGATAATTCAGCTTATTAATCTGATGTCAAGTTTCAGAATAAACAGAAGCATATTACTATCACCACTACTACCACTGCCATCACCACCACTACTACTACTACTGCTCCTACCACTACTGGCACTACTACTACTACTACCAAAACCACCACTACTGCTGCTGCTACTACTAATACCATTACTGCTACTACAGGTGTCACTGCCACTGCTGCTATTAATATTACTACTATGACCACGATTCCTACTTTTTCTATCAATAAATATAAAAAGCGATAGATAGTAGTTATTGAGCTAGGTGTTAGTCATCATGCTACATACAGATTCTACCAATTTTCTCAGGTAGAAACAGAGTCATTATTAATGCCCAGCTTTTTCATATACAAATAATTGCTGATATCTGTGTCATCTATTTTTAAAACTTCCCCATTTTCTCCACTTCTGTGTATCTTTTCTACTACTGCCCTATCTCAGTTTTGGACAACTACAATAGTCTTCCATCAAGTCTTCCTATATCCATTATTGCCTCTTTTCAATTAATTTGCAACATTGCATCCAGGCTCTTTTTTAAAAGTAGACTTAATTTTTTGCAGCAGTTTTAGGTTCACAGTGAAGTTGACAGGAAGGTAGAGATATGTCCCATATGTCTCCTATGCCCACACATCCACGGCCTCCCCCATTAGCAACATTCCACACCAGGTGGTACATTTGTTACAATCCATGAGCCTACACTAACACATTATTATCACCCAAAGTTTATACTTTATATTAGGCTTGGTTCTTGATATTATACATTCTATGGGCTTGGACAAACGTATAATGACATGTGTCCAGCAATAAAGAGTCGTACAGAGTAGTTTCACTTCCTTAAAAATCACCTGTATTCTTCTTGTTCATGCCTCCCTACCCACAATCCCTGGAGACCACTGATCGTTTTTCTCTCTGCGTAATTTTTCCTTCTCCTGAATGTCATATAGTTGGAATCACACAATATGTAGTCGTCTCAGATTGGCTTCTTTTACTTAGTAATATGCATTTAAGATTCTTCCAAGTCTTTTCATTGTTTGATAGATTATTTCTCTTTATTACTGAATAATATTCCATTGCATATACCGCAGTTTATTTACTCATTCATCTCCTAAGGAACTACTTGATTGCCTTCAAGTGTTGGCAAGTATGAATAAAGATGCCACAACCATCTTGTGAAGGTTTTTGTTTGGACTTAAATTTTCAACCCATTTGGGTTTATACTAAAGAGTATGATCACTGTATTTTACAGTAAAAGCATGTTTTTTGTTTGTTTGTTTGTTTTGTAAGAAACTGCCAAACTGTCTTCCAAAGTGGCTGTACCATTATGCATTTGCACCAACAGTGGATGAGAGTTTCTGTTGCTCCACATCCTCACCAACATTTTGTGTTGTCAGTGTTTTGGATTTGGACCATTCTTATAGGTGTGTAGTGGTAATTCATTGTTTCTCTAATTTGCATTTCACTATTGTCATATGATGTGGAACAACTTTTCATATGGTTATTTGCCACATGTATATCTTCTTTGATGTGATGTCTGTTCAAGTTTTTTTGCCCATTTTTAAATCAGGTTGTTAGTTTTCTTATTGTTTGTAGAGTTCTTTGTGTATTTTGAGTAGCAGTCTTTTATTATCAGATAATTCTTTTACAAATGTTTTCTCCTAGTCTATGGCTTGTCTCCTCATTCTCCTGACTATCTTTTGGAAAGCAGAGGTTGTTCATTTCATTAAAGTCAAGACTATATTTAGTCCATGGCATATATCTTTGGTGTTGTATCAAAACATTATTGCCATACCCAAGGTCATCTAGATTTTCTCCTGTGTTATCTTCTAGGAGTTCCATAGTTTTGAATTTTACATTTGGCACTTTGATTTATTTTGAGTTAACTTTATGAAGGACATGAGTCTGTGTCCACTTTTCTGTGTGTGTGTGTATGTGTTCTGGCATCACTTGTTGAAAAGACTATATTTTGTCCATTGTATTGCCTTTGTTCCTTTGTGAAAGATAAGTTGATATTTCTGTGTGTCTATTTCTGGGCTCTCTATGCTGTTCCTTTTATCTATTTGTCTGTTTTTCCACTAACACCACATTGTCTTGATTACTGTAGCTTTTAGTCAGGTAGTGTCAGTCTTTCAATTTTGTTCTCCTTCAATATTGTGTCAGCTATTTTATTGTTTTACCTCTCTCCTTGTTTGCTTTAGAACAACTTTGCAGATATCCAAAAAATAATTTGCTAGGATTTTGTTAGTGATTTTTTTGAAAGTGTTTATCAAGTTGGGAAAAACTGACATCTTGAAAATATTGAGTCTTCCTCTTCATAAACATGGACTATTTCTTTATTTAGTTCTTTGATTTCTTTCATTAGATTTTTGTGGTTTACTTCATATAGATCTTGCACATACTTTGTTAGATTTATAACAATATTTTATTTTTGAGGGAGTGATAATGTAAATGGTATTGTGATTTTAATTTCAAATTCCACTTGTTTGTTGCTGGTATAAATAAAAGTAATTAACTTTTGTATGTTAATTTTGTATCCTACAATCTTGCTATAATTGCTTATTAGTTCCAGGAATATTTTTTATTCTTTTGGATATTCTGTGCAGACAACTATGACATCTGCAAGGAGAGACAGTTTTATTTCTTTTTCTCAATCAGCATACCTCTTAGTTCCTTTTCTTGTGTCATTACATTAACTAGGACTTCCTCTATGATATTGAAAAGAAGTGATGAGAGGGAACATCCTTACATTGTTTCTGATCTTAGAAGGAAAGCTTCTAATTTCTCACCATAACGTATGATGTTAGCTGTAGAGTTTTTGTAGATATTCTTTATCATGTTGAGAAAGCTTCCCTCTGTGAACCCTGAATATCTGAGACAAATATTTAGTTTAGAAAGTTTATTTTGCCAAGGTTGAGGACATGCACCTGTGACACACACAGCCTCAGGAGGTCCTGAGGACATGTGCCCAAGGTGGTCAGAACACATTTTGGTTTTATACATTTTAGGGAGACATCACACATCAATCAACATATGTAAAATAAACATTGGTTCAGTCCAGAAAGGCGGGACAACTCAAAGCAAAGGCAGGACAACTGGAAGCAGGGAGAGGCTTCCAGGTCATAGGTAGATAAGAGACAAATGGTTGCATTCTTTTGAGTTTCTGATTAGCCTCTCCAAAGAAGGCAATAAGATAAACATTTATCTCAGTGAGCGGAGGGGTGACTGAATAGAATGGGAGGCAGGTTTGCCCGAAGCAGTTCCCATCCTTTTTCCTTTAGCTTAGTGATTTGGGGGCCCCAATATTTATTTTCCTTTCACAACTTCTATTCACAAATTTCTGAGAGATTTTATCATTAATAGGTGTTGGAGTTTGTCCAGGGTTTTTTTTTTTTTTTTCTTTTTCTGCAGCTATCCACATGATCATGTAATTTTTCTTCTTTAGCTTGTTGATATGATAGATTGAATTAATTGATTTTTGAATGTTAAACCAGTCTTGCATAACTGAGATAAATCTGACGTGGTTGTAATGTATAATTCTTCTAATGTATTGCTGGATTTAATTTGCTAGTGTTTTGTTGAAGATTTTTGCCTCTATGTTCATGATAAACATTGGCCTGTAGTTTTCTTTTCTTATAATGTCTTTGTTTGGTTTTAGTATTAGAGCAATGCTGGCCTCATAGAAAGAGTTGTGAAATATTCCTTCTGCTTCTATCTTCTGGAAGACATTATAGAGAACTGGTTTTATTTCTTCTCTAAACGTTTGATAGAATTCACCAGTAAATTCTTCTGGGCCTGGTGCTTTTTGTTTTTTGGGGTTATTAATTATTGATTTAATTTCTTTACTAACTACAGGCTTATTCAGATTGTATATTCAGGCTTATTTTAAAAAGCACAATCCTATCTTGTCACTGCTCTGCCTAACATATTTTAGTGATTCCTGATTGCTTTTAGGATAAAGTCCATATCCTTACGATGAATAGTAGCCTGCATGATCACGCCCTTCATTCCTCTGCAACCCCGTCTCACTTTACTTTTCAGATCACAACTGCATTGAACTTACTTTAGTTCCTTGAAGATTTAACTTTCATGGTGTTTAATATCTGGTCTTTCATCTGTCCATAACACCCTTCTCCCAGATTCCTTTACCTAGGTAATAAAAATGCACCGACTCATCTTTCAGACCTTTGCCCTATAGTTTCTCATGGCATGTGGTATATCCCTTCGTATTAATAGTACCTACCTAAATGGAATTAACTTTTTATTGTTTTTATGTGTTTACTGCTTACTGCTTATCTTCCTTACTACACTATAAATTCATTGAAGACTCCGTTTATCTTGTTCACTCTTTTATCTTCCTACACAAGCCATGACCATCACACATTAGTCATGCAGCAAATATTTGTTGAATGAATAATTCTCACACTGAAGAAAGTACTTATGCTATCTTCCTTTTATGTATGAGAGAACAGAGGCATACAGAGAGCAGGCAAAGAATTTATTTATGTTGCCCATAAAGTAGATGGGTAGTCTTGAAAGTCAAGTCCATGACTCTGTTCCACACATTATCAAAAAACTGGACTAGAGCAAGGCCCTTAATTGGGGTTCCAGGTAGACTCAGGATATATGTGGCTCTCTGGAGATCTTTGAAAATTTTGAGTTTTTTAATAAATTATTCTAGATAATTTTGAGAAAATGAAGAATTTATAAATGTGATTAAATTCTTAAAATGTCCTGGTACAGAAATAATTTTAAGAACCGCCTTCAAAGAGAACCTCTTTCAACATCTTAAAATGTCATCATTTGTTTTTCAACCTGTGGGGGAAAAAACTGTCAGTACTATGTTTGGCATACAGGAAAAACTCAAACTTGCCAAGAAATATCATTATAATGGTTTTGACTTTTTGAGAAGAGTAGTGCTAAAATTATTAATTTTGTCTTAAAATTAATCATAAGTGCTGCTATAAAAGGGGTGGGTTTTCTTCTGAAAACTTTAGTAATGGTACAAACCAACTGATATTAACCAGCTATTTCAACTACATAAAGAACTTCAAGAGGAGAACTCTCACAGGTTTTTAAAAAAATCAGTTTTTCACTACCCAAAATTAAGCCAGGCTTAGTATTTGTTAGAGATAACATTTTTATACATTTTATATAGTGAGAGATCAAGAGAGCTATGTCTTCTCAGCAGTCTAAATGCATACATGTTTAAGCAGTAGTAATGAGCAGTTAAGTAATGGCATTAGAATGTTTGGACCCTGCTCTTTTACGCTTCAGCAAAAGCCTACTTAAAAGCGGGAAAGTTTAATGATTATAGTCTTTAGAACACACTCAGAAACAAATGTAAGAATCAGGGAACGTCTTGTTGGAAAATGGATTCTGGGTCCTGGGCAAACTGAAGTCAAAGACACCTAAAAGCAGACTCTAATTTCTCCTCCCAGGTAAGGGTGTGACTTTGTTAATGATTAAATTGGGTCAAGAACCATTAGAGCCTTATACACAGTAACATACCCTCAAAAGGAAATGCATATATTGGGAGCGTTGGCCACTTAGGATGGAAATATAAACAGTAGGTGTAAAAGTTCTGCTGTGTAACAACAGTTTGGTGATTTCCTTAGCTCTGGAAGATCCTTATGTGTACTGAGATGTTCCCTGAAATTTGTCCTGTTAGGACAGTCATACTGAGACATGCTGCATTAGGTCCTGCACTGTATTTTAGCCTCCTTTTTCAAAAGTTCTGCAAACTTTTCTAAGTAAACTTGACATACATATCATTGTATATATGTATGTGTGTGTGTGTGTATATATATATATGTATATATATGTTATCTCTTTCCACTTACATGTAACCCATCTAAAACCCTGCAGAAGTCTAAGTTCAAAATGAGACCCCCCTCCTCCGCCACTTTCCATCACTCCTGGCTGTTGCTCTGAAAGTACAAAACTGGAGACAGAATTCCAAATTGTAAGTAGAATATTCCAAAGCTGGTTGCACCATCACATATCTTCCCTGGGATCTCCTGGAATTATTATAATGGGGGCAAAGTAATTTCTAGTGAGAGCATCTTTCTCTAAGTCCCATTTTGAGATTCTATTTCTATCTCAATCAAGAAACCTTGTCTCTAATATACTGAATGTTCAGGAGACAGCAAACTACTTATGACATAGATTACTCTTAACATTATCTGTTTATGCTTTCTAGGGGTTGAAGTTCTGCAGTTGAGGGTTTCCTCCTGATACAGATTATTGTCTATAACTATGTGTATCATAGTTAACAACCCAGAATATTTAATGAATGAAGAATGCTATTAGAAAGGCTACAATATGGGGCATTGATGGTTTTGCAAATTCTAATGCTTGGAAATTACCTAGAGGAATCAGATGTGGGGTGGAACATGCCAGGGCAGGCCTGCAGCAGAATGCAGCTGAGAGGCAGGAACCAGAGAGCGCAGACACCTGAAAATAGGAAAACTCTATCTGTATGCATGGCTGGAAACAAACACCTTTCCAAAATGGATTCTAGCTGTAATACTACAAATAAAATAGACATTAAATATTTAATTTGTATAGCGTTAAGTGCTCAATTGAAAGCAGCAAGAGGATGTTTTTTAAAAAGCCAGGTGTCTCAACAATTTATAATTAATTACTTTTAAAAGACCACAAATCACTGTTTTCATCCATATTTTTTGGTAGACTAATTATTATTGGCTTTCTAAAGTGAGCTGTTGACTATCAGATCAACCCTCCTGTTAGGCTTTTCCTCTTAAATAGGATTGTAGAAAAGATATTTTGTTAAACAGAAAAATGAGGCCATGTACAAAAATCTGTGTTTCTAGTGGATTCAAAACATAGTGGTAGCCAGTTTTAAAATATTCTTGAGTTATCCAAGAGTGTACATTTTAGTTTGTTATGCTTCTCTAGTGTTACTGATATTTTTCCTACATTTTATAAAATAAAACTTGAGAAAAATCTTCTAAAATGTAAGTGACCGAGGCAGGCACATATTAATAGTTAATATTAGTATGTGGTGAATGAGATATCTAAAACATACTGTTTTTAAAAACTGGATTATGTTTCAGTGATTGAAAAAAGAATTCTCTAACACATGTCACAGCCTTCATAATGTATGTAGAGGCATTACTCAGATGGGAATTTTTGTCTTCTTATACAAAATGTAAGTTTGATTTTATCTTTCATGTTCAGCAAAGTATAACAGCATAACTTCCAGGGATATCAAAAAGGAGAGGATTCTTTATTGATTTGTTAATGGAGGTACAACAGTGTACAGGCTCCTTGTTCTCACATTTTATCTCTGTTTGAACTCGTTTTGCAGCATTCTTCATCTTGTTATCAAGGGCATCAAATGAAAGGGAAGTTCAGAACGAGGGGACTACTATATTCCGTCTCATATACCTCAAATAGCACAGCCCTTTGTCACAATTTGTCAAGTCTTTTCCTGCTTTGTCCCCTTGGTGATCCAGCTCAAGCCTCACTACGTCTAAAGACTCTTAGTGGAAACTGTCATTCCACTTCTATTACTGTGGTTACCCTAAAAATTTCAAATTAAATAGTTTAATTCCAAACTTGAAAAATTGTTGAAAATAAAAATAATACAAATGACACCCAAATACCTATACACAGATTCCCCAATTATTTATTCACCCATTTACTTTGTCATTTGTCATTTGCTCTTTTCTCTGTCTTCCCCATCACTCCCTCATCTATCCATCTTTCTATGTATAGTACAAACACATGCATAATTATTTTCTGAAAGAACTTGAGAGAAAATTGCATATATTATGATTCTTCACTCCACAACACTCCAGTGATTAAGGATCTTCCCTTACATAACCACAATACGATTATCAACTTCATAAATTTACATTGCTATGATGTTTTGATCTAATCTTTCGTCCAGATTTCAGTTTGTGAGTTCATCTGATAAAGTATGTTATAGCATAATTGTTCCCTCCAACACAGGATTCAGTTTAGAGTGAGATATTGTTTTTAGCTGTGAGGATTCATTAGCCTCCTTTAAATCAGAAACCTTTCCTTTCATGACATTGACATTTTTGACAATTATACTCTCAATCCCACCTTTTTATTAATAGAACATTAAGCACTTGGCTTTTATATTTCTTTATAACTAGACTGAGACTATTCATTCTTGGCCAGAATGGTACACCGATGATGGGTTCTTCTCAGGATATCATAGATAACAGCTCACAGTGTCATCTGCACTTCATTGGTGCCATTGGTTGGTCAAGGTGTGGCCTGGTTTATCTGCCATATAATTGCGGTTTGGTTTTCTCTCTTACCACTGCTAGAGTTTGCAGAAAGACACTTTAAGACCATATAGCTATCTACCTCCCCATCACAATTACTCCCTAGATTTTGCATCCATTAATGGTCCTGACATAACCCAATCTTTACTGCAATTGTTGCAAAGTCGAACTGTAGCACTCCCTCCACAATGACCCATCAGTTGTAGCATTCTATTGTAAGCAATAACCCTTCCTTACATATTTATTATTGACATGGAGTCCTAAAGTTTATAATTCAGTACTGCATATGCCATCAAAGAAAAGGAATTTGAGAATATAACTATTCTTGATTGTATTTTTTTCATCATCAAAAGTTCTAAATCTTCAGCATTCATTTCAACCAACTGTCCCTCCTGTCTCTTTCAGAGGATTAACTTGCTTCCTAAACCAAGAAAATTGGAAACATTAGCTGTGAATGACAACTTCCCTTTTCACCTTGCACATAAAAATGTATTTATGTCTATACCTATTTACGCCTGAATTATACGCTTATTTATACCTTGACTTCATCACATTTGTCAAGTCAGACATAAAGTAGCCTTCCTCCTGATTAAAGTCAAATGCTTTATCTATGTTAGTTTCTCCCCTCTTTTCTCTTTATCTTATTGGACCCCTGGCATGTAGAATTTTGCCCATTTTATCTTTGTTTCATGAAATACTCTCTGCATAGGTCCTCACACAGCCTCTTTTTGCCTTTCTATCTTGTATCTCCCTATTTCTATCCATTATTTATTTAAAAGTTATGAGCTCCTATGGACCCACCACCACAGGAATGTCTATCAGTCTCCTTCCAGTCTTGGTCTGTGTTCTCGGGCATTGATCTGGAGTGGGAACCAGCAGGAGGTGTTAGTTCTGCCTCCTAGGAGGAGCCACGGTTAGGGTCTGTTCCCCTAATCTCTTGATTACTACCTCCTCCTTGCTCTTCTACCAGTTATTTCTTTCCTCCTTTATATCATCAACCTCTCCCTTTCAAGTGGCTCTTTCTCCTTAACTTGCAAATATGTTCAAGTTTCTCCCATCTGAAAAAAAAAATCTCTAGTTTTTCCTTGAAGCAAAAACTGTCTCTGTCTTTTTGTTTGTAGCCATCATCGATGAAATATAATCAACAGATCCTCAACACAGTGAGATCTGACTCCTCTTCCTAAGGGAGCCCTATGAAATCATTCTGAAAAATCTCACCAGAGCTTCATACTTGTACATCTAAAGAACACATTTTAATCTATTTCCCTGGAACTTGCTGTTGTCTTTAACATTACCAAAGACCAGTATTTTCTCTGCGAACCCACTTTACTTGGCTTCCTGACACACCCCCTTGGCTCTTCCTTTTGCAGGTCAGCTCATTTATTCCCTAGGTCATTTCTCCTGTTTCCTTCTGAAGAGTTTTGAGGATTATGGCCCAGAGCTACTGTTCTGCTCTCACTGTCTGGTTTTCTTGCACCATCTATCTATTTCTGTATTCTTAGGTTTACTAACCTTATGTACAATGATAAAATCCAAATCCTTGCCTCCAAAGTTTGATCTCTCCTGTGAGCATTAGTCTAAGACAAACAGCTACACTTGTATGTATCAGAGAAAACTGAAACTCAGCAAGTCATAAACTGCAATTGCATCTTTCTTCCACTTTTTCCCCTCAAAGAAAAATACCCTAGAAAAAATGTATTTTTCTCAATTTTATATCTCTTGATTCACCCCTCTACCCAATTAAGTAATCTAGAAGGTATTGTAACCTAGTACTGTTCAACAGATTTTTTGTGAAGATAAATATATTCTACGTCATTACTGTTTAACATAGTAGCCTCTAACCACATGTGGCTTTTGAGCACCTAAAATGTGAATTTTGTCGCTGAGGAACGGAATATCTTGTACATTGTTGCTGACGGGAATGTAAATTGGTACAGCCACTATGGAGAACAGTTTGGTAGTGCCTGTAATCTCAGCACTATGGGAGGCCAAGTCAGAAAACTAAAAATTGAACTACCATACAATCCAGCAATCCCCCTGCTGGGTATATATCCAAGAGAAAGGAAATCAGTATATCGAAGAGGTATCTGCACTTCTATGCTTATTATAGCACCGTTTATAATAGCTAAGATTTGGAGGAAACCAAAGTGTCCATCAACAGATGAAGGGATAAAGTAAATTTCATTTAAAATTTAAATGAACTGAAAATTCGTTAAAAATTTAAAATGTGGCTGAGGAGCTGAAATTTTAAAATTTCATTTAAATTAATTTAAATTTAAATTACCACATATGGCTAATGGCTGCTATATTGGACAGTGCTGTTCTAGACCGTCATGACCCAAAATATGTACATTTTATTTAATGTTGATAGGCATCCTGACACAAAAAGATACATCTTTATGGAACACAAAAAAGAAGGAAGGAAGGTATTTTTGTGGTTAATAAGATTGGGTAAAGCTGGGTTTTAAAAAAAATGAATGCTATTTCTCTTTATGGAAGGAAGAGATCATTCCAGATCCTCTGAACTTTTATTTTTATATTTATTTATTTATTTATTTATTTATTTATTTATTTATTTATTTATTTGAGATAGAGTCTTGACTCTGTCTCCCAGGCTGGAGTGCAGTGGTGCAATCTTGGCTCACTGCAACCTCCGCCTCCCAGGTTCAAGCAATTCTCCTGCCTTAGCCTCCTGAGTAGCTGGGATTACAGGCGCGTGTCATCACGCCCGGCTTATTTTTGTTTTTTTGTTGTTGTTGTTTGTTTTTTTTGTACAGACAGGGTTTCAGCATGTTGGTCAGGCTGGTCTCAAACTCCTGGCCTCATGATCCACCTGACTTGGCCTCCCATAGTGCTGAGATTACAGGCACGAGCCACCCTGCCTGGCCTTTCCTCTGAGCTTTTATAATGCTATGTGAAACACTGAGCTCAAGGAAGAGAAGACAGTAAAGACAGCCTTTACCATGTTTCACTGGAGAATCCTTTTCCTCAGAATAGCTGTAGATGCATTTAAGGGACTGCGGACAAAGTTGAAAAAGAATCCTGAAGCCCTTTCGTTTCTTCACCACTCACATACCCAGTCACTTAAGTCTTACCATCTTTGCCTCCTAAATACTTTTTTCATCTATTCTTCTTCTTATTCCTTACTATTTACATGAATTTTCTAGGGATGCCATAAGAAAGTACCCAGACAGGGTGGCTTATACAACAGAAATTAATTTTCTCACAATTTTAGAGGCTAGAAGTATTTTTAATGGTAAAAACTGCAATTTCTTTTGCACTGACCTATTATCCATTTAGTGTTTAGATAGTATCAGTGAAATACCATCAAAAGTGATATAATCTACATACATTTTAGCTACCATGCACCAAATTCCTTTTCAACTTTATACTTTGATACTTTCATATATATATATATATATATATATATATATATATATATTTTTTTTTTTTTTTTTTTTTTTTTTTTTTTTTTTTTTTGAGACAGAGTCTTGCTCTGTCGCCCAAGCTGGAGTGCAGTGGCCGGATCTCAGCTCACTGCAAGCTCCGCCTCCCGGGTTCACGCCATTCTCCTGCCTCAGCCTCCCAAGTAGCTGGGACTACAGGCGCCCGCCACCTCGCCCGGCTAGTTTTTTTTTTTTTTTGTATTTTTTAGTAGAGACGGGGTTTCACCTTGTTAGCCAGGATACTTTCATATTTGATGGATGTTTACTTCTGAGTTATTCTACCAACCACCTGTACAGTTAGAAGCAACTTCAACTCGGTCCATAGATTAATTTCTTTTTTCATTAAGGAATGCTAATTGCACCAATATATGGTATATTCACATATCTTTTTTAGTTCAGAGAACATCCATGAAGTACTTATGTTCTTAGCACTTAGCATCCCAAAATGAATAAGACATGATTCCTGTCCTCTAGCAGCTGAAGTCTATAAGTGGATGCAGATATGTGAGAAAATAAATTACAGTTTAGTCTGAAGAATGTAGATAATGGATATTTCAGTAACTTATCTGGTAAATCAGATGGTTTAAAGAAAAATTTGGCATACCCAATTATAAGCCTTTTTACCTCTGTTTTTCTTTTTTAAAATTGTCGTTAGAAATTTAGAAAGTCTTCCCATGTTATTAGCCATTTACTTATTCTTC
Organism: Rhinopithecus roxellana; assembly: GCF_007565055.1. Classification (NCBI taxonomy): domain Eukaryota; kingdom Metazoa; phylum Chordata; class Mammalia; order Primates; family Cercopithecidae; genus Rhinopithecus; species Rhinopithecus roxellana. Next base: position 13,529,673 of record NC_044569.1, read on the forward strand.
CATAAGTCACTGGGAAAAAAAGCACCAAAGAATTATGTCCTTTTGCTCTAATCTCCTGTATAAAATTCAGAGATGGACACTCACATCCAGGAACAAGCATGCTGCTCACATTTCAACATCAATGCTTTCTGTTAGATTATGTGTTTTCTCTGGCATCTCAGCTCTGCCCTGGTTTTCTCTTTATTCCAGCCTGCCACTTCCCAAACATGAAATAGCTGCACAAATACATTTTTATTAAATGTACTTTATTGGGTACCATCTAACTTTAAAAAATTTTTAAGCCCACCACCACCTACTGTTCTCTCACTCTTATATCGTTTCTTTCATCACCTGCACTTTTTCCAGTCAGAATCACCTCTCTTGCTCATTGATTTTTATCATTTATATTCCAGTTCCAGCTGGAAATCTTTTCTTTCTTTTTGTAAATACTCTACATTAAAAAACATATCTGGGCCGGGTGCAGTGGCTCACACCTGTCATCCCAGCACTTTGGGAGGCCCAAGGCGGGTGGATCACAAGGTCAGAAGATCGAAACTATCCTGGCTAACAGGTGAAGGCCCATCTCTACTAAAAATACAAAAGATTAGCCGGGTGTGGCAGCGTGTACCTGTAGTCCCAGCTACTCAGGAGGCTGAGGCAGGAGGATGGCATGAACCTGGGAGGTGGAGCTTGCAGCACAGCACTTCAGCCCGGGCAACAGAGCAAGACTCTGTCTCAAAAAAAAAAAAAAAAAAAAATCTGATACTAGAAATGTTAACTTTATCCTTCATTGTAATTGGCATTACTTATTCCACTATGTAATTATTTTAACATTTTCTGACATCTCTAAAAAAGCAGAACTGTCATTATTTCTCATATAGTTTTTAATATTACAGGAATGTTCTTGTCTTTACTATGTTACTGCCATATTTTCCTTCTTCTGAGAAAGTAAGTCCACTATTGAACAGTTTGACTACTTTTTGTTTTACGACCTTTATTGGTTTTTGTATCTAAATATTATCTGGCTTACCGACTCACTCCTCACTTTCTACTTTTTTTGTTTTTTTTTTTTTTTCTTTTAAGGTTTTTAGGCTTTGGGTTTAAATAAGAATACACTGAAACCTCCAGCTGTTCAACTTCGTGAAATCAAGATTATTAACCTTTATCCACTTCAATACACAATGCACTGCCACATATTCCAATAATTTTTATCTTTCGAGTGTCCAATTTCTGGTGTGGTAAAAAAAAAAAATACACGCGTATTTGGGGAACTTTTCCTCTGTTGGTTGGTATGAAAGCTCAAATCAGTGGATTTATCAATATTGCTTTTTCTACTGCTTGAGAATAAATTTTGTTTTCTTATTTTCTTCCAAAAATATGCTTGCATATTTGCAATGTTTACAATATAGATTCCTGTTTCATTTTGTCTTTCACCCTCTTATGTATTTTCTCAGTGTGCTCTAACTCCCTCTTCTCTTTCCACTAATGACTTCTTTAATCTCAGACTTCTGTCAGATCCCTATAGTAAAAGCACAGCTTCTGCTGGGAGGAGAGATCCTGTTCTCTTGTAATTTCCCTGAACTCCTTCTCTATCATATTTGATTTATTTTTCCTTCCACACTGCAGGCAAAAATCTACTCTTCTAAAGTCATTTTTACTATATGCTATTCCTGTGTAAGAGCAATATTCTCCCTGATGAATTCTAGGTGGATTGGATTTAGCCTTAAATGCTTCATATTTTCCTTACTTCCTTCTACATCTCATCAACTAAACAAGAAAATGTCCTATTTCTCTTTCTTGAGGATTTTTCTTGCTGTTTTCTCATAGGACTCCAGTAGATTTGTGTGAATTTGTTAGCTCAGATTCAGTATTATAGTAGAAGTAAAAGCCTAGAATTTGACAAGAGACAGAACAAAACAAGACTCATATTCACAGCTACTTTGAGTAGCTGTATGCTCCTGGGAAAGCCACATGACATCTCTAAGACTCAGTTTTCTCACCTGGATAACGAGGGATTTTTTTTTTTTTTTAACTCAGATTTTTTTTTTTTTTAAGGACTTTTGAAATAATAGGTAGCAAAATGCTTAGCATAGTTATTTGCATACAGTAAGCGCTAAATATTAGAGACATAATTTTACCTACTTATCTTCCTTTCATCCTCACCTTTCAGGATGTCTCTGCTCTGCTCAGTACCATTGTAACTTGTATTGTTAAGCATTTATGATTTTAAAAATGACAATTTCCATTTTATTGAAAGTGATATCCCTTTAGTTCTCACCCAGAAATGATTTCTTGAGCTGTGTCTATGGTAGGTTTTTAGCTGTTTTGTGAACTTTCATTCTTCTTTCATCTTAAGTAAAGTTGGCCTAGTACGTGGTAAAGCCATGCTTCTAGTTCTGTTGTTCTATTTTAAACTTCTCGTAACATGACCAAACATCACACCTACATGTTGACTTGACCGGAACTGCTCATTTCATTTGTCATGATGAAGTCTATGTAGGGTCACAGTATTCCCTACACCACCTCAATTCTCAATCTGTTGAACAGAGTTTTTAGCGTTGCCCTATCCTCGAAATTGACACAAATATCTTCTTGTAGTTCTTGTTTCCTTCTGGCACAGTCTAAAGTTCATTTAGTAAATGTGTGTCTTAGTAAACAGCAGAACAGCAAAACCTTTCTGTCATAGAGCTTCTTGTGGAATGAGAAGGAAGAAACAAACACAAATGTGATAAATTACACAGTGTGCTGGAAGTAGACACGCTATTGCTGTTTAAAGAATAAGCAAGGTAAGAGTGATTGGGGGGTCCTAGGGCTTCCAATTTTAAGTAAGATTGTGGGAAAGTGACAGTTGGCCACCATTTGGAGGATGTGAGGGAGTTAGACACATGCATATCTGGTGGAAGAATGCTTCAGACAGAGGAAAGAGCTCCTGGAAAAGCCTAAGGTGAAAGCAGCTTTAATGTGTTGAAGAACCAGCGAGGAGGCTGGTGTAGCCAGAGTGCATTGAATGAAGGGGGAAAATAATAGATGAAGAGATCAGACAGGTAATGGGAAACAGATTGTGTAGGGCTTTGTAGGCCACTCTGAGGACTTTGGGGTTTACTCTGAGTGAACTGAGACCATGAGGTGTTCTGAGGAGAAAAATGACATGTCCTGACATAGGTTTTAAAAGGATTGCTCTGTCTTATTGAGAACAGAAAATCCATTTGTACTCTTCTTATAACCTACACCTTTTTTAAGCACAAATGTGATTCTTTATCAAGTGTGCATTTATGATGTATGTGTATGTATATGTGTATATATATATATACATCTCAAATGTGTGTCTGATACACATTTGATAAAACCACAAATGTGTATCTATATCAGTTTGAGTAATCAAGGTTACTACTATTTTATGTCCTGCTGGAGAGTCTAAACCAAGACTTACAAAAGGTTACAATGGGATGGCAAAAGCCTGCTAAATTTGTGTTTCTAATAATTAAAGACTGTAATTCTGAAAATTTGTTTTTTAAAAAAGTAATTCAGTAAAAATGTTTCAGAAATGAATAATTTTCAAATCAAGAGAAAATAGAGACCGACAAACCAATATAGAACAAAAGATAGGAAAAAAAGGCAATTGCAAATAATCACAAAAATAGAAAGCAAAATTGATAGAAATAGGCCAGAATGTAAATTATTACAATTGTTCACTATAAACAAATGAACTCTTGCTGAAAATATTTATGCCACACTTAAAAGGATATACATACAGTTGAAAGAAAGGAAAGGAAGAAAGAAGGAAGGAAAATATTACACAGTATAAAAATCAATCAGGCAATGCAAAAGGCAAAAGAAGAGAGAAGAAAAAAGTAAGGAGCAATAATAATCCACGGGTCAATACTTATTGAGTAGCTAAGTGCAGCACTTGAAATTCGACAATCAAGGGAGCTTTTCTGTACTTTCATCATGGTATATAAAGATCACATGTTTCTGTGACTGATAAACACATTTAATTAATTTTCTGTTTCTTAGAAACAGGATCAGCAACTAGATATGATGAAAATGATAAGTTTTGGAGTATGGCTGATCTGAATTTCAATCCAATCTCTACTGCTTACTGACTTTGTGACCTCGAGTAAATTTATTTAACTTTCTAAGTCCCAGGGACCTCTTTTGTAAACCTGTGGTATGTAAAGGGACTTCAGAGGATCTGAGGGCCAGGGAGAGGAATAAATGGAATAACAAGTACAATACCTGGCACATAACAGGTGTTCAGCACCTATCTGGTGAAAGAACATACAATTTATCCATAAGTGAGAAAATGCTTTACAATGGTTTTTAGTCTCTCGAATGATACCTAGTAAAGAGTCAGGATTCAAATTCATCTCCCACTTCTATTCTGTGTTCTTTGTACTATGCTATACACACTTGTATGTTATATAACAAAATAGATAAACCAATACATGGTATATAATGTTTGTCTTTGACCACTTCCTTCTTTCTCCTTCTTTTAATTTTTTTTCTTTTTTGTCTTTTTTTAATCTTGCAAGCTTTCTTTGTGTCCCAAATCATCAAAGCTTTTTTTTCCCGTTTTTTTTTTCTCTCTCCAGCCCTTGTTTCTGTTGACTGCTAGGTACACCCTACCCTGGTTGGTTGATTTAAGAGGAAGAAACTCTCAGGCTCAGCTCATTTGAACCCACCTGCTGTGCTGCCTTCCTTGTCACTAATAGAAGTTTCTTTTCTAGCTCTTAATCTAGACTAAGTTTGTGGACTAAGTTTTATGTTCACAGTACCCTTAATTGTGGCACATATTGAAAGTAATATGAAGAAGAGAATCAGAAGATCCTACCATGACAAACATTTGAGTAAATAACACCTTTTAAACCTCAGATTACTCATCTCTCAAATAACAGAGTTTAGTTAAAATAAGTCTCTAGGCTTCTTCACCACTTTAATACAGAATACAAACTAATATATTTGTGGTGCATTATTATAGCATCTTACTTAATTCTTATAACAATCCTGAAAGGTTTGTTCACATTTTTTACATAAAACATTTTTTCTCAATGTACATTTACATTTCTCAATGTAAAATTAAATTGTATTCATTGTAAAATATTTAGAAAAAAACAAAAATACATGTAATAGAAATCATCCACATTTTCAGTGTGAAGAGGTAAAAGAACAAGAGTTTAATTTGTTCAGCATCTGTGTTTACTGACATGGTTTAGCTGGGTCTCTATGTAGGTCTCCTTATATTCTAAACTAACATTTCTAGAACTGGCTGCCAATCTGAGATTAGCCCTGAAAGGCTGTGGATTTCGGAGACCTCTTAGTCTGCCGGTTTGAACGCCATACTATTATATTCCAGCTTCATTGCCCCAGTCACTACTAATAAGGCTGACATTCTCCCACCTTACGTCATTTACAGCGCAGCCCATTGAAGCCTTTTGATGACCCTAGGAAATGGGATAGAGATAATTCAGTTATGCATTGCTTAATGATGGGGATACATCCTGAAAAATACATCATTAGGCAATTTTGTCATTGTGTGAGCATCATAAAGTACACTTACACAAACCTAGATGGGACAGCCTTTTACACACCCAGCCTAAATGGGATGGCCTATGGCTCCTAGGCTGCAAACTCATATAGCATGTTACTGTACTGAATACAGTAGGCAATTGTAGCACAATGGAGAGTATTTGTTTATCTAAATATATCTAAACATAGGAAAGGTACAGCAAAAATATGGTATTATAAAAATATGGTATTATAATCTTATGGGACCACCATTGTATATGCAGTATTTGTCGGCCAAAATGTTGTTATATCCAACATATGACTGTACTGTATACATTCCCGTTTATTGATGAGATGACTGAGATTCAGAGCAGCATTCCTGGAGTCACTTAAAGACATTTATCTAAGACTAGACTCTATGTCAGCCTTCTTAAATTAGAATTTTTCTACTTTTAAAAGGCATAAAGTTATGTCTTATAGAATAATATAGATAACATAATAGACCAGAAAGTAGATGTTGTACATACTGTCCCCACCTAGAAAATCAACAACGAATAGGTTCTTGGCAAACATATCTCATTTGCGTTTAGTATCTCAATTTAAATGATAAAATATTGAAAATATATGGTTAGGAATATATTCTAAAATGCTGCTTCCATAAATTACAGAATTTCACAAAAGACATATAACAGAGGCTTTAAAAAAAAGCATGCCCATGGTAAGAATTTGAATTGTATTATCTCCTTCCTTTTAACCTATTTTCAAGCTGCTTTCCTCACATTGGAAGCCCCAAAATGATGAAACAGTTCAGAGTTTTCCTAAACATCATATAAATATGCACCCAAATTTACTGCAGTGCTTGAATGCAAAATGTCTATGAAGTGGGCAAATCCAATAACTAACTCTCAGACTTTCGAATAAACCTTTCAAATCATTGATTGTAGTTCAGCTTCAAGATGCTAGTCAATATCAGAGACATGCCAATTTTTTGTTGTTATTCAAACCTTTGTGGTAGAAACGTCAATATCCAAACTGCCATCTATATTTAATGGCTCTTTGAAACTCCTAAATATTCATTTTACATATTCTATTATCACTATTACAAGATTTTTATCCATTTTCAAAATGTGCATTAATGAATAGAAAAAATCATCAGATACTATACAAATAACCACAGCACAAAATATACCTGAACAGTATATTTTTATAATCCTCTCTTCGTATCTTCACCTTCCTCTAGAAAGAAAAATGCTAGAGAAAAACTATTGGTTGATAATTACACAATTGATCTTATTGGAGTCACTAGATTAAAAAGAATCTGTGGACACTTGCACGTGTTATTATTTGACTCTATTCTTCATTTAAGTACATTAAAACATTAGAATACTTTATTTTTCATCTTTTATTCTTTCTACTGCCTTTTATTTTCAAATATTTTTTCTTTCTTCTATTTTGCTTATTCCAAACTCTTTTTCTCTTTCATGCTCTTCCTCAGTTTTCCCTGTTTCTTACTGAGTTCTGGGAATAATATTTTCTCACAGATGGATTCAGTTTTCTGTAGTTTCTCTGGGCTAGCAGTTGATTTATTTCAGTCTAGATGCTTTTGTATTTCTTGGACTTAAAATCATTACTCTGTCTTTATTGTAATCTATAGTACCAAGACACCAATGATGTTTCAGTCTTGCCAGTATCAAAATATTTCCTCAATTGTTACAGAGAAACAACTAATACATAAATGTATGGGTTACTGAAGAAGTCTAATCTTTAAGTTTTCCCTACCACTTTAAAACTATTTTATGTATGCATGTATATATGTATTAAATAGACTAAGAACAGTTTTAGGTTTACAGAATAATTGAGTGCAAGCATAGATTTCCATGTACATCCTCACCTCACCACACACACAGTTTTTCCTCTTATTAAAATATTGTATTAGTGTGGTACATTTGGTACAATCGATGAGACAATATTGATACATTTTTATTAACTGAAGTTTAGCCTCATTATGGCTTAGTTTTATGGTTGTACATTCTATGGGTTTTGACAAATGTGTAACTGCATGTAGCCACCATTACAGTATCATACAGAACAGTTTCAAGGGTCCCCAGATTCTCTGTACTCCACTTATTCATCTCTCCCTCTCTCTCTCACTGAACCCCTGGCAACCAGGGATCTTTTTACCCTCATAGTTTGACCTGTTCTAGAATATGATATAGTTGGAATCATACATGAAAAGGAATGTAATTTTTCAGATTGGCTTCTTTAACTTAGCAATATGCACTTAAAAGTCTTCTGTATCTTTTCATGGCATGATACCTTATTTCTTTTTATTACTGAATAAAATCTATTGTATGGATATGCCACAGTTTATCCATTTATCAATGGAAGAACATTTTGATTGCTTCCAGGTATTAGCAATTATGAATAAAGCTACTATAAACATTTGTGTGCAGGTTTTTGTGTGGACATACGTTTTCAACTCATTTGGATAAGTACAATTTGATGGCTCATGGTAAGAGTATGTTTAGTTTCCTAAGAAACCATCAAACTGTCTTCAAAAGGGGCTGCACCATTTTGCATTCCCATCAGCAATGAGTGAGCCTTCCTATTATTCTACAGCCTCCCTGGTATTTGGTGTTGTCAGTGTTGTTGATTTTAGCCATTCTAATAGGTATGTAGGAGTATCTCATTGTCATTTTAATTCTTTACAATTTTTGTGTGTGTGTGTGTGTGCTGCATTTTTTTAAATTAATCTATTTATTTTTATTATTATTATACTTTAAGTTCTAGGGTACATGTGCATAACGTGCAGGTTTGTTACATATGTATACTTGTGCCATGTGGTGTGCTGCACCCATCAACTGGTCAGCACCCATCAATTCGTCATTTACATCAGGTATAACTCCCAATGCCATCCCTCCCCCCTCCCAATTCTTTACAATTTTAATAGGAGAAAATACTCAGTTGTCTCTCAAATTATGAAACAAGAGCTCCCAGACACTAAAAGTCAATTGTGAGCCTGACTATGATATCAAGCCCTTGATATCCAGGGACAGCAAATGGGAGGTTTTAAGATAACAGAATATACTTCAAACATGTACATCATGGAAGTGAAGGTGACCTGACTTATTCTTATACCAATGATTACCAGGGTGTACTTTACTGGAGCTGAAAAGAGATTTCAGTGCTTCCTGGGTACATCTTCAACCTCAGAGCCATCCCCAGGCGTGGAACACATCTGAACTCCACTGCCCTTACTCCCAAATATTGACAGCTCTGTTTATAAAAATGTAGCTGCCCCCCTAGCTTTATCAAAATATAATTGACAAGTAGAAATTGTGTATATTAACAGTGAATGTAAAATATATATTTTACATATACACATTATGAAATGATTTAATCAAACTAATTAACATATCCATCATCACCTCACATACTTTTTTTTGTTTGTGAGAACATTCAAGCTCTACTCTCCTAGCAATTTTCAAGTTGACAGTACATTTATTAACTATTGTCATCATGCTGTTCAATAGATTCCCAGAATAAGACAGCTTTTCCATCTTACTTTTCCCTCTTCTAAGTCATCAGTATCAATTTATTATGGTTTTGTACTAGTATTTAATGTTACCTGAAATGAAATAAAAGTGTACCTCTAATGTACTTTTTTGTTTTAATTTTGAAAAAATTTAGGAGTTTGAGAAGAAATCAAAAATTTATTTGAGAATAGAACCTTTGTTATCTTCACTTTTGAGATTTTTTTTTCAGTAAATGTAGGCAGACATTGAAATATCAAAAATGAATAAATCATAGTAGAGAAGATGAAGCAAATCAATTTATAAAAGCAAATCATTAAATTTACATTATAATGGATATGGCCAGAATATTACAATTATTGCAGAGACTAATTTTCATGTAAAGTCATTCTATAATTTCTAAGTTAATATTGTTTTCATTACTTGATGAATCAATTTTCTAGAGGGTCTCTATCTTGCAAGAAACCATGGAAATTTTAAATTGTGATTGGTTTTAAAAATTCAAAATTTAAGAGTATGTTTCAGTGAAAATAAAGTACCCCAAAGCTAGTAAAATTTTAACTTAATAAATAAACGAGGAAAAGTGTTTAATTTAGAGTACTTTCATCCAACTCTGCAGGCATGCCCACAAACAGGCAAAGGACACGAAAATATATAATGAAAATATATATTTCAATATAATGAAATTTTCATTATATATTTTCCTATATTATATTTTCTGTTATATTAAAATATAACATCAATGGGTCCCAACCAAACAGAAAATTCAGTAAGTTGTTACGCTTCTAAACAAATAAAAAACACATTTTAAAATCATGTAAAATTACCATAACCTTAGGAAGTGAGCCTTTCTAAAAGTTTTATGCATTATTCCACATCCTCATTGATACAGAACCAAATAAAGTTATGTGAAGCTGTTAACAGAGCAAATCAGGCCAGAGGCTGGTGGAGGCCAAAGACTCATATTCTGAGCAGTAGGACAGTTTTAACTCTTAGGGCAATGGAGGTAAAAATAGATGACCTCAGCATCCTAAGAATTAATTGAATCAAACCAGTCCATTCCCACTTTCACCCTTTCTCCCTTAAGAGACATTCTAATTGTGCCTTAAAATAGTTTCTGTCTGCAGTCATCTTTCTGTTCTTTTACTGCCATTTGCTTCATAAATCAATGCTAACCCTTCCCTGTTATACATGCTAACTAGAGAATCCCCAGCTCATAAAATGTAACTGATTGCAGAGAAGCTTCTTGCAAATGGAGTTTATGTAATGAATCTTCATTCATTTAACTAGTATTTTCTTAATATCTAGTATGTGCCAGGGACTATTCTGCAGGTACACAGGTGAACATAACAGTCTCTGCTTTCATGTGTAAACTGCAGTATGTTTATTTATTTACTAATTTTATTTTTTAGACATAAGATCTCGCTATGTTGTCTAGGCTATATTAGAATTCCTGGGCTCAAGTCATCCTTTCACCTCAGCTTCCCAAGTATCTGGGATCACAAGGGTTCACCACTCTGCCCAGCTTATAAATTGCAGTATAGATAGTGCAGAGGACATCACAGAAGAGACATGCAGGAGGAAGGAAATGCTGGAAGAAGGGAGAAGAACTCACACACAAAACACACTACTGGCCTAGAACTGTCCAAGTGAAGCTGTTCTGTGGGCTAAGGAGCATGGCATGTGATTCTGTGTGGTCTGTATTGGGGGGAAATTTTTGAGTTAACAGCTATTTAAAATGCCTTTGGGCTGGTGTATGCATCACTTTTGGAGGCGTGGTAGCCAATCCTGCAACCGGCACAAGAAAGACACAGGCCACCTGTCCCAGGTAGGTACCAGAGTAACGTGAGAGCATGGGTCAAAGGCAGCAAGGGATTGATTAAGGTGTTCACACAGAGAAGTGGAGAGATTGATACCTGTCCCTCTGCTCCAGGAGAGAGCCATAGATCTGTTTTTTGGGCAAAGGATTATGATACAATTTCCTGGTTTAGTTTTGTGGGCCTGCCATTGCAGATATAGACTTCAGGTGCTGTATTTATTTACCCCTCAATTTGAACTATCCACGAGTAAGTGGTTGACCTACTTTAACTTCAAGGTCACTCCCTTCTCCCCCAGCCGTAACTGAACTTCCTAGAGCTTTGGCTACCAATGTGGAACAGGCGATTATGAGGTCTTTCAGACAGCAGGTGAAGGAGGTCGAGTGGATTATATTGTCTCAGAGGTGAGAGATAAGGACAGAGGGTGTGCTTAAAATAGGCCACCAAATTGCTGCCTGCTGTTGTGACAAGCTTTTGAGAAAGCACTGTTGGTGATTGCAAGTTAAAAGATCTGGAGGCTGTGGGAAGTCTCTGGGAGGGATTTAAGGCAGTGTGTAAAATTGTGGGATTCCTAATTCTAGTTCAAACCAAACTGTCAAGAGAAAGAGGAGAAACATTCTACTTATGGTAACAGTTTGAGGGACTGTTGTAATTTATCATCCAACAAGACGCAATGCAGCTCAGCCTGTCAAGTCAGTAACACCTAACTCTAGTTAGTGTAGGAGCAATTTATAGCTAAGCGTTATTGAACAAATCTGGACTCTGCTGCTCACACAATGATCCTTCTAGATTCTTGCTTTTGTGAAGGTAATTACAGAAGTAAAGGAGACACTAGGCCCTTGGGACATACTGGAGCTCAGGGAACAAGACTGACAAGCAGAGCTCAGAGATATAATGTCAGAAGGAACGTTAGGAGCTGGAAATGAGAGAAGTCACCTCCTCTTTCTGACGTCAGACACGGGAAAGCCTCAGTGCTGGGTTAGGGAGAGGCAGAGGAAGACAGCCTGCAATTGACAAATGTTATTTTAAAAGTTTTACATAGATAACTTTATTTATATTTTCCTTTGTGTTTTCTTTCATTTCCTGTACTTGTAAGAAGTCTTTGCCCATCCAAAGATCAGTTAAATGTATTTTTTTCCAACCCCTTCCTGTTTTTAAAAATATTTATCTCTTTATGTTAGAGTATGAAAAGTGAGGTTTAAATTTGATCATTATCTCTGCAACGGTCAATTTCCCCCAACGCTAACTTTGAATTATCTGGCCCCATTGGTTTGTGATGGTCCTTCTTACATCACCTTGCTATCTGAGTTAGGCTGTGTTTCAGAACATCTATCCTGTTTCACTCCTATGCTCTGTCTTGCATCAGTTTTACATTATTGCATTTATGGTAGTCTTATGTTTTGTGTGCAATTTAGCAACATAACATTTCTATTTGAGTCTTTTTGAAGTTATTATACTTATTTTTCCAAATAAACTTTAAAATGATTTTGATAAAGTGCACAAAATACCAACACAATTGAATTAAACTATATCAATTTGAGAAGTATTGACTTTTCGATATTTAATCCTTCTGGGAAAAGAAAAGAAAAGTACACATCAGTATATTTCATCTCCTTTCAGATTTTCTAATTAATTCCTATAGCTTTCTTTTTCTTTTACATATTGCAAAGTTTGCTAGCCAATTCTAGGTACTTCATGGTTTTTTTTTTTTTTTTTTTTGCTTCTGTAAATAAAAATATTTTTCTTTTGTTTCATCTTGTAATTATGGTTTAGCATAGGAGAAATTTGATATTATTGCAGTGTATATTACAACTTACTAGTAAGTTCTAAAAGTTTTTAAGTTGATTTTTTGAGTTTTAAAGATATCTAATTGTATATTATATAAATAGTAATAATTTATCACCATATAATTAGTGAGAAGTTTTGCATATTCTGGAATATTTGGTGAATTTTCACTCTTAGTTTTCTGTTTCTGCGATTGTAACTTATCACCAGAAACAGACTCTATCATCAAATTTATAATTAGATTTATAGATTATATTGGGTGAAAAATTAAAATTCTAGTTGTATTTAACTTGTCTCACTTTTTCTTAAACTAAAATTTTTCTCCATGTATTGTGGTGTCACCGGTAGTTAGGATTTCTGTCTAAGAACCAAAAAACACAATAGTTGTGCTTTTTAGTGAATTAAGGTAAGTTTTTATCTCTTATAATCACTAACATTTAATCCAAATGAACTTTTGTGAAGAGTTTTGGAAAGGATTATCAACCGTAGTGGTTAAGCTTGTAAAATGAAATCTGGGAAGTATTTTCAAAATGAATCTTAGCTCTATATATTTAAGACAGGGAGCTGAATGCTTTCTAAAGTGGATTCATTCCACAGACAGGTTTGGAGTTAGCTTTAATAAATGCTAATGAACAGGTCAGCCAGCCAACAGCAAGTTTGTAGTAAGTGGCTATTCTGGGTTTAGCACCCTCATATATTCTGAGGAGATTATAGATCATTATTGGTCTTGTGTTCAGCCAGTCTCTATCAGGACTCCTTCCCTCCTTTGTAGGCTAGTTTCCTTTTTCCACCCTTTAAACATCCATCTGCTGTCTGTCATCAGTCCTCATCTTGTCCCTCGACATTGTCCTCTCTCAAGACTCCAAAAAGATCACTAAGCATATAGATGACTTCCAAAAGGTTCGGTTTTTGTCCTGACAGATTTCTAGCCTGAGCTCAGCAGCTGACTGTCAAACCTACCAAATATATTCATTTGAAGGTCCTTCAGGGATGTCACATTCAATATATTCCAAATCGACCCATCATTCCTCCTGACTCCTAGGCTTTTTGCCTTAAATGTACTTAACTGCCCATGCTTGAAAAGCATGTGTCATTCCTAATTTCTTCCTATCCCTTACTTCTCATATTCAGTCTATGAGAAATACCCATTGATCCTTGCTGATTCAATGTACTAAACACCATTTTATTATTTCCACTCTATCACCATTGTGTTTATCTTACTAAGACTCACACTTATGTCACCGGAAGGACCACCATAAAACATATAGCATTCTCTCTGCCTGCAGGCCCCCCACTCCACAGCAATTTTTCTACATTCCCCTAATTTCATTTTTGGTGTTAATATGATCATGTCACTCTTCCATTTAGATTGCCTAATGAGGCCTGTTGACTTTTTAGGTGGAACATAAGGCCGAGACATTGTCTTTCATTCTCCCTTTATATCCATGCTGTTTGAAGGCAGATAACATGGAAACTTTCTGTTATCCAGAGGTCTCATGCTTGCTCATATTTCTTTGCCTTTGTATATTTGGGTATCTCTCCCCAAAATACTTTTTTCCCCACCTTTTTCACCTAATGATTTTTTAAATTTTAATGTAGTTTACATCTGTTCTAAGATTGTTCCCTAACTTGTGATGGCTTAAAATGTATCTACCAATTCTTCAATATTTCCTTCAATAAATGAAGCTAATTCCCCTCTTTCGAGTGAGGGCTGGACTTAGAGGCTTGCTTCTGACATACATGATAATATGGCAGAAATGAGGGCATCTCCCTTCTGAGAGTAGATTTTAAAAGACTGCAGCTTCTTTCTTCATTGCATTCCCTTTCTCTCAGATAAACTTTTTTTATTTTTTACTTTTCCATAGGTTATTGGGGAACAGGTGGTGTTTGGTTACATGAGTAAGTTCTTTAGTGGTGATTTGTGAGATTTTGGTGCACCAATCACCTGAGCAGTATACACTGCACCCTATTTGTAGTCTTTTATCCCTTACCCCCTCACCCCTCCCACCCTTACCCACAAGTCCCCAAGGACCATTGTATCATTCTTATGCCTTTGCATCCTCATAGCTTAACTCCCACGTATCAGTGAGAACATACAATATGTGATTTTCCATTACTAAATTACTTCACTTAGAATAATAGTTCCAAATCTCATTCAGGTTGCTGTGAATGCCATTAATTCATTCCTTTTTATGACTGAGTAGTATTCCATCATTTCTTTATCCACTTGTTGATTGATAAGCATTTGGGTTGGTTCCCAATTTTGCAATTGCTAATTATGCTGCTATAAACATGTGTGTGCAAGTATCTTTTTTATAAAATGACTTCTTTTTTTCTGGATAGACACCCAGTAGTAGGATTGCTGGATCAAATGGTAGTTCTACTTTTAGTTCTTTAAGGAATCTCCATACTGTTTTCCATAGTGTTTGTACTAGTTTACATTCCAACTAGCAGTGTAGAAGTGTTCCTTGATCACCACATCCATGCCAATATCTATGTTTTATGAGTTTTTTTATTATGGCCATTCTTGCAGGAGTAAGGTGGTATCACATTATGGTTTTGATTTGCATTTCCCTGGATTGTTAGTGATGCTGAGCATTTTTTCATATGTTTCTTGGCCATTTGCATATCTTCTTTTGATAATTGTCTATTCGTGTTCTTAGCCCACATTTTTATTATACTTTAAGTTCTAGGGTACATGTGCACAATGTGCAGGTTTGCTACATATGTATACATATGCCATGTTGGTGTGCTACACCCATTAACTCATCATTTGCATTAGGTATTTCTCCTAATGTTATCTCTCCCTCATCCCCCCACCCCACGACAGGTCCTGGTGTGTGATGTTCCCCAACCTGTGTCCAGGTGTTCTCTTTGTTCAATTTCCACCTATGAGTGAGAACATGCAGTGTTTAATTTTCTGTCCTTGCAATAGTTTGCTCAGAATGATGGTTTCCAGCTTCATCCATGTCCCTACGAAGGACATGAACTCATCCTTTTTTATGGCTACATAGTATTCCATGGTATATATGTGCCACATTTTCTTACTCCATTTTATCATTGATGGACATTTGGGTTGGTTCCAAGTCTTTGCTATTGTGAATAGTGCCGCAATAAACATACGTGTGCATGTGTCTTTATAGCAGCATAATTTATAATCCTTTGGATATATGCCCAGGAATGGGATGGCTGGGTCAAATGGTGTTTCTAGTTCTAGATCCTTGAGGAATCAACACACTGTCTTCCACAATGGTTGAACTAGTTTACAGTCCCACCAACAGTGTAAAAGTGTTCCTATTTCTCCACATCCTCTCCAGCACCTGTTGTTTCCTGACATTTTAATGATCACCTTTCTAACTGGTGTGAGATGGTATCTCATTGTGATTTTGATTTGCATTTCTCTGATGGCCAGTGATGACGAGCATTTTTTCACGTGTCTGTTGGCTGCATAAATGTCTTCTTTTGAGAAGTGTCTGTTAATATCCTTTGCCCACTTTTTGATGGGGTTGTTTGATTTTTTTTCTTGTAAATTTGTTTTTTTGTAGATTCTGGATATTAGCCCTTTGTCAGATGGGTAGATTGCAAAAATTTTCTCCCATTCTGTAGGTTGCCTGTTCACTCTGATGGTAGTTTCTTTTGCTGTGCAGAAGCTCTTTAGTTTAATTAGATCCCATTTGTCTATTTTGGCTTTTGTTGCCATTGTTCTTGGTGTTTTAGCCATGAAGTCCTTGCCCATGCCTATGTCCTGAATGGAATTGTCTAGGTTTTCTTCTAGGGTTTCTGTGGTTTCAGGTCTAACAGTTAAGTCTTTAATCCATCTTGAATTAATTTTTGTATAAGGTGTAAGGAAGGGATCCAGTTTCAGCTTTCTGCATATGGCTAGCCAGTTTCCCCATACCATTTATTAAATAGGTCATCATTTCACCATTTCTTGTTTTTGTCAGGTTTGTCAAAGATCAGATGGCTGTAGATGTGTGGTATTATTTCTGAGGGCTCTATTCTGTTCCATTGGTCTATATCTCTGTGTTGATACCAATACCATCCTGTTTTGGTTACTGTAGCCTTGTAGTGTAGTTTGAAGTCAGGTAGCATGATGCCTCCAGCTTTGTTCTTTTGGCTTAGGATTGTCTTGGCAATGCAGGCTTTTTTTGGTTCCATATGAACTTTAAAGTAGTTTTATCCAATTCTGTGAAGAAAGTCATTGGTAGCTTGATGGGGATCGCATTGAATCTATAAATTACCTTGGGCAGTATGGCCATGTTCACGATATTGATTCTTCCTATCCATGAGCATGGAATGTACTTCCATTTGTTTGTTTCCTCTTTTATTTCATTGAGCAGTGGTTTGTAGTTCTCCTTGAAGAGGTCCTTCACATCCCTTGTAAGTTGGATTCCTCGGTATTTTACTCTTTTTGAAGCAATTGTGAATGGGAGTTCACTCATGATTTGGCTCTCTGTTTGTCTGTTGTTGGTGTAAAGGAATGCTTGTGATTTTTGCACATCGATTTTGTATCCTGAGACTTTGCAGAAGTCGCTTATCAGCTTAAGGAGATTTTGGGCTGAGACAATGGGGTTTTCTAAATATACAATCATGTCATCTGCAAACAGGGACAATCTGACTTCCTCTTTTCCTAATTGAATACCCTTTATTTCTTTCTCCAGCCTGATTGCCCTGGCCAGAACTTCCAACACTATGTTGAATAGGAGAGAGGGCATCTCTGTCTTGTGAGAGAGGTGAGAGAGGGCATCTCTGTCTTGTGCCAGTTTTCAAAGGGGATGCTTCCAGTTTTTGCCCATTCGGTATGATATTGGCTGTGAGTTTGTCATAAATAGCTCTTATTATTTTGAGATACATCCCATCAATACCTAGTTTATTGAGAGTTTTTAGCATGAAGGGCTGTTGAATTTTGTTGAAGGCCTTTCCTGCATTTATTGAGATAATCATGTGGTTTTTGTCTTTGGTTCTGTTTATATGATGGATTATGTTTTTGATTTGTGTATGTCGAACCAGCCTTGCATCCTGGGGATGAAGCCAACTTGATTGTGATGGATAAGCTTTTTGATGTGCTGCTGGATTCGACTTGTGAGTATTTTATTGAGGATTTTTGCATTGATGTTCTTTAGGGATATTGGTCTAAAAGTCTCTTTTTTGTTGTATCTCTGCCAGGCTTTGGTATCAGGATGATGCTGGCCTCGTAAAATGAGTTAGGGAGGATTCCCTCTTTTCCTATTGATTGGAATAGTTTCAGAAGGAATGGTACCAGCTCCTCTTTGTACCTCTGGTAGAATTCAGCTGTGAATCCATCTGGTCTTGGACTTTTTTTTTTTTGGTTGGTAGGCTATTAATTATTGTCTCAATTTCAGAGCCTGTTATTGGCCTATTCAAGGATTCAACTTCTTCCTGGTTTAGTCGTGGGAGGGTGTATGTGCCCAGGAATATTTACATTTCTTCTAGATTTTCTAGTTTATTTGTGTAGAGGTGTTTATAGTATTCTCTGATGGTAGTTTGTATTTCTGTGGAATCAGTGGTGATATCTGCTTTATCATTTTTTTATTGCATCTGTTTGATTCTTCTCTCTTCTTTATTAGTCTTGCCGGCAGTCTATCAATTCTGTTTATCTTGTCAAAAAACCAACTCCTGGATTCACTGATTTTTTTGAAGGGCTTTTGTGTCTCTATCTCCTTCAGTTCTGCTCTGATTTTAGTTATTTCTTGCCTTCTGCTGACTTTTGAATGTGTTTGATCTTGCTTCTCTAGTTCTTTTAATTGTGATGTTAGGGTGTCAATTTTAGATCTTTCCTACTTTCTCTTGTGGGCATTTAGTGCTATAAATTTCTCTCTACACACTGCCCTAAATGTGTCCCAGATATTCTGGTATGTTGTGTCTTTGTTCTCATTGGTTTCAAAGAACCCCTTTATTTCTGCCTTCATTTTGTTATGCACCCAGTAGTCATTCAGGAGCAGGTTGTTTAGTTTCCATGTAGTTGTGTGGTTTTGAATGAGTTTCTTAATCCTGAGTTCTAATTTGATTGCACTGTGGTCTGAGAGACAGTTTGTTATAGTTTCTGTTCTTTTACATTTGCTAAGGAGTGCTTTACTTCCAAATAAGTGATCAATTTTGGCATAAGTGTGATGTGATGCTGAGAAGAATGTATATTCTGTTGATTTGGGTTGGAGAGTTCTGTTAATGTCTATTAGGTCTGCTTGGAGCAGAACTGAGTTCAAGTCCTGCATACCCTTGTTAACTTTCTGTCTTGTTGATCTGTCTAATGTTGACAGTGGAGCGTTAAAGTCTCCCATAATTATTGTGTGGGAGTCTAAGTCTCTTTGTAGGTCTCTAAGGACTTGCTTTATGAATCTGGGTGGTCCTTTAGTGGGTGCATGTATATTTAGGATAGTTAGCTCTTCTTGTTGAATTGATCCACCTCTGCCTTACAATGGCCTTCTTTGTCTCTCTTGATTTTTGTTGGATTAAAGTCATGGTTTAAAGTCTGTTTTATCACAGACTAGGATTGCAACCCCTGCTTTTTTTGTTTTCCATTTGCTTAGTAGATCTTCCTCCATCCCTTTATTTTGAGCCTGTGTGTGTCTGCATGTGAGATGGGTCTCCTAGATACAGCATGCTGATGGGTCTTGACTCTTTATCCAATTTGCCAGTCTGTGTCTTTTAATTGGAGTATTTAGTCCATTTACATTTAAGGTTAATATTGTTATGTGTGAACTTGATCCTGTCATTATGATATTAGCTGGTTATTTTGCTCGTTAGTTGATGCAGTTTCTTCCTAGCATCAATGGACTTTACATTTTGGCATGTTTTTGCAATGGCTGGTACTGGCTGTTCCTTTCCATGTTTAGTGCTTCCTTCAGGATCTCTTGTAGGGCAGGCCTGGTGGTGACAAAATCTCTAAGCATTTGCTTGTCTGTAAAGGATTTTATTTCTCCTTCACTTACAAAACTTAGTTTGGCCGGATATGAAATTCTGGGTTGAAAATTCTTTTCTTTAAAAATGTTGAATATTGGCCCACACTCTCTTCTGGCTTGGAGAGTTTCTGCCAAGAGATCTGCTGTTAGTCTGATGGGCTTCCCTTTGTGGGTAACCTGACCTTTCTCTCTGGCTGCCCTTAACATTTTTTCCTTCATTTCAACTTTGGTGAATCTGGCAATTATGTGTCTTGGAGTTGCTCTTCTCGAGGAGTATCTTTGTGGCATTCTCTGTATTTCCTGAATTTGGATGTTGGCCTGCCTTGCTAGGTTGGGGAAGTTCTTCTGGATAATATCCTGAAGAGTGTTTTCCAACTTGGTTCCATTCTCCCTGTCACTTTCAGGTACACCAGTCAGACATAGATTTGGTCTTTTCACATAGTCCCATATTTCTGGGAGGCTTTGTTAATTTCTTTTTACTCTTTTTTCTCTAAACTTCTCTTCTCGCTTCCTTTCATTCATTTGATCTTCAATCACTGATACCCTTTCTTCCACTTGATCACATTGGCTATTGAAGCTTGTGCATGGATCACATAGCTCTCATGCCATGGTTTTCAGCTCCATCAGGTCATTTAAGGTCCTCTCTATGCTGTTTATTCTAGTCAGCCATTCTTCTAATCTTTTTTCAAGGCTTTTACCTTCTTTGCAATGGGTTCGAACATCCTCCTTTAGCTCAGAGAAGTTTGTTTTTACTGATCTTCTGAGGTCTACTTCTGTCAACTCGTCAAAGTCATTCTCCATCCAGCTTTGTTCCATTGCTGATGAGGAGCTGTGTTCCTTTGGAGGAGAAGAGGCTCTCTGATTTTTGGAATTTTCAGCTTTTCTGCTCTGGTTTCTCCCCATCTTTGTGGTTTTATCTACCTTTGGTCTTTGATGATGGTGACCTAGAGATGGGGTTTTGGTGTGAATGTCCTTTATGTTTGTTACTTTTCCTTCTAATAGTCAAGACCCTCAGTTACAGGTCTGTTGGAGCTTGCTGGAAGTCCACTCCAGAACCTGTTTGCCTGGGTATCACCAGCAGAGGCTGCAGAACAGCAAATATTGCAGAACAGCAAATGTTGCTGCGTGATCCTTCCTCTGGAAGCTTCGTCTCAGAGGGGCACCGGGCTGTATGAGATGTCAGTCGGCCTCTACTGGGAGGTGTCTCCCAGTTAGGCTACTCAGGGTTCAGGGAGTTACTTGAGGAGGCAGTCTGTCCGTTCTTAGATTTCAAACTCTGTGCTGGGAGAACGAGTACTCTCTTCAAAGTTGTCAGACAGGGGTGTTTAAGTCTGCAGAAGTTACTGCTGCCTTTTATTCAGATATGCCCTGCCCCCAGAGGTGGAGTCTACAGAGGCAGGCAGGCCTCCTTGAGCTGCTTTGGGCTCCATCCAGTTTGAGCTTCTCTGCTGCTTTGTTTACCTACTCAAGCCTCAACAATGGAAGACGCCCCTCCCCCAGCCTCACTGCTAGCACAGCAGTCCGAATTCGAACTGCAAGGCAGCAGTGAGGAAGGCTCTGTGGGCGTGGGACCCTCCAAGCTAGGCATGGGATATAATGTCCTGGTGTGCCCTTTGCTAAGACCATTGGAAAAGCACAGCATTAGGGTGGGAGTGTCCCGACGGCCCCTTGTGCTTCCTGGGTGAGGCAATGCCCTTCCCTGCTTTGGCTCACACTCCATGGGCTGCACCCACTGTCCAACAAGCCCCAGTGCGATGAACCTGGTACTTCAGTTGGAAATGCAGAAATCACCTGTCTTCTGCGTCAGTCACACTGGGAGCTGTAGACTGGAGCTGTTCCTATTCGGCCATCTTGGAACCCCTCTTAGCCCACTTTTTGATGAGATTGTTTGTTTTCTTTATTGCTGATTTGAGTTTGTTGTAGATTCTGCATATTAGTCCTTTGTCAAAAGTATAGATTGTGAATATTTTCTCCCACTCTGTGGGTTGCCTGTTTACTGTGATGACTGTTCCTTTTGGCTTGCAAAAGCTCTTTAGTTTAATCAAATCCCAGCTATTTATCTTTGTTTTTATTGCATTTGCTTTTGGGTTCTTGGTCATGGAATCCTTGCCTCAACCAATGTCTAGAAGGGTTTTTCTAATGTTATCTTCTAGAATTTTTATAGTTTCAAGTCTTAGATTTAAGTCCTTAACCCATCTTGAGTTGATTTTTGTGTAAAGTGAGAGATGAGGATCCAGTTTCATTCTCCTACATGTGGCTAGCAAATTATCCCAGCACCATTTGTTGGAAAGGTTGTCCTTTCCCCAATTTATACTTTTGTTTGCTTTGTCAAAGATCAGTTGGCGCTAAGTATTTGGGTGTATTTCTGGGTTCTCTATTCTGTCCCATTGGTCTATGTGCCTATTTTTCTACCAGTACCATGCTGTTACATGGTAGATAACATGAAAAAGTTATCTGATAGCTACCAGTACCATGCAGTTTGGGTGACTATGGCCTTATAGTATAGTTTGAAATCAGGTAGTGTGATGCCCCTGGATTTGTTCTTTTTGCTTAGTCTTGCTTTGACTATATGGGCACTTTTTTTGGTTCCATATGAATTTTAGAATTTTTTTTTTCTAATTCTGTGAAGAATAGTGGTGGTATTTTGATGGGGATTGCAATGAATTTGGAGATTGCTTTTGGCAGTATGGTCATTTTCACAATATTGGTTCTACCCATCCATGAGCATGGGATATGTTTCCATTTGCTCCTGTCATCTATGATTTCTTTCAGCAGTGTTTTGTTGTTTTCCCTATAGAGGTCCTTCATCTCCTTGGTTTCCTTGGTTAGGTATATTCCCAAGTTTTTGTTTTGTTTTTTTTTTTTTTTTTTTTTTTTTTTTTCCAGCTATTGTAGAGTGGGTTGAGTTCTTGATTTGATTCTCCAATTGGTTGTTGTTGGTGTATAGAAGAGCTACTAATTTGTGTACATTATATCCAGAGACTTTACTGAATTCTTTTATCAGTTCTAGGAGCTTTCTGAAGGCGTCTTTAGGGTTTTCGAGGTAAATGATCATATCATCAGCAAACAGTGACAGTTTGACTACCTTTTTACCAATTTGGATGCCTTTTATTTATTTCTCTTGTCTGATTGCTCTGGCTAGGATTGCCAGTACTATGTTGAAGAGGAGTGGTGAGAGTGGCCATCCTTGTCTGTTCCAGTTCTCAGAGGGAAAGCTTTCAACTTTTTCCCATTCAGCACTATGTTGGCTGTGCATGTCATAGATGGCTTCTATTACATTGAGGTATGTCCCTTATATGCTGATTTTGCTGAGAGTTTTAGTCATAACGGGATTCTGGATTTTGTTGAATGCTTTTTCTGCATCTATTGAGATGATCATGTGACTTTTGCTTTTGGTTCTGTTTATGTGGTTTATCACATTTATTTACTTGTATGTGTTAAACCATCCCTGCATCCCTGCTATGAAACCCACTGAATCGTGGTGAATTATCTTTTGATATGTTGTTGGATTCGGTTGGCTAGTATTTTGTTAAGGATTTCAACATCTATGTTCATCAGGAATATCAGTCTGTAGTTTTCTTTTTCAGATATGTTCTTTCATGGTTTTAGTATTAGGGTAATGCTAGCTTTACAGAATGAATTAGTGAGGCTTTCATCTTTCTCTGTTTTGTGGAATAGTGTCAGTAAGATTGGTACCAATTCTTTGAGTGGTAGAGTTCTGCTGTGAATCCATCTGGTCCTGGACTATTTTTGTTGGCAATTTTAAAATTATCATTTAAATCTCACTGCTTGTTATTGGTCTGTTTAGGGAATCTAATTCTTTCTGGTTTAAGCTAAGAGGGTTGTATTTCTGCAGGAATTTATCCATCTCTTCCGGTTTTTCATGTTTATGTGCTTAAAGGTGTTCATAGTAGCCTTGAACCATCTTTCGTATTTCTGTGGTGTCAGTTGTAACAACTCCTGTTTCATTCCTTAGTGAGGTTATTTGGATTTTCTCTCTTCTTTTCATTGTTAAACTTGCCAATGGTCTATCAATTTTATTTCTCTTTTAAAAGAATCAGCTTTTTGTTTCATTTGTCTTTTGTATTTTTTTTTCTTTGTTTGAAATTCATTTAGTTCTGCTTTGATCTTGGTTATTTCCTTTCTTCTGCTGGGTTTTGGTTTGGTTTCCCTAGTTCCTTGAGGTGTGATCTTAGAACGTGAGTTTGTATTCTTTCAGTCTTTTTGATGTTGGTGTTTAGGGCTACGAACTTTCCTCTTAGCACCACCTTTGATGTATCCTAGAGGTTTTGATAGGTTGTGTCACTATTATCTCTCAGTTTGAATAATTTTTTAATTTCCATCTTGATTTCATTTTTGACCCAATGATCATTAAGGAGAAGGTTATTTAATTTCTATGTATTTGCACGGTTTTGAAGGTTCCTTTTGGACTTGATTTCCAGTTTTATTCTACTGTGGTCTGAGAGACTGTTTGATTTAATTTCAGTTTTCTTAAATTTATTGAGGCTTATTTTGTGGCCTACCCTATGATCTATCTTGGAGAACGTTTCATATGCTGTTGAAAAGAATGTGTATTCTGTGGTTGTTGGATGGGATATTCTGTATATATCTGTTAAGTCCAATTGTTCCAAGGTATAGTTTAAATCCATTGTTTTTTTTTTTTTTTTTTTTTTTTTTTTTGACTTTCTGTCTTGATGACCTGTCTAGTCCTGTCAGTGGAGTATTGAAGTTCCCCACTGTTATTGTGTTGCTATCTGTCTCATTTCTTAGGTCTATTAGTAATTGTTTTATAGATTTGGCAGCCCCAGTATTAGGTGCATATATGTTTAGGATTGTAATATTTTCTTGTTGGACAAGGCCTTTTACCATTATATAATGTCCCTCTTTGTCTTTTTGAACTGCTGTTTCTTTAAAGTTTATTTTCTCTGGCATGAGAATAGCTACCCCTGCTCACTTTTGGTGTCCACTTGTATGAAATGCCCTTTACCACCCCTTTACTTTAAGTTTATGTGAGTCCTTATGTGTTAGTTGAGTCTGTTGAATGCATCAGATAGTCGGTTGGCAAATTCTTATCCATTCTGCAGTTCTGTATCTTTTAAGTGGAGCATTTAAGCCATTTACACTCAACATTAGTATTGAGATTTGAGGTACTATTCCATTCGTTGTGCTGTTTGTTGCCTGTGTACCTTTGTTTTTTGTTTTTGTTTTTTAAATTGTAGTAGTATTTTATAGGTCCTGTGAAATTTATGCTTTAAAGAGGTCCTGTTTTGATGTGTTTCCAGGATTAGTTTCAACATATAGAGCTCCTTTTAGCAGTTCTCGTAGTAGTGGCTTGCTAGTGTCAAAATCTCGCAGCATTTGTTTGTCTGAAAAGACTGTATCTTTCCTTCATATATGATGCTTAGTTTTGCTGCATACAAAATTCTTGGCTGGTAATTGTTTTGTTTGAGGAAGCTGAAGATAGGGCCCCAATCCCTTCTAGCTTGTAGGGTTTCTGCTGAGAAATCTGCTGTTAATCGGATAGGTTTTCCTTTTTAGGTTACCTGGTGCTTTTGTCTCACAGCTCTTAAGATTTTTTCCTTTGTCTTAACTTTAGATAACCTGATGAGAATATGTCTAGGCAATGATCTTTTCATGATGAATTTCCCAGGTGTTCTTTGTGCTTCTTGTATTTGGATGTCTAGGTCTCTAGCAAGGTTGGGAAGTTTTCCTTGGTTATTCCCCCAAATATGTTTTCCAAACTTAGATTTCTCTTCTTCCTCAGGAGCACCAGTTATTCTTAGGTCTGTTCTTTTAACATAATCCCAGAAATCTTGGAAGCTTTGTTCATATTTTCTTATTCTTCTTTCTTTGTTGGAATGAGTTGATTTAAAGACCTTGCTTTCAGCTCTGAATTTCTTTCTTTTACTTGTTCATTTCTGCTGCTGAGACTTTCCAGAGCATTTTGCATTTTTATAAGTGTGTCCAATGTTTCCTGAAGTTTTGATTATTTTTTCTTTATGCTATCTATTTCCTTAACTATTTCTCTCTTCACATTGTGTATCACTTTTTGGGCTTCGTTGCGTCAGGCTTCACCTTTCTTTGGTGACTCCCTGATTAGCTTAATAACTAACCTCCTGAATTCTTTTGCAGGTAAATCAGGGATTTCTTCTTGGTTTGGATCCATTGTTGGTGAACTAGTGTAATTTTGGGGGGTGTTAAAGAGACTTGTTTTGTTATATTATGAGGGTTGGTTTTCTGGTTCCTTCTCATTTGGGTAGGCTCTGTCAGAGGGAAAGTCTAGGGCTGAAGGCTGCTGTTCAGATTATTTTGTCCCACAGGGTATTCCCTTGATGTAGTACTCTTCCCTTTTTCCTATGGATATTTGCTTCCTGAGAGCTGAGCTGTCGAGATTGTTATCTCTCTTCTGGGTCTAGCCACCCAGCAAGTCTACCAGACTCCAGGCTGGTACTGGGGGTTTTCTGCATAGAGTCCTGTGCTGTGAACCATCTATGGATCTCTCAGCCATGGATACCAGCACCTTTTCCGGTGGAGGTAGCAGTGGGGTGAAGTGGACTTTGTGAGTGTTCTTAGCTTTGGTGGTTTAATGCTGTGCTTTTGTGTTGGTTGGCCTACTTCTAGGACGCAGCACTTTCCAGAGAGCATCAGCTGTGTTAGTGTGGAGAGGAACTGGTGGTGGGCGGGGCCCTAGAACTCCCAAGAGTATATGCCCTTTGTCTTCAGTTACAAAGGTGGGTAGAGAAGGACCATCAGGTGAGGGAAAGTCTAGATGTGTCTGAGCTCAGACTCTCCTTGGGGCAAGTCTTGCTGAAGCTGCTGTGGGGCATGGGGGTGAGGTTCACAGGTCAATGGAGTTGTGTACCTAGGAGGATTATGGCTGCCTCTGTTGAGTCATGTAAGTTGTCAGGAAAGTGGGGGAAAGCCGGCAGTCATAGGCCTCACTCAGCTCTCATGCAATCTAAAGGGCCGTTCTCACTCCCACCATGTCCCCAATAACAGCAACGAGTCTGTTTCCAGGCAGTGGGCAAGCAGGTCTGAGAACTTGCCCCAGGATACCCACCTCCCAGCTGTGAAAGAAAAGGGCTTTAGTTCTTCCCCAACCTGTGGAATCTGCACACAGGATTTGCGCCCTCCTCTGAGTTCTGGCCGGGGGGCATCCCGACTGGTTCAAACTGTTACAAAGTTCAGCTGGAGACTTCCGTCCTCCTGTGGTGATTTCCCCATGCCTCTGGCCACCCTCCCAAAGGATGCCTGTGATACCAGGAAGGAATGGCTGGCTTGGAGACCCAGCAAGCTCCCAGGGCCTTTCCCACTCCTTTCTCTACCCTGTCTTTCACTCATCTCTCTAAGTTGACTCAGCTCTGGGTAAGGTTGGAAACTTCTCCTGCAAACTAGACCTTCAGTTTCCCCAGTGGGCAGTGTGTGTTCAGAGGTGGAGGATCTCCCTTTCCCACTTCTGCAGTTTGGGCACTCACAGTATTTGGGGTGTCTCCGGGGTCCTGCAGGAGCAGTCTGCTTCCTTCAGAGGGTCTGTGGGTCCTCTCAGGATTCCTGATTTTTTTTCTTGCAGTGATTCTGGAACTAAAATTTACTATGTGAGTCTCTGCACAATGCTCTGTCCATCCAAGTTGGAGCTGCAATTTAGTCCTGCCTCCTGTCTGCAATCATGATCCCTTTTCTTTATTCAGATGAACTTTTTCTGAGGGAAGCCAGATTCCATGTCATAAGGGCACTTGGGAAGACTATGGTATGACCAATGGAGAGAGGATCTTAATGTTTTGGCCAAAAGCCACTGAGGTACTGAGACCAGATAGCACCCATAGGAGTGATATTGGAAGCAGATCCTCTCCCAGTTGAGCTTTCAGATGACATCGTGCATTCAATGAACAGCTTAACAGATCTTTCATCAGAGATCTTGAGCCAGAACCAGGCAGCTGAGCTGTTTCCACATTCCTGACCCTCAGAAATTGTGAGATAATAAATATTTGTTGTTTTAAGCTGCTTACTTCTGGAGCAACTTTTTAACCCTTTCCCCACCTCTGCACTCATAACACCATATGCTTGCCTGTATGGGAGCATTAATTACACTATTTGAATTATCTATTAATTATTCCAATTTCCTTATCAAAGTGTGAATACATTGTGAGCAGATTTTTTTTTTCTTTCAGAGTCTTGCTCTATCACCCAGGCTAGAGCTCACTGCAAGCTCTGCCTCCTGGGTTCAGCCCATTCTCCTGCCTCAGCCTCCCAAGTAACTGGGACTACAGGTGCCCGCCACCATGACCGGCTAATTTTTTGTATTTTTTAGTAGAGATGGGGTTTCCGTGTTAGCCAGGATGGTCTTGATCTCCTGACCTTGTGATCTGCCAGCCTCGGCCTCCCAAAGTGCTGGGATTACTGGTTTGAGTCACCAGTGAGCAGATTTTTAACTACATATTGAATAGATAACTGAATATAGCAGATGATTGTTAGTTTCAGCAAACCTACATTCTGTTAAGAATATTACCATACATTACAAAAGAGCAAATAGTAAAAGATATTCTGTAATAGACTTTAACCTTAGATGATACAGACCTCACTCTATAGGATTTCAGAGAAAGAAGAGATACATTAAAGCTAAAGGAGTCCCAGAAGGATTTCTGGACATGACAATAGAGCTAGGACTCTGAATTTGGGTAAGATTTAAGTAAACAAAAGAAGATGAGTCATTTGAAGCATTGGGGCTACTTCTATCAAGGGCATGGTAGGATGAGCTTGTCCATGGAAATATTTGAGGATTAATTAGATCCAGACAATCAGAAACAAGAAGGCTCGTGTGACTAACATTCAACCAATTTGAATAAATGAAGTTGAGGCCAGATCACAGAAACCTTGAAAGATGGGAACATTTCAGATAAGAACCCTGTGATAGTTAATTTTATGTGTCAACTCGGCAGGGCCACAGGGTACCCAGATATTTGGTCAAATATTATTCTGGGTGTTTCTGTGAAGGCGTTTTGGATAAGGTTAATATTCAGATTGTTAGACTGAGTAAAGCAGGTTACCCTCCCTATGTAGGTGGGCCTTGTTCAATCAGTTGAAGGCCTGGACAGAACCAAAACCTGACCCTTCCCCGAGGAAGGGAAGATTCATCCTGCCTAACTGCCTTCCAGCTGGGAAATAGATTTATCGTCTTTGGACTTGAGTCAAAATGCTGGCTCTCCCTGGGTTTCAAGTCTGACGGCCTTCAGATTGGAACCACACCATCAGTTTTCCCAAGTCTCAGGCCTTCAGACTCAGACTGGAAACAAACCATCAGCATTCCTAGTCTCCAGCTTGCCTACTCACCTGCAGATCTCAGGACTTGACAGCCTTGTAAAATCTAGATCCTCTATAGTTTCTGTTTCTCTAAAGAACTCTGGTTAATACGTACCCTACAACTACTTTATTATTCCGTAAAGAAGAAGTAGGTAGTCTTCCTTCATATGTAAATTTTTAGGATACATTTTGACACCCCACAGTAAAAGAAAAAAATGACCAGAGTGATGGCAAATGCTTTGTCTCATATGGAGAAAATATTCCTAAAAAAACTTATTTTCTGTGATACTTGATGACATTGTTAGATTTTCTAATATCTGTTAAAATAATGAATTATTATTTTAATGTGTTCAGCAAATATTCAATGTTGGGTTTTATTCTAAGTTTCTGAGAGGAGCTGTAGAGTTAGTGCTTTCAATTATCCTTGTGACCATGGTCTCTCCTTTACAGAAACCTACATATTATTTCACTTACAGTTGAAGCATTTAAAAAATCTAAAAGGTGATGTGTCTCTTTTGCATCATAACAGGTGTAGGTGGCCCATTACTGCCTTAATCATAATTAGTTGTGCATTGCAGATGCACAGCCTGAGATAATTTTAGAACTTAAGGAACAACCCCATGAATCTGCACTTGGGCTTTCTTCAGAAAAAAAATTCTATACATTCTTATAAAACCCTTGATTTCTTCTCTAGCCCATTCTTTTCAGGAGGCTCTAGCAGGTACTGGCTTTGATTAGTAGTCTCTAACCATATTCTTTTCAAACCATCTCTCACTTATGAAGTTACATTTCATTTTAGTCCTGGTTGTTGTAGTGGTTGCATAGCAACAGTATTGGCCAAAGAATTATTTTTTCCCTACACAGAAAATGAATTTCTCAGTTTTAGTTCAAAGCTCCTCTTTTGCTTCAAGAGTATAAAAAAACTTTCATTAATTCATTGGGTGAATGAGGTGAAAAGCAGCCGGTGCCATTTTCAGAAACAGAGGCATCAAGGCCAATTGTGTAGAAAGTAAATAGGTCAAAAAAAGAAAGTAAATAGGTTAAGAGAAGAGACAAAATTATGCAGAAGTTTGGGGGATAATTTTGAGGGACGATAAACAATAGAACACTTTCATATGAATAGTGTAGGAAAAATTATAGTTTTCTGGGCTTTGTGAGGAGGTAGACATAAAAGTCATAAGAGCATAGCAGTGCTGAGCTGTAACTTATTATGTGCCTAGGAAACCCAATTCTTTATCTTCAAATTTTTAAAAATAAAACCTTCAATTCAGGCTGAAGGCTTGAGTTTGTATTTCACAAATAAAATATGAGCTTTGTTTTCTAGAAACTTGAGAGAAGACACCCATAACATGTGAATACTATGCTAGGCAGGGAAAGACAGAAGCATGCATCAGACTTAGATATATTTTTAGAGACTCAGTCTAATAGATACATTTTGTTTTTGCCAACTTCAACTTTCCCTCCAAGGTGGCATCCAGATGCTCTCTGAGAGCCAGGCTTTTCCTTTTTCCTTCTCTGTTCTTGGCCTCTGTTCCCTGTCTTTCTCCCACTGTTCTCCTCCGCTGAATTCCAAGCCATTATAGGTTACAACTAAATCATTACATTAAAAAGTGTCTACTTATTGTCTTGGCATTTTTGCTATTCTAATCTTCCATAGCAACTTACAAATGACTATATTTTACATACATTACTACATTTAATCATAGCATCTCCTCCGTTGGACAAGTTGAATATTGCTTTTAAAAGAACTCAGATATTTTAGAGTTTAAGAATAGCTAGCAAACAACTGAGGCTTATTGGAACATCATTTTTGCCTTCAATCCATGGCTCTTTCTTTTTTTTTTTTCATTTTTTTTATTATACTTTAAGTTCTAGGGTACATGTGCATAATGTGCAGGTTTGTTACGTATGTATATTTGTGCCATGTTGGTGTGCTGCACCCATCAACTCGTCAGCGGCTCTTTCTTATAGACCGTATTGCCTTTAACAAAAGGGCATCATATCTATTTGATTCAAGTTGTAATAGTTAATTTGGTCAATAGGTTCAAAATGAATGTATATTTGTCAACATTGTCTGTCTTAATTTGTAGTCTTCTATCAACAGGACAGACCACACTTGTTAAATTCACTTTGATGGGTTATTATTAAAACCCATCAAACACGCAGGCATTCAACAAGACAAATATGCTCAGAGTTACAATCATGTGGGGTCTCATCACACTTTTGGCTATTCAGATAAATTTGACTGCTTTGTAGAGTTTCAATGACATTAGTGCAACAAACTGCATGAAGTGTTTGTTATTCTGCTACCATTTCAAATATACTCTCTGTTTTGAAACAAATCCTGCAAGTAGCCTTCATTTTTATCCATTGGTTATGTTTCATAGAACAAGAGTTTGCAGTAAGAAGAAAATAGTTTATTTTATATAAGTTTAAATAAGTTATTTTCACTGTAAGGACTACATTATGAAGCACAGCACACAATACATTGTAAGACAAGTGGGGTCTATGCCGTTGATTTTTTCTTTATGTTTAAAGAGTGAACTTTAAGTTGTATAATTTATTACATGTATTAAAGAAAAGGGAATACTATTTTATTTGTGGTATTTTGTCAAGAAATGTATCTATATGTCTATCTATATATGTAAATTTTATAGGAAATAGAAAAGTCTTGTCTTTCAAGCAATAGAATAGCATTTTCCCCTTGCATTCAAATGAAGAGAATTGGGGCTTTCTCTGCATTAGTAGAATTTTGCAATGAGAATAGAGGCAGTTGGTGATGTAGTAGAAATAAACTCCAGATTAAGAGAAATGACGAACACTATCCTGCTTCTATCAATAGTAATAAATTATTCATTTTTTAGTGAAAACTTTCCTAGTGGGCTTGTTAGTTAATCCAACAATGATACTAAAAATGAATGAATGCATGAACAAGTCAAACAAGAATCAAATATTGAACTTTTAAATTCTGGTGTCTTAATGTATTCACTTAAAAATGCTATAAGATTGCTATCTAATTTACCTCCTTTGCCATATCTTACAAGTGACAATTCAAGAAAATTGATGTATATGTAAGAAAATCTATGTCCTACTAATGGTTATGAGTCCTGATTTCTTGTATTTTCCCTCTAAGACATTTATCCTTTCTACTCAACCTGCTTGACCACCTCTAAAGAATGACAAATTTTGGCCTTTGAGTAGACATCTCAACCTGCTCATAGCAAACTGGGGACCCAAAGTTCTTATTGCAATTTGAATACTGTCAGTCTCTTTTAGTATAAACTTAGTGCTCTTTTGTCAACCCAATTTACTTGAAAACTTAGTGGATATTCAACGTATCTGATTACATTCTACCTCAAGCATCACATCCACAATTGTTTTTGAAATTTGCTTTCTTCTAATTACTACTATGTTGGTATTAGGCTTCTATGCAGTATACCCTTGAATGTTCTAGAAATCCCTTTTGTCTAGATGAGAAAACCTGCTGGCAAAAAAAAGGGTCTTAGAACCACATTCTTTATTTTTATCTTAGTCCTCAGGCCTCATTCTACATTGAGAAAATTTCACTGAGAGACTGGAGATTAAATACGTATCTATTTTCCAACCCTCTATATTTCCTCTAAATTACACTAGTGCAGTGGCCAGTTCTCCTATTAGCTCATCTCTCTCTCTCTTTCTCTCTCTTTTTTTTTTTTTTTTTTCAGTTCTGTGCTATGCACAGATAAGATCAGTCAGCTAACACTTTTAATATTCTGCCTGGATATCAACTTGGCCAATTTCAAAAGTTTACCATGAACATTTTATTCCTTCTAAGTCTACAAACAAAGACTCATTCTAAATTTTGTAGCTCACCAGGGAAGCCCACTTTGGATGGACTAATTCATGAATTTTCAGTCAGCTATGAGACAGGCAGGTAGTCTGCTCTGAACTGGACTGTCTCACATATGTGGGGTTCAGCTGACCCTTGGCTTCTCTAGGATGTCTTCAGCTGAAACTGGCCTTTTCTCCACATGGGCTGTCATTCTCCAGCAGGGAGGTTTTTCATGTGACAGTGGTAAGACTCTGAGAGAAAGAGTAGGACCACCTAAGACCTCTTGAAGCCTAAGTTCAGCACAGGAATTCTGTCACTTATGCATTCTATTATTCAAAGGAAGTCAAGAGGTCAGCCTATTTTCAAAGCACGGGAAAAGAAATTCCACTTCTTGATGGGTGCCTCTCCAAAGTCACATTGCAAAGGGCACACATATGGGGAGGGGTAAAGAACTGCAGCAACTTTTGCAATCGATCTACCTCAGAGCCATTATTTCTTCAAATACTGCACTTGCCACATTCTTAATTTCCTATCCTTTTGAAACCCTGACTAATGAATATTATTTCCACATCTTATAATTGTTCTGTTTTCCATCTCTTTTTTAAACTTTTATTTTAGCTTCATGGGTACAAGTGTAGGTTGTTATATAAGTAAATTGCATGTTGTAGGGTTTGGTATACAGATTATGTTGTCACCCAGGTAATAAACATAGTACTCAATAGGTAGTTTTGTAATCTTCACCTTCCTCCTACCCTCCACACTCAAGTAGGCCCTGATGCGTGTTGTTCCCTTCTTTGTGTTCCTATTTATCCACTGTTTAGTTCTCACTTATAAGTGAGAACATGAAGTATTTGGTTTTCTGTTACTGCGTTAGTTTGCTTCAGGATGTTGGCCTCTGGCACAATTCATGTTGCTGCAAAAACATGATCTCATTCTTTTTTATGGCTGCATAGTATTCCATGAGGTATATGTATCATGTTTTCTTTATCCAGTCTGCCACTGGTGGGCATTTAGGTTGAATCCATGTCTTGCTATCGTGTATAGTGCTGTGGTGTCTTTATGGTAGAATGATTTATATCCCTTTGGGTATATACCCAATAATGGGATTGCTGGGTCAAATGGTAATCCTATTTTAAATTATTTGAAAGGTTGTCAAACTGCTTTCCACAATGGCTGAACTAATTAACATTCTCACCAGCAGTTCATAAGTGTTCCCTTTTCTCCACAACCTCACCAGCCTCTGTTATCTTTTGACTTTTTAATAAGAGTCATTCTGACTGGTGAGAGAATGGCTTTGTGGTTTTAATTTGCATTTCTGTAATGATTACTGATGTTAAGCAGTTTTTTATATGCCTGATGACTGCACGTGTGTCTTCTTTTGGAAAGTGTCTGTTAATGTCCCTTTGTCCACATTTTAATGAAGTTGTTTATTGTTTCCTTGTAAATGTGTTTAAATTTCTTATAGATGCTAGATTTTATACCTTTACTGAATGCAGAGTTTGCAAATATTTTCTCCCATTCTGTAGGTTGTCTGTTTATTCTGTTGATAGTTTCTTTTACTCTGCAGAAGCTCTTTAGATCCCATTTGTCAATTTTAGTTTTTGTTGAAATTGCTTTTTGCATCTTTGTCATGAAGTCTGCTAGGTCCTATGTCCAGAATATTTCCGAGGTTATCTTTCAGGGTTTTTATAGTTTTTGGTTTTAAATTGAAGTCTTTAATCCATCTTGAGTTAATTTTTGGATATTATGTAAGGAAGGGGAACAGTTTCAATCTTCTGCATGTGGCTATCCAGTTAATCCAGCACCATTTATTGAATATGAAGTCCTCTCCTCTTTGCTTGTTTTTGTCAATTTTATTGAAGATCAGATGGTTTTAAGTATGTGGCATAATTTTTGGGGTCTCCATGCTGTTCCATTTATCAATGTGACTGTTGTACCAGTACCTTGCTATTTAGGTTACTATAGTTTAATAGTGTAGTTTTAAGTCAGGTAATGTGATGCCTCCTGCTTTGTTATTTTCCCTTGGTGGTTTGGGCTATTTTTGGTTATATATGAATTTTAAAATAGATTTTCCTAATGCTGTGAATAATGTCATTGGTAATTTGATAGGAATGGCATGAAATTTGTAAATTGCTTGGGCAGTATGGCCTTTATGACAATATTGATTCTTTCTATCCATGAGCCTGGAATGTTTTTCCATTTGTTCATGTCATTTCTGATTTCTTTCAGCAGTTTTTGTGATTCTTATTGTAGAGACCTTTCACCACCTTAATTAGCTCTATTCCTAGGTATTTGATTCTTTTTGTGGCTATTGTGAATGGCATTGCATTCCTGATTGGACTCTTAGTTGGGATGTTGTTTGTGTGTAGGCATTCTATTGATATCTGTGCATTGATTTTATGTCCTGAAACTTTGCTGAAGTTGTGTATAAGATCAAGGAGTTTTGGGGCAGGTACTATCAGGTTTTCTAGGTATAGAATAATATCATCTGCCAACAGGGATATTTTGACTTCCTGTTTTCCTATTTGGATGACTTTTATTTCTTTCTCTTGCCTGACTTGCATTATATGTTGAATAGGAGTGGGAAGAGAGGACATACTTGTCTTATTCCAGTTTTCAAGGGGAATACTTCGTTTTACTCATTTAGTATGATGTTGACTATGCATTTGTCATAGATGGCTCCTACTATTTTGAAGTATGTTCCTTTAATGCTTAGTGTTTTGAGGATTTTTAACATGAAGGATGTTGAGTTTTATCAAAGGTTTTTCTGCATCTATTGAGGTTATGTGGTTTATGTTTTTAGTCCTGTTTTTGTGGTGAATAACATTTATTGATTTGTATATGTTAAACCAACCTTGAATTCCAGGAATAAATCCTATTTGATCATGGTGGATTCATTTTTGATGTGTTGATGGATTTTGTTTGCTAGTGTTTTCCTGAGTATTTTTGCATTTGTATTCATCAAGAGTATTGCCCTAAAGTTTTCTTTTTTGGTGTGTTTCTGCCAGGTTTTGATATCAGGATGATGCTGGCCTCATAGAATGAGTTAGGAAAGAGTCCCTCTTCCTCAATTTTTTGAAATAGTTTCAGTAGGAATGGTACCAGCTCTTCTTTACACATCTGGCAGAATTCGGCTGTGTATCTATCTGGTACTGGTTTTTATTCTAGTTGGTAGGCTTTTTATTACTGATTCAATCTCAGAACTCATTATTGTTCATTCAGGGACTCAATATCTTCCTGATTCAGTCTTGGAGGTTGTATGTTTCAAAGAATTTATCCATTTCTTCTAGGTTTTCTGGGTTATGTGTATACAGGTTTTCATAATAGTCTCTGGGGGTTTTTTGTATTTCTGTGGAGTCAGTGGTAACATCCCCTTTGTCATTTCTGCTTGTGTTTATTTGGAACTTCTCTTTTTTCTTTATTAGTCTAGCTGGTAGTCTGCCTTTCTTATTAATTTCTTCAAAAACCAGCTCATGGCTCATTGATCATTTCTGCAGATTTTCATGTTTTAATTTACTTCAGTTCACCTATGATTTTGGTCATTTCTTGTCTTTTGCTAGCTTTGGAGTTAGTTTGTTCTTGTTTCTCTAGCTATTCTAGTTGTGATGTTAAGTTATTAATTTGAGATCTGTCAATTTTCCTTTTTTTTTTTTTTTTTTTTTTTTTTTTTTTTGAGACAGAGTCTCACTCTATTGCCCAGACTGGAGTGCAGTGGTGCAATTTTGGCTCACTGCAACCTCTGCCTCCTGGGTTCAAGGGATTCTCCTGCCTCAGCCTCCTGAGTAGCTTGGATTACAGGCATGTGCCACCATGCCTGGCTAATTTTTTTTTTTTTTTTTTTGTATTTTTAGTAGAGATGGGGCTTCGTCATGTTGGCCAGGCTGGTCTTGAACCCCTGAACTCAGATTATCTGCCCATCTTGACTTCTCAAAGTGCTAGGATGACAGGCATGAGCCACTGAGCCTGGCCCAGACTTTTTGATGTGAGCATTTAGTGCCATAAGCTTCCCTCTTAAAATTGCTTTGGCTGTGTCCGAGAGATTCTGGTATGTTATATCTTTTTTTTCTCATTAATTTCAAATAATTTGTTGATGTCTGCCTTAATTTCATTATTATTCAGAAGACATTCAAGAACATGCTATTTAATTTCCATTTAATTGAATGGAGCAGTTTTCTAAGCATTGATTTCTACTTTTATTGCACTATGGTCTGAAATTGTGATTGGTATAATTTTGATTTTTTGAATTTGCTGAAGGTTATTTTATGCCCAACTGTGTGGTCAATTTTGGAGTATGCACCCTGTGCAGATGAGAAGAATTTATTTTCTGTTTTTTGGGGTAGTGACTGCTGTAGATGTTTATTAGGTCCATTTCATCAAGTGTTGAGTTAAGTTTCTGAATGTCTTTGTTAGTCTTGTGTCTTGATGATCTGTCTAATATTGTCAGTTCAGTGTTCAACTATCCCACTATTATTGTTGCTTATCTAAATCTCTTCATAGGTCTCTAAGAGATTGCTTTATGAATCTGGGTACTTCGTGTTGGCTGTGTATATATTTAAAATAATTAAGTCTTCTTGTTGAATGGAGCCTTTCACCATTATGCAATGCCCTTCTTTATCTTTTTTTTTTTTTTTTTTTTTTTTTTTTTTTTTTGATCCTTATTGACTTAAAGTTCTTTTTGTCTGACGTTGGAATAGCAACCCCCAATTTTTTCTGCTTTCTGTTCACTCCGTAGATTTTTATCCAGCCTTTTACTTTGAGCCTGTGGATGTCATCACACATAAGGGAGGTCTCTTGAAGACAACATACCATTGGGTTTTGCGTCTTTCCTCCAACTTGCCACTCTGTGTCTTTTAATTGGGGCATTTAGCTCATTTACATTCAAAGTTAGTATTGATAGGTGTAAATTAAATCCTGTGATCACATTGTTAGCTGGTTATTATGTAGACTTGTTTGTATGGATGATACCTAATATCACTAGACTAGACTATGTACTTATGTTTGTTTTTATATTGGCTGGTAATGGTCTTTTCTTTCCATATTTAGCACTCCCTACAAAATCTCTTGAAAAGAAGGACTGATGGTAAAAAATACCCTTTGCATTTGCTTGTCTGAGAAGGATATTATTTCTCTTTGCTTATAAAGCTTAGTTTAGGCAGATATGAAATACTTGGTGGAATTTTTTTTTTAAATGAATCCTGAATATAGGCCCTAATTTATTCTGTCTTGTAGGGTCTCTGCTGATCAAGTCTACTGTTAGCCTGATGGGGGTGACCTTCCTCTTCTCTCTTGTAGCTTTAATAATTTTTCTTTCATTTCTACCTTGGAGAATCTGATGACTGTGTCTTGGGATGATCTTCTTGTGAAGTAACTTGCAGGAGTTCTCTGCATTTCCTGAATTTGAATCTTCCCCTCTAGCAACATTGGGGTAATTTTCATTGATGATATCCTGAAATATGTTTTTCAAGTTGCTGGGTTTCTCTCTCTTTCAGACATACCAGTAAGCCGTAGATAAACTATCTTTACATAATCTCATATTTCTCAGAGGTTTTACTCATTCCTCTTCATTGTTTTTCCTTTTTCTCTGACTGAGTTATTTTAGAGAGCCATTTTTCAAGCTTCGAGATTCTTTCCTCAGCTTGGTCAATTCTGGTGTTACTATTTGTAATTGTATTATAACATTCTTGTGGTGTGTTTTTCAGCTCTATCAGGTAGGTTTGGTTCTTTCTTATAATGGCCATTTTATCTGTCAACTCATATCATTTTTGTAATACTTAGATTCTTGGGATTGAGTTTTGACTTTCTCCTGTATGTCCACGATCTTTGTTCATATCCATATTCTGAATTCTATTATTGCCATTTCAGCCATCTCACCCTAGTTAAGAACCATTGTTGTTGAACTAATACGATTGTTTGGAGGTAAGAAGACATTCTGGCTTTTTGAGTTGGGGAATGCTTGTGCTGGCTCTTTCTCAACTTTGTGGACTGATGTTCTGCCAATTTTTGAAGTTACTATCCTTTGGATGGTTTTCTTTTTGATGTTCCTTTTATCCTGTTTAATGTCCTTTGAGGTTTGATTATGGTATAACATGGGTTCATTCAGCTGCCTTCATGTCTGGAAGATTTTAAGGGGCCAACGCTCAGCTTAGGATTACTGGACTGCATCCTGTGGCACTAGGGGGCTGGTATCAGGATCTTTGTTTTGTTTTCTTTCCCATTGAAGTTAGTAATCTACCACACTGGAGAGGCCAATGTGTTTGAGGGCCACTGGTCACAACACTCTGATGGGTGGTGCCAGCCAAAGTGCTTTGTAGGTGGTGGCAGTAGTATTCATCCTTGTTGTACATGCCAGCAGCAGTGACAGTGCTGTGGGGTACACACTTGTTTGCTGTGGTGGGGTGCATATCTCTGTGCAGGCATTTGCAGTGGTGGTGGTGGCAAAAGGGCATTGGTGGGGGAGGACCTTCATGGTATCCCTGTGTGTGCTTGCAACAGCAGCAATTTTAGCACAGGGGTGGGGTGCTGGTGGCATGGGGCTGGTGGTCTCCATGCACACAAATGTTCTGATGGCAATGGCAGCATGGTGGGGGTTGGGGGAACAGGGTGAACTCACACCTGCAGCAGTGGCACAGTGGGGTGCACGTGCACACACGAACTGGTGGGGAAGGGGAGGCAAGGCCTTCCTGCATGCACACTCTGGCAAAGCAATGTTGGGGGTGGCCGTGGGTGAGTGTGTGTAGACAAAGCAGCATGGGGGGGGGGGCCTTCGGTGGAGGAAGGGTGTGGGTAGGCAGGTGTACATCTTTGGGGGCCATTCTGTAGTGCTCTCCACTGGTCAAGTATGGTCCACCAGCACAGGAGCTGTGATGCAGACCCTCCACGAGGTACTCCACCTGGGCATTCAAGACTGCAAGCAGGCATGGCCAGGCTCAGGTCCCTGGAGAGGCCAGCAGATCAAGGGATTCTCAGGTTGGACCAGCACCATCTCATGGGCAAGATTGTCTTGCCCTTTTCAGGTTCTGCAGTTCCCCTAGGGCTAAAGTCTCCTAAGAGAGCAAGGCAAGCATTGGGGGATAGTCATTCATGGCCATGCTCCACTACAGATGCTCCTGCACCAAACCCTTCAGGCTTCGCACCAGCTGGAGTTCTGCCTCATCACTTCTCTAAGAAGCTCTCCCTGCCAGCTCAAGTGTCTGGGGGTTGTGGAGTCTCTTGCTGCCATGATATCAGAAGACCATGGTGAGAGCAAGTTGCTCCTTGTCCACTCAACTCACCCCTTCCCCAGGAGTCGTTAGGGGCTAGGAATGAGCCTGGGTGTGCAGTAGCTCTGTGCAGGGTTCCCAGCTTCCTCCCCATTCAGCCTAGCATCTGTGTCTTCCCTCCATTCATTTTCAGCGCTTTCTCTCTGAAGATCTGCTAGGAGGATGCCAGTCTTCCTGATATCCCACTCCGTCAGTGGCAGATGCTCCTCCTGGCTGCATCTAGTCAGTCATCTTGTCCCATCTCTATTTTTAATCTATTTTTCTATATTTAAAGTACTCTGGGTAATTTCATTTATAATATTTCAAGTTTATCATTTATGTCTTCAACTGTGTCCAATGTGCTGTTCAAATTCTCCATAGAAATTTTGGTTTATTATACTTATAATTTCCAAAAATTATATTATTTTTCAGACATACATGGTGATTCTTGATAATTTTCTCTTCTCTGCATATGATTTTACACTTCTTATATTTTATATGGTAAGCTAGCAAGTTTTCTTTCTTCTGTTTGTTGTTTCTGTTATTACTCATGGTGGCTTTATATGTGTGTGCTTGATTTTTTTATTGTAAGATGATCATTTCCATTAAGTATTTACAATATATATTTTTTTGTTTTGTTGAGACAGAGTTTCTCTCCGTTGCCCAGGCTGGACTGCAGTGGTGCAATCTTGGCTCGCTGCAATCTTCACCTCCCTGGTTCAAGCAATTCTACTGCCACAGCCTCCTGAGAAGCTGGGATTACAGGCATGCACCACCATGCCTGGCTAATTTTTGTGTTTTTTGTAGAGATGGGGTTTCATCATGTTGGCCAGGCTGTTCTCAAATTCCTGGCCTCAAGCGATCTACCCATCTCAGCCTCCCAAAGTGCTGGGATTGATTACAGGCATAAACTACCATGCCCAGTTACAAGATGTTTTTGAGGGTAGGATGATGGCTAATTTATATTTGCTTCTGTCAAGTGACCAGAAAAGTATATGTCAGGAACAACTTTGAACTTAATTCATTGCTTAAGGTGTATGTATTGCAAGAACAATTTAGGCTGATATTCTTGTGAGGACCTGCTTAAGGTTACAATTTTCAAGGATATTTTCACAGTTATTCTCCTCAGTGCCAAGGCAAATCTTTCAGCTTCATAGGAGTTAGGGAACTATACTGTTTACTGCTGAATCACATCTTTTAAAATTTTATTGAACACATTTTATATAATATATGACACCCATTTCAAGGGCACTTTTCTTTCATTTAGCAATGTCTTTGAGGTTCGTTCATGTTAAAGCATGTATCAGTAGGCTCTTCCACCCTTTTTATTGCTGAATAGTTTTCATTATATGAGTATATGACTTTTTTCTATCTACTAGTTAATGGTAATACAAGCTGTTTCATATTTGGCTATTACGATTAATGCTGGTAAAAACATTTGCGTGTAAATCTTTATGTGGATATATGATTTCGTTATTCTTGAGTAGATACCTAAGAGTAGAATTGCTATTTATTATGGTGAATTTATATTTAACTTTTTTTTTTTTTTTTTTTTTTTTGAGACGTGGTCTCGCTCTGTCACCCAGGCTGGAGTGCAGTGGCCGGATCTCAGCTCACTGCAAGCTCCGCCTCCCAGGTTCATGCTATTTTCCTGCCTCAGCCTCCGGAGTAGCTGGGACTACAGGTGCCCACCACCTCGCCCGGCTAGTTTTTTGCATTTTTAGTAGAGACGGGGTTTCACCGTGTTAGCCAGGATGGTCTCGATCTCCTGACCTCGTGATCCGCCTGTCTCGGCCTCCCAAAGTGCTGGGATTACAGGCTTGAGCCACCGCGCCCGGCTATATTTAACTTTTAAATAAGTTCCCAAACTATTCTCAGTGTGGCTGGGCCATTTTACATTACCATCACTAATGTATGAAACATGTGAGAATGTTTATCCGCATCCTCATCAACCTATGCCATTTTCTTTTGTTTTTTTGTATAGCCATTCTAGTAGCTTTAATTTACATTTCCCTGATGACTAATAAGTTGAGCATCTTTTCATGTGTTTATTAACCATTCGTATATATTCTTTGGTGAAATGTCTATTCAAATATTTTATCCATTTTTATAATTGGACAATTTTCTTATTACTGAGGTATAGACTCCTTGGTATGTTTTGGACCTAAGTCCTGCATAAGATATGTGTTTTACAAGTACTTTTTCCTAGACTCTTTTTTGTCTTTTTATTTTCTAACTGGTACCTTTTTAAGAGAAAATCTTTTTATGCTTGATGAAAGCCAATTGATCAATTTTATGTCTTAAATATCACACTTTTGGTATTGTATACAAGAAATATTTGCCTAACTCAGGGTTGCAGAGAAATTCTTCTATGTTGTCTTCTGAAATAATGAGAACTTCCTATCATTTTAGTTTTTACATTTAAGTTTATATTCCATGTTGAGGTAATTTTCGTTTTTGGTGTGGGATAATGGTCCAAGTTCATACTCTTGCACATGATATTCAATTGTCCAACAACCATTTGTTTTAAAAAGCTATTCATTCCTCAATGAATTGAATTAGCAC
This sequence comes from Rhinopithecus roxellana, assembly GCF_007565055.1. Classification (NCBI taxonomy): domain Eukaryota; kingdom Metazoa; phylum Chordata; class Mammalia; order Primates; family Cercopithecidae; genus Rhinopithecus; species Rhinopithecus roxellana. The sequence goes on from NC_044569.1 coordinate 13,572,123, forward strand.
TTTTGTCAAAAATCAAATCATCATAAATATAAAGGTTTATTTATGAACTCTCAGTTTTTGTTTCTTATATATATATCTGTGTACATATATATTTATGTATATTATGTATTTATGCCAGAGCAACACACTTAGTAATTGTAGTTGAAAGTAAGTTTTGAAGTTGGAAGGGAAAGTTTTCCAACTTTGTTCTTTTTAAAAACAGTTTTGACAGTTTAGTCTTATGCGATTCCATATAAATTTGTGGATTATCTTGTAAATTTTTTGCAAAAAATTCAGCTGGAATTTTCATAGTGAATTGCATTGAATCTGTAGACCAAGTTGGAGAGAATTATAATCTTAACAATGTTGAATCTGCTGATTCATAAACATGAACCATCTCTCCATTTATGTGTATCTTTTAAAATTGTCTACACAGATGTTTTGAACTTTTCAGTGTCCAGATATTATACCTCTTAGGTTAAATTTATTGCTAAATATTTTATTCCTTTTGAGGCTGTTGTGAATAAAATCTTTCTCTTAATTTCATGTTTAGATTTGTCCTTGCCAATATAGAGAAATAATGTTTATTTCTGAATGTTAATCTTGTATCCTGAAACTTTGCTGAACTTATTACTTCCGGTAGGATTTTTGTGACTTGTTAAGCTTTGCTGTACACAAGATCATGTTTTCTGACAATCACAAAAGTTTTACTTCTTCTTTTCCAATTTTGATCCCTTTTATTTCTATTTCTTTTTTTTTTTTTTTCTTGCCGTTTACACTCTGGCTAAATTGTTCTATGTAATAAAGTGAGAGTAGGCATACTTGCCCTTTTCTAAATCTTTAGGGAAAAGCCTTCAGTCTTTCATCATTAAGTATGGTGATACACATGAAGGTTTTTTTTTTTTTTTTTTTGTATGCTCTTCATCAGTTGAGGAATGCCCTTTATATTCAGACTGTGTTAAGAGTTTTCATCACGAAGAGATGTTAGATTTTTTCAATAGATGCTTTTATGCATCTATTGAGAGGATCATTTGGCTTTTGTTCTTTTTTATTAATATGATACATAACATTAATTGATTTTCAAATATTAAACCAGCCCTGCACTCATGAGATAAATCTCAACTGTGTATAATTTGTTTTTGTATTGTTGGACTCAGTTTGCTAATATTTTGTTGTGGATTTTTGCATTTATATTAATGACAAGTATTTGTCTGTGACTTTATTTTCTCGTTACATATTTGCATAGCTTTACTATTAGGGTGATACTGGCCTCAGAAAAGGAGCTAGAATATGTTTTGTCTTTCTATATTTTTGGAAGAGCTGTGGAATATCGGTATTACTTCTTTTTTAAATGTTTTGTAGAATTCATCGGGGAAGCTGCTGGGCCTAGGCTTTTCTTTGTGGAAAGATTTTTTATCATTAGTGCAATTTCTTTACTTGTTTACTTAATAGTTCTATTAAAATTTTTATTTATTCTTAAGTCAGTTTTGCTAATTTGTGTTTATGAATCAATTTAATCAATGTTGTCAAATTTGTTAGCATACATTGAACTATAGTATTCTAATTCCTATAATTTCTGAAGGGTCAGTGATGATGTCCTCTCTTTTATTCCTAATTTTGGTGAAATTTATCTGCTCTTTTTTCCTTCTTGGTTAATCTATATAATTGGTTAATTTTGTTAATCTTTCAAAGAACCAGGTGCAGTTTCATTGATTGTCTCTAATTTTTTTGTTTTCTTTCTTTGCTTAACTGATTTCCCTTCTATTCTTTATAATTTTCTCCTTCTCTTTGCCTTGGGTTGAGTTTGCCCTCCTTTCTCAAATTCTTAAGGTGCAAATTAGGTTACTAATTTGAAACATTTGTTTTTCTTAATATAGGAATATAAAGCTCTTAGATTTATCTCTATAAATTGCTCTAACTGCATCTTTTAAATTTTGATATATGTATTGGTCTCTTCTCACATTACTGTAAATAACTACCTGAGACTGCATAATTTATAAAGAAAAAAGATTTAATTGGCTCACAGTTCCATAGGCTGTACAGGAAACATGGCTGGGGAGGCCTCAGAAAACTTACAATCATGGAAGAAGGCAAAGGAGTACAGGGGGAGTTGCTACATACTTTTAAACAACCAGATCTCATGAGAATTCATTTATTATTTCATTATAACAGCAAGGGGGAAGTTCCAATGATCCAATCACCTCCCACCAGGCCCCTCCTCCAACAATGGGGATTACAATTCTGACATGAGATTTGGGCAGGGACACATATCCAAACCTATCAATATGTTTTCCCTTTTATACAGTTAAAAGTACTTTCTAGTTTCTCTTATATTGTCTTTGACCCATGGGTTCAAAATTTATTGTTTAACTTCAAAATACTTGTGGAGTTTCCAAATGTCCTTCTGTTGTTTAAACCCAATTACATTTTGTGATCAGAGAACATACTTTGTATAATTTTAATCTCTTAAAATTTATTCAGATTTTTTAAATGTTCTAAAATATGCTCCATCCTGGAGAACATTCCATGTGTGCTTGAAAAGAATGTGTAGTATTCTATTGTTTTAAGGTTGCGTGGTCTATAGTTAAGTGTGATGTCATGTTGATGTATAGTATTGCAGAAGTCTGTTATATCCTAGGTGATATTCCATTTAGTTGATGTGTCTGTTATTAAGAGTGAAGTTTAGATGTCTCCAGCTGTTACTGTTGAATTGAGAACTTCTCCCTTCAATTCTGTCAGTTTTTGCTACATGTATTTTGGGGTCCTGTTGTTTGGTGCGTATATGTTTATAACTGTTATATTTTCCTGCTAAATTTAATTCTTTTTTTCATCGTAAAATATTTATCTTTGTAATTGATAACATTTTAAAATATTAAAGGACATTTTGTTTGATGTTTGTATAGTCATTTCAGATCTCTTTGGGTAACTATTTGCATAATATATCTTTTTCCATCCTTTTACTTTTTACTTCAAACATTCTGTGCCTTGGAATCTAAAGTGTATCTTTTTATAGACAGATATAGTTAAAAGCTATCTTTTTATTGAGTCTTATAGCCTCTTCCTTTTAATTGGAGTGTTTTATACTTTGAAATTTAATAAAATTATTGCTATGGTAAGATTTATATTGCTATTTTATTTGTATCCTATATGTTTTATGTCCTTTTCGTTTCTTTTTCCCTCTATTGCTCCCTTTGTGTTACATATATACTTTCTAGTTTACCATTTAAAATCCTTTCTTTTTTTAGCTATACTTTTTGAGTTATTAGTAGCTTCTCTATAGATTACAATATGCATCTTAATTTAAGAAAATCTACTTCAGATTACTGTTCAGTAAATCCAATAGTACATAGAAGCTTTGCTATATACTCCTTTGCTATGTATCTTGGCTGTATACACAGACATACCTTTCTTTTATCCCCCAACTTTTGTGCTAGTATTGTCACACAACTTATGTCTTTCACATTATAAGCTTATTGGTTTATTTTTGTAATTACTGTTTCATGCAGTTGTCCTTTAATCAACTAGAAGAAGAAAATAATTTTAAAATGCCATACTTCTTTTTTGTATTTACCCATGTGATTACGTTTAAGTTTGTTTTTCTTCTTTGAATAGGCATAAGTCTCCATTTAAGTTTCTTCTTTTCAGTCTGAAATACTCCTTTTAGTATTTCTTGTAGAGCAAGTCTACTGATGAGAAATTCACTGTCTTTTTACTCTGAAAATGTGTCTTTATTGCCCTTTCAGTTTTGAAAGATAGTATTGTTGAATATAGAATTCCTGATTGACAATGTTTTTCATTCAGCTCTTTAAAAATGTCAATCTTCTGCCTTCTGGCCTCTGTCCTTTCTAATGAGAAGCCTACTAATCTTTCTGAGGCTTATTGGTATGTAGTAAGTTATTTTTCTCTTGCTGATTTCAAAACATTGTCCTTATCCTTGATTTTCAACAGTTTGCTTATAATTCATCTAGGTGAAACTCTTTGAGGTTCTCCTACTTGGAGTTTGTTGAACCATTTGGATGTATAGACTAATGATTTTCGTGAAAATTTATAAATGCTTTGGCAATTATTTATTCAAATACTTTTTTTGTCCCTTCTGTCTCTTCTTCTTCTTAGACTTCCATATGCTTATTTTGATATGCTTACTGGTGTCTCACAAGTCTCTAATGCCCTGTTCTGCCTTTCTTTTCTTTTTTTTTTTTTGAGACTGTATAAACACTGTCAACCTATTCTCAAGTTTGTTGATTGCTTCTTCTCCCATCTCAAATGTAGACCACCTCGTGAACTTTTTGTTTTAGTTATTTTCAAATCTTGAATTTCTATTTGGTTCTTTTAAAAAATTATTTCTATTTTTAAATTTATGTTATTTGTTAAGACATAGTTGTTATAATATTCTTTAATTCTTCCTGCATGGTTTATTTTATTTGCTTGAACATATTTATAAAAGTGATTTAAAGCTTTTGTTTATGAAGTCCAACATCTGGGGCCCTCAGAGGTATTTTCTATTGAATCCTCTTGCTGTCTGAGAATGACCCATACTTTTCTGTGTCTTTGCATGTGTTCTAGCATTTTAGCTGAAAATAAAAATATTAGATAGTATATTGTAAGAACTATGGAGTCAGATTTCTCCTCCCTTGTGTTTGTTTTAGTTGTTCTTAGATTACCTATTTCTTGCAACGATGTGTGGAAACTGAACTCTTTATTTGTTCCTTTTTTAAAAAATCATTGTTTAAACCTGGATTCTAGGGTTCCTCCCTGGATCTTCATTGCTTAATGGTTCACTAAATTTCCAGTCAGGATATTTCCTTACATACTTTGACTAAGTCTTCAATATTTTGCCAAGGAAATTTAGGTGTAAAAGGACACTTCCTCATTTCTGACATTTTACAAGTCAGCCTTCACTTTTACTTCCTGTTTGCATAGGGTCTTGAGATCAGCTATAAGTAAATAACTAGGAATCACTCATTTCCCAGTTCTTTGTGGGCATGCAAAGAACCCTATTCATAAGTACAGCATTCCAGATATCCATAAACATGTCAGAGATGTTTAACGTACATATGATCAACTTGTACCTAGATTTTCCTATTAAACTTTTGGTCAGCTTTTAGTTTGTCCTGACTGAAATCAGACTTAGGCAGCTGTGTTGTTAAAAATTCCAGTAAGCTGTCATTGTTTTTTATTAATGCCTTGGGTTAGGACCTTTTCTGTAGTACTGAGCTCTGAGTCAGATTAAATGGTGACCAATTCCCTGAGATCAGGGATTCTCTAGGGAGCTACAACCCGGTCAAAATATTGACTGTGCTCTGGAAATGGAACTTTTAACAAAATTCCATAATAGATTAGTCTCCTTTGTTAGATATGAAGTGCTACTGTTCCATGGACGTAGGCAAAAGGGATGGGAGCAGCCCCAAATTAGTTACAGGCACCTACTGTTCTTATCAGGTTTAGTAGTTCTCTTGAATAAATACTTCATTTGTTCTGTGCCTTTGACTGATTTTCAGAGTTTTGAAATGATTGGTGTTGATAGTTTTGTTATTATTTTTATTACTTTTGTTGGCATAGTAGATTCACTGAGGTTGTTACTTCACTGTCCCAGAAGTCTCACATGCTATTTTTTTTTAATATTAACAATCAAAGAGTTTTGTGGTCCCTTCTTTCAGAAGAAAGTTAAACAAAAGAGACATGTCTTAACTCATGGGGAAAATCAACAAAAACCTCTTTCTCAATGAAATTATACACTTTATATAATCTAGTGGTATTTTTCAGCATCTTAAATGTAATATCTGTTAGTAAGTCTAGCCTAATTTGTGATAACACTAGGTAGAGTTACATTAATAAACAGAATTTGATTTTTAAAAATGTATGAAACACTTGCGATTATATTGAGATAATTTATGTGGCTTGTCCTTTAAAGTGTTAGCAAAAATGATATAAAGTTAGTACTTTACATTAGTAGTTTTCCTAAAGGGAATGTCATGACAAATAGAGCAATAGGATATTCATGACCAAAAAATTACACTATATTTAATATATATTTGTGAACCAAGATATACCTATTTTGTTTTTTTCATTGAAGTATACAAACTTGCCTGTTGGAAAAAGTCAACAATATATTTTGGCTAGAAAATTATAATAATTATTTTAGCTGTTTTGCTTTTATTTGAAGACAAACACTGCATTTCTTATTCTACAGTTGCTTGCATAACTTTTCCATCATGGAGGAATTTTTGTACAGACCTTCATTTAAGAATTCAAACTTGGGAAGAGAGAAAAGCATAAGTTAGGTAATTTGGGGATAAGTTGAGTGTTGCCTGCAAGCTTTGATATAGAGTGGTGGGCGGAGCAAGATGGCCGAATAGGAACATCTCCAGTCTCCAACTCCCAGCGCGAGCGACACAGATGACAGGTGATTTCTGCATTTTCAACTGAGGTACTGGGGTCATCTCACTAGGGAGTGCCGGACAATCGGTGCTGGTCAGTTGCTGCAGCCCGACCAGCGAGAGCTGAAACAGGGTGAGGCATAGCCTCACCTGGGAAGCGCAAGGGGGAAGGGAATCCCTTTTCCTAGCCAGGGGAACTGAGACACACAACACCTGGAAAATCGGGTAACTCCCACCCCAATACTGCACTTTAAGCAAATGGGCACACCAGGAGAATATATCCCACACCTGGCTGGGAGGGTCCCACGCCCACGGAGCCTCCCCCATTGCTAACACAGCAGTCTGCGATCCAACCGCAAGGCAGCAGCGAGGCTGGGGGAGGGGCGCCCGCCATTGCTGAGGCTTAAGTAGGTAAACAAAGCTGCTGGGAAGCTCGAACTGGGTGGAGCTCACAGCAGCTCAAGGAAACCTGCCTGTCTCTGTAGACTCCACCTCTGGGGACAGGGCACAGTTAACAACAACAACAACAAAAGCAGCAGAAACCTTTGCAGACGCAAACGACTCTGTCTGACAGCTTTGAAGAGAGCAGTGGATCTCCCAACACGGAGGTTGAGATCTGAGAACGGACAGACTGCCTGCTCAAGTGGGTCCCTGACCCGAGTAACCCAACTGGGAGACATCCCCCACTAGGGGCAGTCTGACACCCCACACCTCACAGGGTGGAGTACACCCCTGAGAGGAAGCCTCCAAAGTAAGAATCAGACAGGTACACTCGCTGGTCAGCAATATTCTATCTTCTGCAACCTCTGCTGCTGATACCCAGGCAAACAGGTTCTGGAGTGGGCCTCAAGCAATCTCCAACAGACCTACAGCTGAGGGTCCTGACTGTTAGAAGGAAAACTATCAAACAGGATGGACACCTATACCAAAACCCCATCAGTACATCACCATCATCAACGACCAGAGACAGATAAAACCACAAAGATGGGGAAAAAGCAGGGCAGAAAAGCTGGAAATTCAAAAAATAAGAGCGCATCTCCCCCTGCAAAGGAGTGCAGCCCATCGCCAGCAACGGATCAAAGCTGGTCAGAGAATGACTTTGACGAGATGAGAGAAGAAGGCTTCAGTCCATCAAACTTCTCAGAGCTAAAGGAGGAATTACGTACCCAGTGCAAAGAAACTAAAAATCTTGAAAAAAGAGTGGAAGAATTGACAGCTAGACGAATTAATGCAGAGAAGGTCATAAACGAAATGACAGAGATGAAAACCATGACACGAGAAATACGTGACAAATGCACAAGCTTCAGTAACCGACTCGATCAACTGGAAGAAAGAGTATCAGTGATTGAGGATCAAATGAATGAAATGAAGTGAGAAGAGAAACCTAAAGAAAAAAGAAGAAAAAGAAATGAACAAAGCCTGCAAGAAGTATGGGATTATGTAAAAAGACCAAATCTACGTCTGATTGGGGTGCTGAAAGTGAGGGGGAAAATGGAACCAAGTTGGAAAACACTCTTCAGGATATCATCCAGGAGAACTTCCCCAACCTAGTAGGGCAGGCCAACATTCAAATTCAGGAAATACAGAGAACGCCACAAAGATACTCCTCGAGAAGAGCAACTCCAAGACACATAATTGCCAGATTCACCAAAGTTGAAATGAAGGAAAAAATCTTAAGGGCAGCCAGAGAGAAAGGTCGGGTTACCAACAAAGGGAAGCCCATCAGACTAACAGCAGATCTCTCGGCAGAAACTCTACAAGCCAGAAGAGAGTGGGCGCCAATATTCAACATTCTTAAAGAAAAGAATTTTCAACCCAGAATTTCATATCCAGCCAAACTAAGTTTCATAAGTGAAGGAGAAATAAAATCCTTTACAGATAAGCAAATGCTTAGAGATTTTGTCACCACCAGGCCTGCCTTACAAGAGACCCTGAAGGAAGCCCTAAACATGGAAAGGAACAACTGGTACCAGCCACTGCAAAAACATGCAAAAATGTAAAGACCATCAAGGCTAGGAAGAAACTGCATCAACTAACGAGCAAAACAACCAGTTAATATCATAATGGCAGGATTAAGTTCACACATAACAATATTAACCTTAAATGTAAATGGATTAAATGCTCCAATTAAAAGACACAGACTGGCAAACTGGATAAAGAGTCAAGACCCATCAGTCTGCTGTATTCAGGAGACCCATCTCACATGCAGAGACATATATAGGCTCAAAATAAAGGGATGGAGGAAGATCTACCAAGCAAATGGAGAAAAAAACAAAAAAATGCAGGGGTTGCAATACTTGTCTCTGATAAAACAGACTTTAAACCATCAAAGATCAAGAAAGACAAAGAAGGCCATTACATAATGGTAAAGGGATCAATTCAACAGGAAGAGCTAACTATCCTAAATATATATGCACCCAATACAGAAGCAGCCAGATTCATAAAGCAAGTCCTTAGAGACTTACAAAGGGACTTAGACTCCCATACAATAATAATGGGAGACTTCAACACTCCACTGTCAACATTAGACAGATCAACGAGACAGAAAGTTAACAAGGATATCCAGGAATTGAACTCATCTCTGCACCAAGCAGACCTAATAGACATCTATAGAACTCTCTACCCCAAATCAACAGAATATACATTCTTCTCAGCACCACATCACACTTATTCCAAAATTGACCACATAAATGGAAGTAAAGCACTCCTCAGCAAATGTAAAAGAACAGAAATTATAACAAACTGTCTCTCAGACCACAGTGCAATCAAACTAGAACTCAGGACTGAGAAACTCAATCAAAACCGCTCAACTACATGGAAACTGAACAACTTGCTCCTGAATGACTACTGGGTACATAACGAAATGAAGGCAGAAATAAAGATGTTCTTTGAAATCAATGAGAACAAAGATACAACATACCAGAATCTCTGGGACACATTTAAAGCAGTGTGTAGAGGGAAATTTATACCACTAAATGCCCACAAGAGAAAGCAGGAAAGATCTAAAATGGACAGTCTAACATCACAATTAAAAGAACTAGAGAGGCAAGAGCAAACACATTCAAAAGCTAGCAGAAGGCAAGAAATAACTAAGATCAGAGCCGAACTGAAGGAGATAGAGACACAAAAAACCCTCCAAAAAATCAATGGATCCAGGAGTTGGTTTTTTGAAAAGATCAACAAAATTGATAGACCGCTAGCAAGACTAATAAAGAAGAAAAGAGAGAGGAATCAAATAGATGCAATAAAAAATGATAAAGGGGATATCACCACCGACCCCACAGAAATACAAACTACCATCAGAGAATACTATAAACACCTCTACGCAAATCAACTAGAAAATCTAGAAGAAGTGGATAATTTCCTGGACACTTACACTCTTCCAAGACTAAACCAGGAAGAAGTTGAATCCCTGAATAGACCAATAGTAGGCTCTGAAATTGAGGCAATAATTAATTGCCTACCAACCAAAAAAAGTCCAGGACCAGATGGATTCACAGCTGAATTCTACCAGAGGCACAAGGAGGAGCTGGTACCATTACTTCTGAAACTATTCCAATCAACAGAAAAAGAGGGAATCCTCCCTAACTCATTTTATGAGGCCAACATCATCCTCATACCAAAGCCTGGCAGAGACACAACAAAAAAAGAGAATTTTAGACCAATATCCCTGATGAACATCGATGTAAAAATCCTCAATAAAATACTGGCAAACCAGATTCAGCAGCACATCAAAAAGCTTATCCACCATGATCAAGTGGGCTTCATCCCTGGGATGCAAGGCTGGTTCAACATATGCAAATCAATAAACGTAATCCAGTATATAAACAGAACCAAAGACAAGAACCACATGATTATCTCAATAGATGCAGAAAAGGCTTTTGACAAAATTCAATAGCCCTTCATGCTAAAAACGCTCAATAAAAATTCGATATTGATGCAACGTACCTCAAAATAATAAGAGCTATTTATGACAAACCCACAGCTAATATCATACTGAATGGGCAAAAACTGGAAAAATTCCCTTTGAAAACTGGCACAAGATAGGGATGCCCTCTCTCACCACTCCTATTCAACATAGTGTTGGAAATTCTGGCTAGGGCAATCAGGCAAGAGGAAGAAATCAAGGGTATTCAGTTAGGAAAAGAAGAAGTCAAATTGTCCCTGTTTGCAGATGACATGATTGTATATTTAGAAAACCCCATCGTCTCAGCCCAAAATCTCCTTAAGCTGATAAGCAACTTCAGCAAAGTCTCAGGATACAAAATTAATGTGCAAAAATCACAAGCATTCTTGTACACCAGTAACAGACAAACAGAGAGCCAAATCAGGAATGAACTTCCATTCACAATTGCTTCAAAGAGAATAAAATACCTAGGAATCCAACTTACAAGGGATGTGAAGGACCTCTTCAAGGAGAACTACAAACCACTGCTCAGTGAAATCAAAGAGGACACAAACAAATGGAAGAACATACCATGCTCATGGATAGGAAGAATCAATATCGTGAAAATGGCCATACTGTCCAAGATTATTTATAGATTCAATGCCATCCCCATCAAGCTACCAATGAGTTTCTTCACAGAATTGGAAAAACTGCTTTAAAGTTCATATGGAACCAAAAAAGAGCCCGCATTGCCAAGACAATCCTAAGTCAAAAGGACAAAGCTGGAGGCGTCACGCTACCTGACTTCAAACTATACTACAAGGCTACAGTAACCAAAACAGCATGGTACTGGTACCAAAACAGAGATATAGACCAATGGAACAAAACAGAGTCCTCAGAAATAATACCACACATCTACAGCCATCTGATCTTTGACAAACCTGAGAGAAACAAGAAATGGGGAAAGGATTCCCTATTTAATAAATGGTGCTGGGAAAATTGGCTAGCCATAAGTAGAAAGCTGAAACTGGATCCTTTCCTTACTCCTTATACGAAGATTAATTCAAGATGGATTAGAGACTTAAATGTTAGACCTAATACCATAAAAACCCTAGAAGAAAACCTAGGTAATACCATTCAGGACATAGGCATGGGCAAGGACTTCATGTCTAAAACACCAAAAGCAACGGCAGCAAAAGCCAAAATTGACAAATGGGATCTAATTAAACTAAAGAGCTTCTGCACAGCAAAAGAAACTACCATCAGAGTGAACAGGCAACCTACAGAATGGGAGAACATTTTTGCAATCTACTCATCTGACAAAGGGCTAATATCCAGAATCTACAAAGAACTCAAACAAATATACAAGAAAAAAACAACCCCATCAAAAAGTGGGCAAAGGATATGAACAGACATTTCCCAAAGGAAGACATGCATACAGCCAACAGATACATGAAAAAATGCTCATCATCACTTGCCCTCAGAGAAATGCAAATCAAAACCACAATGAGATACCATCTCACACCAGTTAGAATGGCAATCATTAAAAAGTCAGGAAACAACAGGTGTTGGAGAGGATGTGGAGAAATAGGAACACTTTTACACTGTTGGTGGGATTGTAAACTAGTTCAACCATTATGGAAAACAGTATGGCAATTCCTCAAGGATCTAGAACTAGATGTACCATATGACCCAGCCATCCCACTACTGGGTATATACCCAAAGGATTATAAATCATGCTGCTCTAAAGACACAAGCACACGTATGTTTATTGCGGCACTATTCACAATAGCAAAGACTTGGAATCAACCCAAATGTCCATCTGTGACAGACTGGATTAAGAAAATGTGGCACATATACACCATGGAATACTATGCAGCCATAAAAAAGGATGAGTTTGCGTCCTTTGTAGGGACATGGATGCAGCTGGAAACCATCATTCTTAGCAAACTATCGCAAGAAGAGAAAACCAAACACCGCATGTTCTCACTCATAGGTGGGAACTGAACAATGAGATCACTTGGACTCGGGAAGGGGAACATCACACACCGGGGCCTATCATGGGGAGGGGGGAGGGGGGAGGGATTGCATTGGGAGTTATACCTGATATAAATGATGAATTGATGGGTGCTGACGAGTTGGGTGCAGCACACCAACATGGCACAAGTATACATATGTAACAAACCTGCACGTTATGCACATGTACCCTAGAACTTAAAGTATAATAATAATAAAAAAAAAGAATTCAAACTTGATAGTTAATAATGATCAGCAGAAAAACTATTGCATGAAAGTAAGTAGGAAAGTGTGCTATTCCTTCCTCTTTCACTCTCAAATATTCCCAGTTCTATGGAAGCTCTTTTACAAGGTCAGTCCCTTCCACATTAGTGAAAAGAAATTTTTTGCCAAAAATGTGAATGGCTTATGGAATACATGAGACACTTAATAATTTCTAATTTTAGCACATTATTTTGTGCTGAGTCTCAAAAAAGTAAAATAAAGCAGTTAAGATCACAGGCTGTGGAGTACATCAGATGCAGAGTCAGACACCATTCTGCCATATGATTTTGTGAGAGTTACTTACTGACAATGAGATCTTGCTCAAGTCACTGCATGACTCTATGACTCACTTCATCTATTACACGGGGAAAATAATACCTCACAAAGTAGTTCTGGATCAATTAGGTAAAGTACATTCAAGATTAAGCAGATTCATCTCATATGTAACCTTCTGAATAACAGGCACCATAGTAGCCTTGCCCTCGGAAGGAGTTTATATGCTTTGAAGGAAATTAACAATTCTGTCCTCTGAACTTTTTATATTGGCTTTCAGTAGAAGGGTTAACAGAAAGAAATATCAGCTAACAGGAAGTTAATACATTGTAGCCTGATACAACTTAGCTTAAGGATAAATGGGCTTTGTCCTCTCATTTTTTCCTAAAGACATTTTTTTTGTTTTTTGCTTTTTTATCAAATAGCAAATAATTCTTTTAAGTATTGGCTGGTAGTTATGAATAAAGGTTGAAATCTACATTATGTCCCCAGGAAGAGTGTATACTCTTTGAAGATGGATGTTTCTTTTGTACTCTCCAAAGTATTGGTATCTATCAAGCATTGAATAATATTTTTTGAAATTTAATCCAATTACATGTTTTGAAAAATAGTACAGGTTGAATATTCCTTATCTGAAATACTTGGGATCAGAAGGAAGTATTTCAGATTTTGGAGTTTTTGGATTCGGAAATATTTGCGTATACATAATGAGATATTTTGGGGATGCGACCCCAAGTCTAAACATGAATTTCATTTATGTTTCATATATTCCATATACACGTAACCAGTAAGTAACATTATATACAATTTTTAATAATTCTGTGTGTGAAACAAAGTTTGTGTTAATTACTTATGTGTGAAAATTTTTTCCCTGTGTTATGTTGGCACTCAGAATGTTTTGGATTTTGAGATTTTCAGATTAGGGGTGCTCAACCTGTAATTAAAAGTGAAATGCAGCTGAGGAATAGCCCAATGGGACCCAGTATTGCTAGAACTTCACACACCAAGATTTTCTTGTGAAAAATGCAAACTTTGATTCAATTTTGTAAAATCTCCCTGGCTGCTGATTTGTTTTGGCAACGAGAATAAAACAATTCATTAATTTTGTTGTGTCAGATATATATGTGAGACTATGTTGCATATGATCATAATGGAAGAGGTTGGTGCACAAAGATTTTTAAAAGAAAATCATATTAAACGTCATAAAAAGAGTTACAGTCAAAGATTACTCTGTGCAGGAAAGAAAAGTGAACATAAGTGAGTGCACCCAAAGCTTACTTTTTACCTTTAAAATATTTATCTCTGTCTCATAATGACTCTTATAATTTTTAGTCTAAATTCACTGGGTAGCAATTATAAATAAGTCAGGTTCCATGGCATTAAGTTCAATGGAACCCTTAACCTGCATATCTACAGTTTGTTCATTTTTAAAACGGCATACCAAAGGCATAGTATTTACAATAATAACAATAACATAAATGATTAGTGAATTTCCTTTTCAGGAGCAAATTTAAAAATAGTCCTGGAAAAAATCATACTTTGAGGACATAATGACCTTTATTCAGTAGCAGGACATTGAATGACCATTCTATTTATTATAGAAAGAAAGCCACTGGACAAAGGAGGGTTTATAAATAAAGATCATCCTTTGGAGAGGCAGGAAATTGTACTGGCAGTAATTATGGTGACTTCTACTCTGTATATCTGGATTTTTTTTTTTTTAAAAAAAAGCACTTTACCTCTCTCCATGGAGTAGATTTTTGAAAAGTCATGTAAAGCTTGATGAATGTCAAGTGTTAAGAACTGACATTTTTCTATTCTGCACTTTTAGTATAGATATTTCAGCATTCAGCAAAATACAACATCCAAGAAACAAGAAAGAAACTGGCAATTTTTCCACAAATGCTACAGAGAGATGCATGTAGGAGTAAGCTCAGTAAAAGCAGTCACACAGGAAAGAAATGGCATTTAGGCTATTTAACTCTTTCTGGAAGAAATTTACAATGTATATAGGTAGAAATGTCACATGTGTATATATGTATGTGTATATCAATGTGTGTGTGCTTGTGCATGTATATACACACACATATCCATATGTGTTCTATATCATTTGTACAAATGAAATCCGTTCAACTTACAAATCAAACAGAGGGCCAGTCTGGTAAGCAATATGGAAAAGTAGTGACAACACTCCACCTTCCTCAATGGGGCAAACCCGAAAGAGATATCTTTGTTCTATACTGGATTAGGAAATAAATGCCACCTAATATGCTTTAGTCCCTGCTAATTTCCTGGTTCCTCACTGCTGTCTGACAACTATATCTGCTGTTGTGTTGGCCTCTGAGTCCCACAAGCTTTCCACCTTCGCTAGACTGTCTGTCTGTTTTCAAGGCAGCCTTTTGCCCTGTCCTCTTATTCATATATAACTTTACTCCCTTGCCCACTTGGTTTTCATCTCTGTTGTTCCCATGCATCTGAGTTCCAGCAATTTAATGGTATTGGAGGTCCGATTTTGTGTCTCTATGTCATGATTACATATGTCAGCAAACAATATTTTTTTGAACAATCTAGGTCTTACCCACTGAGGTGTAAAAGCTATGAGATTAAAATATTCTGTGTAAATTAAAACATTTTCATTTATTCAATATAGGAAACTGAAATTATAAAATACTGAACCATACTAGTGATAATGTATTAACATTTTATGATATACCAAGTATGCTTACATACTCTATATGCTCTATCTCCTTTAATCTTTACAGAACCACATAAATTAGATATTGTCATAGTTTTCATATAATGTGCAGGAAACCAAGGACTATACAGAGCAAAAACTATTAAGTAACAGGGAAGGGATTTCAACTGAGATTGCTCTACTGCCCCAAAGACGTTATCCATAAAACTTATGGATCTAAAAATCAACTAAAGAGATATCTCAATGGAGGACAATCCTTGTCAGTAAGTGTAGGGCAAAAGGTAAAAACATCCAATTATTGACCAAAAGTAGGTTTTGTGAACATGGCTAGTAAAATCACACTTTGTTCTTAATTATACTGCTTGATCCTTTCTTTTATAATTAATTAATTAATTTTTACCTTTTTAGAGACAGGGTCACACTGTGTTGCACAGGCTGATCTCAAACTCCTAGGCTCAAGGAATCCTTCTGCCTTGGCCTCCCAAACTGCTAGGATTACAGGTGTGAGCCACCATGCCCGGCCTGCTTGATCCTGTCTAAAAATCAATGAGATCAGCAGTTCATTAAGTCAATATATACTGAAGGAAGAAAAATCTTCCTTGACTCTTCCCTCTCCTGCATCATTTACATTCTGTTGAGTACATCCTCCCTTGTCCACTTAATAAACTCCAATTCACTCTTCAAGGAAGTTCATTTGATCTCCTTTCTCTTTATGCCTGACTCTCAAGTATACACACATGAGCAGAGCTAGGTTCACTCTGCACTGTGCTCCATATTTCTATCACTTATTGTACTTAACTCCTACCCCACTCTACTATTTGGTGAACTTGAGAGCAAGTATTTTGCTTTTTATGTTGATATCCTCAGTGCCTAGCACACAATAGTAACCATGAATGAATGAATGAATGAATGAATGAGTTAATGAATGAATGAATGCCTTAAAAGAGGTGCAGCCAGTTAATTAACTGTCAAGTTCAATGAAATAAAAGCCACGCAGGTGGAACGGAGCTTGTGAATTTTCCCTAAATTGCAAACTTCAAAGCCTCATTTCCCCTTCTTTACCTCCAATTTCAGAGGAACTCCCAAATAAAATTTGTAGCATGAATATCGTATAATCAATAGAACAGTTTTATTGAGATAATTCACATACCATACAATTCAGTTATTTAAAATGTATAAATTATTTTTAATTTATTTATAGTTGTGCAACAAGTAACACAATCCAATTTTAGAATACTTTAATCACCCTACAAGAAGCTCAGCAGTCACTTTCCATTTCCTCTATCTCCTCTTCAGCTCTGGATCATCATTAATATGCCTCTCTCTATGTAGATATGTGACTTTTGGACATAGCATATAAACTGAATCATAATTTGTGGTCTTTAATGACAGGCTTCTTTCACTCAGCATATTTTCAAAGTTCATCCATGTTATAGTACATATTAGTAATTTATTTATTTTACTGGCCAAATAATAGTCCATTGTAAGTATATGCTACTACTTATTCATTCATTCATTCATTCATTCATGAACATCCAAGTTGTTTTTATTATGAATGATGCTGGTGTGAATACTCATGTACAAATTTTTGTGTGAAAGTATGTTTTCATTTCTCTTGAGTATACATCTAGGAGTGGAATGGATGGGTCAAGTGGTAACCCTGTTGAACTCATTGGGAAATCACTAAACTGTTCCACAGAATCTGCCATACTACATGCTCATCATCAATGTCTAAAGGTTCCACATTTTCCATATCTTTGCTAAAACTTGTTTTTATTTGACTTTTTAAAATTTTACCCATTGTAGTAGGTGTGAATTGGTACCCATTTCAGTTTAGATTTGCATTTCTTTTTCAGATAATGATTTTGACTATCTTTTCATGTGTTTCTTGGCCGTTTTTGTATCTTTTTTTGGAGAAGTATCTGTTCAGATCATTTTCCCATTTTTAATTATTATTCTGATAATATCTTTTTATATCTTCTGGGTACAAGTCACTTATCAGATATATAATGTGTAAATATTTCCCTTCATTCCGTTTTGTCTTTTCGCTTTCTTGATGGTATTCTTTAAATCACAAAAGATCTTAATTTTGATGAAGTCCAATTTACCTATTTTTTTTATTTTGTCGCTTGTGCTTTGATGTTATTTGTAAGAAGCCTTTTCCTAACTCAAGATTATGAGGATTTACTTCTAAGGGTAAGATTTTCTTCTAAACTTTGATTCAATTTGAGTCAATTTTGTTTATTGTCTTGAGTAGGAGTTCAACTTTATTTTTTCACGTGGATATTCAATTATTTTGGCACCATTTGTTGAAGAGAACTGAATTTCAGCTAAATTGTCCCAGCATCCTAGCACCAATACAATTTTAATAAAGACAGAATATACTTATTAAATCCAGCAAGATTATTATTGACTTGAGCAGTGACATCAAGTTTCCAGTTTTAGCCTCCTTTTTTCATTATTACTACGATTACTCCAGAGCCTTCAGCGTCAGGATGTGAATTGCTTATTGTCAATAAGTATTTTGGGAATGAAACTGTAACTAAAGAACCAAAAACTTTATTGGCCTTTAAATTTTTTGTCTTTGCTATTGAATTCTGAATTCAGGCAGCCTGTCATTTAGTAGCTTGTTAGGTAGTCTGATGCATAAGCACTTACGTGTTTGATTCCATAATATCATCTCTGTAATTTAGTTCCATTATGTCCGCATCAACTGAATGCAGAACGAGTGTGATGAATGACTTCCCAGATATTCTGCTTTAACAGATGGGACTCATTTCCTCACAACCACTTAATCCACACTGACTCGACACAGTTCACATGTTGTTGTTCATGTGCCACAAATGAAACACATCTATTTGCAAAGAGATTTGCCAATAACTGAAAAAATATCTTGAACTGTAGTCTAATGTATTAAATTGTTTGTTCCAGGATCTTACTATATATTATATATATTATATATATTGTATATATATTGTATATATATTATATATATTGTATATATTATATATATTGTATATATATTATATATATTGTATATATATCCCACTATGTGTGTGTGTGTGTGTATCCCTCCCCAAAATAAACATGTGTGTTGTTTTTGAAATTACTATGGGGCTGAAGGAATTTTGGCATTACTATGAAATTGTTAGAGTACTTTCAGGGCTCAGAAAGAAAGCAATACCACACAGACTGGCACTTTGACCTGCTGAGAGAGGCCTTAGAAGCTGACTCAGAATCAAAGTTCCCAACCTTGTCTTGTTCCTCTCCCAAGTTTTATATCACTAAGAAAGCTTCTTTCCAAAAGAAATGTAGCTGCCCTAAGACCCTCTTTCTCACGATCTCATCAAACAAACACAAATGGTGAACCACAAGAGAAAAGACTGGAGTCATCACCATGCCCAGACAGGCATTTCATCTATTCTTCTGAAGGCAGCTTTAAGAGACTAGCCAAGAAATTTTATCTGCATAATGAGAAAATCATTGTTCCTGTGAACCACCTTCTGAGTATTGGGCCTATTTATTCTTCTATTTCACCATCCCCTATGAAGAAAGCATGTAAGTCTCAACCACATGGCCACACTTTGAGTTCATATTTGGTATGACTCCTGAGCACACATGTGCGTGTAATAGTAATACATTGGTTATGCTTTTCTCTTGTTAGTCTGCTTTTTGTTATGGGAATGTCAGCCATGATCCTTTATGATGGGGAGGAAAGATATCAGCCCCTACCCAGCCCTAGAGTACAAATTAAAAACTCTATTCCATGGGCGTTTTTACTCCACAGCTCGATAAGCAAAAGAAAGAATATCTAAATAAATTTTAATGAGCCAAGTAAAAATAATTCAACTCAGAAGAAAACATAAAAGGAAAGTTTCATGATATTGGATTTGGCAATGATTTCTTGGACATGATGCCAAAATCACAGGCACCAAAAGAAAAAAACATATAAATTAATCTTAATCAAAATGTTAAACTTTTGTGTATTAAGGAACACAATCAACAGAGTGAAAGGCAACCTATGGAATGAAAGAATGGAAGAAAATATTTGCATATCACACATACAATTCAATCTTAATACCCACAGTCTGTAAATACCTTCTACCACTCAGCAACAATAACAACAAAAAAAGCAACTCAATTTAAAAAATGGGTAAAGGACTGGAATTTCTCCAAGGAAAATACACACATGGCCAATAAGCACATGGAAACGTGTTCATTTTCTTCACTGATTAATTTTAGAGATATGTCAATCAAAACTACAACAAGATGCCACTCCATACCCACTAAGATAGTTATTATTAAAAACAAAAACACAGGCAATAACATGTGTTGGCAAGGATATGGAGAAGTTAGGACCCTTGTTTGTTTCTGGGAAAAATGTAAAATGGTATAGCCACTGTGGAAAATGGTATAACAGTTCCTCAAAAAATCAAACATAGAATTAGCATCCGAGTCAGCAATTCCACTTCTGGGCATACACTCTAAAGAACTAAAAGCTGGGACTTACCATCTCTATGAACTTTTGCTCCTGTCTCCTTCCCTTCACTCAGATAAATGATGACTATTCCTTTCGCACTTCCACTGAGCTCCATATTGATATTTTTTTGTAGAAATTTATAACATTTATTTCGTCTACATAAGTCTTTTAAGTATACAAAAGATGGACAGTTCCTTTATGCTTCACAGTACCTATGAGCAATGTCACATGGACAAATAACTGATGCTTTCTATCTCGAATTATCTGGATAGGTTCACTACTTACTCGCTTTGTCATCCTGTGTAAAATCTCTAACTCCTGAAGTGTCCTAATCTACTGAAAGAATACACATGTATAAACTAGCAATGATTTCACAGGATTGTTTTGGACTTCACACAGAATACTATTTGTGGTGGCATTTTAGAGTTATTCAATAAATTCTTAATTCAACTTGCATTGTATAGAGGAGTCTGAATGTTTGGGGTGTTTTGTGTTCTGCTTTTCTGAATAAAAATCTGTGCATTTTGCCCGCTCGTCTATGTTTTGTCTGTTTTTACTGAATGTGAAAGAAATACATTTTCTCTTTCCCTTATTCAAACTGCAAGGTCTTTATTTATCTAAAGAGTTAGTATTAAATATTAGTATAAAATAGCTGTTCGTCATCTAACTTTCAGGTGTTATCAAATGGGGCCAAAAAACATGAGTTAATTAATCCTGATGTTTTGTAAAAGAACAACCCGTTATATTTTAAAATTCGGACAATTAAATAACACAATTTTCTTAACCCTACCTTTGTCACAGAGGTTGTGGGACTCACTCCAGGTTTCTTCCACATTGACTTATTCCCTGAGGGATTAATACTTATGATCACCTGTACCTTCCACAAAATATGAATGAAAACATCTTCCTGTGTTTTGCCATTTTGTGAATGGAAATGATAATATCTTCACTGGTAAGATGTACCTCTCGTCAAGAGTCCTTCCTAGGGAGCCTGTACATCCTGGCACATGGTTCCATCAGTTCCACTTAAATCTTCAGGCACTGATTATGTCAGTTAGCTCTAGTGATGGTCAGTCATCTAGGAGAAGAGTAGAGATGTTTTCACTTGCAGGTTTGTGTGTGTGTGTGTGTGTGTGTGTGTGTGTGTGTGTGTGCATCTAACAAAAATCCTCTTTAGCTATTACTTATCAAAATACTAACAGTATTATCTTGGAGGTTCAGTGCAAGTTATCCTTGGGAAACATTCTGGTTAGATGATTCATAGCACTAATGGTATTGAGTAGGAATAAGATGCTAATTGAATTTACCAAATCATCTTTACATTATACCAAACAAGAGCATGAGCCCAGGTTACGCTAAAAGACCAAACCTGCTTACAAAATATGTTATTTATCAACCTCCTCATCAAAATTCTTCCTTCTTGGCATTACTGAGGCTTAGTAAATTTTCTCATCTTTATCTACTAATAAAATGCCATCAGCATGACAAATGATGCTCTTCCATACACTATGCTGACCTTGAATACACATCAGCGACTCTAGACTTCTCCTCCGTCCAGACATGAGAGCAAAAACCTCTCAGACTGGCACTCTCAGCAGCACGTTCCTTCCTGGAGCACAGAATCACCATTAACTATTTCTTTTTTTTTTTTTGTATTTATTTATTATTATTATTATACTTTAAGTTCTAGGGTACATGTGCATAATGTGCAGGTTTGTTACATATGTATACTTGTGCCATGTTGGTGTGCTGCACCCGTCAACTCGTCAGCACCCATCAACTCGTCATTTACATCAGGTATAACTCCCAATGCAATCCCTGCCCCCTCCGCCCTCCCCATAATAGGCCCCGGTGTGTGATGTTCCCCTTCCTGAGTCCAAGTGATCTCATTGTTCAGTTCCCACCTATGAGTGAGAACATGCGGTGTTTGGTTTTCTGTTCTTGCGACAGTTTGCTGAGAATGATGGTTTCCAGCTGCATCCATGTCCCTACAAAGGACACTGACTCATCCTTTTTTATGGCTGCATAGTATTCCATGGTGTATATGCACCACATTTTCTTAATCTAGTCTGCCACTGATGGACATCTGGGTTGATTCCAAGTCTTTGCTATCGTGAATAGTGCCGCAATAAACATACGTGTGCATGTGTCTTTATAGCAGCATGATTTATAATCCTTTGGGTATATACCCAGTAATGGATGGCTGGGTCATTTGGTACTTCTAGTTCTAGATCCTTGAGGAATTGCCATACTGTTTTCCATAATGGTTGAACTAGTTTAGAGTCCCACCAACAGTGTAAAAGTGTTCCTATTTCTCCATATCCTCTCCAGCACCTGTTGTGTCCTGACTTTTTAATGATTGCCATTCTAACTGGTGTGAGATGGTATCTCATTGTGGTTTTGATTTGCATTTCTCTGATGGCCAGTGATGACGAGCATTTTTTCATGTGTTTATTAGCTGTATGCATGTCTTCTTTTGAGAAATTTCTGTTCATATCCTTTGCCCACTTTTTGATGGGGTTGTTTTTTTCTTATAAATTTGTTTGAGTTCTTTGTAGGTTCTGGATATTAGCCCTTTGTCAGATGAGTAGATTGCAAAAATGTTCTCCCATTCTGTAGGTTGCCTGTTCACTCTGATGGTAGTTTCTTTTGCTGTGCAGAAGCTCTTTAGTTTAATTAGATCCCATTTGTCAATTTTGGCTTTTGTTGCCGTTGCTTTTGGTGTTTTAGACATGAAATCGTTGCCCATGCCTATGTCCTGAATGGTATTACCTAGGTTTTCTTCTAGGGTTTTTATGGTAGTAGGTCTAACATTTAAGTCTCTAATCCATCTTGAATTAATTTTCATATAAGGAGTAAGGAAAGGATCCAGTTTCAGCTTTCTACTTATGGCTAGCCAATTTTCCCAGCACCATTTATTAAATAGGGCACCGTTAACTATTCTTAAGATGAATAAATAGTTTCTTCTTTCAGTTATATAGTCATCTCCAGGTTCCAGAGCAAATGGAGGGAAGCCGGAGAAAGACCAATTCAATGAATATCCTGGAGTTTTTAAAACATGCTGTGTCAATGGTTTTCAGAAGCAGAAGTCTAATAATTAGTACAGGGACCTGGAAGAATAGTACTAAGGGAATCAGGAGGTAGTAAATTTCCTCTTCTCATTATGTATGCTTGTTTTGTTTTTATTGAATCTTAAACTACACAAGAGGAAAAGGACACCAATGATATTTTGTTTGAACCACTTTTCTCCCCTCTTCTCTCTACTCTGATTCATTATCTGGATAATTCTCCTCATCTTTTAAGTCACCTCTCAGAGAGGCCTTCACTGACTTCCAGGTTATGTTTAGGTTCTCTGAATGATGCCCCCACATTTGCAGTAGTAACTTACATTGTAAGAACTCTGCAGACAGTCTCCTCATCTTGGTTCTGTTTCATCCCATCACACAGGGCAAACAGTCACTGTGTGTTCACTGGTGTCCCTGGGTCTGACACACCACTAAGTGCAGTAGGAAGGCAATAAACATTCATTTAATAAATTAACAAGTAAATATGTGTACATGTGTATGTCTTATTCTCTAAACCACAACATGAGCCCTGTGAAGGTGGAGGTAGCATCTTCTACTTAGCGTAACGTTTAATGGACCAAAGCTTCATATATTATGTGCTTCTTCCTCTGAATTTTCAAACTTGTAATTTTCCGCCAGCCTGTTGATACATAGGGATGATGTAAGTACTTATGAGTGGGTCTACACAGTCAAGGTGTCGTATTTCCCACTGTGGTTTCTCCTTTTTACAATACATGTGGAATCTGTAAGACTTCTTACACTATCATAGGCTGTATATTTTAAATCCAATCAATGAATCTGATTATAGTGCTAAAATGAAAAGCCTTTCCAAATTGTAAATCATTTCTCTCTTGCTTGTTGAAATGGCTTTCTTCTAGAGATTTGGCTTTTATAAAAATGTAATATCTTTGTCATCACATTTTGGCAGTGCATTCTGAAAGTCAAGGTTTTTCAACCTTGACACTTTTGATCTCTAAGGCCAGACAACTTTTTTTCTATGAGGTCTGTCCTGTGCATTATAAGATGTTTAGCAACGTCTCTGGCCTCCACCTACTAGAATCCAGGAGCACCTGCCCCCAAATTGCTATGAGCATTGTCAAATGTAACCTGGAGAGCAAAATCACCTCTGTTTATGAAACAGTACTTAGTTTGTATCATACATGGTTGCTTTCCACATTTAGGAATAACTTCCAAAACACCTAATTCTTTTTTTTTTAATCAGCCAGTCTTTGACAGACTAAATAACCTAATTCTAAAATTGATATTTAAGGAATATTTTTTTTTTTTTCTGGATAGAATTTGCCTTTCTTTCTCACAACTAAATACATGGGTTTAACAATGATTTTATGAATTTAACATTGAAACATTCTCTGAGATCCAACTCTGGTCTTTGTTACATTACATCATTTTGAATACTTTCCCAATTCTCAAGACTATATATTTTAGATGCAAAGTTCCCATTCTTGTTGTGAATACACTGTGCCTCAGGTGATTTTTCATTGCTTTCCAGGAAAGCTGTAAAAATTACCGAAGTTATTTTTGAGCCAAATAACACTTAAAGGCATCCTTCACATGTCTAAGTCACTCACATTTGTCACTGATTTCAGAGTTCCTTTTATGTTAGGTCCAATCTGTTAGAATTTAGATGAACAAGGACAAAGTTGCATGGGCAAAGGTGAGGAGAAGGAAAAAGAACCGTCATTTAAATTGCTTTCTTTACCTACTTCTTGAGAAATTCTCCTTTTCTTTTTTTTTTTTTTTTTTTTTTTTTTTTTTGGAGTACAGTGTTGCTATCATACACCACTTACATTTTAGTCAGGGACTGAAATAACAAAGTGAAGAGATCCCAGAATAGAGTGTGAGCCATTTTTTTGAAATGCCTTGGAGTAATTTTCATAATACCCTAGAACACACTTCATGTATGTTTCTGATGTCTGGGATGACAGCAACCAGATAAAGATGCTTGCCTTTCAGACTTTGCTAAATTGATTGCTTTCCCTAAAGGAAATCCCTAAGAAGATATCATCCTGGTAGTGACCATAATGAGGTGCAGCACCCAGTTACCCAGCACTGTAGATTCTGAAGGGCTTGATTCTTCCTCTGCAGAGGCACTGCCAGCATTGGCTCAGCAGAATGGGAGACTTAAACAGTGCCTAACAAGTGCAATGGTTGTTACCACTGGCCATTCAGTCCTCTAGGCAGGGTGACAGCCACAAAGCAAGCTGTATTTATCATTGCTGGAATTAGTCCAAGCCTCCAGGGCTAGCTTGCTTCTGTTCTAACATTACCAGGGGTCAGCAGCTGCAGAAGCAGAGGGTCAATTTGCTCAGCCTTGCTTTTCTATCACAATGGCAGAGATAAATGCTATGAAGTACATGAATGAACTCTGGGAACTCCCCTTCTCAAGATCTGTCCTGCAGGCTTTATGCCAATTATATTCCTTTGGCAAATAAGCAGCTCAGGAGAAAGACTCAGGTACTTTCAGGCAGTTTAGGACTACATTTCCAGATCGCTTAGGTAAATCTCTCATTTTGTGGATGAGACGAAGAGCAGTTGTGTACTCTTGGCCAAGTCTGCATAACCTACTCTACGAAGGACCTGGATGGTTTAACTACCTAAATGAAAAAAACATATATATCCCACACACTGCCTATACTTTAGTGTGATTTTGGATGGCATGGGTCAGAGAGGGTGTCTCAGTCAGCTTGGGCTGTCATAACAAAATACCACAGAGTAGGTGGATTAAACAACAGGAATTCATATCTCATGGTTCTGGAAGTTGAAAGTCCAAGATCAAGGGGCCAGAAGGATCAGTGTCTTTTGAGGGCTCTTTTCTTTTATTTTTTATTTTTTATTATTATTATACTTTAAGTTCTAGGGTACATGTGCATAATGTGCAGGTTTGTTACATATGTATACTTGTGCCATGTTGGTGTGCTGCACCCATCAACTCGTCAGCACCCATCAACTCGTCATTTACATCAGGTATAACTCCCAATGCAATCCCTCCCCTCTCCCCCTTCCCCATGATAGGCCCCGGTGTGTGATGTTCCCCTTCCCGAGTCCAAGTGATCTCATTGTTCAGTTCCCACCTATGAGTGAGAACATGCAGTGTTTGGTTTTCTGTTCTTGCGATAGTTTGCTAAGAATGATGGTTTCCAGCTGCATCCATGTCCCTACAAAGGACACGAACTCATCCTTTTTTATGGCTGCAGAGTATTCCATGGTGTATATGTGCCACATTTTCTTAATCCAGTCTGTCACTGATGGACATTTGGGTTGATTCCAAGTCTTTGCTATTGTGAATAGTGCCGCAATAAACATACGTGTGCATGTGTCTTTATAGCAGCATGATTTATAATCCTTTGGGTATATACCCAGTAATGGATGGCTGGGTCATATGGTACTTCTAGTTCTAGATCCTTGAGGAATTGCCATACTGTTTTCCATAATGGTTGAACTAGTTTAGAGTCCCACCAACAGTGTAAAAGTGTTCCTATTTCTCCATATCCTCTCCAGCACCTGTTGTGTCCTGACTTTTTGATAATTGCCATTCTAACTGCTGTGAAATGGTATCTCATTGTAGTTTTGATTTGCATTTCTCTTATGGCCAGTGATGATGAGCATTTTTTCATGTGTCTGTTGGCTGTATGAATGTCTTCTTTTAAGAAATGTCTGTTCATATCCTTTGCCCACTTTTTGATGGGGTTGTTTGTTCTTTCCTTGTAAATTTGTTTGAGTTCTTTGTAGGTTCTGGATATTAGCCCTTTGTCAGATGAGTAGATTGCAAAAATTTTCTCCCATTCTGTAGGTTGCCTGTTTACTCTGATGGTAGTTTCTTTTGCTGTGCAGAAGCTCTTTAGTTTAATTAGATCCCATTTGTCAATTTTGGCTTTTGCTGCCGTTGCTTTTGGTGTTTTAGACATGAAGTCCTTGCCCATGCCTATGTCCTGAATGGTACTACCTAGGTTTTCTTCTAGGGTATTTATGGTAGTAGGTCTAACATTTAAGTCTCTAATCCATCTTGAATTAATTTTCATATACGGAGTAAGGAAAGGATCAAAACAGAGTTATAGACCAATGGAACAGAACAGAGTCCTCAGAAATAATACCACACATCTACAGCCATCTGATCTTTGACAAACCTGAGAGAAACAAGAAATGGGAAAAGGATTCCCTATTTAATAAATGGTGCTGGGAAAATTGGCTAGCCATAAGTAGAAAGTTGAGGGCTCTTTTCTTAGGTAACCGACAGCTGCCTTCTTGTGTCCTCAGGCAGCTGGAGAAAGAGAAAGCAAGCTCTCTGGTGTTTCTTCTTTCTTATGAGGGCATTAATCCCTTCGTGGGGCCTCTACCCTCATGACCTTATCTAAAACAAATTACTTCTCAAAGATCCCATCTGCAAATACTATCACATTGGAGCTTAGAATTTCCACATATGAATTTGTTGGGGACATAATTCAGTCCATAGCAGGGGGAGAGGAACAGTTTTTGGGCATTGGCCTCTTGGAAATGGACAGACCTGAGAAAAATAATCTTTGGATTATTCAAAGTGGTATGAGAATGCTAGTTGGGTCAGGCGCTGTCAAGAGGGAGGAAACTATCCAAGGTAGCTTGACAACGTGTAGGCAAAATTCATGATCTGATTTTGAACCTGACAGAAACCACTGCTCCACTTCACCAGGAACAGCAGGTGTACATGCAGCTGATGTCTTTCTGTGCTGGCACCTGCCTATGGTCACAGCTTTTTAATGGCACTGAAATTTGCAACTCTCTTCTTTCTCCATCTTGCTACATCTCTCCATACTGATTATTTTTAATTAATATGGATATTAGTTTCATCTTAATATGACAATATCTCTAACTTATTTTATTCACCTTTCTCTCAACCTCATATAAGACATGAAATGCTTTCTTTTCAGAGCTGTGCAGAATTACCTGGAGGACAGCAACCAGAACTCTACAAAGGAACCCAGTGAGGTAGCTGGTGGCTATGGTACAATTAGCATCAGTTAGGAATTCTCCTCGGGCTCCTTCCCTCCCTTTAATCCCCCTTTAATCTTTCTGTAGCTCCTGCCAATGGCCTTTCTTGGGGTCTCTGTTTGCTCCTTTTCTACCCTACTTTTTATCTCGTACACTGCAGTTAAGGTTAGCATACTCTTATTTTCATTATTTGAAGCTGTCCAAGCATTCCTATCTGGATTCAGGATGTCATTTGAAAGAAATATAATGGTTTCCAAAGTCACGGTTATCATGTGATACAGAGAGACACCTGCATATGCCAGGAATCTTAAAGACTACTCCTCAAATACACTTGTCATAATTTGTGGAAAATGTCATTGATAAGCATCCTCCAAACATGTGCTTTTCTGGTAAACTTGTAACTTTTGTTACCATTTATAATTCAGATACGCTAGGTACTAGATTATTTTGTGAAAGCAGAAGGACTAAGAGAAAAAGTGTCATTGGTTTTAAGTTGTCCTGATGTTCATTCTATATACATTAAACACTAGATTACCAATTTGTTCTTTTTGTGTCATTATTAAAGTCTGCTCAATGACTCACCATGAAATCCCCTCAAAATCATCCAAATTTGGCTTCTTGGTTGTTTCCTTTTTGAGTTAAATAACCACCTAGGTCACTGCAAGTCTCTACTAATTACACACAAGAACATCTGTTCTTTAGTCAGACACGACTCCTCCCAGTTTGGCACTGACCACTCTCGTTTCGGGCTGCTTCTCTTGCATGGCAAGAGTCAGCTTATGCAAAGCATCATCACTGCTCCCACAATTAAGAATTGCCTGTGGCCGACCTCTTACTTGTGGGTCCCAGATAATTGTTAAAATTATAATAAACTCTCAACCAGTGAAGAACTGAGATAGAACATCGGATAGGACAGCTGGGAGTTCCCCTTGGGTTCCTCCCTCTCTTAATCTTTTTGTAACTCCTGCCAGAGGAAACCAAATAAGATGCTGCCTGGAAAATGATCAATGTGGAGTCTGCAGAATAACAGACTGATTCAACATAAAAAAAAAGGGATAATTTCACAGACTATTTTTTAAAGTATAGTGATACTGGCTGTGGGGATGGCAGCATTTATTCATTCAATCAATATTTACTGAGTGTCCACCATCTGTTAGGCACGGGGCTAGGTGCTGAGAATAAAGCTGTGAAGAAACTAAAAAACAAAATAAAACAAATCCCAAAGAGCAGAGAATACTTCTCACTGTCAAATGTCTGTGGCATGTTTTTAGTACTACCCATAGAATTTGTGTTAAAATAGACTCTAGAGAACTCAAAGGCAAAGTAACAAAATGAAGAAAAGTACAGGCTGCTTGATTTTACACTCTGTTGCTTACTCTATGTAAATTTTGGGGCCTTACTTTCCTAATCTCCAAAATAAGGATTTTAATTTGCCTGCCCCATAGAATCGTGTCATAATTGTGTCATGATTAAGCTAGTTAATACAGATAAGCATCCTAAATAGTGGCTGACATATAGTAAGTGTTCAATAAAATCAGGTAAAATCTAATTCAGAGATACGCTGTGATGAAAAGGATCCTATGCTATGTGTGAGTTCAACAGGAAAGATTGTCATGCTTGATTAGTAATGCTTGCTGCAAACAGCATGGTGAGTGGTGGTGCGCATCCCACTTGTGCATCTTCTCTGCTCTATCCCTCACGTTACAGATGAAGCGGAAATACAGAAAGATTAAGACATATAACTAAGATGACACATCTAATTAGTAACGAAGCTGGAACTACAATTTACATTGCTATGCTAATTTTTGTAGACCCATAAATCATTTAATATAGACAAATAAATGATTTTCACACAAGGCTACACAAATAATTTCTCAAACAAGGAAAAAAAATCTCTACCATGTATATATAAGGTATCAATATCCAGGGGAACTAACGAGAGAGTAGTTAATCTGACTTGCTGGATTTATACATTTTAGAGATGAGTTCCAATATTTAACTATTGAGCGTGTTCTCTACCCGTTGCATTATTTTTCCTTTATCATGGCTTTTAAAAATAACTGTTAAAATTCAACCTAAAGTCATTTTCATCCACTTTTCCATGATATCATGAAATTTTTCCCAAGTGATATGCATAGGAACTTTTGGAGTCATAACGATGTGCACAAATTGATTGGTTCTAATGGTTAGATTTACTTATATAAGCTGGCAGCCTTGACAGCACACACTGTTTTTGTTGTTTCAAATTACAGCGTACATAGGAACAGGTCTAGGTAGAAAATTAAATGATCCCATTAAACCTAGTCACTGAATCTTTATCTATTCCTGTGTTCACAAATGAAATAGTTTTTTCTTTCTTTGTAGCTGGGGAAATTAAGACACAGAAAAGTGAATTTTCTGTGAAATGAACCATAAGAAGCAGAAACAAACCCATGAGAACAGGCTTCTCCTCCTGTGTATTAGCTGTGCAGCCTCTTATCAGTTGCCCTACATTTCACTCTTGGCAGAGAACATGGGGAATCCATGGGTGAACACTTGTAAGGCAGTGTTATGTCTCTGTTTCAGAGATAATGAAAAATTGTACAATATAGTGTTGTCAATATGTGAAGCTAAGCTTTTTCAGCTATAGTATGCTAATAGAGCTGACACTATCAGGTACGTAGTGGGTGCCAATAAAGTGCTATGAAATTAGAATTAATAAAAAGAGGAACAGACACAAATTTATACTTCATTGAGAAGTAATGAACAGCCACCCCATATCCAAGACCCATGGGATTTATTAACTCATGCAGGGATAAGTATTTCATGAACACATATAGGTTGGTGCAAATGTAATTGTGGTTTTGCCATTTAAAAGTAAAGGCAAAAACCTGCAATTACATTTGTAGCAACCTAATATAAATACACACACACACTCACAACTAGAGGGCTTTCTGTCTCATAGCAGAAATTCTACAGAAAATAAAATCTTACTAAATGATAATGTGAGTATTTCAATAATTAGGGGGTAGAAAAAATAACAGAAGTGAATTATTAAATAGATTCTCTATTGCTCACAACTTCAAAAGAGATAAAGAGATGAAGGACATTTATTGGAAGAATAATTCAGCCTTGCAGACTTGGTAGAGATGGCAATAAGTATCTGTAGCTGGATGCCCTTAAAGAGCATTAGATCTCTAACTTGGCTTACAGAAGCATCTCTAAACCATGATAACCTTGGCTTATAGATGAAGAATACTATGAAACAATAATGGCAGATCAGAAACATACATTTAAAAGAATTCTCAAAGACATAGGCAATCAGCTGCACCAGTTCCTCCATGAGAGGTACCAGTCTGTTTAAGGATATCATGCTGACCGGAGTACTCTTGTTCACTGCCCCATGCACCCTGCCGACACTCTCTTGTTGCAGGGACAGCCAAGCTCTTGAGCGTATCTTGCTTGGATCAAGTGTTGGAGCCATTGAAGGCCCCGATGGTGTAGCTGCCTTCCCATTGATAGTTGTCTGCTACCACCAGGAGGCTGTGGGGTGCTTGGAACTCCGGAGTGAGTTTTTTCTGGTTGTGCACCACTTCTACCACAGGAATGGAGCTCTGGAAGGGTAATGCTTTCATGTCACAGACTGTACGGTTATTGAATAACTGACCTGCATTGTAGCACTTTGTTGCTTGGGCCTCATGCTGCTATTAGGCAGTGTCCAGCAAAAATTAAGAGTGTGCCCAGGCCCACCAGAAAACAAAGACGAAAAAGAAACCTCTCAAAGTACATTGAAGGGGGTCTAGGAGAGAAGGGACTGTGTATCTTTTTACCCTGCAGCCATTACACAAAGTACATAGTGAAACTCAAAGACTCTGCCTTTGCTTCAATTTTTGTTATCAACATAAACAGCCAGCATTGGAGTCAGGTGTTTCCTGCCTACCTGACTAGCCTTCCTGCTTTTTCTTCAAGCATTACTCCTCTTATTGAGAGGTGTATCTGCTCATGATCACAACTCATGTAGCAAAAAAGGAAATCCTTTATTCTCACTATACTAAAAACTAAGAGAAGAATTGATTAGGAAAAAAATTAAAATTTCTCATAATTCTATCATTCAAAGAAAATCAGTTTTAACAACTGTATCTATACTATGCTTTTTCCATATATATTTATGTATATGGAATATGTGTGTGTATATATATATATGAATGTGTGTATCTATTTATATTTGTGTATGTATCTTTATATACTTTTTTATAAGTATAATTAACTTGATTTTTCAGTTTAACGTACCGTGGACATTATTTCACTAAAAAAAGTACATCTGCATTGGCACATTTGAAGGCTACAGTTTTCTAGATGAGGAGTTGGCAAACTTCTTTTGCAAAGGGACAGATAGCAAACATTTTAGGCTTTGTGGACCACATGTGGTCTTTACTGGCAAAACTGCACCCTCCTCCTGCTTTTCCTCCTCCTCTTTTCTTCTTTTTCTAATACCGATTTAAAAATGTAAAAGCAATTCTTAGATCATGGGCCGTTGCCTAGATATACTGTATTTTATAGGATAAATAAGAGGAGTTTTCCTCTTATTTACTACTGTAAACTTCACCATAATATAAAAGTAAAATAGGTTACAGTTACAGTTTACAGAATATCTTAACTTCTTTAACTTTCTGCTTCCAGCTTCTGCATCATTTCACTGCTGATGAGAATTTTCTCACTAGGTAAAGAGGCTTGCTTATCTGCTTTCTCTAACAATTTTGTTAACTTGATGCAAAGAAGTTACAACAGATACTTTTAATTATTAGTTCAACATACATTTACTTTGAGCCCATTAAGTGTATTGCAACATACTAGTATTCAATTTAATCAGTGGTTTTAGCAGAATGAACCCTCCATTCAAAACAGAGAATATTAGTAGCATCATTTAAGCTGTTCTTGTACTCCGTTTTATAGAACAGCTTTCACTTGGGGTAGATCTTAAGTTTTGGGCAGCATAAAAATATTTCAGGAAATGGCGTCCAAACATATTTGATGATAAAAGTGAAATTTAATGTGTTGATCTCCCAAATAACTTATCTGCCCTTTAGATAACTTCAGGCTATGTCCTGCCATGAAAATACCCCAATTGCTCCCTTTTCAATAATCCTAAATGACTGTCCTGTAGACTCTAGTTTATAGGACTAATTTTGAACAATAGTGCCATGCTGTTGGAAGAAAATGTTAAAAAGTTAGACTTGCTGAATGATTTTAGATACGGACAGAATTGTTTCAAAAACATATTTTCAAGATTTATACTGAATAAAAAAAGACTAAGATTTCTTATGTCCAAATATATTGGCATTAATGACATATAGCTAACTCAAAGGTAAAAGCAATTGAAAACAAAAAAAATGGAATGTTTTTATCCATTTGATTAATAAATTATGTCTTAAGAGAATAACCTGGTGGTGGAGGATGGGCATGAAGTTATTATTAATGTCCATCATGGTATGTACCTTGGTCAGACAAGGTACTAAGAGAGAAAAATCTATCTGGAAAGCACATAGCACAGACGGAGACTGCACTCTGGATGTGTTTGTATCTTGCCTCTAAAGGCATGTTTTGTTAAATTATTATATACAGCATAGGTTATATATTTACTCTGTTATTGAAAAAAACCCCTAGAATTTATTTTCCTAGGTTCCAAGTTATTTAAGAACAAATGTCTATCCTGTAAAGAAATCGACTATGATGTTTGAAAGTGTAACCAATATGGTTTTCTATGCCCTTAATTAATATTCATAGACCTGGAATATTTGGAAACTAAATGACTACTCTCTGCCAGGCACTGTTCTGGGGGCTGTGGACAAACCCAGACAAAACCCTGCTGTCATGGCCTTACATACCAATGGAGGGAGGTAAAAATTGAAAATGAGTAAATCAATAAAATACAGCAAGACCTCACTTAACCTGATTCATAGGCTCTTGGAAATTGTGACTTTACATGAAACAATGTATAATGAAACCAATTTTCCATAGGTTAATTGATATAAACCAAAGTTTAGTTCCTAAGGTATATGTCTGGTCACAAAAACATCAACAAATTTCTAAATAAACAACAAAGGAGTGCGAGCAAGATGGCCGAATAGGAACAGCTCCAGTCTCCAACTCCCAGCGCGAGCGACATAGAAGACCGGTGATTTCTGCATTTTCAACTGAGGTACTGGGGTCATCTCACTAGGGAGTGCCGGACAATCGGTGGTCAGCTGCTGCAGCCTGACCAGCGAGAGCTGAAGCAGGGCAAAGCATCGCCTCACCTGAGAAGCGCAAGGGGGAAGGGAATCCCTTTTCCTAGCCAGGGGAACTGAGACACACAACACCTGGAAAATCGGGTAACTCCCACCCCAGTACTGTGCTTTAAGCCAATTGGCACACCAGGAGAATATATCCCACACCTGGCCGGGAGGGTCCCACGGCCCACGGAGCCTCCCTCATTGCTAACACAGCAGTCTGCGGCGATCTATCCACAAGGCAGCAGGGAGGCTGGGGGAGGGGCGCCCGCCATTGCTGAGGCTTAAGTAGGTAAACAAAGCTGCTTGGAAGCTGGAACTGGGTGGAGCTCACAGCAGCTCAAGGAAACCTGCCTGTCTCTGTAGACTCCACCTCTGGGGACAGGGCACAACAGGGGAAGCAGCAGAGGCCTGTGCAGACGCAAACGACTCTGACAGCTTTGAAGAGAGCAGTGGATCTCCCAACACGGAGGTTGAGATCTAAGAACGGACAGACTGCCTGCTCAAGTGGGTCCCTCACCCCTGAGTAGCCTAACTGGGAGACATCCCCCACTAGGGGCATTCTGACACCCCACACCTCACAGGGTGGAGTACACCCCTGAGAGGAAGCTTCCAAAGTAAGAATCAGACAGGTACACTCGCTGTTCAGCAATATTCTATCTTCTGCAACCTCTGCTGCTGATAACCAGGCAAACAGGGTCTGGAGTGAACCTCAAGCAATCTCCAACAGACCCATAGCTGAGGGTCCTGACTGTCAGAAGGAAAACTATCAAACAGGAAGGACACCTATACCACAACCCCATCAGTACGTCACCATCATCAAAGACCAGAGACAGATAAAACCACAAAGATGGGGAAAAAGCAGGGCAGGAAAGCTGGAAATTCAAAAAATAAGCGCGCATCTCCCCCTGCAAAGGAGCGCAGCCCATCGCCAGCAACGGATCGAAGCTGGTCAGAGAATGACTTTGATGAGATGAGAGAAGAAGGCTTCAGTCCATCAAACTTCTCAGAGCTAAAGGAGGAGTTACGTACCCAGCGCAAAGAAACTAAAAATCTTGACAAAAGAGTGGAAGAATTGACAGCTAGACTAATTAATGCAGAGAAGGTCATAAACGAAATGACAGAGATGAAAACCATGACACGAGAAATACGTGACAAATGCACAAGCTTCAGTAACCGACTCGATCAACTGGAAGAAAGAGTATCAGCGATTGAGGATCAAATGAATGAAATGAAGCGAGAAGAGAAACCAAAAGAAAAAAGAAGAAAAAGAAATGAACAAAGCCTGCAAGAAGTATGGGATTATGTAAAAAGACCAAATCTACGTCTGATTGGGGTGCCTGAAAGTGAGGGGGAAAATGGAACCAAGTTGGAAAACACTCTTCAGGATATCATCCAGGAGAACTTCCCCAACCTAGTAGGGCAGGCCAACATTCAAATTCAGGAAATACAGAGAACGCCACAAAGATACTCCTCGAGAAGAGCAACTCCAAGACACATAATTGCCAGATTCACCAAAGTTGAAATGAAGGAAAAAATCTTAAGGGCAGCCAGAGAGAAAGGTCGGGTTACCCACAAAGGGAAGCCCATCAGACTAACAGCAGATCTCTCGGCAGAAACTCTACAAGCCAGAAGAGAGTGGGGGCCAATATTCAACGTTCTTAGAGAAAAGAATTTTAAACCCAGAATTTCATATCCAGCCAAACTAAGTTTCATAAGTGAAGGAGAAATAAAATCCTTTACAGATAAGCAAATGCTTAGAGATTTTGTCACCACCAGGCCCACCTTACAAGAGACCCTGAAGGAAGCCCTAAACATGGAAAGGAACAACTGGTACTAGCCATTGCAAAAACATGCCAAAATGTAAAGACCATCGAGGCTAGGAAGAAACTGCATCAACTAACGAGCAAAATAACCAGTTAATATCATAATGGCAGGATCAAGTTCACACATAACAATATTAACCTTAAATGTTAATGGACTAAATGCTCCAATTAAAAGACACAGACTGGCAAACTGGATAGAGTCAAGACCCATCAGTCTGCTGTATTCAGGAGACCCATCTCACATGCAGAGACATATATAGGCTCAAAATAAAGGGATGGAGGAAGATCTACCAAGCAAATGGAGAACAAATAAAAGCAGGGGTTGCAATCCTAGTCTCTGATAAAACAGATTTTAAACCATCAAAGATCAAGAGAGACAAAGAAGGCCATAACATAATGGTAAAGGGATCAATTCAACAGGAAGAGCTAACTATCCTAAATATATATGCACCCAATACAGGAGCACCCAGATTCATAAAGCAAGTCCTTAAAGACTTACAAAGGGACTTAGACTCCCATACAATAATAATGGGAGACTTCAACACTCCACTGTCAACATTAGACAGATCAACGAGACAGAAAGTTAACAAGGATATCCAGGAATTGAACTCATCTCTGCACCAAGCGGACCTAATAGACATCTATAGAACTCTCCACCCCAAATCAACAGAATATACATTCTTCTCAGCACCACATCGCACTTATTCCAAAATTGACCACATAATTGGAAGTAAAGCACTCCTCAGCAAATGTAAAAGAACAGAAATTATAACAAACTGTCTCTCAGACCACAGTGCAATCAAACTAGAACTCAGGACTAAGAAACTCAATCAAAACCGCTCAATTACATGGAAACTGAACAACCTACTCCTGAATGACTACTGGGTACATAAGGAAATGAAGGCAGAAATAAAGATGTTCTTTGAAACCAATGAGAACAAAGATACAACATACCAGAATCTCTGGGACACATTTAAAGCAGTGTGTAGAGGGAAATTTATAGCACTAAATGCCCATAAGAGAAAGCAGGAAAGATCTAAAATGGACAGTCTAACATCACAATTGAAAGAACTAGAGAGGCAAGAGCAAACACATTCAAAAGCTAGCAGAAGGCAAGAAATAACTAAGATCAGAGCAGAACTGAAGGAGATAGAGGCACAAAAAACCCTCCAAAAAATCAATGAATCCAGGAGTTGGTTTTTTGAAAAGATCAACAAAATTGACAGACCACTAGCAAGACTAATAAAGAAGAAAAGAGAGAGGAATCAAATAGATGTAATAAAAAATGATAAAGGGGATATCACCACCAACCCCACAGAAATACAAACTACCATCAGAGAATACTATAAACACCTCTACTGCAAATCAACTAGAAAATCTAGAAGAAATGGATAATTTCCTGGACACTTACACTCTTCCAAGACTAAACCAGGAAGAAGTTGAATCCCTGAATAGACCAATAGTAGGCTCTGAAATTGAGGCAACAATTAATACCCTACCCACCAAAAAAAGTCCAGGACCAGATGGATTCACAGCTGAATTCTACCAGAGGTACAAGGAGGAGCTGGTACCATTCCTTCTGAAACTATTCCAATCAATTGAAAAAGAGGGAATCCTCCCTAACTCATTTTATGAGGCCAACATCATCCTGATACCAAAGCCTGGCAGAGACACAACAAAAAAAGAGAATTTTAGACCAATATCCCTGATGAACATCGATGCAAAAATTCTCAATAAAATACTGGCAAACCGGATTCAGCAGCACATCAAAAAGCTTATCCACCATGATCAAGTGGGCTTCATCCCTGGGATGCAAGGCTAGTTCAACATTCGCAAATCAATAAACGTAATCCAGCATATAAACAGAACCAAAGACAAGAACCACATGATTATCTCAATAGATGCAGAAAAGGCTTTTGACAAAATTCAACAGCCCTTCATGCTAAAAACGCTCAATAAATTTGGTATTGATGGAACGTACCTCAAAATAATAAGAGCTATTTATGACAAACCCACAGCCAATATCATACTGAATGGGCAAAAACTGGAAAAATTCCCTCTGAAAACTGGTACAAGACAGGGATGCCCTCTCTCACCACTCCTATTCAACGTAGTGTTGGAAGTTCTGGCTAGGGAAATCAGGCAAGAGAAAGAAATCAAGGGTATCCAGTTAGGAAAAGAAGAAGTCAAATTGTCCCTGTTTGCAGATGACATGATTGTATATTTAGAAAACCCCATTGTCTCAGCCCAAAAGCTCCTTAAGCTGATAAGCAACTTCAGCAAAGTCTCAGGATACAAAATTAAGGTGCAAAAATCACAAGCATTCTTATACACCAGTAACAGACAAACAGAGAGCCAAATCAGGAATGAACTTCCATTCACAATTGCTTCAAAGAGAATAAAATACCTAGGAATCCAACTTACAAGGGATGTGAAGGACCTCTTCAAGGAGAACTACAAACCACTGCTCAGTGAAATCAAAGAGGACACAAACAAATGGAAGAACATACCATGCTCATGGATAGGAAGAATCAATATCGTGAAAATGGCCATACTGCCCAAGGTAATTTATAGATTCAATGCCATCCCCATCAAGCTACCAATGACTTTCTTCACAGAATTGGAAAAAACTGCTTTAAAGTTCATATGGAACCAAAAAAGAGCCCGCATTGCCAAGACAATCCTAAGTCAAAAAGACAAAGCTGGAGGCGTCACGCTACCTGACTTCAAACTATACTACAAGGCTACAGTAACCAAAACAGCATGGTACTGGTACCAAAACAGAGATATAGACCAATGGAACAGAACAGAGTCCTCAGAAATAATACCACACATCTACAGCCATCTGATCTTTGACAAACCTGAGAGAAACAAGAAATGGGGAAAGGATTCCCTATTTAATAAATGGTGCTGGGAAAATTGGCTAGCCATAAGTAGAAAGCTGAAACTGGATCCTTTCCTTACTCCTTATACGAAGATTAATTCAAGATGGATTAGAGACTTAAATGTTAGACCTAATACCATAAAAACCCTAGAAGAAAATCTAGGTAGTACCATTCAGGACATAGGCATGGGCAAGGACTTCATGTCTAAAACACCAAAAGCAACGGCAACAAAAGCCAAAATTGACAAATGGGATCTAATTAAACTAAAGAGCTTCTGCACAGCAAAAGAAACTACCATCAGAGTGAACAGGCAACCTACAGAATGGGAGAACATTTTTGCAATCTACTCATCTGACAAAGGGCTAATATCCAGAATCTACAAAGAACTCAAACAAATATACAAGAAAAAAACAAACAACCCCATCAAAAAGTGGGCAAAGGATATGAACAGACTTTTCTCAAAAGAAGACATTCATACAGCCAACAGACACATGAAAAAATGCTCATCATCACTCGCCATCAGAGAAATGCAAATCAAAACCACAATGAGATACCATCTCACACCAGTTAGAATGGCAATCATTAAAAAATCAGGAAACAACAGGTGCTGGAGAGGATGTAGAGAAATAGGAACACTTTTACACTGTTGGTGGGATTGTAAACTAGTTCAACCATTATGGAAAACAGTATGGCAATTCCTCAAGGATCTAGAACTAGATGTACCATATGACCCAGCCATCCCACTACTGGGTATATACCCAAAGGATTATAAATTATTCTACTACAAAGACATATGCACACGTATGTTTATTGCGGCACTATTCACAATAACAAAGACTTGGAATCAACCCAAATGTCCATCTGTGACAGACTGGATTAAGAAAATGTGGCACATATACACCATGGAATACTATGCAGCCATAAAAAAGGATGAGTTTGCGTCCTTTGTAGGGACATGGATGCAGCTGGAAACCATCATTCTTAGCAAACTATCACAAGAAGAGAAAACCAAACACCGCATGTTCTCACTCATAGGTGGGAACTGAACAATGAGGAAACTTGGACTCGGGAAGGGGAACATCACACATTGGGGCCTATTATGGGAAGGGGGGAGGGGGGAGGGATTGCATTGGGAGTTATACATGATATAAATGATGACTTGATGGGTGCTGACGAGTTGAAGCGTGCAGCACACCAACATGGCACAAGTATACATATGTAACAAACCTGCACGTTATGCACATGTACCCTAGAACTTAAAGTCTAATAAAAATAAAATAAAATAAAATAAAATAAAATAAAATAAAATAAAATAAAATAAAATAAAAAATAAAAATAAAAATAAATAAATAAAGAACAAAACACTTCTAATGTTAAACATTGAAATAAATGTTAGCTATACACACATTTAAGAAAGATTAAGACAAACAAGAAAGATCATTAATACCCAAATATTTTTGGTCAGAGTCATAAGTGGCCCAGCCTGTCCTGGCAGATCAGGGTGTAAGGCGGGGCCAGCCCTGGACAGGATACCATCCTTGCAGGGCCACTCAGTGACACACACCCTGTACTCACTCACACAGCTTTGGGATGTGGGAGGCAACCAAGAGAAAGCCCACAGAGATGTGGGGAGAACATGCAAACTCCACAGACAGTGGCCCTGGCCAGGAACCAATTTGTTTTTTCTCATCAATATTGTTATGAAACAACATTATCCTTAGGACCTGCTGTAAACTGATAAGGTCTATTCATCAAGATCACTGGTTTTATATTTAGCCATGTGTGTACACATACACTCACATATATGTATAGACATATACTTACATATATGTATAATCTTGATACATTATCTCAAAATAGCCCTATAATCACTGTTGTATCTTTGCCTAATAGTATCTTGATTCCAATGCGGCATGCCCTAAATTACATTCAGAATCTTGCCTCCCAAACTCACATCGCCTCCAGAGTTCTTCATGTTTGTTAATGGCAACACCATTCCACTATTCATGGTTATGATCTGCAATTTACTTCTAATTTTGGCTCTTAATTCTTAAGGAGAATCATACTAAGTATTGTTAGTGTTTCCTCCCTAATATACACCGCAAGCATCCCTTTTCTCAACTCTTTATAGCCCCAGTTCATACTGCCTCTCTTTTATATTATCACAGATTCAGGTATATATGCTCATATATTCAGGTATATACACCCGAATCACACAGTATACATTTTTGCTTTTCAGTAAATTTATATTTAGTCTGTATTGGGGATTTGGAGTGTGAACACTTGGTAGAACATGGTCAATAATTCTGAAATTGGGGTTGAAAAGCCTCGTTTTCTTTCAAAATGTCCCAAAGCAGCGAAACATACTACTTTTAAGAAGGATGGAAGGTTAAGCAGATGTGAAGAGGGAGAGTGGGTGTTTGAGGCCATTGTTATTTCTGTGAGCTACTGACTGAAGAAAGAATATATTTAAAAGAGCAAGTAGGAACATCACAGCCTAGCCTAGAACAGAAGCTCCCACCTCTTCATCCTTCACCCTCTTCTTTAGAACATCTGCCAACTTCCGATACAACTAGCATCTGTGTCTCTGGCTCACCTGTGGAGGAGGAGATGATCTTCAAAACCATGCTGAGAATGTTCTTCCTGCCTCTCCTAACTCCAACTAGGTCACCTTCTGCCTTTCCATTGTTCTTGCAAACCAAAAACACCTCAGGAATAACAGGGTGAAACGTATGTGTGAGCAGTCCAGAGCCCGGCAGTGCAGTGTGACAGGAATTCACAGTCCTACCTTCGCCTCCTAACCTTCACCTTTATGGCACCTCAGATTAGAGTGTGGGGTAGGGAACTGGCACATGAAGTCTGGTTTTAGTTACAAAAAGAGATTGTCTTCCTTTATAATTAATTTCCAAATAGAATGAACATATCAGATATAATTTGCTGGACTCACACATTTTGGTTGGGGACCTTTACCTTGCCCATGGTCCCCACTACTCATGACTTAGTAATAAGACAAGCTTCCATTTTTTAAGGCAATATCTACACCAGACTGTATAAGTAAAGTATCTTTTTAAATACATAAATCCTGTGAAATAAATATTACTCTCTTATTTTAATTGATTTTTTAAAGACTAAAATATTTAATTTTAGGGCTGTTTTTAATTCAAGGAAGAGTATCTGTTTAGAGACATCAAGTGTTTCCCTTGAGATTGACTAAAAAGAAAGATGCCTGCTATATTTGGTTCTGTTCAGCATTGCACTGGAGGTCTTTTCCAGGGCAATAAAACAGAATAGTAAGGTTTTAAGAACTGAAAGGACAAAATAAAAATGTTATTGTTGTGTTTGAATATTTAGAGAATGCAAAAGAATCTAGAGATATATTATTATTTAGGAATATTATGTCCTAAAATATCCAAGTTTTGACCAAAAAAAACTATAAAGCTGTAGCGAAAGAAATATCCAAAGAAACGAGGGGAGGGGATAAACCATGTTTATGGATTGGTAGATTCAATATTGTAAATGTTGTCAAATTGACTCGTAGTTCCAGTGGGCAATTTTAGTCAAAATCTGAACTTTTTATTTAACATAAACTATTTTTTGGTGGAACTTGAAAAGCTGATTCTAAAGTGTATATAATGTACAATGACAGAAAATAGTGAAGAAACTCTGAAAGAGTTGAGAAGAGAGGACCTGCTATACTGCCAACATTTAACATAAAGCTACAGAAATTAAAGTGTGGTCCTGGCACAAAGACAGACAAACCAAGCAAAGCAGAATAGAAACACATCCTGGTGACCATGGACACTTGATTTATGATAAAAGTGGCACTGCAGAAGGTGGAGAGGAAGATAGTCTTTTTGAGAAATGATGCCTGAACTGTTGGCTATCCATACTGGAAAAAAGAAAAAACTATCCCCTACCTGACTTCATGCACACACACAAAATCAGTTTATGTTCATAGTAGACCTAAGGAAGAAAGTCAAAATAATAAATTATTCTATTACAAATATAGAATAATCTTTATTATCTCCAGGTAGAAGATATTTTTAAAATAAAATCCACAAAACAATAAAAAGCAAGCGAAAGATGGATACATTTTGCTACATTAATTTTTTTAATAATTGAAATTTAACCTTAAAACAGGAAAAAGGCAAGTCACAGATTGTGGAAATGTATTTTCAATACATCACCAACAAAAAAACCTGAAACCAGGTTTTGGAAATACTTTCTAAATAAGTATTTGAAATAAGAAAAGTAAAACATTTTTATTTAAAAAAGAAAAAGCTCTAAAGAGAAAGAAAATAAAACGGCAGATAGGAGGCAGGACTAAATTGCAGCTCCCACTCAGACAGCCAGAGCAGTGTGTGGAGACACGCATCATAAATTTTTGCTCCAAAAACTACTGCAGGATTATACCAGGAAAGCCAAGAGAATCCACACACTCTTAGAAGGAAGCTGATAGCTCCCTTAGGACCCAGAAGACAACCCAAATACTGGTCCTGCCCATTGCCTGATCTGGCCTATACTTCTACAGCTGATGATCTCTTGAAAGCACCACTTACTGGCAGGAGGAGAACCCGCAGAAAACTGGTACAATAAACAACAATAATACAACTAAGGACCCCCAACAGAGTCCATTTCACTCCCCTGCCACCTCCACTGGAGCAGGTGCTGGTATCCATGACTGACAGACCTGAAGACAGTTCACATCACAGGACTCTGTGCAGACACCCCCAGTACCATCGTGGAGCCTGGTAACCCTGCTGGATGGCTAGATTAAGAAAAGAAATAACAGTCACTACAGTTAGGTTCTCAGGAAGTCACATCTCTAGGAAAAGAGATAGAGTACTATGTAAAGGGAGCATCCAGTAGGACAAAACAATGTGAACAGCAGCCTGGAGACCCAGATCTTCCCTTTGACATAGCCCACCCAAATAAGAAGGAACCAGAAAAATGATTCTGGTAATATGACAAAACAAGGTATTTTAACACCTCGAAAAAAATCACACTAGCTTACCAGCAATGGATCCAAACCAAGAAGAAGTCCCTTAACTGCCAGAAAAAGAATTCAAAAAGTTGATTGTTAAGTTAATAAAGGAGGCACCAAAGAAAGGTGAAGTCCAAATTAAGTAAATTTAAAAAAAAAAAAAGATATAAAATATGAGGAAAGAAATCTTCAGTGAAATAAATAGCATAAATAAAAAACAATCACAACTTCAGTTAATAAAGGACTCACTTAGAGAAATGCAAAATGTACAGGAAAGTCTCAGCAATAGAATTGAACAAGCAGAAGAAAGAATTTAAGAACTCAAAGACAAGGTTTTAAAAAAAATCCAATCCAACAAAGACAAAGAAAAAACAAAAATTTAAAAAAATGAACAAAGCCTCCAAGAAGTTTGGGATTACTTTAAATAACCAAACCTAAAATAATTGGCATCTCTGGGGAAAAAGAGAAATCTAAAAGTTTGGAAAAGATAATTGGCCAAATAATCACGGAAAACTTCCCTGGCCTTGCTAGAGATCTAGACATCCAAATACAAGAAGCTAAAGTCACACATGGGAAATTCATCACAGAAAGATCATTTCCTAGGAACATAGTCATCAGGTTATCTAAAGTCAAGAAGAAGGAAAGAATCTTAAGAGCTGTGAGGCAAAAGCACCAGGTAACCTATAAAGAAAAACCTATCATATTAACAGCAAATTTATCACCAGAAACCCTACAAGCTAGAAGGGATTGGGGCCCTATCTTTAGCCTCCTTAAATAAAACAATTATCAGTCAAGAATTTCGTCACCAGTGAAACTAAGCTTCGTAAATGAAGAAAAGATACAGTCTTTTTCAGACAAACAAATGCTAAAAGAATGTGCCACTATCAAGTCACCCCTACAAGAACTTGTAAAAGGAGTTCTCAATCTTGAAACAAATCCTGGAAACACATCAAAACAGAACCTCTTTGAAGCATGAGTCTCACAGGATCTATAAAACAAAAATACAATAAAAAAT
The DNA here is from genome assembly GCF_007565055.1 of Rhinopithecus roxellana. Taxonomy (NCBI): domain Eukaryota; kingdom Metazoa; phylum Chordata; class Mammalia; order Primates; family Cercopithecidae; genus Rhinopithecus; species Rhinopithecus roxellana. The sequence goes on from NC_044569.1 coordinate 13,617,099, forward strand.
GCCAAGGTATTCAGGCAACAAATAGCATGATGAATGGGATAGTACCTCAAATCTCAATAGTAATGTTGAATGTAAATGGTCTAAATGCTTCACTTAAAATACACAAAATTGCAGAATGCATAAGAATTCACCAACCAAGTATCTGCTCTCTTCAAGAGATTCATCTCACATACAGATTTAAGTAAACTCAAGGTAAAGGGGTGGAAAAAAGACATTCTACGCAAATGGACACCAAAAGTGAACAGGAGTAGCTATTCTTATATTACACAAAACAAACTTTGAAGCAACAGCAGTTTAAAAAGACAAAGAGGGACATTATATTATGATAAAGGCCTTGTCCAACAGGAAAATATCACAATCCTAAATATATTTGTGCCTAACACTAGAGACTTCAAATTAATAAAACAATTCCTACCAGACCTGAGAAATGATATAGACAGCAATACAATAATAGTGGGGGACTTCGATACTCCACTGACAACACTAGACAGGTCATCAAGACAGAAAGTCAACAAACAATGAATTTAAGCTATATCCTAGAACAAATGGCCTTAATAGATATTTATAGAACATTCTACCCAACAACTGCAGGATATACATCCTATTCATCAGTGCATGGAAATTTCTTCGAGGTAGATAATATGATAAACCACAAACATGTCTCAATAAATTTAATAAAATTGAAATTATATTAAGGACTCTCTCAGAGCAGTGACATCAAATTGGAAATCAATTCCAAAAGGAATCTTCAAAACCATGCAAATGCATGGAAATTAAATAATCTGCTCCAGAATGATCATTGGGTCAACAATGAAATCAAGATGGAAATTAAAAAGTTATTTGAACTGAATGAAAATAGTGACACAACCTATCAAAACCACCGGCATACAGCAAAGATGGTGCTAAAAGGAAAGTTTATAGCCTTAAATGACTACATCAAAAAGTCCGAAAGAGCACGAATAGACAATCTAAGGTCATTCCTGAAGGAACTAGAGAAACAAGAATAAACCAATCCCAAATGCAGCAGAAGAAAAGAAATAACCAAAATCAGAGCAGAACTAAATAAAATTGAAACAACAAAAAAAATACAAATGTTAAATGAAACAAAAAGCTGATTTTTTTAAAAGATAAAGAAAAATTGATAGACCATTAGCAAGAATAATCAAGGAAAGAAGATAGAAAATCCAAATAAGCTCAATTAGAAACAAAAGATCATTCAAGGCTAATATGAACACCTTTAAGTGCATAAACTACAAAACCTAGAGGAGATGGACTAATTCCTGGAAACATACAATCCTCCTAGCCTAAAGCAGGAAGAATTATAAACCCTGAACAGACCAATAACAAGCAGTGAGATTGAAGTGGTAATTAAAAAATTACCAACAAAAACTTTCAGGACCAGATAAATTCACAGCTGAATTTCATGAGACATTCAAAAAAGAATTGTTACCAATCGTATTGACATTATTCCACAAGACAGAGAAAGAAAGAACCCTCCCTAAATCATTCTATGAAGTCAGTATCACCCTAATACCAAAACTATGTAAGGACATAACAAAAAAAGAAAACTACAAAACAATATCCCAGATGAACATAGATGTAAAAATCCTTAACAGAATACTAGCTAACTGAATCCAACAGCATATCAGAAAGATAATCCACTGTGATCAAGTGGGTTTCATACCAGGGATGCAGAGATGGTTAAACATACACAAGTCAAAAAATGTGATACACCACATAAACAGAATTAAAAATAAAAATCACATGATCATCTCAATAAATGCAGAAAAAGCATTTGACAAAATCCAGCGTTCCTTTATGATTAAAACTCTCAGCAAAATCAGCATAAAAGGGACATACTTCAGTGTAATAAAAGCCATCTATGACAAACCCACAGTCAACATAATACTGAGTGGGGAAAGGTTGAAAGAATTCCCTCTGAGAACTGAAAGAAAACAAGGATGCCCACTCTCACCACTCCTCTTCAACAAAGTACTAGACATCCTAGCCAGAGCAATCAGACAAGAGAAAGAAATAAAAAGCATCTAAATTGGTAAAGAGGAAGTCAAACTGTTGCTGTTTGCTAATGGTATGATCACATACCTAGAAAATCCTAAAGATTCCTCCAAAAAGTTCCTAAAACTGATAAATGAATTCAGCAAATCAGTAGCTCTGCTATACACCAACAATGACCAAGCTGAGAATCAAATCATCAGATCAAGAACTCAATCCCTTTTACAATAGCTGGAAAAATAAAAAATAAAATACTTAGGAATATACCTAATCAAGGACATGAAAGACCTCTACAAGGAAAACTACAAAATGCTGCTGAAAGAAATCATAGATAATGCACACACAAATGGAAACACATCTCATGCTTATGGATGGGTAGAATCAATATTGTGAAAATAACTATATTGCCAAAAGCAATCTAGAAATTCAATGCACTTCAAATCAAAATACTGCCATCATTCTTCATCGAACTTGAAAAAAAATCCTAAAATTTATATGAAACCAAAAAAGAGCCCACATAGCCAAAGCAAAACTAAGCAAAAAGAACAAATCTGGAGGCATCATGTTACCTGACTTCAAACTATACTATAAGACCACTGTCACCAAAATAGCATGATACTGATATAAAAATAGGTATGTAGACCAATGGAACAGAATAGGGAACCCAGAAACAAACCCAAATACTTACAGACAACTCATCTTTGACAAAGCAAACAAAAACATAAAGTGGGGAAGGGACACCCTATTCAACAAATGTTGCTGAGATAATTGGTGAGTTACATGTAGGAGAATGAAACTAGATCGTCATCTCTCTTTTTTTCTTTCTTTCTTTTTTTCTTTCTTTTTTTTTTTTTTTTTTTTTTTTTTTGAGATGGAGTCTCACTCTGTCACCACCCAGGCTAGAGTGCAGTGGTGCTATCTCGGCTCACTGCAACCTCCACCTCCTGGGTTCAAGTGATTCTTCTGCCTCAGGCTCCCAAGTAGCTGGGACTACAGGCACATGCCACCAGGCCCGGCTAAATTTTTGTACTTTTAGTAGAGACAGTGTTTTACCATATTGGCCAGGCTGGTCTCAAACTCCTGACCTTGTGATCTGCCTGCCTTGGCCTCCCAAAGTGCTGTGATTACAGGCATGAGCCACCACGCCCGGCCTCCTCCTCTCTTACCTTATACAAAAATCAACTGAAGATGGATTAAGGACTTAAATCTAAGACCTGAAACTACAAAAATTTGAGAATATAACATCAGAAAAACCCTCTAGACAATACTTAGGCAAAGACTTCATGACCAAGAACCCAAAAGCAAATGCAGCAAAAACAAAGATAAATAGGTGGGACTTAATTAAACTAAAGAGTTTCTGCACAGCAAAAGGAGCAGTCAGCAGAGTAAACAGAACCCACAGAGTGGGAGAAAATCTTCACTATCTATACATTTGACAAAGGACTAATATCCAAAATCTACAAGTAACTCAAATTAACAAGAAAAAAAATCCCATCAAAATTGGGCTAAGGATATGACTAGACAATTGTCAAAAGAAGATATACAAATGGCCAACAAACTTATGGAAAAATACTCAACATTACTAATGACCAGGGAAGTGCAAATCAAAACCATAATGCGATACCACCTTACTCCTGCAAGAATAGACATTATCAAAAAATTAGAAAATAATAGATGTTGGCATGTTTGTGGTGAAAAGGAAACACTTCCACACTGCTGCTGGGAATGTAAACCAGTACAACCACTATGGAAAATAGCGTGGAGATTCCTTAAAGAACTAAAAGTAGAACTACCATTTGATCCAGCAATCCCACTACTGTGTATCTATCCAGAGGAAAATAAGTCATTATACAAAAAAAGATAATTACACACATGTTTATAGCAGCACAATTTGCTGCTATATATATATATATATATATATATATATATATATATATATATATATATACACACACACATATATGCAATCACAGCAATCTGAATGCATGTTTTCAAGTTAGAGCAAGAAGCAAATTTCTTATTTGTGTTTATTTTCATGTGACCCCTTGATATTTAATAAAGTATCCTTGAGTATTCTACTTTATCTCAGCTTTTCTAAGTGTAACTACAGAAAGAACTGTCAAGGGCCAAAATTAGATCAAGAAGATTCCCAAATATTCTCTTTCTTCCTCCCATGAATGAGAACTTGGACTTGGTCCACTGGGGGTCTTCCCTTTCCTGTCCTTCAGTAATGCTTCTGCCCTACCAGACCAATTGTGTATGTGTGTGTGTGTGTGTGTGTGTGTGTGTGTGTGTGTGTGTGTCTGTGTCTGTGTCTGTGTGTGTGAGAGAAAGAGAGAGAGACACAGAGAGAGAGAGATGTAAAATTTGGAAAAGGCTGGTCATGGTGGCTTATGCCTGTTATCGCAGCACTTCGGGAGGCTGAAGCGGGCAGATCTCTTAAGCCCAGGAGCTCAAGACCAACCTGAGCAACATACCAAGACCCCATCTCTTAAAAAACAGAATTTGAAGGAAAGACTATGTAAGGGAAGGTGAAGAAAACCATGGGACAGACCTGGAGGTCAGTCTTTTAAGAGGACTATGGAAACAGGTGCAATGCATAGATACACAGATGAGACATCAAAAAGGATTTTGAGAAAAGCAAGTGAAGAATTCAAGGAGATTTGCATTTGCTTCTTGGGTGAGTTTCTGTGATCACAATGCCACTGTGAGATCAGACCACATGAGACACAGCTACAGGCATTTCACAGTGTGTAGCAAATTGGAGCCAGAGCTTTAAAAGGTTATTAGTGCACCTCCAAGAGAGCAGTGGGGTGCTCTGGTGGCATGAGTAATTGGTGAGAGAACACCAGCACAGAGGTGCCGAACTGTGACTGCTGGCTCTTTCTCCCCCTCTCTGCCCACACCTGCAAAGCCTGCAGCCCAAGCTCATTCCAGTGGTTCTATTTTGGCAGTAATCCTTAGTGTGACTTTCCTTTCTGAGTCTGTGGGCTGTTTGGCTTTGTGTTTGAAAGCAGACCAACAAGACAACATTTTGACCTTACAGAAGCACTACTTACTCTAAACCATCTGAGTGGAAGCATCCTCTGCCTCCCCCTGTTTGCCCACAACTGCGAAGGCTGCAGCCTAAGCTTAGTCCAGTGGTTCTCCTATTGCACCGATGCTTAGCATGACTTTCCTATCTGAGTCTGAGCTGTTTGGCTTTGTTTTTGAAAGCAAACCAAGAAGACAACATTTTGACCTTAGAGAAGCATTGCTTACTCTAAACCATCTGAGTAGAAGGATCCTTTCACAGTGATCAAATTATGTCTTGTTTTAGGTAACAAGAGTAGTATATGTTGAATATTGTGTTCCCAGCAAAAGAACAGAACAATTTCTTCTTTATTTCTAGAACATTGGTAAAAAAGCATAAGCAAACATTTCAGAAGATGAAATTTATATTCTTAGGTGTAGCCTACATATTTGTTCTAAAAGAACTATATTTTACAGATACAGACTTCCAAGAACAAAGCCAACACATATTGTATTCTTCTCTAATCTGAAAATGATCCAAGACTAATAATAATGATATCTAACATTTGTAGAGCACTTTAGAGTTTACAAAATCTTGCATGAGTATTTTCAGATATGATCACCAACTCAATAATAAAAGTGAATTTTATTATCTCCACATTACACTTAGGAAAATCTGAGTACAGAACCCAAAGTTACTTGTCTGCTGAATGTGATGGTTGTGCAAAACCCAGGTCTTCAAACTCTAGATCCTCAGTGCCTTTAGCCTTATCACAGCTGCCAGTACACACACACATACACACACACACACACACACACACACACACACACACACACACACACACAGAGCTAGGTAAATGTCACTGTTCTCATCAATGCATGCCACATATCTCAGCATTTGGTTGATTGAAATGGTAACCAACATAGACACATCAAAATGGCAATTAGCATTGGGACACTTTAGGCAAAACTATTTACATATTTTTGACTTTTTGAAACTCAGTCTTAATATACAATTACTCTTTCAAATATTATGGGTGATCACCCCTAATCTTTTCTTTTTTTTATTATACTTTAAGTTCTAGGGTACCTGTGCACAACTTGCAGGTTTGTTACATATGTATACATGTGCCATGTTGGTGTGCTGCACCCATTAACTCATCATTTACATTAGGTATATCTCCTAATGCTATCCCTCCCCTCTGCCCCCTCCCCACAATAGGCCCCGGAGTGTGATGTTCCCCTTCCTGTGTCCAACTGATCTCATTGTTCACTTCCCACATATGAGTGAGAACATGCGGTGTTTGGTTTTCTGTTCTTGTGATAGTTTGCTGAGAATGATGGTTTCCAGCTGCATCCATGTCCCTACAAAGGACACGAACTCATCTTTTTTTATGGCTGCATAGTATTCCATGGTGTATATGTGCCACATTTTCTTAATCCAGTCTGTCACTGATGGACATTTGGGTTGATTCCAAGTCTTTGCTATTGTGAATAGTGCTGCAATAAACATATGTGTGCATGTGCCTTTATAGCAGCATGATTTATAATCCTTTGAGTATATACCCAGTAATGGGATGGCCAGATCAAATGGTGTTTCTAGTTCTAGATCCTTGAGGAATCACCACACTGTCTTCCACAATGATTGAACTAGTTTACAGTCCCACCAACAGCGTAAAAGTGTTCCTGTTTCTCCACATCCTCTCCACACCTGTTGTTTCCTGACTTTTTAATGATTGCCATTCTAAATGGTGTGAGATGGTATCTCATTGTGGTTTTGATTTGCATTTCTCTGATGGCGAGTGATGATGAGCATTTTTTCATGTGTCTGTTGGCTGTATGAATGTCTTCTTTTGAGAAGTGTCTGTTCATATCCTTTGCCCACTTTTTGATAGGGTTGTTTGTTTCTTGTAAATTTGTTTGAGTTCTTTGTAGGTTCTGGATATTAGCCCTTTGTCAGGTGAGTAGATTGCAAAAATGTTCTCCCATTCTGTAGGTTGCCTGTTCACTCTGATGGTAGTTTCTCTTGTTGTGCAGAAGCTCTTTAGTTTAATTAGATCCCATTTGTCAATTTTGGCTTTTGGTGCTGTTGCTTTTTGTATTTTAGACAAGAAGTCCTTGCCCATGCCTATGTCCTGAATGATATTACCTAGGTTTTC